>NC_133504.1:86975000-88225000 GCF_049354715.1 Callithrix jacchus | reverse complement strand
AAACTACAAAACTGTGATGAAGGATATACACTGTGATGAAGAACTACATAGAGAGATATTCTATGTTCATGGACACAAATACTCAATATTGTCAAGATAACAATGCAATCCCAATCAAAATCCCAGCAAGTTACTTTGTGGATGTCAACAAACTGATTTTAAAGTTTATATAGAAAGGCAAAGATCCAGAATAGCTAACTCAATACTGAAGAACAAATTTGAAAGACTAACAAAATATAAAAACTCCCATATGATAACACAGGCGAAATCATATATAATTTTGGGTTTTGTGATGACATTTTAGATAAAACCCCAAAGTGATGATCCATGAAAAATATAACTGGACCTCATTAAAATTAAAATCTTCTCTGTGAAAAATAATGTTACCAGAATGAGAAGACAAAGTGACTGGGAGAAAATACTTGCAAGAAGCATCTGATAAAGAATGATTATCTCAAATATACAAAGAACCCTTAAAGCTCAACTGTAAGAAGACAACCTAACTAAAAAGTGGACAAAAGAGCTAAACAGATAGCTCACCAAAGAAAATATACAGATGACAAGTAAACATACGAAAATTTCAACGACATATGTCATTAGGAATCTGCTAATTAAAACAACAATAAGATACTACTACATACCAATTAGAATGACCAAAATCTAAAACATTGACAATACCAAATGTTGGCAAAGATGTGGAGCAGAAGGGACTCTCATTCATCACTTATGGGAATGCCAAATGATACAGCCACCTTGGAAGAAAGTTTGGCAGTTTCTTATAAAATGAAACATACTGTTACTACTGATTCAGCAATAGTGCTTCTTGATATTTACCCAAAGGAACTGAAAACGTATGTCCATCTTCACTCAGATATTTAAAACAGCATTATTCATAATTGCCAAAACTTGTAAATAATCAAAATGTCCTTCAATAGATAAATGGATAAACTGTGATACATCTAAACAATGGAATATTATTAAGTGCTAAAAAGAGATGAGCTATCAAGCCATAAACAGATATGGAGGAAACTTAGATGCATTCTAATAAGTGAATAAAACCAATCTGGAAATGCTACATGTTACATTCCAGCTATATGATATTCTGAAAAAGGTAAAACTATGGAAACAGCAAAAAGATTAGTGGTTGCAAAGGGTTACAGGAGAGGTAGGGGTGAACAGTCTGAGCACAAAGAATTTTAGGATGGTGAAACTGTTCTGTATGATACTACAATGTTGGTTACCTGTCATATACATTTGCTCAAACCCACAGAATATCCAGTGCCAAGAGGGAACCCTAATGTAAACTACTGACTCTGAGTGATAATGATGTGGCAAAGTAGGCCTATTGATTGTAATGAAGGTGCCACTATGGCATGGGATGTTGATAGCACAGGAAGGTGGGGGTTGGGGGGACATGGGAACTCTCTATACTTTCCATTCAGTTTTGCTATAAACCTAAAACTTTATTAGAAAGAAGGAAGGAAGTGAGGGGAAGAAAGAGTAGAGGAGGGGAAGTCTGCCATAAATTTAGCAGCAAAAGTAGATAGAATGTGAGTTATACCCAAGAAGCCCACAAAGAAAGTGCTATAGGAATTAGGAAAGGAAGACATTACTTACATATTGTAACATGTAAGTTATATCTTATAGCAACTTTGATTATGGGGCTGTGATAAATTCCCAATGAACTTTCTAAGGGAAATCCTTTCTAAGGGTTTTTAGACATATCCAAAAGTATATTTGACAGTAAATCTACTAAGCAATAACTTTCCAGGAAAATATGTGAACCATAAACATAGAGAAATATACTTATTGAGTTATTCACACACTTCGTCAGTCCTCAGAAATAAGCCAATGCCAAGGAATGAGCGTACAATAGACAAGTGTAAAGACAACTCAGACTTGTGAAGGACTGCGCTGTTCACCACTCATTATGGCAGATGACATACCTAGTTATCTGCAATATACTTATTTAATAAAAGAAGCTAAAATTTAACTATTGCAGACCCGTAAAAGCTATGCAAGAAGAATTAAATATCCTGTAAATTAATCTCATTATTTAAGGGATTTGAAATTTCTTCCCAAATAAATCTATTTGATACCTTTTTTCAAGTGTAGAGCAGAATAGTCACATAAATAGCTGAGTTGTGGGATGTTTATCAAAGTTTCTCTGACAAGAAGACATCCAGTAAGGATGTCTTCCCTCCCCAATAAATGAACAGCAGCTATAAAAATAAGAATCCAATGCCAGTGATACTAGAGTGACCGCCTAAAACACACACACACACACACACACACACACAATTTTTTCCATATAAATCTACAAATCTTTGCTTACTAAAACAAAATCATATCATTCTATTAAATATGTCCTTGTAAATGAAACCCTATTTTAATTATTTTCACAATCCGATCTATGTTAAGCCTAGCCCATATTAATAATATGGGCTAAAGGGATAAATAAATAAATGAATTGATATGATTAAGTTCTGGCAAAAATAGAGTTTAGGTAAATTAATAACTATATGGAAACACATACCATAAAGTAAACAACTTCTTTCTAACAAAATATGTATGGAGTAATATGTTTATATTTGAACCAAAGATTAAGAAGTAAAGCATTTCACAATTACAAAGAAATAATATTCTATTAATATTGGAATTGAAAAATAAAATTATTTCTACATTTATATAAAGAAACATGATATATTTGCAATTATTCTAAGGCACTCAATGAGACCAGATGTTGCTCTTGGACAGAGGCCTCGGTTCTACAGCCATCATGGATTATTCCTGCCTCTTTAGGATTTCTCCTTCATTTTGAAGCCCCTGTATCTCCTGATCCCAATCTGTGTGCCTCTGACACAAATTCAAACAAACAACATAAGTTTATACAAGTTGAGGAATACCTAAAATCTACATGCTACTTCAACCTATTTTTTCCAGTCCCCATTTTTACACTAATGACTTTACATTAAAAGTTCAGAGTATGTTTCATTCACAGAAAGTATTTCACAACTGTAAAACTAGAAATATACAAGGAAAAACTACTTTTCTATTATTTTGTCACTCTGTTCAGGCACTGACATTGACTTTAAAACTTGTAAAATCAGCATTTTACTTTATGCTATATGGTAATTTTGACCATCTCTGCCCCCTGTATTTCTTTAATTTTATGCAGTCAGATGGTTATTCAGCTTTTCTACCCCCATGTTATTTTTCAGCATTTTATTCTGACTTAAATTCAAGGTTTTAATTAACATCCTAAAATGTAATTTTTAGTTATCCCATGCAATTATGTGGGCAAATTACTCAGAGAAGGCTAGATATTATTAGCTATAATCACCTTCTAAAATAAAAGTTTAAAATATATGATTCTGTGAAATTTTCCATTCTGGCTACAACCTCTCCTTACTAATATACAAACTTTTAATTTTATTTTTCTATTTTAACAACAAAAGAATGTCACATAAAAAAACATCCCCTCACAAACACCAAAGAATTAAAATGTTTTTTTTCCAGATTCTAGTCTTCCATTGCCAGTAGAGAATGATCATCATGCCTTTAAAAGAAATGTGTGTTAACAGTTGAAAAGTTTTCCCTCTACAGTAGATGCCCAATGATAAATGTAAAATTCTCCATCTCTCACCTTAAATTGTCTGAATTCCTAGAAAAAAAGATTTCTACCCAAAATCAAATAAGCAAAACACAGAATTACATAGCCAAATAATGCAGTTCTACTAATTCATTCTTTTTAAAATCACACATTTACTTCTCTTCTTTAGGTAGAAAAATATATAGTAATAGATAAAAATATATGTATCTATTATCTCCCCCTTAACTAAAATTAAAAATTTGTCAATGAATATATTTAACTATGTTTGATACTGACCAAATGTCCTGAAAGCTTGAAATATTCTATTTATCATGTTTGCTTAACATTACAGAATTTAAAAACAAAATATGAAGCAACTCCCCCACCTCAAACTTTTGCCTAGAATAGCAACAAAAATAAGCAGAAGTGTCTTAATATTTTATTCCACTCAAAAAGCCTCCATTTCTGATAGAATATGTCTATAGACACGAAACTGAGGTATCAAAGAGATATATAAAGTTAAACTCTATCTATTACTACAATGCGTATGTGGAGAGAAGGCAAGTAGCAGATGGCTATCCCTTAAGGAACTAATCCTGATAGTATTACCTCAAAAACGATTACAAGGACTTTTTCAAAGGCAGTTGTTGCAACCTAGGTAGTTCCTTCAACACGTAGATTTATCCCTAGTGACAGGGAAAATGGCCTTCTCAGGAAATACACTTCCAAATTACAGGAACTGTGTGCTAAGTACAGCTGGCAGGGTGCTGAACACCCAATTTCTTTCAATGGGTATATTTTCATGCTCACACTGAACTAGCTCTGAATGATCTTCAAAAACTGAGACTAAAATAGGCAGTTTTAATATATCTTCTTAAACCAAGCATTTCTAGAATACAAACTGTCAACATTCTGTCGCTTCATTTCTCTGTAAAATTATTCCTAAGGTTTGTGTACCCATGGTCACTGGCTGAGAAGAACTAGCAGTTGATAGAACAGTATTTCAACATCATTATTATAGCTGTAATGGTGATTAATTTTCAACACATGGAGTCGGTGACCTATTGCCAATGAAAAGTAAATTGGATACCGGCACAACTCTTGTAGAAAATAGGTGATAGTTGCCCCACATTTGAAGCCCCAGGGAGCTGATAAGATATAAACACCAAAAGAATGAGTAACATGATTTCAACATCAAGTAAACACAAACATTGCCATTTTTCTTGTAAGATTATTAAGTAAGCAAAATTGGAGACTGTAAAAAATACTATCTACTAATGGTTACTCCTTTGAAGGAAACAAAAAGGTAGGAAGAGATAAACATAATAACTCCAATTCATATTACTAAGCCACAAAGGTTTTTACCCATTCACCAAATTCTGTAATTATTTCCTATGTGCTTTGCTGTACTGTAGTATTTTTTATAGGAAGAAAACATGTATGTAGGAAAATTTTATTATTTTACTACTTGAAATGAAAGGTTTTTTTAAAATCCCAAATGTTTTTATAATCCTCATGATAGAAAAGTAAAGTACGCAAATGAAAAACATACTTTCTTGATAAATGTAGACATTTTTTCTAAAAAGACAAACTGAGTCGTCAGAGGATAATTTACTTCATTTTGTGTATAACTTCTTTTAAGTCAAGACTTTCAAGGAATAAGAATATGTTTGCAAATAATGTGATTCACATCTAAATTCATCTCTGAAAACAAGAAGGTAGAACAAAGCTTCTGAACCCAGTCTGCTTTGACTTGAGATCAGGAATCTGAGAAAATTTCATTACCATTTCACTATGTCATAAACTGACAGTAAAAACAAAACACAATAATATTAGGATATAATATAAACTCAAAACATTGCACATTTAAATAAGGTTCCAAAGTTACAAAAGCCCTTCCTATTTTAAGGACAAAAGAAGCTAGATTATAACAGATACTACCAGCTTACAGAGTATCTATTGCATTTATTCCAAATATTTGATAAGGTGACACAATAATTTGCATTTTGAAAAGCTCTGAGATGCTCCCTCTCAAGAAACTTCTCTCTTCACTTCCGTTTTACATTCTTATATTCCCAACTTATTTTTTTCATTCAGTGAAAGAACAGTAACAGACAGGAAAAATAACAGAAATGGAAAAGAGAGAAAAGCATCAGAATAGTGAATAAAAATTATTCCTAATCACATGGCTCAAGGACATTAGTTTTAAAAAGTTTAAAGAGGCCAGGCACGGTGGCTCACATTTGTAATCCCAGCACTTTGGGAGGCCGAGGCAGGCGGATCACAAGGTCAGGAGTTTGAGACTAACCTGACCAATATGATGAAACGTCATCTCTACTAAAAATATATAAATTAGCCAGGCATGTTGGTGAGTGCCTGCAATACCAGCCACTTGGAAGGCTGAGGTGGAAGAATCGCTTGAATCCAAGAAGCAGAAGTTGCAATGAGCCGAGATCACGCCACTGCACTCCAGCCTGGGCAAAAGAGCGAAACTCAGTCTCAAAAATAAATAAATAAATAAAGTTTAAAGAAACGAATTACTCATAATCCAATACAACATCATGCTGGCAAAGTATATTATTTCATGGCAATAAAATATTCCAAAGTGCTTTGATACATTTGCGTATGACAACCATGCCTTCATTCCTTGGTGTGTGCTACTTTAAACATTTATAAGGCATAATAGAATTTCAACACTGCTTGGTCATCATTTGGTCCATTATTCTTTCCAATACTCAAGGAAGAGATTAATTATCAACATATAAGTAACTTCTGGTTGCAACAGTATGCCAAAGTAGAAAGATCACTGATTTTGGACTCATACATCTGTGGCACATAAACATAGCTCTAGTGGTTATTATTTGGGTGCCCTCAGACAAGTTCCTTTCTTTTACCTTACTTACTTATTTTTAAATAGATACAGGGGTCTCTCTATGTTGCCCAGGCTGGTCTTGAACTCTTGGGATCAAGCTATCTTCCACCTTGGCCTCCCGAAGTGCTAGGATTACAAGTGTGAGCCATCACACCTGGCCAAACAAGTTACTTTCTGAGCTTTAGAGTCCTCATTAGTAAAAGAGAAAAAAAAAAGAGAGAGAGAAGAAAAACCAGCCTTGAGGGACTAAATTGGCTAAAATTAAGTTGGTACTTAGTAGGAGTAAAGGTTAACGTCTTTCATTTGAGATATCGTGTCTTTATATTCTGCATCTATGTATAATGTGTATCTAATTAGTAAAGAAATATTACTGAATGTGATGGTGATAATCATCACTTGAGTGGGGAACAGTGCGTAATACTGGCCCTGTAATATCTGCATTTGAATATTCACTGCAGCACTATTCATAATAGCAAAGTCATGGAATCAGCCTAAATGTATACCAATGGGTGAGTAGATAAAGAAGTTGTGATATATATCCACAATAGAAATCTATTCAGACACAAAAAAAGAATGAAATCCTGTCTTTTGCAACAACATGATTGCAACTGAAGGCCATTATCTTAAGTGAAACAACTCAGAATCATAAAGTCAAGATCCACATTACCACTGATAAGGGGAACTAAATGAAGTGTGTACACGAATACAGATGGACACAGAATATGGAATAATACTCATTGGAGCCTCAGAAGGGTGGCAGGGTGGGAGGGGTGAGGAATGAGAATTTACTTAATGGGCACGATGTATAGTATTCAGGTGATGAGTGCACTAAAAGCCCAGATTTTCCCCAGTATGCAATATATCCATGCAACAAAACTGCACTTTTGTATCTCCTCAATTTATATACATGTTTAAAGGGCGGGGAAAAGTTGGTCCTGCATACACTACAAACTTAAACACAATTCCCAGACATATGAGCGATACAGGAGTAAAAAGAAATTATTTAGGCTGACAGTGAGATTAACGAAATCCTTGGTAAGATTTCCCTTTTAGTGAAAAGCAGCCCCCACATCATTTTCTTTTCTAACAAAGAGCAGCTTGTAAAATTGATGTGCAGACATAGAAAGGCAAGCTAGAAGCTTGCAAGCGTGAATGCCAGCAGTTGTGCCAATAGGGAAGGCGCTACCTGGGGACTAGGCATGTTCATGACGGCTCAATCTTCCCTTTTCTTTGACCATTACATGTGCAGTCTGGGGAGCAGACAACACAGGCAAAGTCCAGGCAAAGACTCCATTTACATAATAAGATTAGGGTAGGGTAGCAGGCTTCCCTGCAGGCTATGTAAACGTCACACCTGGTCCAACCAATCTTTGGGCCCTATGTAAATCAGACACCGCCCACTCAAGCCTGTCTATAAAACCTGTGTACTGTGCAGCAGGTCAGAAGTTCCACTGACAAGTATTACATGTAGAACTCAAGCCATGATATGAAGCATGTTGTGCTATAACAATATGTGAAACTAGGAGCAGAAAAAGTCAGGAATTTCTAAACTGAGATTTTAAAACACAGATTCCCAAGCTGGAAAGCCTGATTCAACATGTCTAAGGAGAGCCTGAATATGCGCATTTTATGAAAGCTCTTCAGGTGATTCGGTTGTGCAACCAGGCTTGGGAATCAGTGAAATAAATCATGCTTTTACTTGGTTAGGCCTTACTTTGTCAAATAATTTCCATATTTTTCTGTAGTTTTTCACTTGAATCCCAATCTAATATATATTATAAAATAACATAATTTTCTTCAAAAATATTCTAGAGAGATACCACAAAAACGTTTATGGTAGACAATTTATGAATAACATGGGCAAAATAAGAATTAAGTGATGACTATATGGTGTCATAAAACTGAAACCTGGGCCAGGCTAGTCTTTGATTTGTAAAATTTGTCCCAGTCCCTCAACAGATGTTAAATGTTATTTTAGCTACACAATGTGGCAGCCATGCTGTATTTTCATTCCTGCTTGATTGTGATAGCAAACTAAGAAGTTATAGATCATATAGAGATGACCAAGTTTAATAAGCCCTTGAAAAAAATATCTAAGTTGTCTCTCTCTCTTGCAAAGTTGTTTAAGAATAAAAGAATTGGGTACTTCTGAGGTGAGATAACAGATGAAAATTCTTTGGCTTAACAAAGTAATTAATAATTTATTAAATCCATCTTTCCACAGCATATGCATACATCAACCAATAAAATCACTCTAGAATATGGAGTCTAAAATAAGCCATGCTGATAAGGATGATTAAAGTCAAATCAACAGGAGAATTTAGATTTCAATGAGTTTCAATTCTGCTAGTTAATTTCAAATCAATTAGTGTTTATTTGCATATTATATAGTGTTCTACATTATAGCAGACAGTAAATGTTCACACAAAAGATATATAGTCTCTACTTTCAAAATACCCAAAATTTAGTTGTGAATATATATGCACTAAAAAATTATAAATAATAATAGAAGGTAGTACATAAATAGATGTCCCCAAGAATGGCACTGAAAAAAAAATAACATAAGAATTTAGCTAGATTTTTTAATGATCGCCATCCTAACTAGGGGAGGGACAGTGAGGGGTGGGGAGTTGGGGAGGGATAACATGGGGAGAAATGCCAGATGTAGGTGATGGGGAGGAAGGCAGCAAATCACATTGCCATGTATGTACCTATGTAACAATCTTGCATGTTCTTCACATGTACCCTAAAACATAAAAAAGTAAAAAATATATATGTTAAAAAAAAACAAGAGGAAATATTTTTTAAAAATTAGCTAGAACAATAGGAATATAGGATGCAGTGATCAAGGATGATTTCCAGGAGATAGAAATTGTTCTGAATTATCAAAGATGAATATTTTTATTGCTGAAAGGGGAAGTAGAGAAGCAAACCAGAAAATAAGCTTGAACAGAATCATAGAAATGAGAAGGAAATGAGTATGTTGGGTCCAAGTAAACAAGTAAAGAGAAAAAAATCTGGCTTTTAGTTGATGGCCTTGATTTAGAGGAACCATGAGCTAAAGCATTGGTAGTTTCAATGGGGTCAATATCTGGCAAGAAAGAAGGACCTGAAGGACTAATCTGAAATATCTGTACTTTGCCTATATGCCACTGGTCATTAAACTTTTTTAATCATATACCCCTTTCAATTTTGAACCTGCATTAAAAATACATATTTATTTATAGTACATATTACTAAACCATTTGTTTATAATTCATATACCAAAATAGAAAATTTAAAGGAAATATAAATAAGAAATAAAAAATAATTTTAAATATCTTGGTAATCATGATAGTTTTATACCATCATTACTTAACAACTCAAGGTTCAGCATAATGACAGTGAATAAAAGTTAACATTTCAAATACTCTGTGGATGATTTCAAATAATTTGGCATAAGATATGGTTAGACAATCTTTATTAGCCTTATATTACAAAGAACTCTAAAGAGAAGATAAAAATAATTTTAAAATCTCATCAGTAATGTTTTTGTTGGTTATTGAAAAAATATTTTGAAAACATTTGGTTAATAAAAATACTATAACATTTAATTTTTCTGATTTCTTTTTGCTTTTAAAAGTGTGGCTATTAGAAAACTTAAAATTACATATGTGGTTCACATTGCATTTCCATTGGACAGTATTGCCATCTATACCGATGTGGCTGAAATGTAAAAGATGATGGAACGCAAGATAATGATGAATATTGTTTTAAACATACTGCTACACTCACTGCCTTAATCAGATCATCTTTGGTAGGGTATGTATTTTGTTATTAAATATCACATATTTTATAGCTATTCAGTGGGAATATACAAAGAAAAAAGGTGAGGGGAGGGTATAGGGAGATAAAAGCTGTGTGATCAAGATATCACTAACTTGGGCAGTAAAATCTTCCCTCACATATCTCATTATCCAGATGCAACCAATATCCAAGAGAGGAGGAATGTGATGCTCGCAAAAAGGCAGGGCAGCACATACCGAGCCTGGCCCATCATAGGTGCAAGCCCTCCTCACCTCCCATTCCCCAGGAACCCCGAAGGTGCCCCTGAACAGTGGTAGTGCATTGTGAGGAACCCCGCAGTGCCAAGAAGGAGAGTATGTGCTGACACACTCACCATTGATGCCATTTAATGGATGTGGGGAGGCAGAGTGATCCTCAGCTTTCTTCACACAACCAGGGACTCAAACAGAAGGGAGCACCATTCTTTGCTAGAGATAAGGGTCCCTCAGTAACTTCATCCTATCTAGACTTGGAGAGTCACGGTGCTGAAAAGTGCCAATGAGGTTTTATAATGAAAAATATTAGATGAAAAAGCAAAAAGAATGGGGCAGAGATAGTCACCACTGCATGAGTAAGAGTGTCACAGAGAGAACAATGGTTGGTGCCTATCCAACAAAGCCTCAGGGAGGGAAAGCCGTTAGACTTTAAATAGTCTACAGTCAAGACCTTTACAATGTATGTAATACACACACACACACACACATATATATATATGACTTGTTTTTATTTACTTTTGTTAATTATGAGAATTTCACTCCCAGATTCTTTCTTTTTTTTTGAGACAGAGTCTCACTCTGTCACCAGGCTGGAGTGCAGTAGCACAGTCTTGGCTCACTGCAACCTCCATCTCCCAGGTTCAAGCAATTCTCCTGCCTCAGCCTCCTGAGTAGCTGGGACTACAGGCATGTGCCACCATGCTCAGCTAATTTTTATATTTTTAGTAGAGACAGGGTTTCACCATGTTGGCCAGGATGGTCTCCATCTCTTGACCTCGTGATTTGCCTGCCTCGGCCTCCAAAGTGCTGGGATTACAGGCATGAGCCACCGAGTTCACCCCATTCACTCCTAGATTCTTAAGAAGAGTTTTCAAAGAGGCTGCTTCTCAAAACCTTTAAAGAACTTGCTTTCCTTGGAACCCAGTACTAACAGATCAGCTATTATTGAGAGACATAAAATAAGGGCCTTATCTCAGATGCTTTTATTCACTTTAGTCCTGACAACATATAAAAGAACTTTAATTTAAATAAAATCTCCAAGGGCTATTTAGTAATTTGATTTCGTAAACCATATTTTAAATGAATTATACCACATTAACTAAATAATCATAGAATTAATTTTTTAAGTAAAAGGAGAAATTTTGATTAGCTATTAAGAAAACAAATTAAATTATGAGCTTTGACATATTGGAATGTGTTTTCTGGGTTATGTATTATCTTTCTCTGAAGGTAAGAAAGCAATGACATAGAGTTTTTATTTTCAGGAGGCAAAAGATTGAAAAGAATAATTTTCAAAGCCACTTCCAATAATACAATTCTATAAACCTTCCAGATTTCCATACTACTTTGTGGAAATACATTCTGCTTTGATTTTTCCACTTGCAAATACTGAATAGAAGTATTAGAGCTCTGAGGATTAATTCACAGTGATATCACATGGCACAAAAATAGGAGTATTAGTTTTATGTATTTATATGTTTTTCCTAATGAAATATTTGATTTGTGGACCAGACTTTTTCCTCCTGAAAATAACTATATTCATTCTTGTTTAGAGAAAACTTTCAATGCAGAATTAATTTATAATATTAATTTGAACAGCATCTAGTATAATTAGACTGCAGTTATGGGTCTGTTACTAGGTCTATTGTACACTGGTTTTCAGATAGAATGTAATTCTTTTCTTCCTTGATATAACATTTAAAATGAAATATCTATGAGGAAACATATTTAATAGCTTTAGTTTACCTTAAGTACTGAAAAAAATATACACTTTGTAGTTAGGATATTAAAGGAACGTTTACTGCTATGATCCAAGTAATAAAAGTAACATTTTATGGAAACACTAGGTCTTATTGTTACATTATTTTTTACTATTACCTTATATTGTCTAATATTTACCATTATGACTATAGGGTTGTCGTTGGGTTATTTTCCCCAAAACTCTACCTAATAAGTACCTGCCCATAAAGATACTGAAGGAAAAAAATATATCCACAGTACAAATTAAGAAAACAGCAAGCAGAGATTCAACTGTTCACCAAGAAAGGGCCAAATATGCTCAATGTTCATTAGGAAAGTCTCCTCTCCTTATCAAAATATTCTTGCAAATATCAATAGTTATTACATTAATATGTATTAGTAGAATGTAAGATATAGCAGCAGGAATTTATGAACTTAAATTATTACTGCAACACTTTGTGTGCAGAATGGTGACTGCTACAAAGTAGGCACTCAACAAATATATATATTTTTTTTTCCTGAGACGGACTTTTCACTCTTGTTACCCAGGCTGGAGTGCAATGGCGCGATCTCGGCTCACCGCAACCTCCGCCTCCTGAGTTCAGGCAATTCTCCTGCCTCAGCCTCCTGAGTAGCTGGGATTACAGGCATGTGCCACCATGCCCAGCTAATTTTTTGTATTTTTAGTAGAGACGGGGTTTCACCATGTTGACCAGGACGGTCTCGATCTCTTGACCTCGTAATCCACCCGCCTCGGCCTCCCAAAGTGCTGGGATTACAGGCGTGAGCCACTGCGCCTGGCCTCAACAAATATTTTTAAAGTAAAGGGATGGATGGAATGGATAACTGCTTATGTCTATTAATTCACCTTTTTCTTTGACATTTATGAACATATAGAAACACTCTATCAAACACTGAAATAAAGATGAATAAAATATGATCCATAACCTCAAAAAAACTCTCAGTGTGTTAGGAGAGACAGAAAAGAACAGATAATAAAACTGAAACATGGCAAGTACACTGATTGAGATTTTCACAAAATTCTATGTAAACACATTGACCACATCCTGGAAGAACTACAGGGAGAGAGAGGGATGGGAGTCAGGAAATGTTTCTTGAAAGAAATGAGTAGCCAATGATGAAAAACAGCCAGATAAGAATCAAAGAAAAGAATACATCAGACAGAGGGAAGCATGAAGATGAGAAAAAAAGAGGTGTGTTCAAAAATGACAAGTTCCACATGGCTGTGGATTAAATGAAAGGC
This sequence comes from Callithrix jacchus, assembly GCF_049354715.1. Taxonomy (NCBI): domain Eukaryota; kingdom Metazoa; phylum Chordata; class Mammalia; order Primates; family Cebidae; genus Callithrix; species Callithrix jacchus. The sequence continues at coordinate 88,211,492 of NC_133504.1, read as the reverse complement.
AGAGTTGGAAAGGAAGACAGGGGCCAGACTGTAGAAATTGGGCTTTTTCTCTTATAGGTAATGAGGAGTCTTTAAGAGTCGTAAGTAGGAGATGATAAGTTTTTGTATTAGATAATTGCTATGGCAACTATGTAGAAGGTAGATTAGACAGAAGGTGGAATGGTGTTCTAAGAGTCATGGAGAGAACTGATAAGGCTGAAACTAATACAGTAGCATCTGCAAGGAAGAGAGCATCTAATTTACACAATGTTTGGATGGCAATTCTCAATCTCTGGAGTCTATTAGAACCACATAGGAGCCTGTTTCAATCTACCCAGGGCCCCTCCACTTCCTCTAAAGATTTTGGCGAAGAAGTACATTCCCCATTTCCAATGAGAGTCATTAACATTGTAACCCATTATGATATCTATAAGCATGCCATAGCCCTCAGGTGTTTGGGGAAGAAAAAGGAAGAGAATCACTTGGACTTGGTTATTAGATAATCACAAAAAGGAGTGATGGGGAAACAGGAATCCATGATTATTGTATGAACTAGATAGATGGTAAGCCATTGACTGAAATGCGGAGGAAGGTACAGAGAAGGAGCAAGTTTGAAGTCTGAGATGCCTGTGAAAAACTACATGGAAAGGTCAACAGGGATTAGAAATACAAGTCAGACTTGGAGAAAACTTCTGAGCTAGAGATTTGAAGTCATCAGAATATAAATGATGGATAAAATGCAAGTAAGGAAATTGCTTATAGCTCAAGAAGCAATGGGGGGATCAAAATAGAATCTGGAGAGTCCTCCTGAGGGAATGGGCAAAGAGGAACTCAAGAAGATAACAGAGAAGAAACTGCCAAAAAGCAAACTTTCCTGTCAAAAAAAAGAACAAGAGAATGCTATCCAGAAACACCCAAGTAGAGAGAGTTTTGGAAAAAAGGTGGTGATCAAGAGTGAACTGGGGTAGAAAAGTCCAATAAGATCAGGACTTGGGCCCTCTTGCTTTTGGTAGTAAGTGATCTTGTTAAGCTTTGCAAGATGTTCCATGAAGACATGGAGGTAGACAGGTTAGATCAAACTGAGAAGTGGTAGGAATTGAGGAAATGACTATAGTGAAAAGAAACTACTCTTTGAAGAAATGATTATATCTTAATGCTTTCTGACTGCCTTGTGTCATTAGTTCACTCATTAAAAATAATGTGTCTTTATCATTCTTTTAAATAAAAAAGAAATACACAGTCATATAAATTTACCATAATTGTGAAACCAGGAAATATAGACTGTTATGTCCCTATTTTCAATGCAAAAATTTTAATACCACCAAAGACTCCACCTAGATTTAAAGCAAATATGCTAAAACAAAATTCCTTTAAACCTTCTGAATGTGCTATCAACTTTCAAAAAAGTGGGGTCAGCTTAAGTCAAAACAGAGACTGGTTTCTCCCAAACAACTGAAGCTTCACTTAAATGGAGCTTTTTTTTTCTTAATCTTATTCTCTAAACTCCAAATTCATTCTGCAACACAGATCTACTTATTAAGTCATAAGGTCATAAAACATGAGAGGCAGAAATAGAATAAAGTTATACAAAACAGAAATCTGGGTTTATTTTTTCCCCAAAGCCACAGATTTCAGACCTAACTCAATAAAATGTATTGAGAGGAACTCACATGTGGTAGCTCTCTGATACATCCATATACAGAGAGCATAAGCTTTTTGGTCACATTGACTGTACAAACAATACAGAGCTTAGAGTCTGAGACACGGTTAATGTAATCAACAAGCGCATGGTCTCACATACACCGCATAAGCATTTTGGTATTTACCCATTCATTCAACAAATATTACTACATATTTAGTATTGTGCCAAGCAGAAGCCCCGGTGGTAAGGATACAGCTTATAGTTAACATAAAGGGCAGACAATTAAAAACAATAGGCCAGGCACAGTGGCTTACACCTTTAATACAGCACTTTGGGAGGCCAAGGCAGGTGGATTACCTGAGGTCAGGAGTTCAAGACCAGCTTGGCCAACATGGTGAAACCCAGTCTCTACTAAAAATACAAACAATTAGCTGGGTGTGGTGGCATGAGCCTGTAATCCCAGCATCTCTAGAGGCTGAGGCACGAGAATCACTTAAGCCTGGGAGGCAGAGGTTGCAGATAGTGCCATTGCACTCCTGCCTGGGCAAAAAGATAGTGCCATTGCACTCCTGCCTGGGCAAAAAGATAGTGCCATTGCACTCCTGCCTGGGCAAAAAGAGCAAGATACCATCTAAAAAAAAAATCTTAAAGCCCAATACATACTATAATTGAAGAAGGAGCAAGAGCTCCCACCCAAATGTGGAAAATTGGGAGAGATTAGTCAGGAAATACATCCTGAGGAAGTAATACTCAAACTGGACCCCGTAGTATACATGTGAGTTAGTCAAACGAAGAGAAGGAGGAAGACTGTCTCATTGCATGGATCATTTCAGAAACTGAAAAAGGTTGATTTTCCTGGAGTCTCATGTAAATGGAAAACTGGCAAGGCACCAACTGGAGAGATGGGTAATTAGGGTGCAGACGATGTAAGTCGTGTGTGGCAGGCAGCCCCTAGGAAGGCCTCATGCTGGTGCAGTGGTCAGCCCCTGCATGTGGATTATGACCTCCCTTCTAACGGTATATAGCAAAACTGTTAGGAAAGCACTTTCAAGATTTAGCGTTTCTGTCTCAGGTGCCCTCACTCTTCCATGGATCTCTCACTCTGGAGGAGGCCAACTGCCACATCCTCCTTTGAAGAGGCCCACATATTCTTTGAGCCAACGTGAGTAAGCTTCAAAGCAGATTTTCCCTTGAGATGACTGCAGCTCTGGTTGACACCTTGATTGCAACTTTGTGAAAGAACCACCCATTCCTAGACATCTGACCCACAGAAACTGTGAGGTAATAAATGTGAGTTGATTCCAGTCACTGAGCTTTGGGGTAATCTGTCAACACAGCAATACCTCGCTAATACACCATGTTAAAGAATTGGGTTGAGCATTAACCTAAAAGAATTAAAATTTTCTGAAGAGTTTTAAGCAGAAAGAAAGATGAAATGTTCCTATTTGCAGCTCTAGAGATTCAGTAACACTGTCATATTAAGCTTGAAATAAAAATCTGAAACTATCAATAAAAATTAAAAGTTAACCAAACAACATTTTCCACAACAAAATTCTAGTTCTAAAGTTTAATATCCTGTACAAAACTTGCATCTCTCTCCTCAAAAAACCAGTCAACAATCAATCTAATTACCTTTTTTTTTTTTTTTTTTTTTTTTTGAGACAGAGTCTTACTCTGTCACCAGGCTGGAGCACTGTGAAACAATCTCAGCTCACTGCAACCTCCACCTCCCAGGTTCAAGCGATTCTCTTGCCTCAGCCTCCTGAGTAGCTGGGATTACAGACGTGTGCCACCCTGCCCAGATTTTTAGTAGAGACAGGGTTTCACCATGTTGGCCAGTATGGTCTCCATCTCTTGACCTCGTGATCTACCCGCCTCAACCTTCCAAAGTACTGGAATTACTGATGTGTACCACCAAGCCTGGCCAATCTGATTAACTTCTTAAACACTGTAGATGCTCCCACCTCCACCTGAGATCCACTGGACCACTGCCTTAATTTAGGCCTCTATCATCTCCAACCTGGACCACTGGCAACAACACCCTAATCATTAACCTACCTAGAGCCTCAACAGTCCTTCCCATCCACTCCCAAACTGTACTAAGATTATCCCCATAAAAGCAGAAGCTAAGTATCATACATCCCATTATGCTGGAAATACTCTGGACCCCTCTGTGGTGACTGAGCAGCCCCAAGCCTCTGAAAGAATTGGCAAAACCCAAGCTATCTGAAATAACAAGAAGAAATTGTTGTTGATATTTAAACTGCAAATTCTCTTAGAATTTGGTTTCCTCAAAATGAGTTATTTGCTTTGTGATGCTTGTTACTCACTGTATCGATTATATTTGAGAAAATGGAGGATAATATGAAATGCTGAGATATGACTTGTAACTTTGGCTCTGCTGAGCTGCAACTTATAACTTTGGCTCTGCTGAGCTGCAACTTGTAACTTTGGCTCTGCTGAACTGTTCTGGTAAAAACAGGAACTCTGTGAAAGGGACTAACCACATAGCTTGACTGCCAGAGAGAGATGACAGCAGTTGACAGCATGTAATAGGCTTCTCATTGCAGAGAGCCTATAAACAGACGTGTAATGGAGAGGCTTAATACTCAGATTCCTTTCCCAAGAAAGGCATATTGATTAGGACCCTGGAAAGGAAATGTGACCCTTATGGAGAGCCTATAAATGGATGCATGAGGGGCGTCTGTCTCTGTGGTTGAGGTAAGGATGTAAAAGTCTTTCTTCTCCCACTGCTCCTCCAGGCCTGCATGGAGGCCCCTCCTCTTGCAGTTTTTGTGGTCAGGCTGGTTGTCCTGTGTCAGATCCTGTTCCCCGGTAGCTGTGAGCCCAATATGTTCTTGCTGATAATCATAAGTTTATGTTTAACCTATGTTCTTGCTAAGGTGTATGATTTCTATGCTGACACACAGAAAGTTATCTTTACATTGTTCTGCTTTTATAATACCATGTTGTGAGTTTGTGCACCAGTTTTTGCAAATGTATTCTTTTTGTATAATTATCACTGAAACTTTTTGTAATTTCACTCCCCCTCCCCTATTGAAAGAGCACAATAAAAAAAAAAACCGAGGTTTTCAGGGGAAAGTCAGACATCCATGGAGCAGCATTATGTGGTGTCTCCCCTGGGCCCAGCTTTAAGGAAAACTTTTTCCTTGTGTCTCTTGCTTTTTCACCAACCACTCGATCACTTTGAGAGATCTTAAACCCATGTTGATGTATTGGGAGCTGGTCTCGCCAATACCATTAGATTATGGAAAAGGATATAAGCTGCTATACAAGTCATACATTTATTTACATGACATGGCTCCTATTTATTCTCTATCATCTCCCAAATCACAATTTAAACTGAATACAGGAACCCAAATTTAGTAGGCTCCCAAAACATACATCTGTGGAGTGGTATTTTAACCTAATTCCTCATCAGGTTAAAAGAATCTGAACTTACTAGCCAATGAATGAGTAAGGTATCCTATGTGCATCTCAAAGAAGCCACCACGAAGTTGAAGCATTTTTGGATATTATCACTCCTTTCAAATACATGCTGTAATTTAGAGAAATTAAGGAAGTAGGGAGAAAAAAAATTTCATTCTTTTAGGTCAGTGAAGCCAAACATATTTGGGGAAAAACTTCAGACTCACATCTCATCAGAAAACTATTCCATTTACCAATTTAACGCCTCTGCCTAGCTCTTCACAGTACTAGTCCATGGCCCACTCAGGGAGACACAATTTTGTAAGTATTCAGAAACAAGGCAAGATTAGTACCTCAGGAGCCATTAGCATTTCCAAAAGTATAATACAAATTGTTCCTATGTGAGACATTTATTTGTAAAAAGAAAACTAGTGATTAATTCAGTCATTTCAACTGCACCATTGTTTCAAGTAATATTGCTGTCACTAAATCTGTTACCCAAGTAACAAACTTAAGTGACTATAGAAAGCTCCAAAAATCAAGAAAAGAAAGATCTCTAACTCCTCTAAAATCTGGTGACTTTACCTATGAAATTAAAGTAAGCAGAATTTTTCAACTAAAACCTCAGCTTTGATCTAAATGATATAGCCACGTTCTGTAAAGTTCAATGAAAAGTTACACATACTATAATCAGTCATCCTTAAAATTGTCTTTCATTGAGCAAAACTCTAATTCTTTATTTCATTCCTTTTTTAAGTTTTGACAAGGTCAAATACTAAAGTTCAGTGTTCTCATCAAGAGAGAAAGTACAGGCTGGGCATGATGGCTCACATCCGTAATCTCAATATTTTCAGAGGCTGAGGTGGGTGGATCACTTGAGGTCAAGAGTTCGAAATGAGCCTGGCCAACATGGTGAAACCCTGTCTCTACTAAAAAAAATGAGCCGCGTGTGGTGGCAGGCATCTGTAATCCCAGTTAGGAGGCTGAGGCAGGAGAATCACTTGAACATGGGAGGTGGACATTACAGTGAGCCAAGATTGTGCCATTGCACTCCAGCCTGGGAAACAAGAGCTAAACTCTATCTCAAAAGAGAAGAGAGAGAGAGAGAGAGAGAGAGAGAGAGAGAGAGAGAGAGAGAACAAAATACTCTTCTTTACCACTTGGATATATCTCCAAATATCCAAATACTTTATATTCTCTCCATGCTAAAGTAATATTAATTAATCAGTAAGGTACTTCGGCAAATTGAAGCCTATTTCTAATTTAAAAGTGTAAATCAAAATTTATGTGAAAAAAACTCTTCTGCAACTTATTAAATAAACAAATTCTTCATTAATATTTTGAAATATTAATATCAAAAGAAATATTCATCTTGCTGTAAATTCAGTTTGGAATGACTTTTAAAACCCTTTTGCGGTTTTTTTTTCTAATCAGAATTATAATAACCATGATTAAAAAGTAACTGTTAAGTCAAAATGTATTTTCTAACATTTTGAGAAGTTTTCATTAAGTAATAACACCCCTCATAATTACCATGTAATAAGAAAAGTCTATTTACATCTTATTTGCAATTTACACTTCACTTGGATGGTTCAAAATCATAACAGCATCCATGGAGAAAGATTTAAAAATCATTATATGACAATGTTTAATAGAAAGTGATGGCTTAAATGTTACAATATGTTTCTTGAATATCTTCACATTAAACAGTAATTGAACAAAAAGCCCCCTGGTTCTGCTTAAGGGCAAGTCCCACAAAGCCCTTCATTATTGGAATTTCCAACTTGGAAGCCAAACTAAATAACAAGGAGTAATTTGCCAATTAGAACTTCCTGCTCTTTTCTCTTTATTCTTTAAACACCATTCAGGGGCTGAAATGGTCAAACACTTTTAGCTTCAAATCAGCAACTGAAAGGATTTAATTTGTGTCTCTCCAAGGTGAACCTGTCAAGAGGCAGCGGTGATGCATTCCATGTCCCCCAGCAGCAATTTCCCTTAAAGACAGAGAAGTGGGTTTCCACTCTTGCAGAGAATGAAGTTTCCTTTCCTCATTTCCCATTATTTATTTCAATTAATGACCTCCAAATTTTACATTTGGATAACTATTGGGCTTAAGAATATTGCGTTCATGTGTTCCTGAATTCTGCAAACATCTTTGGACCAAATCTCTGCATGCGTGCGTGCGTGTGCGCGCCTGCGCGCATGTACGCTGGAAATAAACATTTCATAGCTACCTGACACAAAGTGGAACGAGGACCCCCAAAACTGTGTAAAATCCAAAACTGCATGGACCTAGAGAGGATCAAAGTATTCTCTACTAGAGCAGGCTTTGGCAAGAGAAGGGGTAAAATCACCAGCAGTTAAAGACCCTTGGCAACATTTACATTTCTCACCTGTATTTCCCTAATTGTAACCTGAGTTTGTTTCTCCGTTTGTTATTCAATTTAAAATTCCCAATGATTAACACAATTTAAATGCAGGTTTCTAAATTGCAAACACATTTACAGTTTAACACTAAATCAGTAAAATCAGTTCCTCCTTTCTAACCTAAGGAGACAGGAAAGAGCCTCTGGGCTTCCCCATCAACCACCCACTAGCACTAAAAAAGGAAGCATCAGTTTGCTCATTGTGAGCTCTGCACAACCCTAAGGGAATCGCGAATCGCTCACTCTTCTGAACCCTAGGAAAGGAAAGTTAGTTAAAGAGAAACTGCTTTTCAAATATTTACTTTCAAAAAGTATTTGTAGGCCAGGCGCGGTGGCTCACGCCTATAATCACAGCACTTCGGGAGGCTGAAGCGGGTGGATCACAAGGTTAAGAGATCGAGACCATCCTGGTCAACAAGGTGAAACCCCGACTCTACTAAAAATATAAAAATTAGCTGGGCATGGTGGTGCACGCTTGTAGTCCCAGCTACTGGGGAGGCTGAGGCAGGAGAATCACTTGAACCCAGGAGGTAGAGGTTGCCGTGAGCCGCATTGCACTCCAGCCTGGGTAACAAGAGCGAAACTCTGTCTCAAAAAAAAAAAAAAAAGTATTTGTAATCACGTTTTTAAAAAATTCATTTTATTCTGGGTCTATACTGATAATCTATTGAAAATTTATTAGAGCTTGGCGCAGTGGCTCACTTAATCCCAGTACTTAGCAAGGCCAAGGAGGGCAGACAACTTGAGGTCAGGAATTTGAGACCACCCTGGCCAATGTGGTGAAACCCTGTCTCTACTAAAAATACAAAAATTAGCTGGATGTGGTAGCAGATGCCTGTAGTCCCAGTTACTCAGGAGGCTGAGGCACAAGAATCATTTGAACCCAGGAGATGGAGGTTGCAGTGAGCTGAGATTGTGCCACTGCACTCCAGCCTGGGTGACACAGAGAGATTGTCTCAAAAAAAAAAAAGCATTAGAGTATACCTATTTACATATTTTAAAATGAGAATATATTGCCTATATGAATGGAGTGCTTGTAAGGTCAGCCAAGTTGAGAGAAGACATTGTTTTTACGATAGGAGATAGCAGAAGATCAGAATCGCTGAGCTAAGAGTTCAGGAGGGAATAGCCCTTTTTAGGCTGGTTGTTAGGACAGGGTTTCCTTACCCCCTACACAGTTTTAAAAGGTACCAGGGAGTGTAAATTGAAGATAAATACTATATAGCGAAAGTATCAATAAGTATAAAGAACCTGGATTTCATTACCATTGTCTTTTTCTTCTATGAGAATGTTTCAGTTCAAATAATTAGATCAACAGAAATTTATAGTCATAGCACCTAGAACTTTAGCAAATATTAGTGACTAATTCTCAAACAACACAAGCCACACAACTTTCCAGATACAAAAACAGACATAAAATGAGATTTAATAACAATATTTTTAAAATAGGAACAGATGTCAAATTTACTTACACATAGTTTGCAATGAATTCCAAGTGCTACCTAACATGCAAAAAGAATATATTGCCTGTTCTTACCTTTACAAAGGAACCTCACGTCAATGTGTCCAAGTTCATTCTAGCATCTCACCAGGTACCCAAGTTAGAAACTGGAAACACTCTCATGGATGCCTGCTCATCTGTCACCAGGTTGTCTCCCGAGTCTGTTTCCTGGTCTCCATTCACACTGTTCTGCTCTATTCCAGGAGCTGATCGCCTATCTCACTGCCACTAGTCTTGCTCAATTCTAATCCATCCTCCATACTGTTGCAATAATTATATTTCTTACTTACAATTTTGACCCTGTCACTCTCTTGCTTTTCATGCTCTGGTGGCTCCTTATCGCCACCCTTTAGCATGGTGTTCCATGGCCTTTCCCACTCTGGCTCTAATCTCAGGCCAGCTTTCCCCTGCTGCCCTCCTCTACCCAGGTCTTACAGTGTAGCTGCCCACACTTCTCACCTTTCCCCAAATGTTCCTGCTCCATGGTTTGGCTAATGCTTCTGACTGTTTTTGGAATCTTCTTCCCACCCACTTCCCTTCTCCTTTTCCTCCTCTCTCAATCTTGCGTATTTTCACACATCTTCACTTCTCCTTCCCTTTGAAGTCTTTCTTCAAAAACACACAAGTCAACTGCTCTTTTACAAGTTTATTATCACAACATCCTTCATTTGTATTATCATACATGTCTCTTCCAGATATCCCCAATCTCAGCTGTCACATACACCCATAAATTATGAGCTGTGTGTTGATTTGTAGCCCTACTTTCCAACAAAGTGTTTGTATTACAAGTCTCTATCAACATTTGTGGAGTCAAATCACTTTGGCAATGAATTATGATTCATTGAGCCATTTCAGAAACACTTTCTGATCATGAGCCATTTCAGAAACACTTTCCCATTAGATCATTTCTCATCATTAGTGTTGAAAAATATTAAATCATTTAATAACACTAAATTTTGGTAATACCGAAATATATAAAAAACTACACTATTCTTCAGTGTTTGCCCATGAATATTTTTTAAGATGGGGTCTCAATGTGTCACTCAGGCTGGTTGGCATCAGTGAATATTGATTGAGGCTACTCAAATGCATAATAGTGCTGTGTACTGCAGTGATTTTAAATAATATTAATAAAATATAATCTCTGCCCATGGGAATTTTCAATCTAAAAATTTATGGCATTGGCAGTAGCCATAAGAATAATATATGTTAACTTATTGAGGTGAGAGGTTGCAACATATAAATAAGTCTGCAAAATATAACAAATAAGACATCTCTATGGATGCTGAGTTGTGGTTATAGTGAAATACCTGGCACAGAGCTACTCGTATTTTATTTGCAGCTTTTTTCTTAAACAACTAGAATGTTTTAAATGGGTGTTTAAAATATTCATATTTATATATGAAAAATGACATGTAGCATATAATAGCTGGTTGTTCTACAGGATTAGATGAATGATAATACAGACATATATAAATGATCCAGAGGCCATTTCTAGGTTCACGTCTAATAAAGTTTTCTGGATTGGTAGTTTACTGGAAATAATTTTATGTGTCCATCTGTGTGTGTGTGTATGTGTGTATGTGTGCATAAGTGTGTGTGTGTATTTATGTGTGTATGTGTTTGTGTCTACGTGTGTATGTATATGTATGTATGTATATGTATACATGTGTATGTGTGTGTGAGAACGTGATCATCTGTATTGTCTCTAACTTATCTAAGCTACTGTGAACAAACTGATGTCTACTGAGACAGAAAACAAATCAAATAGGCCATCAAATATTATGAATGATCACATTCTGACCTCTTTTTCTATGATTGCTCTAAAAGCTGTCTAGCCCCTCTGTGATCCTTAAAAGGAGACTCTATTAGGCTTCATAAGTTTCTAAGGCTGCTGGCAGTTCTCTCCTGTCTAGTTAATCAGGTAATGCCTCCTAAGGGTACTTCTGAGATGAGTAAAAACTGGGGTCATAATTTCTAGACTGTCAAGAAAATGGGAATTTATACATTAGATAAACCCCAGGGATGTTACATAGCAAGAACTTTTATTTTAGTCTGTGGGTAAAAAGGCAAAATATGGAGATGTGGTGAAAAGTTTCTTGCAGCTATCTAATTTATTTTAATAGTATATTTCAAAAATAATTATCACTAATATAATCAGCAGAATATAAGATAGGAAAACTGTATCTAGAATTAAAGAGGGAAACAACTTTTTCTATGAGAATTAAATTTGACACTGGGATGTTTATGCCTAATGACAAATTTCAATGCTAGAATATATATGCATTTATATTTTTTACAAGTTTGCCATCAGGACAATAATCTTAGATGTCAAGATGATGTGTACACCAAATTATTGTTGAATTTCATTTTAAAGAACCTCTGTATTCTTGAGATTACATTTTTCATTTAAACTTTTTTTAAAGTAGATTATGTTCTTTATTCTTTTTAACTGAATATTTCCAAACTTATTAAGCTCTGCAAATGCAGGAGTAAATAATTATTACTGTTTCTGTTTACATTTCTGTTTACCTGACTTTTATTTTGGTTAGCTGAAAATTTATTAGTTATAACTTGCAAAAAGAGAAATTTGAGATATTTTTAAAAGGTCTTCAACTGCATAAAAGCAAATTCTAAAAATGCCACAGATACAACAGTATTTAGCACTTAGTAAAAAACCATATATACATTGTGAATATATAAAATGCACCTGAATTATATGCTTTAAAATGATTAATTTTAATCTTACATGAATTTCCCCTCCAAAAAATGTATGAATGCTAATAGAGACCATTTCTATCCTGCTGAAAGTTATCTACAAGTTAGCAGATGTGCCAGTGTATGATGTCTTCCTCACTAGAGAACCTCCTCAGATTGCTTACCATTTGGTATCTCTTCTAAGACACATAGACTTACATTCTCTTAAGTCTCTCATAGTAACGTAATGACATTAACCACAAATAAGCACAGAACAATTATCTTATGTCCATTCAAGTTTCAGCCTTAGTGTTTTATTAAAATTCCTTGGGAGAAAAATTATCTACGTAAGGCATATATAATGCCAGTAACCTTATTGTTAAAAATTTATTATCCTGAAAAACAAAATTTAAAGTCTAGCAGCAACATTAAAAATTCTTTACTTTGTATCAACTGGTTATAGGAATCCTTCCAAGTTGTCCCTAGGAATCCTAGAAATCTTAAAAGTAAAATTTCACACTGTTGGTATATACAAACACCACTTGCTGTCTTTTCAATTCCTCCAAAGCTGGCTAATCTCCTGCTGACTTTAAAAATAGAGTCCTCCATGTTTCTGAAGATTCTCTGAATATATGACCAACCTTTATCCGATCTGATTACATCAGGCAATATAGGCCAAGAATAAAGAAATTGTTACTAACCAGTGAATAAAGCTAACTTAGCCTACATATAAAGGTATCCTTTACAATGAATTGTCTGTGCTTAGAGTTCTAAGCTGATTACTAAACTTCTACTTAATTGGATGCTGGACTAGATCTAGTCCAATATTTCCTAATGATGTCTCTAGATGAAATGCATGTGTTTAGAAGTACAACTTCAATTCTTCAAATTCTCTGTATGAACAGGTAATTTTCAATAGAAAGCATGACTTCTCAATATGAAAAAAGTGGCATTTACCCTACTAAAAGGGGAAGAGAGATTCTTACTTTCAAGTACATGTATTACTAAAAAAAAAAAATCTCAATAATGAACCCCAAAGAAGATAAATAATCAATATTTATGTGATAAAATATCACTGGGACAAATTTAACTTAGCAGAATACAATAAGTGGAGTTCAAGTATTATACATGAATTCTGATGGGTTTACATTAGACAAATCCATTAGCATATATTTCATTATAGCTGACTAAGCAAAATTTGGAAATAGCACCTATGAGTAATAAGGTATCCTACACTTTAAAGTACACAGAGCTATTCTGCACATTTTTCCCTAATAATTATTTTACCCTGATAACATTAAAAATGCCAGTATTTCCACATTAGTGGTAATATACATTTAACTGTCATATAGTGAAGCAAAACTTTCATTTTAAATGGTGCCTGATTATTGCATTTAAAAAACAAAACAAATAGCATTTTCACAATAACCAAAATGTAAAAGCAACCTAAGCACTCACGGATGAATCAATGAAAAAACAAAATGCAGTATCTACATACAATGGAATGTGATTCAGCCTTAAAAAGGAAGAAAATTCTGACACATACGACAACATGAATGAAACTTGAAGATATACCACTAAGTAAAATAAGTCAATCACAAAAGGACAAATATTATATAATTCTACTTATATAAAGTACCCACAGTAGTAAAAGTCATAGAGACAGAAAGTAGAACCGTGGTGGCCAGGAGCAGAGAAAGGAATCAGGGGAGTCGTGAGGGGTGAGAAATGGGGTTTAATGGGTACAGAGATTCAGTTGGGGAAGATGCACAGTTCTGGAGATGGATAATGGTGATGGTTGCATGACATCTTAAATGTACCACAAAACTATACATTTAAGTGGCTACAGAGCTATGTTAAATATTATATCATATATTAATATATTATATCACAATTTTAAAGATTTAAAGTATTTTTTAAATGCTGAAAAGGTACTCTCTATGTGTTTTTTTTAATAACTAAAAAGGAAAGGAAAAACAAGAGTAACAGCACTTGCACAGCTCAGTGCTAAGCCAAAGGGAAATATTTCACAAGAGAGCTCTATTCCTTTTCATTATAATGCTGATGCCTCCAAAGAAGAACCACATATTTTACTACTCATGCCCTCAACAAAACTTAGTCACCAACAACAACATACACCTTGAGTAATTTTTGTGAAGATACATAATATTTGAAAATACTAGAAAAGGGAGTTGATACTGGTTTGTTAGAATTTATATATATTTAATTATTTTTATCAACCAATGATTACTTAGCTAACAGTGACTTTTATATGCTCATCATGGTTATGAATTCTAGGGAACTTACAAAAAAATTAAGACTTTTTATTAAGTGTCTAAACACTATACATACTTTAGTTCAATTGCTGTATACTAAAATCCCATAAGATCAGTGTTATGACCCTTTTCAGATGAGGAAGCCGAAGCTCCAGGACTAACCAGCTTGCTGGGCAGCACACAGGGTTTGAGGGAGTCTGTCTGACTGTACTACCAACACATAGCCCTTGCCCCTGAGCAATTAGAAACCAATATACATGAGCAAGTAAAAATGTAAAGTAGTAGCAAGAAAATTAAAAATAATAATCTATTTGCAAACTAGAAATAATTCAGGGATTTTTGAGTATCACTTTAATAGTAAATCAAATCTAGCCTAAATATCCTTCATGATTATCATCTTTATGATAAGTCAAACCTAAGTTAAATGTATTTTATGACTTTAACTTTCATAATAAATCAAATGTAGGTTAAATATATTTTATATTCTAAATAATGAGTAGCAGTTAAAGGCTACCCAGGGAGATAATGGAATTTCTATGTATTAGAATCTTTCAGAATACAGCACAGGTAAAACAACCATCTGTCTTCTACAGTTTATGTACAGTGTTATCTAAGGTCATTTCTTGAGGTCCTCTGCCACTCAGCAACTGTCTTAAGATCTCTCTTTCTCACACACAAACACACACATACACAAAAACAAACTTTAGTTATTTACAAAGCTCAAGGGAAGAGTGGATTGCTGAGGAAGGTGGGTCTGAAAACATTAAGGACTATATGGTGTGACTGTTGGGTCATATCTGTGGGGCACACGCAGACTCAAAGACCTTGGCAGGACAGTTGTTCTTCTCCATAGCTGAGGCAGCTGCCTCACAAGCAAGAATATGAGGACACCACCTAATATGAGTGAATCAGAAAACATTCATAATCGTTGTCAATAAGCTTATGCAAATAAGAAATTGAAATCCTTATTTTTTTGTGGAAAAAAAAGCATCTTCCCCAAGGAATCGAAATCTCATGCATGTCAACAGAAGCAAATAATACAGAAAGTCTTTCTCTTCTTTTAACTTCCCTACTCTATATATTTCAATGAGAAGTAACCCTTGCTCTCATTTAGATATGTTGCCTTCTTTCCTTAGTGGACAAGGGAGAAGGGCTTGGCAAATATATCTTTAGCTATTGGTAACAGGGAAAAATGATCATATTATGCCCGCTCTAGCTTCCTTCCCATTCTCCCCTCCCATATATTTGGATCTTTCTGACTACAAAGGAAGCTTTGATATCACTTAGAGCATTTCAAAGCAAGGCAGGGATGATGTTAATAGTGTTAAGGATATTCATAAGATTAAATATTCCCTTTTTAAGCAACTCTGTTCAAGGGAGCATAAAGCTAACCAAACTTTACAGCACTTGAGGATAAGAGTCATTTGGCACTGTTGCTTCTACTATTCGGAAACAATTCCTCTCCTTCTTCTACAAGAACACTACAGACCCAAGAAAGAGAAACAGACTTAAGTTGTCTGACCTCCTCTGTTATCCCCCAGGCTGTTGGGAAAAAGCAGTACATACATTGGTGTCCAATTTATCACTCCTATTTTCACAGTCATAAATTACTTCTCGGGCTTTAAAACAACAGGGTTTTCAAAGGACACTGTAATGTACTTAAATTCCAGTAATGAAACTCAAATGTATGAGGCAATTTAAAATCTTTATAAAAGCTCCCTGTTTCAAAGCTACACCAAATGGTACCCTAGAAAGCCTGTATAACAAAATGCTAGAGAGGTAAGGTTAAAAGTAAAGCACTAAACCTATCTCTTCAGAGGTCTTTCTACATAGAAAGTAATCAATGAATGAATTAATCTTAGATCATATCCTGTCATTAGCTAATCAATTAACTATGTTCAAAATAAATGATGTTCAAAATAAATGATCACAGACTAATCTATCATACATTATCTTCATCCACAGACCAATAGAGCAATTCAGATGTCCAAAGTTCTGTTTTGCTCACTCATATAGAATGAATTTGGTTAAACCAGGCACCATTACATAAGTATGCCAGATATGATTCATAAACAAGAAAATTAGCCAATGATTTTTGACAAACTGACTCATAGCAAACAGAAGGCAAAGCAAAGAGAACAAAACAGAAATAAGGTACTTCAGGGAAAATCCTGTTTTGGGCACAGATCCAGAAGAAAAACAAAAACTGTCTATTAGGTACACAGTCAGAGTAGGGCCATTTGTCAAAGGTCTGTAGGAACAAACTCTAAGTGGCTGTCTTACATGTCTCAAGAGGCAGAACCGAGCTGATGCTGTCAACTGCCGGTGCTGCAGCTCCAACTGCAGGAGCTCTAATTTGACCTCCTGAGAAAGAATCCCAATTAGAACCACATAAAGGAAGCCATTTAGACATGGTGCTTTGGGACAAGTCTGACCCAGTGTGTCAATGTCAAGTGAAACAAAAAACTAAAGGAACTTTCTCAAGCACGTTGTCTTTTCTAGATAAAAGCTAAAGACCTTTTAGACCCAGCTTTTGAAGTAGGCTTCCCTAGACTAAAATGAGGACAACTCAAATACTGAAAGCCGGCTTGATTTTTTTTCCTCCAAAGCCTGCTGGTGAACTTTGTGAAAACAGAGGAATATCATAACAAGCTATATGCCACATTCTAGCAAAATTAGCTAGTTAAAAATGTTTAATTCACAGTGGTCAAACAGCAAGCTATGAAAGGTGTTCATCTGTTAGTGATGTTACATTTGGCTTTCCATCTCAATTTGCCTTCACTGCTGATTCCTTTTGGAATTGCCCCAAATCTACACTATGTTGCTATTGCTACATTCAACTACAAAGCAAACTCGTATGTTGAGATACAAAAACTAATGCCTGTTTGAAGATATAAGGGAGAAAGTGTATGGGAAAAAAGGATAATTTAGGATTTCAACTATAAATCACACAGATACAAGAAAATAGCATGAAACGAAGCAAAACACACTCTATTCCATTCAGTTTTTGTTTTCAGTGAACTGTAGATCAAAGGTTCTTACTTGCATTCCAGTGAGTCTTTTAATCTGTCAAGATTTTACAAATGTACGTTTTTCTGTGTATAGGTACTGTACCTTTCATTAGATTCTCAAAAGGGTCTGTGACCCAAAAAAACTCAAGGGCCACTTTTCTACATTCTGTGAATTCGCAGGTGTATTCTATCTATAATATCTGAAGCACCTCTTTCATTTTCAACCTAAGCTTGACAAAAGCAAAAGTATCACAGCAAACAAGTGCACAAGACCCAGGGCAAGGTCATTCGCCTCCATTCCCATTTTTAACTGACAGTCAATTGCCTTCCATGTAGCTCCTGAAACTGAAGAACTCACAAGGCATTCCCAAAGTGAATGAAGGAAGAGAAGAACTGTGTGTTATGAATATTCTCAATTAATAAAGAAATTGAAATAAAAGTTCACAAAATGAATTTTGACTCAACAAAAATTACTGGGATTTTAAAAATCTCGTATCTTCAGGATTACAGACCATTGAAAAATACCAGTTAAGACAACTAAAATCCAAAGTGCATACTCCAGTAAGCTCTTAACCATGTTCAATTAACTCAGCATAGGAAATTCTTTGGTAGGTGACCTCCTCAGTACAGTGCAGAGAGGCAAGTTCTTCCATAATTTAGTCAACAGAATAACTTTAGGTGCTTCCTTGGGGTTTCTCCAATACGTTCGCCTGTGCTATTTCATAACACCTCAAGGGAACCTCAAAGACAATATGTTCAGTATGTACATAAAGAAATATGGTAATCATTTCCCCTAAAGAGAGATGATAATGAATTCTCTTAATGAGAGATAGTAATAAATTCAAAAGCATGTTAATACTCTTGCTAAAGCAAAGTTTAAAGGTTGCCACTGTTTTATTTCATATTTATTTATAAATCACCAATCCTGTCTTGCAAGGATTTGGATAGGTTATTGGTAACAACATAACCACCTATATATAAAAAATACATCTTTTCCAAGTACAGCTGCCTGCCCAGGAGGAGCGGTCGCTGAAATGAGACACTAGGCTATTGGCACCTAGCACGTGGTCATACAGCCACTGCTGCAGAGCACAGTGTGGGGCACTGTGCCATTCCCAGCACTAAAGCACACACAGGATCAAAGGCACGGGCATAACTGGCATGCCACCATCTACAGCTCTAGATGTGGAGCCAGCACTAAAGCCTCTGAATACTTCTATATAAAATTACATGGATGTTGACAAACCACCTGTTGGACTAAAGAAGAAAAACAAATTGTGCCCCTATAAGACCACTTCTCCCTGTATATTCCTGTAAAAATGATTGTTTTTTATGCATATATTCTACTTTAAATGCTTTGCAGTATCCAGCCTATGGAGAGTTATGGCAGTTTAAAAAACACAAAAAGAAAATTTTGCATTTTAATCTATCAAAATGCTTTAGGGTTGTGGGGGGATATCTTTGTTATAATGTTTACCAATCTGTGTGTCTTCCTATGAATGGCAACGTTTTAGAGACAACAACAACAAAAAGCAGATTAAATATTTTCCCAATAATGCCTCCAACTCTCCCCCACTAAAACCTTCTAGGAAATACCATTAAAAAGGTGTGTTCTATATGGTATATTCTTTTATCTAGAACATGTTAAATATGAAGGCATAATGGTAGTAAAGCAAGGTGGAAATAAACATAGAAGACAACAAGATGTTTACTCACTTATTAAAACCTACTAAGTATCTATAATATTCTAGGAGCAAATCTGGGCTCCAGGGATAAAAAGAATACTGAGACTCGGCCCTGCCCTCAAGACTATCCATAAAGGGGACAGAGATAATGGACAGTTGCTGGAATTAAATGTGATTTGTGGATTTAGAGAGCTATGTACATGATACTATGCCTCAGTGATTTATGGAAGGTTTTGCAAGGAACAAACTTGAGAATTTTAAAGAAAATACCCTAAGTTATAAAGTTTTAACACTATTTTTTTTAAAACAGTCACCTGGTTCAAAAATTCAAAAGGAAGAAATGGCTATATGTTGAACACTTTCCTTGTATCACCTGTCCCCAGGTACCTCACTCTCCATTAAGCATTCAATGTTAACACAAGAGTCTCTTATAACACCCTAATATAGCTTCCCTGATTAAAAAAGGCTTTGCCTGCCAATAACATTCTCATGGGTATATTGTATTTTATTATGTATTTATGTAGTATATATTTTATTATGACTGAAAGGCACTCTGTAGTAAGCGGAGCAATCCATCAAAACAGACTTTGAATATTACTAAATATCAAGTAAAATTCTCTTTTTACTAAACATGCTAAAAATTTTTTATAATGCATCAAAGTACAGAAGATAAGAAACAGGAACCAAAACAAAATAAAATATAACACACATTCTAGATGAAAAAAGAAAATGGTAAGAATACCTTTAAAAATACGCTCCAGTCAGCCAGGTGCAGTGGCTCATGCCTGTAGTCCAAGCACTTTGGGAGGCCGAGGCGGGTGGATCACTAGAGGTCAGAAGTTCAAGACCAGCCTGGCCAATATGGTGAAACCCCGCCTCTACTAAAAATACAAAAATTAGTCAGGCATGGTGGCGCACGCCTGTTATCCCAGCTACTTAGGAGGCTGAGGCAGGAGAATGGCTTGAACCTGGGAGGTGGAGGTTGCAGTGAGCCAAGATCATGCCATTGCACTCTAGCCTGGGAAACAAGAGAGAGATTCTATCTAAAAAAATTATATATATGCTCCAGTCTTGTCTTCATGCTTTATTTCATTAAAGTGATCTTCAATCTTTTCATGTCCTTTGCAGGGACATGGCTGAAGCTGGAAACCATCATTCTCAGCAAACTAACACAGGAACAGAAAACCAAATACTGCATGTTCTCACTCATAAATGGAAACTGAACAATGAGAACACATGGGCAAAGGGAGGGGAACATCACACATCAGGGCCTGTCGGGGATGGGGGGTGAGGGGAGGGATAGCATTAGCAATATCTACTGTAGATGATGGGTTGATGGGTGCAGCAAACCACCATGGCACATGTATACCTATGTAACAAACATGCACATTCTGCACATGTACCCCAGAACTCAAAGTATAATTTATACACACACACACACACACACACACACACACACACACACACATACATATATGCTCCAGTACATGAGGCTTTAATTAAAACTAAAAACTACTGTCTCAGATAATTGAATATATTACTCAAGTGGGTAATTGGGTTATGATCTAACCTAATGTTTGCTATGCTAATAGTGGTGAGTCTGGTGACCATTTTTTTAAAGAAATAGAAAGATAATGTATACAGCCAGTTGTCACTTCTCTTCCTACCAGAGACATGCACAAGAACACACATGACAGGGAATCTTCTGCACCCCACGTTTACTGGCACCACCCCTTCCCACTATCCTTTGCCAGGTCTTTGCCTCCCCAGCACTAGCTCCCTCAAGCTTTCTTCCAAATAACTGCAATGGCTAGCAGTTGAGTAACTGGAGAGTATGAAGCATGGTTCACAACACAAAACGAATAAAAGGAAAAAGAAAGAGCCATGAAGAACATTAATCATGAAGAAAACTATAAGGATAAGCCTCCAATTTGAGGTATTCTAAACTCACAAGACAGGGTTCTAACTATGCAGCTAAAATAGTGAATTTGGAAAGTATTATCAACATTAGACCATTTCTAGCATTTTGGAGGCAGAAGAGTGAAATCCACAGAAACGGAAGAAATATTCATGAGCTAGCAGAAAGGGTCAAAAGTGTGAAAGTAAGCAAGCTTGTCAGTATAATAAACAAACAGAACAATCTACATATAATATAGAGGCAATCTAAACAAAGATTGCTAGTGAAATAGGAAATAAAACTGATTACAGCAGTACAAACAACACAAAATAAATACTTAAAATCATGTACTTTCAAAGAGGTCAGAGTGTAAAATAATGAAAGTTCCTAATTGTGACAAAACCAATTTCTCTTATAATAAGTAAGTCGAAAAACCATAAAAGACAGCATGCTTGGAAAGGAATAGTGTAATAAAGCTATGACCAAAGTTCAAACACCTGTGCCAAAATTTACACTGCTTTTCCTAATTGATATTATATCACAGAAATGTACATTGCTCTTCTTAACTTAGAGTCAAGATGTATCCATGAGTAAATAAAGGACTGAGAAAAAATACAATATGAGAAAAAAATACAATCGCTCCTTAAAGTTGAACATATGTGTAACGTCGAATAAAAGAACATCTCTTTTCTTCATTTTTAATGTCTGAATTAGTAAAATGAAGTCAAACAAAATTTTAAAATTTTTATAAATAAAGCAAACTATTAATAGAAAGTAAAGTTGCCTTGAAAATTGGCCATACTTAACCCTAAGTAATAAATAATACTGCAAGTTTTTAATTGAAGGTAAAGAAAAGAAGAGGAGACTTCTGCTTATTTTATATTTTTACATCTAAGCTCGCCCTCTTCAACCTGTCACGAATAAGTCACTACTACCTAAAAGACATCTTGGGAACAGCCTCCGTCCATCTGCACAGTTTAGCATATTTGCACTAATTACTACAAGACTGGCCTATTGTTGGTCCCTCAGTCAGTGAGCCCGAGGTCAGCAGGAAGAGCTGTGTGACCCATGCACTGACCCCAAGGGATGGCCACTGACCTGCTAGCCTGACCTGTAAGTGAGGAAAGAACTAAAAATTCTTAGAGGGATTCACTCTTTTTTTAAACTCAAAAATAAAGTTTTTAAATGAGCATACCCTAAAATCCCTTTACCAACCTACATATTATGTAGTTTATTTCCTTTTATTACAATACAGCATTTTATTTGTATACATTTGATTATTAGACTCTACATCTTATATAATCCATATGTGAAATATTTATAATAATTTATGTATCTCAACTCTTTTTCTAATCTTTTGAGACAGGGTCTCACTATGTTGTCCAGCTTAATGTCAAACTCCTGGCTTCAAGCAATCCTCCCACCTTGACCTCTCAAAATACTAGGATTACATGCATGGCCTCAACTATTTTATATGAATTTCAACTACATCATGCTGTAGTTGGGGAACTGGAACCAGGGGAAACTTTGAACCCAGGAGATATTTGACAATCCCTGGAGATATCGATTCCTGCAACTGGAAGGTGGAATCGGCATCTAGTAGGCAAAATGGATACTGCTAAACATTTTATAGTGCATGGGTCAGCCACCTAAAACACAGAATTATGTGGTCTGCAGTGTCAATAGTGCCAGGTTGTTCTAGTTGATAGGAACCTGAATTAGTCCCTCTTAGTGATTTGCCTTATCATCTAAGAAATCAATTCTTTCTTTCTTATCCCTAAATATCTACATCAAGTAACATTATATTGTTCCTATAATTACCAGGATTGACTGTTTAAACGTAAGTTTTCTGAACCCCTGACGATGAATCTGAATTGTTATGAAAGAGACAAGGGAATTCACACTGATATCCAGCACCGCACTGTTTCTGCTGCACTCCGAATTGTGAAAGCCAAATGTCTTCTTGGTTTTATATGATAAAGTATTTGCTTTTTTATGTTTAAACTCATGAAGTTATATTGTATTTTCTTAAATAATTCAGAAAAACAAAAAGCATTCCAGTTATTATATTAATAATTTGTAAAATTGGAGCCCATTTGTAAACTTTCTTATAGGTAAGAAATAAGATGATGGGAAGTGTCTAAGAGTTCAGGACCAATTAGTGACTTCACCAGGGACTGTGTGCTAACTAGAGTAAGTATGAAGAAGCAGTTCACTCCAAACCTCAGGCAACAGGTAAAATCTAGTGAATCATTCTGAAGCACCCTGAACTTTCCTGTTTGGTCTCTGCCAGTCATTTCAACATCATGTCCAATGCTCTGCATATGGAGCCTGGAAAGTAATGTTGAATCAAGAACACAAGAAGAACATGAGGAAAAAAAAGAACATGAGGACATTTTTAAGATAATAGAGAATTCAATTCAAATTAGTGCAATATGGTGCAGCTGACATAAATACAGGCAGTTGAAAATATAACAGAGGAAATATGTCAGAAAAGGCTTCCTGTGAAAGGTTTTGAGTCATATTTTGAAGGAAGAAGAGGAGAAGTATTGTCCAGAAAGAGGTATAGAGCATTTTTGGGACATGCAAAGGCCCAAAAACTAGCAAATCAAAGTCAGAGAAGCGCAAATAGATGAAAGTGACTGGAGCAGGGAGATCATACTGGAGAGTGCTCAGAAATTAATCTGTTAATTTCTGATTAATTAGGCTAATGCAGAAAAGGGAAAAGAGGTGGTTAAATCCGCCAAGTGCCAGGCTGTATGGATTCTCAAAACACTTGCAACTACTGTCCATCACCTTGTTTTGTTTCCTACAGAGCAGTTGTTCCTCCCTAAAATCATCTTGATTTACCTACTTGACTTGGTCTCCCTAACTACAATGCAAGTTCCACGCACTGAGTTTGGGTTGCCTGGAGGAATGTCTAGCCAATGAGAGCACTTTAAAATGAGGTGAACCAGTGTGGAAGCTAGAGAAATAGAAACGAATTAGATGAAAGGAGTCAAAGTTTACTGGACTGTAACAGCTGATGTACGTGCCATGCTACAGATGTAGCCTGAGAGGCACTGTCTGACAGAGACTGGCCTCACTGAACATGTGGGAAACTGGCATCTCCACAGCTGCCTGAACATGCAGAAGAGTTAATGACCTCCTCTCCAGGGAGTGAATTTATTTTAACTAATACGAAATTTACCTAATTTTAAAAGAAGGAAGCCAGTGGATAAGTTGTTCTCTCTTCCTACCCTGGAGGCATTGTTCTGACAAGCATTAGTTCCTGTGTCCTCTCTGATGATGTGCTGTGAGGCTGAGCCGTCTTTGGGGTGCTTCTTGTGAAGCTTCGGCCTGGTAAAGTTCACCTCCTTCTATTTGTTCACCTACCTTTTGCCTCCCCTGCTTTGTTCCATTTCCCCTCACTTCTGCCTCCCTGGGTTTGCACTCCCCTCTAAAGTGCTAGGATGTTAAGCTTCTGACTCAGGCCATGTTTTCTGGGCATCCCAGGCTGAGACAAAAGCTATCCTAACCTACTAAGTGAAACTCAACCCAAGTACTTAGTGTGTTGATTTTCAATCTATGTGGTCACATCCAGAATAGTTTAGAGATGTGTACAATGTTACCAAGTGGATGGCACAGGCTTTACACTGCCACCTCATCTGCCCAAAATTGTTTCCACCAGATAAAATGGGCTTTGCTGCAGACATGTAACAACTGCCCAGAGTTTTTGACCTATACTAGAGAATATGCAAGATGGGATATGAAGGAACTAAGGACAAAAGAGAGGTAGGCTAGCAACACAGAAAAGAAGCAACAGGGAAACGGAAGCAGACTAATTACAGAAGATCAACCATTTCCCCCCAGCAGGAACGCCTGCTGCACAGGCTGCATGGCAGATTTTGGAAGCCTAAACAGCATAAATGGCTAAAGGTGTTTTCTGATGAATGAGGTTTTACTTCTTTGGCAGGTAACTGAAGTCTGACTTTGGGAACAAGAACACCTGGAAGTCAGCTCAGCTCTTGAACTACTCCCAATTCCTCATATCAGATTCATTATGAGAAGCCACCTGTGTCTCTGCTCATCAACTCCTGCTGGTTTCTGGTTCTGATCTGTTGCAATGCACCAAAGAGTCATTTTTATTTATAAAAGTAAAATAAATAATTCATAAGGATTTCCTGACCCTTCAGCATTGAGCCAATGTAAATATGGTCTGTGTTGATGATCCTAGAATTGCAAATTGCTTCAACACTTCTGCTAAGTAATTACTTAATCCAAGTAGTAAAACCTGAGTAATATAAATTAACGAGTGGTATGGCTCAGTTTTAATTAGCAAAAATTATGAATTATGACTTTTTTTTTTAAGAAATGCTTATGGAAGAGAATACTATGTATCCACCAAACTCTGCTTGCTTTTTCTCCTGGGCACATAATGGAATGTAGGCAGAAGTAGGCCTGGCTTGTGCAAGAAATTGGCTATGCAAATCCTCCATGATTTCTACCTTTTCCTATTCACTGTTTGAGAGGAGAGGAAGACACAGCCCTGAAGAGAATTTAGCATAGTGAAACAATGAAAGAATCCTGGATTCCTAAAAGAATGCAGAGCAGAGACATCTCTACCCTTCACACCTCCATCTCCCACACTGGAGATTGGAGTTTGACCTAATCAAGAAATATGTTTATTTGTTTTGTTTTTAATGTTTTAACGTTAAGAGACTGGATTTGAGGAAATTGTTGGTGTAAACAGTGTTGGTTACTCCAACTAGTGCAAGTTTGTAATTCAGACTACGTTAGCAACAGTCATTTAATCATTTACTTAAAAGCATCATTCATCTCATTTGTTAATCTGTTCAAAAGTCCTCTAGGGCACATGCTTTATAAATGAATAAAACAAAATAAAATTATGCAAATTCATTTTCTCAAATGGTTCTTCTATGTTGTATGAGGATGCTTTTTGTTCTTTTAAATATTTTAAGCATTTCCACAACAATTTCCTTTTTATTAATTAGCAAAATGAAACTTCCAGCCCAGTCCATCCAAATAATCACAATTACGTCTAGTTAGAAACACCACCACTTCCTTGCCTTTCAATAATTTGCTTATTAATAAGCCTGGTTGGATGCCTCGCAGAAATGTTTCCCAAACCATTAAGCTCCACTTCATTCTGTGGTTTAGACTCCAAACCTGAATTCAAAAACATCTTCCAAATGTTTGCAACAAAAACTGTTACTTCCAAATAGAAAAAAAAATATGATAATAGTCATGTAACATCCTTTGCACACAGAACTAGACTGTGTATTCTCTGAGTTATCAGAAATAAAAATTCAAGCATATATATTTACTCAAATTTAGGTTGTAAGCTTAATAGTTAATAATCAGGAATGGGCAATTTTTTTTTTTTTTTACAGAAGAAAGCTCGAACGCAGTTCCCCACTACCACAAATTATGCAGTCAAGTTTCCCACATTTGGGAAAATCGCAGGGGTCAGCACATCCGGAGTGCAATGAATAAGCCTCACCCTGGGAAAACCACCTTCGTGATCATGGTATCTCCCCTGCCAGGTAAGGATAATTTTTTTTAAGTTTTATAGCTTTCAAGCAGAATATATACAGTGGTCACGAAGTCCTCAGGCATGGCTAAGAAAAAACTTTCTAACTAACGGTCGAGACCTAAACTCAGTTATCAGGGTCAGCTCTAATAATTTCCGCCCCAAAAAAAAGAAAAACAAAAGAAACTGCATAAAAAGTAAAATTAGTGCATTCATATACAAAGATCTCTAAAGTGAATTTTGAACACTGCCCATTTAAAAAATAATGAAGGGCCAAGCACAATGGCTCATGCCTGTAATCCCAGCACTTTGGGAGGCCAAGTCAGGAGGCTCACCAGAGACCACAAGTTCGAGACCAGCCTAGGCAACATACTGAGACCCTGTCTCTACATAAAATTTTAAAATTTTGCTGTGTATGGTGTGGCACACCTGTAATCCCAGCTACTTGATCAGGAGGATCACTTAAGCCTGGGAGGTTGAGGCTGCAGTGAGCCATGATCATGCCACTGCACTCCAGCCTGAGTGACAGAACAAGTCTGTCTCAAAACAATAATAATAATAGATAATTAGTAGTCATGATGATGGTGTACACTAGTGAGAAAAATTATAGTTCACATTAAGCGTGTGCTATCTCCATAATATTAAGAATTTTAAGTAAATTAAGTATAATTTTAAAATTGCATTAAATACAGTTTCTAACTAGAATAGGGCTTGTACACAAACAATATAATGTTTATAATGTTCAATATAAATGTTTATTGAGCTGAAACATCTTCAGCATCAAAAACATCTGGAATTACAACTTTAAAAATTCGAATTTTTTGAGCTCTTGCTTTGAAAAAACAATGACTTTTTTAGTTGAGATTTCCATTTTTCCTTTTTAAAGTAACTTGCACTAAGAATAAAATTAGTTCAAAGTTTCTACTTAAAAGTCATACATATACTGTGGTGCCTGAATTTCAAATCAGTGTGAGTTGTCTATGAGCGGGTGAAAGTGTCTTTTTAGTTGTAACTTATAAGATAAGCTAAAGGTATTCCATGGCATATTCCATATTTCCTACTGAACAACAAAGGTATTTCATTTGACATGTCTAGTAGATCAATTGTCTCAATCTCCTTCCTTCCATCCTTACTTATGCTTAAACATCCTTAAAGCTTTTCCTGTAAATACAGCTGGGACTCCGCTTCTTTCTGCCAATCTATTATTCTGTCACATTTCCTTCTTTTATGTCCTCAAACAAATAAGTGTCATCTTCCTGCTTTTATTTTGGCTGAGAACTCAACTGAATCAGTTTTCCAACAAATCTGGAACACAGAATTCTAATTTTCCCTGTTACTTTTGCCTCCCTGACTAAAACAAGCCATCTTCTGGTGGTGCTGTGACTCTACTGTATTTGGAGTTGGAACAGGTGCTATTTCCTCCTCGGGCCTAAACATCAAAATATTTGAGAAATGGGATTTGCACTCCACTGATCTGTGTAAAGTCATAGCTAACAACGACGCATATTTAAAATGAAAAGATTTCCTGGCACTGTGAACACACAAGCCTTAGGAAGGTTCTAAATGTTGTACTTTGCTATTGTGTTTCTCTCTGGAAAGTAATGCCAAATAATGCATTCATTGAGTATGAATCTAATATACAAATTAGAGATTGTGACTAATGGGTTTTTCAAGAAGTGTGAAATTCCTTTTTGTAATTGCCGAGGAACAGACATTTCTACTGAATTTGATATTTCTACGAGAGTTTCTTTCATTCCAGGTAGTGATTGGGAAATCTGCAAGAGGAAAGTACTTACAGGTGGTGGGAAAGATTCGTGTAAATAATGTGCTTTTGAAGTTGGGAAGTTAATTTTAATCAAATTTCTAGAAAATGAGCATGATCAATGAGGTCTTTGTTAGTAATTGTTTCACAAATTTGTTTTTCTTGAATCTTACAAAATGGAATGAAAATGAGAACGTTGCCCTGTTAGACAAACGTTCGTGAGGGTATTAAACAAAAATCCTACAGGAATTTATGTAACATCTTAAGTGGGTTTAAATAATGCTTGAAGTTGAACCAGAAGGACATTTTACAAAACTCGTCTTTCTCTCTCAAGAGTCCCATTCAGAATAACATGTGTGCAAATCCTAGGCAATATATGGCTGCAAAGTGAGGCAAGAGACACATCAAGAGTAAAGCCAAGCTCTTTCTGAGTTATGCCCTATAACTCCTCTGTATTTTGGTCTCTCATTCCACGTGTGTAACACAAAATGAAGAAATAAACCTTTTTTCTCTATAGCCTCTTGAATAAATGAAAAATGAGCTTGAGAACATCCAGGAAAAATAAATACTTATTGTGGCAGGCATTATTCTTAAAATGTATCACTGTAACATTTCTCTCATTTTAGGAACAACCTTAGTATAATTACATTTGTAACTGTAATTGAAGTGATAAGATTTCACCCAGTTCCCTATTCTTCTAAAACCAGCTTCCCTTCTTCCACTTTCCTTCCCTACTTCTCTCTCCCTTGCTTTTGAGTTACTTAATGTACATTAGCATGGTGCTGAACACTGGGTTAAGCTCTAGATATTCCCCACTGACAAGATGAATGAGTCTCTTAAAGTCTAGAAGAAAAGGCTACCATTGAACAAGTAAAAGGAAAAAATGGAGAGGTACCAATGCTATGGGGACAAACAACAGAAGACAATCTAGAGGGACACAAAACACTCATCTATAGTTTCAGATAGATGAGGAGACATGGGTCAATTAATGATTTCATGGAACTAGAGAAAAATTTTGTCAAAACTGTTTATCTTGACCTCCATTCATATATTTTCTTACTTCCATAATGCAGTCACTTTGGGTACAAAGGGCATGAATAACTGAAACTAGTTGGTTTTTTAGGTTGCCACCATTTATGAGGATCCTAAAAATGATGAACTAAGACTTGAGAATCCAACTGTCTCATAATGGCTCATTGTTTGTTCTGAACAAGCTTTTGCATCTTCATGAAAAATTAAGTGGAGCTGTGGTAATTCCTTGGCTAGGATTGTTTTCAAGTTTATACGAAATTTTAGTGTATCTCTCTGAACTCATCCTCCACTGAAACCCTACATTCTTGCTTTCTATTCTGGCATTAAAATTCTGATAAGTTTAAGTGAATTTATTAGAGCATGCTCACCATCACAGACTGAAGAAATATTACCAAATAAATATGGAGATCAAAAGCAACTACCAGCAAAAGAGTGGGAGTATTGGCTAGTACACTGTGTAAATACAACGTATTTTTCTTGCTTTACAGTTTTGCCATAAGTTATGATTCTTTGACTTACAAATAGGAAAAGATTATATTATTCCAACTAATTTTATTGTATGCATTTTACACAGAAACATACATATAAACAAGCTCTAGAACACTCAGTCATAAAAGATTCACAAATTTATATTATTATTTGTAACATAACCTTTTCTAAACTCAAGATATACCAATGCAGTTCTAGTTCCCATTGACACATATGACTCTCAGGAGCTACTATATATCATATTAAAGTTTCTTTGCAGAGGTGCTCTTTCAACGCTGTGCCAAAAGTTTAATCTGGAACCAGACAAAACTAAACCAAGCTCTGACTCAAACTACTTCAGAATTTGAGTCAGAAAGTATCATAGGCATATAAATCCTAAGACTTACCCTAGAGATAATAATTGTTTTTTTTTTTTTGAGACAGAGTCTCGCTCTGTCACCAGGCACCAGGCTGGAGTGCAGTGGCACAATCTTGGCTCACTGCAAGCTGGGACTACAGGTGCGCACCACCACACCCAGCTAATTTTTGTATTTTTTAGTAGAGATGGGGTTTCACCATGTTGGCCAGGATGGTTAGATCTCTTGACCTTGTGATCTGCCTGTCTTGGCCTCCAAAAGATAAAATGTTTTTAAACCAAATTTCTTAGGATCTTTTTAATAATCTCGTGATGTGAATTCATTGGAATGTCCATATTTGCTATTCTCAATCCACACATCTAGCGGCTTCACATCTCTCTGGGCATCTCTCACCTGCACCTCTCACCTGCACTACTGTCCGTGTCTCCAGGCTACTCTCCAAATCTCCCTCCTCTACACCATGCAGGAAAATTCTCTTGTTAAAAATCTGATAATGTCCTCTTGTATAAAAGCTTTCCCATGTTTCCCACACTCTGCGGTATACGTTTTAATTCTTTAACTTAGGAGAAGTGTCTTTATATAAATATATCCCCAAACTACCTCTCCAGCCTCAGCTACCATTCTACTTCATTCACTCAGGGTGTCCTGCCACGTCCAATACCTCATTTCTGCCCATATGTGCTCCTTGGTAAATCCTTCCGTACATACATTTTGCTTAAAATTCTCTACTCCTCCATTCTCTGCCTGGCAGACTTCCTAATCCAGCCTTCTCCAGGAATGGTCAACAAAGTTGTCATGGTAATTTGTTCATTGGTGTTATGACACTTATTTGTGTGTCTTATATTACAACTCATACTTGTCTGTATTCCCTTTTCCTTCACTTGCTGTAGCTTACCTAACCTTTGATGGCAAAGACCATGTCTTGATTATCCTGCATGTTAGCTTATAGCTGTATTTGTGTCTCTATCACCTGTCTAATACTTCATATAAGTGCTTAATGACAGCTGAATAAATGATTTTTCTTAAGACATATTTGGACTGAGTTAAACCATTTAAGTTAAGTTGATCAGTCTCTATCGAAGCCCTAGAAATTTTAGTTTGACAAAATAGTCCAAATGAATCTATAAAACAACTAATTTCCATTATAATATGGTGAATTATACCTTTTCTTCAACTAATTTATTTGGATTTATATTTAAAAGTTTACCTAAAGTCACAGGAGTATTTGTTTTTCTTTCCAAAAGGGAAAAGAGCAAAAGAAATAAATCCAAATATTTAAAATTTTCTTATTATGTAGCCTCCATCTTTGCAACATATTGTTATACTGGTGTTGTCTAACTAGTCACAAGAGTTACACAATTCAATATTTAAAATTCCATACTTATTGAAAACTATGTTATTTCATGTATTCATTTATGTGAAAGTGTATAATATATAATAGATGAATAAACACTCATAATTGTACAAGTCAAGGAAAGAAATATT
This sequence comes from Callithrix jacchus, assembly GCF_049354715.1. Classification (NCBI taxonomy): domain Eukaryota; kingdom Metazoa; phylum Chordata; class Mammalia; order Primates; family Cebidae; genus Callithrix; species Callithrix jacchus. The sequence goes on along the minus strand of NC_133504.1, from coordinate 88,180,292 downwards.
AAAATAAAAGGTTTGGTGTTTCTAGCTATGAACATTGGTTCAGATAAAAATAAATATGTCAATAAATAAGTAAATAAATATGACATAGAACTAATCTGATTTGAGGACATGTTCCATAAATTTTACTGAATAAATATTTTCTACAGGAAAAATGCAAGAAAGGAGAAAATTAAACAATATTTTATGTTTATTTTTCTGATACTGTATGCACTAAGAAGAAGAGATAATTCCCTAATAGAGAAGATGAAAATTACAGATAAAATTTTATTTATATGCCAAAAAAAAGTATAATTCTTGAAACAGAAAATCCATACCAGGTTTTTCTAAAAACATTCTATGATCAGCAGCTTTCACCTCTTTCATTTATTCACATAGAGAACTGGACTTACTACTGGTCGGTGCAGGTCATACAATTCACACATCTTTTCAGGAGTTTGAACACCAGTGTGTTCATCAGTGGGAACTCATGTTTGAACATCAGTGTGAATTCTTACTGTCTGTGAATGCCTAAATGATCTTCTGATTTAAAAAAACAAAAACAAAAAAAAAACCTGGCTCCTGAGTAGCAGAGAAAATCTGAATTTATTCCAACTCAATTCAGTGTACACATGTCCACAGCATGCCCCCAAATGCATGGATGGATAAGGAGATCATGAGACAAGCCAATGGAGAGAAAGGAATGGAAGGAGAAATAAATAGATTTGCTTATTTGAACTCAGTAAGATTCCTCAAAATGAATAACATAGTAGTATATTTACTTGTAAACAATCTTTTGAAGAAATAGCTTAAGTGTCATCCAAAGTTTTTAAACAAGGAATCAGAACGTATTCTCCCTAATTCTTGTTGTCCAGGTGTGACATGGGACAGCTTCTGCATACCTAACTGACCCACATTGTGCTTCTGTGACCATTTCACATGGGGTTAGTTCCTATTGGTACTATCTGTTGCTTTTCAGTTTCTCTATCAACTGCAAATGTGTACAGAACTTCCTACAGGATGCAAGCTGCATGACGGAAAGGACTGTTTATCTTTTTCACTTCTTTATCCCTGGTCCTCTGTTCAGTGCCTGGTAACTGATTGAACGAATGAATGTGAACCCCACCACCAAGTCCTATTATCCACTGTATCCTAGCCCTTCTATCCAGTGAAAGGTCCATGGACAGAACTGGATGACTAAGAAGGAGCAGGAGGAGGCATCCCTGAGGTTCCAGGGAGACACATGCCAACTGAGAGTGCTGGGACTCTTATCCTAAAGTTCTCATTTCTTGTCTCACTTCATTAACTTACAAAGATTGAGTAAAACAAACAATGCAATAGACTGAATACTTCTGATCACCTCCCCGATTCCCAAATCCATATGTTGAAACCCTGATCCCAGTTTGATGGTATTTGGAGGTGGGGCCTTTGGGAGTAATTAGGTCATGAGTGGAATTTACAAGAATGGGAATAGCGCCCCTCTAAGAAGAGGCCAAAGAACTAGGTAGCTCTTTAACTCTGAGAAATAAGTGTTTGTTTCTTAAACCATCCAGATTATGGCATTTTGTTACAGCAACTCAAGCTAAGACACAGACTAATTTCATTTTCTCTTATCAAAATATAAAGTGATGGCTGGGTGCAGTGGCTCACGCCTATAATCCCAGCACTTTGGGAGGCCAAGGCAGGTGGATCACGAGGTCAAGAGATCGAGGCCATCCTGGTCAACAAGGTGAAACCCCATCTCTACTAAAAATACAAAAATTAGCTGGGCATGGTGGTGCATGCCTGTAGTCCCAGCGACTCAGGAGGCTGAGGCAGGAGAATTGCTTGAACCCAGAAGGTGGAGGTTGCGGTGAGCCGAGATCGTGCCATTGTACTCCAGTCTGGGTAACAACAGTGAAACTCCGTCTCAAAAAAATAAATAAATAAATAAAATAAAGTGAATGGTGTGAAATAAGAAATGAAAATAAGACAAGAAATATTAAAACTTTTCTATCATAGTTACTTGTCTTTCTCTGAGCTTTTCCAAGGTAAGTGCTGTATTTTATTCATCTTTAAATAGCCACTTCTTTGACATAACACCTGACATAAAATTGGTGTTCAACATGTTTGCAGAACAAATGATAGCCACAGACTTTGAAATGCATGCAAATAAGATAATCTGTTTTCTACAGATGATGAATATCCAGCCTCTCACAAGAGCCTTCTAGTCCCTTGACTGTGCTCCCTAAGGTATCAGTGATGTGAAGTCCAGGCCTTTGTTTAAAGACCTCTCCACAGAGGATAGGGCTTCTCTGTGTTGATACAGAGACAAAGAAATCCCAGGGAATAAGGCCTCTAGAGAAAATTTAATAAAGTGTTTCCCCTACAAGGGGTTAGAACCTGATATAATCATTCCAAACATTTTAAGATGTATAGGTCCTGCAGGGCCACCTAAACCATCAGCTCTGGAAGCCTGAGACGAGGTAGGAGCAACTTGCTTACTGAGCTCACTAAGAACATTTCCTTCTACTTAACCTCTTTTTGCTTCTCCCTCTAGCCACTGTTCAAAAATATTTATTGCACCAGGCACTGTGCTAAGGGCTGGGGATAAGAATAATAAATAGGGAGGAGATACAAGATGGCCGAATAGAAACACCTCTGGAATGCAGTTCCCAGCAAGAACAGTGCAGAGGGTGAGTGCTCACCACATTTCCAAACCAGTTTTCACTGCCCACAGACCAGGAGACTCCCAGCCTAAAAGCACCACAAGTTTTCAGTGCTGCAGTTTCAGCCAGCACTGGGTCAGCGCACAGAAACTCACGCAAATATGGGTGGTCATTTCAACTGGCTCCCGGAATGCCTGGGAGACAGAGCCACCCACTCAACTAAAAGTGAGGGGGCTAAGACAGGGAGCCAGGAGATCTGGCTCGGCAGATACCACTCCTACAAAACAAGCAACCTGAAACACTCTGGCTGAGAGTTTTGCAGGAAGTGCAGCCATTCCCAGAACCATCTATCTCAGTGTAGGGAAGGGTGTCTCCCAATACCCAGGCAGTACACCAATACCGAGGCAGTTCACATAGCAGTTGGGCAGAGCCTGCAGCAGCTCAGCAACGCCTCTGCTGGCAGACTGTGACTAGACTACTACGTGCAGGGCAGGACATATATGAAAGAAGGCAGCAGCACAATAGGACCTTATAAATAAAGCTGACCTTCCTGGGACAAAGTACCTGGGAAAAGAGGCAGTTATGAGTTCAGCTGCAGCAGATGTAAAGGTACCTGCCCAGCAGCTCTACATAGAATAGCAGAGCTCCCAGCACAGCTCCTATAAGGGACAGACTCTCTCCTCAAGCAATTTTCTGACCCCCGTATACCCAAAGAGACACCTCATAAAGGAGAGCTCAGGCCTACATCTGGTGGGTAGCCTTCTGGGATGAGGATAACAGAAGAAGAAACTGGCGGCAACTCTTGCTATTCTGCAGCCCCTGTGGGTGATACCCAGGCAAGCAGGGTCTAGAGTAGACCTCCAGCAGCCCTGCAGCAGAGGGGCCTGACTGTTAGAAGGAAAACTAAGAAGCAGAAGAAATACCTTCAAATCAACCAAAAGGATACCCACTCAGAGACCCCATCCAAAAGTCACCTACTACAAAGACCACAGGTAGATAAAACCACTGAGATGGGAAGAAACCAGCACAAAAAGGATGAAAACACCAAAAACCAGAATGCCTCTCCTCCTCCAAAGGAGCACAACTCATCACCAGCAAGGGAACAAAGATAGATGAAGAATGAATCTGAGGAACTGACAGAAACAAGCTTCAGAAGGTGGGTAATAACAAACTTCTCAGAGCTAAAAGAACATGTGCTAACCCAATGCAAAAACTAAGAACCTAGAAAAAAGGTTAGATCAGATGCTAACTAGAATAAACCATTTAGAGAAGAATATAAATGACTTGATGGAGCTGAAAAACACAGCACGAGAACTTCACAAAGCATACACAAGTTTCAATAGCTGAATTGACCAAGCAAAAGAAAGGATATCAGAGATTGAAGATCAACTCAATGAAATAAAATGAGAAGGTAAGAATAGCGAAAGAAAGAGTGAAAATAAATCAACAAAGCATCCAAGAAATATGGGAATATGAGAAAAGACCTAATCTACCTTCGATAGGTGTACCTAAATGTGATGGAGATAATGAATCCAAGCTAGAAAACACTCTTCAGGATACTATCCAGGAGAACTTCCCCCATCTAGCAAGGCAAGCCAACATTCAAGTCCAGGAAATACAGAGAACACTGCAAAGATATTCCTCAAGAAGAGCAACCCTAAGGCACATAATTGTCAGATTCACCAGGGTTGAAATAAAGGAAAAAATGCTACGGGCAGCCAGAGAGAAAGGTCAGGACATCCACAAAGGGAAGCCCATCAGACTCACAGCAGATCTCTCCCCAGAAACCCTACAATCCAGGAGAGAGTGGGGACCAATATTCAACATCCTTAAAGAAAAGACCTTTCAACCTAGAATTTCATATCCAGCCAAACTAAGCTTCCTAAGTGACGGAGAAAGAAAATCCTTTATGAACAAGCAATTGCTAAGAGATTTTGTCACCACGAGGCCTGCCTTACAAGAGCTCCTGAAAGAAGCACTAAATACAGAAAGGAAGAACCAGTAGCAGCCACTCCAAAAAAGTACCAAATGGTAAAGACCATTGATACAATGAAAAAATATGTCAACTAAGGGGCAAAACAACCAGCTAGCATCAAAATGGCAGGATCAAATTCACACATAACAATATTAATCTTAAATGTAAATGGACTAAATGCCCCAATCAAAAGACACAGACTGGCAAATTGGATAAAAGTCAAAACTCAATGGTGTGCTGTATTCAGGAAACCTATCTCACATGCAAAGACACACATAGGCTAAAAATAAAGGGATGGAGGAAAATCTAACAAGCAAATAGTGAGCAAAAACAAAGCAGGAGTTGCAATCCTAGTCTCTGATAAAATGGACTTTAAACCAACAAAGATCAAAAGAGACAAAGAAGGGCATTGCATAATGGTAAATGGATCAATTCATCAGGAAGAACTAACTATCCTAAATATATATGCACCCAATACAGGAGCACACAGGTACATAAAGCAAGTTGTTAATGACCTGTAAAAAGACTTAGACTCCCACACAATAATAGTGGGAAACTTTAACACTCAACTGTCAATGTTAGAAAGATCAACGAGACACAAAATTAAGAAGGATATCTAGGACTTGAACTCAGACTTGGAGCAAGCAGACCTAATAGACATCAACAGAAATCTCCACCCCAAATGCACAGAATATACATTCTTCTCAGCACCACATGGCACCTACTCTAAAACTAACCACATAATTGGAAGTAAATCACTCCTCAGCAAATGCAAAAGAACAGAAGTCATAACAAACAGTCTCTCAGACCACAGTGCAATCAAACTAGAACTCAGAATTCAAAAATTAACTCAGAACCAGTCAACTTCATGGAAAATGAACAACTGGCTCCTGAATGTTGACTGGATAAACAATAAAATGAAGGCAGAAATAAAGATGTTCTTCGAAACCAACGATAACGAAGACACAACGTGCCAGAATCCGTGGAACACATTTAAAGCAATCTCTAGAGGAAAATATATAGTAATAAATGCCCACATGAGAAGCAAGGAAAGATCTAAAATCAACACCCTATCATCGAAATTGAAAGAGCTAGAGGAGCAAGATCAAAAAACCTCAAAACCTAGCAGAAGACAAGAAATAACCAAGATCAGAGCAGAACTGAAGGAGATAGAGACACAAAACACCCTTCAAAAAATCAATAAATCCAGGAGCTGGTTTTTGAAAAGATCAACAAAATAGACTGCAAACCAGATTAATAAAAAAGAAAAGGGAGAAGAATCAAATAGATGCAATAAAAAATGATAAAGTGGATATCACCACTGACTCTACAGAAATACAAACTACAATCAGAGATTACTACAAACAACTCTATACACATAAACCAGTAAACCTGGAAGAAATGGATAAATTCCTGGACACTTGCACCCTCCCAACCCTAAACCAGCAAGAAGTTGAAACCATGAACAGACCAGTAACAAGGGCTGAAGTTGAGGCAGCAATTAATAGCCTACCAACCAAACAAAGTCCAGGTCCAGACGGGTTCACAGCTGAATTCTACCAGATGTACAAAGAGGAGCTGGTACCATTCCTTCTGAAACTATTCCAAACAATACAAAAAGAGGGAATCCTTCCCAAATCACTTTATGAAACCAACATCATTCTGATACCAAAACCTGGCAGAGACTCAACAAAAAAAGAAAACTTCAGGCCAATATCCATGATGAACATTGATGCAAAAATCTTCAATAAAACACTGGCAAAGTGATTGCAACAGCATATCAAAAAGCTTATCCATCACAATCAAGTAGGCTTCATCAAGGGGATGCAAGGCTGGTTCAACATACACAAGTCTATAAACATAATCCACCACATAAACAGAACCAAAGACAAAAACCACATGATTATCTCAATAGATGCAGACAAGGCCTTTGACAAAATTCAACAGCCCTTTATGCTAAAAACTCTCAATAAATGAGGTATTGATAAAACGTATCTCAAAAGAATAAAAGCTATTTATGATAAACCTACAGCCAGTATCATACTTCATAGGCAAAAACTGGAAGCATTTGAAATCTGGCACTAGACAAAGATGCCCTCTGTCACCACTCCTATTCAATATAGTACTGGAAGTTCTAGCCAGACCAATCAGGCAAGAAAAAAAAACTGTATTCAATTAGGAAAAGAGGAAGCCAAATTGTCTCTATATGCAGACAACATGATTGTATATACATTGATTGTATATTTAGAAGACCCTATCATCTTAGCCCAAAATCTCCTTAAACTAATAAGCAACTTCAGCAAAGCCTCAAGATACAAAATCAATGTGCAGAAATCAGAAGCATTTCTATACACCAATAACAGACTAACAGAAAGCCAAATCATGAGCAAACTCCTATTCACAACTGCTACAAAGAGAATAAAATACCTAGGAATACAACTAACAAAGGATGTAAAGGACCTCTTCAAGGAGAACTGCAAACCACTGCTCTAGGAAATAAGAGGACACAAACAAATGGAGAAACATTCTATACTTATGGTTAGGAAGGATCAATATCATGAAAATGGCCATACTGTTCAAAGTAATTTATAGACTCAACACTATCTCCATCAAGCTACCAATGAACTTCTTCACAGAACTGGAAAAAAAACACCTTAAACTTTATATGGAACCAAAAAGATGCCACATAGCCAAGACAATCCTAAGTAAAAAGAACAAAGCTGGAGGCATCACGCTCCCTGATTTCAAACTATACTACAAAGCTACAGTAATCAAAACAGCATGGTACTGGTACCAAAACAGAGATATAGACCAATGGAACAGAACAGAGGCCTCAGATGTAATGCCACACATCTACAACCATCTGATCTTTGACATACTTCACAAAAACAAGCAATGGGGAAAGGATTCCCTGTTTAATAAATGGTATTGAGAAAACTGACTAGCAGTGTTCAGAAAGCAGAAACTGGACCCCTTCCTGACACCTTACACTAAAATTAACTCCAGATGGATTAAAGACTTAAACATAAGACCTGGCACCATAAAAACCCTAGAAGAAAACCTAGGCAAAGCCATTCAGGACATAGGCATAGGAAAGGACTTCATGACTAAAACACCAAAAGCATTGGCAACAAAAGCCAAAATAGACAAATGGGACCTAATTAAACTCCAGAGCTGTGTAGAAATAGAAACAGTCATTAGAGTAAATTGGCAGCCAAAAGAATGGGAAAACATTTTTGCAATCTACCCATCAGACAAAGGGCTGATATCCAGAATCTACAAAGAACTAAAAGATTTACAAGAAAAAAACAAACAAACCTGTCTAAAAGTGGGAAAAGGACATGAACAGACACTCTTCAAAAGAAAACATACATGAGGCCAACAAGCATATGAAGAAATGCTCACCATCACTGGTCATTAGAGAAATGCAAATCAAAACCACATTGAGATACCATCTCATACCAGTTAGAATGGCGATCATTAAAAACTCTGGAGACAACAGATGCTGGAGAGGATGTGGAGAAATAGGATCACTTTTACACTGTTGGTGGGAGTATAAATTAGTTCAACCATTGTGGAAGATAGTGTGGCGCTTCCTCAATGACCTAGAAATAGAAATTCCATTTGACCCAGCAATCCCACTACTGGGTATATACCCAAAGCATTCTAAATCATTCTATTATAAAGACACAGGCACAGGTATGTTCACAGCAGCACTGTTTACAATAGCAAAGACCTGGAACTAACCCAAATGCCCATTGATGATAGACTGGATAAGGAAAATGTGGCACATATACATCATGGAATACTATGCAGCCATAAAAAAAAAAAACAATGAGTTCATGTCTTTTGTAGGGACATGTGTGACTCTGGAAATCATCATTCTCAGCAAACTGACACAAGAACAAAAAATCAATCACCACATGTTCCCACTCATAGGTAGGTGTTGAACAATGAGAATACCCGGTGACAGGGAGGGGAGCATCATACATGCAGGTCTGTTGCAGGGGAGCCAAGGGAGGGTCAGCAGTGGGGTGGGTAGGTCTGGGAGGGATAATATGGGGAGAAATGCCAGATGTAGGTGATGGGGGATATTGTATTGCCATGTGTATACCTATGCAACAATCCTGCATGATCTGTGCACACACCCCAGAACCTAAAGTGCAATTTAAAAAAAAAAAGAATAAGTAATACAGTTATAGTCTTTGCCCTTACAAAGTGCAATGCCAAGCAAGGAAAATAAACATTTAACCAGGCAGATACAAAAATGTGATAAGATATAATCAAGGAAGAATAAGGTATTTGTCAAGAAGAAAATCCCAAGGGATGTGAGTGGGAGGCAGAAAAGGCATCCCTGAGGCAGTAATATCTACGTTGGGACCTGTAGATGAATTTAATTGATTTAAGCCTTTCTACAAATCCATGTCCTGACCACAATCTGATCCTTCTTGCCTCCTGTGGGTCTAAGTGTTCTGCCTGCAGGACGATAATCCATCTTGATTATAATCCATCTTGATTATACCAGTTTGCCACAAACCATTTCAGTTCTCTAATGATTAAACTCTATTTCGTCCTGTTAGGATGCTAAAATCTGGAATCCCTCTCTGAGGCCAAATTTTGAAAGTTTCTCTAATGCAATTCAGTTGGATAAATAGCATCCTAAAATCTCTTAAGCCTGAGAGTAGCAATACAATGTTCTGTGTGCCTTTAAAATAGCTACTCCTTCTGTCAAGCCTTCACTATATCTAAGTTGAATGGGAAAACAAACCACAACCACATAATGGAAGGCTCATCATGGGGTATGCAGTAACATGACTGGCTGGTCAACAATCTACAAATGTAAGATGCTATGCAAATACTACTCAAAATAAAATGTCATCCTTAAGCATTTCAAACATCTTAGGATTGATGACCTTCTGTCTAGTAGCATGCAATGTAAAGAAGTTTGATCTTTAGAAAAGTACCATTAGAAGTTGCCAGGGTACTTTTTAAATTTTTTAAATTGGGTATTATAGAAACCATACTTTAAGATGTGAGGGTTGGTTTGTTTTGTTTTTGAGACAGGGCCTCACTCTGTCATACAGGCTGGAGTGCAGTGGTGCAACCATAACTCACTGTAACCTGGAACTCCTGGGTTCAAGTGATCCTCCCTTCTCAGCCCCCTGAGTAGCTAGGACTAAGGCACATACTGCCACATCCAGTTAATTTAAAATAATTTTTTTTAAGTAGAGATGAGGTATCCCTGTATTGTCCAGGCTGGCCTCAAACACCTGGGCTCAAACAATCCTCCAGCCTCAGCCTCCAAGCACCTCCCAAAGTGCTTGGATCACAGACCAAGGTATACTAATATCCAAGATATGTTTTGATGAATTAAATGTTCTTTAGTTAGATTCCTGACTGATACATTATGGGAAATCTTATTTTGAGTGTATTAAATTGCATTGCATTAAAGACAGATACAATTTTACTGTATATGAGGGTATGCAAAGTTATTTTCTTTTTTACTATTAAATTGATTACTTTTCTATGAGCTTCTCAATGAGTATTGCTTTTCTATGAGCCACCAAATGGCAAATCTGAACTGGCAATAATACTAATGCAAAAGAGAAATTTAATTACAGAAATTTTCACAAAATAAGAACTCCAAGATGGCTGATCACTAACAGTTCGTGATTGTAGCTCCCAGTGAAAGTGCAGAGAGCAAGAGGACACCACACTTTCAGACGAATTTTCGTCGCTCATGGACCAGAAGATTCCCAGTGGTGGGGCCCCACGGGTCACCAGCGTGACTCTTGTGGCCAGTGCAGTGGTTTTGCTGGCGCCTCGGCGCAGCAGCTCTTCGTGCAGAGTAAACGGGAGGAGATTCCTGGGCAGAAGAGCACCATCAGTCTTATCACTACTGTTTTGGCCAGCGCAGTGGGTTGCTTGGATTCCAGTGCTGGGAATCAATAAACTAGGCGTCCACTCAGAAACCCAACTAGAAAGGCGGTAATTGTAAAGACAACAGATGGATAAATTTATAACAAAGGGAAGAAACCAGCCTAAAAAGGCTGAGAATACCCAAAATCAGAACCCCTCTTCCTCTACAGGGGATTACAGTTCCTCATCAGCAATGGAACAAGCCCTGATGGAAAAGGACTGTGTGCCATTATCAGAAGTAGGCTTCAGAAGGTGAATGATAAGAAACTTCTGAGAGTTAAAAGAACTTGTTCTAACCCAATGTAAAGAAACTAAGAACTTTGAAAAAAGGTTGGACGAAATGCTAAGAAGCATAGACAATATAGAGAAGAATATAAATGAACTAACGGAGTTGAAAAACACAACACGAAAACTTAGCAAAATATGCACAAGTTTGAATAGCTGAATTGATCAAGCAGAAGAAAGGATATCAGAGGTCGAAGACATACTTAATGAAATAAAACGAGAAGACAAGAATAGAGAAAAAAGGATACAAAGGAATGAGCAAAGTCTTCAAGAAATATGGGACTACGCGAAAAGACCTAATTTACGTTTGATAGGTGTACCTGAATACAACAAAGAGAATGAATCCAAGCTGGAAAATACTCTTCAGGATATTATTCAGGAAAACTTTCCCAATCTAGCAAGGCAGCACAATATTCAACCCCAGGTAATACAGAGAACACCACAAAGATATTCCTCAAGAAGAGCAACCCCAAGGCACATAATCGTTAGATTCACCAGGGTTGAAACAAAGGAGAAAATACTAAGGGCAGCCAGAGAGAAAAGTCAGGTTACCCACAAAGGGAAGCCTATTAGACTTACAGCAGATCTCTCAGCAGAAACCCTACAAGCCAGAAGAGAGTGGGGGCCGATATTCAACATCCTTAAAGAACAGAACTTTCAGCCCAGAATTTCATATCCTGCCAAACTAAGCTTCACAATTGAAGGAAAAATAAAATTTTTTATGAACAAGCAAGTACTCAGAGATTTTATTACCACCAGGCCAGCTTTACAAGAGCTTCTGAAAGAAGCATTATGCATAGAAAGGAACAACCAGTATTAGCCTTTCTAAAAATATACCAGAAAGTAAAGAGCATCAACATAAAGAAAAATTTACATCAATGAATGGATAAAATAGCCAGTCAACATCAAATAGCAGTAACCCTAAATTTTAGTCGACTAAATCCCCCAATCAAAAGAAACAGCCAAAACCTAACGATATGCTACATCCAGACCCATTTCACATCCAAAGATACACAAAGACTTAAAACAAAGGGATGGAGAAAGATTTACCAACCAAATGGAGAGCAAAAATAATATAAATAAATAAAAAGCAGGAGTTGCAATTCTCGCATCTGATAAAATAAATTTCAAAGCAACAAAGATATAATGGTAAAAGGATCAATGCAACAATAAGAGCTAATGATCCTAACACCCAGATACATAAGACTCATAAAGAGATTTAGACTCAATGAGACAGAAAATTAATAAGGATATCCAGGACTTGAACTCAGATCCGGAACAAGTAAACTCAATAAATATTTATAGAGCTCTCCATTTTAAATACACAAAATATACATTCTTCACCTTAAATACACAAAATATTGATTGGCCATTATTAATACCCATTTTTAGAATAAAGCTACATTCCCATTTCTCTCCCTCTTTTTCTTCCTCTTTCTTCCTCTCCTTCACTCCTTTTTTTCTTTCTTTCAAGAAAAAAAAGAAAAAAGAAAAAAAAAAGTAAGGAGACCTGTTTTCATATCCACACTGTATAACTGAAAAAGCCTTTGTTCTACCATACCCACAGTCTTCCCTCTAGAGTATAGACCTTAATTAGAAAAAAAAAGAACTCAGTTTGTTATATGTCAATAATTATATTGTTTAAAATAAATCATTCATAAACTCAAAAATGTAATTATTGTCAGATGCAATTCTTACATATTCAGTACAGGCTGAGTATTCTGTGAGCCGATCACATTCTGTTATCCAAAATGCTTGAGACCATAAGTGAGGATTTGGACTTATATTTATTTTTTTTTTGGATTTGAGAATATTTACATTATGCTTACTGGTTGAGCATCCCAATTCAAAACTCCAAAATCTGAAATACTCCAATGAGTACTTCCTTTGAGCATCATGATGTCAGCACTCAAAACATTTTGGATTTTACAGCACTTTGGATTTTGGAGTTTTGGATTTGGGATGCTCAATCTGTATGGCTATAATTTTAATTTTATGAGTATTAAAAACTAAATACTAAGAGAAGTGCTAGCCCATGGAAACCATAACCTTAAGGCTGCTTTCTAAATTCCAGCCATACACTACAAGTGAAAATTTATCACCTTCAGAATCTCTGCTGTTTATGAGAAATGAATTCAGCATTGTACCTAAAAACATTAAAGTCTGTAACTACAAGTAGCAACTGTAGTGTAAGGCTTAAAATAAAGCCTTATTTTAAATGTTGCCTTGACATGTGGTGAAAACGAGAAAGTTCCAAGAAAAAGAGTAGAGGGTTGAGTGAATGAAGATAACCTAAGGGTGGTATACTGGGTAGAACTGTGGTCCCCAAAAATACATGTCCAAGCCCTAGTCCCCAGTACCTGTGAATATGACCTCATTTGTAAAAAGGGTCTTTGTAGATGTGATTAGGTAAAACATCTCAAGATTAGATCATTCTGGATTAACCAGGTGCCCCAAATTCAATGACAAGTTTCCTTAAAATGAAAGGAAAAGACACAGACAGAAGAGGGGGAACATACAGGAGAAGGCCCTGTGAAGAAACAGGCAGAGGCAGGAGCTCCCCCAGACCAAGGATTGCCTGGAGCTACAAGAAGCTGGAAAATCCAAGGCCAGATTGTCCCCTAGAGTTCAGCAAAAACGCAGTACTGCTGACACCTTGAGTGTAGCCTGCTGGCCTCCAGCATTGTGAAAGGATACATTTAATTTGTGTTAAGCCACTAAGTTTGTGGAAATTTGTTACAGAAACCCTAGGAATCTAATATAGATGGGATACCATAGAGGGATTTCCTGGTCTAGGAATGAATAGCAGGAAGGAATATGCAAACAAACAAACAAAAATCAAGTTTCTAAACTGGAAAATAATATTCTCATCTGTAAAGACAAAAAAGATGGAACATAGCGGAGTCTGTATTGGCCCAGATCAGAAGCCCTATCTGTCGTTGCCTAGCTGCGTCACTGGACACACTCCTCTCTGAGTCTCAATTTCATTATCTGTAGATTGAGGGGGACTGAGAAGAATAAAGTGAGAGTTGTTTACACTAGTGTAAACAAAACCTGAACAACAGCCTACAGAACCACCCGCCCATCACTGCATTGGGAAATGTCGGTAAAAAGCTCTCCTCAAAACCATGAAAATGGAATATCTTGTGTTACTCCAGGGACCAAAGTGAGCTACAAAACTTTTATTCTGACAGGTCTCCTCCTTGGCCCAGCCTCCATCTCAGATCCTATTCCTCCATTTTGATGCTGAACTCTTAGACCAAATACAGTGGGCACCATCTGCTATCAATACAGCCTATACTCTTCTCAGACAAGATGAGTTACAGGCCAAGTTTTTCTTGTGAGTTAACAGGAGGTGACAAGCCTCACAGGACACGAATTCTCCCTGAATGATTGATGCAGCCTGGCTGGCCAGCTCCATGCTAATGAGGATGTGCCAGGGCTCCCAACAAAAACATTTTTGAATAATTTAAAACGAGGGTATAAATTGCCAGGTAATGTAATTCATTGTGTAATTACAGCTCCAGTTAAATTTGCTTTTAGGGGTGCCTGTATAGCAAACATCAGTTGACTGCAAACTGCCCGTTATTGAAATTAACCATATAAATATTGCAGAAGAGCAGAGACATGTTAATCTTATGAGAGAAGATAGTGAAGGTAAAGTGCTTCAAATGCAATACTTCTAAATGAATAAGAGAATTAAACATGAGTAGACAAAATATTTTTGTCCACTCTAATAGGTTTAAGTACAAACTGATGCTATTTCTCAGGAATTGACTTTAATTTCTTGCCATAATTCAGTTACCTACTTAAATAAGGTTTGTTTTGTTTTTACTTTTCTGGCAGTTTATGGCCCCATATATATATATATATGTCACAAAAAATATATATATATACTCATGCCAATCATTCGAATAAGGTATAACAAACATCTGATGCATTCCTTAAAAGAGGGAATTGCCAAATACATTTCTCCTAAAGAATCAAAATGCTAAAAATGTTTTCAACTGTGTTGGGTAAGGATTTATTCAGTATGGGCCCATAATTTTTAAAAACATTGTCCTTTTAACTTGAATATTGGAGAGTTAAGAGAAAAATAATAATAACCAGATTTTTCCATCTAGTGGGAGCCTTGTATAGAAAGATCATTTGAACCAAATGCAGAGCCAAATGATTCAGATTTACATTTGATCTTGAATTTGTTAGCTACAATGAAGCTGAGGATAAACTATCTGATCTCCCTAAGCCTCGTTTTTCTCATTTAAAAAATGGATTTCTTATCACCTAGCCAATCTGCTTCACATGAATTTAGACTCAAATAAAATAGAATACTATATATAAAAATGCCTTTGTGACATAAAGCCTCAATAGGACTGTAGAATATTAATCATTCAAACAAGTAACATTAAGGAATATACTCATTTAAGAAAATGTTAGACTAGCATTTTTTAAATGAAAAAAAAACGGTATCCTAAAATGTTTTTCCAAGTTTCATCTGCCACCAGGGACATGAATTCAGGAAATCTTATCCTCAACTTCCTAAAGTCACAGCAATGACAGGAGGAGCTTCAAGGTGACGGTCACCACCTGTGTTCCACTCTATTAAATCATCATCTCTGAGATGCCTCCAAGCTGGCAAGAGAAGTACATCCACTCTTGAGTCACAGCCTTCCCTGCAACCTGCTTTAACTGTCCTTACCTCCCCCCACTGCACCTGACACAACAACTGTTTGGGCAGCTCCCACCAGAGCTGCTGATTTCAAAGCCCTGTACCGTTCAACTATGCATGTCTGTCCCATCCTGTTACGCCATGGTCATCTGAGACTTCTAATATGCATTCGTGATCCTAAACATTTGCTCCTCATTCAATTTTTTGGACTTCAGAAACCAAACCTCTTGTTAGAAACCTTGAATGTTAGGATATAGAAAGGTAATACCCACGTGAATATAAAATCATCTGTCTCAATTTGTTTTAAAAATCTTATTTGAAATAACCAGTCACAAAATACTTAAACACCTGTCTTATTGATTACTTTCTGTGTTATAAACCTGTCTTTTTTCAGATCTTCCACAAAACCAAACCTGAATTTCTTGAAGCTATATTTTTCTTAATGTGGTCTTCTGTATAATTTGGAAACTTACTAGAAGGGGTTCATCAAAATGTTGCTTTAAGTAGAGGTTTAGAAAGTTCTGTGTATGTTTCTTGTTATTTAATCAACAATTAAAACTTAATGACAAAATGCTTCACATCTGAAATCAATAGGGATTTTCCATGAGCAAAGACTGTAAAATCAGCCTATTATGAAGAGATTTGCATATTTTAATTATTGTGTTCTAGGGCTTTTGTCAAATAGATGCCTCAGTGCAGTAAGCACCATGTGGTTTGGGTAAAATGTGAATGCTCTGCTTTTAGTATATATAATGTTGTCAGAAGCATAAATATGTTAAGATGGGAATACGTGTGGTTAGAACAAGGCCTACATTTTAGTGCACGTGTTTATTATCTTGCTCTCAGGGTTTATTTGGAGAAGAAGAAATTTAGGAAGATTAAAATGTAAATAAATTGCTTGTAGAAGTCAAGTTAATTAGTAAATACACACAAATGACCATAACATAAAACCTTTGGCAACACTGCCAAAGTAGCCTCAAAATGCAAAGATGATTACTGAAATAATTTTGACTCTGAAGTGCAGATAAGGAGTTAAATTCATAAAAATTCAGGGTGTTTTCTTCCAGCTCTGACACTAGATATTTCAAAACTCAAAAGGATAGTAAAGTTTACTCATTTATTTACTCACATAAATATTATTATATAGAGAGAGTTGGACAAGTTACTTAACCCCTCTTTGCTCCTATTTTCTAGTCCATAAAATGGGGATAAAAGTTGTATCTACTGCATAGGATTGCTGTAATAATTAAATGAATTTTTCCATAAAAAGTACTTAGCACCTGTTACAGATGGTGATGGTGGTGATAATGATAATAATTATATACAGGGCTTTGAGGATGTAAATATATTTTTTAAAAAACAAAAACTTACCAGGCACAGTGGCTCACGCCTATAATACCAGCACTTTAGGAGGCTGAGGTGGGTGGATCATGAGGTCAGGAGTTCGAGACCAGCCTGGCCAACATGGTGAAATCCCATCTCTTCTAAAGATACAAAAAATTAGCTGAGCACAGTGGTGTGTGCCTGTAGTCCCAGCTACTCAGGAGGCTGAGGCAGGAGAATCACTTGAACCCAGGAAGTAGAGGTTGCAGTGAGCTGAGATCACGCCACTGCACTCCAGCCTGGGAGACAGAGCAAGACTCTGTCTCAACAAAACAGAATAAAACACATATTAAGAAGATTTACACTAAGAAATTTATAAAATAAGCTTCAAATCTATAGGAGGTTTGAAGAAAGATTCCATTGAAATAATGTCAGAAAAAGGCTGCAATTTTAGAAAAGCAGCTTTTGCAAGTTACATTTTCAAATATATAATGTCATAATTCCTAACAATATTATCTATGCAATGCAAGTTTCTATGAAGGCATTTGTGGAGGTCTGCATTGAGCAAAGTGGGCTCTGTCCATCAGGAAGCACTTTCTCACTGAGCTTCAGTGACATTAAATCACAGCACTTCTAAAAACATATTTTTAAAGCATTCCACAAGCCCACCAATTTTCTGACAACCCATTCTACTTTATGTTCATCCTCTGGTTCTTGAATTGTATATGTATATGATTATGGTGGAGTGGAGGAGACTCCCTTGAGAATCTCAAAAAAAGCACCTCCCCTGATAATTCACATATGCATATCTTTTACCTGCAATTTCAGGGCCTTCATTGACCAGAGTTCCATCCATAGAACTCCCTACTCTAAATGGCGACATTTAGGTAAAAATGATTTTACCCTAAAATTAAATTTAATATTTCAGTAAAACATTTGCCCAGATGAAATTAATTAGCATAGATTTAATTTCTATGTAAAGATATTAGATTATATTATTATATATATTTTTAAATTTTATGTATCTTTTGAAAGTAAAGAACAATAGCTAAATTTCCAAACAGAATACACTATATTACTTTTTAATTTTTTTAAATTGACAAATAAAAATTATAGAAATATTGCAGTATACAAATGATGTTTTAAAATGTGAACATACTGTGGAATGGCTCCATTGAGCTAATAATTAACATATGAATTACCTGACATACTTATTTTTCTGTGATGGAAACACTTTACTCAGCAATTTTCAGATATATAATCCTTTGTTATTAACTATAGTCACCATGTTGTACAATGTATCTCTTGAACTTACTCCTCCCATCTAACTGAAATTTGTTACCCTGTGACCAACATCTCCCCAACCCTTCCTGCTCCTAGCCCTTGATAACCACCATTCGACTCCCCATTTCTATGAGTTCAACTTTTTAAAATTCAACATGTGAGACGACAAGGTATTTGTCTTTCTGTGCCTGTTATTTCAATTAACATAATGTTCTCCAGGTTCATTTATGTCACCACAAATGCATGAATTTCCCTCTTTTTAATGGCTGAATGGTATCTCATTGCGTATATAGGCCACATTGTCCTTATCTATTCATCCACTGACAGACACTTCAGTTGATTCCATATTTTGGCTATTGCAAGTAATGCTGAGATGAACATGGAAATGCATATATCTTTAAGAGGTGGTGATTTTCTTTCCTTTGGTGTGCACTCAGCAGTGAGATTGCTGAATCGTGGTAGTTAGACTTAATTTTTTGAGGAAACTCCACACTGTTTTCCACAATGGCTGTTTTCCATAATGGCATAATTTATATTGTTACCAATGCTGTACCATTTTTATGGCTGTTTGTTATCTTAAATTGTGTAAAGAACAGAGCAGGAAGCCTGTGCAAGAGAGTCTGTTCATCACTAAGTAAAGGAAGGCAAAGGGTAAACTATAGTATGATTATATTGGTCCCATCAGCCACATAATAGCATTTGAATAAGATATTCTGTACTTTAAAATATGTAAGTGTTTAAATGTATAACATTTACTAAACATGGTAAAGGTTTGGGCAATTTTCTGGTCAATAGATACTCTCGACACCTCACATCTGTTCCAACAGAGTAGTAAAGACCCAGCAATGCCCAGGTAAAAGCTGAAAACAAAATTCATTTAGATAGCGCTATATAAAATTTATAAAATCTTCCTATTAAACAAAACTGGAATGGCAGACATTTAGCATTCCCTCACTTTATGCGCAAGCAACTGAGGTCACACCACAAGACCATTAAAATTAGAGGCAGATATAGAGCCCTAGCGTCTACCCCAGCAGGTGTTAGGATAAATTACACTTGCAGCCTGAGAACTTTTGATGCTATAATATAAGGGGAAAAAAAGGTTTTCTATTAGCCTTCAAGCTTCAAGCTGCTTTTCTGAGAACAATAGAGGTCACAGCACACACACACACACACACACACAGACACACACACACACACAAATAGAATCAGCTTCGCTTTATCAAATCCTTTTTGTTCCCACTTCATTGCTCATTATGCTTGCAACTTTTTACCTAGGCATTAGAAGCATTATCAACTAGGATTAGCCTAGTTCTTTAGTTATATGCAGCCCTTAAAACTATAATGTATTAGCCATATATGACCATTAACCTCAGTAATATGATGTCAGAGAGCTCCCACCACCTCCCCCATGTCCGCAAACGTATTAAAGGAAGTTTTAAATTAAATTAACCCAACCAGCATCTCCACCAGCATCCTGATGATATAATATCAAAGACTCTGATGCTTGCTCCCATACCCACCTGCCACAAATCTAGAAATAAGAAAAAAGAGAAGAGAATGAAAAAAGAGAAAAACTGATGACAAAAAGTTTGGACCCATACCAAATGATGAACAGATAACAATTTAATAGGTTTCCATTCGTCCACCACACCTGAAGCCTCAGGAGCAAACAACAAGAATTTTGGGATTTATGAGAAAAATGCACAGACTTTGGTTTCATTTTACAGGCTTGCCTGACTTATCTGTGCTCTTCTCTTTCTTCTTTCCCTACTCCAAGTGATTTAAAATCTAGAAAGTAATTTTTTAAATGATTTGTAGATGTAGTTAGTATGACATTTTATCTTTGCATACATCAAGAACTATAATGAGATATTTTGGATTTCTAGAGCATCTTGAAAACATTAGAAACTATTAATTTAAAAAATGCAACTAACTGTAAAGCATTCTTTATCATTAGAAATAAATGCTAAACCTAAAGGCAAATTTTATGAGGGAGGCACAACACGTATGTATGCCCATGTATGCATTTTTCTGGCTGGCTTTTAATGATAGCTCTAATATTTAGTATAGCATTGTGATTTCCAGCGTGCAAGTTGAAATGGTGAAGAATAAATTGATGTTTAAACTTAAAGTATTTATGAAGCCTATATTATTAATACCTTTAAAACACACTGCAGCTTCAAAAAAAACTATGACTGGGCTCCGGAAACTCTTTCAAAGGTCCTTTCACAACTCTCTCCTTTGAAGCACGCCTCATGAATAAAACGCTGTTGTCTAAAATTGTTTAGTTTGGAGAATACAATGTTATTATTGTCTTGCACTTCAGAGCTAGGAAAAGCATACATTAGTTTTCTTGGCTCTAAGTCTCCATGACTGAGCAAGGATATGGCTTTGTTCCAGACAGCAGTTTTCAAGGAATTTTGCTTACAAGGAAGTGCTAAACCAGGTACTTTAATTAACATTCATACTTACTTTGTTGCTAAATGAAGGTAAAGACTCTGTTGGCATATATTAACTCTCATTCCCATAAATCCAAAACCCCTCTAGAGGATTCTGCTCTGGGAAGAGAGTGAGATGCATTAACACTCCATTAATATCTTCCTTGGAAACATTCTTTCTAACATTTATCTCTTCATCATTTCCTGAATCGGTAATGAAATGCTTGTGCTGGCATCTAACAAAAGGATCATGTCCAGAGCCTAATGAAGTGTTAGACACCAAGGTAAGAAGCAAGTCGGCTGCACTGGATCCTAGTGTCGGATACACAATGGTACTTTCTAGACTATATTTAGCACCAAAGTCATGGTCAGTAGCTCTAGGACTTAAGGCACAGTCTAAAAGAACTTCAAGTTCCATGGCTGCCTGAACAAGTTAATCAGAGCTCTATTTTCTAAGTCCTAAGCCAGACACTGAGGTAATTTCCATTTGTACATCCTTTTCTAAAGGCAGAGACTTCCTGAAAGTGACATTCTGGAATCACAGAATTTCAGGGCAGAAGAGCTCTCCGAGGTCACATATAGCAGTTTCCTGTCCATTGTTTGAAATGCTACAATATTCCTGTCAAGTGGCTCCCATTCAGAGATGAGAAACTAACCACTTTGTGAGGAAACTCATTCCTTATTCAACTCCAGAGTTTCTGCTTTAGTAGAGATTAAATCTTTCTCCTGGGGAATCCCATGTCTGGATCCTGATTCTAGCCTCTAGGGCCCCAGAAAAAGACAAGTCAGTGGAAAAGTTTCACTGGCATATAACTGGTTTCTTGTTTTGAAATTCAAAGACATGTAGAAAAGAAGAAAGTGTTGTGAGTGGTCAAGAATATTGTTAGGGTTGAAGAAAAGCATTTTCTTCACAAATGCCTTTGAAGGCTTTTTAAAAAAGTATGGCTAGCTTTGCTTTTTCCCTAAGTATGTATTTCATAATCATAGCTTTACTTCCCTAAAATTATCCATAAGGCCGTCAAGGATGAGAAAATACTTGATTATGACAGTTTTACTTGGATTAGGTAAATTGGGTCCTTGGGATACACCTAATCTCTGGGATAATAATAATAATCAATTTCATACATGGAGCTCTTATCCTTATAAACAACATTGTGTCCGGTGCTCTATACAATAGCTGAAGCATTACTGTCTCCATGGTACAAAGGAGAAAACGAAGGCTCAGAAAGAGTAAATAAATAACCTCTCCATGAGTAGACAGCAGATGAGTCACAGGTTCAACTTCAAATCTGTTTGATTCCTAAGCTAAATTTATTCTGCTATTCAAACTTTGTTGTCTATTTTTTGGAAAGAATTTCTTTAGTACTGTCAATCCTCTTTAAAATTAGAATGTACTACAAGTCTGTTAAGGATGGAATATTGGTGCTCTCCCTATTCAAATTCTAAAGCCCTAACCCCCAGTGTGGCTGTATTTAGAGACAGGATTTCTTTTTTCTTTTTTCTTTTTCTTTTTTTTTTTTTGAGACGGAGTTTCACTCTTGTTACCCAGGCTGGAGTGCAATGGCGCGATCTCAGCTCACCGCAACCTCCACCTCCTGGGTTCAGGCAATTCTCCTGCCTCAGCCTCCTGAGTAGCTGGGATTACAGGCATGCGCCACCATGCCCAGCTAATTTTTTGTATTTTTAGTAGGGACGGGGGAGACAGGATTTCTAAGCCTGTAATTATGGTTAAATGAGGTCATAAGGGTGTGGCCCCAATCTAATAAGATTAGTGTCCTTTTAATAAGAGTGCACTCTCTCTCTCTCTCTCTCTCTCTCTTTTTCCCTGTCCCTCTTCCCACTGCCTCTCTCTCTCTCTTTGCCTTTCCTCCTCTCTCTCCCTCTCTCAGTCACCAGAGCACACAGCAAGAAGCTAGCCAACTGCAAGACAGAAAGAGAAACCCCACAGGACCTAGATCTGGAGGACTTCCAGCCTCCAGAACTGTGAGAAAATAAATTTCTTATGTTTAAGCCACCCAGTCATAATACATAAATATTTTGTTATGGCAGCCTGAGCAAACTAATACAAAATCTATCATTTGCTAAAACCTACCAAATATAAGAGAAAAGAATAGCAATGAGGCATCTCTCTTGCCAGGACCTTTTGTCATTCTTCCGCCCTTCCAGTTGGACCTTCCAGTTGGGAATGAATGAGATGAAAGAGAAGCATGTGGAAATCTCCTTCCCATGGACCACTTGCTGACTGCTGTGCTTTAGAGAAACCACTCCAATTCTTGGTTGACTGTCTTCTTGATAAATTGAGAGTTCTCAATTCTAACACTCCATTATCCTGCCTGCATGAAAACAAAATTTTTTCTAATCTTCCTCATCTTTTTTGGCATTTTTTAACATTTTTCTCTTTTCTCAGATATTTCTATTCTCTGGATTTTTAATGTAAACAAATTAGAAGAAAATTATATGAACGATAGTTAATTTTTCAGAAAAGGCATCTCTAACTTTAATTTTGCTTGTGACCTCATCAATTACATTATTGTATGCTGCCTATAAAAGCATCCCAACACAATTTTTTTTAAAGCATCTCGTGAATCTAAGAATGTTCTAGCAGTTTCAGGAATTCTTGAAAATCCAAAAAGGTCACTAAAGACATTGGAAGCCCTGTTGCAACTGCCTTTCAATTCCCCTTCTGAAAGGGACCATTACATAGTCTGACAAATAGGACAGGATCACTACAAAAAGAGACAATAAAATGTAGATTTCCCCACCTGGGGATAATTCTGAATCCCTCTAAACAAATGTGAGAAGAATAAACATTTACATAATGTTTGCCTTCCAGATGTAAATCATCTCCCAGGAGCTCATTTGATCAGAGAATGTTTCTGAGGATGTCCAAGGTCATGCATTCAACATCACCAAATGCTTTGTTCTCTTCTGTGACAGAAAACTGAACTAAAAACTGTGTTCATCTAGCTTACAAATTCAAACTACTGATAGTCTATGGAAACAGGTATGAGAAAATAAATAATGAGCTAATGCAAGTTGATCACTGTTACAGAGAACAACCCTTAGAAGTAAGATTTGGGGTAATCATTATTATTATTTCTCTATAAAAGAAGGTAAATGATTTAAATTATTTTCAATATATTAATACCTGAAAGAAAGGAGAATCCATCAAAGTTATTGTCATGAGATGATGCCTTTTTTTAAGTGACAGAGTCACGTGTTCTGTGTGTATTCTCTCGTTCTCTACACACACACACACACACACATACACACACACACACACAATGAACTTTTCCATCTTTTGTTCTCAAAGACCTCTCCAGGTTTCTTTTATTTAAATTGAGTAGATTCAGAAATACCTTCATCAAGCATTTTAGGTTGAATGTTCAGTCATTTAGCCTTTGCTAATCTAACATGATTAAAAACATAGATAATGGAGCCACGCTGCCTGACTGCAAATCCTAGCTAACACTTACTATCTATAAAACCTACAGCAAGTTATTTGACTCTCCTCTGCTTCAGTTTCTTCATTTGTAAGATTTCAAAAAGAAGACTTGCCTCATAGGGTTGGCAGGAGAATTACATGCATTAATAAATGCAAAATGCTAAAAACAGTAGCTGGCACACTATAAAAGCTACAGAACTTGGTATTATTAATTCATATTTATGTAGCATACTGTAGCTTCAACATGAAGCTAATACACAATTTTGTAAAATTATTTTTGTCTCAGTGACTTCATTTGATTGTAGTGTTATAATGTGGTAATGTAGGCTGTCATGGAGAAATGTCATAATTTTGCTAAAATCAGCTGTTCCCTTTGCCCAAGCTACAAAGATATGATGTCTGCTCTCATACTATAGCTATGAAAATGCATCAACTGAAGAAAACTGGTTTAAAGGTTAAAAAAAAAAAAACCTTTTCTCATTCTTCCGACTTAAAATTACATATTGTTCAGCAGCCCCTAAAGCAAGCAAGCTTTTCCAACTTCTTGAAACAACACCTATGAAGGCACCCTCCAAAAGGAGGAAAGTCACAATAATGAAAAGTGAGAGTAAGGGAGACGTATGACAAGAACATGGAAGAATTTCCCACTACTTACAAGGCCAATGCAACTAATCAAAAAACACAATCGAGAGATCATAATTGCCACATCAACTCTAAAATGTGACTACAAAGCCAATGTTCTGATGTTCCTCTCCTACCATCTCTTTCCAATTCATACATACAGGGGCTACAACAAATATCCAACTGGTCAGCCACCAATCTCCTGGATGCTCCTCATGCCCTATCCAGTTCTTTCCTAACTAACTCTCCTTCCAAGGAGACTGAGCTAGAAGGAAACAACTGAACAAAAAGTTTGAGAAGAGAAGGCTGGGAACACATGGTGGTGCTGTGGATCCTGTAACCACATAATGAGAGAGGACCTAGGAAGCTTTCTGAAAGCAATACGCTCCAACTTTGCAGTTTTTCATGATTTCATTTGTTCAGTGTATCAGAGAAACATGGGGTGAGGGAATCAAACACAAGAGAAGACACTATTTCAGTCCAGTTAAGCTACACTGGATAAAAGCCTATTAGATGTGAAAAACCGGGCCAAAAGATACATATCAAACTTCCAGGAAACCATAGATTTGAGAATGGAATCATACCTAAGGGGTCCCAAGAATGGAGACAACAGCAAGCCAGTGGCAGTCATCATCTGTAGTTCTATCTCTAAAGAAAAAGCAAATGTGTAAAAGGAAAAGTGTGCTACAAACAAAGGAAAGAGACCATCGATCTGAAGAACGAGGAAGTATCTATTATCTGCCATGGAAATCCTCCATAGAATGCAAGACAGCATGCCTTTCATGAAAAGGGAATCCAGAAGAAGAGAACAGAGTATGATTAAAAGACCATGGGATAAAGCAAACAGTAATAATATTAAATATATAAAGATTCTGTGTGTGTCGGTAGGGGCTGGGGGGGCATGGGAGGTAATTCAGTTAATGAAGATCATACAGTATTTTTTAAATTATTTTTTCAGTTAAACACTAAAATGAATGTTTTATTCAAACCATTACATTTTCTTTTAAAAGAGGATTTTGAAAAACATGGATAACATTTCATCATGTGTATTCTATCATGTATGATTCTTTTACTGTTGGGTTTTAGGTTTTTGTTTTCCAATTTTAAATCATACTTGGCACCTTTGTGCTTACCATTTTCATAACATCTTTGATTATTTCTTTAAGATATATTCCCACAAATAAGATTGATATGTCAGTGAATTTTCTCCTGTTTAAGATTTTTCTGGCTGGGCATCATGACTCACACCTGTAATCCCAGCGCTTTGGGAGGCTGAGGCAAGCAGATCACTTGAGGTCAGGAGTTCAAGACCAGCTTGGCCAACATGGTGAAAGCCCGTTTCCACTAAAAGTTCAAAAATTAGCAGGACATGCTGGTGTGCATCTGTAATCTCAGCTACTCGGGAGGCTGAGGCAGGAGAATTACTTGAACCCAGGAGGTGGAGGTTGTAGTGAGCAAAGATCATGCCACAGCACTCTAGTCTGAGTAAAAGAGCAAGATTCTCTCTCTAAAAAAAAAAGATTTTTCATACATATCAACAAGTTGGTTTCAAGAAAGATTTTTGAAGTTTGTGCTCTTATCAGCAGTATACGTGATTATCCATTTCACAAAGTTCACCTCAGTATTATATCTACTTTTTAATCTTAATATTCTGTATTTAAAAGTATTATGTTGATTTTTAAATTTTACTAATTAGGTCAAGTACTTTTCCTGTATTTGTCTATTTTTTTGTCTCTTCTGAATAGCTTGTAATTGTCTCTGCCATTTTTGTCTCTCAAGGCACTGATACTCTTTTTAATTGAAAAAACTTTTTTTACATTAAGTTTATCAACTTTAACTATTGGTGGGATTTTTCCCCCACCAAATATTTGTCCTTTGCCTTTCTTTTCATTTGTGGTATTTTTCTAAATGTTAATTTACAATTTTATGTTTTTAAAAAACAAAGCAGAGATAGAAATAAATGAGCAGAGGCAATCAAGAGCAGAATATATGTTTAGGAAAATATAATCAGTGATATGAAAGAAAAGTATAAGATGTTCTCCAAAAATGCAGAAGAAATCAAGCAGATGAAAAACAAATGAGAGAAGACAACACATTTGTAGACCAAAGAATCCAGAGCCAGCCTATTATTTTGGTATTTAGTCCAAAGTCATTGAAATGAAATAGAAGACATAATCAAAGAAGAACTTTCCTAGATTGAAAAAAAATCATGGATATACAAATGGGATGGGCTCATCACATTTTAAGTAAAATTTATAAAAAGGGATCAATGCCCAGAAACGTACTGACAAATAGTTTAATCACAAGAATAAGGAAAATATTTACAAAATATTCAGATTGAGGAAGGAAGAAGGGAAGAAGGGAGGGAAGGAGGGGGTGGAAGGGAGAAAAGACACCTAGGTGGTAAACATATATCCACACTCCTATGCAATGCCATTGTGAGGATCATTGGACTCTTTCTGGGACATAAACAATGCAACTTGGCAAGAGCAGATGAGAGACTGAGGTTGTAAAATAAGACAATAGGTAGGTCAGCATATAAGAGAAAGTCAGAATGAATGGATAAAATGGAAAAATTTTATGTAATAAAGTTGTTATAGGCCTGAAACTGCCTGATCAGCTGATTTAATTTCTTCTTGAAGAAAATATGGAAGGGATGGATGCAGTAAGAACTGATCAATTACATGGAAGAGGCTAAATATCCTTGCAATTTGATTGTTGTATTATAATCCATATCTACTCGTTTTATAAGCCTGTAGATTTCAAAGCTAAACTAATAAACTTGGACACACTCATCAAAACTGACATTCAGGGCGGCAGAGCAGCATCTTTTCATCTGCTGTTTCACGTAAGGAGGAAAAACAGTCATCCAAAATAAGACATTGAGAATGGCTTTAATTTAAAAGGTATGAAATTATTTTAGATCTATGGCATAAAGCCTATCACCCTTCTGGTCTATAGTCATGTTACTTTTAAGGGAAGATGGCAAATTGCTTCAGCATTTTCCTGCAAGGTTGCTAATACATACCAGATCACTATTCTGAAGCAGTTTACTAGACAGTACACAGAAAGCAGGATTTTAAATAAGCCACAAACCGTGCTTCTTGGTTTTGTTTACATTGGTTCCACACATTGGGAAAACAATTCATTTCACAGTAAAATCAGTGATGAAATAAATTATGTATTTGCCTGTCAGGTTGGGAAAAAAACATGTTCTTGTGGGAAATCAAGAAGGACAATGCACAAGAGAGGAGGGAATGTGTGCTATTTGCCCAGGGTGACAAATTCAAATAGCTGAGGCCATAAACCCCAAACGCTCATTTCCATTCCCTTGTGTACCATAGAGATTTGGTACTTGTCACCCACAAGAAAGGGACTCATGGAAGGCAGAGAGCTCGGCAGCTGCTCAAAAGATTGAGGGCTTAGCAGCCACTGTTTTCAGCCATGTTTCCTGAAAGCCTCTCACCTCAGCTAACCACCATCAACTTTGAGGACTCCTGTTTTCCATAAGGAGTGCATTCAGCCTTAAGAGTCTCCATGCATTTTTGGTTAATAGACCAATACTGATTGCTCCAAAAATACTGATTAGAGTTGAAATCCTTTATTGAATGCTGATAGTGATAAGAACTGTGAGAAGCACTTATATATACAGCAATACTCTGCTTAAAATTTATGACACAAATTATTATATCTCTAAGTAAGATGACACAGAAAAGGCAACTAAGTACTCCATAAATGTAAGTTTCCATTTTAACAAGTTTATGAAAGTGCTGTGGAGAAACACAAGATTCAATCTCTCTGCTAGAGGAATTTACACACTGGCACCAGAGATAAGAGTCATCTAAATTACTGTAATCAAAGGAGACGGTGACAATTTCTCTAAAATAAATAAAATTAAGTGCCACAGAAATAGTGGTCAAAGGGAAGTTAATTCCAACAAGAAGTGTCAGATCTGCTTAAGGAGCCATTTGAGCGGAGTCTTGAAGGGCAGGTAGCATTAGAAATAGCAACAGCCAAGGGAAATACAGAACCTGCTTGGGACACAGCAGTGACTCCATTTGGCTAGAATACAGCTTATATGGAGGAGCAGTGGCAGCCAGTCCTGGAAAGGCAGAAGCAACTAGGTAATGCACAGCCATATATGTTAAGCTAAGAGCAATTAAGGTGTCACTAAGGAAAAAAGATCTTGGCATTAAAGAGATTAATCCAGTAATTGTGTGTAGTAAAGTGGTGAAACAAAAAAGGCCGAGAATTGGGGGTGAGGGGCTGCAACAGTCTAAATAAAAAGTGATGAACTGATTACAGTTATCATTGGGAATGGGCAGCAGTTATAGGCTGAGCTGTGCCCCTCTGCAACTCGTATGTTGAAATTCTAACCCTCAGTACCTCAAAAGGTCAGTGTTTTTAAACATAGGGTCTTTTAAAAAGGTAATTAAGTTAAAGTGATGTCATGAGGGTGGGCCTTAATCCCATTGGAGTGGTGTCCTTATAAGAAAAGGGAAGGTGGACACAGACATTCAGAGGGAGGCCCACGTAAAGACAGAGAGAGCATGGCCATCTATGAGCCAAAGAAAAAGACATTGGAAGAAACAAACCCTGCTGACATCCTGACCTTCAACTTCTAGCCTCCAGAATGGTGAAAAAATACATTTCCATACTGTTATGAAATACTTTGTTTTGGCAGCCCTTGCAAATAGTAAGGGCAGAAATGGAGATTCTGTAACACGGGAATGAACAGATGTAAGTGATTAAGAAAAGGATTAATTCAGAGCAATCAGCAACAACCAGAAAGAGTAAAAGTTAACATTTCAGTTCAGGCAACCAGGAAATATCACAACAGTAGTAATTTAGTCAACTAGAAGAAGCTGGTTTGAGAAAAAAAATAATTCAATTTGAAAAGTTGGAGTTCTGATAAGACATCCAATCCACATAAAGATATAAATTAAGTAATTGTTAATGTAGCAATACTTCAGGAATGAGCTAAATTCTGCAGTCATCCTGATAGAGGTTAGAGATGAGGAATTCTTTGTCTACAGGAATAGGCAAAGTTGTTCAGGAAGATAATGAGGATTAAGAATAAAAATGTGAAGGCACACTTGAGGACCACCTAAAGCTTGTGGGCAAAGTGAAGAGACAGAAACTGAGAAAGGAGTGGTCAGTGACCACAGAAACCATCTGGTTTTATGGCAGCAAAATACAAGGGTGATTTCATCACCACCTCTTCTTTGTAACTTTGTTCTCCTGCTGCACCAGCTTTGGTCAGAGACTCCTAATATTTCATTGCCTTTGATTACCCCCTGGAGTGACAGGATGCTGAGTAGGAGTCCCCTGTTGCTCCTGAGTAACACAGTTGAGGTCCAAGAGTCAGTAAATACACCATATTGCCAAAAACTGGGGACAGACATCTTCTTCCAGGGTCTTACTCAAAACTTGTGGAACCAGGCCTGCTATACTCCTACAGGAAGTCACAGACCAAAAGCTTAGGATACTGCATAAGCAACTTGAGCCTTTATGATATCTGGAGGAAGAAACCACTGAAAAGAGAGAGAAGAAAGAGTTGAGGAATCAAGATATTAATTGATGAGCAAGGTCTTTGATTAATATCATGCTCTTTATTTAAAAATTAGACAGTGGGAAACAAGCAATTTGTTTTAAGCACTAAGATGAGCATATGAACTTGTTAAAGCATTTTCGGTAGCTCTCAAATATTAGGGTAAGAATGAATGGATGTGATAACAATAAACCCAAGACTCCTTATCCTACTGAACATTTTCATGAACTGCAAAGAGAGGATTGTAGTGGCAAAAGCTAATGTAAACAATGAATATTTTCAGGTATATTTTATCTCCTCTTTTTTAGGTCAGAGGTTACTCCTTTTACAGTGCCATATTCCACACAGTGTTAATCACAGTGTCTTGTATATTATAAATGCTCAGAAAAACCTTACAAATCAATTAGCCTCTTACCTCAATTGATTTTGGGAGAAGCCTAGTGTTAGATAAAGTTCACTAATTCATTGCAAAAATATTTGCTGAACTTCCATGCCAAGAACTATTCCAGAACTTGGTATGCCCTGATGAACAAAGCAGATGTCATCCTTACCCCATGGAGTATAAAGGAGTGAGAGGAGGCGAAATATATATAACTAAGAAATTATATACCCCATCAGACAATAGGTTGGGATGAGTAACTCTGTAAACTGCTTCTTTGATTCTGTCAGTACATTCTAGATATGTGTTTTGTTCTGATCAAAAGGAAGACTATGAAAATAAGTTATAATCTCATGGTAGATTGTATTAATGGCCCCAGTTTCTCAGACTCTCAGTATCCATGCGCTTTATATCATGTGACTTTGCAACTCCTCCTGGTAAAGAGAAAGAATATTTCTATGCTCCTTGACTTCAGATTGATTCATGTGGCAGGCTTTGGATAACATGTAGTTATAATGTGACACTCCACCATCAAAACATTTATGTAGTTTTGATAGCACAATAAGGTGGCTATAGTCAATAAAAACATAACTGTACATTTTAAAATAAAGATATAATTGGATTGTTTGCAACTCAAAGGATAAATGCTTGAGGGGATACCCCATTCTTTATGATGTGCTTATTTCACATTGCATGCCTATATCAAAGTATCCCATATACCCCATAAATATATACACCTCCTAAGTACCCATGAAAATTAAAAATAAAAAATATTTAAATGGAAAAAAATTGATGTGCACATGTGCAATTGGCTTGCATTCTTACATTTCTACCACTGCCAGGCCTGGCTCCACTGGTCCCAAGAGAATGAAAAGAGGCACATGAAGCAGAGTATCCCCAGCCAGTTGCCCTAGATGAGCCCAATCTAGATCTGCTGACCTCTGGCTGACCCACAGGCTCATGAGCTTCATAAATGATTTTTGTTTTATTTCACTGAAATACTGTGGTTACTTGTTATGTTGCATTATTATAGCAATAATTGAGTGATACAACTTTATGCATACCTATCTTAATAGCTCTTAATGTTCTGTTCATTTAACAGAAGTGAATAGGCACATCACATGTTGTAAAATATAGTAATAGGATAAGCCTGGACATATAATTAGAAGTCCTAATTTCAAAAATGTAAGAAACTATAATACCCAATAATATGAATTGTACAAATGGGAGACCCAAGTTAAATATGAGTCAACTTCTCATTACTAGACTCACCAAAGTGAAGTCCACAACTCAGCCCTAAGACCTTGCTAAAATGTACTCTTTTCCAGACTGTCATATTGAACAGATCATGACATACAGAAGCCAAGGAAAACAAAATTCATGTTTTACTGGGTCCCACATGCTGTGATATTTTCAAACCCACATGCATCCACCAAGAAGCAGTCAGAATGTTTGATTCTGGAAACAAATCCATAACAAGAATAGAGTACAGAACAAAAATCAACTCATCAAGTCAACCCATATGTTTTTCATTTTCCTGTATTCTATGAAGGAAGTGAATGTGGTAAGTATACTTGGCTCCCAGGATAGGGACTTCTAGCTATTCTTTCTAATTTCATATTTACAAAGCCCTGTGTTACCCTCTGTCCTGCCCCCAAAATAGCAACAGAAGTGAAGAAGTTAATTGACCAAAGAATAAATGTTGTGCTTTTCCAGTGTAGTGGTCTTGGACTCATGCTCCATGCCTAATTCAAAGATGCTCTCTGTGCACTATACGCTAGTGGCTGGGATGAGTGAGATAAAGATAATGTATGTTCATTACAGGGAGACAAGACCTCAGGCAATCACCATTGTAGTGTTGAAAGGAAATGTAACCAGACGGTCTTCCTTTCCTCTTTCAGTCCAAAGTAACATTTACAAATTTGTACACAGTCTGGATACTTATTTAAAGTTTGCTATCTAAACAAAAAGAAGAAAGTTTCTCACATAGTTTGTAGTGTATTAAAGAATAAATATAAAAATATCAGTTCTTAATGACTTACAAAGAGACTTAGACTCCCACACAATAATAGTGGGAGACTTTAACACTCCACTGTCAATATTAGACAGATCAACCAGACAGAAAATCAACAAGGATATCCAGGGCTTGAACTCAGACCTGGAGCAAGCAAACCTGACAGACATTTACAGAACTCTCCACCCCAAATCCACAGAATATACATTCTTCTCAGCACCACATCACAACTACTCAAAAATTGACCACATAATTGGAAGTAAAGCACTGCTCAACAAATGCAAAACAACTGAAATCATAACAAACAGCCTCGCAGACCATAGTGCAATCAAGTTAGAACTCAGAATTCAGAAACAGACCCAGAACCGCACAGCTTCATGGAAACTGAACAACTGGCTCTTGAATGTTGACTGGGTAAACAATGAAATGAAGTCAGAAATAAAGAAGTTCTTCGAAACCAATGAGAACGAAGACACAACGTGCCAGAACCTCTGGGACACATTTAAAGCAGTCTCTAGAGGAAAGTATATAGCAATAAGTGCCCATATGAGGAGAATGGAGAGACCCAAAATTGACACCCTATCGTCAAAATTGAAAGAGCTAGAGGAGCAAGATCAGCAAAACTCAAAACCCAGCAGAAGACAAGAAATAATTAAGATCAGAGCTGAACTGAAG
Source organism: Callithrix jacchus (assembly GCF_049354715.1). NCBI lineage: Eukaryota > Metazoa > Chordata > Mammalia > Primates > Cebidae > Callithrix > Callithrix jacchus. Next base: position 88,147,087 of record NC_133504.1, on the reverse strand, counting down.
GAGATTGAGACACGAAAAACCCTTCAAAAAATCAATAAATCCAAGAGCTGGTTTTTTGAAAAGATCAACAAAATAGACAGACCACTAGCCAGATTGATTAAAAATAAAAGAGAGAACAACCAAATAGATGCAATAAAAAATGATAAAGGGGAAATCACCACAGATTCCACAGAAATTCAAACCATCATCAGAGAATATTACAAACAACTCTATGCGCATAAACTAGTAAACCTGGAAGAAATGGATAAATTCCTGGACTCCTGTGTCCTCCCAAACCTAAACCAGGAGGAAGCTGAAACTATGAATAGACCAATAACAAGGTCAGAAGTCGAGGCAGCAATTAAGAGCCTACCACACAAAAAAAGCCCAGGTCTAGACGGGTTCACAGCCGAATTCTACCAGACACACAAGGAGGAGCTGGTACCATTCCTTCTAAAACTATTTCAAACAATCCAAAAAGAGGGAATACTTCCCAAATCATTTTACGAGACCAACATCATCCTGATACCAAAACCCGGCAGAGACCCAACAAGAAAAGAAAACTTCAGGCCAATATCCATGATGAACATAGATGCAAAAATCTTCAATAAAATATTGGCAAGCCGAATGCAACAGCAAATCAAAAAACTTATTCACCATGATCAAGTAGGATTCATCCCGGGGATGCAAGGCTGGTTCAACATACGCAAGTCTATCAACGTAATTCACCACATAAACAGAACCAAAAACAAAAACCACATGATTATCTCAATTGACGCAGAGAAGGCATTTGACAAAATTCAACAGCCCTTTATGCTAAAAACCCTCAATAAACTCGGTATCGATGGAACATATCTCAAAGTAATAAAAGCTATTGATGACAAACCAACAGCCAATATCATACTGAATGGGCAAAAACTGGAAGTATTCCCTTTGAAATCTGGCACTAGACAAGGATGCCCTCTTTCACCACTCCTATTCAATATAGTTCTGGAAGTTCTAGCCCGAGCAATCAGGCAAGAAAAAGAAATAAAGGGTATTCAAATAGGAAAGGTGGAAGCCAAATTGTCTCTATTTGCAGACGACATGATAGTATACCTAGAAGACTCCATCACCTCAGCCCAAAAACTCCTGAAACTGATAAGCAACTTCAGCAAAGTCTCAGGATATAAAATCAATGTGCAAAAATCACAAGCATTCATCTACACCAATAACAGACTTAAAGAAAGCCAAATCAAGAATGAACTGCCATTCACAATTGCTACAAAAAGAATAAAATACCTTGGAATATAACTCACAAGGAACGTAAGGGACCTCTTCAAGGAGAACTACAAACCACTGCTCAACGAAATCAGAGAGGATACAAACAGATGGAGAAACATTCCATGTTCATGGTTAGGAAGAATTAATATCGTGAAAATGGCTATACTGCCCAAAGTAATTTACAGAATCAACGCTATCCCCATCAAGCTACCATTGACTTTCTTCACAGAACTGGAAAAAACCACCATGAACTTCATATGGAACCAAAAGAGAGCCCGCATAGCCAAGTCAATTCTAAGCAAAAAGAACACAGTGGGGGGCATCACACTAGCAGATTTCAAACTATACTACAAGGCTACAGTAATCAAAACAGCATGGTACTGGTACCAAAACAGAGACATAGACCAATGGAACAAAACAGAGGCACCGGAGGCAACACAACATATCTACAACTATACAATCTTTGATAAACCTGACAAAAACAAGCAAGGGGGAAAGGATTCCCTGTTTAACAAATGGTGTTGGGAAAACTGGCTAGCCACGTGCAGAAAGCAGAAACTGGACCCCTTCCTGACACCTTACACTAAAATTAACTCCAGATGGATTAAAGACTTAAACATAAGACCTGGCACAATAAAAACCCTAGAAGGAAATCTAGGCAAAACTATCCAGGACATAGGAGTAGGCAAGGACTTCATGACCAAAACACCAAAAGCATTGGCAACAAAAGCCAAAATAGACAAATGGGACCTAATGAAACTCCACAGCTTCTGCACGGCAAAAGAAACAGTCACTAGAGTGGATTGGCAACCAACAGAATGGGAAAAAATTTTTGCAGTTTACCCATCTGACAAAGGGCTGATATCCAGAATTTACAAAGAACTCAAACGGATTTACAGGAAAAAAACAAACAAGCCCATTCAAAAGTGGGCAAAGGATATGAACAGACACTTTACGAAAGAAGACATATATGAGGCCAACAATCATATGAAAAAATGCTCATCGTCACTGGTCATCAGAGAGATGTAAATCAAAACCACATTGAGATACCATCTCATGCCAGTTAGAATGGCGATCATTAAAAAATCTGGAGACAACAGATGCTGGAGAGGATGTGGAGAAAAAGGAACACTTTTACACTGTTGGTGGGAGTGTAAATTAGTCCAACCATTGTGGAAGACAGTGTGGCGATTCCTCAAGGCATTAGAAATAGAAATTCCTTTTGACCCAGCAATCCCATTACTGGGTATATATCCAAAAGACTATAAATCGTTCTATTATAAGGACACATGTACACGAATGTTCATTGCAGCACTGTTTACAATAGCAAAGACCTGGAATCAACCAAAATGCCCATTGATAATAGACTGGATTGGAAAAATGTGGCACATATACACCATGGAATATTATGCAGCAATCAGAAATGATGAGTTTGTGTCGTTTGTAGGGACATGGATGAATCTGGAGAACGTCATCCTCAGCAAACTGACACAAGAACAGAAAATGAAACACCGCATATTCTCACTCATAGGCGGGTGATGAAAAATGAGAACACATGGACACAGAAAGGGGAGTACTAAACACTGGGGTCTATTGGGGGGAAAAGGGGAGGGCCAGTGGGAGGGGGAGGTGGGGAGGGATAGCCTGGGGAGAAATGCCAAATGTGGGTGAAGGGGAGAAGGAAAGAAAAGCACACTGCCATGTGTGTTCCTACGCAACTGTCTTGCATGCTCTGCTCATGTACCCCAAAACCTAAAATCCAATAAAAAAAAAAAAAAAAGAAAAAAAAAATCATACGCATTATAACATATGTATATATGTGAATGTGTATATATATCTATTATAAACATTTGTAAACATATATATGTTTATATATATAGTGCATGTTAAGTGCATTTACTCTAATATAGCTGTAAGCACAGATACAAATCATGTATTCTCAACTATATCTCTGCCAGAAGTCCATACAACAATCAGACAGCATTCTCCACTTCAAATCTTTTCAAAGATTTTATTTTTTATTTGTCCAGCTAAAATTTACTGCAGCTCAGGGTAAAAAGAAGCCATTTCAAAACATTCTTCTGTGTCTATAGAAGTGAGAACAGACTGTACTCCATCGTACATACGTTCTACTCCTGGACTACCTCTGTAATGGATTTAACAAGAAAGTTACAGTGCTCCTGACCAACACAGAAAAATCAATCACCTGCAGAAACATTTTTATTATCAATGTGCAAATACTGAAAGGCATCAGAATTACTTTACAGAGGCTAGTCTTTGACACTATTGTCAAGTAATCTTAAAATTCAAAGACTTTTAGAGAGTTAGTATTGCTATTTGTTACTCATGGTTCATTTAGAATCTGTTTACCAGATATATATTCCACAGACATATATTTATCAAATCATATGTTCAACAGTAAATACGTAAAGTCACAGGATAGGGCCAGGCGCAGTGGCTCACACCTGTAATCCCAGCATTTTGGGAAGCTGAGCTGGGAAGATCACTGGAGCTCAGGAGTTTGAGACCTGCTTAAGGAACATAGTGAGGCCTCATCTCTACTAAAAATAAGAAATAAAAAGAATTATCCAGGTATGGTGGTGCATGCCTCCAGTCCCAGCTACTCAGAAGCCTGAGACAGGAGGATCACTTGAGCCTAGGAGGCCGACGGTACAGTGAGCTATGATGACACCACTGCACTTCCACCTGGGCAACAGAGAAAGACCTTGTCTCAAATATAAATAAATAAATAAAGTCAAGGACAATTTATTAAAATGTGCAGTGCACACTCTTACTGAGAATCACATAAATTTAAAAGCCTGTAACTTATTTTCATAACACTAACATTATTCCGGCTATTTCTAAACCCATATTTCACTTAACATACCAGGCCAAGACCTTAATCCAGAGTCTTTGAAATCAACTCACAGTTTGTAAGACTTAATACTTGACAATTTGCAGGTATACCTGACTATTACAGATTGAAGATGACTGATTCAACAGATGAATAAGTTATTCATTCTGTAAAAGCATTTCATTTTCAATACAATTAAGTAACAAGTACCAGTGGAATGCATGCTAGGGTAAACTGAGATGATTCATAATATATGTGAAACTTTACCATGTTGTCAGCATTACATTCGTCCAATACATTTTCTCATTCATAAAAACATACACCAAGCTATCTCTGCTTCCTTTTTTTTTTTGAGACGGAGTTTTGCTCTTGTTACCCAGGCTGGAGTACAATAGTACAATCTCTGCTCACCGCAACCTCCGCCTCCTGGGTTCAGGCAATTCTCCTGCCTCAGCCTCCTGAGTAACTGAGATTACAGGCACGCGCCACGTGTGCCCAGCTAATTTTTTGTATTTTTATTAGAGACGGGGTTTCACCATGTTGACCAGAATGGTCTCGATCTCTTGACCTTGTGATCTACCCGCCTCGGCCTCCCAAAGTGCTGGGATTATAGGCTTGAGCCACCGCACCCAGCCAATCTCTGCTTCTTTATAAGAGCAAGGCTTTTCTTAGATTACACATGTCCTAAAAATAATTTTTTCTTGTATTTTTATATCAATTGTTTGCTTTTACTTTGAACCTTTTTCATTGTATCTTATGGTGCTTGTCTCAAAGATGAGCACGTGGCTCTAGCCAAAGATTCCTTCCTTTGTGGACTCCTAAACCCATCACAGGTCAGGGCAGGAGGACCCTCTTTAGAAATAACTCATCTTTTCTTAGCTCCCAGAACAGTAAAGTCACCTTATTAGCCACATCAGACTCTGCATATTCATACACACACACACACACACACACACACACGCACACACACATTAATATGTAGCTATTAATACTATTCATTAATCAAGAGAAAACCAATGTTCAGAACACACTCCATTTTATCTCTCTGGCAGGCTTCTCAACATCTGATTTCAACTGTTTTTTAGTGTTCCAAAGGTACTTTATTAATACTGTACAGAAAGACTTCTTTTACTTTCTCAAATTCACTGATAACCATGTAAAATTCATTGAACAATCAAATCCTAGAGAAAGCCTCTTGAAAAGTCTGTAGTGGACATCAAGGAAATGGAAGTCACACAACAGCAATAACACCGTGATTACATTCTACACTAGCTCTAGAGCCTCCATTCTGAACAGACACAGCAAAGTGTTAGAAAAATCTGTTTCAGCTGTGATGAGAAAAATGTTTCAAAATCCATAAAATTGCTACTCCTGTCATGCCCACACTTAAAGTGGTTTACAATTAAATCCTTAATAATGCTACAAATGTCTGGGAAGCTTCCCTGAAGATTTCTAGTGTGTACATTTGTGAATAATCTGTCAGATTCATAAGATTAGTCTTGTGCTTGAAACCAGGATAATGCAGTACAGTTCCTTCTCTGAACACTAAACACTTCCCTGTACAGCATTTACAAATTGCAATTGGTTACTCAATCTAAATAAGACCCTGTTGGGATAGCAGAGAATGTTTTAGCATGGGAGTGCACAGGTAGAGGGAGATAAACTGTTAGTTTTAGATTTGATAGGTGAGGCCAAGTTCAGATCTTTTCTTCACTTTCTATTTCTTTCCTTAAAGCACTTGCCAGTTTTTATAAGAATTATCCAGAATTTTGAAAGAATGCAAAGGATCTTCAGTCAACTCATTCAAAGAAAAATGTTTTAGAATGTTACTTAACACATTTAATTATTTCTGACCTTAATTTTAAATTGGCAAAATCTAACATATCCCTGACATGACTTTACCACCACAATGTGTACTTCTGGTACAAAATTGGAATTACATTTATTTTGTTCTTCTTTTTCTAGAGACAGGATTTGCTATGTTGTATGAGTTGGTCTCGAACTCTGGGCTCAAGCATCTGCCTGCCTTGGCCTTTCAAAGTGTTGAGATTATATGCATGAACCACCGTGCCCAGTTGAAACTGGAATTACCTTTCTGAAAATGGCTAAATAAAAATGAGATCTATTTAATCGTATTTGCCCCTGAGAAGCAAGGTTATGATATGGGATTATTTTTCAGAAGAAAAAAAATGACTTTTTTATAGAAATGAATAGAAAGATTTTTATAACAATAAATGAATATAGTAAAGCAAATAAGTATATATTTATGATTGCTATTAGAGACGTTTATAAATGCTCTGGTTAGTTCCCCTTCCTGGCTGGGTTAGGATTGTACTTCCCTAGCCCTTAGAAGTCACCATGGTCATGGGACTTCATGTGGTCAGAGTGACCAAAAGTAACTTGGGATTGGAAACATTAAAAGGTAGTGTGTAATTTACCATGACTCTTGTCCTTTGCCAGGGTGACTGCAAATGCTCAAGAAGAAGCCTGCGCTATTAGCATGGGTAATAGAGTAGGAATAAATTGCAGCGAAAGCACCAGCTGACCTATTACATAATATACATAGACTGTCAGCAAGAACTACACCTTAGTTATTTTAAACTGCTGAGATTTGGGGACTGTGGGTTATCACAGAGTAACTTAGCTTAAACTAACTGACACACACCTTATATATTAAAGTATAAAGCCTTCTAAGACACAGCTAAATCCTTAAGTAACCAATCACACTCTGTTGGCTTATTTTCAGGGAGCAATATATTAAATGGTAACTTCCTTCTATTATTCACTTTCCATCTTACATCGTCGAAGTCTTTCTCCAGTGGCTCCTTTCACACAGCAATCAGATGTGCTCAAGCCTCACTGCGAGTGAGACACTGCCTTCAATCTTACCATGCCTGGGAGTTAACTTCTCTTCTTTTCACTGCCAGCTTTTCTGAAAGCACAGTCTATAATCATTGCCTCCATTTTACCTCATGCATTCTGGCAATTCTATCAAAGAATTTTGAATTGTCAAATCCATGGCTCTTTGCTTGGTTTCCATCTTTTCAATTTTTCTTTCTTTTATATCTGATATGCTATTATTTTGGTTCTCTCCTAACGTACATCTTTTGTGGGTTTTTTTGAGACATGTCTCTCGGTCACCTAGGCTGGAGTACAATGACACAATCTTGGCTCACTGCAACCTTCGCCTCCTGGGTTCAAGCGATTCTCCTGCCTCAGCCTAGCTGGGACTGCATGTGTGCATCACCATGCCTGGCTAATTTTTTGTCTTTTTCATAGAGATAGGGTTTCGCCAGGTTGGCCAGACTAGTCTTGAACTCCTGGGCTCAAGTGTTCCGCCCACCTTGGTCTCCCAAAGTGCTGGGATTACAGGCAGGAACCACCACGCCCAGCCTCTCCTAACAGGTATCTTGTAAGTCCCCTTTGTTGGTTCTGATTTCTCTATGTGTAAGTATGCTTTAAGTATGTCTTTCATCTCCTTTTCATCTCTCCCCAATAGTCTCATTTACTTGCACAGCTTCAGCCCTCGCTGTCATGTATATACAATTCCCAAAACCCTCTATCCTAAATTTGTTTCCTGCATATTAGGTTACTTGATATATATCTCCTACCCATATCACTAGAACCACAAAAATCAACTTATATTTTTGAATATTTCTTTTCCTCCTGTCTTTTCTTCATTGATATTCTCAACAAGTCTCAATACATCAGTGTCCTCTTCAATAATCTTATCTTCCTCACTAACCACATTCAATCAGTTCCCAAATCCTTCTGTTTAGTACTAACTTAATACAAGACTGCTATGAAAATATGAAGGCTATCTTTTCTGTTGGTATGCAGCTGGTCCACTAATTTATGATAAAGAATAGAGTTTAAAGATAATAGAAAATTGAATCCAATAATATATTAAAACAATTATGCACCACAACCAAGTGGGATTTATGCCAGGTATAAAAGACCAATTCAACACTTAAAAATCAATTAATGAAATCCACCACACATCAACAGGCTAAGAAAGAAAAATAATACAGCCATAAATAGATGCAGAAATAATATTTGACAAAATCCAACACCTATTCATTTTAAAAACACACAGAAAACTAAGAATAACCAGAGGAAAAAACACCTACAAACAACAAACCATTAACATCACACTTAATGGTGAGAAATTAAGAAGCTTTTTCTCTAAACTGAGGGGCAAGGCAAGAATGTCCCTTCTCACAACTTCTATTCAATATCCCTAGAAGTCCTAACTAATCTAGTAAGACAAGGAAAGGATATAAGAGGCATATGGACTGGGGGAAAAAATTTAAAACTGTCTTTTCCACAGATTACATAATTGTTAACATAGAAAATCTGAAGGAATCAACAAAAACTCCCGGAACTAATAAGCAATTATAGCAAGGTTGCAGGATACAAAGTTAATATGCAAAGTCAACTTCTTTCTCGTATACCAGAAATGAACAATTAGAATTCGAAATTAAAAATAAAAACCACTTATGTTAGCACAAATTTTTTTAAAAAGGTACAAATCTAATAAAATATGTACTAAGTTTATATCAGAGAAGCTACCAAACTCTGATGAAAGACATCAAAGAACCACATAAATGGAGAGATATTTCATGCTCATGGGCAGGAAACTCAATAAAACTGACTTCTTATCCTTAAGATATAAGGTCTTCCCAACTTGAGCTATAGGTTCAATGCAATCCTAATCAACATCCCAGAAAGTTATTTTATGAACACTGACAAACTATTTCTGAAGTTTATGTGAAAGGGCAAAAGACCCAGAATAGTCAACACAATAACGGAGAACTGACGCTCCCCAACTTCAAAACTTACTATAAATCCAGAGTTATCAAGAGTTATTTTGTGGTACTGGCAAAAGAATAGACAAATGGGCCAAAGGAAAATAGCCTAGAAACAGGCCCACACGCAACAGCAACTCAACAGAGAATATGTTTTTCAACAAATAGTGCTGGTATGACTGGATAGCCATAATGGGGAAAAAAAAAAGAATCCTAACACAGACCTTATACCTTTTGCAAAGCCTAACTCCAAATGGATAACTGACCTAAATGCAAAACACAACACTATAAACTCCTAGAAAATAACATAGGAGAAAATCCATGTGATCATGGATTTGGTAATGAATATTTAGATACAAAACCAAAAGCACTGTCCATAAAAGAAAAAACTGAAAACTTGGACTTTATAAAATAGTATGTAAATTAGTTATCAGTATTCACAAAAGATGCTGTTAAGAGAATTAAAAGATAAGCCACAAACTGAGAAAAATATTTACAGAATAGATTATCTATTGTTCAACTGATCAATCCATCTCCAGATACATATCTATATTTTATATATGTGTATATACCAATATCTCTAGAAATATCTAGATATATGGAAATATAATATTTTGTAGGTACATCGACATCTATATCTTATACAGATAGATAAGTGGCAAGAGACATATCTACATCTGTACAAATGTATTGATAGAGAGGCAGCCATGGGGGAGAGAGAGAGAAACAAAGAGAGAGAATGAGAATGAATAATTGCAGTAAAGGGGTGGGGGAAAAAAATCAAAGAAATAATACCCTCTTCCCCTAAGAGAACTAGAGGACATTGTACATGGAAAAGTCCCTGGCCCCAGTTCCTACCTTAATGACTGAATAAAGATGCACACAAAACCATACCATATTGAAATTTCAGAAAACTGTACTTAAAGGAAGCTTCACAAAATGATAGAAAAACAGGATACATATGAGGGATAATCAGGATGGCATTGGAATTCTCAACTATAATAATGGAAAGCGGAAGACAAGAGGAGCCATGCCTTAAAAATTTTAAACTAGAATGGTTTCCAAAGTACAATTTTTTACTAACTAGACTAGAAAACAGATACATCAACTGAACAAAGACATTTTTGGGAAAGTTCTCAAAAACTTTACCTTTCATCTGCCCTTTCTCAGAAATTAAGGGGTGATAGAGTCCACCAAACCCAGAGCCTCCTCCAAAGAGGAGGAAATGGGACCCAGGAATGAGGAAGGGGCAACAAAAGGAATTCACAGGACAATGCTGAGGGGAAGCTTCAGGAAAGCAGGTTTTCAGGCCAGAGACCACCAATCCAGAAGGGAGAACTGAGAGCTCCAGCGCAATAGAAAACAAACAAAAAGAATCCTACAGGTTGTGTGATTTTACCACAGTGATAAACTTGATAGCTTTAGCAGAGTGTTTTAAGGTGAAATAAATAGTAAAGAGTGCATAGAAAAGTAAGACTATAAATAAAAGTAAAGCAATGTTTAATTCCAAGGGAAAATTTTCATCTTAGAACAACATGGCCCAACTGTGACAAATTTCTACTTAATTGTAATAAAATCAAATTGTTACTTGTAGTTCAATCAATGTCAGTGAATATTTTATTATGATTACATAGAAATTTGTCACAGTTGGGCCATATTGTTCTATGATTACGGCTAGATTGAAAGCATAGGGGAAGATACATGTGTGTTGAGTGGAGCAATTGCAGGAATAACAATAAAATCTTCATCTATAAAAGCTAGTTATCAATACAAAATTTATACCCATTTTTTTAAAATAAAAAGTAGTCCGGGAAGCATATTATTAGAAATAGAAACGTGAATAACGAAATAGCAGCTAAATGGTTTCAGTTTGTTGCTTCTATAAAACAGAAATTGAAGGTGGAAGGAAGGTGGGATAGAAAAACAGTTTTATCATAAGCATCATGATTTTTTAAACTATATACCTATATTAGTGTCATTTTAAAATTCAAAGGAAAATATTTTATCCTAAAGGATCCCAAAGTGGCTGGATTACTCCAACTTGGAATTTGACAATTTTATATAGGTTATCAGTTTTGCATTGTAATTTGAGATAATAATTCTGAAAGACTTTGTATGAAGGAATCAGAAAAATACCACAACCAGAAAGCTCTTTTCCCTCATAGCTTAGGAATAATTTGGAAAAATGGCCTATATGACAGGCATACTCTTTTATTACAACCAGAAAAGCAAAATACAATAACAGTTATAAACAAAACAAAAACAACTACCAGCAATAGTGTATTCAGATACAAATTTAACTATTACATTAAGATTAAATGACCAATTGTGCCATTTAAAGAAATAGAAACCATAAGGAACTTTGGTTTTACAGAAACAGTCTCCTTCCAGACACAGCATGACTACTTTATTTCAACAATAGTAAGCAGGAATATATTTTATATTGTCCATCCTGTAAATGAAAACATTTTTAAGATATTTGAAAGAAACTTACTTTTAAAGGTGTTGCAATACCTACCAAATAAAAGACAAAAAACAGAAAATACACACCTGGGTATTTTCTGGGACCCTAAAAATTATTCTTAACAGTCTGGGAAAATTCTCAATGGGAATTTTTTTCATTACTCTATCTTGCAGCTAAATGGCTGTTCTGATTCTACCATGACTGATAAGTTTGATTTTGTAGTATAGAGTAAGTAAATTCTCAGTGCTTCCACAAAACTTTACTATCGTGTGTGTGTGTGTGCACGCGTGTGTGTGTTTGTGTGCATGCGTGTGTGCGTGTGTGCATGCATTTAAGGAATTTCTTTACCACAGTGTGATTGCTCCAGTTTGATTGCTTAAGGAGCATGACAAAAAGTACTGAACTTATCTTTGCCCTTATAATATAAGAAATACATAATTCATTATCCTAACGGTTCAGTTACATCATATGTCTCCACTGAATTATGAAAAATCTGCCACAGAGCATGCATTCATCAGCAATATTATCCAGAAAGCACGCTGAGTAACACTGAGCTCTAAAACAACAATCATAGAGTTGATATATATGTATGTGTGTGTGTATGTGTGTATAATACATGCATATATTAAAATAGATTATTTGCCACAATATGTTTCTGTGCTAGAGAATGCTGGTTATTCAATATCCATTCTTTCCTGCTTGCTTTAGTAATCAGCCCTTCACATTTTAGCTAAGCATATGGCTGCCTGGCTAAAGACTACATTTCCCAGACTTCCTGAAGCAGAATATAGACATGGGACTAATTTTGGCCAATGGATTGTGGACAGACATTGACATATAGAACTTCTGGTTTGTGCACTCTACAAAAGTAAAGAGCAGGTTTCCCACTGCCCCTTTCAGAGTCCCCACAGATTGGAAAATAAAAACAGTCATCTCAGACAATAAAATGAAAGCCTCAGATCAAATACAGAAGACAGTAAGATCCTGGGTTCCTGATACTGTCAAGCTTCCAGGCCACCCCTGATCATTTACTGAGACTTACAAGAGGGGATATAAACTTCTATCTTGATTGTCATTGTATTTTTAGATTCTCCATTACCTCAGAAAAATCTGTATCCTATCTAATAAAGTTTCACCTAACACTTTCCTGAAATGTAATTCAGGGGCTCTTGACAACATACTAAATTTACCAGACCCCTTTTTACTAAAGAGTCCAATTCCCTTTCCATAATTTTACATCATTTTTCTTCACAGTGTCTCTGATGTAATATAATAACAATGCCTTAAGATTGGCCTAAACCCCAAATTCCATGACCAAGTGCTCACGTCAGGCTGCTTTCTGCCCTGGAAAATAACATCTGGTTCTCTTTCATACTGCCGAGCAAGCTAAATTCCCAGTTTTCAGGAACCAAGAGCAAGATCATTTTAACTCATTTTTCAGAAAAAAAATTCTTTTTCATTCAGAGTCCTTGCAATTCACCAAAGCCACACTTAATATATATGATATATAAGACAGCAACCTATGACTTTTCACTAATGTTATCTTATGACACAAAATAGTTAATATCCTTCTACTATACACAACTTACCCAAAATAAATAGCTTTCTCATATACTAAAGACAGGTTCAGATATTTATAAAGTACTTTTATCTATTTAGAGAGAAAGATACTATAAAACAAATACTCTGTGGCTCTCAGGTTTCCCCTGGCACCCTATCTTCTCTCTCCATAAAAAGGGGATAATTACATCTGCCACAAACTATTTCATGCTGATGTTATGAAGATAAATGAGATAACCTATATATGAAAGCATTTTGTGCTCTTAGGAAGAATAAATCCACCTTAAATCCAAGATGGTATAATTCTTTATAATGTTTTCCAGGGGTTTGCTGAACAGCCCTAAAGAGGTCATTACCCACAACAAACTTTTGGTACTGAAGGACCACATTTCTAACAAAAATCTCACCTTTGCACCTGACAACACTTTTCAATTAATTAGGGATAAGTCCAGATGCTGCTCTATTTGGCCATCTTCAGTGCTCTAAAAGAATCCAGATTTTTTACTTCAGTGTCTTGCAACAACTGAAATGAACAAAAGCTCTCTAAATCACAGAGGTTTCAGTTGACAGGTTAACAGTGAAACCCATTTCAGTCAACTTCAAATGCAAAGCAGATTTGGCAAGAACCAGGGTGGAGATAAGTGGGAAAAAGAAAGCCCTGGTGGCAGTCTGACAACTCCCTCACGTCTACTGTCTGCTGAAATACATCAGCAACCTCCAAAGACCCAGCCAATCAGCTGAGCTTGGCCTCCATCTCAACCCAATGAAGATCTTTTAGTTGACATTCCTTCATTACATACAGAAATCTTCTTTAGCAGAGAACTTAGAAATAAGAATTTATGGTTATAAATTTAAAAGCTAAAATTGTATGAATCTGACTCATAAATTACAGCCCTTACCCTAATATCCAACACTTTAATGACTCTGGTTAACTTCCTGCTTACTTTATGCTGGGATTAACTAACAGACTTAATTTGCTTTTAGGTGAAGTGCCAAATGTTTCTGCACAACCCATGCTGTTTTAGGAAGTTGCCAAAGAAATAAGGACTGTGCCAGGTGCCTCTGTACCTCACTGTGGGTATATGTGATACGGCTGAGTCAAAGCATCCCATATCAGATCATCAATTAGCTGTGGGTGATGTGGGGGCGGGGGAGCTCTAACATCTTGGCAGTCTTCCTGGAGCATAGTTACAGTGATGTAAGGTAATATCAGAGCCTGAAAGATTTGCAAGAGGATCAGTTGAGGTCTTGAATACAGTTCTACTCTCACTCCTGATGGCTTTTCCCTGAGGCTTCTATCACTGACAAAACACTTAATATATAGCTCAGGTGTTGAATGTCACTTTTCATTGAAATTTCTCAAAATGCTAATTTTCTAGTGCATGGTTTTCCCTTAAGTGAATGTTACTGAGAAAACACTGCTTATCTGTTTACATAGTGTTAAAGAAAACAGAAATGACAAGTTAACTATTGTTTTGAAATAAGCACTGAACAGTGCCCCATAATTCAAAATGTGTGCTATTTCTATTTACAACTTAGTAACTACCAACCATACTTGTAATTGCTCGTTAAAGAATATTTAGGATGCTGAAAAGTCAGAAACAAAAGAAAGTGAACATTTAATTTACTATCTACCCAAATATTTAGAGTTATATTTTATAGGTCAATCCTATCTACACTGTGCTAGAAATAAGGCACACTCTATTAAAGAATTGCTTCTCAATGTGATACTTTAAAAATGATTGCCAAGACACTCAAACTTTTTCCAAAATTATTGAAAGACCTCTTCTTATTTTTCTAAAGCAGATCCAATGTAATCAGCACTTTTCCTAATCATCATAAACTAGGTTGTCCTGCAGCTTAACAGCATTTAAGAAAGAAAGAGACCCGCATATATACCCATTCTGTATACCCTCTGTGAATTCCAACACAGAATACAATATGAAAATCACAGCACAGGAACAGCTACAATATAATTAACAACTCTGAAATGAGTCTTGCATTTTATCTACCATGCATCAGTCTGGGAAAAACTACTTTGACTTAAGGGATGAGTTCCATCTACAAGCTAGCTCTTATGCTTCTGAATCCGAGCAATCCAGGACACCAAAAATAATGAAGTAATTTATCATACTATGTTCTTTCCATCCTCATCCATTCAACAAACATACACTGGGAAGTCTCTTTTTAGCAAACACTGTTCCACACCCTAAGGATGCAGCCTCCACCTCACTCTGCACTGCAGAATATGGAGAACCCGGTAGGAAATTTTTTTTCCAAGAAAGAAGATACTAGTCAATAAAAATAAAATTATCAGATCTCATTCACGTAGTTTAAAAACAGGAATTTTTCTCAAAGGTTAATCTACATAGTGATTTCAGATTTTTTAAGATTTTAATATACTGTTTTATAAAAAAGATTATTAACTTCACTGAAGAAACTACAAAGAACCACATTAAAAAAGAAAGTTATAACTCAAATAAATAATTTTGTTTCCATGTTAGAGAGGAGGCACACAGATAAATGAGTCCACATAGCTTTCCTATATCTTACCAAGTTGGGTATTTTTAATACTAAGCTACTGAGAGCATTAGCATGTGACAGAACCATCTTACATAGAATAGAAAGTGGCCTGAAGAGGATCATTTTCCACTGCATTTTCTCTATTCTCATTTATACTCAGAAATATAAACCAGTCTGTTTCTCACACTTATTTACCTCCTGTTTTTAGCACTTTTCTGAGAAAATAGGGAGTCTATAATAAACACAAGTTAATTGAATGAAATGTTTTATTATTGTGTTTTAATTATATTCACTGACTATTTCTTCCATCTACATGACAAAGGATGTTATATAGGGGCATTTCTTTTGCCAGTCCTCTTCCACTAGATATATTGGTAAAGCAAGATGACCTTCAATTAATATTTTCAAGTATATTTAACAGCCTAAGTAAGAGTTACATGCAACAAAGGATGGCCCCAAAACAATGAGTTAAGGTGAACACTGCTCTGTACATATACAGAACAAGCAGGTATCTAAATCTATTTCCAAAAGCAGGTGAAACTAATCACATGACAATGCTGAATGGTAAAGATTTTGTTTTTATTCCAAACAACTAGATAGGAGATAAAGCCAGGAAAAAAATGAGAGTTCCTAACATGTTTAGTTATGTCTGAATAACCCAGTGAACTCCTTCAGAGATGAAATCTCATCCAAATCAATGAGGGCTTTTCTCAATAAAAGTATAGGCAACAACGAAACATAAAATAATACAGAAGAGATTAACCAATAAACTGTATTTATTTCCAGACACATAGCAGTAAATTTTAGTATCTTTGGGGATATTTATGAGATCCATAAAACAGAATTGAACATGTTATTAGTAACAACATTAATAAATTCCCTTCACTTTTTCCAAAAACCTTCAGTAAATAATTATTATATTTGCAATACAGACTATGAGTATTTCTGCATAATGTGTATCTCTCACAGAAAGGAGTGATGTCCCTTTACTATACTATATTCTATGCTTTCAATGGAAACACTTGCTCTCAAGAGTAAACCTCAGGCCAGGAGAAATGGCTCATGCCTGTAATCCCAGCACTTTGGGAGGCCAAGGTGGGCAGATCACTTCAAAACCAGCCAGACCAGCATGGTGAAAACCCATCTAATAAAAATACAAAGATTAGCTGGGCATGGTGCCATGAGCCTGTAGTCCCAGCTACTCCTCAAGAGGATGAGGCAGGAGAATCGCTTGAATCCAGGAAGCGGAGGTTGCAGTGAGCCAAGTTAGCACTACTGCACTCCAGCATGGGCGACAGAGTGAGACTCCATTTAATAAAAAAAAAAAGTAAACATTAAATTATAATATATGGTTCTTGTTAGATATTAATTTTATTATAGCTCTGTGGTGGGCCAATTTTGGGAAGGGAACAGGGAGGGTGCAACATAAAGGAGAGAAGCCTCAAAAAAAAAAATAACTAAGAGGTAAAAGGCTCCTACTATTGTAATCATTAAAACAAACTGCAAGTCACATCATATGCTTGTCAGAAAATTCTATTTTATATTGAATAACTGTAATGTTTTATACTGAAACTTTCATAATTTTAAAATTGTCTAAAACCTTTGAGTGTCTCTGCACTTCTACTTAAAATTTTAAAATTCACTTCGGTCCCAAAAGAGATAATGGTCTGAGTTCAAAGTAGTCGCTTTCTCTTTCAGGTTTCTCCCCATCCTACAAAACACTGCAGAATGCAGTCTACCTGTAAGATACCTTACAAGATACTGGCAAGCAAGTTGATCCAGCATATTCCAACAGACAAAATCCCAATGTCATCTTATTTTGTCTCCCACCATTTTTAACACTTAAACAGAAGGTCAAATTCTTCCCCTGCCATGGATGAAAAAAATCATACAATCATGACCTTTTTGATAACTCTTAGGTAATAAAATGCTTATGTTTTCTTTAGGTTGCAAGATACAGTCTCAGCCTGACCCCTACAAAGTCAGTCTCATGCTATAATTAAGTGGTGCCAACATAACTCCATGGTCCAGCTGTTTCCCCTATTCCTGGATAAAGCCTCTCACCTGGGAATATATAAATAAAATGTGGCTTATATACACCATGGATTCCTACACAGCCATGAAAAAGAATGAAATTATTTGCTTTGCAGCAACATAGATGTTGCTGGAGGCCATTATCCTAAGTGAATTAACACAGGAACAGAAAACCAAACACTGTACATTCTCACTCATAAGTGGGAGCTAAACACTGAGTACACATGGGCACAAAGAAGGGACAAGACACTGGGGCCCACTTTAGAATGAACGGTGACAGGAGGGTGGATGAGGACTGAAAAACTACCTATCAGGTACTATGCTTATTATCTAGTGACAAAATTATCTGTATGCCAAATCCCATGACACACAATCTATCAATGTAACAAACTTGCATTGCACATGAACCTAAAAGTTGAAAAGAAAAAAGAAAGAAAATGTTTTAAAATTATATATAAATACATATATATAGATCTATATATATATAACAATTTAAAAATACAAAAAGTGTTTTTTAAAGCCTCCCACTTAGGAAGGGCATGAGTGGCACTTTTCTGCATCATCTCCTATCCTGTTTGCCAGCTGTTCATTGTGACCCTTCTGTGGCATTTAGAGATGGGGAGTGATCATGATGGAGAAGAGGTATGGGGAGCAAGATGTTCCTACTTAAATTACTTGGCATTGTCATCAGTGGGCATCCCAATCTATGAACCTGGAAGATATTGAGGAAAAAAAAACAAAAAATGAAAAAAATTAAAGATGTTAAGAGAAAGAAAAGCTCTTTCACTAGCAGGGTGCCTATGAAGGATTTTAGAGACATTCCATTGCTGGAGATCGTTTGACCTTAACAAATATATTTCCAACCTGGTTATTTGTTTAACCTCTTTCCAAATTCTAAGAAACCCAAAAATCCAACTGGAGCTTCCATCTGCTATGGTCTGTTCAGAATTCCAGGCAACCATGTTGACCAATATCTAATATTATTTCACAATGCCTCAACCTGAAGAACGCTATTGTAGAAAAACGAATGTGGGCTTTCGTTCATAAGACCTGTATTTTGAATTCCAGGCTCTTTATTTCCTGATTGCCCTTGGAGTGATTAATTAACTCTGAGCCTCAGTTTCCTCATCTATAAAATAATACATTGTTTTAATATTTTAAATAATTCTCTATTCATGACTCATAGAAGGGCATTAATAATTGGAAGATCAATGACACAGAATGCAGAGGAATGATGATCTGGTTATCCATTGCTCATAGCAAACCACCTGTAAACATAGTGATTTAAAGAAAAAAATTATTATTATCCTATGGTTGTGTAGGCTTATCTGGGTAGTTCTCTGATGTGGTTACAGATGATGGCTAAGATTTCAGTCATTTGAAGCCTTACCTGGGCTGGCCATCCAAGATGGTTCACACACCCGGCTAGCAGCTAATGCTGGCTATCAGCTGAGTGTTCAGCTGACCTGAGAACTGAACCACCTACACACAGACTCTCTACATAGCTTGGCATTTTTACAATATAAAGGCTGAGTTCCAAAATGGAGCCCTCCAAGAACAAGCACTCTAAAAGGCCCATTGGGAGGCTGAAAGCCTGTGCATAACATCACTTCTGCCACATTTTATTGGTCAAGAAATCAAGGCAAGCCCAGATTAAAGGAGAAGGAAATTAAATCCCATTTCATGATATGCCCATGTCAGGAGAGAACCAATTGTTTATAGACTATCTACCACAAATGCCAGAAAGTGGGAAGCCAAGGAAGGGTGAAAAAAAGTACCCCAGAACTCCCTAAAATGAGATGCATATGAGGATAAAATTATAAGTTCTTAAATTTTTAGTCTTTTGCCTTTAAATTTTCTAACTGTTGTATAAAGTAAATAAAATAGTAGTACTTTGGTACATGTATGGTACATGCTCAAAAAATTTCAGTAACAGGAATGAAGGCAATGAAGTATCTGTCTTCTGCTCCAGAAGACAGTAATAAGAGAGTATAAGAATTAGTGACATAGCTCCCTACTTATCCTTCACCACATATGTAGGAAAAATACTTGCTCTTTATAAGTAATAATAGAGATGTAACCTATAACATTTGGAGACCACTGACAGGGTGTCCTTTTTCTGCCAGACGTGGGGAGGACTTCAAGTTTACTACAAGGGATTCATGCATCAGTATGTTATTAGAAACAGAAAAAGAAGAAAAGCTAGAGTGGATTTCTAGAAGACAAATTATTAAATCCTGACATCTGATGACCTGCTTCTATGGTTTTGGAATGTGACTGGCAGAATCTAATCTAAGATGACAGAAGTGCCCAAGCACCTATATTTTTACTGAGCTAATACCCACCATAAGAAATGAATGTGGTAGCTTATAGACAGCTATAAAGTATGTAACACTCTTCCCATTAAAGGATGAGATCCATGTTACCACCCCTTAAATCTTAGTGGGCTTTGAGACTAATTGACCAACAGAATATGGCACAAGAGATGTTGAACCAGTTTCTGGGCCTTAGGATGCTGGCAGCTTTTACTTTCTTTTTGTGATACCTGTTCTTGGAAACCAGTTGCATGCTGTTGATGGAACCCAAACAGCTCAATGGGGAGGACCCTGTGGGGAGGAACTGAGAATCTTGATCAATAGCCCATTTAATCTCCCAGTTAACAGCACCAACTTACCAGCCATGTAAGTGAGTAATCTTAGAAATGGATCCTGCAGCCCCAGTTGAGTTATCCCATTGATGCCAAATGAAACAAAGTCAATCCCATCCAAATTGTAGGTTTGAGAGCAAATTAAATGATTATTGCTATTAGAAACCACCAAGTTTTAGGGTGGCTTATTATACAATAGCCTAACCTTAGCTGTCCAAATTATAAGTTTAGTATTGCCTTTCCCCAGTAAATTAAAGATAAGGGGCTTCACCTAACATGAGAATCTACTGTCATATTTTATGGTGAATAATGCAACAGATCTAAGCTGTAACGTGACATGCTATCACATAGATAGTAAAAATAGTGTTCCCCCACATGATCACCTTCATCTTTGAACATGACCCTACTGTCATACCTCAGAAGGTAGAGTGCCCCATAGTCATCATAAATTAGCCTCAGCCCATCCTCAGCCTTTTGCCCGATTTCTTCCTGTAACCAATGACATATATTGGTAAGACTACTGATCTGTGCTTTAGATAGTATGACGTGATTATGAAACAGAATAAAACTTCAGACTCATAAGGACTAAATCTGTGTCCTCAGCTGCATAAATAGTCCATTTTGACTAATTTAACCTCAAACAAATAAAAAAGTAGCAGAAAAACATAGTGAAAACTTCATACCCTACCTTCATGATTAACATTTTATATATGTGGTCTACGGGAAACTAACTGGAAGTAGTCATCAAGTCAATCTACATTGTTTACGTATAGGACCAGTAACACTAAAAGAAGTCCTAGTTACCAACTTTGTTAGAATTATTTAAATATACATTTTTTATTTTCCTGCAACAGTACTTTGAACGTCTCCATTTGGATATATCTATGTAAAATCTATAAAACAAGTTACATGTTGGACAAGGGCCAAGTGGAGAAAAAAGTATCAATGCAAGATGCAACAAAAAGGAAGTAAGGAATCATCTACCCTGTGCTTCAGGAAAGCAGAAGAGCATCAGAACTGGTGATGTTAGTCTGAGTCAGAGATACCAACAGGCCCTTAGGACATCTCCTTGAAAGCCATGGTTGCCCTTTGATCTCACCATGGCTGGCATCTAGTGAGACAGAGTTCCATTCTGGTTTAGTCTGGTGCCCAGACTAGCAACAGATTCATTTCATAGTTTTTGTTTTAACATGATATAGAAGAGAATCTAAATGTACAATCTGCCTGTGTGTCTGGCGATTTTTCCTTAGCTTGATGCATCGCCTTTTGATGAACATTTAGCTCAGCAAATCTTATTTCTGTACACTAAGGAATTTTCTAGTTCTAGAAGAGCTCTTAAATCCTTTGGCAGAGATTCACTCACCTTAGTAAAACAATAGCTGGCAGATACACACAGTCTACAGGAAATCAGGGTAACAAGTTAGGTCATTTTTTAGGTGAGCTGCTTAGCAAACTTTGATTTGTCCTTCACAAAATGAAGATTTGTTTTCTTAAATAAAAGTACATAATTTCTTTTTATTCTCTACTTTAAAAGTTAATAAACAAATCATCAAATAAAATCTGGTTTATACCAGCTTTCAGGACTCACATCTGTGCTGTGTAGCTCACAACAATATTTTCCACTATGACATTTCTATAAAAATAATCCTAGAACATATTAAATCCCCAAAAAACAATATAGTTTATTTGGGGGTCAGCCACCTACACTTACACTAAAAATTTTCTTACCTCCCTATAATTTTGGTATCTGACCCTTAGTCTATAAGATATAAGCATGGAGGATATGTCTTTTAAACAATGAATTAGGCTATATTCAGTTATTTTGCCTAGAGATCAGGAGGAAAGATATAAGTAAAGTTAAATCTGAATTAACTCCTCCCCATATACCAATCAGCTGCTAGTTCTTTGTTATATAAGAATGTCTTCCACATTGTATCAGGACTTAAGAGAAAGTCCCATGAGGGCAGAGGCCACGTTTTCTTGCTCACCATTGTATCTTCTGACCTAACACAGCTCCCGGCACCCAGTAAGCACTTAGCACATATTGGGAGAATGAATATAGCATGAGACCCTCTTCAAAGCCATCTTTTGTACATTCTAAAATCAAATATATATTAGCACCCCTCCTCTGACTTAAGAAGTAGACCTTTTTAATATACTACATGCATCAGTCAATACATCAGGTTCCTGGTAATCAGCAACAGGTTCAGATAGGTTTGTGTAGCAGGGCAGCTAGCTAGCACTGTCCATCCAGTCTGAAATGTACCTCTCACCCCCATACCATGCCCCTATGCCCCCATATCTCTTGATCCTCTTTCCCTATTTTATTGATCTTTGCAACAATTATTCTCAAAGATGTTCTACATGTTTAATGTCACTTGTCTATTGACTTCTGATAAAATATAAGTGCATGAGGTCAGAAACTTTATTTTACTGTTCCGCTGCCTATGAAAATGTCTGGCACACAGCACAAGTTCGTTTTATGTAAAGGAAGGAAGGAAGGGAGGGAGGGAAGGAGGGGAAGGAAGGGAAGGGGAGGGAGGAATAGGAGGGAGGGACGGACAGGGGGACAAATGGGAGGGATGAGGGATGGACAAGAGGGACAGATGGGAGGGAGGAAGGAAGGAACAAGATCCCAATATAACAGAAAAGAAGAAACTCAGTGGGCTGCCATGTTAAAAATGCTTAGGATATTAAAGATAATGCACAGGGGTTATGGGTTGAATTGTGTTCCTTCAAAGAGATATGTTCAAGTCCTAACCCACAATACCTGTGTATGTGACCTCATTTGGAAATGGTCTTTGTAGATGTAATCAAATTAAGAAGATATCATCCTGGATTAGAGTAGATCCTAATCCAATATGACTGTTATCCTTATGAAAAGAGAAGAGATTCAGACACACACAAAAGGACGATGACCATGTGAAGACAGGCAGAGATTGGAGTTCTTCTGCCACAAGCCAAGAAATGCCAGGTACTGTCATAAACTGTAAGAGGCAAGGAACGGTCCTCCCCTAGAGGCTTCAGAGGGAGCACGGTCCTGCCAGCATCTTGAGTCTCAAGAATTGGAAAAGAATATATTTCTATTGTTTTAAACCACAGTTGATGATACTTTATTACGACAGCCCTAGAAAACTAATACAACTGGGCACCATAAAAGAAGGGTCTCAAAAACCAGAGTGGATGATTGTAGAAAGATAAACTTTGCCTAACTAAAACATTTCTTGTACTACTCCACCAAAGCTGGTTGTAGAATGATGCATAAATAAAAGATGTACTAGGAATTTTAAAAAGGAAATTCTTAGAGCGACAGGTTATTCTTTTTAAAAACCTAATTATTTTTCTTAGTTTAGTACCTAATCTTGTTTTCATCTTTAATGCAAGTTTGCCTAACAAATACTATCCTTGGGATGCCTAACAACTTAAGAAATAGACACATCTGACACCAAAGTTCAATCTCTTACCAATATGCTAATATTTTACCTCAGATGCCAAAATGCAATGTCTCAGATGGCAGATATGTAATTTGTTACTTTTATAATTCTATTAACTTTACCACTTTGCTATTATGAATTTTTCAAAGAAGATATCCCTAAGTCATTAAACGGCCTTTCCCAGCCTAAGAAATTCAAATATTTTTCAAAGTTCACACCTATTAACAACAGTTGGTCTTTGCTTGCAAAAAAAAGGGGGGGGGGCAGGCGTGGTGGCTCACACCTGTAATTCCAGCACTTTGGGAGGCCGAGGCGGGCAGATCACGAGGTCAAGAGATTGAGACCATCCTGGTCAATGTGGTGAAACCCCATCTCTACTAAAAAAAAAACAAAAAATAGCCAGGCATGGTGGCACATGCCTGTGGTCCTAGCTATTCAGGAGGCTGAGGCAGAAGAATCACTTGAACCAGGAGGTGGAGGTTGCAGTGAGCCGAGATTGGGCCATTGCACTCCAGCCTGGCAACAGAGCGAGACTCCGTCTCAAAAAACTAAGGTAAAATATATTCTCAAATATAAATCAGAAGGTTGTTAGCTTTATAAAAGATTATTCATTTTGGCTGGGCACAGTGGCTTACGCCCATAATCCCAGCACTTTGGGAGACTGAGGCAGGCAGATCAAGAGGTCAAGAGATCAAGACCAGCCTGGCCAACATGGTGAAACTCTGTCTCTACTAAAAATACAAAAATTAGCTCAGCATGGTATTGCCTGCCTGTGGTCCTAACTATTTGGGAGGCTGAGGCAGGAGAATCGCTTGAACCCAGGAGGTGGAGGTTGCAGTGAGCCAAGATTGCACCACTGCACTCCAACCTGGTGACAGAGGGAAATTCTGTCTCAAGAAAAAAAGAAGATTATTCATTTTATACTAGTAAGTTCTGCTGAACTCAA
The DNA here is from genome assembly GCF_049354715.1 of Callithrix jacchus. NCBI lineage: Eukaryota > Metazoa > Chordata > Mammalia > Primates > Cebidae > Callithrix > Callithrix jacchus. Next base: position 88,122,575 of record NC_133504.1, on the reverse strand, counting down.
CTGATATATTTTAAATTATTCAATTTACAAAAACTTAATTTGCAGCTTTCAGGAGTATCACTACTATGTGGTGAGGTACAAACTTGAACTGGACTCATGTTCAAGCAAGTCCTTTAGCTATTACCAGACCCATTACCATGTACAGATGGAAGAGATAATTAACATGAGCTCATTAAGAAAACATCAAGACTGCAATGAGAAATTTGAGGACTAGGATTCTGGGCCAATTTAGCTGTAAACAATGAGATCCTTGAGGATGTTTTTAGCATCACCCTTTTCAAATCTATTAAAGGAGTTTGGAGAAATAAATTTTAATCAGTTATATAAACTCTAATATAATTTAAAGTCCCAAAACTTTGTTAATAGAAGGGGAGGGGGAGAGTGTGCCAATTTTGTTTTATTTAGATTTTTCCCTTTGCCTATACATTTTATTTTCACTTTATCAGGTTTACTCAAAATTTGAATACCGGAGAGAAATTTTGCCAATAGCACAAGCATGTCATGACATGAAAGTACTAGAAGGTAAATGAAAGGCTGTAATCAATGCTATGATCTTGTTAAGACTAAAAGATAGAAGAACAAATGGTTGGAGACTACAAAGATGATACCGAAATGGTGGCAATTGAGGCAAGCAAACAGTTGCAGCTTGTTCTACAGCCTATGCAGAACCTAAATAAGACAATGCCTCATAAGAATGAAATTACAGAAAATAACAGTAAATCCATAATTCAAGAGTATTCAGGTTTACAAAAAGGGCAATGGAGGAATTTCTTTATGTAAATTTTACTTCCCTTTTGGAAATGGTCTTTGCCTGTTTGGGCTTCCATAACAAAATACCATAGACTAGGTGGCTTACAAACAACAGAAATTTACTTCCTACAGTTCTGCAGGATGGGAAGTCCAAGATCAGGGCACCAGCAGGTCCAGCGTCAGGTGAGGGCCCATTTCCTGATTCATAGATAGCATCTTCTTTCTGTGCCCTTACAAGGTACAAGAAGGGAATTAGCTCCCTGAGGCCTATTTTATAAGGGCGCTAATCCCATTACTGAGGTTTCTAGCCTCATGATTTAGTTACCTTTCAAAAGACTTCATCTCCTAATAGTATCACATCGGTGAGTAGGTGTCAACATATGAAATTAGGGTGAGGAGGGAGACACAAACATTCAGACCATAGCAGAAATTATAATGGACTTGTAAGCAAATTTTCCTCTGAGTGCTATGAAGCCCTTCCAATCCCTTTCCACATTGTTAATATTAGAATTTTTGTGTCTCTTTAGTTATACAATATTTATCTTTTGTGCTAATAAAAATATCTCGATGTTTATCTTAATGTTAGTATATTTTAGGAGTTGTATTGTTATAGCTGTTTTTTGGGGAAAAACTGCTTCTTCCTTTCTTGTTTTTGACAAAATTCAACGTCTCAGTTTGTAATCCTACACAGGCAAATATTATACCCTTCTATAGTAGTTTTCCAATTTAAAACGCATGGGGCTTCTAGAGTGAGGGTAAGGTATAAGTGAGGTTAAGGTATAATCTAAGTAACTGAAATACTAGTCAAAAAGGTACACTAAATGGAAAGGATACAAGAAAAAAGAATTCAAGAATTTAAACTAACAACTACACTACTTCAAATGAATATGATACTTGCAGGAATTTTAACTTAGCTTATACAAATGAATTAAAGACCTAGAAACATGATGAATTTATAATTCAAGTTCTTTCTTTTGCTAGTCACAAGCAATTTCAAAATTAATATTTTACCTCTGAATGTAATAGTTAACATCTATAGAAGGCTGCTTTTGTAATATACTCTAATGAGGACAAAGGTTATTTGACTGATGGAAATAAAAGAAAATTAGTTTCAACTGAGACATCTGAATAAAAAGAAAAGAGAATTTATTATAAAACATCTTCAAGAAAAGTCAGTTTTCCATTTAACTGGAAACTTTAAAAAGGATATCTAACTTGCATTTATGGTAAACTGATTTTTGACAATGGTGCAAAGACTATTCAATAGGAAAATACAGTCTTTTCAACAAATGGTACTAGGACAACTAAATATCCACAAGCAAAAAGAAAATAATGTTGAATCTCTTCCTTGAACCATATACAAAAATTAATTCAAAATGACTCATAGATCTAAATATATAAGCTAAACCTATGAAATTCTTAGAAGAAAAAAATAGCAAATATTTGTGACGTTGGACTAGGCAATTTTTTTAGATGTAACACCAAAAGTACAAGCAACAAAATACACCAATAAAATGGATACGTTGGACATCATCATCAAAATTAAAATTTTGTGCTTCAAAGGAAACCATCAGCAAATGAAAAGACAGACCACAAAACAGGAGAAAATGTTGGCAAATCATGTATTTGAAGAGAGATTTGTATCCAGAATAAAGAACTGTTAAAACTCAACAACAGGAAAACAAATAATCTAATTTTAAAATGGGAAAAGGATATGAATAGGAATTTCTCCAAATAGATTACACAAATAAGCCAATAATTATAGGAAAACATGTTTGCCACCAAGATAACTCTGCTTTTTTTCAAGCAATGTAATCAAAATTGGTTTGGAGTTCTCTTTTGTGCTTGAAAGCAGCCTTCCTTGCTGAACTTAGCCACCATTTTACTTATTTATTTTGATGATGGAGTCTTGCTCTGTCACCAGGCTGGAGTGCAATGGCACAATCTCAGCTTACTGCAATCTCTGCCTGCCGGGTTCAAGTGATTCTCCTGCCTCAGCCTCCCGAGTAGTTGGGATTACAGGTGTGCGCCACCATGCCCAGCTAATTTTTGCATTTTTAGTAGAGATGGGGTTTCACCATGTTTGCCAGGATGGTCTCAATCTCTTGACCTCGTGATCTGCCTGCCTCGGCCTCCGAAAGTGCTGGGATTACAGGAGTGAGCCACCACACCTGGCCTGCCACCATGATTTTTAATGTAATATTTAACATGGTTTGTATAGAAAATGACGGTAACAATCAGTTCCCTTGATATTTCTTTGAAATGAGATTTAGACGTTTTTGTTTTGACCATATTTTAAGGCAAATCTTGTTTATTCTGTTGGACACTGAACCATTAATATATTTGGAACATAAAACAGACAATCATCATCATCATCAATAGCTATGGTTTTTAAATACTGTTAGACAAACTCTTTTGTAGATTACTCTTTTAAGTCTAAATAACTCTAAGAGAAATATAATTAATAACCTATTAATAATTTAGCATGTGGAAACACTGAAGCTTTGAAATGTATAATGCAATGTGTCTCTAGTATGTCACCTTGGTTACAGGTAGGATCTGACAAGCGAGAAATCTAGTTAAATCATTTCTTAGTAACTGTGAGGGATTGGTTCCAGGACCCCCCTGAGGATACCATAATTCATGGTATCCTTGTGGATTATATTTGAGTCTCTTATAGTAAATGGTGTAGTATTTTGCATATGAGCTACACACATTAGGTATTACATATAATACCTAATACAATGTAAATGCTATGTAAGTAGTTGTATACTCTAGAGTTTAGTGAATAACAATAGGAAAAAATGTTTGCACATGTTCAGTATAGGCACAACCATCCTTTTCTCCTCCCTGAATATTTTCAAATCACAGTTGGTTGGAACCAAGGATACTAAACCTACAGATGCAGAGGCTGACTGAATATACAAGTCATATGTAATCTGTCTATATTCCCATAGCTAGTATGTAGTGGAGCCAGGTTTGTGCTCAGGCAGTCTGGCTCCAGAGCCTACACCTTTATGCTATATTCTATATTCATGTCTTTTTTATGGAGATATGCCTGAAGTTGTCTCACTCACAGACATTACTGACAGTACTATAAGTCATATAGTAAAATCATTTCTCAGTTGCCAGTAATGGTGAAAATGAACACTCACCTTCAGGATGAATCCTGTAATGTGGTTTGTTAAGTTCTATAGGATACAATTTGGAAGCTTCACAATACTTTGTACATTAGGAGACATGATTTATTAATGTACCATTAATGGAAAGTGTTACTAAATGCTGAAATTCTGCAGAATCAATTGCTGCCTTTTTTTTTTTTTTGAACTAAACTTACGCTCCATGGCAGCTTACAAAGAGAAGCCCCACGAAAGTTTTAAACTCTATCCAAACCCAGGACAATCCAGTCTCTGTTTAGATGTGCCTACACCCATCTCAGATTTTGATATAATTTGTCACTCTGCCATGTCCTTGTTCAAATACTGCAGTATGTACTCTCTCAGCTCTTATACCAGAAACCACGTGAGTCTCCTACCTTCAGGAATATGTTGGGTAAATATTCTTACCCAATGAACTGCTTTTGAACACTTACTGGTTAGCATCTAATATATATAACTAATTTTTATCCTCTTCACTTCAAAAAAATAAAATTACCCCTTTGAACATTTGTCCCTGAATAGATAAGCCCTGTAACCAACTCTGCAGTTGCCATTCTCATGGGAGTTTATCTGATGAGATTACACTGAACTCAAATCTAAAATAGATTTGGGTTTAGTATTAAAGTGATAATTCTTTCTCCTTTATAATATTTGCCACCCAAATAGGTTTGTAGATAGAATACCTCCACAAGGCTCTTGATGGCTCACAAAACTTCTGTTTTCTGGACTTGAAATGTATAATCTGAGAGGTTTCAATGATGTCAAATTAGTTATAGGGAGAATCTGACCAGCCACTTTTAAATTTCTAGGAATGAGTCAGGGCAAACCAATTTAAATTTATATTCATGAGTTAATATAAACTGTAGAGACAGGGAAGGTTGTCTATGATTCTCAGTTAGAATTTTGCAAGCATAAAAGCAAGTAAGTCAGTCTGGAAACTTTATTTATTACGTTACCAAATCACAATAAAATAAAACTAGAAGGACTGTGCAGATAATCTATAAACTCATTATTTTACAGGTGATAAAATCTGATGCCTGGAAGACACTGACTTTACACATTTCTAGTCTAGGGTACTCTCTCCATTGATTCATACTGTTTCTTGCTTCTTGGGATCCAGTATTCTGAGGCAGTTACTGCCAATACTTGCACAGAGAATGAGTTTTTTTTTTTTTTTAAGTACAAAGACTGAGAACAAATAATTCTTTTCTTTCTTGAGACATTGAGTCTCACTCTCTTGCCCAGGCTGGAGTGCAATGGCACTATCACTGCAACCTCTGCCTCCTTGGTTTAAGCAATTCTCCTGCCTCCCAAGTAGCTGGGACTACAGGCGCGTGCCACCATGCTCGGCTAGTTTTTTTTTGTATTTTTAGTAGAGATGGGATTTCACCATGTGAGCCAGGATGGTCTTGATCTCCTGACCTCGTGATCCGCCCGCCTCGGCCTCCCAAAGTGTTGGCATTACAGGTGTGAGCCACCGCGCCCAGTCCAAATAATTATTTTAATTATCAGTTTTTACTCTGTCTCCACCTATGTTACCTGTCTCTTCCTCTGGTTCTCACCTTCCTCAATCCCACCCTGCCTGCCGCACCCCCAATCTCTGTGTCACCCCACACTAAAGAAACATAAAGCTTGGCATGAGTTCTGTTACTTTTTTTTTAACCTCTCCTATGCCACACCCTTATTTTCAATAATTCCTGTCTACAACTTTCCATGAACTTAAGAGGAAACTATACATCCTGGCAGAAGCAGCCTCCTACGACTTTGTTGACTAATGCCTAAAGGAAAAAGCTATTACTTCCTGGTGGCCAAGCTATAGTTATAATTTTAGTTTCTTGTTGAGGCCACCTTCTATAGGACACCATAAAATTACAAAGTGTCGATTTAGCTTCTGAAAAGTCAACTTCTTCTGTTATCCTACTAAACAGAAATCCATGTTAAAATAGAAATAGTTATACACTTTTTGTCTCTATACTATTGTAGTTTTCTGAAAACTAAGTCATTTTTATTTGTATCTGTGTTCAATAATGAGATGGAAAACCTATACGTATTACTTGTTTTCTACTCAGAAAGCAGGCTAGAAGGTACCATCTGTCATTTATAGTCTTACTTCTAATCTAATAGAGGCAATAAACCCATATCAGAGCCACCAATTGCTTTGAGTTCTCAATCAATTGAGTCTTTGTACATTCTATACGGGAAAATTCATCCAAAAAACACACTATGAGAAAATCTCTGTTTTCTGGAGGACATTTGGTATGATGTCACCCATCTAAACTGTGGTTCTTTTATTGGTTCATTACATTTTATTTTAAAGATTAACTGATTTTGCTCCTCGGTGAACCCGTATTTCTGAACCTGAAGATTTCTTGAGATTAAGCAGACATCCATTTCACTTTAGTTTCTTGTGGTTTATCTCAACTGATGAGATATTCATAAATAACTCTACATAGCAGAATTTTATGAACAAAAGCAATTCAAACTGGACACAAAGACTATCTAAATTGTTTTACACCAGGCATACTGTGGTTCCCGCATGGAATGTAGGGAATTTTAATAACATTATTTAATGAAGATCTGAAAACCAGACTAATTCTATCATGTATCAACTATGGTAATGAGATGTTTAATATCGTATACATAGCAGTACTTTAATAGAATTATTTGATAAGCATATAGAAATGTGTTTTGCTATTAAAATCAAATCAAACCTCCTGAGGATAATGTCACTAAGATTATAAAGATAGAAAAAGGTTCAAAAGTACTTTATTAAAATCTAAATTCTGGAAACCAAATTCATTTAGGGCACATGGAAACCATTTTCTTTTTTTTAGTACTCAAATATAATATGATTTATTTCCCATAATACTGTTATTTCACTGTTTTCAATGTCACATTGCTTATGAGGTTTCTGCATTTATCATTCCTCTGAAAAGAATATAAGTAGACAACTACATTACTGATATGTGTGGATATTTTTCCAGAAAATTTTATGGGTGAAATGTAGAACCAAGACTGAATAATATGAAAACTAAACAGGAGGGGAAGTCTTTAGAGCCAAAACTTTCCAGGAAGCAAGAGTTTCCCAACCCTGAACAATTTTATCAATTACCCATCCCATATTACTTAGTACTTAATATCTTAACCATATAGTGCTAAGTACTATGGGATGAGTAATTGATATTAAGTACTAAGTAATATGGGATGGGTAATTGATAAAATTGATAACCTTTTATAGAAAAAAAAGCCCTATATTTCTGTGTGTAAACAAATTTTCACTGAAAAATAAAGCAATTTCAAAATGTTTCAAATGTCTATAACCTTTAAATCAGAGTAGAATGAAAGTTGATGTAAATTTCTCCAATTAGTTCTTTTTTTATTGCATTTTAGGTTTTGGGGTACATGTGAAGAACATGCAAGGTTGTTGCATAGGTACACGCATGGCAGCGTGATTTGCTGCCTTCCTCCCCTTCACCTGTATCTGGCATTTCTCCCCATGCTATCTCTCCCCAACTCCCCACCCCCTGCTGTCCCTCCCTATTTCCCCCCTACAGATCCCAGTGCGTGATGCTCCCCTCCCTGTTCTTAAATGGAAACTGCAGTTTAAAAATCTATACCTGTAGGAATCATATCCAACCATTAAACTTGTTTGAAGTAGTAATAGATGAAATCACAGTTACTATTTTTAAGAGTATGCAGAAACACATCTGAACCTATCATGTTTTTGCTGCCCTTAAAATATATAAGAACTTCGTTTGTAATACATAAAATATGTATGCATATCTGTTATAACAAGAAAATGGAATTAAAAGGCAATTGAGACATAGATAGAAAATAACTCTTTTAACACTTCTATTATTTTAGCCAATATTAATTTTGAGTATCAGACTGTGAAGTCACTGCAATGCTGTTAACAGTAAAGAGACTCAATTTACATCTTCTGTGTTACGGGCTCTTAACCAGTGTTACTAAAAACCTAGCTATCTTGGTCTTCCTTTCACTGATCAACCTATAAAATGCAAGGACTTATGATCATATCTGAAATGTAAAGACTTTGTTATTCAGTATCTATATCTGAATGTTCCTATTATATTGGTTTTCTTCAGTGTTATACATTCTAAGAACTTTGCCTGCCAAAATAAATAAATTAATTATATACCTTAATTTTCATAAAGACACAATCATGGGTCAATGTTGCTATTGTAGTAACTCCCACAGAAGGGAGATAAAGAATAAAGTGATCACAAGTCTTAGCCTAATAGCCATAAATTCTTTCAGATAAACTAATAAAATTTAAAATGACATCAATGATTAAGTCACTTTTTATAATTATCCTTATTAGAATTGAGGTTAAAAAACTTTTTATTCTTTAACCTCAATTCTAATACTTCTTAACATCAGAACAATCATATTTTTAAAAAGCTGATTTTCATGAAGCATTGGCAACAAAAGCCAAAATAGACAAATGGGACCTAATCAAACTCCACAGCTTCTGCACGGCAAAAGAAACAGTCACTAGAGTGAATCGGCAACCAATAGAATGGGAAAAAATTTTTGCAGTTTACCCATCTGACAAAGGGCTGATATCCAGAATTTACAAAGAACTCAAACAGATTTACAAGAAAAAAACAAACAAGCCCATTCAAAAATGGGCAAAGGATATGAACAGACACTTTACGAAAGAAGACATATATGAGGCCAACAATCATATGAAAAAATGCTCATCGTCACTGGTCATCAGAGAGATGCAAATCAAAACCACATTGAGATACCATCTCACGCCAGTTAGAATGGCGATCATTAAAAAATCTGGAGACAACAGATGCTGGAGAGGATGTGGAGAAAAAGGAACACTTTTACACTGTTGGTGGGAGTGTAAATTAGTCCAACCATTGTGGAAGACGGTGTGGCGATTCCTCAAGGCCTTAGAAATAGAAATTCCATTTGACCCAGCAATCCCATTACTGGGTATATACCCAAAGGACTATAAATCATTCTACTATAAGGACACATGCACACGAATGTTTATTGCAGCACTGTTTACAATAGCAAAGACCTGGAATCAACCCAAATGCCCATTGATAATAGACTGGACTGGGAAAATGTGGCACATATACACCATGGAATATTATGCAGCAATCAGAAATGATGAGTTCGTGTCATTTGTAGGGACATGGATGAATCTGGAGAACATCATTCTCAGCAAACTGACACAAGAACAGAAAATGAAACACCGCATATTCTCACTCATAGGCGGGTGATGAAAAATGAGAACACATGGACACAGAGAGTGGAGTACTAAACACTGGGGTCTATTGGGGGGAAAAGGGGAGGGCCAGTGGGAGGGGGAGGTGGGGAGGGATGGCCTGGGGAGAAACGCCAAATGTGGGTGAAGGGGTGAAAGCAAACAGAACACACTGCCATGTGTGTACCTATGCAACTGTATTGCGTGCTCTGCACATGTACCCAAAACCTAAAATGCAATAAAAAAATAAGAAAAAAAAAAAGAAAGAAAATGATATATGTTAGTAACTCAGATCTACATTAAAAAAAAAAGGAAGATCAGAGAAGAAATAAATCAAGGTAAAATGAAACTTTTATTTTTATTATTCTTAATTGATCCAACAGAGAACAGTTTGTTCAAAATAATAGCATCAAGGTATTCAATTAAGATGCATATGTATATATATAAAAAAAAAGCTGATTTTCAGAGAAACTTGCTAAACTAAAAGCTCAACTCTATAATCTTCTAGGCTCCTAGTATTTGTAAGAATTTATGTTCTCAAGAATTAATATTAAGCTATTTAATTTTAGTAATCAATTTTAATAATTACTACACAAACATTTTAATATGTTTAACTTATAAATTCCATCATCTTTTACTTGCTAAATGTAGGATTTAGAATCCTTACTTCACACACCTAGTCATCTATTTCCTCAGTGACCCAAGAGAGTTTTAAAAGGTCATGTTGTCTTCACAGCTATAAACCAGACATATTCCCAAAGGAGGCTATTCGTTTTGGGCTCAAGATGAGGTACATCTATATTGCTGAATGAAAAAACTGCATTGTTTTAAATAACTCCCAGACAAAACAGATTCTCTGCAAATCCACTTTATTGTTTAAATAAGTCTGTCTTGTATATATCTGAAAAGAAATGTGGTTTTATTAATTTTTTAAAAATCATCCAAATCGAATTGATTTCCTAACAATAACTGTGAGTGGTTACGGATATATAAACATGTTGTATTCAGAGAACTGAACGGAATCACAGAAGCTGATTCTCTTGCCTTCAGATATACTACATATATACCAGCTCAAATAGACCAAGAATTAATTCCCAAATGATGTTTTAGGTCTATACACTATTAGGAAATGCTACTTTATTATCAGCCTCCATCTTCTCATGTCACAATTTAATTTGTAATTTCCTGGCATTTAAAGAAAAAAAATTTAAATGTTCTGTTACTGTAGATATGTATATCTTTCCAATCTATTTCAGCCAATAATCAGGTCACCAATGTGGCCTTACCCAAAAATAAACATTACAGTTCTAACATGTCTATTGTAACTGGGCAGGCCTCAATCTTATTAAGTGTGCTCTCAGAAATTTGCGATGCATTTTTACATGAAAACATTAGAAATTACTATTATATTCCAAATTTCCCTTAAAAAACTGCACTAATGATAGTTCTATGTCTTACATATTGACTTTAGAACCCAATATCCCCAAAGTTTCAGGGTATACAGAATTAGTTGGTGACAGCTGCTAGTAGCTGGCGGTACCCAAAACCAAGTCAGAAAAATAGTTCTGAAAGAAAGAGAGTGTGAACATCTCCCCCATCCCCGCCTTGACCCTAACATTTAGGAAAATGGCCCTCATTTGGACAAAGATGATAACTCCCTTCCTATAGCACTGTAAGCTTCTTAGTAGAGACAGAACTCCTTGGAGTACAGTAAAGTATGCCCTAACTGCTGTATATACTAGCTAGGTCTTATTAATCAGCCAATTATTTAAGGAGCAGTAAAGGGTTAAATAATCACATCCTTTATTTATATTAGTAAATAATGTCTTTTAGAACCAGGCATAGCATACAAACTAGCGTGTGACAAGTGCTGTATATAAGATACTGATATCCCTAAAGATTTATGAATTACATATCTAAGAAGTATACGTATATCTACCAATTTTGAAATATATATCTCAGAATTTATGTCATACTCTTTCAAGTAAACACCTTAAAGTGCTACATTGATATTTATTTCATTGCTTCAAATATACTCTGAATTTCTGTCTTGGAATTTTTAATTTTTTTAATATCCTCAATGCTTTTTTATCTTTTAAGAGTACATACGATTTTTAGAAATACAGGTTTTTCTGAGCCAGTACTTGTGATAACAATGATAACCATAATAAATATTATCATTTGTGTTTTTAAAGAAGGAGAAGTAGGAGGAGAAAAAAGTTATCAAATTGGTTTGGGGGTTTGTTATAAAAAACTCTAAAAGGAAATATCAAAAAAAAAAAATGGGCACTGAAATCACCCAATATTATATGGGTAGAACCTTTTAAGGCCTTGGAGAAGAACCACATATGGAGGTCCCTTGAGTGACTCGATTGAAAGGAACAAGATTATTTATACTTCTAAGTTTGGGCATAAATGTTTAAATATCAGTCGCCTTAACTTAAAATCTCACCCAAGAGGTTGTCTATATTTTCATGTATTATGCTTACTTCACTTGGGCTACATCTGTACTCGTTAAAGTTTAAAAAAAAATACAATCTATTTCAGTCAAAGAACGTAAATTACTTGACTAACATATGATAGAAATTCTTGAGTACAAGAGTGATTCTCAAACTGTAGTGTACCTTGAATATTTGTTAAAAATACAAATACCTGAGTCACACTCCCAGAAAATCTGACTTAATCAACCTAGAATAAGTCCCAAGGGAATCTTCAATGTTCATAATTCCCCTGCTGATTATGATAGAGGCAAACTTGGAATCACACTTTAAGAAACACAGCACTCAGCTCTCATGAGGGTTAGACTTTCCGATTAAATAACCACTTCAGTATGCATATCTAACAACTTTGAAAAATAATCCACAAAGAACTCTTCCCAGTAAAATATTTCCAAACTATGCATCTGATAAACTTCCATTCAGAATCTACAAAGAATTAAAATAACAGCAACAAAAATAACAACTCCATAAAAAAGTGGGCAAAAGAAATGAATAGACAATTTTCAAAAGAAGACATACAAATGATCAACAAGCATATGAAAAAATGCTCAACATCACTAATCATCAGAGAAATGCAAATTAAAACCACAATGAGACACCATCTTCCTCTAGCCGAAACAGCTATTATTAAAAAGTCAAAAAATAACATGCAGAGAAAAGGGAACACATACACACTGTTGGGGGGAACATTACTATCACCTTTAGGGAAAACAGTGTGGAGGTTTCACAAAGAACTAAAAATAGAACTACCTTCAATACAGCAATTCTACCACTGGGCATATACCCCCCAAAAGAAATCATATCAAAGAGACCTGCACCGGTATGTGTATCACAGCACTATTCACAACAGCAAAGATATGAATTAACCGGTGTCCAACAATGGATGATTGGATAAAGAAATTTGTTATGGTGCGTGTGTGTGTAATTTAATTATACATATTATATAAATATCTATTTACATATATACACACAATTCCATTGTGTACACATATTTACATACACATATATATAAAATGGAATACTACTGTATTCCAATACATTAGTACCTATATATTTATATAAATAGGTATACATACTCATTACACACTAGTCTATACACACGATTGTATTGTGTTTGTAATACACATACACACACAATGGAATACTATTTAGCTATAAAAAAGAATAAAATCATGTATTTTGCAGTCACATGGGTGGAACTAGAGACAATTGTTTTAAGTTAGGTAATTCAGAAACAGAAAGTCAAAAGCCACATGTTTTCACTTATAAGTGGGAGCTAAACGATATGTGCACATGGACATGGGGTGTAGAATAATAGACATTGGAGACTCAAAGGAGTGGGAGAAGATGAGACATGAGAAATTACTTAATGAGCACAATGTACACTATTTGGGTGATGCTTATACTAAAAGCTCAGACTTTACCATTGTACAGTATATCCATGCAACAAAACTGCACTTGTACACTCTAAATTTATACATATTTTTTGAAAGAAAAAAAATTATTCTCATTAAAATAAATGTTTCATATTAACTTTCCCACTGAAAAATGGCAGAGATTTATGAAAAGCACCATTCCATCCCTACTTATGTTCAATATTAATCAAGGCTTATCTCTCATCAGTCCCAAGGAAAAATATCTCAGGTTTCCCCTTTTCATTAGGGGTGTGGGCCGTAATCCTGAGACACACAAAACTAAAAGACAGAATCGTAAATGCTGAAACTCTCAAGCATCAAAATCTCTAAAGTATGAAATCCCTAACATCACAATCCCAAAAGATCAAAATCTCAAAAATGTAATTCTGGGGAAAAAATAATTTAAAAATATTTTTAAGACACTTATTTACATTTTTTAAAGGGGATTTATTTGGGAAACATATAAAAATATGGCAGAGCACGCCATAGGCCACCTTGTATTAATACAATAAAACAGGCAATAATAATAAACATAATTTTGCAAGCACAAACACTCAGGTATACTAACAACAGTTGCATGAGTATAGTAGTTGTGAGCAGATGAACCAGATTCATAAAGAAATAGGTGAAAAAGTAAAATGCGCTAACATATATCCCTATGGTTGGTAATTGTGGGCACCCAGCTGCATAATTGCAGTTATCTGAAATACCACGATGAATAACCTAAGTCTTTTAAAAGATTGATCACAAACTATGCTAGGTCACAACTACATATGTAGTAAGAGCCAAGATCCTGAGAAATTTCATCTTTCACTAATGCGGATGTACAAAAAGAACATTTCTTCATTTTTTGAGGAAGTTTCAACATTTTTATATACAAATACAATTCTTACCCCCAGAGTCAACATTGTGATAATGAAATTTAATGGAGTCAAATTCATAGCCCCCCCCCAAAAAAAGCATCAAACAAATTAGAACTCTCTAAAATTATTTACACAATTTACACCTCCAGTGTTAAAAATGATGTGAAGATGAAATACGTAGCATAATGAATTGTTACTATGTGTGAAGGAGCAGTAGTCATACACGATTGAATAACTTGGCAGGGGAGAGTTCTTCTCGTTTTTGCTGGCATTTTCACTTTTTTATAATCTTCTAAACACTTGCTGCACTTGTATTTGGAAAGTGGTTGTATTCTACAAATTTTGTAACTATAAGCTTCCATTTGAAAGTCTGGTTGTTGCTCAGTCATTGCAATTAAAATTAGCAATTTTCTGCTTTGGCAGCATCAATTAATTAGCTTTTAAATTTTTATCTTTCACCAGTAAGTAGCCTCATACACTTATCACAGCCTTTCTGAAAGGGGACAATTTTACAGATCTCTTCCATTTTATTATAAGGAATATGATAAGAAAAGTGATATTTGGCTTCCCTGATAGCAAATCTGTGTTAGTCAGGGTTCTCCAGAGACAGAACAATAGGATACATGTATGAGAGGGGATTTATCAGGGGAATTGATTCACACAATTATGATGGCTGAGAAGTCCTAAGACAGATCATGTACAAGCTGGAGACATTTGGATGGTATCCACTTACGTTGAGGGCAGATCCTCCCCACTTAGTTCACTCAGACACACACTAATCTCCTCTGGAAACAACCTCACAGATGCACCTAAAATAATCCTTTACCAGGCTTCTAGGTACTCCTTAATCCAGTGAAGTTAAAATCTAGTCAAAGTAAAATTAAGTCCACAAGTCCGCCCTTTGTCTTCTTGGCACCCACTCACATCTCTTTAAACCATACTTAATTTCCAAATAAAGATAATAATAAGGTAATAGTTCTACCTAACATGATGCAACTGACATGATGTAACTGTCCTTCACATGGCCAGGTATACACTAATCCCTTCCCCAGAATTTGGCTTCTTGGATTTCAGCACTCAGGATTTTAATCTTTTGAAATTATGATTTTAAGAATTTTAGATGTTATGGATTTCAAGTGTTAAGGATCAAAAGATCTTTAGAGGTTAGATCTGTTGGAATTTCAACAATTTCAGGGTTGTGTCTCTCAGGATTACAACAGGCACTGCTTTCTTAGGCCGTTAGAGCAGGCAAAAATGAATTTCACCAAGACTTTTCCTACAATATGAAAACTTGCAATAGGACTCTCTAGCTCCCTTTCTTGACCAGAGACCAAAGATGTTGGCACCACCATCTCTTGATTTGCAGAGCCCACCAAAGTTTTTAGTATTACTGTGGAATTCCAGATCGTTCGGTGGATGAGATGTAGGAAATGTTTTCCATCTCTGATAGTTTATGAATAACCTATCTTAGAGTTATTTGCATCATTCCTTAAACAAAATCTATTTTTAAATGCTCAATTGCATAAGTGACTGAAATGTTCACTTTTATACAATCATATGGTAACTTACAGTATAAATCTAGAGAAGTAGCAAAATTTGGAAGAATGAAGAAAAATGCACAAAAGACATTTTAATACCTTAAAGAAACTCCCCAGAGAGGCATGTGCTAAAAACATAAAATAGTTTTAAGCTCTGGGGTATCCCTCTCCCCTAAGAAAAATCGGATTTCTACATAGCCACATTTGTAAGGTCTTCCTGATTATTCCAGAGGCATTTTGTCAGTGACTCTAACACGACAAACTTATTCTTGTTATTTGCAAAAGTTATGGTTTATAAGATCGCCACAAACACTGAATTCACAAATTCTGAACCATTGCTCCTAGGGGAAACACAGGGTTAGAGTCCCATAAGCTGCTGGTTACAACATTTTCAGCAACCATTCAATACATAACCTTGCTTCATGTATGCTTTTATTTAAAGATAACTAATTTAAATTATACTGTTGATTCATTATAATTGAACTGACTGCCAACAGCATATTTAGCTCATGCTTGAACAAAGCCTACCTAACATGCATGACTTTCCATAAGACACATTACAGCCTTCTTGTATTTAGGAACACTGGACAGCACTTCAGCACTGTGTTTAGAGACCATTTTCAACAGCAAAACCACTGACAAAAAGCACGAAAATTGTTTAAATGTGGCACTAAATAATTTGTGAAAATGACACTTGGTTACCATGTAAGAGCTGAACTGAGAAGGCAGGGCATCACTTGGTTGAAATGTTAGGCAACTCAAAATTTTCAACTCTCTGCACAGGTCTAACAATGGCTGTGCAAGCACTGCGAGTAATTATTTGGGGGGGTATGTTGGGCTGTCATTACATTGCTACAAAGAAATACCTGACACAGGGTAACTTATAAGAAAAGAGGTTTAATTGGTTTATAGTTTCTGCAGGCTGTACAGGAAGCGTAGGGGAATCTACTTCTGCGGCGGGGGGCGGGCCTCAGGGAGCTTTTACTCATGGTGGAAGGTGAAGCAGGAACATGAATTTCACATGGCTGAAGCAGGAACAAAGGGTGGGGAGGTGCCACACACTTTTAAACAACCAGACTTTGTGAAAACTCACCACCTTGAAGACAGCACCAAGCCATGAGGGATCCACCTCCATGACTCAAACACCTCCCACCAGGCGCCATCTCCAGCATTAGGGATTACAATTCAACGTAAGATTTGGGTGGGGACAAATACACAAACTATATCAAGGGATTACAAATAAATTTTGCAAGCAGATGAACTGCAAATACAGAATCAATGAATAACAAGGATCAACTATGCTCTCACCATCATGGTCAATGCAGCCATACCATCAAGGGGGAGTCCCTATTTTAGATTTGATACATACAGAGTAGCATTTTCTAAGATCCTTTTTCAGTGATGTAATGCTGCAACAAAATATATTATTGTACCATAAACAGTGTTATTTGTAACACTTTCAATTATTTAAATCATTCTTGCCTTGTGACAATCAACAGTGGCTATATTTCATTAAAAATGTATAATGTCGCCTTAATTAGGGCACATGTGTTTAGCACTGCAAGTGTTTAAGTACCCAGAAAATGCTATAAAACTTAACAGTAATGTTAATAGCCTCATGAATTTGTTTAAATTGTCAAAAGGGAAGCATCTATGCCAATGCCTGAATGCCAATCCAAAGGTCCTATTTCAAAAGTACTTAATCAAAATAATAATTCAAAAAAGCATATTCAAACAGACATTTGAATTAGCAGTACAGAGTTGAAATGAAGGTAGGTGACAAAGAAACAGATATATATGACCCAAAATACAAACAAAAAATGTTGATAAAAATTAAAGTCAATCTGCAAGGTGTTGATTAGAGGTAAAAAATAAATTTAGGGGCCGGGCACGGTGGCTCACGCCTGTAATCCCAGCACTTTGGGAGGCTGAGGCAGGTGGATCACAAGGTCAAGAGATCGAGACCATCCTGGTCAACACGGTGAAACCCCATCTCTACTAAAACCACAAAAAATTAGCCGGGCATGGTGGCACGTGTCTGTAATCCCAGCTACTCAGGAGGCTGAGGCAGGAGAATAGCCTGAACCCAGGAGGTGGAGGTTGCAGTGAGTCAAGATCGCGCCATTGCACTCCAGCCTGGGTAACAAGAGCGAAACTCCGTCTCAAAATAAATAAATAAATAAATTTAAAACATTTTTAGGTTAAAGCTAATCAATAAAATTATTCATGGTCTGTGAAAGTTACTCAATATAATTGGGACACATAACAACTGCTATTACATTCCAATAACAACTGCTATTCCAAACCCAGTAAGTACTCATAGTCAAGCCTCATGTTACATGACAAACTAATCTACACATTTTGGAATTCTTCCATGTATAATTTCTAAGATGTAGCTATTATTTTAGCTCAACTTCTTCATTTACATATTAGTGACTACAGCTCAGTTACAGTCATCTCAAGCAGCGGCACATTCTTGTTTGTGGTGTGTATTGTATATCAAAGAAGGCAAAAATTCACAGAGAAATCCAGGAAAGACAACTGCAGGGAGGCAGTGGCTCTTTTTACATGACATGAGGTGTGTGGTCAGGGATGAAATCAAACAAAACCATTTGGGCGAGCGCTGTAGCTCTGCTTGCTTTATTTTTTAAGCTACTCTAAATCCTGGCCTGACCATCCAAAATAGATGGGATTTTTCTAAATAGGTTTATTAAGGTTTATTGGGAGAGATGTTTCTTTATTGCTAAGAGACAACATGGAAGAACGGAAATGCACGACCTTGCAATTCAGGAAGACTTGGTCTAAACCTCAGCCCTCTCTATTACTAAATGTGTGATTTTAGGTAAGTTAGAAACTTGCTGTACTTTTTTTTTAATGTGAAGAAGAAGGAAAATTCTTACACAAAATGGTAGTGTTTTGAAAACTAAACAGCTTAAAGTATAAACAATATCTAACACAGAATTTAGTTATACACAATTAGTCAACATGATAGTTCTTTGGCCCTGGATAATGTCAATAAATTAAAATCATCTCAATTTCTTCGGTTAGACCAGATGTTACCAAAAATTCAAAAATGATTGTTGTTGATTTTAGAAGTCACCCAGTTCTTAATACAACCAATTTGCAGAGTAAGCAGATGGGAAGAGAAAAATGTACCTTCAAATTGTAAGTACAAAAATCAATAATTTATCAATAAAGCCACACCACGAACAAAAGAACATATCATAATCCATGCTGACAATTTTTCCCTCTAAGACTTTGCAACAATATACTTAGAATTCATTATATGAATTGATTTTCTAACATGGCACACTGAAAAAGAAGTAAGATAGTTCATGTTACTATTTCAGTCAATAAAAATTACAAGATGACTTCAGATATTGAATGAGAAAATACTGATATTAAGTAATACTCCTATAATTATGGCTGAAATTTTGATTCACCTTTATAACAATATAGAGTCATTGTCTTCAACAGAAAGATTTCAGACTGAATTATCCTAATAGTTGTGTCAATTAAATGCATTTGTGTAGCTCCCAAGAAAGACTTGATCAAGAATGCTAGTCAATAATAATTTCCTGATGTAAGACTGCATTCTCCTTTACCACACAAAATACATCCATTCAATTGGTCTGCAATTACATCCACAGAATTTTTCTGTCTGAGATATGTATAAGTAACCTCTGTGACAAACCATGTAATTTGATCTAGACCAGAAAGAACAATGTATTATAAATCAGTGTCTCATTTTGCTATAATCGCCTCCTTAAAATAGCTACAACTGGATCAATGTCTCAGAGACTGTTTTATTGTACACACACTCTTAAAAGCATCAATGACAAAACACTAACTGACTAAGGCACAAGAGCAGCTGGTTCCATGGCTTCATGAAAAGAATGTTCTGAAAACAGTTCAAGAATGTTTGATACACTTCACAAGGATTCTGTTCTAAAATTTCAAAGCCACAGTAAAAAGTGATAACTGCTATCTGCAGTGGAAAAGGGGAAGTCCAAAATGTCAGAACTGGACCAAATGTTAGCAAAAACTATGTTTGGGGTTCCTATGAATTCTTCCATCCTCTTTCCTTCCTTGCAAATATGGCTTTCACCTGCATATTAAGAATTTAAGGACCTGAGGTTGTTTTTATTTCTTTAAGGCAGACACGGCTTTTTAATGCTTGTCGTCTGTATAGCATTCCAATTCACTTAGCAGGACAGAGGAATGTGCTGCCCAATGAAAATGTAATTACTTTAACAATCAACTACTTAATAAATGTATTATTTATACTGATTTTATTTTGAGGCTGCTATCTTTGTCTGTTTTTTTCTTTGTCCCTACATGTTAATTATACTTGGGTTTCTTTCCATAGTACCCTCACTGTCATATTCATTCTGGTCCAACTTGTACAAAACTATCTTACCTTATGAAAATCAATAAACAGAGATATTGAAAGACAGTGAGTATGTAGATTTTTTTCTCTTTTCTGACTATTGGAAAAAAATCATATCTAATTCTGTTTGTTTGAGGAAGCTCACTGAGCACTGAATAAGCACTGAAAGAACTGATTCAAAATCCCAGTTACAAGTTTTATGTGCAACCTTCAGTAATGTGATCCGCATTCCTGAGATTCAATTTATTCATCATGTAGGAGACAGGTAAGATTATAATAATACTAACCTACTTCACAAAGACATTGTGAAGAATGACTAATAAATGAACCTCCTGACATTACTATATAGTACATGAAGCCCCATTACTCATGCTGCAATGTTCTGCAGTGGGTAACTGTAGGCTTCTAGAAGCCAAGGTACGAAATGTACCATAGTTAATACTGCTTGATAGGCACAACTCTGTCATCCTTTTCCATCTACTGAATAATTTGATGGTCTTCAGATCATAGCTACTGCTTCTAAACATAATACTGCACTGTTAGCAAAGTCCCCAACTTGCGCAACAGAAGTGCAACGGAATGCTTTTCAGCTTCAAATATATTGTTTTCCTACCTATTTACTCCACACAAACTTGTTCTCAATCATCAATCCATTGCCACATATTATTTCTTGAAGCAGCCTTATTCAATCTTACTGCATCACTACATTATGGAAAAATAATGGGTAGAAGCCTATGTGGACAAATTAAATTTTTCCATGGTATAACTGAAGTAAATATTCTTCCCACATCAAAATGTCTCTTTGCATAAGACAAGGCTTGGACAAGAATTTTCAATCATCTCCACTCTTCTTTTTTCTGAACTGTTTTTCTCCTTCAAGACTGTGCCTTCCCCCTATCTAAAGTTATTCTCTGGAAGTAAGCCTGTTCTCAGTGTGACGGACTCTCCAACATCTACTCTACTCCTAAATGTTCAAATTAAGCCAACTATGGCAATTTCTTCTCTGTTAACAATTGTTAATATTAGTTTCAGAAAAGAGTAGATCTATATCGATTTGGTTTGCTCAGGGTTTCTGGAGAAATAAAAACCTAATTCTGCTCTCTTTCTTTCTCCTTCTTGGTAAGAATCAGGAAACACATTGAAGTTGCTGCTAGCAGCCATGTTAAGCCTCAAACATGAAGCTACCAGAGAAGCACTTCCAGAATGGTAGAATAAGGACTTCCCAAAATTCACTCCTCCCTGAAGGCAATAAGAACCTGGCAAAAATTATTACAGTTATATTTTCCAGAACTCTAGAAATTAACTAAAGGCCTGCAACCATCTGAGGAATTTTTATTCAAGAAAAACAGTTGAATCTTTATAAGAACAGCAACTTTGTGGAATCTTGACTTAGCCTGTCCCTATTCCCTTTTTCCCAGCCTTAAATACCAGTGGTCTCAAAACCAACAACTCCTCCCAAAAACTCCATCCCAGAGACTTGTAATTATTTGACCTGTGACAAGCTCTATTCTCAGGAATGAATTTTTGACCCTATACAGAGATGACTAAGTGAGAAAATACCTATCCCCAGAGTGTTTGTTAAAAACAATCAGCAGCCATTTTTTTAAGATCTCAGAGGTCAGAGTCTATGATACCAGTTGGAGCTAACAAGAAACTGACAAAAAAATTGTAAGCCAAATCTGGTTAATAAGACATTCAAAATAGGCTTTGGAAAGCTCCAATACATTCCTGGGGGATCTAAATAGGCACTTGCATGTGCAGGGCTGTATGGCCTACCCAGGGAAGATCTGAGAAGATCCTCATCTCTCATTTCTGATGGACCTTAAGGCAATGCACAAGCAAGAAGTGAAAGCTAAGATAGAGTTATAAACTGTCAGAGCACTGAGGGTATGCCCCAACACACATATACCCACACCCACACCCACACACACCCTCCGCAAAGAATGAGAGACTTACTGAGTCAAGAAATTTAAGGAAATCTTGGTCTAACCATTAGCTGACCACTACATTCAGTGAGCAGATACTTCCATGGCAATATATGACAAGGAGGACAGAATTTATCCAGTCACATCATAAAACAAACAACAAGGTACAGGGTGAAACCCAATCTATGGGCATAGATTATACAATTAGGGCTAAGTGAAATCTCTTGTGTGATACAGATTTTGCAGTTAGATTCAGGCATAATTTGAGCTATGGTGAAGATGTTCATTATTTATTTATAGCAGTTATTTCTAAGAATAACCTTTTAATTGGCACAGATTGGGCAGTTAGCTCTAGGTGGAATCTCCCTGTGACATAGATTCTTCTACACTTCTCCGCACCCCACAGTAATTAGACACAGGACTGAATATATTGTTGGTGCTTAATACATAATACTGATTTTTTATATTTTGCTTATACTTTATTATTACATTCATATTCTTCATAAAATTAAGGATAAAAAGTTATATCCCATTGTAAAATAATAACAGCTCAAAAAACTACCAAGAAACAAATACCTAGATTTTTAAAAATATAACTTCAGAGAAGTTATTCATTTTACAAAAGGTTTCTTCACTTAAATTAGAAGCTCCCATATGCAATTAAAACATTTAATTTATAAAACTTTGTTATACACAATTTTTCAAGAATATATTTTCCAAATATAGGAAGATATAAGAAACGAAGATTTTTTTCTCTAAATAAGAGCTATTTTGAAATTTCTGGTTTGCTAGGCATCATAGGCAGCAGAACCTGACAGAGAACACTAGTCTTGAATTGGATGAAACACAAAACCATTCCCCAAACACCTGTAACTCCTCCAGCTCATTCTTAAAAGCTCTCGTAAAACTTAAGAGTACAACCACAAATGGCCACTTTTCCCATTGACTACTTCAGGAAATGAACATATTACATTCAATCTATAACCCTGGCACAAAATTTAGTTCATTGCTAAATATTGTTTATATTTTAAAAAGTCATCCTTATCCAAGAAAACTATTTTCATTCTGAGTCTCCTCCAAAAACTAATTTCTAGAAATGCCTTTTCATTTATTGTCCTACACACTTTAAAATACGATAATCTTACTTGTTTTGAGAACATTTTTGATGTAATCTTTCTCTCCAATGACTTACATTATTTAAATATCATTTACAAACCATGTCAAAAGCTATGGATGTTGAATATGAGTCCTTATTACATTTAGTTCTCAACAGGAATTGATACGGAAGATAGCCAGACTAGACTCAACTTTTTGCTCCTCTGAAAAAATTGTTTTAATGTACAAAAAAATCTAGGAACATTGTTATATAGTTTCGTATTATGTAGAATGGTCACTGAAAATGAAGGAAATAAGTCGAACTATCCTATAAACATGTAAAATTAATATCTGATTTTTTAAAATGTTAACTAGCAGGTATACTACCAGTTAGTTGAATATGCTAAAAAGCTAAGTGATCTGAATCAATTATTTGCAAGAGATAGCATTTACACTATGCCCTATTTTATAAAAAAACAAAAACACTAGATATCATCCCAGCATCCCAGCAGCAGTACTTTTTTCTCCTTCATGGGAAACCCAAGAGGAAACAGAAAACATTTCTAATGTGATCTTCATGTTAAAAAAAATAAGTGCTGACATATAAATCATGGAATACTCTGCAGCCATATAAAAGGATGAGTTCATGTCCTTTGCAGGGACATGAATGAAACTGGAAACCATTATTCTCAGCAAACCAACATAAGAACAGAAAACCAAATATGGCATGTTCTCATTTACACCCGGGAGCTAAACAATGAGAACACATAGACACTGGGAGGGGAACATCACACACTGGGGCCTGTTAGGGGGTGAGGGGCAAGGGGAAGGATAGCATTAGAAGAAATACCTAATGTAGATGACAGGTTGATGGGTGCAGCAAACCACCATGGCACGTGTACACCTGGGTAACAAACCTGCACTTTCTGCAATGTATCCTATAACTTAAAGTATAATAAAATAAAACAAAAAGAAAAAAGAAAAAAATAAATGCTGAGACATAACTGCTCAAATAAATGGCACAGCTAGGGAAACAGAAAAGAAGGGCAATTCATCTCCATTCATAAATGGAGATGAATAAAACACCTCATACATGAGGTATTTCAAAAAATTATCTTTCAGAGCTCAACATATTTTGGGGGAAAATTAAGGTTCACCCAGATGGAACTTTTCAAATGAAAAATTTACAAGGGCATAAGTCTTCAACCAGGGCAGTAAAAAGAGAAATAAAAATTACATGAATAAATACAAGAGTTACCATAAGGGTTATTTAAAGCCAAAACTGGAAAGTTTCCACTGGTATAAATGCACAGAATGTATAGCGGTAAAGGAATGGTTTAATGGCAATCTTTTTTTTTCTTTGCTTTAAAAATAATTATTTTTGTAATAAAATATGCATAATGGAAAATTTATCTTTTAACATTCTTAATTGTACAATTCAGTGGCATTAAGTATATCCATATTGTTGTATAACCATCCCTACCACCCATCCACAGAACATTTTTTACCTGCAAAAGTGAAACTCTGTGCCCATTAAACAATAACTGCCTGTTCTACGCCCCATCCCAGCCCTTGGCAACCACTATCCTACTTTGTCTCTGAATCTGCCTACTCCAGGTACCTCATATAAGCAAAATCAGGTAGTTTTTTTCCTTTTGTTCCTACCTTCCTTCACTTAATATCTTCAAGGATCATCCATGTCGTAGCATGTGTCAGAATATCTTTTCTTTTTAAGCTTGTATGACATTCCATTGTATTTACATGCTACATTTTGTTTGTTCACCTGTCAATGGATACCTGTGTTGCTTCTACATTTTGGCTATTGTTAATATCTTTCTGTGGACATGGCTATACAAGCATCTCTTTGAGATCCTCTTTTCAGTTCTTTTCAGGTATACACCTATAAATGGAATTGATGGATCTTATGGTAATTCTGCTTTGATTGATTGATTGATTTTAATATTTTGGTACATTTTTATTATTGGACTTAGATTTTTTTCCTAATCAAGTTTTTCTGGAAGACAGCAGCTTTAGGGAGAGAACAGAGGAACACATACATTTTAAGCATTGCCTCAGACTTTGGGCAGAGTTTTGGCCCATTATGATAATCTCAGTAGTACCCATGTACTGAATAAGTGAATTCTAAGAAAGGTTATGTCAGGCAACTACCTCAAAGTTTTGTTATCTCTACTTACAATTTTTGTTGTAAGTAGTGCTTGAGGGCTTACTGCATATGAGTCTCTATAGACTAAGTATTAATGAACTTTTCTTCTGTCCTTGCAGTACCAGGTATCACTGTCATGGATTTTGGAGCTTTCATCTCAATTCTCTGCCAAATGAATGGTCCTGTGTTTTGTGCTTATGCATTTACAAACAGAGATCCCTCTGACCACCTTGGAACTAGAAGGTGTGTGGGCAGAGAACCATGAATGGGCTGCCCTCTGCCTCTCACAGCAGCTCTGCCACTCCTTTGGACTACTTATTGCTTTTCCCCACTCCTAGTCCATTCTCTGTATATCACTGGTCTGGATTCCAGAGGGCCTGCCAACTTGCACCCCATTCAGTCATCCATTACCAATATATATGAAGCCCAGCACTTCTCTGGTACAGAGCAGGCAATAGAAATTCCCTTTCAATGATAACTCCTACATTCAGAGTGGCTAGGGTAGGAGAGTAGAGGTAGCCACTTTCTGGATGAAAGAAGGGTCATCAGCTGGGCACAGTGGCTCACGCCTGTAATCCCAGCACTTTGGGAGGCCGAGGCGGGTGGATCATGAAGTCAAGAGATCGAGACCATCCTGGTCAACATAGTGAAAAACCGTCTCTACTAAAAATACAAAAAATTAGCTGGGCATGGTGGCACGTGCCTATAATCCCAGCTACTCAGGAGGCTGAGGCAGGACAATTGCCTGAACCCAGGAGGCAGAGGTTGCAGTGAGCCAAGATCGCGCCATTGCACTCCAGCCTGGGTAACAAGAGCGAAACTCCATCTCAAAAAAAAAAAAAAAAGAAGGGTCATCAACCCAAGAAGAACGAATTCATAGGCTAACCAGCAACTCCTGAGGAGAGGCCCAATAAGGGTAATGCATCTACTCAAGTCAAACAGGTTTCGGCTCATGGCAACCTTTGAACCAGCTACTCTTAAATCCATCCCATCATTGCTAAAAGAATACAGTCATCTTTTGTTTAATGAAGGGGATACATTCTGCGAAATGCATCATTAGGCAATTTTATAATTGTGCAAACATCACAAAGTGCACCGAAACAAATCTAGATGTTATAGCCTACTATACACCTATATATAGCTATATTTGTTATTATATACTGTAGCTATATTTATGTATCTTCTATTGCTTGTAGGCTACAAACCTGTACAGCATGAAGGCAATTGTAACACAATGGTATTTGTATGTCTAAACATAGGAAAGTTACAGTAAAAATACAGTATAAATTTTTTTAAGTGATACACTTGTATAAATCACATGAATGGAGCTAGCAGGACTGGAAGTTGCTCTGGGTGAGTCAGTGAGTCGGTGAGTGAGTGGTGAGTGAATGTGAGGCCCTAGAGCATTACTGTCCCCTACTATAGACTTTACAAACACAGTATTTAGTATAGCTTAGACTACACTAAATTTATTTTTTTTAATTTTCTCTTCAGTAATAAATTAACCTGAGCTATTTACTTTAAATTTTGTAATAGTTTTAACTTTTTGACTGTTTTCTAATAAATCTTAGCTTAAAATGCAAACACATTGTACAGTTGGTTTCTTTATACCTTTCCAATTTTTAAATTTTTTGGCTTTACTTTTTAAACCTTTTTGTTAAAAAACTAAAATACAAACAAACTTTAGCCAAGGCCTACTCAGGGTCAGGATCATCAATATCACTGTCAATATCACTATCTTCCACCTCCACATCTTGTCTCACTGTCACGTCTTCAGAGGTAAAAACACACAGGGAGCTGTCATCTCCTGTGATAACAATGCCTTTTTCTGACTGTCTCCCGATGTACCTGCCTAAGGCTATTTAACAGTTACATTTTTGTTAATAAGTGGAGAGCAGACTCAAATAATGATAAATAGTATAGCACAGTAAATACACAAACCACTAACACAGTTGTTTATTATCATTACCAAGTATTATGTACTGTGCATAATTGTATGTGCTATACTTTTGTATGACTGAAAGTGCAGTCGGTTTCTTTACACCAGCATCACCAAAAACATGTGAGTAATGCATTGTGCCATGATGTCACAACAGCTATGACAATATTAGGTTACAGATTGTAACCTCTATTAAAATCTGATGAGACCAAAGTCATATATGCAGTTCGTCATTGTTCAAAGCGTTGTCATGCAGTGCATAACTGTAATGTGGCATCCTTAAACTTTCAGGAACACACTTCTCATTATTATCTGTCTAAAATCTTCCATCCTTGAAAAGCCATTACCAGGACCACCAACTCAGACACACCTCTAGTCCTGTGCTCCATCTTGGCCCAAATGTTTTTAATCCCTCATTGAATTCACAAGTCCATTTACATCCTTCTGGCAGTAGGTTATTATTTTGCCTTTATAATCAGAGACACAGTAATATTATAGTCATGAAGAGACCCCACTGACAGAAAGACCTGAGTTCAAACCCTGATGCTGTCACTCGGGCTAGTGATTTAATATTTCCATAGTTCATATTCTTAAGTGACGTTATAGGTCACTGAAAGAATTAAATGAAATAATATATTTAAGTTGTCTGTCCAGGAGTCTGGAAGTTCATTAGATTCAACAATTGTTACTGTGGTCACTTGTATATCTTTTTATCCCATATTATAGTATAAATCCTTTTAGCAACAATGCAGACTACAAATAATTCATTGAGGTTACTTATTTGCTTTTCCTAAAGTCAATTTGTTATTATTTGTTAATTTAAATGAAGATTAATTCTTCCAAAACACTACACAATGCCTCTCACATTTATTTCTTGAATTACTGTTCATTACTTTAGAAGAATACAGAAACAAAAGAAAGGAAGCCTTTTCTGGGATGTAGGATATTTTTTGTTTGCTTTTGTTTTTCCTTTTTTAATATATAAATGCAAAGGAGTGGACTACACAATCGCTAAGGTGTCTTTTGATTCTCACATGCTAGAAACCTGTAATATCCATTAGAGTGAAATCATTCTTCCTCTATTTTGAAGCTACTCCTTTTTAGCTTTGCCAACATTCTCCCTTAAATGCCCTCTTTCTTTCCAAAACGTTATCTAATATGATTTGTATTTTCTAGAGTGCCTTGTCTCTCCACTTTCACCTTCTTTATGCCATCTTTAAAATAATAGAAACTTTGTTTTAATAATCAAGATCTACTGCTAAAAATTCTATTAAGTCATATATACACCAGGGAGGGTGATCTGTTTTCTAGATGGTTTCTGAATACACCCTCATTAAATCTCCTGGTATCCACCTAATGGGGGACTTGCAGAGGAAACAAGTCATGTGCTAAGTCAAATCTATGAAACATTTGTCTAGCCAAAAAAAAAAAAAAAAATGGGCTTGAAGAATAAATGACTCAGGTAGACACCACCGGTTTTCACCTTGGCACTCGTAAAAAGTCCCCATGTCCTTTCTAGCTTACAGATGGTCTTAATTAAAAACAAGTAGTTTCTAATTTACAACACAGGAAATACTTAGAATTTGTTGTAGAAGTAGAGTTAGTGGAACCTAGTAACCCCAATCTCACCCCCAGACAACTACCTCCATGACTTTAATTCATTTGTACAGATTCCTGGTGTATTCCTAAGTCTTTTTTATTACAAGTAAAATTTACTTTAAAATTGCACTTTTTAAAAAAAGGCTGAAAGTCACCATATTAAGATTTAACTTTTCTCTACCTTGTGTCCTTGAATTGTGTCAAGTTTGTAGTGTGAGCTGACTACAAAGACCAAATGCCCTGGGTCTGGAATATTAACAGCTGATGGGCTTCACCTTTCATATATGTCACATTCCCTGTGACAGTAGTGTCCTCAGGCTTTGTGACATGGAATGCTGCTTGTTTTGCACACACTTATATGCTCACCATCCAGTTTTTTCTACAAACGCTGTAACAGCTGCTGTTTCACATATACATTTCCCCCACTTTACATCATGTGTTTAAGATAAAATCAGCTCCACCAACAATTTTTCTAACAGCCTATTCTGCTCAACAGTATTTAGCCCCATTTTTTAAAGGCAAATACTAACCTTGGAATAACCAATGTCCTTAACCCACCTGCATCTCATTTCACTCTTTGCAATAAACACACACACCAACACACAATTTGTCAAAGTTTTTCAAGAGGTGAGGTGATGAGGTTGAAGGTCAAATTAAGAATGGTTGTTTTATGGTTGAAGGTCAAATTAAGAACGGTTGTTTTACGATCTGGAAGACTAGCCAATACTAGTGTTCTTAAGATGGAGCCTTAATTGGACAAAGCTTATGGTATAATCCCAGTAGACCATAAGTCACATACTATTCCAGATGATTCTCCCCTGTTCCTTAAAACTCACATTCTATGTAAAACGTGGGTTGATATTGACATTATTTGCATTTAGACACTAATGCTTTTATAAAAATAGATAAAAGTGACTGGCTTTCTATTTTACCAAAATTTTCTTAATTCTTTTATTTCCAGAGTTTGGGAAGTTCCTTGTGCCTAATAGTTTTTCATTATGAACTTAGCAAATATATTTCTTTTCTTTTATCTTTTATTGTATATATTTAAGGTATGTAACATGTTGCTTTGATATACATAAATGATAACCATGGTCAAGCCAATTAGGACAGCCATATCTCATAGTTATCTTGTGTGTGTATACATATTAAGAACAGCTAAAATCTACTCTTTATCACTTTCTAGTATAAATACAACATTAGGAACTAAAATTTTTGTGCTGGACATTATATCTCCAGACTTAGTCATCCTACGTATCTGCAACTTTATGCCCTTTGACTGACATCTTCCTTGTATTTCTTTTATAAAATTTTTAAGATTTTAATTTAATATTAAGAAATTTTCATTTCTTAACAAAAAATAAAAATAAAAAAAGAAAAAACGAAATTTTCATTTCTTAATATTAAACTATTTGAATCTTCAACTAATAGTTCTATTAATAAACTAAGTACAATTTTTCAATGTGTGATGGGAAAGCAAATAGAAGTTAGAAAGAATATAACCTTCAAGTTGAGTCTTCATATCTTTTTGACTCCATGAGTCTTCATGCCATTAATACACGTGGAAGAAATGGTTCTGTGAACTTGGAAGGAGAAGGTCTGTGAACTTGGAAGGAGAAGGTCTATGAACCAGCTCTGCTTGTGAGATGAGAAGGGCCTCTGGAGCAGCTGTAACTAAGCTAAGAGCTCTGTAGGACCAGATAGTTACCCTTTATTTAAAAAAAAAAAAAACAATTCTTTAAAACCCATACCTAGTTTGGAGAGTTCAAATTTAACTCAACTAGAGAAGAGCCACAAAGAGGATTAAAGTGTTGGTGGGTTATCTATTGGGAAAGATTAAAGAAACTAGGATTATTCCACCTGGTGAATGGAAGACTGAAGGGTGATTTAAAAACATTCTTAACGTATTTGATCAGTTATTCCAGTGATCAGCTGTTCTCTATCTACAATGAGGACTAGAACCAAAAGAAACAGCCTTAAATTCCAATATGAAAAACTTAGATTAGCTCTAAGAAAGATTTATCTGAGTGAGGTTTTTAATACTGGAATTGAATAGCCATTCTGAAGTCTTTAAATCTGACATAGATTACCATCTTGCTGTAGAAGAGAGTTGTGGTGCTAATGGAAGGTCAGAGGATAAATTCTTTCATTGTCCCTTCTACACCTATAAAATCTGTTTTTTGAGTCAGTTTCTCTCACATCTATTAGCATGTACAATTATTTGTATAAGAAAGTACTGAAAACAGTGAAGTTAACCATCAGTGATTAAAATGGTCTAGTAGATAAAGGTTTTTTTCTACACAGGATTCTCAGACCTATACAAAGCAGCTCTAAACAAAACAGTAAACCCCTATCTTTGTTGATCTTACAATCATACACAAACTTTACCTATCCTAGAAGAAGTAAAGAGATATAAAAAAGAAAAAAAAGCATATTTATTTTTTCATCATGAAAAATAGCTGAACAACAGGCATTGAATTCCCTAAGTTGAGGTAAATTGGACATGCACAATAGAAAAAGTGTCTACACTGTGAATTATCTTTTTCCTCTTTCCAATATTTTAGTATCCATTGATATACTAAAAAAAGCAGGATGATAATATACTTAAATTCACAGACTATATCAGAAAAAGTGCTGTGTGATTTTGTAGGCCTTCCTATGATTACATTTCATTTAAAAGTACTCACAAGATCCCACTCTTCCCTTTCTATTGCGGTAATTTGCGACAATTTTAAGCGACTTTGCAAAGTGAATAAAAAGGAGTTGAAGCATCTGCAATTCAAGGCATTTAAGCTTTAATTCACAAACTGCAGCCCTGAGAATAATTACCAGAGCCTAGCTATTTTCTGCTATGGTGCATACGAAAGGCATTCAATCACTCTTTTAAAAAATACCCAAGATGCAATATTTTTAGAATTGTTATTCTTCACTTGAGCGATTCAATAACTGCAGCACTTGCAATGCGGTCCCGAAAAGAGCTTACATAACTAAACATATACAATTACAGAGGCTTAAAATTAAATGTCTGGCTAGTGCATTGCCTCACAGAATATTTGATGAAGGGCAAGAAGCAAATCTTTTAAAGTTAGCTTCCCAGAAACTCTTAAGCCTATGATAATATAGTGCACAATATGTGGATCTTGAGAAAAATATTTTGCCTTGATATCTTTATATTTTTATAATATCTATTCAAATAGCCATAAACTCAAAATTACTTAATACTCTGGTATCTTATATTATCTGATTTTTAAAAATAAACCTCCAATTTTCTCAATATGGCACTGTAAGTGACACAGATAAGACAAAATTTAAGAGTTCGGCTTCTGTCATATCTTAGGAAGGGTTTAAGTAACCATATTATATAATTTATTATCTAAATCTAGGTACTTTGAGAGTAAAGTGGACCCCATTGATAGTTACACCAAAATAATAAGTAAAAAAAAAAAAAAAAAAAAAAAAAAACAGAACTTTCCTAGGCAAACCTAGAAAATACAAACATCCTTATCATAGACCACTATGGTCTAGTTTGTTACAGCCATATAGGAATCTTCAAGGTCTCCAGAAACTTGGCCCTCTGGGTTGAAACTGGCATACAGGAGATAATTAACCGGTATGAAGGTGTGGAAAGGAAGTTTAATTTGGAGGTCAGAGCATCTATCAAAAGGCCAGTCCAGAGAAGTCAGCAATGCTGGAAGCCAACCTTGAAATAACAAAGGTGTACTATCATATGTGTGGAGCATGGCGATGAGAAGAAAACATTTCAGAGTACCAGACAAGCAGGGAAAGAATCAGTAAGCCCCAGGAATTCAAGGGCTGAATCTAATCATCCAATCACCTATAAGCATTATATGAATACCTACAATGAACCAAAGTCTACTTTAACCTTGGGTTCATGAGTACAGCGATAGCTACCAACACAGGGTATCAGCTAAAAACAAAGCAGATGATTGTTTACGAAAACTACAGCACAAAGTATGGATTATATCTGAAAGAAAATGTAGTCTTATGTTAAGAACCATGGAACAGGAATAGGACAGAGCTTCGGTTAATACAACTGTACCCCAAAGGTAGCAGCAAAAAAAATGACTCAATGATTAAAGACAGGTAAATTTACTCCACATGATGGGGACTTGTCCCGGGGATTCAGGAGCAAGGTTAGACCTATTGATGGAAGACCAGGGGGCCTTGCCCATGGGGAGGAGAGATATGCAGAAGCCAGGCCTAAAAAGTAGTTTTTCAGTAGATGAAACTAAGTATATATATGTATATGCATATATATACATATGCATATACATATATACACATATATACATATATACACATATACATGTGTATATATGCATACACAATACACAAAATGAAAACATTAACAGCAATAAGAGTATCTAAAGTAGGAAAAAATATCTTAAGCATGAAAATAAATTCTATCACAACAGATACTTCAAATTCCTAAGGCTGCTCATATGAAACATTTTTAAACAATGACAATTATAATGATTAATATTCAAATTGTTCTCAAGGTATTATATGCAAATGCCAATATCTTAATATAAAATTAAGCAGAGA
Organism: Callithrix jacchus; assembly: GCF_049354715.1. Lineage (NCBI taxonomy): Eukaryota > Metazoa > Chordata > Mammalia > Primates > Cebidae > Callithrix > Callithrix jacchus. The sequence continues at coordinate 88,089,430 of NC_133504.1, read as the reverse complement.
TATAAAATGCAAATGACAAATTTATACAGTAAGCAGGTAGAGCTAGAAAACTACTAGTTCTAGCAGTAAACAAATAATTAAAGTAAAAGTAAGCTCTAGAGACTACGTCATTTTCATCGACATCAATGAAATTCTGATCACTGGATAGTCAAACAATGTAAAGAAAGTAAATGGGGTCGGGCATCATGGCTCACACCTGTAATCCCAGCAATTTGGGAGGCTGACATGGGCAGGTCACATGAGGTCAGAAGATCAGGACCATCCTAGCCAACATGGTGAAACCCTGTCTCTACTAAAATACAAAAAATTAGCCAGGCGTGCTGGCGCGTGCCTGCAGTCCCAGCTACTCAGGAGGCTGAGGCAGGGGAATCACTTGGACCCAGGAGGCAGAGGCTGCAGAGAGCCAAGATCCCACCACTACACTCCAGCCTGGCAACAGAGTGAGACTCCATCTCAAAAAAAAAAAAAAGTAAGTAAATGGTATTCTAATTGATGAGTGACTACTCCATCAAATCTCAAGGAACTCTTGCTTCCTCAAAAGTGATTTGGTATCTTACTGTCAACTCTCCTACCAAGTTTAAGATAATGAGTACATCTACATCTTTATCTATAAATGTTTAAAATTCTGAATAGGCATTCAACTACTAAATCTTAAACATTTTATAAATATTTTAGGATTAAATTGTATTTCAACTTAATTCTTCTACAAAATTGACACTATGATGCTCATTTTTCTCCTGTATATGATTCTATTCTCTTTCTTTTGTCTATTCTGTGTTAAACTTCTTCATTAATTTATTTATCTACTTTACAAACTTGTTAAATCATTAAGGAGGAGGTCTCTGTTCTAGGATTTGTAAGGAACACAAAAATGAAACCAAACATGAGTCCTATCTTCAAGCTTAGGTGGAAAATGCACAAAATATGCACTGGAATGCAAAGTAGGTTCAGAAGATGAAGAAATTATTTCTAGATAGAAAACTTACATCTGAACTGGGATTTAAAAGGGGAAGAATATAATAAAAGACCTAAAACAAAAAGGCTTGATATTTGTGTGTTTGAGAAATTTAAAGTGTTCCAGATCAGCTGGACCATAGAAAAAAACAAGTAAAGAAAGGTAAGTTTGAAGCCAGGCATGGTGCCTCATGCTTGTAATCCCAGAATTTTGGGAGGTCAAGGTGAGCAGATCACCTGAGATCAGGAGTTCAAGACCAGCCTGGCCAACATGGTAAAACCCCAACTATAACAAAAATACAAAAATTAGCCAGGCGTGGTCCTGTAATCTGAGCTACTCAGAAGGCCGAGTGAGGCAGGAGAACGGCTTGAACCCAGGAGGTGAAGGTTGCAGTCAGCAGAGATTGCACCGCTGCACTTTAGTCTGGGCAACAGAGCAAGACTGGAAAAGGAAAGAAGGAATGAAGCAAGGGAAGGAGGGAGGCTTGAAAATGTGGAAAGAAGCCAGGCGCGGTGGCTCACGCCTGTAATTCCAGCACTTTGGGAGGCTGAGGCGGGTGGATCACGAGGTGAAGAGATCGAGACCATCCTGGTCAACACGGTGAAACCCCGTCTTTACTAAAAATACAAAAAATTAGCTGGGCATGGTGGCACGTGCCTGTAATCCCACTATTTAGGAGGCTGAGGCAGGAGAATTGCTTGAACCCAGGAGGCGGAGGTTGCGGTGAGCCGAGATCGCGCCATTGCCCTCCAGCCTGGGTAACAAGAGCGAAACTCCATCTCAAAAAAAAAAAAAAAAGAAAAGAAAATGTGGAAAGAAACCCATCATGGAAGATTTGAGTGTCAGGTAAGAAAAAGTGAAAGAAAGAAAGGAAGCCAGTTAATGTTTTTATGGAGCAAAACAGAAATTAAGACCAGCTCAAAGACTATTAGACAAGCCTACAAGCAGTCATGTGGGCCTGAATTAGGGCACATGTAATATTGCTTAGGTACAATCCAAGGGCTTTAAAACCAATGAATGTAAGAATCATAGCAAAGGAAGACCTGGAGGAAGTTAACACTGAAAAACTAGTAAATAGATAGATAGAGGAGGAGTACAGTTAGCAGATGAAGTTAGTCATAAACATGCTAAGTGGGAGGTAAAACTATGGCATTCTACATGGAATAATCACCAAGCAGTTAAAAACATGTGCCTTCAACTCAAAAGATCAAAACCTAAAGTAAAGATTTGGGATTCATCAGAACAGATGACACCAAGAGGAAGAATAGAGAAACGTAAGAGACAAGATCCAATAAAATATCATGGGATGCTTCTAGCCAGCAAAGGAAAGAAACGGGTCAAGAAGGGAGGGATAAGAGAAAGAAAGGAATCAAGAGAGCTTCCGTAATGAAAGTCAAGGGAAAGAAAGTTTACAGAAGTAGTTATAGTCAACAGAGTCAATTGCTAAAAGAGTTGAAAAGATCTGAGAAAAATCCATATTGTCTCACAGTCAATATATGAGAATATTTTAGCTTCTACACATACCTATATAAATGCATTGCTATGATTATAACTACTATTATTCTCTAGTCCTTAGCCAGGGTTTCAACAATTTGAAATATTTTATTCTTTGTCTTGCTTGTTCAGAATTATGCATATTCAAGAGAATTAATATTTCCTTTTTTTAGACTCTCAAATAAGTATGAGAGTCAATAAATATGCACATATTCAACTATGGCAAAGATTTATTTTACTAACAAGTGGGTCTAGAATATATCTTGACCATACAAGGAAGCTGAAATCTTCATTGGTTATCAGAGCAGTTGTATTAGCAAAGTCCCCTGCTCCAGCCACCCATTCCACTAGCATCAGTGAAAACAAGGACTCCAGAGCATCACTGTACTTGGCACTACACTCTGCTTGCCTCCATGGACAGAGCATTTCAGAAGTATCCCACACAAAAAGAATCAGCATCTCCCTATCTCCATAACTGGCCTTAATATAAGTATCCATCAATCTTTACCCATGCCATGCAATAAAGCCAAGCCAAAGCACCAGCAACCTCCCAGCTGCCAGGCTACTCCTCCTCTCATGCCCTGCAGGGGATCGAGTTTGCCAGACATCAGTCCAGCTCTCTGGTGAACAGCTGATTAGTGAGGGGTGGGTGAAACAGCCACCAAGCAGCTGCACCATTTTTCAGGAACAAAGCATGATGGTTAACATTTATGGGAAGATGAATGTAAGGAAATGGCAGTTAAGCCCTTGAGAAGAAGCAGCACTGCTCAAGTCAGCTCCTGGGCAAAAATGTTCCATCTGCTTTTCTGACATCCCTCATATAAGGAAGACAGTCAGCTAGTGGCATACAATTAACTGTGTGGTGCATGCACTTATTCAGCATATACTTAATGTATATCCACTAGGTGCCAGATATTGTAATAAGGACTAGATATTTTATCAACTTAACTAACTTACATACATGGTAGACACTGTCCAGGAATGTCTTCTTTTGTTCAAATCTAGTCTGGCCTTTAAAAGCCCAGATCAAATACCAGCTCCTCTAAGAAGGTTTCTCTGAGCCTCCACAGGCAAAAGTAACAAGTCTTCTCCAAACTCTCACAGCACTCTATTTGGATCTCGGTTATGAAACACAATGAACATCTCACATTGTAATTCCTTATATGCATCATCTCCTAATAGACTATAAGTAATCTGATGCCAAGATTGATATGATCTTCATATCCATATCTCTAATATCCTCATATTCCCTAGAACATAATGTAGTTCTCTGTATAATTAACGTGTTAATGAACTACCTGCTTTCCACCTTGACCCAACACAGTTGGATGCTTGGAATGGATGGGGAGGGAATCACTGTCTTATTCTCTACAGCAAAAATCAATTTTAAAATTTAAATGGGGTGACAGAGTAAACAACAAAAAGTTCTTATATATCAGTGTAATATAGTAAATAATCATAATTCCAATGTCAATAATACTGAATGTAACACACTTTGATTAAGATAGGTTTTAACTTCACTTTTGTATCTATAAAAGAAAGGATTTACTAACAAGAAAAAGTTATTATACATTAATGACCTACTTAAGCTTTCCAGGTGAATTATTCTTAGGTATTTTTAAAACATCAATTATACTAGAGTCTTACATATTCACTGAAACAGGCCAAATAACATTCCTACTTTCCTCTATCAACAAAACATTTGTTAGCAAGGAAATTGGGTTACTGTATGTATTTGAGATAATTTTAAGGTTATGCTTACTTGTAAATAATCTCTATCATTATACTTTGCTAATTCACCCCAACTTGCTTCAAATGCTCTAATTTAATGAGAGAAAACGTAACATTTGGAGGATACTGAAGCACTTAAGGGCTACATTGACTAAGTAAATGAACTCTTAGTCATTTACTAAGATTTCTAGTAGTACTGGGGGTGTGCTAGAGTGGAAAGAGTAACAGGTTAAGAGTTTGAAGACCTAGATTCTAAGCCGCATGCTGGTATGATGAGTTCTTTGTCCCAGAGCAGGAAATTTAAACTTTCCGGGTCTGTTCACTTTTCTAAAAATGCCAGCCTGATAGATTTGCTATAAAATAAGATAATAATAGTCTTATTATAAATTGTCTCCAAGATAGATTATAGAGAATTAGTATTGTCCAAACAACATAAAGCCTTTAAGGCATAAATACTTGAGGGGAGATAAATTTACTAACCATATGTATTAATTTTCCAGAGAAATTGAACAAATAGGACACACACACACACACACACACACTCACGCATGCCTGCGGAGACAGAGAGAATGTAAAGAATTAGTTGACATGATTATGGAGGATGAGAGAAGTTCAAGTCCCAAGATCTACAATTGGCAAGCTGGAGAACCAAAAAAGCCAAGGTATAGTTTCAGTTCAAGTCTTAAGACCTGAGAACCAGGAGAGCTGATGCTGTGTGTTCCAGTCCAAGCCTGATCCCTAAGGTAGAAGTCTATGCCCCAGCTTGATGACAGTCACACAGAAAAAGCAAATTATCCCTTATTTTACTTTTTTGTTCTATTCAGACCTTTCAGTGGCTTGGAAGTTTTCCCATACTGAGGTAGGCAATTTACTTTACTGAGTATACCAATTTAACTGTTAATCACATCCAGAAACAGCTTCATAGACACACCCAGAATAATATTTAACCAAATATCTGGGCACTCTGTAGATCAGTCAAGTTGGCACATAACACTAACCATCACAAGCTCACCCTTGTTAACCCATACACATCCTCTTAAACCAGACTTAGTCTCCAAATAAAGACAATAACAAGGTTATAACTCTGCCTAACATGATACAATTCTGCATACAAACAAAATCACATTAACCCTTTCCCCAGAAGAGGATGTAAAGTCCTTGAGTTATGTTTATATGTATTTCTTGATATCCCACAATTTAAATGCTGTGAGGTAAAATTAACACTACTTAATACTATGATATGAAAGTGATACATCTTATGTTACATGATAAGGGAATCAGGAAAGAAAATAGAATTTTGCTCAATATATTTACACACACACACATATACACACAAACATATTCATAACAAAATAAAGAGAAAGTCCTCAGGATAACCATAATTCTTGTTTCTGTAGTTGGTCATGTGGTCATAGACAGTATTGATAACTGCCTTCTTCCATCACCCATTCTGTATGCCCTTTGCCTCCAGCAATCATATCAGCTGATTATGTTTCTTTACCTGGTAGAATGATTTAAACCTTCATTCATGAAGGATCTAGGCTGTTAGCAGTCCTGCCTGGATTGGGCTGTTGTAGTTTTCCATTGACATTAATCACAGGGCATGTTAGACTAAGAGATACCCTAGGAGATCCCCTATATGCAGTACATACTCCTCCTTATCTGCACTGTAGAATAGCAGTCCAATTTCCCCTTGCTAGTCAGGGTCAGTCACACCAGCCAGCACAGTAACTCCCTTCTTTGCCTGTTGATTTAGAGGTATGAGGAGTCCAAAGTGTCCAGGGAGCAATCTTAACTTCCATTTCAATAGAATGATTGTTATGTCTCCTGATAGAAGCATACTTCCTTAGGGAACCAAGACCTCTAGACCAGCAGAGCATAAGGTCATGGGAACAGGAAGCAAAAATTTTTGCTAGTTGGTCACTAAGGGTAACAGCGAGTGGTGCCACTCCCATTTTTACCCTTGATTCCTAGACCCATAAATTCTGGCTATGAGAGAAATAGCACCATATATTTAACACTGATCCAATAAGGAGAACCTTGCCTCAGTCTTGTAAGGTACTGCCACCTGAGGTGGCACTGTAACAGGCTTCAAAAGGCCTTTCCACCATCTTTCAAGCCAGCAGCTTCAAATGTTTGACAAGATTGTAAGTCCAATGAATCCCATGAGCATGGGACTTTTGCCCCCCTTCTTTTGCTATAAAGTGAGTTCTGATCAGAAGCAATGCTGTGTGTATGCTGTGAGGGTAGATAAGACATTCTATAAGTCCATGGATGGTAGTTTAGCAAAAGCATTACGTACAGGGAAGACAAATCCATATCTACAGTGTCTATTTCAGTAAAAACAAATGCTGTCCCTTCTCTGAGGGAAGAGGTCCAGCATAATCAATCTGCCACCAGGTAGCTGGCTGTTCATCCCGGTGAATGGTGCCGTATCAGGGACTAAGTGCTAGTCTCTGCTGCTGTCAGATTGGGCACTCAGCAGTGGCTGTAGTCAGGTCATCCTTTGTGAGTGGAACTTCACATTGCTGAGCCCATGTATAACCTCCATTCCTGCCACAGTGGCTACTTTGTTTATGAACAAACTGGGTGAGAACAGGTATGGCTGGGGCAAAAAGGCTCACTGGTATCTGTAAAAATTGTCACCCTATTTACTTGATTATTAAAATCCTCTTTTGCTGAGGTCACCCTTTGGTGAGCATTCACACACAGCACAAACATCTTCAAGTTTTGCCCATTCAGGTGCATCTATCCATATACCTCTTCTCCAAATTTCCTTGTCACAAATTTTCCAATCAGTTCCTTCCAAGTCCCTGACTGTCCAGAAAAATCACTGGACACAACCCATGAATCAGCACATAATCGCATGTGTAGTCATTTTTCTTTCCAAGCGAAGTTTACAACCAGGTGCACAGCCTGAAGTCTGCCCACTAGGCAGGTTTCCCTTTACCACTGTCCTTCAGGGGTATCCCAGAAAAGGACTATAGTGTTGCTGTCCACTTTCACATGGTGCCTGTATAAACAGCTGTAAAGCTTGCCAGGTATTTCCTCCTCTCTCAACTTATCATGGGGAACTGAGGCCATAGGCACAGGCTGGGAGAAAGAAGCCAGGACAGCAGGAGTTGGGGCCATAGTCATTGGGGATACTTCCTCATGTAACTTACTTGTGTCTTCTCTTTACTACTGAAACTCGAGTCATTTAACTCTTCAAATCTAATCAAATGAGAAAGCCAATTCCAGAAACCCCAGAATCAATTCAGAAAACTCAAACTAAATGTTCTGTTCCTCTAGAACCACTCTTGGTACCAAAATGTGTACTAGGCAGGATTTTCCTGAGAATCAGAGCAGATATGATGATGTAAGGAGATTTATAATAAGGCATTGATGTACATGATTATGGAGGCTGAAAAGTTCCAAGATCTGCAGCCAGCAAAATGGAGACCCAGGGGAGTTGAAGTATAATTCCAACCTGAGTCCTAAGGCCTGAGAACCAGGAGAACAAGGTGTAAGCTCCAGTCTGAGTCTGAGTTGAAATGCAGGAGAAGACCTATGCCCTAGCAAATTTTCCCTTACCCTGCCTTTTTTGTTGTATTTGGGCCCACGCACATTGGGGACGCCCACCTGTTTTACTCAGTCTATGGAATTAACTGTTTATCTCAGCCAGAAACACCTTAATAGAGATAGCCAGAAATATGTTTACCAAATATTTGGGTACCAACTGGCCTAGTAAAGTTGATACAGAAAACTGACCATCATACCATAGTTTAAAAACTCTTAAACATTTACTTCAATCTAACTTTTACACAAAAGCTTTAGGTGTTTTTCTGCCTAGAATCACTCCAAAATCTACTTTTTGACCAATACCAAATAATAACAATGTTAGTAAGATAACATATTTCTTTTTACAGGATTTTTAAAAGGATTGTTTAAAGAAGAAGCAAAACCCTGATGAATCCCACCAACAAGTTGTGATATGACTAATGTTATGTCACCACAGCCAGAAAAGACGATGTATTATATTTCTTAATCACTATCATAATTAATATTTGTAAGGAAATTTATAGTTTAAATGTGGCTTTTGTCTTACTACACAATTTGATTCTCAAAACAATCCATGAGAAAGGTAGAGTAACATTATTATTATTATTATTGTTCATTTTATTTGCCAAAGATATTGAGGCCAAAGGAGGTTTAAATCACTTATCCAAGGTCACAAGCCTGGAAAAGCGATTGAGCAGGTTCCTGTGGTCTGCGTTTGCATAATAGCAACAACGGTGCAATGTACACATACACATATGCTTATATACCTACATATGCGTGTATATACATATACATATATATCTGTTCATGTGTAATATATTTAATATATGCCCCATCATTTTCACCAGCCCTGGATTATTAACTCTTAAACACAGGAACAATGTTATACTCATCTTTCTGTCCCTTGCAATGTTTACACAAGTGCCTGCATATAGTAGATAGCAAATAAATGCTGGTTAAATTGAGCTGAATTTAATGAAATTCCTTTAATAAGCTTGACATTACTCTGTTTTGATCAATACGCTTAAAAATAAAACACACTGACCAGCAAAGAGATTTTTCTAGATTTTTGACAGGGTTTTCAAACCAACAAATACATTAATTCCTTAAAAAGACTTCTGTATGTCTCTAGATTCTCTCCAAAGGAAAAAAAAGGAAAAAGAGAAAATTAGCATTTATTGAGTTTCTACCATGCACCAGGGACTGTGCTAAGTGCTTTCACAGAATTATTTTAGTTCTAAAAAGCACTAATGCAAATACAAGGTTAACAAAATCTTACCCATCAGGAATGAATTGGAGTTACTGGGCAAAGAAAACACTGTCTTCTATGAAGTGAAATCGGGCAGTTCAACTTTTTAAAAATAAGCCGCCTCTTTGCGTGGGAAAATGCCTTTTCTCAATGAAAGTTTTACTTGATGTGAGATCTTTGCCACTGGGGACAATATGAATATGACTTTTGCAATTAATCAAAAATTCTGAGCTTAGCCATAATGAAAAATTATTTTGCCCATAAATAGTACCCCTGTAATATTTAAGCTCATATATTTCAAGAATAACTTCATCTTATATTCCATATTAATTCAAAAATAAAACTTAAATCACAAAACCCCCCAAAAAATGCCACATTGCTAAAACAAACCCAGACCCCACTGAAGTTGAAAATTTGGTGCAAAGCTCACAGGCCTCGTGGTTTGGGTGTTTTCCAAATTTATTTCAACTGCTGCTCTAAAGCCATGGCTCTCTCCTAAGTGGAGTGTCTCACAATGGGAAAAAGGGTATATATCTGTGGCTACAAAGACTACCTAGAGAATCCTTATGGAAACCCCTTCCATCCCCTCAAAACTATACCACCTCCCAAATGAGAAAGACTGCTCATTCATTCATGTATTCAATTATCATTATTACTATTATTATGCAGTAGACTCTTTTTAAAAACTTCTTTACCTTTTTCTGATTTTCCTGTAAACCAGAAGAAAAGTGAGAAGCTGATAGAAGAATGAAAATAGTAACAACAAATAAATTCCTCTCATTAAAACACTTAGCAATTTCATAATATTGATGCTTTCTGACAATCTCATATATTTCCCTGACAATGAATACTGTATCTGTTATACACCCCAACAAAACTTGCTTTGAGTGTAGAACATTTCAATTCCACTCTGCTCTTGCACCCTTAGTGAATAAAATGAGTATTTTACAGATTTCAAGTGACAGTCCAGAAGTCACAAACGGGGTTTAGAACAGAGCATATCTAGTTCCCACATCATCTGTTCATCAATGCAAATCTCACCTCCTCCCACATGAACCTGGAACCTTTCCTAAACTGGCCACATGGAAAAACTACACATGGATATGAACATTTCAAGCATTGTTTCTTGTGTGTGTGTGTGTGTGTGTGTGTGTGTGTGTGTGTGTGTGTACAAATTTAACCTGGAGCAAAAGAATTTACCATGTTGTTTTAAAGTAGCCTTCCAGTACTATAGGTCTGATAGTTTGCAAAATTAAACTTGGTAGTTAAATGGTAAGATTTTTTTTATTCAGAAAATGTATGGACAGTTAAATAAATTTTCTTCAGATCAAATTCACCTTGGGTGAATACGTACAGTTGCAAATAGCCTAGCCATAAGTGACCTTTAAGGCATCCTCTCAAACGAGGGTACATGCCCTTCAGTAGGATGAAAGTGCACAAGGTACCAAAACAGTGGTACAGGCTCCTAAAGCAGCCATTTCACAAGAATATGTGAGAGGTAACTGAATTTTTGTGATCTCAAAGGGTTTGTTGTTGTTGTTGTTGTTGTGGTTGCTGTTGTTGTTTTGAGACAGAGTTTCGCTCTTGTTACCCAAGCTGGATTGCAATGGCGCGATCTCGGCTCACCGCAACCTCCACCTCCTGGGTTCAGGCAATTCTCCTGCCTCAGCCTCCTGAGTAGCTGGGATTACAGGCACATGCCACCATGCCCACTTAATTTTTTTTTTTTTTTTTTTGTATTTTTAGAAGAGATGGGTTTTCAACATGTTGACCAGGATGGTCTCAATCTCTTGACCTCGTGATCCACCCGCCTCGGCCTCCCAAAGTGCTGGGATTACAGGCATGAGCCACCGCGCCCGGCCAAAGGGTTTATTTTTAAAAAAATAAGAGTAGAAAAAGCAATCAGGGATAACGATTAAACAAGTTTCAGTTCCAAGTCTTATTACTTATATTTTTCTAATTTTATAGAAGCCTCATTTCTAGACCAGTGTTTGGTTGACATAATGTTAATGCTCATGGAGCATTTGTGACAAAACAGTGAAAATATTAGATATTAAAAAGACCTAAGTTGACCTCCGACTTGCCAAAATCATTATTGGGTGTCTTGGCAAGTTATTTCAAATTTTTAGGTCTAAGTTTCTTTCTCTGTAAAACAAGGTTTAGGTTTAGATTATACCTGAACCTCATTCTAGTCTATATTCTGTGATTATTTTAAATATTTTATCTTTGAGATAACTGGAATCCAAGAAGGTTAACTGAACCAGGGAAAAGTCTTCTCTGGGTTACTTCTATTCCCCTAACAAGAACTTAACTAACTTGACCACACTGACAAGTTCCCCTTAGCAATTTTATCTAGGCTCGCCTATCTACAGAAAAGGTGGTTTAGGCTGGGCGCAGTGGCTTATGTCTGTGATCCCAGCACTTTGGGAGGCCAAGGCGAGTGGATTACCTGAGGTCAGGAGTTTGAGACCAGCTTTTTCAACATGGCAAAACCCTGTCTCTACTAAATATGACAATTTAGCCAGGCATGTTGGCAGGTGCCTATAATCCCAAATACTCAAGAGGCTGAGGCAGAAAAATCGCATGAACCTGGGAGGCAGAGGTTGCAATGAGCCAAGATCATCCCATTGCATTCCAACCTGGTGACAGAGCAAGACTCTGTCTAAAAATGAAAGAAAGAAAGAAAGAAAAAGGTGCTTTCTATCATTCTGTATGAGTCAATATTTTGCTGAGATAAGTTCTTTTCACAATAGCGTCCATTCAATCAAAAGACAGTCCTAGGCTAATTGCTATATAAAAGATCATTATATCATTCATAACATCTGTACAAATAAAATTTCTAGATATGTAAGGGGTTAGGAAAATTTTATGTTTCATATATCATGTTCTCACAACTTGTCTTCATGCTGCACTTAAGAATCCAATGTGAAGATAAATTTTTACCCTCAGACTGAAATGTAATTTCACATAAAACCAGTTTATTATTACATCTCTTCGTAGTTCCTATATTTTTAGAGTATTAACTCATTCCATGCTTAAAACAGGAAGACAATCACGGGCTATTTATCTATGAAAGATGATCATGTATAGTTTAACATCTGGTAAGCAAAAGAAAATCATGACTATACTTCTCTTAATGTAGGAAGAGTCCTCATCAGGGAAGCAACTTGATCTAGAGAAATATTTAGATAGGAACAAAAGGAACAAAAGGAGCAAGTGAAACTTGTCAGGGGACTACTATGTTCTCTCTTTCACTAGCCTTTCAGTGCTCATAATACCTCCATTAGGTAAGCTGTTTCCATTTATAAATGAGTAAACCAACAACAAAGACATTGTTATTCCACAATGAAGCATGGTGTAGTTGGGACTCAGGCCCAGCATGGTCTCCCTCCCTGAGGTTACGCTGTCTCCAGATTAGAGGTAATGGGACAGCATATGCATATGCAGTTTATGATGAAGTGGGCATCTACAGGAAAAAGAAATGAGCCCCAGATTGAGACTTCAAAGACTGTACACTCCAGAAAAGAACTGTGAAGGAGGAATAAAGAGGAAACCCAAAATTTAACAATGGTCATGAACATGGAAAAGGAAAGAGAATTTCAAAGGAAGATGGTGGGAAATGTTAAACATTAGGAAGCTCATTAAATATGAGAACAGACTGACCACCTGTTAATGATACCCCCATTAACCTAAGGAGACACCAACAAATCAGCATTGGTGCCTTTTTCTCCCTTACCAATTAACAGAGCCCAAAGGAGTCCTCCTTTCCAGCCCTTCCTTTCCATTCTTCCTGCTCCCACTCAATCTGTGACTCATCATTCATGGCTGAACAGATACATTGGCTTAGTCTTCAGTCTGTCCCTGGTCCATCTACACTTCATACTTTCCAGCTTAATATTCCTAAAATACTGTTTTGACCGTATTACACTTCTGTGCAGAAATCAAAATGGTTTTCCACTAACCATACAGTATTCATCCTTACAGTCTTTTTCACTGCCCATATGCATTTTTCACTTTTATGTATATATGTATTTATTTATTTTGAGATAGAGTCTCACTCTGTCACCCAGGCTGGAGTGCAGTGGCACAATCTCGGCTCACTGCAACCTCCATCTCCCAGGTTCAAGCAATTTTCCTGCCTCAGCCTCCTGAGTAGCTGGGACTATAAGCGTGTGCCACCATGCCCGGCTAATTTTTGTATTTTTTAGTGGAGACAGGGTTTCATCATATTGGCCAGACTGGTCTCAAACTCCTGGCATGGTGATCCGTCTGCCTTGGCCTCCCAAAGTGCTGGGATTACACGCATAAGCCACCGCACTCGACCATGCATTTTTATGTTAAAGCTTCATCTGAATATTGCCCTAGTCAACCTGTGGGCTCTATGACCATTTTACTAGCTGTCTAATCTTTTGTAAGTTAATTATTCTACCTGTACCTCAGTATATCATCTGTAAAACAGGAATAAATAAGAGTATGTACCTTATAATTATTTTGAGAGTAAAATATATTAAAATACTTGAAACAGTGCCTGCAATAAGTTCTTGAACTGTTCAATAAGTTCTTTAAAAAATCAGTAATCAGGGAGGACTCAAGATGGCTCTGTGAGAACAACCCAGGATTGGAGCTCGCGTTGAATCCACAAACGGTGAGTCAGAGCTGCATTTCCAGACTGATCTTTGTTGCCCACAGAACGGGGAAACTCCCAAGTATAAAAAGACACGGGACGCCAGGCGGTAGGTCTCCCTGGCGAAGCCAGCAGCCGGGGCGGCGGCGGCCGGCCCTACCCAGCAATCCCCACAGGGCGCGCTTGTCCGGGTGCCCTGTTGAACCGGCAACCTGAGACTTGAGAGGGCTGGACTTGAGACTGAATGAGACTTGGACAGTAGCCCAGCCCAGGGGATTGCAGGGACAGATCGTTTGGGATACCCAGTGGGACGAACAAAACCGCAATTTCAAACTATCCCGAGCAGACGGTCCGAGACGCTCTGTGGGGGAGGGGCGTCCACCACTACCGAGGCAACCCGCCCCAACTGAGATACACGCCCACTGCTGATGCAGCCAGCCGTTGCTGAGGCAACCCGCCCCAACTGAGATACATGCCCACTGCTAACGCAGCCAGCCGTTGCCGAGGCAACCCGTCCCTACTGAGATACACGCCCACTGCTGACGCAGCCTGCCGTTGCTGAGGCAACACACTACAACGAAGAGACTCCGCCGCAGGGCGTGGCGGAGACCACAGCAGAGCCTGCAGGAACAGGGCGAATCACACAACAGCAGGGCGGAGCCTCGGCAGCCAAACAGTGGCTAGTCTGCCTTCTAGCTGGGCAGGACACCTCATAGAACATCCAAAAATAAAGCCCAAACCCCTCAACAGAGAGCATTTGAGGAAAAAAAAAAAAAGGGTTTTTTAATGAGCTCTGTTGCAGCAGAATCAAACATAGCAGCCTAATAGCCCTGAATGAACAACAGAGTGCACAGCTCAGCAATTAAGCCCCTATAAACTACAAACTGTCTCCTCAAGCAGCTCCCTGACCCCTCTATATCCAAAAGACTGACATTAGGCAGGCATCATCCTGGGACAAAGATAGCAGAAAAAGAAACTGGTAGCATCCCTCGCTGTGCCACAGCTGATAGAGGTGCACCCCAGACAAGCAGGGTCTGGAGCGGACCTCAGCAGTCGTACAGCGAAGGGGCTAGACTGGTAGAAGGAAAACCAAGCAACAGAAATACTTCATCATCAACATTCTGGGTGTCCACTCAGAGACCCAATCGAAAAGTCAGCAACTACGCAGACGACCAGCGGACAAATCCACAAAGATGGGAAGAAACCAGCGCAAAAAGGAGGAAAACACCCAAAACCAGAACACCTCGCCTCCTAGAAGGGACCAAAACTCCTCACCAGCAAGGGAACAAAGCTGGACGGAGAATTACCATGACGAAATGACGGAATTAGACTTCAGAAGATGGATAATGAGAAACTTTTGTGAGCTAAAAGATCATATATTAAATCAATGCAAAGAAACTAAGAACCTTGAAAAAAGATTTGAAAAAAGATTCGAGAAAATGATAACAAGAATGGATAACTTACAGAGGAATATGAATGAATTAAAGGAGCTGAAAAACACAATACGAGAACTTCGCGAAGCAAGCACAAGTTTCAATAGCCGAATTGACCAAGCAGAAGAAAGAATATCTGAAGACGAAGACCAACTGAAATAAAACGAGAAACCAAGATCAGAGAAAAAAGCGCAAAAAGGAATGAACAAAATCTCCAAGAAATGTGGGACTATGTGAAAAGACCTAACCTACGTTTGATAGGTGTACCAGAAGGGGATGAAGAGAATGAAACCAAGCTGGAAAATACCCTTCAGGACATCATCCAGGAAAATTTCCCCCACCTAGCAAGACAGGCCAACACTCAATTGCAGGAAATGCAGAGAACACCACAAAGATATTCCACAAGAAGAGCAACCCCAAGGCACATAATCGTCAGATTCAACAGGGTTGAAATAAAGGAGAGAATACTAAGGGCAGCCAGAGAGAAAGGTCGGGTCACCCACAAAGGGAAGCCCATCAGACTCACTGCAGATCTCTCGGCAGAAACACTACAAGCCAGAAGAGAGTGGGGGCCAATATTCCACATTCTTAAAGAAAAGAACTTTCAACCCAGAATTTCATATCCAGCCAAACTGAGCTTCAGAAGTGAAGGAAAAATAAAATCCTTTGCGAACAAGCAAGTACTCAGAGATTTTGTCACCACCAGGCCAGCTTTACAAGAGCTCCTGAAAGAGGCACTACACATAGAAAGGAACAACCAGTACCAGCCATTCCAAAATCACACTGAATGCTAAAGAGCATCAACATAATGAAGAATCTACAACAACTAACGGGCAAAACAGCCACTTAGCATCAAAATGGCAGTATCAAATTCACACATAACAATATTAACCCTAAATGTAAATGGACTAAATGCACCAATCAAAAGACACAGACTGGCAAATTGGATAAAAAGCCAAAACCCAGCAGTGTGCTGTATCCAGGAAACCCATCTCACATGCAAGGATACACAAAGGCTCAAAATAAAGGGATGGAGGGAAATTTACCAAGCAAATGGAGACCAAAAAAAAGCAGGAGTTGCAATTCTCATCTCTAATAAAATAGACTTTAAAGCAACAAAGATCAAAGGAGACAAAGAAGGCCATTACATAATGGTAAAAGGATCGATACAACAAGAAGAGCTAACGATCCTAAACATATATGAACCCAATACAGAAGCACCCAGATCCATAAGGCAAGTTCTTAATAACTTACAAAGAGACTTAGACTCCCACACAATAATAGTGGGAGACTTTAACACTCCACTGTCAATATTAGACAGATCAACCAGACAGAAAATCAACAAGGATATCCAGGGCTTGAACTCAGACCTGGAACAAGCAAACCTGATAGACATTTACAGAACTCTCCACCCCAAATCCACAGAATACACATTCTTCTCAGCACCACATCACACCTACTCTAAAATTGACCACATAATTGGAAATAAAGCACTGCTCAACAAATGCAAAACAACTGAAATCATAACAAACAGCCTCGCAGACCATAGTGCAATCAAGTTACAACTCAGAATTCAGAAACTGACCCAGAACCGCACAGCTTCATGGAAACTGAATAACTGGCTCTTGAATGTTGACTGGGTAAACAATGAAATGAAGGCAGAAATAAAGAAGTTCTTTGAAACCAATGAGAACGAAGACACAACATGCCAGAATCTCTGGGACACATTTAAAGCAGTCTCTAGAGGAAAGTATATAGCAATAAGTGCCCATATGAGGAGAATGGAGAGATCCAAAATTGACACCCTATCGTCAAAATTGAAAGAGCTAGAGGAGCAAGATCAAAAAAACTCAAAACCCAGCAGAAGACAAGAAATTACTAAGATCAGAGCTGAGCTGAAGGAGATTGAGACACGAAAAACCCTTCAAAAAATCAATAAATCCGAGAGCTGGTTTTTTGAAAAGATCAACAAAATAGACAGACCACTAGCCAGATTGATTAAAAAGAAAAGAGAGAACAACCAAATAGATGCAATAAAAAATGATAAAGGGGAAATCACCACAGATTCCACAGAAATTCAAACCATCATCAGAGAATATTACAAACAACTCTATGGGCATAAACTAGTAAACCTGGAAGAAATGGATAAATTCCTGGACTCCTGTGTCCTCCCAAGCCTAAACCAGGAGGAAGCTGAAACTATGAATAGACCAATAACAAGGTCTGAAGTTGAGGCAGCAATTAAGAGCCTACCACACAAAAAAAGCCCAGGTCCAGACGGGTTCACAGCCAAATTCTACCAGACACACAAGGAGGAGCTGGTACCATTCCTTCTAAAACTATTTCAAACAATCCAAAAAGAGGGAATCCTTCCCAAATCATTTTATGAGACCAACATCATCCTGATACCAAAACCCGGCAGAGACCCAACGAGAAAAGAAAACTTCATGCCAATATCCATGATGAACATAGATGCAAAAATCTTCAATAAAATATTGGCAAGCCGATTGCAACAGCAAATCAAAAAACTTATTCATCATGATCAAGTAGGATTCATCCCAGGGATGCAAGGCTGGTTCAACATACACAAGTCTATCAACATAATTCACCACATAAACAGAACCAAAAACAAAAACCACATGATTATCTCAATTGACGCAGAGAAGGCATTTGACAAAATTCAACAGCCCTTTATGCTAAAAACCCTCAATAAACTCGGTATCGATGGAACGTATCTCAAAGTAATAAAAGCTATTTATGACAAACCAACAGCCAATATCATACTGAATGGGCAAAAACTGGAAGCATTCCCTTTAAAATCTGGCACTAGACAAGGATGCCCTCTCTCACCACTCCTATTCAATATGGTACTGGAAGTTCTAGCCAGAGCAATCAGGCAAGAAAAAGAAATAAAGGGTATTCAAATAGGAAAGGTGGAAGCCAAATTGTCTCTATTTGCAGACGACATGATAGTGTACCTAGAAGACCCCATCGCCTCAGCCCAAAAACTCCTGAAACTGATAAGCAGCTTCAGCAAAGTCTCAGGATATAAAATCAATGTGCAAAAATCACAAGCATTCGTCTACACCAATAACAGACTTAAAGAAAGCCAAATCAAGAGCGAACTGCCATTCGCAATTGCTACAAAAAGAATAAAATACCTTGGAATACAACTCACAAGGAACGTAAGAGACCTCTTCAAGGAGAACTACAAACCACTGCTCAACGAAATCAGAGAGGACACAAACAGATGGAGAAACATTCCATGTTCATGGTTAGGAAGAATTAATATCGTGAAAATGGCTATACTGCCCAAAGTAATTTACAGAATCAACGCTATCCCCATCAAGCTACCATTGACTTTCTTCACAGAACTGGAAAAAACCACCATGAACTTCATATGGAACCAAAAGAGAGCCCGCATAGCCAAGTCAATTCTAAGCAAAAAGAACACGGGGGGGGCATCACACTACCGGATTTCAAACTATACTACAAGGCTACAGTAATCAAAACAGCATGGTACTGGTACCAAAACAGAGATATAGACCAATGGAACAAAACAGAGGCACCGGAGGCAACACAACATACATACAACTATACAATCTTTGATAAACCTGACAAAAACAAGCAATGGGGAAAGGATTCCATGTTTAAAAAATGGTGTTGGGAAAACTGGCTAGCCATGTGCAGAAAGCAGAAACTGGACCCCTTCCTGACACCTTACACTAAAATTAACTCCAGATGGATTAAAGTCTTAAACATAAGACCTGGCACCATAAAAACCCTAGAAGGAAATCTAGGCAAAACTATCCAGGACATAGGAGTAGGCAAGGACTTCATGACCAAAACACCAAAAGCATTGGCAACAAAAGCCAAAATAGACAAATGGGACCTAATCAAACTCCACAGCTTCTGCACGGCAAAAGAAACAGTAACTAGAGTGGATCGGCAACCAACAGAATGGGAAAAAATTTTCGCAGTCTACCCATCTGACAAAGGGCTGATATCCAGAATTTACAAAGAACTCAAACAGATTTACAGGAAAAAAACAAGCCCATTCAAAAGTGGGCAAAGGATATGAACAGATACTTTACGAAAGAAGACATATATGAGGCCAACAATCGAAAAAATGCTCATCGTCACTGGTCATCAGAGAGATGCAAATCAAAACCACATTGAGATACCATCTCACGCCAGTTAGAATGGCGATCATTAAAAAATCTGGAGACAACAGATGCTGGAGAGGATGTGGAGAAAAAGGAACACTTTTACACTGTTGGTGGGAGTGTAAATTAGTCCAACCATTGTGGAAGACGGTGTGGCGATTCCTCAAGGTCTTAGAAATAGAAATTCCATTTGACCCAGCAATCCCATTACTGGGTATATATCCAAAAGACTATAAATCGTTCTACTATAAGGACACATGTACACGAATGTTCATTGCAGCACTGTTTACAATAGCAAAGACCTGGAATCAACCAAAATGCCCATTGATAATAGACTGGATTGGAAAAATGTGGCACATATACACCATGGAATATTTTGCAGCAATCAGAAATGATGAGTTTGTGTCGTTTGTAGGGACATGGATGAATCTGGAAAACATCATCCTCAGCAAACTGACACAAGAAAAGAAAATGAAACACCGCATATTCTCACTCATAGGTGGGTGATGAAAAATGAGAACACATGGACACAGAAAGGGGAGTGCTAAACACTGGGGTCTATTGGGGGGAAAAGGGGAGGGCCAGTGGGAGGGGGAGGTGGGGAGGGATAGCCTGGGGAGAAATTCCAAATGTGGGTGAAGGGGAGAAGAAAAGCAAAGCACACTGCCTTGTGTGTACCTATGCAACTGTCTTGCATGCTCTGCTCATGTACCCCAAAACCTATAATCCAATAAAAAATTAAAAAAAAAAAATCAGTAATCAGGTGGGGGAGCTGGGAGGGAGTAAGTGTGATTATAAGAGGGCAGGCAAGGGACCGCCCCCCTCCAGTGGTGCTGGAACCATTCAGTATTTTGACTATGGTGGTGGATATGTGAACTCACACAGGTGACAGAATTATACAAACATTAATACACAGACAGTCAAAGTAAAACTAGGAAAATCTGCCTAAGATAGGCAGGTAGATGGAATCACTGTCAATATCCTTGTTTCGCAAAACATTACCATTGTGAAATCCTATTGAGAATCTGAAACAGCTTTGGTTACATCCTTTTTCTTTTTCTTTTTTTACCCTGTAAAATGTTCCTCTATAAGAGGTCAAATTATACTGTTAAGTAAAAAATTACTGATAAAGTAACTTTAAACTGAATATGGGAAATAACTACTGTGCTGTATGGTATAAATAAGCATCATATTTATAAGAATACTACTTTATATAATGTAACTGGATGTAACAAATGGCATCTAGTACTAGTAATAAAATTCATCAATGTAAAAAATCAGAAATCATAATTGTTACATTATTGTTTATAATAAAATAATGTAATTATGGCTACTATTACCTTTTCAGCGAAATACTGTATAACACCTCAACATAAAACTAACAATAATAATGATAGTAGTGTTAGCACCAAGATTTAAACACAAGTAATAGGGCTCTAAAGTTATGTTTTTAACCACTATGCTATAATCCCACTAAAAATTATCTGATTAATTAAAATATAACTCCAAGTATTTGTTCTTGCTATTTCTCATATCCAAAGGATCCTCTCATTCACAAATTATCAAATTCTTAAATATAGTCATTAAAAATCAGGCCCAATTATTACCCCTTTTAAGACATCTTTTTTCCAGCTAAAAGTCAGGGTCTAACGATTTTAAATTCCATTTACACTTTCATCTTCCTTTTACGTGGCATTTATTAATTTATTGTTAATAAATTTTAAACCACTATATTTTCATATTATGTCAAAGTTTACAAATCACTTTTAAATATATCACTCCTTATGTTTTATTTTGCTGTGAAAAGCCCCTGAGAGCAGGGACTGTGACTTACACCCCTATGTAATATCACCCTCCCTTAGTACTGCACCTTACATAAAGAATGCCTGTACGGATTTCAGTGTGATTACTGAACACCCACATGCAAGCAGTTTCAATAGAGAGGTTGAAAATAGTAACCAAACTACTTTTCACAATAAGAAAATAATCAATCAATGTTTTTAGATACTAAATCCCATTTTTCTTTAAAGAAATGGCTTTTCAACTTTAAAAGAATCCATTTTCATTTAAAAATGTCTGTTGCTGCAAACTGTCATCCGTTTTTTCCAAATATATTGTTGGTGCTTCTTAATCACTATAACAATGGGATTTCATTGCCATGGTGACTGGGAGAATAAGTCCGTAGACAGGAACTACAATTCTGTCACTGTGACTAATGGCGTTTTCCTTTCCTACATCTTTATTTTGATTTAATATATAAAGCCCAAAGGCAAGGTTGGTTAATTTCAATTACATGACATTACCCTAGTTCTGCTGCAGTAGGAATGCCACATTAAACTACAACAGCGCATTCTTATCAAGACTTGTGGCTACCTCCAAAGATTATAGTTAGAATTACCAAAAGCGTCAATTTAAACATGTAATATATATTCATTTTTATACTTCTAAGTATTTACAGTCACACAAACAATCTTTGATGCATGTGCAGGCAGATAGCTACTATTTTCATTTTGTATAGCTATCTCTGGCACCTTTCTCCATTTAACCCCATTAAAGCAATGCCAGCTTCAAAACAACAGAAAAACAGAAAAGAAATGACACAAGCAATGTGGCCAGAGGCTGTCCTATCATCCATGCATTGCATGCTTTGCAGGAACAGTCTTGAAAATAGTGATTTAGTTTACAACTAACAGAACATGAGTGAATACTTTCTCAAATTTTTACTGGAGAGCTAGAATTCCCATTTTTGAGTCAAGGTGCAGCTGTACCAGGTACAAGGTAAAACAGGTGAAAAAAATGTCCTTAGTTTAACCAAGTTCGCTATACAAAGCTGCCTCCATTTTCCACATCAATATTTTGAAAATGCTTTCTTTGCTAGATATCATATTGCAAGTTATTTGAAATATCTTTTCACTCAATAGGTATTTGTCAACAGCAAGCAAGAGAATAAATGTCTTCATAATAAGCTGAATCCTTAATTTGGAGAGAGCTACATAGAAAAGTAACAGGGAAAACAGTGGGTCCAATTAAAAAAAAAAGAATTGGGTACAATGGGGAAGGAGTAATGATTTTGGAAGTTAAGCAGGAAATAAACATCTCTACTCATACAAATAACCATAATGCTTTTAATATATCTTATCCCAATCCCAAAGGCTTAGCTTCAAAGTATACTGTTAGTTTGGGATTTTTTGTTTGTTTTTGTTTTTTTGAGATGGAGTTGCTGTGTCACCCAGGCTGGAGCACGGTGATGGGATCTCGGCTCACTGCAACCTCTGCCTCCTGGGTTCAAGCAATTCTCCTGCCTCAGTCTCCGGAGTAGCTGGGACTACAGATGTGTACCACCATGCCCGGCTAATTTCTGTATTTTTAGTGGAGACGGTGTTTCACCATGTTGGCCAGGCTGAACTCCTCATCTCATAAGATCCACCCACTTCAGCCTCCCAAAGTGCTAGAATTACAGGCATGAGCCGCCGAGCGTGGCTGTATACTGGTTTTTATTTGCTTCTTTCTTTAAGCTATATTATAAGAAAAATTAAGGTATATTAAATAGGTAGACATATTATATGAATTATGGCATACCTTTATCATGTAAATATTAAGAACAATATGAAGATTTTTAATTACTTAAAAATGTTTATTAAATTATATTAAATGAAAAAGTAAAATAAAACATTATAGCATATGATCTCAACTATGAAAAAATGTATTTTACATTAAGAAAAGCAAAAGGACACATGCTAAAACATTAACAGTTGTCGCCATGGATGAGCAGAATTATTTTTCCTATAAGTTCTATATGCTACATTTTCTCCCGAAAAGTTTATATTAATTTCACAATCAGGAGGGGATAAAAACCAACAGTATTTTTAAAAAAAAGATCTTCAAAATTTAGTTTCAGAGGAAATATCAAGATGAAAGGACAAGCCCAATGTATTTCTATATGTAAACATAATCTGTAAATCACAAGAATAATATAAATTATTATTATTACCATTTTTTAAAATAAAGCAACAAGGGAGATTTATGATAAAAACTCTGAGGTAAAAACCATAGAAGTGCTTAAGCGGCCTTACTTGAAACTTCAAATTACTGTATTTCCAAGTGGTTTTTTTTTTTTTGTAGACAGGCGAGAGTGCAGTGGCATGATGTCGGCTCACTGCAACCTCTGCCTCCTGGATCCAAGCAATTCACCTGCCTCAGCCTCCCAAGTAGCTGGGATTACAAGTGCCAGCCACCACATCCAACTAACTTTTGTATTTTTAGTAGAGACTGGGTTTCACTGTGTTGGCCAGGCTGGTGGTCTTAAACTCCTGACCTCATAATCCACCCACCTCTGCCTCCCAAAGTGCTGGGATTACAAGCATGAGCCACTGAGCCTGGCCCATCCTTAGTCTTAAGTTCAAAAATAGCATTCCTCACATTACACAGTTTAACTCTAGACATATTATAAATGCTAATTATGTATTGAATTAAAATTAGCTTTTAAATATAAAGAGATTAGGCCAGGCACAGTAGCTAATGCCTGTAATCCTAGCACCTTGGAGGGCAGGTGGATCACTTGAGGTCAAGAGTTCAAAACCAGCCTGGTCAACATGGCAAAACCTTGACTTGACTAAAAATACAAAAATTAGCAAGGTATGGTAGAGCACACCTGTAGATCCAGCTACTTGGGAGGCTGAGACACAAGAATCACTCGAACCCGGGTTGCAATGAGCCAAGATTGTGCCACTGCACTCCAGAATGGGCAACAAAGCAAGACTCTGTCTCTAAAGTAAACAAATATAAAGAAATTAATTTTGTTTCCCTTTAGCAGGCAAAGTGGGTTCCCTTGGGCATCTCTGCAAGTATTTGTTACAGTGCTCTTGCAGCAGATTATTATTGACTTACGAAGGTAATAATAGTATGGGCATGTAGTATTTTGATATATAATAATTTCAAACATCTTTATCCCATGTTGTTTCCCTTTTGTTCCCCTAAAGTAGGGCACTTTTCATCAATGCAAGAATAAGTGGTAAGAGAACATGCCTTCATGGACCAGCATCATCTTGATTTCTGTCCTGTTCATTTGAGAGCATTTTCCCCATCCTCTCATACATTTATTTACCTACTATATTTTTAAATATATGAAATAATGTAAGCTCTAAAAGCCTCCTGCAGGTCATTGCAGTGGCTCACACCTGTAATCCCAGCACTTTGGGAGGCCAGGGCTGGTGGATCTCCTGGTGTCAGGAGTTTGAGACCAGCCTGGTCAACATGGCAAAACCCCATCTCTACTAAAAATACAAAAATTAGCCGGGCATGGCGGTGTGCACCTGTAGTCCCAGCTACTTGGGAGGTTGAGGCAGGAGAATCACTTGAACCCAGGAGGTGGAGATTGTGATGAGCAGAGATCACACCACTGCACTCTAGCTTGGGCAATAGAGTGAGACTCTGTCTCAAAAAAAAAAAAAAGAAAAAAGAAAGCCTCCTACATTAGACATAGCCAAGTTTACCTATTTAAAAGAAGTTTAGGGTAAGCATAATACTATATGTTTATAACCACTGTAAGTGGGAAAAAATCATTCCTCTCAGTTTATCAGTAAAAATTATTAATTTCTGAAGCAAAATTTCATCCACTTTGCAAAATACATATTTCTTTCTTTAGAGTTTAACAAAAGAGTCATAATATAGAACAAAACACTGAAATAGTTACACACATTAACATCCTCATAGATGATACAAGGTGGTTTTAAGTTAAGCACAATAGTGTTTTATTAGAGAAAATAAATTTCTGGTAATTTGTCTATCAAAACCTTTCAGGCCTGGCACAGTGGCTCACACCTATAATCCCAGCACTTTGGGAGGCCGAGGCAGGCAGATCACCTGAGGTCAGGAGTTTGAGATCAACCTGACCAACCTGTTTTTACTAAAAATACAAAAATTAGCCAGCATGGTGGTGCGCACCTGTAATCCCAACTACTTGGAAGGCTGAGGAAGGAGAATCACTTGAACCGCTTAACTGTAAATTATGAGGTATTTTACAATATATCATGTTGGACAGTTGCTGAAGATATTATTTTAAAGAACACAATAACAAGCCTTTAAAAAGCAGTAGTCCTTTCATTGAATTCAGTACTTAACTGATTTTTATTATCCTAGTTAATGACAAGGGGTGGCATACTCAAAAAGCTTCAAATACTAGTAATAAAAATAATTAAAATATTAGAAAACAATGGTTATATGAAAGGGAAGAAACTGGATTGAGAACAGTATGGAGAACACACTGGAGGAGAGTAATAATGGAGTAAGGGAAACCCAATGGCAACTGCTACCATCACACAAGGAAAAATACTGGTGGCCATAAACAAAAGAGTAGCAGAAGGAGCAGAGAGAAGTGGACAAACTTGAGAAATGCGGGTAGAAAATAGACAGGACATGGTAAATAAAAAATTATGGGGTGGGGAGGTGCAAGGGAAGTCAAGAATAGTTCTCAAGTGTCTGGTGTGAACAATGAACATCATTCACCGAAAAAAGCCTGGGTGAAGAGCAAATTAGGTGGAGAATGGCACGAATGATAGATTTAGTCTGAGCCTCCCTTTGTTTTTTGGACAGAGTCTGGCTCTGTTGCCAGGCTGGAGTGCAGTGCAACCTCCGCCTCCCAGGTTCAAGCAATTCTCCTGCCTCAGCCTCTCCAGTAGCTGGGACTAAAGGCACTTGCACCACATCCAGCTAAGCTAATTTTTGTATTTTTAGTAGAGACAGATTTCACCATGTTAACCAGGATGGTCTTGATCTCCTGACCTCGTGATCCGTCCATCACAGCCTCCCAAAGTACTAGCATTACAGGTGTGACCTACTGCTCCCAGCTAGTCTGAGCCATTTTTAATTGGAGATGCCCAACTACAGATCAGGCCCACTGATCAGACTCCCCCAAGGAATTTCAGATGAAATGCAGCAACATGTGATATCACTGGCACTCCCTGGTTTACAAGCATCTTCAGCAATCCCACTCATTGCCACCAATGAGTCTGGCTTCTGTGATTCTGGATCAACATCACCCTTGTTGAAGGAAGGAAATGTTTTCCAACTTAGAAACACAGCCTTGCTAAAAGAAAGGCTAATTTCTTTTAGCATAATTTCTAGTTAATCTATTTATAATGCCTTTTTTATATAAAGAAAATGGAAAGTAAGTTCAGGTCCAAGTTCATGAATCATGCGCTTGTTCAGGCATATTTGACATTTCCAATTTTAGCCATGTCACAAAGATGGAAAAATTCATGATTTAGAAAGCCGAGTAAAGTTCACTGATCATCAAGTATTAAATTAGAAAATCCTCAAGTTTTCAGGGCAAACCATGAGCTATATCTGTTTTAAATCTTATTCTATTAACCTATCTATTAACATTTGGGAGCTGAAATACTGCACAGTATTCAGCATGAGCTACAGCTTTGAATTAATGATCACATAGGTAATAAATACTCTGAACTGAAGGCCAAAGCACAATTTAAACAGCGCTGCTTCTTTTAACCAAATCAACTATGCTTTTTCTTTAGTATCTCTTTTCAATTAACAGTAACATTTTCCTTATTCTTTTCCATTAATGTTATAAGTAAGGCAATAAATACCTATCCTTGCATTACCTTACAGTAATAACAGTACACACGTGTGTGTGTCTGTGTGTGTGTGTTAAAGAGCAGGAAGTGTTTGCGTTTTCATGTCATTTGAACTATATAAAGAATTCAAGATACCATAAAGCTTGAGAACACTGGTGATGTCAGGATTCTTCTCCAGAACAGCCACTGTTGAGGTCCTGTGCTGCACACCAGCAGACCTTCCTAATGTTACTTTCAAATCATTAATTTGCTTGCTGTCATTATCTGCCTGTTAAATGGCTATTTAAAACAGATAGGCCGGGCGCGGTGGCTCAAGCCTGTAATCCCAGCACTTTGGGAGGCCAAGGCGGGTGGATCATGAGGTCAAGAGATCGAGACCATCTTGGTCAACATGGTGAGATCCCCGTCTCTACTAAAAATACAAAAAAAAATTAGCTGGGCATGGTGGCACGTGCCTGTAATCCCAGCTACTCGGGAGGCTGAGGCAGGAGAATTGCCTGAACCCAGGAGGTGGAGGTTGCAGTGAGCCAAGATTGCGCCATTGCACTCCAGCCTGGGTCACAAGAGCGAAACTCCGTCTCAAAAAAAAAAAAACAGATAACATTAAGAGGATACGCATTCAGAAGATAAACCAAAGAAAACAGAATGTAACAAATGTTACTGGTGTACATTCTTTTAAGCAATAGAAACTACAACCAAGTCATGTCAGTGCATACAGCCCTTCCTCTGGATTTCTCTCAGATTAACTTAATGCTTTTCCATGGCCCTTCCCTTCTCTCAGGTACTTTTATTCCTGCTACTAATACGACTTCCAAACATTTCCTGTGCTCAAGTCTTTTAAAACAAGGGTCGTCTCTTAAGGAGTAACAGGTGTAGCCATTAAGAGTTAAAAGCTTGAACTTATATAAGACATAGCTAACTTCTGCTACTTAAAAGTTACATGACATATTAAGGTTTTTTTTTTAAACTTCTTTAGAGCTTATTTATCCTGCCTATTAAATTAGAATAACAGGTTGTTGTAAAAATTACTAAGATAATACATGAAAAAGATGTAAAACAGTGCTTGGTAGTCAGAAAAATGAGTGTCAGCTATTATTTTTATAATTTGCTTGGCAGGCTATGGATGAACAGCTGAGGAAATGGACAAGCTGAAATTATTCTCTGGAAATGATGAGGTGAAGATGAATGACCTTCAGAAATCTTCACATGACAATGGAGTGATTTGAAGAAAGAACACCAAAATCAATCTCATGCCTTACGCAGTGTAACAGAGTTTTTTAAAGGGTCCATTGACCCTAAAATATACTTTGTGGATTGTTTATGTTGTTGGCACTAAATTTATGAAGATATGGCGGAGGGGCGGGTGGGGGGGATATACTGATAATCTAGGACAGGCTTTCATAAATAAATGGTTGCCTCCTGACCAGTCAGCCTGACCTCAGTTTGTAATGTTTACATCCATTACTATGATTTTTTTAAAAAAGTATTCATTGTAGAAAGAGAAGATAAAGATTACTCTCAACCATAGAAAAAGTGACATGAAAACGTGGATACAACTCTTCTGTTTTCTTCAAGCAAAAGCGAATTATGGATACAAATCTTTTTCTGTGTTTTCTTCAAGCAAAAACCAAGTAGCAATTACAGTTATAAACTGAACCCATGACTTTTGTGCTGTTAGCTTTTTTGGAACTCCTCTTAGAGCCTTCACCATTGTACTCCACGTTATTCTGCTTTACGTCTTAATTAGATTAAACAGCATCACTTGAATCTGAGATCATCCTAAATCTGCCTGCTAAATGGTAATTTAAAACAGGCACCATTAAGAGAGCAAGCACTCAGAAAATCAACAAAAGAAAACGGAAGGAATGTAACAAATGTTAATGGTGTACATTCTTTTAAGCAACAGAAACTACAACCAAGTCCTGTCAGTGCATATAGCCCTTTCTCTAGTAGAGTGGCTAATGAACCCAAATGCTGACCTATAGCTCTTTTTTTTTTTAATTTTTTATTGGATTTTAGGTTTTGGGGTACATGAGCAGAGCATGCAAGACAGTTGCATAGGTACACACATGGCAGTGTGCTTTGCTTTTCTTCTCCCCTTCACCCACCTTTGGCATTTCTCCCCAGGCTATCCCTCCCCACCTCCCCCTCCCACTGGCCCTCCCCTTTTCTCCCCAATAGACCCCAGTGTTTAGTACTCCCCTTTCTGTGTCCATGTGTTCTCATTTTTCGTCACCCACCTATGAGTGAGGATATGCGGTGTTTCATTTTCTGTTCTTGTGTCAGTTTGCTGAGGATGATGTTTTCCAGATTCATCCATGTCCCTACAAACGACACGAACTCATCATTTCTGATTGCTGCATAATATTCCATGGTGTATATGTGCCACATTTTTCCAATCCAGTCTATTATCAACGGGCATTTGGGTTGATTCCAGGTCTTTGCTATTGTAAACAGTGCTGCAATGAACATTCGTGTACATGTGTCCTTATAGTAGAACGATTTATAGTCTTTTGGATATATACCCAGTAATGGGATTGCTGGGTCAAATGGAATTTCTATTGCTAAGGCCTTGAGGAATCGCCACACCGTCTTCCACAATGGTTGGACTAATTTACACTCCCACCAACAGTGTAAAAGTGTTCCTTTTTCTCCACATCCTCTCCAGCATCTGTCTCCAGATTTTTTAATGATCGCCATTCTAACTGGCGTGAGATGGTATCTCAATGTGGTTTTGATTTGCATCTCTCTGATGACCAGTGACGATGAGCAATTTTTCATATGATTGTTGGCCTCGTATATGTCTTCTTTCGTAAAGTATCTGTTCATATCCTTTGCCCACTTTTGAATGGGCTTGTTTGTTTTTTTCCTATAAATCTGTTTGAGTTCTTTGTAAATTCTGGATATCAGCCCTTTGTCAGATGGGTAGACTGCGAAAATTTTTTCCCATTCTGTTGGTTGCCGATCCACTCTAGTTACTGTTTCTTTTGCCGTGCAGAAGCTGTGGAGTTTCATTAGGTCCCATTTGTCTATTTTGGCTTTTGTTGCCAATGCTTTTGGTGTTTTGGTCATGAAGTCCTTGCCTACTCCTATGTCCTGGATGGTTTTGCCTAGATTTCCTTCTAGGGTTTTTATGGTGCCAGGTCTTATGTTTAAGTCTTTAATCCATCTGGAGTTAATTTTAGTGTAAGGTGTCAGGAAGGGGTCCAGTTTCTGCTTTCTGCACATGGCTAGCCAGTTTTCCCAACACCATTTGTTAAACATGGAATCCTTTCCCCATTGCTTGTTTTTGTCAGGTTTATCAAAGATTGTATAGTTATATGTATGTTGTGTTGCCTCCGGTGCCTCTGTTTTGTTCCATTGGTCTATATCTCTGTTTTGGTACCAGTACCATGCTGTTTTGATTACTGTAGCCTTGTAGTATAGTTTGAAATCCGGTAGTGTGATGCCCCCCGCTGTGTTCTTTTTGCTTAGAATTGACTTGGCTATGCGGGCTCTCTTTTGGTTCCATATGAAGTTCATGGTGGTTTTTTCCAGTTCTGTGAAGAAAGTCAATGGTAGCTTGATGGGGATAGCGTTGATTCTGTAAATTACTTTGGGCAGTATAGCCATTTTCACGATATTAATTCTTCCTAACCATGAACATGGAATGTTTCTCCATCTGTTTGTGTCCTCTCTGATTTCGTTGAGCAGTGGTTTGTAGTTCTCCTTGAAGAGGTCTCTTACGTTCCTTGTGAGTTGTATTCCAAGGTATTTTATTCTTTTTGTAGCAATTGCGAATGGTAGTTCACTCTTGATTTGGCTTTCTTTAAGTCTGTTATTGGTGTAGACGAATGCTTGTGATTTTTGCACATTGATTTTATATCCTGAGACTTTGCTGAAGTTGCTTATCAGTTTCAGGAGTTTTTGGGCTGAGGTGATGGGGTCTTCTAGGTACACTATCATGTCGTCTGCAAATAGAGACAATTTGGCTTCCACCTTTCCTATTTGAATACCCTTTATTTCTTTTTCTTGCCTGATTGCTCTGGCTAGAACTTCCAGTACTATATTGAATAGGAGTGGTGAGAGAGGGCATCCTTGTCTAGTGCCAGATTTTAAAGGGAATGCTTCCAGTTTTTGCCCATTCAGTATGATATTGGCTGTTGGTTTGTCATAAATAGCTTTTATTACTTTGAGATACGTTCCATTGATACCGAGTTTATTGAGGGTTTTTAGCATAAAGGGCTGTTGAATTTTGTCAAATGCCTTCTCTACATCAATTGAGATAATCATGTGGTTTTTGGTTTTGGTTCTGTTTATGTGGTGAATTACGTTGATAGACTTGCGTATGTTGAACCAGCCTTGCATCCCTGGGATGAATCCTACTTGATCATGATGAATAAGTTTTTTGATTTGCTGTTGCAATCGGCTTGCCAATATTTTATTGAAGATTTTTGCATCTATGTTCATCATGGATATTGGCCTGAAGTTTTCTTTTCTCGTTGGGTCTCTGCCGGGTTTTGGTATCAGGATGATGTTGGTCTCATAAGATGATTTGGGAAGGATTCCCTCTTTTTGGATTGTTTGAAATAGTTTTAGAAGGAATGGTACCAGCTCCTCCTTGTGTGTCTGGTAGAATTCGGCTGTGAACCCGTCTGGACCTGGGCTTTTTTTGTGTGGTAGGCTCTTAATTGCTGCCTCAACTTCAGACCTTGTTATTGGTCTATTCATAGTTTCAGCTTCCTCCTGGTTTAGGCTTGGGAGGACACAGGAGTCCAGGAATTTATCCATTTCTTCCAGGTTTACTAGTTTATGCGCATAGAGTTGTTTGTAATATTCTCTGATGATGGTTTGAATTTCTGTGGAATCTGTGGTGATTTCCCCTTTATCATTTTTTATTGCATCTATTTGGTTGTTCTCTCTTTTCTTTTTAATCAATCTGGCTAGTGGTCTGTCTATTTTGTTGATCTTTTCAAAAAACCAGCTCTTGGATTTATTGATTTTTTGAAGGGTTTTTCGTGTCTCAATCTCCTTCAGTTCAGCTCTGATCTTAGTTATTTCTTGTCTTCTGCTGGGTTTTGAGTTTTGTTGATCTTGCTCCTCTAGCTCTTTCAATTTTGATGATAGGGTGTCCATTTTGGATCTCTCCATTCTCCTCATATGGGCACTTATTGCTATATACTTTCCTCTAGAGACTGCTTTAAATGTGTCCCAGAGGTTCTGGCACGTTGTGTGTTTGTTCTCATTGGTTTCGAAGAACTTCTTTATTTCTGCCTTCATTTCGTTGTTTACCCAGTCAACATTCAAGAGCCAGTTGTTCAGTTTCCATGAAGCTGTGCGGTTCTGGGTCTGTTTCTGAATTCTGAGTTCTAACTTGATTGCATTATGGTCTGAGAGGCTGTTTGTTATGATTTCAGTTGTTTTGCATTTGTTGAGCAGTGCTTTACTTCCAATTATGTGGTCAAAAAATATGGAACGCTTCACGAATTTGCATGTCATCCTTGTGCAGGGGCCATGCTAATCTTCTCTGTATTGTTCCAATTGTAGTATATGTGCTGCTGAAGCAAGCACGACCTATAGCTCTTAAAACCAGATAGGAAAAGTCCACTGAGTTTTCTGTGGGTTTATGAAAAATGGTGTAAGTATAGTTTCAGAAACTCCCATTCATGTAGCATATTGGTGACAAATAATACTGCAAATTTTCATTCCCATAACTGGCAAAACTTAGAAAGCCCAATAAATCAGGTTAAATCCCAGATTTACCTATTATTTGAATAAAAGCTTTTTAAAGTCATGATAAACAAAAAACATTCTCAATTCAAAACATTAAATGTTATTTCCTATTCAATGTATTTATAAAGATCCAGATATCTAAAAAGAAAAAAAAAAAGAACACAAAGAAACCAGAAAATAACCCAATTAAAAGAAAAGCTTTGATGTTTCCCATCAAACTAAATGCATTTCCACTGTAAGTTTTTAGTGCTATAATCAAACAAGATATTTTAACGCTTTGGTTTTTTTCTTTAGTCAGTACAGGTTTGTATGTCTCCTTCATGGATAACATTGTACATACTGAATCATCCCTAATCCAAAAATCTGAAATCTGAAGAGCCCCAAATTCAAAACTTTTTGAACACCAACATGATGTCCAAAAGAAACACTCTGGAGCATTTCAGATTTTTGATTTTCCACATGAGGGATGCTTAACTGTAAGTTTATAATGCAAATATTTCTGACTTAAAAAAAATCTGAAATCTGCAATACTTCATGTCCCAAGCATCTCAAATAAGGGGTGTATAGGTTGAGACCTACATAAAAGAGCCTAAAAGAGCTTTAATCAAATCTGACTTCATCTGAAGCTTGGATGTAGTCTATATTGTCTTTTCTTAGTTAAAACATACATCTATCAAGATCTCTTCATTATTACAAAAAAAAAAAGCGTATTGTAGGAAAAACATTTTGGGCAGAAATCTAAAACTTTTAAATGTCAAGCTAAATTAACCATAAAATCTTCACTGCAAGTAGATAATTTTACTGATTGAAAACTCACCTTTGAACATTTTTAAATGAGGTGTAAATATCTGCAATATATTATAAAGAGCACATTGTTTTATCAAAGCATGATTAATTTTGTCACAGGTAATGGCACAAGCATTAAAAGATTTGGGTGACTGAAGAATGTCTGCAATAATCTGAGCATTTTCCAATAATCTGAGCATTTTCCTTTTTGCTTTGCTTTCTTTTCAGGAGACTGTTAAAATGAGGTAAGCATTTATGTCTATTTTTTCACGATTCTTGTATCCACTTAATGCTGTAAATTACTGTTGTTGTGAGGTGAGAATATGATGACCATTGCCCAAGCTTATAAAGCATATGAAACATAGCTACTTGCATGCATAGAACACCTCTAGAAAAATACACAGGTTATCAGTTACTGTGATTTCTTCTGGGTAGATGAGGAGTTTGGCTAAGGGGTAGGGTAGGACCTCTTTTACCTTTCTGTTCCTGTACAATGAACTTTTATAACCCTTTTAAAAACAACAAAATATTCTAAAATTAAATATATAGAGCCAAAGACATGCACAAATTTAAAACTATCATTTATGAAACAAATTACATGATAACCTAACATGTATAAACCATAGGGAGTAATTTCTGAAGAAGATTTCTTCCACTGCTCAAAGGAAACAAATCCAGATGCCTTGAGGCACAGCAAAGCTAGCCCGAACAGTGTGAGCTGACTCAACAGAAGAACAAGATGCCTAGCTTGTGAGACCAAAGGCTTCCCCTTTCTAAAGAGACCACTTCCTCAACCAGGAGGCTTCCTGTGGCTCCGTCAGTCATGGTCACCTCACTGTTACCATCCCTCCACCCATCCCTATAAAGATTCAAAGTCTTAAAGGGCAGGTCCCTCTCCTAGAGGCTTCTCCTGGAGAATACAGCCTAGCAAGGCTTCATGACATCTCAAGGATTTTGGCACACTTGGTTACTTCTCCACTCGAGTTCCTCAATTACTCCGATCTCATTTTTACCATGTGACACTAATGGTATATGTAACCAAGCCCTTTTTGCACAAAATTAAACCCACTTATTTATTCAGTAAATATTTTTTGAGACTCTAGGTCCTAGGTTAGGCACCTGGACAACTTATGCCATATAATTATTTCAATAAAAATTAGAATATAAAGATCTTAATTATCTAATACTTTGCCAACATAATTACTATAATTCATTTATTGAAAACCCTACTATGGGCCAGCATTGTACTAGATGCCTACTATACATTATTTCTAATTCCTGACAGATATTAATATTTCAATTTTATGGATGAGGAAACTAAGACTGGAAGGATTTTAGTAACTTGCCAAGCCCAGACAGTTGGTAAATAGCTGAGCCAGAATTAGAACGTCTATCTGGTTCCAAAGCCAGAGCCCCTTCCACTGGCTACACCACTGCTGCCTCACTGGAAAATTATCAAGATTCTTTTTCCATCAGTTTTGAATATAATGCTGTTTTTCTTTTTTATTATTACTGTTACACAAAAACACTTGGGTGCAAATTTCCTACTAACATAGAAAAGCAAAGCTAAAATGTTAATTTAATGAAGGACAATAAAATAAGGTTCTTGGTTAAAGGAAGCTGGAAAAGAAAATACCCAATTTCATAGTGTACTGAATTCTACTTCACCTAGCTGAAAACTATATTACATATTTCCTTTAGCCTTCTTTTCTCTTTGACCTTAAATAAGCAGCTAATAAAGAGAATAAATAGTCTTTCCCTTACTAAAATAAATTAGGTAAATATGGTTCTTTCACTTAGATGATAAAACATTCCCAGAAGACCAACTATGTCAACATCTACCCTGTCTTCACAGTAATGTGAAAATCCCATCTACCATCTTGGATTTGCTCTTTGGAGGCCTACATTTTCAAAGCCTCTGTAATTCATTATATTAAATATTACTGAGTGTCAGTCATATGCAGAAGAGAAATTTGACCAGCATCTTTCCAGGGAGTTCTTTATATCAAAAACTTCAACCCTGAACACTATAGTGATTTTTCATACCGACTTCCTTCTTACTTCAAAATTTAAGATGGGGGTTAAGAACCTGAGGAAAAGGTATATAATTTTATAGTAGCCACACTAGACCTTTTCAAAGAATTTGCAGGAAAAATTTCTCTCAAAATTCTAACCATGTTTTCATTCTAAGTGGTATTTTTAATAAATTCTCATTCAACTTGGTAGGCAGTATATTTTTGTAAATTTTTTTAAAGTTAAAAATCAAGGGTGGGCATGGTGGCTCATGCCTGTAATCCTAGCACTTTCTGAGGCTGAGGCAGGTGAACTGCTTGAGCCCAGGAGTTTGAGACCATCCTGGGCAACATGGTGAAACTCCATCTCTACAAAAAAATACAAAAATTAGCCAGTCGTGGTGGTGTGTGCCTGTAGTCCCTGCTACTTAGGAGGCTGAGGTGGGAGAGTCACCTGATTCTGAGAAGTCCAGGTGGCAGTGAGCCGTGATCATCATTGCACTCTAGTTTGGGCAACAGAGTGAGACCCTGTCTCAAAAATAAATAAACATCAAGGTTATATCTTTTTTCAGTTATATCACAACCAAATCACAGAGGAGGATGAAATTGTTCACTGATGGATGCCACATTGTGTAAATGAACTACCACTTGCTACATGCCATTATTTAAATACACCAACTTGTTATTGCCGTTTTATAGCCAAATTTTTTGGGTGAGGGGGAGGGGTTTTAAAGAATATTCATTTGATAGAGTTTTGATTTTAAAAACAATACATTTAGATTTTACTATAGAAGTCTTTGTACTGAGTCCCAATGGAACATTAATGCCCATATCTAAGTATCTTTCTCATCTAGTTCAATGTATCAGAGACAAAAATAAGTCCATTATATTTTGTAGTGTGTGTGTGTGTATGTGTGTGTGCATATATCACAGCCAAATTTTAAAGCAGGAAAACATGTTGGAAATCATTTAATCCAATTCCCTCATGTAATGGGTATAAAACAGAGGGAATTATGAGACTATTAGCTAAGATTAGTCAAATAATCTCCTTTGCAGTATGTGTTTGTTGGTGTTTGTATTCATTTCCCAACAAAGTTCTTTGAAAGCAGAGTTTTCCATCAAATGGAAGTTAAATATGTACTATGGACAGGGCACTATGGGAGTTAGGCCCAGAAATAAATAATTGAGATGCAAAGTCATATTACTACAAACAACAATGGATCAAGGCCTAATAGAGCTTCCAACCATGCTTGGAAGATTTACAGGGAGCCTTATCATCTGAACTGACATTTGAGCATGTCATGAAGTATGGGTAGGCATTTACCAGGCAGAGAACAAGCATGCTGAACATTCCAGGCAGGGGAGACAAAGTCACACAGCAGGAATAGAGAAGGTCTGAGGAGGTGAAGGCTCCCATGGCTGGATATTAAGTGTGGTGTCAAGTGGGATAGAAAAGGAAGGCTGGGGTCAATTTGGGCTCCATCCAAAAAGCAATGATGAAGAAATTGAGGTATTTAAACAGGACATAAGATTTGCATTTGAGAAATGCCCCAATATCTGCCCCGTGAAAAATCAACTGGGAAAGGGTAGATGGGAAAGGCTAAGGAGGATATATGAATTAAATCTATGACAAAGAGGATGAAGAGGTCAGATGCCACACATAGTGTTACTTTCTTTGTAATCCCCTATAGCCATAAGCTCACTGAGATACTTCATTCTTACCAGATTATCAACTGATTACAAAAACAAAGATTAGTGTAATTGTCCTCATTACAAAGTAGAAATCTTCCAATAAAAGGTAATGAAATTTTTAAATTAAAAATTACATAAAAAATATATCCCCAATTGTTTATTAAACTAGATGCTAATAACTGAACATTTTAATTTAACTCAAATTGCTAAATGCCATGCACAGTCTCATACAGTCCTATGGAAAGAGCAAATTGGCACTGAACTACATCAGTGAATTATGCTGTTGAATAATCATTAATACACAGAAAAGTAATGTAACCTTTATATTTCTTGCTATTAGAAAACTATGAAATGCCAACTTGTCAAAACAATATGTTCTCATATGATTATTGCTTCCGAATAGATATAATTAGTTGGTTGAAAGCAATTATATCTGACCTAATGGTTTCCAATATTATCAAAAGTACTAAAGACTACCTTTCTCAGTTCAACAGTAATCCTATTTTAAGGCTAATAATCACTTGTTCGTTGCCAGAAAACCCATCCTTATAATTAGAAAAATAAGACACTAACACCTCCACCATGGGCAAACAGCATTATCCCTCGGTCTCAGTTTTCTTATATGCATATTGTGATAATAATGCTTGTCAAATCTGCTGTCCAAGTTATTGCTTAGAATCAAGACAATTAATGTGATCACTTATAAACTGTAAAAAAAGTTAAAACAAATTAAGGGATCTTTTAAACACACCAAGTTGTTACTGCCCTTTCATAGCCAAATTTTAAAGCAGGAATATATATTGGAAAGCATTTAATTCGATTCCCTCATGTAATGGGTATAGGTGGTAAAAAACCGAACTACTCATCGTCTTTTCTCAGAATTCACAGCACACAGAGTTGGTATCACTCACTTGACAATCAATCTTGGATGGTGTCATATTCCTTTGTATATGCATTGTACCATTCTGAATTTTTCAAAGTATCTATTTTCCTTTCAATCAAATGTTCTATTTACCTTTTGATTAAAAAATTGATAATCAAAAGTTCAAAGTCTACTCTTCTAATTCTCTAATTAAACATACCTGAATTTTCTGTGTGCAAATTACTTTCATCTCAAATTTCTAAGCCACCAGGGTTGGACACCACAAAAACAGATGAAAAGAAAAATATATCATTTTATAAGATTCTAATAAATCAATAGCTATTCTTTTTAGCTTTAGACTGGTTTACAGAGAGAAATTATTTCCTCAGATTAGTTAACTATGGAAAGATTATATTTCCATATAATGAATAGCTAGTAAAGATTCTTTCATCTATCTAATATTTTATATTAACATTGTTGATGAAACATATGCCAAAATATCCTAAAGAAAAGAAATAGACATTTTTAAATGGTAAAAATTATCTTGCCAATAAATTTTTGTTAAAACAAATAATTTAAGAATTCAGAGAAATATGCAAAGCTATCTTTTTCTTTTTAAAATTAAACTATTTAAGGGCCCTGAAAATATTAATTGGAAAATAATATTTTACATATAATTAGAAAATTATAAAATTCAGCAAGTTAAACTGGCACAATAGATATTTAATAGCCTAGTACAAAACATATATCTATAATACAAATTGTCTAGGAACATTATACTGTGAATCTTCTTACATAACACATGGATAATTAACTTTCTCCATGAAAATTTTCAGTGTGTGTTGGCACAGTGAAACCACCGATCATATATTATCACAAATAATTGAGACCCAGAGTTTTTGGTTACTGAACTCCCCTTTCATTGTATTTAAAATATAAAATTAGTTTTTACTCAGAAGGTACATATATACACAATGGCCCTCTTTCTGAAGCCAATGTTTTATTAAAAACATTTTTGTCACTCTACAAAAGGGCACTCTGAGCCTACCAACAAAACAGCTGAAATGTCCCCCTGACTGAGTCTACAAAAAGTGCATGTTCCTTCATGAAGAAGGCGTGCATGTAGCGTGGTTGGAAAGCAAGTACTGGGTCTATTGTATATTGTGTATGATCTAAAGTAGAGAAAACCATCTGTCCTTTTGCCCTGAAAAAGGACCCCCTGTGAGCCTCTTCTCATGAGCCATTATAGTTTCCTTCAACCCTAACACTAAGCAGGCTTTGAACTGACAGCTATTTGTCACAAAAAGCTCATCTCTAGCTACATTTCCCCAGAGGTTTCAAGGGGCTTAGTCTACGATGACCAACCATGTCCTAATAAAAAGATGAGTGTGTCCCACCATAAAGTGAGACAGAGATGTGTGACCCACTTGCCACACAGAATAGAGAACAGTGAATGTAGTCCACTATAGAATATGCAAAGGCTCCTGAGGGAAAAGAAATGAGGATGGCTGAGGGCTTCTGTCTTCACTTTAATGCCAACAAGCAATTCTCTCAGAGTTGTAATGATCCTGTCTCCTTCACTCTTTCTACAAGAAATCTTTATAGAAATTACCATTCCTATTCAGCCCCAGGCAAACTCAAAATCAGTGCATTAGGTTTCTCTCTGTAAAGTTTTTTTTAGAAGACAATCACTTGGTAGTGTTGTTGAATTATCATAGTCCCTAGGGATTGTCTAGCCACCACCCTGGTGCCAAAATGGCGAGAGGCCTTCTACAGCATTGTCAGAGAAAGTCATGTGAGTATTTCTCCTTCCTCTCAACATCCCTCCACCTCCCCTGCTTCTCAATCCACTGGGCAAATACCTACCCATTATTTAGTGTTCAACTCAAAGGCTACCTTTTCTATAAAGACTTCCCTGCTCACTCTCCTCCATATATACTGCTGTCATAGAACTGATAACATTTAATTATCATTACATGTTCTTACTGGGGGATAAACCCTCAAGGATAAAGACTGTCCTATTTTTTATACAGCTACACAGTGTTTGACATAGTAGGTGCTTAAGAACTATTTATGGTATAATACTTTTGGGGGAAAACTTACAAAACTCGGTTTTATTCAACTTATTGAGCAGAAGAGAGCACCATCTTGAAGAAGTCTTAGCAGGATCTCCAAAAGGATAGAAGAGGTTAGGGAAGGAAACGTTCAGGGTTTTAGGGGCTGGTGTCGGTCACGGGTGGAGTAGTTTCAGGGTAGAAGTTACTCGGTGTGGTCTAGGCAGGAATTGCTCTGTACTGTAATTCTTAATTCTCTCAATGATGGTGAGCCCACCACATGAAAAGAAAGCCATTTTTAAACAACCTTGTTAGAGGGGAAAAATTTCTCTTATTTTCATCAAAAATGTGCTCCCTGTTCATTTCCACCCCGGGACCCAAGTTGTGCCCTGTAGTAGAAACAGCCCACCACACATTGGAAGACAATCACCATGCTTTCCTTAACATCACTGCCACTAGTCACTTCTAGCTCTTGTCCTTTGCAAGCTAAATGTTTCCATTCTCTTCCGCTGTCATTCCTTACAAGATAAATTTTAGATGCTTTCATCTTCATTGCTCCCCTCTAGAACCATTCTAGTTTGTAACCATTTCCTTCGAAATCAAAACAAAATACTGCATGCATGATTCAAATTGTGCATCACGTAATAGAACTACTACTTATTTTGTTCCAGGAAATAATATTGTTATTAATATAGCATTAATTATTACCCCTTAGCCTTCTCCTTGGTATCCCTCTCTCCATGCTTCTGAAAGGGATGGTTAAATATTTCAATAGAATTTAGGAACTCTGTTTCTTCAATGACGATGTATTTAACCAAACAGAGAGAAACTCGTGTATAAAGTCCATTATTATCCATACTAATTTAGAGATTTTGTTAAAAGCCACAGATTGCAAGCGTTGCTTCAAGTAATTAGTCTGGTTAGAAGACAGAAGGCAAGGGTGGGGCTAGGGTGAGAACTGGAGAGTGGGGAAGAAAAAAATCTTAACTGAATTCTTCAGTTTGAAACAGATTTTTTAACATTTTCTCTTCTAAAAGTATCTAGCAACTAAATTAGATTTGTCCTATATGTAAATATCAGAACAATATCCCCAGAAACACCTGTATTTTCATATGCTTCAAACAACAAGAGTCTTTGTCGAAAATACCAACACATAAATCACAGAAAAATTTCACTTAATAATACCCTGGGAATAGTAAATACCCTGGGAATCTTCCAGAGAACTTAGATGACATAGCATTTTTATGTATTGGTTTCTGATTCTACAGTCCAATATTTGAGCTTTCTGGCCCAATTAATAAATTTTATTATTATGCTTCACCATGACTTGGATGTTAATATTATTCCCCATTTCTAGAACTGCAAACAAAATGTGCTATTATTTTAATGAGCTTGGGCTGAATCAGCATATCTATTCAGGTCACTCTCTGAAGCACAGAAATAGAACTTGATCTATATAATTTCAAATCCAACATAGTCTACTTGTCAGACAGCATGCAGCTATGTAGCTTTATAAATGTTCAGTGATTATATACTTTGGTGTTCATATTTCTTATAGTTCAAATGGTATCTTACAAAGAGAAATATTTGGCAATTTCATCAAAGAAAAAGCCTGGATGCCTTAAACTATTAATTTTTATTGAATTTAGTCCTATAATTATTTGGGAAATGTTTTATATGTTTTTCCTATGAAAGTTACATTTGTAGAGCTGAAAGTCCATGGGCCAGCTCCTTGAGTATTCTGAAAAACTAAATATACTATCAAATATATATAAAATGTATTCTTGTGAAAATTTACAGTACAATACACTGAGTACTTAAGTCTGGCTAATTGCAGGAAATTGCCTTCTGTTAATGATGTAGTTAAAACACAAATATTGTCCCCATGGAACACCTTCTAGTTGCAATCCTGTTTATAAAGAATTTGGTGACTTGGCATAATACTCACTTTCCTTAAAGGACTCTCTCTTGACAAATGATTCCTTTTTAAGAAAAGCTTCTTAGTCCTCCAGGCTGTTCTAACAAAAATACCATAAGCGAGGTAGCTTATAAAAGTAACATTTATTTCTCACAGTTCTGGAGGCTGGGAAGTCGAAAGTCCAGGGGCCAGCAGATTCAGTGTCTGGTGAGGGCCCACTTCCTCATGAATGGCACCTTCTAGCTGTGTTCACACATGGTAGAAGGGGCAGGTTAACTCCCTAGGGACCTAT
Source organism: Callithrix jacchus (assembly GCF_049354715.1). NCBI lineage: Eukaryota > Metazoa > Chordata > Mammalia > Primates > Cebidae > Callithrix > Callithrix jacchus. Next base: position 88,047,318 of record NC_133504.1, on the reverse strand, counting down.
TTATATGGGCACTAATCCAATGTATCTGGTCTCTATCCTTATGAACTAGTCACCTCTCAAAAGACCTACCTCCCAATTCTATCACACAGGAGATTCATTTTTAACATATGAGTTTTGGGCAGGAGGCGGGGAGACACAGACACCCAGATCACATCAAAATGAAAATTAATCCTCCAATTTGTTGTAACTACCTCACAATTCTATTTCAATTTCTGCATTAATTATGTGGCTTACGGTAAGATATTCATAGCCAAGGACCAAGGAATGCAACAGATTTCATGTTCAGCCAGTAAGAAGGGAATTTTAGGATTTCTTAAAAATATACCTAACTGGCTGGGTAAAGTGATTCATGCCAGTAATCCCATTGCTTTGGGAAGCCGCAACTATCCTGGGCAAAATAACAAGACTCCATTTCTACAAAAAATTAAAAGATCAGCCAGGTCTGGTGGTTCACACCTTAGTCTCAGCTGCTCAAGACTCTGAGCTGAGAATAGATCGATCCCAGGCTTTTGAGGCGATAGTGAGCCATGATTGTGCCACTGCACTTCAGCTTGGGTGACAGAGCGATACCCTGTCTCAATCAATCAACAATCAATTAAAATAAAAAATATACCTCTCTCATAATTAGAAATAAACTGTGAGTTTTTGAAAAGTAAAATGTTTATAAAAGTAAATAAACTAATATAAAAGATAAATGTATACATAGGCACATACACGTGTTGAAAAGCTTTTATCAACTGTTAATTATTTTCTGTTAATAAGTCATATCCACAACAATCATGTGAACATTTGCTCTTTATTTTACTATGTATCTACATTTCCTCTTTCTCCAGCATCTTGGAGCTTTACCTTCTTATCTTACATTTGTTTTCTGCAGACCAAACCAGTTCTGAAAATTCTACCTTTGGGGTACCAACATGAACAGTCTGCTCTAATAAAGAATTCCTAATCTAAGATCCTCAGAATACTGAACAATGAGGCAGGGTCTAAGATCTAGCAAAGAGTTTACATGGTCTTGTGAGGAAACTAGAATTCCTAGAGCTTTTCCATAAGTTTGGCCTGTACCTGCCTGCATTGGTCTATCTAGGTCTGCTATAGAAACCATGATAAAAATTTAAAAGGTTAAACATTTCACAGGACTGAACAGTGAAAATGACATGATTAAGTGTTGAGGCTTCCTTTCTCTTGATCACCAACGTGCATTACCATATGTTCAAAAGAAGTTTAGAGACAAGAAACAACTCAAATATCCATCAATTGAGAGTATTTTTTAAATTGCACACCCATTCAGTGGAATCCTATTTAGATATCAAAGCAGCAAAAGATGAGACAGCATCACCTATAAAACATTCTTACCAAAAATGTTCAACCTGAATTTTATCAAGTTTACAGGAAACATAAGAAATACCAGAGAAGTGAAATAACACCATGCATAAACAAATAATTGAGAACATACAACATTCTAACAAATACAATGTCTAAACCTTGAATAGAACTTGGTTTGGGGGAGAAAAGTTAGCTACAAAGACATTCATGAGACATGGTGGAAACCTAAATATATGCTGGATATTAGATGACATTAGGAAATTAGTTTCTTAGTTATGATTATAGTATTGTGGTTATAACTTTAGAAAATTCATGCTGAAATACTTAATGGTAAAGTGGCATAATATCTACAACTTACATTCAAATGGTTCAACAAGACACATACACATGTAGCTATAGATATAAAAGATACAAATATGTAGATAGACAAAGCACATCCAAAAATGTTAGACTTGACTATTAAATAGGAAAAATAATTAATTGGAAGAGTACAAGAAAAGAATTTTATAAAACAGTATGCAAAAGGCTCTTCTAAATTTGTATAGTTGACTACAAGCAATTTATATACTAGTTACCATTCACTAGTTTTCAAAGAATAAAATTACAATTAAACTAAAGCTGATCGGGGAATTGCTTAACTTTTCTTTGATTATCCAGAATGCAGTCAAGGAACCATACAGTGGAGAGGTTGTTATAAATTTACTTAAAGTCATTCTCCAAAACCTGATTTCTTGAACAAATTTCCACATCAGCTCCTATATTTTTGCAATTCTGTTATTTTCCTAAATATGGCAAAAAAAAATCTAGATTCCAAATAAATAAGGTATTTTTTAAAGTAGGAGGGATGGAAAGAACAGTTATTTTGACATTTTAGACTCCTAAAACAGTAGAAATTTTAATTTCTACTAGCACTCCTCCACTCAAACCGCCTTAGGAATGTGTAGATGACCAGACAGTCCCTTCTAGAAGGCACCTGAATATGAGCTGGATGTGACCTAAAGAGGTAACAATGGTGTTAACTACTAATAATCTTCTCAAAACCGTATTTTATATGCAGGAAGATCAATAGCATTCAATAACAGAAAAAGCCACTTCCAAGTTCTTAAATGTTTATTCCATGGTTACTAATCTAATCATTTTGGAAAAAATAACTGGTCTAAAAGATTATACCCATGTAGTTAATAAAAAGTAATGCAAAAGCAAAGATAACTACAGGAGGGTTTTAAGACTATAGCTTTATTTTAGAGCAATATAAGCACTTTTTTAGTTATACTACTAAACTTTCTTCCTTAAAAACACTTTCCCTGCAAGAACAGTAAGTGCCCTTTCTAAGTCACCATCGAATGTGTGATTGTTAATATAATCATAAATTCTCCTAGATGAGCCTAAGGGGGTATGTCATTATGACATGCTGCAGGAAACAGAAAACCAACCTAATGAGAAAAATGATGATTTACACACTTAAGTTATATTTTTGCTTCAAGTTTGTTTTTAAAGCTAGTTTATGAACTCATCTCTCAGTGAAATTTTTTTTTAATATGAACACTGAAGTTCATACTAAGCAATTCTTCAGCTACTCTAAAAAACAGAATAAAATGTTGATGGATTTCTGGCTGGGTTTTAAATCCAGCTCCCCAAAGAGTGAGAAGAACAGAAACCAAAGTTCCTGCAAAGTGTTCAGGACAGAACTTCAAGAGTGATTACCATTAACGAAAATACTCTTTTCAACTTAGATAACTACAGTGTTTTCCCCTTGATGGCACAACAATTGAGCCAGTAGCAGAATTGGAAAAGAACTAAAAAGTGTTGCCTATAAATGAGAAAAAAACAATGAAAAAGACAAAGCTGAGCCAATCAAAACATCACTGATTTGTGGTACAGTGGAAAATAAACAGATTTTAGAAGGAATTCTGAGTATGTGTCATTTAACTATTTACAGAATCAAGAACTGTGAAAGATATTCTTTAATATCGTTTGCTAATCATTTATACTACGCTTTTATCACCCCACCTTTCTGAGTTCACCACAATGCTGATGGAGGATACCTGGAGATCAGCACTTTCATTTCCTGGCTAATATGCCATTTCACTGTTCACTTGATGGCTTCATAAAATTAGAACCAGTAATTCCACCTTTATGTAAATATCGGCAATGCACACAGATAAACAACGCAACATTATTTATAAAGATACCAAAATAACCTAAATGTATATTTTTAAAGTTCAATTCTGGTAAATGCAAATGAGTATCATACAGAAATATAGCATGGCTTTACAATGAGTATACTACCTTTATAAGAAAAAACTTTAAGTTTGCTGTGTTCTAGTATGAGGTCTTGAGAACACTCACTTAAGCTACATATTACTAACGTTATTTGATTCAGACTACACATAAAAGGCTTTGATGAAACTAAAATGTTTATTGTACCTAATTATGACAAGTTACTCTCTAAGCTTTGTTACTATTGCTCTATGCCTGGTGGAGCACTGAAGAAAAAAGGATAAATATCTTATTTTTAAGGAAAGAAAAATACAATAATATTCTTAATAAACATACGAACAAGGTGTATAGTCTGAAATGTGTCACATGAAAAAACTAAGCAGCATTAAGTAGAAAGGATAATTGAGTTGAAAAAGGAGAAATGTATATAAAATATGTTACTTCTTTTTTTCTCCAAAACTGAAAATGTCTCTGTGTATTTGAGTTAGATAGCTACTATAGCAATCTTTCTGCCTCCGCCCGCCAAGTAGCTGGGACTACAGTCATGTGCCACCACACCAGGCTAATTTGTTTTCTTTTTATTAGAGATTGGGTCTCAGTATGTTACCCACTATGTCACTTGTCTCAAACTCCTGGACATTAGTGATCCTCCTGGCTTGGCATCCCGAAGTGCTAGGATTACAGGTGTGAGCCCCCATCAGCCAGCAAAGTTTTTAAAAAAATAACTTGAATACTTTTAGGTAGGTCCTACAATCCAATCTGCTGGCAAGATAGCCTAGTCTAACAAACTTCACACGAGTGTGATACTTGTCTGACATTTGAGTTTGTTTCCGGCTTTAGACTTTAGTCCTATCCAGAGTACCTTCATTCATACTCACGTTTGTTCCCCTTTGCTTCCATTTCTTCCTTCTTTCTAGAAACTCATCAAGCCCTACTTCTGCAAGTTGAGAAACACTTTATTAATCTTAGACTATCTCAGCTAAAGTTCTGCGAACCTCCAAACTACTTCCCTCCAAATATCCTTGGTGAAAAACATCTATCAACCCACTGAACAGCTTACCCTTAGTCATATTATTATATCTAAATGGGAAAAATCAGTGTTCTATGACCAAAAAAGCTTAGAAACCATGCTATATTACATTTTCCAATTTGGAGACTCACAATGCACAGTCTACAGTAAATAAATCTGCTTATATGTGTTTAATTTAGTGTACCTCTAATTTATTTGATCCTGAAAACCTTCTTTCTCACAACGTTTTTTAACAATAAAAAAGAAATGTGACCAGGCACACTGGCTCACACCTGTAATCCCAGCACTTTGGGAGGCTGAGACAGGGAGATTACCTGAGGTCAGGTGTTCAAGACCAGACTGGCCAACATGGTGAAACCCCGTCTCTACTAAAAAATACAAAAAATTAGCCAGGCATGGTGGCATGCGCTTATAATCTCAGCTACTCAGGAGGCTGAAGCAGCAGAATCGCTTGAACCCAGGAGGCGGAGGTTGCAGTGAGCCAAGACCATGCCACTGCACTCCCGCCTGACCTGGGTGACAGAGTGAGACTCTGTCTCAAAATAGAAGAAAAGAAAAAGCAATGGTGCTCTGAGGAACACAGTTGAAAGCACTGCAATGCATAGAAGACAAGTAAATGGATCACTGTAAAAAAGACAATTCCAAAGGTGCTCATAAATAGATTATTGGCAACTAAAAGAGAAAACTACCAGAAAGCCAAGGGGCTCTGTGCATTTTATTACAGAATCAGAAGAAAACACCCCAGCCCATTTTCATCAAATTTCCAAGTCATATGGAGGAAAGGAAGTTGGAAATTTATTGAAAGAATAATTATTCCAACAAATCCCAACAAGACTGGATTTAGGTTTTATAAACAGAGATAAACATTTAGTACAAATATATATATGTAGTCTAGAATTTGCCCCCACACACACACATACCCCATCCAAAGGAAAAAAAAAAGACCTATATGATAGTGAGAAAGACAGGACTTAACAACATACGTAAAAAATACTTGAGGATTTTCATCAGTGCTAAATTCAATGTCAGTCAACAGAATTATGAGACCAGCAAGAAAGTTATTACAATTTTAGTCTGCTTTAGTTAGCAGTATAGTTTCTATAACTAGGGAAGTTTTCCTCTCTCTCATTCTTGCTTATGCCTGTCAGGCCACATCTGGAGCTTGAGAATCAATTGCACAAATTTAAGAAAGAAATAGATGAGCTGGAACCTCTGAATTAAGGGAATTTATTCTAAAAATAAAATCATCAATAGGAAATATAGGTTATTTTAAATACCTGAAGAGTTATCATAGTACAGAGGTACTCAATTTGTTTTTTATGATGTAGGGTGAGAATGGTATACAGAATCAAATGATCCATGCTATATAAGGAGATGAATTTCAACCTAATAAAAAGATGAAGTTTTCTAACAAACTTGTCCAAAATTGAAAGGTCTATTTCAAATGATAATCATAAACTGAATGACTTATGTCACCAATTATTATAGCCAGAATGTCACTAAGGGAATCCAAATATCAAATGTCATGTATGTCTGAACAACCTTCAAACACACTCTCTCCAACACTGAGGTTTAAAATACTAGCCAAGGCAGCAGTGTCCCTTGGAGACAACTTTATCAGGAATAACGCAATTCACACAATTTGAAAAAAGGGATTATCAGTGCCAGTGGGGGCAAGAAGCTGAATGCTGACTCAAGAGTTGATGGTTCAGCTTTCAGGATTTTGCAAGCCCAATGTTAAACACAGTGATTATTAAAACAAATTTTATGAACTTACAGTTTAAAAATGACACTAAAAGCACAGCTAGTAAACACTCAAATGTCACTTCCTAACGTCACTTCGTTAACTTGAAATCAACCCTGGTAGGATATTTACACCCAAAAAACATGCAAATGCTACAAATCAGAGGAGGGGGGGTTGTCTTTTTTTTTTTTTTTTTTTGAGAGTGCTTAAGCATTTATCAGCAGCATACCACATTAGTAATACCTTAATCAAGAAGAATTTATTAGGCTTCCAGCCTGGTAGAACAGAAGTAGGAACAATCGTAATCTTTCTCAGGAAACAGAAGAAACAGGAAATAGTATCTGAACGTTTGAAAGTTATCTGTCATCCTATTAAACTGCAGTACAATTACACAATAATGTATAGCCTTCAAAAATAATGATGGAAATCAATTTGTGTTAGGAAAATATGCAACAAACTCTATCTCTGGAGAGAGAGATGGGATACTGTATACCACTTTTAATTCAAGTATCTGCATTTTGCCATATGCATAGATCATTTAAGAATAATAACAACACTATCAGCAAACACAAAGAAAGAGGTCAACCTTGAGGTACACCTTGAGCATCAGGCAATAGAAGCAGCTAGAATGTAGAGGAGAAAATAGCTTTGACAAAACAATAGAAATAAAATTCTTAAGGCCCCAGCAGGCACTACAAAGGATCCCTCTTGATGAAAAGATCATCATATATTCTGACTGTTCTGACTACCCTTCATTTCCCATTCTTCTAATAGAACTAGCTGCAGAGTACATATTCTTGCCTTTTTTATTAACTAGGAGTAAGTAAAGAATGGTTCTCAACTGGTTCTCAAATTTTTGCTCCCTCTGGGACATTTGCAAGATTTGGAAACATTTTTGGTTATGAAGCCAAGGGGTGCAACTGGCATCTAGTGGATAGAAACAAAGGATGCTGCTAAACATCCTATGATGCACAGGCCAGCAGCCCCAACAATAAAAAATTAACCAACCCAAAATATCAATAATGGGAAGGTTGAAAATCTGTATACCACTGCTACTGAGGGCCACCTAATTGGATCTCTGTTCTTACAACCCAAGGGAGTCTAACCAAGAACCAGAGATTCTGCCTTCGCTAGAAAACATGACCATTGAATCTGATCCAACATTTAGGAGAGCCAGCAAGGCTGTAATAACTGCCACAGAAGGCATCCTGGGGAGGGGTTAAAAATGTGACAGTTGACCTAACAACTGCTAGAGATCATTTATCTTCAGAAAAACCATCTCACTGGTGTGTTTCCAACATTTCTGCAAAGTATCATAATACAAACACACACACACAAAATCCAAATGCCAATTTCTTTAATAGCATGTTACTATTTTTGAAGTCATCAAAAGTAAACTGGAATTATGAAATTCAAATACTAATTATCATTGTAGTTTTAAATCCATTAAAATTGGATACGGTTGGCCACAGGCCATACTTCCGTAACTATTAATTCTATTACGGTCTTCAGTCTGCTTATCTGACACCATTAGTTCTTCGCAAGAGTTTAGCAGCCTCCTTATTTCCCTAAACAGTCAGGCATTTGGCCCAGGGTCTCACCCATAGTAAGTCACAATAAACACTTTATTAGTTAATTGAATAAAAAGATTTTTAAAAGACTGCTATAAACATGACATTTCACCTTTGCCAGAGTTGACTGGCATTAGGTAATACCAGAGGTCAGTTAACATCCACAGTATATCATTTTTAAATACTAATATCTGAAATGTTTACTATTTATAATTAATCCCTCCCCTACCTACTAATATGAGACAATCAGAACATAATTTTCTTTTCAGTGAAGATAAATATTTCCCTACAAAACCCACCAATCCACCTGTAGTTTCAATGGATTCCCCTCACCCATAACCCCCATTCTGACATATTTTCTTCCTAGAATGTATGGGCAAGGCCATTATCTAGCTTCAGTCATTCTTTTGCCAGAATCCAAGTTGGCTCAGCCAAAAGGTGGCAGCAACTGAACAGGCAGGAGCAGACGGGAGCATCCACATACCTAGGAAGCTGAAGGCCAAGCTGTTTGAGGAGCTGATAGAGTGATAGAGGTAAAGCAAGATCAAACAAGGCAGGCTAATGAAAGACATTTGGGCCAAGAACAGGCAAATAAATCTTTCAAAGTATGGATTAAGACAACATTGTCTGAAGCAACAACACATGCACGAGTAAGATAGGAATTGAAGCTGGGCGCAGTGGCTCACACCTGTAATCCTAGCACTTTGGAAGGCCAAGGTAGGCGGATCACAAGGTCAGGAGTTCGAGACCAGCCTGGCCAATGTGGTGAAACCCTGTCTCCACTAAAAATACATAAATTAGCTGGGCGTGGTGCCTCATGCCTGTATTCCCAGCTACTTGGGAGGCTGAGGCAGGAAAATCTCTTGAACCCAGGAAGCAGAGGTAGCAGTGAGCCGAGACTGTGCCATTGCACTCCAGCCTGGGCAATGAGAGCAAAACTCTGTCTCAAAAAAAAAAAAAAAAAAAAAAGGACAGTGAAAATTGTCCTTGTTAGTATAGTGGTTAGAAAAAGAAAGAAGATGGGAACTGGCTGAAAGAATCCAAGAAAAAAAACAAACTAGGAGATGAGATATCTGAAGTCAAAGCCAGGAGGGCCAAAATAGCAACATAAAATCCCAGAAGCAACCATATGCTCATATCAGGCAAATGCAGTCTACAGATGAATGGTTTCTCCATTCAAAAAGGTCCTTCACTCCTTCCCCCTCCTCCGCCTTATTCAGGCTCAGGAATAATTAAGGATTTCCTCCTCTACAACTCTTGCTAGAGAAAAAGGCTAGATTTTTTTTAGATTATGAAACAAATATCATTTATGAGCTCAAAATTTTAAACACAGTAACAGAGTTGGTGTAACATGCTGTTGCTAAATACACACAGTGAAAAACAATAGGAGCATGGAACTGATTCACTCACAAACATTTTCTTTTCAAATCACAAATGTGGTTCCCTGCAAAATCCATTATGATCAAAGTTGATCACAATGTATATCCTACTTTTATATATCTTGCTCTTCTGGTTTTTTATGTTAAACACTTATAATGGCCACTATTATTAATAGGGTGGTTCCCTGGAAGTACAGAAGAGGGAGAATCAGTAAAGTAAGTGCCTGTACATAATTTCCCAAAACACAAGGTGAGGTCAGCAACTCCTTCTTTAACATTAAGTGGAACTATTCACTGGTACCTAAGTACAGGATACAGAGTCTTCCAAAATGGTGTCTGCCTCAAACAAATTGTCAGTGTTATAATTTTTCATTTTACACTTATGCAAATGGTAACAGTAATGCAAGCATAGCAATTAGCACCACCCCCATGGGCCTAGCAGATAAAGCCCAAACTCAGAGGAACTGTCCTTTAAATAACTAATTTTAACAAAAAATGAAAAAATTAAGTCCACAAAATCCATAGGTTGGGAATAAGGAAGGAAACAGAATAATAATCATTATTATCAAAAATACTAAATTTAATATATATATACACACATATGTATATACAAATATTTTTGATTACCTAAAGAACTATTTCCTGTGTAGCTGCTTTAGTAATACAGGGAAAAATTTGTGCTCCTATGGAAAACTATGCATTGTCTACAGCACATCTTTCCCATGTATCTGATTCTGATTCTTTGAGAGCTATTTTATAACTCTGTAAGTTGTAAATAATTAGTAGCAAAACAAAATTACTTTTGTCTATAGACATGCAAATTCTGAGTATAACTGAGTTCCCACTGTGAAAAAGTCCAGTTTTGCCTCCCTTTGTACATCAATTTCAATACTCCTGAACTATAAATGCCTTTAAACTCTCCTTTGAGCTGGTTATAATGCCTTTATAACTCTCCTTTGCTTACTCATACCTTACTTTAATGATTTAATCCTTCTTTAATGATTTAAGTAAAATCTTTAGCACTGGTTAATTTTACATCTGTAAGAAAGTCATAATTTTATTTTTTGAAAAGTATTTTTAACAGTAATTTTTGAGAAAATAATCAGTTACTTTTTGAAATTTTGGAGGAGTATTGATATTTGCCATCGATGTTTTCTCAGTTACGCTGCTAAATTGAAACATGAATATAGCTATCACCCAGGAAAGGTCTAGAGGCTTTAGGACACAAGGGTGATGAAGCTTCGAATCAGAAGCTAACAGTAATCCAAGTAAAATGTCATCAATAGAATGAAAGCAAAATAGGGGTTCTATCCATGCTAGAGAAGGGAAGATAAGGGAGCACCCTGAGTAGAATGGGGTTCTTATTTAGGAACACAGAACATCCTCTGTTTTTATAATTTCATAGCTATATGGCTACCTCCCAAAGACAATCCTGTCCACTCTGCTTGCCAACCATGGATCACATTAGGGCAATGCTTTTTCACTGAGGGCCTGTTTGCTGTATTTACTTTAGGATTTTCAGGAATCCGGTGACATTATTAATCTCATCACATCCTATAAATGTCAAACAGTGTGAATGTTTAAAATGCTAGCAGTATACGATTACAAATAAACAAAAGTACAGATGTAATAACTTAAACATGATGAGAAAAAATGATGTATGATACATACATACAGAGGATACATGTTACTGATTATAAAATTCCTCTGTCTGAGATTTCTTCTTGAGGATTGATGATGGAAACAAGGGTTTTCTGCTCAAAAAGATGAAAGCTTAAAAGAATAAAACACATTCTGAGTCTAATGTGTCATGAGCTCACCCATAGAATACAGAAAGCATACCTCAGACCCCTCAATTCAAGGGCATTTTTTACCATAAAAATAAATGAACCTTTTTTTAATATTCCAAAAATGGTAACATAAATTTTACCACAAATACCTGGCATTTCTCATACAGAAATTGGTTGCAGAGCCAACCCAATATTCAGGAAAGTATCTTCAGAAATAGCTATAACTGGGAGCATTAAATAATTTTGTACGGAGGAAATTACATGCAAGAACATAAAAGTCCTGGTTTCTTTACGGATATGATTTCTAAATGCTAGAGGTTTGGGGTTTTTCAAATTAAAAACTTCCAGATGCTTAACATGTATGGTAGTACTAAGTCACACTTGTCAGGCTTGCTGCTTAAAATCCTGGGAAACTGTCAGAATACCTATAGGGGTTGGGAAGGAAATTTAGGGAATACGCTTTGTTTAGTTAAATCTCTTTTCTTGTAGTTTGCAATAGCTTTGGTTGGCATGTATCAGGAACGGCCAGCCTTTTGGCTTCCCTGGGCCACATTTGGCAGAAGAATTGTCTTGGACCACACATAAAATACACGAACACCAACGATAACTGATGGGCTAACAACAACAACTGCAAAAAAACTCGTAATGTTTTAAGAAAGTTTACAGATTTGTGTTGGGCCACATTCAAAGACGTCGTGGGCCACATGCAGCCTGCGGGGACATGGGTTGGACAAGCTTGGCCTACATGGTGTTTCCAGTCTGTTTTACTTGTTCAACTTTCCTATATTTGTTGCTTTACTGATAGTCTTTTTGCAGAAGACAAAGTAACCAGTAAAAAAGAAAAGTCATTTTCTCTTCCATCTTCCTTGAAGTCCATAGTTTGAGACTGTATATTAAAGAGAAAAAAATTGCTCACCAAAGCTTGATAACTTGTACAACTGCTGTGTCATTCTGTGTCCTGCCAGACAAATGACGAAGGTGTTTCAGCTAGCCAAACAACTGTCCACAGCTAGCTACTCATACAGTAAATACTGCTGCTGATGACAGTGGGCATTCATTTCAATGTGAGGTAGAGTATTGTCTTTCAAATTTTCTTTTGCAGTACTTATCACAGTATGTTGTAGCCAGATTTATACTCTCTATGTGAAATGTATTGCATATCTCACTCACTAATGGCTAAAATCCTATTAATTCCTAGGGATTTTTTCCTATTATTTATGCAAAATTCGTGTATTCTCTTTGTGCCATCAACTTGAATTTCAATATACAAACATCAATTTTATACAGAAACAAACATCAAATCAAGTAAGAAAGTCTCAAAGATCTTAGAAGTATCTTTAGAATATCCTAGAAGTCTTATAACATATATTTTCGATAAATAATTTAGCAGAGAGTTATTTTTCATAGGCTACCTTGTAGACTAAGTAAGTATTAACTATTAGTCAAAAAATCAACTGCTTTAAGTAAACATATTTGAAAAGACAATGAATTGCTGTCGCTTGCCAATAAAGCTCCATATGAATATCTAGAATTAAAAAATAAGTAAAAACACAAGGGAAGAAATTTGAAAAAGCATAGAAAATTGTCACTAAAAGAACAAGAACAATATTGTGACTTGAAGGCTTAAGAAATAAGTGACTTTAAGAAAAAGGATGAAGATGTAGATTTTCTAATGAATAGTACCATGCTCAGTTACACAGTGCATTTACCCAGATTTCCTGTGATACAATTATATTACCTTCCCTGCTAGAATACTCCAACCCATTAAAGAGCTGATGATAATACATCAATAGTCATTTCTAAGACTTTATTAATTTGAATAAATAATTTTACCAGCATCATTTCTAATGTTTCTAGTACAGTATTTCAAAGATCACTTCTGTATTGACAAATGTAAGTCCTCTGGGGCTTGGACTTTCAATAGTTTTCTAATAGTGTCCTATGGAGTCCTAAGGTTCTTTAGAGATATCTCAGGGGCCACCATGGGGGAGAGAAGTGGGCAGCAGAAAGAAAGAACATGAAGGGTATTGGCTTCTGCACACCCCAATCTCTGAGGTCAATCAGTGTAGCTAACATTGGGTCCAATTTCATATACTGGGGTTTCTCATAAAATTTCATTGTTTAAAAAGGTACAGTTTTTTTAAGAAATGTTATAAAATCCCTGAACTACTTAACCTCCAAAATTTGTATTAACTCACAAAGTTCTCAGAGAAAATGTTTAAAAGGCATGGGGATGAGAATAGTAATGCATGGAAAGAGATGAATCACGATAAAAGCCAAAGCCACATTTTCAGATCTTCGTTATAAATATCTTGCCCTTTTATAGAGAGTCTTCCATAGAGAGCTCTGCCATGATCCCTAGAGATATGCAGATACAAACCAGAGCCCCTGCCAAGGAGCTCATAAGTGAGACTGTAAGTATAATACAGTTGTACCATGAGACCACTTACCTGGGAAGAGATTGTCAGTATATGTACAGGGGTTGGGAGAGAAGTTTAGGGGATACATTGAGCCCATAAGTGGCACTGGTAGTAGAACAGTTATACCACGAGACCACTTACCAGTTAGCATGTGTCACGATCTGCCCACAAAAGTCACTTGATCCTTGACCCACTTAATCAACTTGATTCCCATCCTGAGAAGGTTGATAATCATCCTGAGAAAGGCAGTTATTTAAGAAGCTTTTCCATTTGAACATCATCTGCTTTGACCTTGTGCCCTAATTCTTTCAATTAAACATGATTTTTAGTGTTCCAAAGTTCACTTAGGAGCCCTAGAACAGGCCAGCATTTCTGGTATGACTTTAAAGTAAAAGCATTGGTTTCTGAATGTGGTTTGCGGAAATCGCTTTCATCTTATGATCATATCATGTTTATTTTTAAAATGCTGGCTGGAATCTGTAGTTCTTGAGATCACAAATTGGGGTTTCATAATTGCTGGAAGGGTAATACAACTTACCTTTGACAGCTCCCAGCATTGACCTAAGATACAGGAATGCTGAGTAAGAAATATACCAATTTTCCTGACATATTTCACTGTAGCATCTTAAAGATCAAAAATGGAGGTATAATACAAAGCTATAATGGAGGATTACTCTGGCTCCCTAACTATTGTACAGAATTATATAACAGTAAGAACTCTAAAATATCAAGCTCTCTAAGTATGATGGTAGATAAATGTAATTCTGAGAGATTGGAAGATATAGGAGGCCTTTTCCTCCCCTCTTTTATTCTTCTTATATGTGAACTCTTTGGTAAGGAAGAGAAAAAAACAGACTTTACGCCTTCCCTGATCAGCTACTTTTAGTTAGACACATTCTGACTCTCAATATTACCATAATGTACAAACAAGAGCCGGCTACAATTCATACAATTTACTCAGCCACTTAGCCTAAATGAGAAAATTATATTTTAAAATGTGCTGACCATATTTCAAACTCAAGAATAAAAACACTGTATATATAATCCAGGAAACTAGAGCTCCTAAAATCTAAATGATTAACATCCAAATGAACAGACACAGTTTTGGCATTCCTGACAAATAAGGTCTACATCTACTAAACATGCCTTTATAGCTAAAAAGATGAATTTAGCAACAAGACTAAATAATACAATATAAAGAAAAATTAAAAATGTGTTTCAACTCTCATATTATGTGGCAACTTAAAGTTGAAATGAAGACTCCAGATGAAATTATGTCAAAAGCATGACAATGATTCCAAATGATTCTAGGTTTTGAGAAATTCCAAAATGTAAGTACAAAATCCTCAACTGGTAAGTTCAATTACATTTAGTTCTTTTATTTGATCTATTGGGATACTAGCTTAAACTTCACATCTGTGAATTTATCCACTAAATAAACGTTTTGACTAATATAAATGTGAAATTTACTAGATTCTTTCAAATATCTTAAAGCTGATAGAACACTAGAGTCTTCAAATATAGGTGGAAGAAATTCCTCACTTCCTCCATGAATCTTTCTTATTGTAAACGGAAGTCAAAAGATAGAAGTCAGCTAGGGGTTTAACTGGGAAGGAGCAGGCAGAACAGAGGAAGTTCCACTATTCAGCTCAGTTCCTCCTCCTAGTGGTCACAAATGGGAGGTGCCTGTCATCTGGTGGCATTTCATCAAGGGTTTCTTATTGTTTAAATGTCTCGCAGAGGAATATATGATGAGGAATATAAGATGCCAATGAAAAGTGCTCAAATTTAATTTGTAAGTGACTTCCACTTCCGCTTCTCACTTTTTTTAAAAGTCAATTTTGAAATAACATTTCTGAATTGCAAGATTCCTGAATAAATCCCAAATGAGGCAGTAACTATCCATGTCTAAGAACTGAGTATGCAAGCATGCCACAGTCATTTTTAACACAAACCAGGGGAAAAGCATTAAATATCATGGTGCGTTAAACCACCACATGGAACTTCACTCATATTGGCAAACCAGGGAGGCTGGGGATGCGTCTATATTTAGCCATCACATACTAGGCTATAGCCGCAGCCCGGATTGACTCATACATTGTTTTCACATTCTCAGCTTCCATCGAACCAGCAAGTAATGTTTATAAAGTGATAGTATGGAATAAAAGCACTCCTTCATGATAGGTTTTAGACAGTTTCCACTCAAGATAACATAGATTGATGTTATTTGGATAAATTTCTTGTGAGTTTCCCCTGCAACAGGAAACGTCCCCCTGGGCTGCAAAGCAGTCCTGATTCTGACATATTTCCCCATCGGCTCTCCATCTACCTAATCCTGTTGATAAGAAGATGCCCCTCTCCATCCCTAGACCTAATCCTGACATTCAGATACTATTTTCATTGTGTAGTTGATTTTACACAATGACAAAGCAATCAGAAGCACGGTAGGATATTACGGCCCTGAGAGGCTTCTTGTGGCTACATATAATTTGAATGAGCTAGATTGAATTGAACTCTATGCGGAATTTGTTCCCTTCTCCTAAGTAATTCCCAGCTCATGGAAAAATAGAATTACTAAGGTAAGAAAGAGAAAGGAGTATTTTAAGAATTAACTTCTTAATAACTTGCAGGCAAGAGAAGCAAAAGAGAAGCTAGGAAACAAGAACATTGCTTCACGAGGCAATTTGTCATCGGCCCTTTGGGTGACTGGGCATTTTTACCAGCTGTCACTCCTGGACCAACTAAAAGTGTTAGACCCATTAGGACTGTTGTACTCATTAGGACTGAAACAATTTAACATGAATGCTTGAAGACACTTGGATGTCACATTGTATTGCTTGGCCTTATAGGAAGAGAGGAATGTCTGCTATTCCCATTTAAATAACATTTATAGCATTTTAATTTGATTTCTTTCTGCAACCTGTTTCTGACTACTCTTTACCTTACATAATAGAAAATCTACACATTATTATCCCCTTACTTGATGCACTCTTTCCACTCATTGTGCAGTGTGTTAGGAAAAAAAACATATACCATAAGTGAAAAACCATGTAGAGTAGGAAACACAAGTTTTATGTGAGAAAGTAAATTTATGTTAGAAAGATAATTTAAAGGCTCTTCTTATACAATGGGAAAGAGTACAGAACCATCAAGCTATAGTTAACATTTATTTCCCCCCAAAACTAAGAACACAGGCTACGAGGTCAGTCACCAGGGGCAGTATCATTTGCATTTACGAATCTTGCTTGCCTATGTGCGTTGCTTGCCTACATGTATTCTTATTTTGTACACCATCATTTTCATGGACCTGGAGTGTATAGAGAGACCTCAGAAGTTATCTGGTGTACTTTTTTATCTCTAGCTAAACTCTCCAAGCAAATGACTAGCTCTGCTACAATGAAGGATTATCACGAACGTATAGGAGCCAGGTCCAGTGGTACTGTTCAGCACCCCAGACATAAAGTTTCTCTTCTTATTTAACCTAACTCTATTTTAGGAGAAAAAGGAGAAGAAGAATAAGCCATCATCCTCCTGTCTACAACAACCCTTTATATATTAAAAGTGACTTTTTTGTTTCACATGGGGTAAGTATAAGTATACCAGTTATCAGTGTATCTCTGTTCATAAATTCTTGGAGTGCTAAAAGGCAAATCCACTGTTTATCCATTGCTAGAGCTGTTATTTTCATCAGAAACTAGATTTTCTTCTATTGTGAACTTGTAAAAGAAAATCATACTTTTTTCTTTATTTTATACAGAGAAAAGAGAAAAAATCTTTGGGTTTACAAAAATGGAAGAGATTTTGGTCATCTGTCCCAAAGCACACTACATTTTTTCTTGGTTGCACTTATCACACCTGTACATTTATGTCATTTTTAAAGAATTGACTGTCATCCTCATCAAAATGTAAGCTTCACGAGGAAAGATACCAAGTCTGCCTCATACGTCAACATTTTCCCAATGACTAGTACAGTATTTGGCATACCAGCAGCCTCTTCATTTAACCTGAAGAGTTGACAAATGCCCTTCAAAATCATTCTTGTTCAGCACTCCTATTTTGGAGATATGAAAATAGAAACTGTAAGAATTGTTCTTGGAAATGACTTCCCAAAATTGCATTACAAGTTAATGACAAAGCTAGGATTATAATTTTGGGGTTTTTTATTCCGCATCCACATTCTCCATCCATAACACCGCAGAGGTTCTTATACCTAATACCCTGGACGGGCAACACTACTGATGAGTTAAATATGGAAAACTCTGTGATCTACACATTTTTTGGTTGGCTTCCTAGCTCCCAATGTCTTTATCAGTTGAAACACAAAAACCTTCTCATAAATATGCCTTGTTTATGCATACTTTATGTAGGACTCCAAGAACAGAACCCAAAACTAAATTCTAGAGCCATGGCAAAGAGCCAACTTATTCTCTCCAATTAGAGTTGATGCACAGAGGCCAAGTTACAGATGCCAGCTGAACTTCTATGGGTCACCTACTGCTAAATCAAAGATTCTGCTAAACACAGCTTCAATTTGTATGGAAATTTTAAAATTATTTTAAAAATTATTATTTTGGGCTAGGCGCAGTGGCTCACACCTGTAATCCCAGCACTTTGGGAGGCCGAGGTGGGCGGTTCACGAGGTCAAGAGATCGAGACCATCCTGGCCAACATGGTGAAACCCCATCTCTACTGAAATACAAAAATTAGCTGGGCGTGGTGGCACATGCCTTTAGTCCCAGCTACTCGGGAGGCTGAGGCAGAAGAATTGCTTGAACTAAGGAGGCGGAGGTTGCAGTGAGCCAAGATTGTGCCACTGTACTCCAGCCTGGCACCTGGCAACAGAGCAAGACTCTGTCTCCAAAAAAAAAAAAAAAATATTATTTTGGGTTTCTTTAAACCAAATACTTTTAAAAATAGAGCTTTTCTGAGTGCATGAAAGAAATAAATGTGAGTCTCTCCGGGGGAGACAAGATGATCTAAAACTGGATTGTGGTGATGGCTGCACAACCCTATAAATTTGTTTTAAAAATCTTAAAATTGGTAAATATTATAAATTTTACTGCAATAAAGCTGTTAAAAAATAAGCCTGAAAAGGGGTCACATAGTAAGATGATTCATTTTGTAAACACCTGGAATTAAACCATAAAGACATTCTTTAACATCCCCATGGTCTTTTAAGCCCAGGTCCTATCCACTTCAATCATGGTTTACCTAAAGGCCAAAGTTTTTCCTGCAATTTTTGTAAGAACAATTTAGGACACTTACATAAGTATCAAAAAAGAACCAATTTTATTTATATACCACCAAGAAATACTGCATAAATAATCTCCAGATATATTTGTTTAATTAAGTATAGTGTTCTAGTCCAAACCTGCCATTAATTAGCCATTGGGTTTTTAGCAAATTACAAAACATCTCCAAGTCTCAGTTTTCCCACATATTTGATGCGTCTCTGTAAACCACAGTAGAGCTAAGTAGCATATAATATACTACAAAGAATAGTAATTGCTATTGTCTAATGGATAGCCACTAATATGCCAGACTATTTAGGTAAATTATTACCCTAAAGAAGGTATTATTAGTCTCTTTTTTTTTGCGGGGTGGGGGCAGATGAGGAAATTAGAACATAGAGAAGTTCATTAGTTTTACCAATGTCACACAGTTAATTAGCAGCAGATCCAGGATTCCAGTACAGAATTATCCAGGTCTAAATCCTATACTTATTCTCTATTCCTTGGTAGACTTTGGACTTTTGGTTCTATCAGACGTGGGCATGAATCCTGAACTTGTCTTTACTATATTAAGTTAATCATCTCTGAGTCTCAGTTTCCTCATCTGTAAAATGAGATTACTAATACTTAACTCAGGGTCATTGTGAAAATTAAATTAGAGAGTACATCTCCTGACATTAGAAAACATTTATAAAAGCAGCCTTTTTCATCCTTTTCCCACAGAGGTTCCACACACACACACACACAAATTCTATGATTACCTCAGAGCCTACTTGAATAAACTTCACTGGGACTGAGTTCTATCAAAAGCAATTAGAGTGAACACAAACAACATCGCATTACTTCTTTGCTATCAGTCCTTGGCTCTGTGACTGAAACTGTCAACAAGAGTGTCAACTTCAAGGGGTGGGCATCTCTCCACAGGAACTGAGCTGAGGTCACAGACTTGTCTCACTCTGCCCTACAAACAGATGTCTAGGTAACAACTCTTAGTCACTGCAAACCAGGGTTAGAGCCAAACCAGGTGGGAAGTACTGATTCTCTTTTTTAATCCTCTTGGTCAGCCCATTCATTCCCTAAAACAATTCCTCACTGATCATAATTCAAAATAACTAGTTTTCCAGGATACTATTTTCAACAAAATGTCTTCATTTTGATGATATCTGATTATTCCTCAAGCAAAAGGGAGTGTTTCCATAATAGCAGTTTGTCAGCAAGAAACCTGCTTGATTCTGCGTATCACCTTCAAGAATGCACACCTTCAAATGTTTACCTCGAAAGCTGCCAGGTAAAAACTGATGTAATGTGGAGCTCTAGTGGTAGCAAGAGGTAAAGCAGCTATTAGTGGGAGCCAACAAAAAAGCCTAGCAAATCTCCACTTATTATTACATTAACATGCTAAGATGAAAAATGGTCCAAAATAATCTAAGATAATATACAGTAAATCTTAAATGTAATACGTTTCTTCTAGATTACAAGTTAGACTTCAGTAGCTAGCCTACATTAGACATCATGAAAAAATTATATCTTCTCAAAAAACAGAACTCAATGCTGTGGTTGTCACTTTTTTATTTTTTACCAAGTTCATTAAGAATTCTATTAATTAAACACTAGCTATTTATTCACACTGCTAGTAAGAATACTGTATACAAAAAAAATGCTGGACTCTAAGTGGTATGATCAGTGAAGTCCTGTACCAACTGTCCTGGGAATTTAAATAATCCCTACAGGCTGATGAGGTGGTTATGAGTTAATTCCCACACTAGAAAAGTGCCTTCCTTGAATATCTGACTTCTGAGATATTTTCCAACTTAAAACAACTAAGAATGAGAACTACAGTGTCAAAGGTGAACTCTTCATTTTTCTGGTACCTAACGTCTATGTCTTCTCGATCAAAAGAGCTTCATCTAAAAAATATAGCTCTATTATGTTCAAAAATTTAACAGAATATAAATAGTAAAATGTGTATAATGTACAACCTGGAGTTAACATTTAAAATTTCTAACTATGGTGCCTTGTTAGGCTGTGCCAAAACAAGTTATGTGGAGGGAAATGTTTCACAATAGGAAAAAAATACAAGAATTTGCCTTTTCATATATAAGCACCTAAGTATCATGTTCCTTAATATCAAATAAATTTTAAGAGGCTCACTTTCCATGAGTGGCAAAAAAAGAAACTATCAAATTCATAAATGTATTAACAATGTTTATCTGAAATAAACATCTCAACTCACGGAAGCTTTTCATGATTTATATGAGTTGAATGCACTAGATATTTCCAATGGCCATATTCCAGGGGCTTCTAAATTGTTAGGTCTAAGATGACTATCAAGCCCTCAAAGGTCCACGAAGACAGATTTAATAATTACCCAGGGGTTCTTATTTATGATGTCCTTCTCTATTCTTCTACTAATATGCTGCCTTTAATATAGCTCCCTGAAGCTACACACACATAAAAAAGGTAAAAATATAAGTGCCACTTCTTCAAAAGTCACTGAGAATGCAAGAGTTTGTAATGGGAAGCTCAAGATAAAGACCTTATTATTTTCTTTCAGCCATCATCTCTAGCTATAGGATAGGAGATGGAACCTTTTTAATAGAATAGAAACATCAGGGAAGGAAATGAAGATGGTTTACTAGCATAATCATATGCCAAAGGGAACAAACCAAAACAAAAAACCCTGCACTAATGCAATATGAGCCACCCAGGGATTCAGAACCTAACAGTTCTACGGTCCTTTATACCAAA
Source organism: Callithrix jacchus (assembly GCF_049354715.1). Taxonomy (NCBI): domain Eukaryota; kingdom Metazoa; phylum Chordata; class Mammalia; order Primates; family Cebidae; genus Callithrix; species Callithrix jacchus. Next base: position 88,025,859 of record NC_133504.1, on the reverse strand, counting down.
GACATTAAAACAATTTAATTGAAGAATATTTCCAAATCTGCGAATCTAAGAAGTTTGGCTTTGTACATCACCTTGCCTATATTTTCTTTGGTGATTACCTCTCTCTTTGCTTTACCATAACAGCCCCTGGTATGCTGCTTAAAATAATATTTGGGGCTTTATTTGCCAAACTTTTGACTGAGACATGTTGATTTTATTAAAGCAAGTTGAGTCTGCATTCTTTCTTTACTATTATTACTACAGGTAGACTTGACAGACACAGGACCTTTGTTTCAAAATGCTCTGCTCTGGAGGAAACCTTGTTAAATAAGTTCCATTTTACCTGCTGGGCAGTTACATTCTGAAGGTGCTTCTCTTGCGATTCTTATTTTAGCCATATGTTCATAGGATTTCTGTAGGAAAAGAAGAGTTATGAACAATCATCAGTAGCACTGTAGAGAGACAGATTCTTTAGGGACTCTGGCCATATGCCTGATTTACCGGCATTTCATAACCTGCGTATGTAACATTTACATATGTACTTGGACTCTAGTCAAAAAGTAATCATGCCTAAGCCCTAAAAAAAGAAAACGACCACTGATAGGGTATCAAGATTGCTGGACTTGTATAACATCTTTCTCCATTCTTCCCTACCACCCTCTCCCTCAGCTCAAGCATACTCAGTCAATGTAAAAACCTAGCACTAAAATGTTGCAGTGCTAGGTAAGCTGTGGCTTACCAATAACAGCCACTATTTTACACATTTTCATTTCAACTGCTTTATCATGCTAGGCTGCAACTACTGCCAAATAGGCTCCCAGCTAGAGTACAGTTCCAGAAACTCCTCTTACTCTAAAGGTGCCCTTAAACATGACGTAGATTCCTTTCAACTCTCATCGCCAAGGGCTCTGCATTCATAAATACCCCAGCACAGCATCCTTCACCAAAAATAAAGCTACTTTTAAAAAAATGTTTAAACTTTTAATAAGAAAAGATTCTACGTGTGAAATTATTGATATTAAATTATATGAGACTATTTCACTTTTAAGAGTGATTACCTTTTTTGTATATTAATAACATCTATGACCCTAACCATCTTACAACATGTAAAAGATATAACAGATGCTACCTTTGCAAGAAATATTTTCTCCACAATTGGGAAAGACTCATACGTGACTTCAGGAAACTAAAAGGAGATGAAATGCCCTTCTCACCTTTTAGACCTTCCTACATGTATAACATGCAAACGTTAAGCAAGAATGAGAGAATATTATAGAGATAGGCATGGAGATATCAAGGGATGTGCATATACAAATATATGCTACAGTGAGCACAGATCCTTGCCCAAACACATGCGCACACACGCGCACACACACACACACACAGTCACACCAAGTGTGCGTACAGTAAGGGTAGCGGCCAGTCATGCACACAGTCACGTTTGTGTAAGATGTTACCCACGTGCAAAATACCCCAGCCTCTCACACCTGAGCCAGAAGTCGCTCCACTTTCTCTTGCACCATAGCCTTGAGCTGATCCAGGGTATCAGGCAGCAGATGAATGGAAGGGGCCCCTTTGGCGGATTCGAGAGCGGCGATCCTCACCTGGAGGTCGTTGGTTTTCACACCCAGATACAGACAAGACACCACGGCCACCACTGACAGGAGGGCCGTCAGGACGCCGCACGGGGGCATGGTCCGGGCACATTGCAGCCCGGCAGGGCTCGGGTCCTCGGATCCCTGCTCTCGGCCCCCTCCTTTCCCTGCGTGCTTCTTCACCAGCATCGTGGCGGGGTCGGCCGTCTCGGGTTCGCCTCCCACCCTCTACACCTCAAATAATTCTAAAAGGAAAGATAAAGGTCGATTCCTCCAAAGTTCAGTCCCTGTGGCTGCACAACTAGTTAGTGGAGTCGAGCCCGCGAGCGGAGATGGACCCCTGCCTTGCTCAGCGTCCAGACCCGCAGGCGTGCACCATCCCCGCTTTCTTTTCTCCTCCCAGCTGGAGGTGAAAAGCGCCCTCAGTCCGGGGACTGGGTGGCAGCAGGGTAAACAGAAAGACGAAACCCACCCAGGCAGCTCTTCCGACTCCCAGAGGAGCGACACCTCTTCCGCGGTCCCCGACAGCGGCCGCTCAGGGTCCGAGGGACAGCGGCAGAGGAGCGGCGCGGGGCCGCGGCTCGCCCTGGCCACGGAGGACCGGACCTGTTGCGCCTCTACGAGTTTGCCTTATTTCAACCTACTCGGCGTCTTTCGGCACGCCGACCTGTTTCCCACCTGCATCCAGTGCAAGGCAAAAGGCTGTGAGAGCACGCTAGAGCGCAGCGCGAAATGGGCGGCTAAGCGCGAGAAGAGAGAGGAAAACGAGATAAACCCAAGGAGCAAATGCTAGTCGCGAGGCCGAAATCGCTACTGCCCGAAGGATCTCCGCAGCCCCGCGAGCGCGATCCTTAAATACCGTCCGGGATGCTGGTGTGAGTGTGTGAGTGCGCGCGCGCTCCGAGCACGACGTCCCTCCCCCGACCCCCTCCTGGAGCCCGTGGTCCGGCCCGCCGCTCTCGCTGCTGCGCGCCCCGCTTCCCCAGCCAAAGCCCGAGCCCGCCTCATTATCATAATGTATTCACCTTGGCCCAGCCCTCAGGCCGACCCAGGGGACACCCCCCCCCCCCCGCCCACGGGGCGGGAAGATTGGGTGGGAGCGGAGCAGGAGGTCTGTGATTAGCATAATACATGCAAATAGCGGGAGCGGCCACCGTGATTGGAGAGGAGCCTGGCGACCCCTCCTCCTGCGTTGCGCGGAGTAACTTCAGCGTCCCCGAAGGCCACCTCTCTGGCCTCGGCCAGGGGCCGAAGCGGGGTCCGCTGCGCAGGAGGCGGCAACTTTGGCTGATGCTGACTCAGCCCAGCGCCCCCTCTTTATCCCACTTAAAAACGGAGAAATGGCCTCCGAGAGGAAGAAGTGAAACAGAACGCTCTATCTCTTCTGATCTTCACTCAAAAGCAGCCGCAGGAGCTCTTGCTATCTCGCTCTGGTGCAGCGTTTTTCCCTCCTCCCCCACTTTCCCACATGCCCAGAGGCAAAGTGGCTGGCCAACGTCTGAGGTACATTTCCCCACTTCCTTTCTCTTCCCACGGCCGCGCCGCAGATTCTCCAACGAGGTGAAGTTTTCTCTCCCCTCCCCCAGTTTCCTTGTCTTGACGGGACTGAGTCTCCTCCCAGCTCTGTATTCCTAGTCTATACTAGGGTGCTAATGTGTTTTCCTGATTCCCTGTTTTGCGGGATTGGAAAAGGGAGTGTTGAGGTATACACATTTCTCAGGATTTAGGAAAGAAATGAAGAATGAAGTCAGTTTTTCCTCGTACCTGACTCTCTTCATGCTGTTCCCTCTGGATCAAATTACAAGATCTCTAATGGGATTTTGGAAAGTTGGTAACAAGCAGCATTTTACATCTAATTGACTTTGGAGAAAACAGAAATCCCACCTCTTATTCCAAAGAGTTCCTTCTTATCTCCCCATAAAAAATACCATATATTTTTCCTAGTCTTCTTAATCAAGCTAACCTGAAGTCATTGCTTACTATTGTAAACAATCAACAAAATACTTCACTAAGTTGGTCTTTCACATGTGGGAACAGATATCGCTAGGTATGAAGGAAGGTAAAGAAATAATAGCATTAGAGGAGGAAACAGACTAACATTGGAGGAAAACGCAATGAATTTTGCGTGATGTCAAAACCAAAATTCATTTGTATCACACAGTGGATTTCAAAGGATGGTCCCAGACCAATAGCATCAGCATCACCTGAGAACTTATAAACAACATTTCAATGCTAGGTTCCTTCTTCCACAGATCTGAATCAGAAACTGCTACTACCACTACTGAAATAAAAAACACAGCAATCTGTGTTTTAACAAGGCCTCCAAATGATTTCGATACATACTAAAGTTTGAGAACCACTGATATAACACTTTCCAAAATATTTTCCAATATTTTTTTATTTGAACCTCATAACCCTACAATGTGAGGAATTACTGTTCCTTTTTTAAATATAAATGAAATTTTTAAATAAATTTTAAAATAAAGAGATAAATTTCAAGTCACATTTAATTGTGATTAAACATGTTTCCAATAACAGGACCCAAATAATGGGTACAAATGTTTTAATGCACCAACTCTTTCCGTGACCTCTAACTTTGTTACTCTCCTTTGCAGGCTTTTCCTCTGTCGTTTCTCTGAATATTCATGCTCCATGGGTCTCTGTCTTATTCCATCTTCTCTTCTCTGTATACTCTCTCCAGTAGAGTTCCCAATGGCCGTAATTACACTGATGAGTCATAAATTCATATCAACAGCCCAGACCTCTCTCCTGAACCTCAGATCCATATAGCCAGTTGCCTCTTTGCCATCTCCATTTGGATGTCCCAGTCTCATTTCCAACTGAACCTGCAGCTTACCTCCAAACTCTACTCTGCTTCCTCTGTTTCCCATCTCAGCCAATGGAGTTGCCATCCATCCAGTCTCCTCAAGCCAAAAGACCCAGTAGTCGGCCCTGACTTCTCCCTTGTCCTCCTCTCCTCATCTATTTAGAGTCCTTCAATACTTCCGGTTGTCCTTTGGACAAAGATCTTATGTCTTTCAACCCCCACAACACATGCCCTTGTCTACCATCTCACCAGCCTCATTGCTCATTCTTCCTCTCAAACTCTCTGCATCAGCTTCTCTAAAGTACAGAGATGAGAATAAAGAGCTTTTTCTTTTGGACAACATACCACTCTTAAAATTTCAGTAGAAAAGCCATTTTTTTCTGTCTTGACTGATGCCTGCAGTAGATTACACATTTAATTTGGATGATGCAATGTTTCTACAGCATGCTTTGTGTTAATTGGCCATGAGAAGATACATTAATAACTCTTGCAAGCCCTCAGCCCTATTAGATCTTAGTAAAGAGACAGAGTTGGAATTTTGTGGCTTTGAGATCTTTATCCAGAGGATTAGATCTGCTTTATGTCTTTAGTGGGCACAATGCCTCAGAAATGTACCAGCCATTAGCACTAAGAATTCAAAACCCAGTAGATTCTCTGCATCAAGCACAGAGAACATGTGGATCAACAGAGCTCTGAGGGTTTGAACGCATGTTGTTCTGTAGATTCATCAAAGCACAGTTGTTATTTTGGTTCCCTTGTGGAGGCTTCAAAAAAGGTAAAAATAGTACTAAAAATGCTATAGTCCAGCTGACTCCAATTTGCATGACTAGTATCAATAGTATTAAGAGTAAAACACAAACAGCTGGCTATAGGACAGTGGATAAGGGATACCCAAAGTTGTCCATGTCCTAATCTCCAAAACAGTGAATGTGTTACCTTGCATGCCAAAACAAATTTGCAGATATGATTCAGTTAAGGATCTTCAGCTGGGGAGATTTTCTTCAATTATCTGTGTGGGCCCAGTGTAGCACAAGGCTCCTTCTAAGGGGAAGGCAGGGTCTCAGAGTGAGAGGTGAGGTAACAACAAAAGCAGAGGTGAAAGTGATGTGAATACTGGCTTAGAAGATGGAAGGGGGTCATAAATCAAGGAATGCAAGCAGCTTCCAGAAGTTGCAAAAGACGAACAAGTTCTCCCCTAGAGCCCACAGAAGGAACACACTCCCTGTTAACACCTTGATTTTAGGACCTCTGACCATCAGACCTATAATTAATAAGTTTGCGTTGTTTTAAACCACTAATTTGGGATAATTTGTTACAAGAGCAAAGGAACCCAATATCATCATAATCACAAGAAATCAATGTTCATCTGCTACTGTATCATAAGTGATACTGAAACCACCATAATGCCCTGTAACTCAAGCAGGCCTCTTAGTAACAAATCCCTGTCTCTCAAATGTTTATACATTTCTATTTCATTGACATGCCCACTGGGAAGGGATCAGAGAGCTATGCCTTCTCTCATGTCATGTAAAATTAGGATGCCCTTCATGAAGGCATATTAAACTGAATAAAATAAGTTCTGTTTCCTTGATGCCTCCCATTAATGGAACTCAAAAACAATAAACCAGCCAAGCTGTACAGTCACTCTCATCTCTCCTCCCTACTAATGCTAGCCAGGATCCTGAGCCAGGACTCAGCACTGCTACAAATACTATTTTATTTTATTTTATTGAGACTGTACAGAGACAGTCTTGCTCTGTTGCCCAGGCTGGAGTCTAGTGGCATGATTATGGCTCACTCCAGCCTGAACCACCTGGACTCAAACGATCCTCCCACCTCAGCCTCCTGGGCGACTGGGACCACAGGTACTCACCAGGCTAATATTTTATTTCTTGTAGGGATGGCGTCTCACTGTGTTGTCCAGGCGGGCCTCGAACTCCTGGGCTCAAGTGATCCTCCTGCCTTAGCATCCTAAAGTGCTGGGACTACAGGCATGAGCCACCACATCCGGCCCACTGCTAGTACTATTGTTAACAATCTTCCATGCCAGAAAAAATGAAATAAAGACTAATGACAGAGAGTCACATCAGGAAGTTAAAGTAAGAAGGAAATCACCTGGAGAAAGCAAGACAAGATAAAGGGAAAAATTGAGACAGAAGAAAGGAACTTTTTAAGTGAGTAGAAGTGTTCATTAAAAAAATATAAAAAAGACATAATCCACTCCTATATGCCTCTAAGAAGCTAATCTTTAAAGGAGATAAAGCATAGAAGTGAAAAACTAGCATATATTAAAATTTCTGATGGTTTACGTGTATTTAGAAAGATTATCTGCCTGAAGTAAATAGCTGAGATAATCATGGTACGCTTTTTAAATATTAACTGCATTGCAAAAAAAAATTCACTTTCATTAGAAAATATATTTTAGCACCATTAATTTTTGAGTTTTTTATAACCACAATTTTAACCAAAGTTCACCAGCAAAGCTATCAAGCAGAAGTGAATGTATGAAGGGATTTGTGGCCATCTTTATACACCCACAGTCACCCATTTTGTCCATTGAGTACCTTAATAAAGAAAATTGGAGAATGCATTGTGTATAGCACTAAAGATGTTATTTTACATTCTTCAGATGAGTATGTGAGCTTATGGAAATATATTTTAAGAGGACAAACTTTCCTAAAGGGAATGGAGCAGGCAGCAAAGAGTTAACTGAGCTGAAACTTAAAAGATGCAGTTCTCTCACAGCCAGGCGAATTTCAATAAATCAGACACAAATTATAAATATCCTTAGAAACAAAAGAGCAGAAAAGAAGGCTTTGGCTCGTGGTGACAGGCTGAAAAATTCTTTTTCAAACAGATCAAGGACTGGTCCCACTTATACAAGCCTGGTTAAGCAATGGGCTTACAACTATATGAATGCAATAATCTGTATAATACAAGCCCTCCAAAATACAAATCCTCTATGCAGAGTCAGTTTTATGTCTGTTGTTTGTTCTTCTTTTGTTTTATTTGGAAAGAGGAGGTAATTTTTTTCCTCAAACCTTAAATAACAAGGTAATAGATAATGGATTAATAGAATCCACTTAATGGATTCTTCCTCAAAAGTCACCAATTACATTGATAACTCAAACAAGAGGCAACTTTTCTTTGAACTTCCAAATCAACTTTTCTTATAATGCTACATACACTGAACATGTTCATATCGTTGAGTCAGCTCATGATTAAGAACACAGAACTCAAGGCCAGTCTGCCTGCATTCATTATCTAGCTCTGTCATTTAATGGCTGTGGGACCTTGGGTAAATTACTTCACTTTTCTGTACCTCATTTTTCTGGGCTGTCTATAAAACAAGAATGATAATACTTAACCATTAGGATCTTTTGCTGGAAGGGTTTATGAAGCCATTACAGTGCCTGGTAGATATTAAGTGCAATATACATTTAGCTCTTGTTGATGCTATTATTATCATTATTTTAAAAGTGTCAGTTTATCGACCCACAGACACTGAAAGGTAAGAACAATGCATACTCTTATACTATGGAGCAACAGTATATCCTATTCGTGATTTTAATCCTATTTCAGTTTACAAGAATAAAATAGCATCAGGGCAACATTTCACCTACTGGATGATTTGAACTAGTCCCTACAACAAAATGACATTAATGTATTTTATGTCATTTTAAATTAGTTTTGCCTGTTTTAGAGCTTCATATAAATAGAAGCATATGGTATATATTCTTGTTATTTGTTTTTGGTGGGGTTATTTGAAGTTTGTTTTGTTTGAGACAGGGTCTTACTCTGTCTCCCAGACTAAAGTGCAGTGGCATTACTGTAGCTAACTGTAGTCTTAAACTCCTGGGCTCATGCGATCCTCCCACCTCAGCCTCCTGATTAGTAGCTAGGACTACAGGCAGGTACCACCATGCACAGCTAATTTTTTTAGAGAAGGGGTCTCACTGTGTTGCCCAGGCTGGTCTTGAACTCCTGGGCTCAAGTGATCCTCCCACCTCAGCCTCTCAAATTTTTGGCATTACAGGTATGAGCCACTGTGCCCAATCATATATATTCTTAAGTACCTGGCTTCTTTTGCTCAACATGTTTTTGAGATTTGTCTATAGTGTTCATTTTTATTACAACATAATATTCCACTGTTAGAATATACCATGACTTGTTCATCTCTTCACTTGGTGGATATTTAAATTGTTTAAATTTTTTGCTATATAAATAAAACTGCTATGAATATTTATAAACAAGTGTTTATTTTGTATATTTCAAAAACATAGAGAACAATTTCATTTCACTTGGAGATGACAGATTAACTAAGACACTTTTTATAAAGAAGAACAGAAAAGAAGACATGGTTCTATCAGATAATCAAATATATTACAAAGGTATAGTCATCAACACAGTTTAATATTGCTTCAGGGAGAGAAATTAAACCAAAGAAGTAGAATAAAGACCCACATATATATGGCCACCTAAAATGAGAATGAAAGAACACTGCAGAGGGATAAGGAAAAGAATTTTTCAATCAATTTTGCCATATATTCGCATAGAAAAAATGAAATTAAATTTTTCTTCATAGAATTCACAAAAATTAAAGGAAGATGGTTTATAAACCTAAACATAAAAGGTGATAATATGCGGGATCTTCAAAAAGTTCATGGAAGATGCAAGTTATGAAAAAACTATGCATGGATTTCAAAATGTTTTACACCAAAATGAACTCATACTAATTTGTTAGACCATATCTGAATAGTATCTAGTTTGAGGTATTAAGGATAAAATATCAGTTTGAAAAAGTTCCCTATCAGAACAACATGAGTTCTCCTAAAATTAAACCAAGAATAGATATCAAATTTATGGAATTTATGGTGAAGCTTGGGTGGAAGAATGGTAAAATAATTGATGCTTTACAAAAAGCATATGGAGACAATGTCCACAAAAAAATCAGCGATTTGCAAATGGTTAAATCATTTTAAGAAGAGGCAAGATGGCTTTGAAGATAAAGCCCCAATTCATCATCACAAATACATCAATTTGTGAGTGTAAACCAAAAATTCTAAGCCCCCCCCATCCAACTGCATGGACCCCTACTCTCGGCCAAGAGCATTTTAACGTAAACCTGAAACACTGGTTCAGGCTATGACGGGAATGGGTAGTCAGACGTGCCTCATTGTACTTTTCTCCCATTAAAATTCAGGCACTGCTGACCAGCATTAACATTAAGAAGAGACCATAAGACTGACAGAACAGATTCTTTATAGCAGGAAGATATCAACTTGACAGATAGCAGGCCCTGTTAAAAACCAAAGTATTTTACCCCAAAATAGGTTTCTTTGACATACCTTGAAATCGCCCTGCAAAGTTGTCTCTTGTGGGGAAAATCTACATTTTGTAGAAAATCCCCTTCCCTTTTCAGGCATTTTCTCCTTATCCAGGAGAGAATCAGCTGGGAGTTTGGCACTTCTTTAAGTCTGAAAAGAAAATTTGCAATCTGTTCTCTCTGAAGCCTACTGCCTGGAGGTTTCATCTCCATAGTGGAAACCTTCGTCATCATAACCCCTTATCTCAGCCCAGACATTCCTTTCTATTGATTCTAGATATTTAAACATAATTTAACTCTTTCAACCACTTGATAGTTCAAAAGTCACTGAATTTACCGATGACCTGAAGCCTTTGCTCTGAGTCGTCCCACCTTTTTGTACCAAACCAGGGTACATCTTACATGTATTGATTGATGTCTTATGTCTGCCTAAACTGTGTAAATCCAAGCTGTAGCCTGATCATCTCAGGCACATGTTCTTAGGACTCCTTGGGACTGTGCCTTAGGCCATTAGTCACTCATATTTGGTGCAGAATAAATCTCTTCATATATTTTACAGAGTTTGACTCTTTTTCTTGACATGAGAAAAAAATTGTGTTCATCCCTTAATTGAAAAGGGCCAAGAATTAAGAACATTTTCTGACTGTAAAATTAAAGTTGAGCTAACTTTCCACTCAATGGGAACCAAAACCATGGTACCCAGACTAGCTGCCAACAATAGCAAAGCTTTCAATGAAAATGTTAAACAAGTGGGATCAAGATTCCAAAGCATTTGTTTGAAGAACCATAACAGGAGATGAAACATGGCTTTACAGTATACTCCTAAAGACAAAGCACAATCAAAGCAATGGCCACTAACAGGTGGATATGGTCCTGTCAAAAGCAAAGGTCATGGCAACAGTTTTTTGGGATGCTTGAGGCATTTTGCTTGTTGACTTTCTGGAGGGCCAAAGAATTACAATATCTGCTTCTTATGAAAATGTTTTGAGAAATTTACCCAAAGTTTTAGCAGAAAGATGTCCAGGAAAGCTTCACCAGAGTTCTTCACTATGGCAATGCACCTCTTTATTCTTTTCTTACCAAACAAGGGCAAACCGGGGAGAGTTTCTATGGGAAATCATTAGGCATTCACCTTGCAGTCCTGATTTGGCTCCTTCTTACTTCTCTTTGTTTCTTAATTAAAAAAAAATCTTTAAGGGATACTCATTTTTCTTTAGGTAATAATGTTAAAAAAGACTTCACTGACATTGTTAAATTTCCCAGATCCTCAGTTCTTTAGGGATGCAGTAAATAAAGGGCTGGATGATTGCAGACAAAAGTATCTAGAATTTGATGGAGCTTATTTTGAGAAATAAAGTTTATGTTTTTTATTTTTAACTTTTAATTCCATTTTTCCATTAACTTTTTGAAAAAGTGGAACTTTTAATTCCACTTTTCCATGAATTTACATAAAATATTTAAAAGATAATAAAGGAGAATGTCAAAAAATTAAATAAATAAATAAATAAAGGAGAATGTCATCATGACCTTAGATTGAGACAGGGTTTTGTAAATAATATACATGAAGAGCTAGCCACAGAGGAAATGATTGCTAAATTAGAATATATTAAATCAAGATATTCTGTTTAATTTTTAAAAAGCTTAAATGATTGAAATGCAAGACACAGAATAAGAAAAGATATTTGCAAAATGTAGAAATGAAGAAAAGACTATTATCTAGAATGCATAAGAATTCTTGCAAATCAATGAGAAAAAGCACCAGCCAACCTAATTTAAAAAATATATATATATGTCAGAAGCATAAATAGGCTCTTTTACAAATAAAAAACAAAAACACCCAATAAACATTTTTAACTTTTAAGTTCAGGGGTACATTTGCAGGTTTGTTTCATAGGTAAACTTATGTCATGGGGGTTGTTGTAAAGATTATTTCATCACCTAGGTATTAAGCCTAATATCCATTACGCATTTTTCCTAATCCTCTCTGTCATCCCACTCTCCATCCTCTAGAAGGCCTCAATGTGTGATATTCCTTGTTATGTGTTCTATGCTCTCATAATTTAGCTCCCAATTTTGAGTGAGAACGGGCAGCATTTAATTTTTTGTTCCCATATTAGTTTACTAAGGATAATGGACTCCAGCTCCATCCATGTCCCTGCAAAGGATGTGATCTCATTCTTTTTTATGGCTGAGTGGTATTCCATGGTGTATTTATATCATGTTTATATCCAATCTATCATTAATGGGCATTTAGGTTGATTCCATGTCTTTGCTATTGTGAAGAGTGCTGCAATGAACATACATATGCATATCTTTTATAATAGAACAACTTATATTCCTGTAGCTATATACCTGGTAATGGGATTACTGGGTCAAATGGTATTTCTGTCTTTAGGTGTTTGAGGAATTGCCACATTCTCACAATAGTTGAACTAATTTACACTCAACAACAGTGTATTAATGTTCCTTTTTCTCCACAACCTTGCCTGTGATAGCCACAGTCAACGGAACAATTTCTAGGCAAACAGGGACAGGTCCTTGGTGAAACTTGACCTTTAAGCCAAGACAGTCCAAAGTCTGAAAACTGAGCTACCAATTCTGGATATAATCCACATACCTGAGTGTAAACTTCCATCCCCACCTTATCCACTTTCTCAATTGGTTCTTTCTGAATGATGCCTTTTAACCAATTGAATGGTGTCTTTTCCAAGCCCACTCAGAAATCAATCAGCACACATTCCCCTATTCTAAGCTCATAAAAACCCTGGACTCAGCCTCACAGATGGCAACCTACTTTTAGATTCCCTCTTGCTGCTTAGAGCTTTCTTTCTGTCACTCAGTAAAATTCTACTCTGCCTTACTCACTCTCCAATGTCTCTGTACCTCATTCCTCTTGGTCATGAGACAAGAACTCAGAACTCACCAAACTGCAGGAGTGAAAGAGCAGTAACACTTCCTTCCACTCACTGAACTACAGGAGGAAAGAAGTCGCTGGGTGCCACCCTCTCCATCTCACCAAACTACAAAAGTGAAGAAGCCACTGGGAGCCACTCCCTCTCACTCGCCAAATCATGGGATTAAAGAAGCTGCAACATTTCTGGGGGCTCGTCCAGGTCCTCAGAAGGGTGGGTAAGAGCAGACCCATGACCCTTTACTTTCATTTCTGAGGAGTCTCATCCTCACATTTTTTTTAAAAACAGGTAAAACATTAAGTCTCTGTCAGCCAGTTAAGGGTGAATAGAGCAACTGCCAATCTACAAGACTGAGAGGACAGGCTTGCTGGGGAGGACATAGTTAGTCCCCCTTCATCCTTGGGTGTTGGGAATGTTGGCCTTGTTCTAATCCAGTTTCTTTTCATGGAAGTCTGGCCATCACATGGGATCAGAATAAGATCCTGGGACAACTGAAGGTATCTGGCCAAGGCACACCTTGGTGTTACCTGAAGGTTCCTGGACCAGCTTCAATCCCCCACAGCCCATTCACATTTGACCAAGAACTTCCAGTCTTGGTGGAAGGACCAAGGCTTCCAGTCCTTCCTATCTCATTTTTCTTTCTTTCAAGAATGTCCTGGCTACTATCCCGTCTTTACGGACAATGTTAGAGGTGTTTTTGCAACCCAAAGAGATACTATTACTGGATAGAATAAGCACTTGCCTTAGTCATCGGGAGTGTAATCCAGAATAATGTTGCTTCTGTCTATTCTTAGAAATAGGTGGATGTAACCAGAGAGTTTTTCCCCCTGTTGAAGAAATCTATTAGGATAGAACAAGAGGCTATTTCCCCCAGGCACCTTCCCTCTGCGTTTAAATTGTTTTTCTCCATCCTGTCAGGAGTCAACATAATCCTGTGAATACAAGGAGCTTTTTTATGCAAGGGATTGTTTTCCTATTGGGAGGTATCTTATTAGGCCAGGCACCCAATTCCCAGGATTCCCTTTCTTTCCTTTGTTTGAGGAGGATCTGGTTTCACAGCTTTACCTTAGCCTTACTCCAGTGTATTTTCCAAGCTTCAGTTTGGAGCCCTATAAAGAAAACTAGATTTGGGGGACCAAGAGGCAGTCAACAGTAGAAGGATAGGGCACAGCACAGATAGGAATGACTATCCCTGCCAAGTAGGCCTTCCCACTTCACAGGTGGAGGTCATGCTCACATCCATGGTGTAAATGCCATGAGCCCATCCATGGCAACAGTACTAGGTACTGAGATTCAGGGGATGACTTGAATTCAAGATGATAGAGGGAAAGTCTAAAGGATGCCTTCTCTCCCCTCTGTCTTTTCAGATGGGTAACAAACTATTTTCAGCCTGCACTCCTCTAGAGTGCATCCTGAATCACTGGGAATCCTTTGACCTGCAGATTCTGAAGGAAACAAATGCCATATATTCCTTTTCACAAGGCCTTGGCCAGGTTATAAGCAGCAGGACGGAGAAGCCTGGCCTTTGGAGGGAAGTATCAACATTAATATTATCCTGCAACTGGACCATTTCTGTAAAAATGGAGGCAAATGGTCTCAGGCCCCATACATGCAGGCTTTCTTTGCCTTGCAGTATAATCTGGACTTTTGCTGATGTTGCAGGAGAAGCTGCAAAGAACAGTCCCAACTGGCCAGGGAAGTAAACCCCAGAGGTGCCTCCATCAGGGGGATCAGAACCCTCCAGTCCTACTCCTCTTGGTCCATCATGTCCTCCCTATCCAGGTTCTCTCCCAAGCTTGTCCTCTCCTAGGAATTCTCATTCTAGGCAGGTCCCAACCTCACTCATGCCCCAACAAGAGATGCCTTGTGAATATGACCCCATTAAGGTCCAGATCACCTTTTCTTTACATGACTTAAGACAAATTAAGGGGAATTTTGTTAGTTTTCAGATGACCCTAAAAGGCATATAGAGGCTTTCCAAAATTTAACCCAAGCATTTGAACTCTCCTGGAAGGATGCTGTTATTTTTTAAATCAAACCCTGACTACCAAGGAGAAGTAGGCAGCTCTACAAGTGCAGAGAAGTTTGAGATGAGCTTTATATCTCATATAGTGCCAAGAAAGGGAGAGGAGATGCAATAAAAAGACAGAAAATCTATTGGCCACCCTGCAGGCTTACAAACCACAGAAACCCCAAGATGCACCTGTTAATTGCAACAAATGTGGCAAACCAGGGCATGATAAAAAGGACTGCCCAGGCAGCATGAGGAAGCTACCCCAACCTTGTCCAGTCTGTGGTGGGAACCACTGGAGGGTGGACTGTCCCCAGAGATGCAGGTCACTGAGTCCAAAGCCAGTCTCACAAGTGGTCCAGCAGGACTGATGGGTCCCAGGGCTCCTCTCCCTGGCTGTGACAGCTCAGACTGCCATTACCATCCAGGAATCCTGAATGATTCTGGAGGTTGAAGGGAGGAAGGTGAACTTACTCCTGGATACCAAAGAAGCCATTTCTATTCTCCTCTCCAATCCAGGCCTCCCTTCCTACCTTAGCATGACCATGAGTGGTGTCTCAGGAAAGCCTTTAACCTGATATTTTCCCCAACCCCTTAGTTGCAGTTTGAGAAACCTCTTGTTTACCCAAGTCTTTTTTTTTTTTTTTTTTTTTGAGACAGAGTCTCGCTGTGTCACCAGGCGGGAGTGTAGTGATGCGATCTCAGCTCATTGCAACCTCCGCCTCCCGGGTTGAAACAATTCTCCTGCCTCAGCCTCCCCAGTAGCCGGGACTACAGACATGCACCACCATGCCCAGCTAATTTTTGTATTTTAAGTAGAGACAGGTTTCACCATGTTGGCCAGGATAGTCTTGATCTCTTGACCTCATGATCTGCCCACCTTGGCCTCCCATAGTGCTGGGATTATAGGTTGTGAGCCACCGCACCCGGCCTACTCACGTCTTTTTAACCATGCCTGAAAGCCCAACTCTTCTGCGAGGCAGGGATATTTTTCCAGAAAGACTCCTTGCCTCCCCCTGGTGGAGACTGATATTAATTCAAAAATACGAGCAATTCTAGGGAAAATTAGCTGAGCCACAACCACCATACCAATCTGGATCCACCTTAAGTATCCCACCTCCTTTCCTAACCAGAGACAATATCCCCTAAAACTAGAAGCTAGGAAAGAGCTAGAAGCCATCACTGATAAATTGAGGATGCAGGGCCTCCTCAAACCCTGCAACAGTCCTTGTAGTGCCTCAGTATTGAGAGTACAGATACCCAATGGGGAATGGAGACTGCTCCAGGACCCCTACCTCGTTAATGAGGCTGTGGTTCCAATTCATCCAACGTTTCCCAATCCCTATACCTTGGTAACTCAAATACCTAAGGGAACTAAATGGTTCACAATTCTGTACCTAAAGGACACATTTTTCTGCATACCGCTATACCCTGACTCCCAATATTTGTTTGTATTCAAGGATCTCTCCAACCAGACCCCCCAGTTAACCTGGATGGTGCTCATCTGTTTGGGCAGGCATTCTCAACTCTGCGTTCTTTCATCCTCAGGTTAAAGTTTTACAATATGTAGATGACATTCTCTTTTGTGCCCTAATGGAGGAAACCTCTCAGGAAAACACTAAGGCTCTTCTTAATTTTCTAGCTAACAGAGAGGTCTCAAAATCTAAGGCTCAGTTCTGTCAGACTTCAGTGAAACACTTAGGTCTAGTCTTGTCAGAGGGGACCAGGGTACTGCCCTCAGGGTGGCTACAATCAGAGGATGGCAAACTTCATCTACCAGATTCCAGCCAATGGAAAGTTCTTAAAATTCTTCACTAAGACTTCTATCTAGGAAGGGATAAAACATATCAATTGGCCCAAAGGTTGTTTTCAGGTAAACATCTGCTAAAAACGATCAAACATCTCATTAATGCTTGTGAGACTTGCCTTAAAAATAATCCCCTCGGGCCGGGCGCGGTGGCTCAAGCCTGTAGTCCCAGCACTTTGGGAGGCCGAGGCAGGTGGATCACAAGGTTGAGAGATCGAGACCATCCTGGTCAGCATGGTGAAACCCCATCTCTACTAAAAATACAAAAAATTAGCTGGGCATGGTGGCGCGTGCCTGTAATCCCAGCTACTCGGGAGACTGAGGCAGGAGAATTGCCTGGACCCAGGAGGCAGAGGTTGCGATGAGCCGAGATCACGCCATTGCACTCCAGCCTGGGCAACAAGAGAGAAACTCTGTCTCAAATAATAATAATAATAATCCCCTCAATCAATGGCTTCTCCTCCTAAGAACCCAAAGAATGGAAGGCTACCCAGGAAAAGACTAGCAGATGGATTTCATGAGCGTGCCAAAGATTAGGGGCATCCAATACCTCCTGGTCTGAGTAGATACCTTCACTCACTGGATAGAAGCATTTCCATGTTAAACAGAGAAAGTCTAGGAGGTGATAAAAATACTAATTAATGAGACAATTCCTCACTTTGAATGCCCTAAGTACTTCCAGAGCAATAATGGCCCCTCATTCAAGGCACCTATTACCCAGGGGTCTCAGAGGCACTAGACATACAATACCATCTTCATCGTGCTTAGAGACCACAATCCTTAGGAAAGGTAGAAAGAACAAATAATATTATCAAAAGGCACCTCAGAAAACTGTCCCAGGAGATTCATCCCCCCTGGATTATTCTTCTTCCTATGGCCCTACTATGTTAGAAACACCCCTTTGAAACTGGGCTTAAGTCCCTTTGAAATGATGTATGGACAGCCTTTCTCACCAATGATTTCTTGCTAGACCAAGAAACCTCTGATTTGATTAAACATGTAATTTATTTGGCCCATTTCCAACAGGAACTGAAACAACTATTGGAGCTTCAATTCTGTAAACCGGGGCCACCTCTATTCAACCCAGGGGACCTAGTACTAATAAAGGCTCTTCCTTCTCTTTTCCCTCTGTAGGCTTGGATTGGGAGGAAACTCAGACTGTACTTCTTTCTACTCTTTCAGCAGTAAAGGTCACTGAAATAGATTATTGGATTAATTATACTCCGGTACAGTCCAAGGGAACTGACAGAATTACTTCTATTGACCTAAAAGAGCACCCAAAGTACCAATGTGAAGAGAGACCTCAAGCTAAAGATCATAAAAGATAAGTGTCAATAATTAACCTTCCATGGAGATCCTCTTTATAGTCTTGTTTTTACTTGCTGTTCTTGCCTTTGTTCTGTTTCTCACCATAAGGCATGTTTGCCAAGGACCCCTTAATTCTGAACACTCATGAGAGTATCTACTCTCCTAAACAGCTATTTCTCTTCTAAAATGTAACTGTCCTCCCCTATACAAGATTTTATTTATTTCACAAGGGTGAAACAGCTCTAGCCACAACATTATTTTCAGAATGACTAATCTATTTTACTTCTTATTTCTGTTATCTCTGGCACCAGCATAGATTTTTCCCTTTTAGCTCTTCTTTGTATAATTTCATGATTGGTCCATGAATACTTAACCTCCTTGTAAAATTTGTTTCCTCTCACCTAGAGTTCATCAAACAATAAATGGTCATGCAAATGGAGCCTTGGATAATGGCTTCCTTTTACCAGGGACCTTTAAATAGGCCTCTGAAAGAGATCTGACTGCCCTTTTCCCAAAACAATGCCCCCATCAGCACGAAGCAGGTAGAACAGTCACCATCCCTATCCTAATGGCAGCTAGATATACCTCTTCAGAGGGGGAACTGATAGCAATAGGAAACAGACAGATTCCTAGGCAGAGAGGGACAGGTCCCTGGTGAAACTTGACCTTCAAGTCAAGGACAGTCTAAAGCCTTAAAACCAAGCTACCAATTCTGGATAGAATCCATGGACCTGAGTGAGAACTTCCATCCCCATCTTACTCACTCTCTCTCAATTGGTTCTTTCTGAATGATGCCTTTTAACAAATTGAATGGTGCCTTTTCCAAGTTCACCCATAAGCAATAAGCACATACTCCCCCATTCTAACCCCATAAAAACCATGGACTCAGTCTCACAGATGGCAACCCACTTTTGGGTTCCCTTTGCTGCTGAGAGCTTTCTTTGCTCAATAAAATTCTGCTCTGTCTTACTCTCCAGGGTCTGTGTACCTCATTCCTCTTGGTCATAAGACAAGAACTTGGAACTTGCCAAACTGCAGGAGTGAAAGAGCTATAACATTCCCTCCTGCTCAGTGAACTACAGGAATGAGGAAGCCACTGGGCATCACTCCCTCCTGATCACTGAACTATGGGAATGAAGAAGCTGCTGCAATATCAGCATCTGTTATTTTTTAACTTTTTAGTAATAGCCATTCTGACTGGTGTGAGATGGTATCTTACTGTGGTTTTGATTTGTATTTCTCTAATGATCAGTGATGTTGAGATTTTTTTTCATATGATTGTTGGTCACATGTATATCTTCATTTGAAAAGTCTGTTCATGTCCTATGCCCACTTTTTAATGGGATTGTTTGGACAATAAACATTTTTAAATGTGCTCAACCCTATAAGTAATCAGAAAAAAATACACACTGAAACACCATATGATACCACAATTCACCTACCACAATGGCTAAAATGAAAGAGATGAACAGTAACAAATTTAAACAAGAATGTGGAGCAACCAGAACTCACACACTGCTGGTTAAATTTGCACAAGCACTTCAGAAAACTAACACTATCTGTGAAACTGAACATATGTAAACCTTTATGGAAGGACCTTGAAGAAAGTAATAGAAAAAGACTGAAAGCCTAGAAAACTATGTTAGTAGATGCCTTTATTAGACAACTTTAAAACTGCTATAAAGAACTACTTGAGACTGGGTAATTTATACAGAAAAGATGTTTAATTGACTCATAGTTCTGTGTGGCTGGAGACACCTCAGGAAACTTACAATCATGGCAGAAGGCAAAGGGGAAGCAAGGTACATCTTACTTAGCAGCAGGAGAGAGAGAGAGAGGAAGTGCCACACTTTAAAACCACCAAATTTCATGAGAACCCACTATCATGAGAATAGCATAGGGAAAACTGCTCCCGTGAGTCACTTAACTCCCACCAGGTCCCTCCCTAATATGTAAGGATTACAATTCGAGATGAGATTTGAGTGGGAACACAGGGCCAAACCATATAATTCCAACCCTGGCCCCTCCCAAATCTCATGTCCTTCTCACATTTCAAAACACAATCATGCCTTCCCAACAGTCCCCAGTTGTCTTGACACATTCCAGCATTAGCCTAAAAGTCCAAGTCCAAAGTCTCATCTGAAACAAGGCAAGTCCCTTTAGCCTATGAGCCCATAAAATCAAAAACAAGTTAGTTACTTCCAGGATACAATGGGTATACAGGCATTGGGTAAATGCTCCCATTCCAAATTGGAGGAATTGGCCAAAACAAAGGGGCTGCAGGCTACATGGAAGTCCAAAATCCAACAGGGCAGTCATTAAATCTTAAAGTGCCAAAACAACCTTCTTTGACTCCATGTCTCACAACCAGGCCATGCTGCCGCAAGAGGTGGGCTCACAAGGCCTTTAGGCACCTCTGCCCTTGTGGTTTTGCAGGGTACAGCCCCTTTGGCTGCCTTCACAGGCTGGCATTCAGTACCTACAGCTTTTCTAGATGTGTGGTGCAAGCTGTTGATGGATCTACCAGTCTGGGGTCTGGAGGATTCTCACAGCGCCACTAGGCAATGCCCCATGGAGACTCTGTATGGGGGTTTCAACCCCACATTTCCCCTCTGCATTGCCCTAGTAGAGGTTCTCCCTGAGGGCTCTGCCCCTGCAGCAGACTTCTGCCTGGACATCCAGGCATTTCCATACATCTAGGCAGAGGCTCACAAAGCTCAAGTCTTGTCTGCTGTGCACCTGTAGGCCAAACACCATGTGGAAGCCACTAAGGCTTGGGGCTTGCACCTTCTGAAACAATGGCCTGAGCTGTACTTTTGCCCCTTTTAGCCATGGCAGGAGGTGGAGTGGCTGGGACACAGGGTGCCATGTCCTGAGGCTGCACACAGCAGTGGGGCCCTGGGCCTGGTCCATGAAACCATTTTTCCCTTCACGTCTCCCAGGCCTGTGATAGGAGAGCTTCTGTGAAGATCTCTGAAATGCCTTGGGGACATTTTTCCCATTTTCTTGGCTAGTCACATTTGGCTCCTTGTTATTTATGCAAATTTATGCAGCCAGCTTGAATTTCTCCCCAGAAAATGGGTTTTTCTTTCTACCACATAGTCAGGCTGCAAATTTTCCAAACTTTAATGTTTTGCTTCCCTTTTAAATATAAGTTCCAATTTCAGATCACCTCTTTGTGAACACATATGACTATACACTTTCAGAAAAAGCCAGGTCAACTCTTGAATGCTTTGCTGCTTAGAGATTTATTCTTCCAGATACCCTAAATTATCTCTCTCAAGTTTATAGTTTCACAGATCTCCAGGGCAGGGGTCAAATGCTGCCAGACTCTTTGCTAAAGCATGACAAGTGTGACCTTTGCTCTAGTTCCCAATAATTTCCTCATCTCCATCTGAGACCACCTCACCCTGAACTTTATTGTCTGTATCACTATCAGCATTTTGGACAAAACTATTTGAGTCTCTAAGAAGTTATAAACTTTCTCACATCTTTCTGTCTTTTTCTGAGACCTCCAAACTGTTCCAACCTCTGCCTCTTACCCAGCTCCAAAGTCACTTCCACGTTTTCAGTTTATCTTTATAGCAGTACCCCACTCTTGGTACCAATTTTCTGTATTAGGTCTGTGTTCACACTGCTACAAAGAACTAACTGAGACTGGGAAATTTATAAAGAAAAGAGGTTTAATTGACTCACAGTTCTGTGTGGCTTGGGAGGCCTCAGGAAGCTTGCAATCATGGCAGAAGGCAAAGGGAAGCAAGGAACATCTTACAAGGTGGCAGGAGGAAGAGACAGGGGAAGGAAATGCCACACTTTTAAACCATCATATCTCATAATAATTCACTCACTATCATGAGAACAGCATGGGGGAAACCACCCCCATGATCTAATCACCTCCCATCAGGTTGCTCCCTAATATGTGGGGATTACAGTTTGAGATGAGATTTGGGTGGGGATGCAGAGCCAAAACATATCAATGTCTAATTGTTTTATAAGAGACTTCAGATAACAGCATAAAGGATAGTGAGGAAGTATCATTGAAAACTATAATGAAAGAGATTTGTACTATGTAGAGGCAGATGCTACAATGTTGTTGCCTGCAATAACAAGACTCTGTCTCAAAAAAAAAAAAAAAGTACTTAATGAACTATGTGACCTACCTGAGCAGATTCCATTTTAGAGTTTTGAAGATGCCAATGGGTTTCTTCTTGTTGTGTATGGCAAAATATAAAAGACAGATAAACTAATGACAGTTAAATTAAAAGAAGCCAGGAATTGTTGGGATTAAAAATTCTCAGACTCTCTGATGATAATTGACACCAATATTAAGAAATGACTGTTGAACAAAGTCAAATCAAGAGACTTACACAAAAGCTTAGAGTATGGTTATAAAATCTTTTTAAGACCTCAGATATACCCCAGAATGCTTAGTCAAACAATGGAGCTTCTTGAAAGTTTGAGTGCTGTTCCTCAGTAGGCTAGGCGGAAACTCAAGGAAGAAGAGTCAATGCCAATAATATTTGTAGAAGTCCAACAAATTTTTAAAGAAAATAATAATTTCAAAAACATCTACTTAGACTGAAATGAACAGAAACAGTAAAAAAGGAAAAGAGGCCTTTAGATCCCAAAACCTCTATAGGCAGGAAGCAGGCAGAAAAAATTGTAGAGCTGCAAACACAAGCTACCTTTTACAGAAAGGAAAAGTAACTTAAAAGCAGGAAAAAAAGAGCTGGAATACAGAGCCAAGAGCCACAAAAAAAATCATTCCTGGAGAGGAAGAGGCCTCAGTCCTAATCAAAGACCCTCAAACATTCCAAATTCTAGCTGAATTTCGGAAGTTCTGTTGACTGCCTATTCCTGTGGTCTTTTTTTCCCCACTTTTAAACAGGAATGACTGTAGCATTTATCTTACATCAGTCCCACTATCGTATATTTGGTAGATGTGGAGCACATAACTTATCTCTAGTTCACAGGTCCTCGTATGAAAAGTAACTATACTTGAGGAAAGAAACTTTAATCAAGGAATCACATCTGAAGAGCTTCATTCACATCTGGATCTGATCTAGATGATGAGATCTTTGATTTTCTTGTATACTAGGACATACATAATATATAGTATGCCTATGATAGCCATAAGGCCTGTGAAATAGTGAGAGATATAGTGTGCCTTTGATAGCCATAATAAGGCCCACGAAAACATCTCAGAGAACCAACACTGCATATCACTTAGCAGCATAATACAGCCTGGCCTGTGGATCTCTAACCCTGGCCCAGGGGTTTCCAAAAGACAAAATCACCTCAGCACTACAACTCATAAACCTTAAAGCATTGCTTACTGTTACAAGAATAGCTTAAACTCCCTTTTTGAAAGAAACATCTGAGGCTAGGTATGGTGGCTCATGCCTATAATCCCAGCATTTTGGGAAGCCAACACAGGAGGACTGCTTGATACCAGGAGTTCAAGATGAGCCTAAACAAATATAACGAGACCCTGTCTCTCCAGAATTTTTTTTTAATTCTTTGGGCATGGTGATGTATGCCTGTATTTCTTAAGAAGTGGTAGGTGGGAGGATTGCTTGAGCCCAGCAGTTTGAGGCTGCCACTATGTGATCTCACCACTGCATTCCAGCCTGGCCTGGAGACCCTGTTTCAAAAAAACAAAAAGAAAACTAAACAAAAAAGGACCTGGTAACTGACCCAGACTGAATACAAATATGAGAAAGGGGGAAGAATCTCCCAAACTCTGAGAATGGTCTTTAGAGGAAGACCTCCTGGTCAGGTGGCCATCTAACTCCAGACTGTACCTGGCCCACGCTACAGTCTGCTCCTGCTCTCCATCTTGTAATGATGCCAGATGAATAAACTGCTTGAATATCAGACAGTTTCTAAGACTCAGGACCCCCCAGGAGCTCTGAACACCACACATTTCAAACTGATGTTGCAATGTGATGAGATCTGGGAAGGGAGGGGTCTTGGGAGAGAATGAGTGTAGTTTTCTTCTCCCTGGATTGCTTCTTCTAAGGAAAGCAAGTTGCCATGTCAATTAGACTTTCAACCAGTCTAAGAACCATGCGGGGAAGAACCAAAGCCTCCTATTAATAGCCAGGACCAGTTTTCCAAGTATGTGGGTGAAATGGATCCTCTTGCCCCATTCAGGCCTTCAGATGACAGTAGTGCCAACCAATATTTTAAATGAAATCTCATAAGAAAACTAGAGTCAGAAATACCCAGGTAATCTGCTCCCAAATTACTGATTTATATTTGAGGGATCTGTTTAAGTTGTAACTATTTAAACATTTTTGCTACTATAAATATACCATTGTATGACTATTCCACAATCTATCCATTCTCTTGTTGATGGGCTTTTGAGTTGTCTCTGTTTCCTTCCCTATTCCCCCATATCAAGCAATGCTGTTATAAGAATTCTTCCACACATCTACTTTTACAGATGTGTGAGAGTTTCTCTAGTTTTTTTTATTTTTGCTGTGTAACACATTATCCCAAGATATAGCAGCTTTAAACAACAAAACTTAATTATTTCACAGTTTCTGTAGAACAATAATTTGAGAATGAGGGCCCTTAAGGTCTATCATGAAGTTGCAGTCAAGATGTCAGCTAGGGCTATAATCATCTGACGGGTTGATTGGGGTTAAAGGATCTTTCAAGATGGATCACTCACGTGGCTCTTGGTGAGAGGACTTAGTATCTCCCCAGCTGCTGTCAGGAGACTTCAGTTCCTTGTCACTTAGGTCTATCTAAAAGTCTGTTTGAGTATTCTTATGACTTGGCAGCTGGCTTCTCCCACAGAGCAAGTGATCTGAGAGAAAGTAAGAAAGAAGCTATAATGCCTTTCATGACCTATTCATGGAAGTCATACACTGTCATTTCCACCATATTTTATTCATTAGAAGTGAGTCACTAAGTCTAGTCCCTATTCAACAGGAGGGGATTAAGCCTACCTATTGAAGAGAAGAGTATCACATAATTTGTGGACTTATTTTAAAACCAGCATATCTATGTTTCTATTGATAGGACATACATATCATCTGGAGCTGGAAGCCGTTATCCTCAGCAAACTCACACAGGAACAGGAAACCAAACACTGCATGTTCTCACTTATAAATGGGAGCTAAACAATGAAAACACATGGACACAGGGAGGAGAACAACACACACTGGGGCTTGTCAGAGGTTGGGGTTAGGGTAGGGGGAACATTAGGAAAAATAGCTAACACATCCTGGGCTTAATACCTAGGTGATGGGTTGATAGGTGCAGCAAACCACCATGACATACGTTTGCCTATGTAACAAACCTGCACATGTACCCCAGAACTCAAAATTAAAATAACAAACACATGCATCATCAACTTTGTTAGATAATGCCAAATTATACTCCAAAAATGTTGTACCCATTTATAGACCTACTAACAATAGATAACAGTTTCTCTTTTTCTGCTTCCTTACCAACTGGCATTGGAACACTTTTTATTATTTTCTTATTTGTACACATTCTAATAAATCTGCACTAGTTGACACCTTAACAAGACTAGCAAAATTAACCCAATTGCAGCACTTACTACATTGCATTGAGCAAACACCAGAAAATGGTGATGGAGTGAGACATGGATTCTACAACCATCTGGAAAAAGATCACTGCAGGAAGTGGGAATAGGCTAGGGCTCAAAAATGGGTGCATATTGGGTGTGTCTGAGGAAAAGCAAAGTCAGCCTGTGAGAAGTACAGTAAGCAAGTAGAGGCAGGGATAAAGTTAGAGGTGTAACAAGGTGGAGAGCAGATCATCGAGAACCTTATAGAGGTTCACAGAAAGCACCACTGGACGGTAGAGATATGTAGGAGTCATCCACATAAAAATCAGTAGTTCTCAAATTTTGCTGCACAGTTGAATCACCTGGACTATCTGAACCAAAAATTCTCACTGTAATTTGCCTTCCTTGAATCTACTACATGGTTCCTCAGGGCCACTGCTTCTCCATATGGCCTTTTTCTGTGGTCTTTTCACATCATTTCTCCATCAGGGTAGTTGGGGCTTCTTCTCCTAGAACAGTGTCATTTCCACAGAATTTTAGGCTTAAAACAAGTTGTGTTACATTACTTACACAATTTCAAGAGGAGACTACAGACAGACAGGAATGCAGGGAGGCCTGATTCCCTGGAAACTACTGATACAATGAACTACCACATAAGGGAAGCATAGATACCAGGGATGTAAGGGACAACAAAAAGATGTGTGGATAAATGGATTATAGATCCCAGTAGATTTGTTGGAGTTAGTACACTCAAAGCAATGAGATGGGAAAATAGGTGGTGGAACTGGAGAGTAGATAGAATACTTGATATAAGGAAAGAATTAAAGTCACTGGTGATGGCAATGTCTAGGGCAGTGTTTCTCAAACCTGGTGGTGCGTTAGAAATATATTTCATATGCCATAAGATTTTCATATAATTAGGCTGGAGTGGGGCTGTCATTGGTATTATTTTAAAGGTCCTCAGATAATTCTACTTCAGAGCTAATTCTTATTCTAATTAAGAACCACTGATTTAGAATATGACCTTAAGGGAATGGCTGAGACAAGCTATAGGACAAAACCATTTGAAACACAAAAGTTAAAAAAAATGAGGCACCAAGGGATTGAAATAATCACCTGCATGACCACTGAGATTTCACAAAAATTTTGAAAAGAGTAGTGATAAAGAGTAAGAAGTTCAGGACTGAAAATTTCAAGGAAAGAGGATGAGTACCTCTAGGTTTCCAGTTTATGGAAAAGTAATCATACCACAGGCAGAAATGGGGAAATATGGCAGAGAAATTTATTTGTGGGGAAAATGTTCAGGTTTTTAGAATAAATAATATGAAGACATAATATGGGAGGGACAACTGCATATCTATGTGCTAAAGAATGAAATT
Source organism: Callithrix jacchus (assembly GCF_049354715.1). Taxonomy (NCBI): domain Eukaryota; kingdom Metazoa; phylum Chordata; class Mammalia; order Primates; family Cebidae; genus Callithrix; species Callithrix jacchus. Next base: position 87,999,169 of record NC_133504.1, on the reverse strand, counting down.
GAGAGAAGATCCAAGATGGCCCTTTAGGAGCAGCTCAGGATTGCAGCTCCCAGTGAAACTGCAGAGGGTGAGTGGACGCCGCATTTCCAGATGGATCTTTATTGCCCATAGACCAGAAGACTCCCAGGCAGAGGAACCCCGCAGGTCACTAGAACAGCTGTTTTGGCCAGCGCAGCTGTTTTGCTGGCACCCCGGCGTGGCAGCTCTCCGTACAAAATACACTGGTCTGGTTGCCCTTTTAAGCTGGCAATTGGAGCTCCAGAAAGGCAGATTAGCCCATTCATCTGATTAAATGGACTGAAACAAAGAGCCAGGCCAGAAGATTCCCAGGCAGCATCGTTGTTTCAGCCGGCACAGTGGGTCGCTGCACAGGAAATCACACAGATCCCGGCGCCCTTTCAGCAGGTGACTGGAACACCTGGGAGAAAGTCAACCATTCAACTTAAAAAAAAAAGGCTCGAGGCAGGGAGCCAGGTGATTAGGCTCAGCAGGTCCCACCCCCACAAAAACAAACAACAACAAAAAAAAAACAGCAATTGGAAACACTCAGGGTTGAGAGTTTCACAGCAAGCACAGCTAAACCCAGGATGGCCCAGCTCTGTGGGGAAGGGGTGTCCACCATTACCAAGGCAATCCATCCCTACAAAGGTAGTCCACCATCGCTGACACAGCCTGCCGTTGACAAGGCAACCAGCCATTGCCAAAGGAACCCGCCACTACAGAGAGAGTCCACCATTACAAAGGCAGGCCACCATTGCCAAAACAGGACTGCAAGGAAATTCACATGGCATCAGGGCAAAGCCCACAGCAGATCAGCAAAGCCTCTGCAGGCAGACAGTGACTAGGCTGCCTCCTTGCTGGGCAGAACAGCCCTGGAAAAAAAAAGGCAGCAGCACAACAGATACTCATAAATAAAGCCCTAACTCCCCGAGACAGGGCACCTGGGGGAAAAAAGGGGGTTTATGCGTTCTGCTGCAGCAGACTTAAATGTACGTGCCCAGCAGCTCTGAATGAACAACAGAGATCAGAGCTCAGCACTTGAGCTCCTATAAAGAACAGACTGTATCCTCAAGCAGCTCCCTGACCTCTGTATATCCAAAGAGTCACCTCACAAAGGACTGATCAGACTGACATTTCGCGGGCATCATTCTGGGACAAAGATAGCAGAAGAAGAAACTGGTAGCAACTCTTACTGTTCTGCAGCTGCTGCAGGTGATACCCAGGCAAGCAGGGCCTGGAGTGGACCGTAGCAGTCCTATAGCAGAGGGGCCAGAATGCAAGAAGGAAAACTCAGAAACAGAAATAACTTCATCATCAACAATCACAACGTCCACTCACAGACCCAATCTGAAAATCAGCAACTACACAGAAGACAGGTGGATAAATCCACAAAGATGCGAAGAAACCAGTGCAAAAAGAAGGAAAAACCTGAAACCAGAACACCTCTCCTCCTACAAGGGATCACAACTCCTCACCAGCAAGGGAACAAAGCTGGATGGAGAATGAGTGTGATGAAATGACAGAATCAGACTTCAGAAGGTGGGTAATGAGAAATTTCCATAAGCAAAAAGAACATGTTCTAACTCGATGCAAAGAAACTAAGAACCCCGAAAAAGAATTGATGAAATGATAACAAGAATGGACAACCAAGAGAGGAATATGAGTGAATTGATGGAGCTGAAAAACACAACAGGAGAATTTCATGAAGCATGCACAAGTTTCAACAGCCGAACTGACTAAGCAGGAGAAAGGATATCAGAGGTCGAAGATCAACTCAATAAAATAAAATGAGAAGGCAAGATTAGAGAAAAAAAGTGCAAAAAGGAATGAACAAAGTCTCCAACAAATGTGGGACTATGTGAAGAGACCTAATTTACATTTGATAAGTGTACCTGAATTTGATGAAGAGAATGAATCCAAGCTGGAAAATACTCTTCAGGACGTTATCAAGAAAAACTTCCCCAACCTAGCAAGACAGGCCAATATTCATGTCCAGGAAATACAGAGAACACCACAAAGATATTCCTCAAGAAGAGCAACCCCAAGGCACATAATCATCAGATTCACCAGGGTTGAAATGAAGGAGAAAATGCTAAGGGCAGCTAGAGAGAAAGGTCGGGTTACCCACAAAGGGATGCCCATCCGACTCACAGCAGATCTCTTGGCAGAAACCCTACAAGCCAGAAGAGAGTGGGGGCCAATATTCAACATCCTTAAAGAAAAGAACTTTCAACCCAGAATTTCATATCCAGCCAAACTAAGCTTCATAAGTGAAGGGAAAATAAAATCCTTTGCAAACAAGCAAGTACTCAGAGATTTTGTCACCACCAGGCCTGCTTTACAAGAGCTCCTGAAAGAGGCACTACACATAGAAAGGAACAACCAGTACCAGCCACTCGAAAAACATACCAAATGGTAAAGAGCATCAGCAAAATGAAGAATCTGCATCAACTAATGGGCAAAACAGCCAGCTAGCATCAAAATGGCCGTATCAAATTTACACATAACAGTATTACCCTAAATGTAAATGGGCTAAATGCACCAATCAAAAGACACAGACTGGCAAATTGGATAAAAAGCCAAAACCCATGAGTGTGCTGTATCCAGAAAACCCACCTTACATGCAAGGATACACAAAGGCTTAATATAAAAAGATGGAGGAAGATTTACCAAGCAAATGGAGAGCAAAAAAAAGCAGGAGTTGCAATTCTCATCTCTGATAAAATAGACTTTAAAGCAACAAAGATCAAAAGAGACAAAGAAGGCCATTACATAATGGTAAAAGGATCGATATAACAAGAAGAGCACACGATCCTAAATATATACGGACCCAATACAGGCGCAACCAGATACATAAGGCAAGTTCTTAATGGCTTACAAAGAGACTTAGACTCCCACACAATAATAGTGGGAGACTTTAACACTCCACTGTCAATATTAGACAGATCAACAAGACAGAAAATTAACAAGGATATCCAGGGCTTGAACTCAGACCTGGAGCAAGCAAACCTGATAGACATTTACAGAACTCTCCACCCCACATCCACAGAATATACATTCTTCTCAGCACCACATCACACGCACTCTAAAATTGACCACATAATTGGAAGTAAAGCACTCCTCAGCAAATGCAAAACAACTGAAATCATAACAAACAGTCTCTCAGACCATAGTGCAATCAAGTTAGGACTCAAAATTCAGAAACTAACTCAGAACTGCACAGCTGCATGGAAACTGAACAACTGACTCTTGAATGTTGATTGGATAAACAATGAAATGAAGGCAGAAATAAAGAAGTTCTTCGAAACCAACGAGAATGAAGACACAACATATCAGAATCTCTGGGACACATTTAAAGCAGTCTCCAGAGGAAAATATATAGCAATAAGTGCCCACATGAGAAGAGTGGAGAGATCCAAAATTGACACCCTATCATCAAAATGGAAAAAGCTAGAGGAGCAAGATCAAAAAAACTCAAAACCTAGCAGAAGACAAGAAATAACTAAGATCAGAGCAGAACTGAAGGAGATAGAGACATGAAAAACCCTTCAAAAAATCAATAAATCCAGGAGCTAGTTTTTTGAAAAGATCAACAAAATAGACAGACCACTAGCCAGATTGATAAAAAACAAAAGAGAGAATAACCAAATAGATGCAATAAAAAACGATAAAGGGGAAATCACTACAGATCCCACAGAAATTCAAACCATCATCAGAGAATATTACAAACAACTCTATGCACATAAACTAGTAAACCTGAAAAAATAGATAAATTCCTGGACACTTGCATTCTTCCAAGCCTAAACCAGGAAGAAGTTGAAACCATAAATAGACCAAAAACAAGATCTGAAGTTGTGGCAGCAATTAAGAGCCTACCACACAAAAAAAGCCCAGGTCCAGATGGTTTCACAGCTGAATTCTACCAGACGCACAAAGAGGAACTGTTACCATTCCTTCTGAAACTATTTCAAATAATCCAAACAGGGAATCCTTCCCAAATCATTTTATGAGACCAACATCATCCTGATACCAAAACCCGGCAGAGACTCCACAAGAAAAGAAAACTTCAGGCCAATATCCATGATGAACATAGATGCAAAAATCTTCAATAAAATACTGGCAAGCCGATTGCAACACCACATCAAAAAGCGTATCCACCATGATCAAGTAGGATTCATTCCGGGGATGCAAGGCTGGTTCAACATACGCAAGTCTATAAACGTAATTCACCACATAAACAGAACCAAAAACAAAAACCACATAGTTATCTCAATTGATGCAGAGAAGGCCTTTGACAAAGTTAAACAGCCTTTTATGCTAAAACCCCTAAATAAACTCAGTATTGATGGAACGTATCTCAAAATAATAAAAGCTATTTAAGACAAACCAACAGCCAGTATCATACTGAATGGGCAAAAACTGGAAGTATTCACTTTGTAATCTGGCACTAGACAAGGATGCCCTCTCTCACCACTCCTATTCAATATAGTACTGGAAGTTCTAGCCAGAGCAACCAGGCAAGAAAAAGAAATAAAGGGTATTCAAATAGGAAAGGAGGAAACCAAATTGTCTCTATTTGCAGACAACATGATAGTATATCTAGAAGACCCCATCATTTCAGCCCAAAAACTCCTGAAACTGATAAGCAACTTCAGCAACATCTCAGGATACAAAATCAATGTGCAAAATTCACAAGCTTTCCTGTACACCAATAACAGACTTAAAGAGAGTCAAATCAAGAACGAACTTCCATTCACAACTGCTACAAAGAGAATAAAATACCTAGGAATACAGTTAACAAGGAACATAAAGGACCTCTTCAAGGAGAACTACAAGCCACTGCTCAACGAAATAAGAGAGGACACAAACAGATGGAGAAACATTCCATGTTCATGATTAGGAAGAATCAATATTGTGAAAATGGCCATACTGCCCAAAGAAATATAAAGATTCAATGCTAACCCCATCAAGCTACCAATGACCTTCTTCACAGAACTGGAAAAAAACACCTTAAGCTTCATATGGAACCAAAAGAGAGCCCGCATAGCCAAGTCAATTCTAAGCAAAAAGAGCACAGCAGATGTCAAACTATACTACAAGGCTACAGTAATCAAAACAGCATGGTACTGGTACCAAAACAGAGATATAGACCAATGCAACTAAACAAAGGCATCGGAGGCAACACAACATATCTATACCATACAATCTTAGATAAACCTGACAAAAACAAGCAATGGAGAAAGGACTCCCTGTTTAATAAACGGTGTTGGGAAAACTGGCTAGCTATGTGCAGAAAGCAGAAACTGGACCCCTTCCTGACACCTTACACTAAAATTAACTCCAGATGGATTAAAGACTTAAACATAAGACCTAACACCATAAAAACCCTAGAAAAAAATCTAGGCAAAACCATTCAGGACATAGGAGTAGGCAAGGACTTCATGACCAAAACACCAAAAGCATTGGCAACAAAAGCCAAAATAGACAAATGGGACCTAATCAAACTCCAGAGCTTCTGCACGGCAAAAGAAACAGTCATTAGGGTGAATCAGCAACCAACAGAATGGGAAAAAATTTTTGCAGTTTACCCATCTGACAAAGGGCTGATATCCAGAATTTAGAAAGAATTAAAACAGATTTACAAGCAAAAAACAAACAATCCCATTCAAAAATGGGCAAATGATATGAAAAGACACTTTACCAAAGAAGACATACATGAGGCCAACAAACATATGAAAAAATGCTCATCATCACTGGTCATCAGAGAAATGCAAATCAAAACTACATTGAGATACCATCTCACACCAGTTAGAATGGTGATCATTAAAAAATCTGGAGACAACAGATGCTGGAGAGAATGTGGAGAAATAGGAACACTTTTACACTGTTGGTTGGAGTGTAAATTAGTTCAACCATTGTGGAAGACAATGTGGTGATTCCTCAAGGACCTAGAAATAGAAATTCCATTTGACCCAGCAATCCCATTACTGGGTATATATCCAAAGGACTATAAATCGTTCTACTGTAAGGACACATGCAAACGTATGTTCATTGTGGCACTGTTTACAATAGCAAAGACCTGGAACCAACCCAAATGCCCATCTATGATAGACTGGACTGGGAAATTGTGACACATATACACCATGGAATGTTATGCAGCAATCAAAAACGATGAGTTCATGTCCTTTGTGGGGACATGGATGAATCTGGAGAATGTCATTCTCAGCAAACTGACACAAGAACAAAAAATGAAATACCACATGTTCTCACTCATAGGCAGGCAATGAACAATGAGAACACATGGACACAGGGAGTGTTCTGGGGTCTACGCACTGGGGTCTATTGGGGGGAATAGGGGAGGGACAGCGTGAGGGGGAGTTGGGGAGGGATAGCATGGGGAGAAATGCCAAATGTGGGTGAAGGGGAGGAAGGCAGCAAATCACACTGCCACATTTGTACCTATGCAATTATCTTGCATGTTCTACACATGTACCCCAAAACCTAAAATGCTAAATAGCTGGGCATGGTGGCACGTGTCTGTAATCCCAGCTACTCAGGAGGCTGAGGCAGGAGAATTGCCTGAACCCAGGAGGCAGAGGTTGCCGTGAGCTGAGATTGTGCCATTGCACTTCAGCCCGGGTAACAAGAGCGAAACTCCATCTCAAAAAAAAAATGTATTTCTATGCAAAAACTTGCACACCTGTTTATAGCAGCAATATTTATAATAACCAATAAACAATTAAAATGGCCATTAACTGATGAATGAATAAATAAGATATAGCAGGCGTGTTCTTACAATAGAATATTATTGAGCCATAAAGAGGAATGAAGTACTTCATACCTCTACAGCATGAATGGACTTTGAAAACATGATAATTGAAACATGCCAGTCACAAAAGACCACATATTGTATGATATTGACATGAAATACCTAAAATTTCTAGAAAAAGTAAATCTATTGAGAGAAAAAGTGGACTAGTGGCTGCCTAGGCTTGAAGGGGAGAAGGGGAATGGGAGGTGACTGCTAAAGAGTACAATGTTTCTTTTTGACATGGTATAAATCGTTTTAAGTTGTCGTGATGGTTACATAACCCTCTGAGTATACTAAAACCATTGAATAGAATACTTTAAACGAGTGAATTTTAGGATAGGTGAATTCTAGCTCAATAAAACCATTACGAGAAAAGATACATGTTTAGAATTCAGAGATAATCAGAATGTACAAAACTTGGTTATATTTTGGCAGTCCCTTAAAAAGTTAAATGTAGCATTACCATATTATGAATTATCCAGCAACACTACTCCTAGATATATACTCAAGAGAAATGAAAATATGTCTACACAGAAATTTGGACACAAATGTCCCACCAAAAGGAAGAAACAACACAAAAGCTCATCAGTGGGCAAGTGGAGAAACTGTGATATATGCATGAATGGAAAATTATTCTGACATGAAAAAGAACAAAATACTTATAAATGTTATAAGTTGTATGAACCTCAAAAACAGTACATAAGTGAAAGAAACCAGATGAAAAAAAAGTCACATATCGTATAATGGTTTTTATATGATATATCCAGAACAGGCAAATCCAGAGACACAGAAAATAGATTCGTGGTTACCATGTGATGAGGGAAGAGAGAGTGATTACTTAATAGATCTGAGGGTGTTTCTCCAGGGAGATGAACAAGTTTTGAAACTAGAGAGAGGTGGTGGTTACCCGACAGAGTGTGTGACTACACTAAATGACACTGAGCTGTATACTTTACAATCATTAATTATATGTTATATGAGTTTTACTTTAATTTTAAAAACTTGTGCATTAAACTTCTTTCCATTTATACCAAATATTCAACAGAATTAAACCATTAAAAAGACATCAAGATTAAGCATCTCACCCATGCATCGTATCTACCACATACAAGTTGAAATAGAATATAATATGCAGTTAGAGTTCATAGTTTTTCAAGGGAAAATTTAAAACAAATTTTACTGAGTTCTCCCAACACAGTGTGTTTCTCATGAAGTCTCAACATCCCTAAAACACGTATTAAAGACAGAGTGTTTATTTGTGAAAAGCAAAACTTTTCCTGGAGCATGTTGACATCTCAAAGAATAATTGAGGTCTCACTTTTTGAGATGTCACTTTACTAGAATTGATAGTATATTTAGCTCATTGCTAACATGTTTTCTGTGTTATTACTCTTGTCACTACCGTGTCTGGATCTAAGACATGTGATTAAGTAAATTCCTAGAAGTAAGCACCGCATGGAAATCTCTGCTAGTGGATGGAGCACGGCATCAGGAGGGGTCTGGCAGTGGGTACAATAGGCTATCGGCAGAGATTCAGACAGGCTATGTATTTTAATCACCTCATGAATTAAGTCTTCCAGGCCGCCTATTATAGAGGCATCTATTACACATCTGGGACCTGAAAAAGAACTTTCTCTGATTTGGGAATCCAAACCTTACAACAGGACTGGTGTTAGGTACAATTTTGGCTACACTGGCATTATCATAGAAACAAATCCCATACAGGGAATCTTACACAGCCCCAGCTTCAGAAAGCTCCCAGGATGACTGATAGTTTGCTTCTTTTCAGTAACGTTTTGGGTCCTATAATCAAACACCATGTGGGGTCTTGTGGGCACTCAATCTCATAGGCAAACTCTGTCCACACCTCTACCCCATTTCAAACAAACACACACAGCCTGCCCTTTAGTCCCCTCCCCTCTGGGGCCTAGAGATACACACCCCAGGGGTAAGTTATGCCCTTTGGAGGATGGGCCTGACGAAGAAGCTGGAGGCCTATGAAATGGGCATTGGCACTATTTGATAGGAAATTCCACTGTCCGCTATGCTGAGCATGGCTGGGATGGGAAGAGAGTACAGCACTGGAACTGGTTGGGGATATGCCCTTGGCCCAGTGGAGTCTTCACCCTGTGAGTAGAATAGCTGGAGGAGGGTCCAAACAGGGACTCTGGAAAGGACAGACCTGGAGAATAGAGTGGTACTGCCTCAAACTAATGCTCAGCACACCTTGCATAGCTTTAAACAGCTGCAGTCATTTCACTTAGGACTAGCCTTGTCAGAGTGAGTTACAAGAAGAAAAAGCTGAATAAGGAAACCCGGGCCACCAGCCTGTTTCAGGGAAATGGTGTGTGTCACAGCAGCTTCTGAGCTCAGATGTTTCTGAGCTTTTATTACTGCCACTTTAAACCACAAAGCACTGCTCAGTTTCCCCAAAAAGGCCAAAGATATAAAGTTGGAGAAGGAGAGAGAAGCAAAGACATGGCAAGAAAGGTGGGTAGGTCTCTAGGGTCTCTGTCTTGTTCTCCAGCCCTACCCTGTTTATCAATCTCCTTGTTTTTGTCACCTCCTAAGGACAACAAATGATGCCAGGATAAAACACTTACCAGTTCACCAATTTCTGCTCTTACACTCACCCTGTTCTCTCAAGGCAATTCTTCCCAGTCTTCTTAGGTCTTTATGCTACTAACAAATGTTTTCTATATTTTGTCTGGATATATTTTGTAATTTATTTTGTAAGGAGGTTGGACTGAATTATAGTTGCCTATTACTGGAAATGGAAATCCCCAATTGGCTTTCGATAGTTGGTTTTTGGCAAACTGTTTCAGTGAATGGACCCCAAGTAGAGCTTCAAGTTTCCTTAGATTAGCTTTGAAAATGCACTATTTAACAAACACTTCTTTAACCAGCACAGACTGAGTGTTACCCTCTTTAAGACACTATAGTAAATTACAGAGAAAATACAAAAATGAATACAGTGTAAGTTGTGTCATTAAAAGAATGTATAATCTTGAGGGGGAGTCATACATATAAACAATAAAGGAGTGAAGGAAGAAGGTGAGGTGCAGAGAATGAACTGAGTCTGGAAGTAACATGCCTCGAGATTACAAATTGGAACAGAAATGTCATGTTTTGTGAGGACTATAAATCAAAGGTCTCAAAATGGTAGGCCACAGACTGAATTCAGCCCACAAACGTGTTTGGTTTGGCCCACATCATGTTTGAAAAATAAGAGACTTCCCATTTTTTAAAAAAATATGGATTTCCATCTTCTGAAAACTCAGAAGACCTGGCAACTGTCCTCATTGCAAACTGGCAAGCGTCAGCTGGAGCTGAGTGGAAGCTGCCTCCTTGGAGAGGGCCTCATTTCTTCAATTCACCACATTTCCCATCAGTACCCCACCATCAGCCTTCACACCCCACACAATTCACCTTCTCCACCTAATGAAAAGTGCTACACAAATGCAGCTTCCAGCCCTTCTTCTAGTAACCAAAGAGCCAATTTTAGGCCTTCAATTTCATCCCCTGCCCCATGCTACACACACACACACACACACACACACACACACACACACACACACTTTAACCCCATTTTTCTATATAGAAAATCTAGACCACAAGGACTCACCACCACCGTCAGTCATTGAAATATCCTTCCTGTAGGCACTTAAGTTTATGACCTCTGTGTGTTGATCCTATCCCTGCAGCACAGTCCGTGGGAGAGCCAGTCCATGAAAGTTCCTTCCCAGCAGTTTTACTGCCAGAGGCTTTAGAGAAGCCACCCCTAAGAGTTTTGTTTCAGAACAGGGTTTAGGGATTGTGTCCTATTACGTATATCTTGAAGTTTGAGTATCAGATTCTACTATTCTTCCATGAGCCCTTAGGGCATATTTAATCATCTAATCATTCTGAACTAGAGGATAATTTGTAGTCTAGCTCACATGTGTAGGAGGAATAGCAACTCATCTGTAGGAGACCAGAGATCCTGGCTCTAGCTTCACACCAGATTCCTAGCATTGAGAAAGCTCCTGCAGCTTGAGGTAACTGGTGAAATCCTAAGGAGGAACAGGTTTCTGGATAGATGTTGGTAATTAGTGATCATGATTAACAATAGTTCTATTTCATGTAGGCCAGGTGAAAGCTTGTTTGATTCTGTCAATAAACTCCCTGTTGTTTTCTCTGTCAAGAGCCTCCTGTCAAAGCTCGGTATGGTCCATTAAGAGGTGACCCTTCCAGCTGGCTAATCAGGAAATATATAAAGCTATAAATATATAAATAAAAGATAAATATATAAATGTAAATCTAATTGATGAGTAAGGTTGTCATCTAACAGGGTGGGGCTTAGCTTGGAATAACACGAATTTCTAAGATCTCACTCTATAAAGAGGAAATAAGGAGCCAGAAGCACAGTGACTGGAAATTTTAAGTACCCATGCATTTAAAGGAGCAAGTAACAGTGTGCTAAAGGAAGTGCACAGAGCAGATTCCAGTGGAAAAGAGTCAGGTAGGGAAGCTTAGCACTGAAGACAAGTACAGTCCAAACTGACTGGAAGGGCAGGCAGCCACTAAGTCAACACCTTAGAGTGGGGAGGGATTGGATGCCTGCCGCTGAGGCCCAAACTAAGAGAATGGTCAAAATCTTTTGCCCATTTTAAAAGAGTTCTTTATGAGTTCTGGATCTAAGTCCTTTGTGAGACATGTATTTCAAGTATTTCTTTCTTCATCTGTAACTTGCCTTTTAATTATTTAACAGTATCTTTTGTTAAATAATTTTAATTTAATGAAATCCAATTTATCAACGTTTTCCTTTATGGTTTGTGCTTTCAGTGTTCTACAGAATCTGCTTAACCCAAGGTTATGAAGATTTTCTTTTAGGTTTATCTCTATAAATTTTATAGTTTTAGTTTTGTAAATATTGTGATGATTCATTTTAATTAATTTTGTATGTGGTATGATACAAGGATCAAGAGTCCTTTTTTTTCCAGATGGATATTCAGTTTTTACAGCACCTTTGTTGAAAAAACTATTATTTCTTCTCATGATGTTAACAATCTTTGTGAAAAATCAACCAATAATATGTATGGGCCGACTTCTGGACTCTCTATCCTAGTCCATTGATATAGATTTGTGTCTTAATGCCAATGCCATGCTATCTGGAAATCTATAACTCTTTTAAGTCTGGAAACAAGGTAGTATAATTCTCCAACTTCATTCTTGTTTTTAAAAAATTGTTTTAACTGTTCTAGTTCTTTTGTCTTTCCATATAAATTTTAAAAATCACCTTGTCAATTTCTACAGAAAAACCTATTGGGATTTTAGTAGATTTTGTGTTGGATCTAACTTTGAAAGAAGTGACATCTTAACCATATGAAACCTCTAGTCCATGAGCATAGTGTATCTCTCCATTTATTAGATTTTCTTTAATGTCTAAGCAATGTTTTTGTAATTTTCTTTGTATAGGTCTTGCTTATATTTTGTTAAATTTATCCCTAAGTATTTTATATTTTCTATGTAATTGGCAATAATCTGGCCTTTCCCATTTCAATTCCAATTAAACATTGAAAATATTTAGAAGAGCAATTGACTTTTTAATATTGTCCTTGTAACATGTGACTTTATTAAACTCAATCACTAGTCTGGTAAGGATTTTGGGGGGAGATTTCTTAGGATTTCTCTGCATACACAATCATGTTGTTTGCATATACAGACAGATGTAAGCCTTTTACTTCTATTTCCTGCTTTGTTGCACAGACTAAAAATTATAATAGATAGTAGAGCATGAATAGCAGGAGTAGGCATCCTTGTCTTGTTAGGGAAAAAGCATTCAGCTTTCTGATAATATGTATGATGCTATGTTCCAGTTTACTACAGATGACTTACATCAGATTTAGGAAAGTTTATTCTATTCCTAATTGGCGGAGCAGTTGTCTTTTTTAAAAAATCATGAATATATGCCAGATTTTGTAGAAAACTTTTTCTACACTTATTAAGATGATCATATAGTTTTTCATTTTTAGTCTGTAACTATGATTAATTATGCTGATTGATTTTGAACGTTAAATCAACCTTAAATTCCTGGTCGTTTTATATAGTATTGGGAATTAAATTCAATTTTCATTGTCTTGGTCTGCTTTGGATATTGAGGTAATACTGGCCTTGTAAAATAAGTTGATACATGTTTTCTCCTCAGTTTTCTAAAAAAGTATATGGGAAATTGGTAATATCTCTCCTTAAATAAGAAGCCATCTGGGCCTAGAGTTCTCTTCTGGAGAAGGCTTTAATGACTAATTGAATGTATTTAATAGATAAGGGCTATTCATATGACTTCAGTAAATGCTGTAATATATGTCTTTCAAGGAGTTTGTCCGTTTTATTTAAATTAGTAAATATGCTGGCACAAGCTGACCACAATATTCGTAGTTTGTCTCTATTGTTTATCTATTTTCTTTTCATTGACTTTTGCTCTTATCTTTAACATATTCTTTTTTATAATTATTTTGTGTTAGTTATTATTTGTTTTTTGCTTTTGCTTTTTCTAGTTTCTTAAGGTGAAGTTTAGACCACAGATTTTAGACTTTTCTAATAAAAGCATTTAAAGCTGTACATTTCCAAGCACTGCTTTACTATATCCCACAAATTTTAATTTGTTTGTTTCTATTTTGATTCAGTTCAAATTATTTTATAATATTTCTTATGACTTCTTCTTTTACCTGTAGTTTATTTAGAACTAGAACTATCTTGTCTAGTTTCCAAAACTTCAGATTTGACAGGTAAACTTTTCGTGTTTGTTTTTAATTTAATAATAGTCATAGAATACTATTTCTATGATTTTGTCCTTTAAAACTTGTTGATCATCTGGATGCAGTGACTCACACCTATAATCCCAGCATTTGGGGAGACCAAAGCAGGAGAATCACTTGAGGCCGAAGTTCAAGACCAACCTGAGCAATGTGGCAAGATCCTTTCCCTAAAATAAAATACAAAACCTTTTAAAATAAATCAGTTGCTACATGTTTTAAGGACAACATATCATCCATCTTGGTAATGGTTCACATGAAGTTAAAAAATTTGTATTCTGCTATTGTTAAGTGTTTTATAAACATCAATTAGGTGGTTGGTTTGATAGTGTTGCTCAAGTCTTTTATTATCCTTAGTGATTTTTTTGTCTGTTTTTTCCCCTTCAATGATGGAGATGTAATTCCAGTGTAATTCATAAAGGTTTTTGGTCTCTTGTTTTTTCAGGTATTTTTTATTTTGTGTACTTTTAAGCATTGTTTTGGGTCACATCAACATTTAGAATTATATTCTCCTGATGAATTCACCTCTCTGTAATTATGAAAAGATTCTCTTTATGCCTAATAACATTTCATGCCCTCATGTCTAATTTATATGATATTAATGCAGCCATTTCATCTATTTGTTGTGCCTAATGTTTACATAGTATAAGTTTTCCCATCCTTTTATTCTTAACCTACCTGTATCTTTTTATTTAAAGTGCAGTTTTGTGCATGTGTGTTTGTGTGTGTATTCTTTGTTGTTGTTGTTGTTGTTGTTGAGTTTTGCTTTTATCCAGAGAACTCTGTATTTTTATCAGAGTTTTATCCAGAGAACTCTGTATTTTTATCAGAGTTTTATCCAGAGAACTCTGTATTTTTATTAGAACATTTATATACTTTACATATATTGTAATTATTGATACAGTTAGATTTATACCTACAATCTTGCTATTTACTATTTATCACATTTGTACTTATAATTTTTTTCTCTTCTTCTCAATCATTTGGATTAATTACTATTAGCAGGATGTAAATATTTAACTTACTTTATTATGAAACTAAACTGATATTTCCCCCTTTTTTTGGCCAAACTTTTTATTTAGTAATCTGTAGTTGTTTAAGACACACTTAAATGGTCTTATGGGGGGAGGGGAAAAAGAAGGTTCTTGCAAATTCCCAAGGAAATGTCAGAAAGGCAAAATGCCCAGCATTATCCATTTGCTTTTTTGGGTTTACACGGTGAATAACACTTTCCATACATAGGCATCTGGTTTCAGGTTTTTCATACTGAGAACATTGAGATTTCAGTTGGAAGACACCCTGAAATCTTATGAGTAGCATATCCCAACCACCCCGTAATAGCTAGCTTGTTTGTATAGGCAGAGCGATTCATCTTAAGTTTTTGTGGAAGATCTTAGAACTGCTTGCCTCATTTACTGGGAAAAATCAGATAGGAAGTTGCCTTAGGGACACTTTTGCTTGGAAAGTTACAACACTAGTACAAGTCTTAACATATTTAACATTTGCTTGTTGAAAAGCAATGTCATAAAGTCAAATAAAATTAAACATGTTTTACTTTTTTCCTCAGAAGAACATAAAAATTATGGAGGGGAATTTAAGGGGATATTTTTAAAAGATAGCACAATTTTTCCTTTTAGTAGCCCTTGGGTAGTTACAACAGAATAGTTCCCATTTTTTGTTTGTTTCTTTGAACTGGGATTTTGGTTCAAAGTTTTGTTTGTTTGTAGTATCTGCTTCTGCCTCCCCCTCTATCAGATCGGCTCCAGGGCCACCACCTCTTGGTGCTCTGAGGCTTGAACTGCTGTAGGAATCACGTGGAGGAGGGTACCCTCTTTCCATAGAAGGGGGAAGCCCTCTTTCTTGTCTGCCAACCCGATCACAACCACTTGAGTAGAGATCACTTCTGCTGCTTGAGTAACTGTCTCGACTTCCACCATATCAGTCACGTGAGCTGCTGTAATCATCATATCAACTGCTCCCACCATAAGATTGTGGGAGGCCTCATGTAGGTGGAGCACTACGTGAGTTACCACAACTCTCATATGAATCTCTCTAGGAACCTCCACTTGGATGATGTGAATAGTCATGATCACAACCATAACCATCTCTATCACTACAGCCTCTATATAATCATGGTAAGTATAATCTCTTAGTGGTGGTGCATAATCTCTTGTATCATGAGAGCTTGGGTAATCTCTGCTTGACTAGCTGTCTTTAGTAGAATACCCATCATCCCTTGGAAACAAATAAACCTTTCTATGAGAGGGCAGTGGTTCTCTTCAAGGTGGACCTCAATAACTATCCTTTCCACCTTATACAGGAGTTCTTCCTCCCATTCCACTGCTGCTGCGAAGTGGTCCTGAAGGTGTAGATCTCTTAGGAGGAGGATCCCCCCTCTCTACTTCTTGGGGATGGTCCTCTTTTTACTGGGAGTGATCCCCTGGAAGAACTCAATTTAAAATTCGTGGAATATCTACCATCCATGTGTCATTCCCATGAGAGAGGTCCCCTCGTTCCTCGACTTCCTCCTCTTCCACCTCTAAGACCTCTTGGAGGGCCTCTACTTCTTGGAGGTGGAGACAGCCCACGTCTACCACTTGCAAATGATGGTTTGGTGGCTTGTTCTACCTTGATGGCTTTTCCATCTCATGACTTTCCATTCATGTCTCTAGCTGCATCCTTAGTGTCTGCTGGGCTTTCAAAGGTGACAAAAGCAAATCCTCTTGATTTGTTGGTTTCATGGTCTTTCATCAAAGACCATCCACTATTCATCCGTATTTGCCAAATACTGCTTCAAGAGTTTTCTCATTTGTTTCCGTATTAAGCCCATCAATTAAGGGCTTTCCTGGGCAATCTGCTTCAACATTTTATTTTTGGCCGGTGAGTCAGATGGATGACAATGGGTTCAAGCTCCAAGGAGCTCGCTGACAGGGGCCTCCTAGCAGCTTAGCACCAGTAGCGGCTGCTGGGTCCGAGGACGGAACCGCGAAGCTGCTGCCAGCACTACTGCACAACCGTGAATTTTTCAACTCTTTCCTGAAAAGTAGAAAAGAAGTTATGTTTGAAGACTTACACCTCTTTGTTCTCCCCAAAAGAGGGAAACTTTGGGCTCTATTTTTTATAGCCTATTGGAGAAAGAAATTAAGCTACTGGAGGGCCGGGCACGGTGGCTCAACGCCTATAACCCCAACACTTTGGGAAGGGGAAACTGGTGCTTCCCTTTCAAAAGTGTGAAGAGCTGAAACGTGACACCACAGAGAAGGAACCTTATCATAAAGGGCACTATTCAAGTGTGCAAGGGCTGTGTATTATGTTGTCTTTGCCAGCTGGTCACCCAGTCTTCCCACTGCCCTACCCACTTACCTCTGCCTACTCTCTCTGGATATGCTCCAGCTCTCATAATTGAAAAAGGCCTAGTAGGGTAGTGAGGGTAACCTCTTTTTGCTGAGGGCTGAACTAAAGGAAACCTACAGGTAGGTTCATTGAAATTTCAAAGTATTTATACACCTGATGGCTAAATATATTTAACAGAATAACACAGCAGAAAGATTGAAGTCAGACTATCCAGGCCTTGAACCCTGGCTCTGTCCTTTACTATTACGTACCTTTTCCTCTAAGTTTCAAAGTAGTCGTGAAGATTAAATAATACACATAAAGTATTGAGAATGGTGCCTGGTATATCGCAACTACTCCATAATTGTTAGCTTTCATTATTGCTTTTCATTATTACTTTTATATAGTGTTATGGATTGAATATTTGTAGCTCTTCATAATACATATGTTGAAATCCTAGCCCCCAGTGTGATGATATTAGAGACTGGGGCCTTTGGGAGGTGATTAGACCATGAGGATGCAACCCTCACGAATGGGATTAGTGCCCTTACAAGAGAGACCTCGGAGAGCTCCCTTGCCCCTTCCACCACGTGAAGACACAGGGAGAAGTCAGCAGTCTATCAACTAGGAAGCAGGCCCTTACCAGACACCAAATCTGCCAGCCCCTTGATCTAGAACTCCCCAACCTTCAGAACTGTGAGAAATAAATGCTGTTTAAGCCACCCAGCCTATGGTATTTTTGTCATAGCAGCCTGAATGCACTAAGGCACAAAGAATCCATAAATTGGTAAGAATTTTATTTGGAATCTTTGTCATTCTTAATTACACCCCTACATTGATGGGAGAGTAAGAATTAAATGAGTAAATAAAAGCTGGTGTATTTGTTACACCATGTTTTACATGTAGAAGTCGTGGCATTGTTTGAAAAATGAGATTTTCACATATATGGCATGACTATATAAGAGTAAATGACTTATAAATAAAATGTGACATCATGTAGTTTTCTTCTCTAGCCTTTTATATAATTATAAACCACATAAAATTGCCACATTCTCATCTTGGAGAAGCATCATTTAAACCCAGGCAGAGTTTGGCAGACCATTCTAAGCTACTCTGTGGCAAACTGCTCCTATCTCAAAAGTTTAGTTTTTTGTTTTTTGGGTTTTTTTTTTTTTTTTTGAGACGGAGTTTCACTCTTGTTACCCAGGCTGGAGTGCAATGGCGTGATCTCCGCTCACCGCAACCTCCGCCTCCTGGGTTCAGGCAATTCTCCTGCCTCAGCCTCCTGAGTAGCTGGGATTACAGGCACGTGCCACCATGCCCGGCTAATTTTCTGTATTTTTAGTAGAGACGGGGTTTCACCATGTTGACCAGGATGGTCTTGATCTGTTGACCTCGTGATCCACCCACTTCGGCCTCCCACAGTGCTGGGATTACAGGCTTGAGCCACCGCGCCAGGCCAAAAGTTTAGTTTTTAAACTCTGGCATTCCAGCCTATCCCTGCCTTTGGTCTTATTTGATATCCATTATCAGACAAATTACCAGATGCTTATTTGTGTCTATTCTGACTCAATCTTAAGTCTCCTCAGATCTTTTGAATATCAGTCTATATTGTTATTTATCATGACCTAAGGTTTTACCCAAATACAAATTCTATCGCCCGAGTGATTTCAGATTGCAGGCTTGGCTGCTCCCTTCCCCCAACTTTCCTTCCTATTTAAAGCTCTGCATCACCTAGTATTTTGAGAGTTCTGCCCTTACAGGTAGAGTTTTCAAGAATCTACAAAATGTATACTTCTTTGAGAAGGAGGGTACATTTTTTATTGAAGGTTAACACACATACGAAGATAGAAAACTGCACAAATTCTAAGTGTACGGCTTTATAGCTTTTTACAAAATGAACACTTCTTTGTAACCAGTACCCAGATTAAGAAACAGTTGCAATCCCTCTCCTTTTTCCTATTGGAGACCTACTAGTTTAATTTGATCTGCTTCATATTAACTTTCCATACATAAAATTGAACAATACTGATTTGTCTTTATCTGACTTCTTTGCTCAATACTATGTTTGTGAGATTCATTTATATTTTTGCAGATGGTTGTAGTTCACTTATTTCTGTTACTGTCTGTATTTCTTTACTTGATATAACAATTTATTTACACATCTTATTATTAATGAGTATTTGGGTTGAATCTAGTCTTTTGGTTATTAGAAATGTCATAACACACTTGCTTAAGTCTTTTGGCAAATATCTAAACATTTCTGTCACTTATGTACCTAGAAGTGAGATGGCTGGTTCATGTGATTTGCAAATGTTTGGTTTTAATAGATACTGCCACCCAGTTTTTCAAAGTAGTTGCAGCAGTGTACCTACCACTATAGTGCATGAGAGTTCCAGGCACTCCATGTTCTTGCTAAAACTTGGTATTGCAGAGCCCTTTTATTAGGTTGGTGCAAAAGTAATTGTGGTTTCTGCCATTAAAAGTAATGGCAAATAAATACAATTCCTCATAATAAATGTCCTCATTTATGCTATACAGCTCACCTGCTTCCCTCTGTACTAAGAGAGTTTTGGGCTTCCCATCCACACCTTCTAACCCTACATTCCCTGTGCTAATAACTACATTAAACTTAAATTCAACCCTCTGGTGCTACCTGATATGCACTATCATCAGTAAAGATGTAGTACCAGAGGGCACTACACACTATATAGTCTCCTTAGACTTCTCATCACTTTTCCTAACTCGGAGCTATTTGGTAGTAACAATCATAGATATGTAGTCACAGACACACACACACACACACACACACACACCTGGTGCTAGTAGGTGAATGTACAAATTTTATACACCTTCTATTTTAAAAAACATGCTATATTAGATGCTGAAACATAAAGAACTCTTTAAAATGACTAATAACAAAGTGAATGGGAATAAGAGAGCAATTTTAGAGACTTACTTCTTCACAGCAAGAAGTATGACTTCAGTGCCATAATATTGGAAACATCATAGAGTGAAGATTAAAGTGTAATGCAAGTGTATGATATTGAGTCCCTCTAAGATCTGCTTCTTATTAAATTTACCCAAAAGAGAATTCACTCACATACTTCTTCCTAAATGTAGTTCCTTTTACTAGAAAAGAGATCATATAAACTCTTAGGCATTCAATTTCCCACTAAAGCATTTCTCAGTGCTAAATTCAACTTTTTCCAAATGCAGAGGATAGATGAGACACTTCAAAGAAAGCACTTCAGGTAACACATTGCATTTTCTTCAAAACCACCCTCATGTTCATGCATTCTTCATTACTTAAGTGTGTGAACACCAATTTAATACACAGAGAATCATGAAGAATAAAGTGGAGAATTATAACATTCCTGAGTTCAGTAATTTATGGCTTATAAGAAATAAGTAATAAATATGCATTAAAAATTTTTTATTTGTAACCTCCAGCTTTTCTCTATAAAGAAAGACATTCTTAGTTTTCGCTCTCTTTTGGATAAAGGACTTTATTGTTTACTTGAAACTCTATATTAACTACAACAAAGCAATTTCAAATTATTCTCCCAGAAACAGGTTTCTCCCTCAATTAAGAGATTCCCATCTATTACTTTGTGCACCATTATGTACTTTTTAAAATCTGGCTTGATTATATTCCCTTTTGTAAATAACCAAAGACTAGAGTTTAGTTTCTATGGAAATCAATCTCTCTCTGTCTGTCTCTCTTCCTCTTCATCCTGCCCCCAACTGCCACCACACACACACACACACACACACACACACATACACACACACACTGAAAGCTGGGAAAAATGAACTGAATTCTTTATAGAACTCAATATTCCAATTTGAATGTAAATTATAAACCTTGTACACGGGATTAATTTTACCACCTGGAGTACAAGAATATATTCCTTAGCATTAATCCATGCTTTTGAGAGCTAAGTTTGAGCTTACTTAAAATTATTTTCCCTTTGTCATTTTCATGGGTTTTTTTTCCCTTAGTAAAAGAAAAATGCATTATGCCATTAATTAAAATTAAATGCTTCTCTTGCAGATACCTATACGGCTATTAGACTCCTAAACTACACTTTGTCGCTTTTAATAGATTTTTCCTAGACTTCATGTAACCATACATACACAAGTCACTCTATTCTCCTCTTGAGTCATGCATTTAGGTACTATTAACACTAATGGAATTTATATGCATTCACACTGAGGGAGAATAAGCCCCTTAAACACCTTTTTAATGGAACAGTTTTGTTTCTTTCCATTCCTCTTCACACTCCTCTGCTTGGACTTTCTCTTACCAATCTGTGCTTCCAAATAATATAGTTCTGATTTCTTTTTCAGCTCTTCTACTTTATTTTTTATTGAATTCCAGTGTTCAAGGTAGGACTTGACTTCCCCTCTTTTATTGATCATTCCTGGAAAAAGCAGCATGACTAAATCATTACTACTGTATTATATTTTCTGGTTTCAGAGTGAAATTCAGATGTTGCTTTCATTCCAATTCTTACTTTCCAGCAAATATATTTAATACACAGTCTATTTTTTTTTTATCCTCCTGAAGACTTAACTAGCCAGGAGCCAACCAAGATAATGAATATTTACCCAAGAGGCTAAAGATTTTTCCACATTAACATGCAAATAAATAGGCATGTTTTCAGACTCTCCTACTTTATAATGTTTTTATTTGTTTATACTTTAGGGAGTTTTTTTTTTTTTAATTACCTATCACATAGGACTTCAGCAACATGTTCAAATTTAGAACAGTAAAGTATCAGGAAAACAAACTATACCTTTGGGACCGCAAATCTGCAGAAAGTAAACCTCTAATGCATATACTAACAATCATATTTTTGTTTAGCTCTTAGAAATGCATTACTCTTTATTGTTCTTAAACTAAGTAATCTTTATCAAAAGACAGTTTTGTTTTTCTTCTCCTGTGTAAAGAAAGAGACTGAATAAGACTGTGATGACCAAGTGCCTAGCAGAGTGCCAGACTCACAGCATTAATTTGAATCACATGAAATTGCCATTTTGGTAGATCACCAAGCTCTTAAATAAGCATTTTTTTAAAGAGCTGTTGAATACATCTGTTAAAAAAATAAGTAAGTGAATGAATGAAGTCTCTTTCAAGAGTAAAATTTTATTTTTATTCTAGTTTCAAAAATTAAAAACATAGTCTAAGGTAGTTAAAATATACATTAAGCAATGGACTTTTCCCAGTCATTTAGTGGAATAAAGCTCTAAAACTGACCAGTCCCTCTTGTTTTCTAACTCATTTTGGGGGTATAATAACAGAGTACAGCAAACCTAATCTTAATTAATTGGCACTAAAGGTAAGCTTATATTTACATTATAGAGAGATGATATTCTGATATATTTGAGCATTTGGAAAATAAATTGATAATGAAAGATCTGATGGTGTGTGTGGAAAGAATTGAGGATGAACATATGAAAAACTGAAAAAGTAAATTTAATTTAAAAATTATGCAAGAAAGAAACCATAATTATCATATATTACTTAACTGTTCAGTATATAATATTCAGATATCACAACTATATAACTCTCTTGGGTTATTCCAAAATATTATCTAAAAATACAAATGTCAATACCAGTAGGAACAGTTCAAAACATTGAAGCAGATTATGGCTAGGAAGTATGAAAAGGCGAGGGTCAAATTTCTACTTTTAATTATGACATTTAGAACTCCTGGAAAACCCCTTGATCACATACCTCACAATATTATATTATACCTCGTCAATGTAATTGAAGGAATTGGTGACAGGTTCCTATGGTCTGAACTGGATTCACCCCAATTATGTCAAGTTTACAACACCGCAACCCTATATTCTACCCAATTGAATTTTTGACCCAATTTAGACAGTTATATGGGGTTTTACATCATTTGCATTTTAACTGCATGCAAATATTAATATGATAAAAAAAACTTAGAAAAACTTCAATTACCTATTGAACCTATCCAAATTTTATTCTTTTAAGCAATTAACTCCAAGTTGGAAGGTAAAGGTGATAGTGAGGAGGGGAACTCGGGCCACTCCTAGGTAACTTTAACTCGACTTCACAATCTTACCTTTTCTTCTCTGATTTCTCACTATTTCCAGCTACATTTTTCTCACAGCTGACTGGCAGGAGGGTATGGCCAGCATGATCTGGATAGGAAAAGTATCATTTCAGTTTCTTAGTTTCCCTGCTGTAAGCCTCAATGTAACCTCATTATTTTAACATCAATTTTGCATTCATGCAATAAAACAACTTTCACTATATTGTAGGAATGTAAAAAGCATGAGAAGGTAATACAATTCATGAAAACTTGCTTTGTATTCTCTGACTTTCAAAGTTAGAAAATTAAACTCCATAAAGAATGTATCTACCCACCATTATGTCTAATTTATTATGGGAATCAAGTCTGTATCAGGATAATTAATCAGACCAAGTGGTTTTGAGCACATTCTGGAGCTGTGATGTCTGTATTTCTTGCATACAAAGGTGAGCATTATAAATGAAATATGGTTTTTAGTAACTACTTAATCAGAAAAGCTTTTCAGTTCAATGCACTGTCATTTTGGAGTTAAAGGGGATTATAATTAAACAGTTATGATGGCTTTTAACATTAGCCCCTTGCTGACTCAGGAGAGAAAGTTACCTGGATAGTGGGGCCAAAGCAGAAGCAAAATAATTCAAAACAACAAAACAGATTAGGTAATGTTTACCAAAAAAATAAATAAATAAACCCTAAATGGGCCCTCCTTTACAAATGTCTTCTCTGTTATTCAGAATTGGTAGCCCACCACGCCAGGTCTACTGGGAGCTCCCTGGGGGTGAAAACCCACTAAGGCCCCAGAATAATACTCAACCCAAGTTCCAGTTGCAGATCCAAAGTGCTGGTACTTGGCATCCTCCAGTGGCTGCTTCCAAACCATTGTTCTAACTTGCTCATTCAAAAATCCCTTTTCTGTGAGTCCCACACCATCTTTCTCAAGCCATTTTCTCAGATAATAATCAAAGCATAGTGTGATTAGGACTCCAAAGCTATATACCAGATTTAAACAGATTCTCCACTTAAGTGTGTGACCTTGGCAAATTATTTAACTGCTCAGTCTCAATTTCATCATCTGTAAAATGAGGGTAATTATAATGCCTGTTTCACAGATTTTCTGTGAACACTCAATGACTTATCACATGTAACATAACAGTGCCAAGCACGTAGTAGGCATTTTGTAAATGCCAGCTGTTATTAAACAGGCTGAACTCAATAGGTGCACTCCCTCTTCCCCGCCTTTCACACACACACACACACACACACACACACAGTCCCTTTAAACCCATTATAAAATCTTATTTCTTCCTTGGATGAAATCTTGGACTGATCCTATAACTTTTCAATAATTTTCAAAATTACTCCAATCATCTTCTATCCTGATAAATTATATTTGAATAATTAACACATCCAGTAGTATTAAATCACTAAAATTTCCAACTTTTATCTAATTTAGGGATTTTCCTTTATCCCAGCTTGAAAACCTTTATACCTGAAAGGCTTTGTGCATTGGATGGGATGAGAGGTGATGTGAAGGGTCAGCTTTTGCTCTCCCTCCTTCTTACTAACTAGCTTTATGCTGTCTCCTAGCATCCTTGTCAGCATCCCCTACCCTCCAAAACCTGCACCAGGAGAAGTGGGTATTGTGGGAGCACTCTGAGCTCCGCAGTTGATTAGAGCTGGCACTTTCCCTTGCAGAGTGCTTTGGAAGTTTTATCAGTTTACATTTTTTAAAGGACAGGGTCATTTTTCTCTGACTTGTCACTAATTACCTCAATTCTAATCTCCTGGGCATTTCCCAATCCACCCCAGCTTCTCTCTACTGGGGTTCCATCACCAGCCAAACAGCCCTCTCAGCAGCATGACTTTTAAGTTGGGTCCAAGAGTCCACTCCCCTACACCAAGCTCCAATGATCTCTCTTGCTTCACAGGAAAACTCAGGCATCCTTGCCGTGCTCTCCTTTTTTGTCTTCTTGATTGTGGGTAAGTATCATTAAGCCAAGCAGCCTCAACTCCAGGGCACATGTATCAAATTTCCAGGTGGAAAGAATCGTGTACAACCTGTGCAGGTCTTCTCCTTTCTCCAGTTCTGGAAGGACGTCAAGCACACCCCAAATCTCCCCGAGGAATCTTCTCTCCACCCATGTAGCATGTCCTGAAGAGGCAATTCAGCACCTACTCTGGCACCCAGTAGTGATTGGGCAGATACTGGCTTATTCTCAGTCTTTGGAGCCTCAGCCAAAACTGTGATGTAAAGTATTCCACCTTATATTTTGTTATGTTTGTTTTTAACTACTGCTCACTTCTAAGCCACTCCACACATTCACTGAGGTCTTTACTAGATTAATCTTCTTTTTACATGCTGATGCCTTTTTCATCGGGGACGGATTTAATTTCTCTGAATTTAATTTTCCATGCCTGTGGAGCGAGAGATATTGGGTAGTGAAAAGATAAATAACAATTTCAACAATGCCTGCAGTCCATGGCCATTCTTCTCAGTGAATTTATAACCCTGTGTAAGCTCCAGCTGGAGTTGGGTCTGCTATTTCCTAGGACATATTCTGTTCCTGATATGCTCTTATACTATGAGCATCTCACCTTACTGTGCATGAGTCTATTATTTAAAAATATATGTTTTTCATACCTATAGCCCTTAAATGCAAGCCAAAATACTTGTGGTTCTTAATGAAGAAACACTGTTCTTTTCTAAAGCTAGAGGGGAAACTGAAAATTCACTTGTATTAAACAAACAAACAAAAAAGGCCTGGCACTGTGGCTCACACCTGTAATCCCAGCACGTTGGGAGGCTGAGTTGGGCAGATCACTTGAGATCAGGAGCTGGAAACCAGCCTAGCCAACATGATGAAACCCTGTCTTTACTAAAGATACAAAAATTAGCTGGGAATGGTAGCAGACATGTGTGATCCCAGCTACTCAGGAGCCTGAGGCATGAGAATCACTTGAACCCAGGAGGTGGAGGTTACAGTGGGCTGAGACTGCACCCCTGCACTCCAGCCTGGGCAACAGAGTGAGACTCTGTCTTTGGGGGAGAAAAAAGATAGAGAGAGAGAGAGAATACAGGAATAGGGTCACCAATTTGTCCTGGTTTGCTCAGGAGTTTCCTAGTTTTAGCACTAAGTGTCCCATATCCTGTGAAGCTCCACAGTCCTGAGCAAACCAGAGTGGTTAATGACCCCACTAGTTGGGTCCAGCATGACAGTTAATTTTATGTGTCAGTTTGACTGGACTAAGGGATACCTGGATACCTGGTAAAACATTATTTCTGGGTGTGTCTGTAAGGTTGCTTCTAGAAGCAATTAGCATTTGAATCAGGTTGCAGTGAGCTGAGATCATGCCACTGCACACCAGCCTGGGTGACAGTGAGACTCCATCAAAAAAAAGAAAGAGAAAGAAAGAAAGAAGACTGAGAGAGAGAAAGAGGGAAAGAGAAAGAAAAGAAAGAGAGAGAGGAAGAAGAAAAAGAAAGAAGAAAGAGAAAGAAAGGAAGAGAAAGAAGAGAAAGAAAAAGAAAGAAAGGGAGGAAGGAAGAAAGGAAGGAAGGAAGGAAGGAAGGAAGGAAGGAAGGAAGGAAGGAAGGAAGGAAGGAAGGAAGGAAGGAAGGAAGGAAGCTCACTCCATCCTCACCAAGGTGAGTGGACATGGGCACCCTCCAATCTATTCAGGGCCCAAATAGAAAAGAAAGTTGGAGAAAGAAAGGGCAAATTTGCTCTCGCTTCTTGAGACATCTATCTCCTCCTGCCCTTGGGACATCTATCTTCCTCTGACCTTGCACATCAGAGCTCCTGATTCTCAGGCTTTAGGACTCCAGGGCTTACTCCAGCACTCCCTAGTTTCCAATCCTTTGGCCTCAAACCAGAAGTTCCACTGTTGGCTCCCCTGGTTCTCAGGCCTTTGGACTCAGACTGAATTACCCCACTGGCTTTCCTGGGTCTCCAGCTTGCAGATGGCATGTTTGGGACTTCTCAGCATCCATAATCACGTGAGTCAATTTCCCTAATAAATCCCCTTTATATATCTCTCTATATGCTATTTGTTCTGTTTCTCTGGAGAACTGACTAATACAATCCAGGCATCAGAAGGAGCAAAAGTTCTTGGAAAAGTGTGACGCTGTGCCTGAACACCCCACAGCACAGGCTCCAGCTCTCCTCAATGTCACTCTCTCCCAGTTCTCTTCCTGTCTTTCCCACTGTCTTTGCCTAGGCTAAGCGAGGGAAAGAAAAGTAAGCCTTAGATGGCTTAAGTCAAAGTACTAAAAGGCCAGGTTACTAACATTTTATGCAAGGGTTTTTTAGAAAGGGACTTCTAGAACTTTTCACTGGGTGTTTCTCAAAGACTCTTTTATACCACAAGGAGGAAAAGGAAATGAACCACGAAAAGCAAAGTGGTCTGCCCTTAGACACACAACAATTATGGAGAAGAGCTGTGGTTTCCTGTTGTTGGCCTAGCCTGCTGAGCCATTTCTCTTGGTGAGTTACTTAAGCCTATCTGGGCTTCAGTTTGTTTTTTAATGCTTAACTTTTTAAAAAAGAAATGTCATATTTTCAGTGTAAGCTGCTGGCTGATGATGAGGCTCAAATAAGAAAAGTTTGACAATACATGTGAAAAACCCTACTCAGACCTCCTTCCTCTAAATCTCCAGGCCACTCACACTGCCAGCTCATTTTGGCCTACATGTATGCTTGTTCTCTCCGTCCCAAACATTAAAACTTGCCTGTCCAAGATTCCTCAGCATTTGTTTCATTGAGAATGTCAAAAGAAAACCAAGTGACATGAAAAAAATAAAACACAAAAACCTCTTGGCTAATAGAAGAAGGTAAATGGATCTCACTCTCCTAGGTTGTATCATGGGCTTCCCTTTAGAAAGAAGGCCCTAGATTTTTCTGGTCTAAGAAGAGTGGTATCTAATGGCAGGAATATCACATCAGGTAGAATGTGGTGGCAGAACCATTTGAGAATAGAGAGAATTTTGGAGAGTTTCTTGAAATTGCACTCAGCCATCCATGACTGATTCCAACAACTCATAGTTAACACTGAAGTGACAGAACAAGGATTCAGAGCGAGAACTCAACCGATGGATCCTGGTGGTCAAATTGAGTAATGCAGGTGCATTTGTTCTATATCTAACATCTTTACATACTGGCATGATTTTCTAAAACTATAGCCATTTTCTGGGACAGGTATAACGCAAATCAAAAGAACAAAAATAGATAATGTGTTTTAAAATTAGAACTATATATCTCAGCCAGGTGTGGTGGCTCACACCTGTAATGCCAGCACTTTAGGAGGCCAAGGCAGGCAGATCCCTTGAGGTCAGGAGTTCAAGACCACCCTGGCCAACATGGTGAAACTCCATCTCTACTAAAAATACAAAAATTAGCCAGGCATGGTGGCATACCCATGTGATTCCAGCTACTGAGGAAGCTGAGGCAGGAGAATCACTTGAACCCAGAAGACAGAGGTTGCAGTGAGCCGAGATTGCTCCACTGCACTCCAGCCTGGGCAACAGAGTGAGACTCCGCCTCAAAAAAATAAAATAAAGTAAAAAATATGTGTCTGAAGTTTTCATCTGAAAAGCTAAACTGCAGCCAGGTTGGGAGTATTAATGTATAATACTGATGTCAGCAGCCATTATTTAATCAGTGATAATGACAGAGATAGGGTCTGTTTAAAAGACTGCAATCACCTTTACAAGCTGCTGGTTATTCTTCATTTGTCATATAGTTCTATTCTATCATAGAGAACTGTCGGGAGATCAGAGAAAGCTGGAGGATGGAGAAATTGGGGGATATGTTCTGCATCCTTTCCTATCCAACTCGCTCTTTCTCTCTGCCAGGCTCGGGTTTAACAATGACTGTATTACTCTATGTAGGACCAGAGTTCATGTTGGATGGGCTTTGTGGCATGTTACTCTATGTAGGACCAGAGTTCATGTTGGATGGGCTTTGTGGCATGGCTACAGTTTTCATCAGCTTTCAGTAAAGTCATTTCCTCTCCACTTGCCACTTCAGGCCTCATGGTTCTAACAGCTTCCCTCTGATGCCAGTCCCTAGGTAGTCACCATTTCTTATTGGCTCATAACCATGCCCAGCCTTTGTGAATAGTCTCTCCATCAAACTCATTTCAATTGACCCCTTTAATTGTATTATCTGCTTCCTGCAAGGACACTGACGGATACATGTGCAGACGATAAAATAGAGAATTGAGGAAATTCTAGACTACACAGACATAAAAGAAAATATAAAAAGACTTTTATCTGAGATTTTTACATGATTAGAGTACTTCATCCTTTTCCATGTGGACAGCGCAAGAATCAACTCCATTCAAAATAGTTTCTTCATTTTCCCCAATTTTTTTATACAGGTTATTTTAAAAATCGAATTATAGTATTAATTCTTTATCCTCCAAAAGATTGTTCACCTCTTGGAAGTATTTGAAAGATTTTTGTATAATGCCAAAAGAGAATATTACGGTTTTTCACATAATAAGTCCCTGGTTCAGCCAGGCACAGTGACTCACGCCTGTAATCCCAGCACTTTGGGAGGCCAAGCCCGGTGGATCACCTGAGTCAGGACTTCGAGACCAGTCTGACCAACATGGAGAAATCCCATCTCTATTACAAAATTAGCTGGGTGTGGTGGCGCATGCCTGTCATCCCAGCTAGTCGGGAGGCTGAGGCAGGAGGATCGCCTGAACCCTGGAGGCGGAGGCAGTGGTGAGCCAAGATCGTGCCACTGCACTCCAGCCTAGACAACAAGAGCGAAACTCCGTCTCAAAAATAAATAAATAAATAAGTCCCCGGTTCACTCCCAGGGATGCCAAAACCTGGGAATGAACCGGGGACTTATTACATGAAAAAATGTTGCTAAAATATATATGAAGTCATCTAGCTTTTTCCCAAAGCACAGAAAAAAGATGAGCATAAATTCAGGGATACTGGAGGTGCTGAGGAAAGCAAATGAAAATTCTAGATTCTAAATGAAAAATAATCACTACAAAAAAAGACTGAAAATCATAAGACTATAGATGTAATATCAAACAAAAGCAGCCATAATCCCACTCTGTTTAATAGATCTTTAATTTTATAAAGGTCCCTGCAGTTTAGAAAATGTTTCCATATATGTAGAGGTTTGCTAATTGCCTCCCATGTGCAATTCTTCCCCTTTGCCTTGGGAACAGAAGTAGAACTCTGCATTTTAGTAGACCATATAGCCACCAAGCTAACAGACTGCATTCCCCAACCTCCTCTGCAGTTAGTTGTAGCCAGGTAGCAGAGTTCTGACAAATGAGATCTGAGTGAGGTGGGTAGGACATACAGCAAGTCTCCTTAAGAGAAGTGCTCTTCTTCCCTTTCCCTCCTCTTTGTTAGCTGGAATGCAGACAGTATGCCTTGAGCTTAGACCAGATACTGTGAACCACAAGCAGCATGCGGAAGGCACAGCAGCAGCATAGAAGCAGCTGGGTCCCTGATGATGGTGGAATTGTCATACCAGCCCTGAGTAACCCATCTCCAGACTCTGTTCATATAAAAGAAAAATAAATTTCTATCATGTTTCAATCACTCTTAATTTGTATTTTTAAAATCATATAAAGCCAATTGTAATCCTGAGCTATATAATTTATATTATTTTATGTAATTGTAAGCTAAATTAAATTGTGTGAGGGCAATGTATTGCAGTGTTTAGCAGTGAAGCCATGTATTTCTTCACTGCTAAACCTGCACAGTGCCAGCACAAAGTAGGCACACACAAAATCATTTCTCTAATTAAGTGAATAAATGAATGTTCCATAAAAACACTCCTTTAAAAATGATCATCGATAGGATAACGTTTTCCAAATGTGAACAATAATAATAGGAGTACTTTTTAAAAAGGAAGTATAGCACTGAGGATAAATGTGCGGGCTCTGGAACCACTCTGCCTGGCTCCAGTCGTTACTCTGATAGTTACCAGCTGTAGATTGGAAAACTTCACTTAATTTCTCCCCGTAACATGTAAATAGAGAAAATATCAATACCTACCTAATAGAGCTTTTATAAGAATTAAGTGAGTTAATGTATTTTAAAACTTAAAATAAATATTGGCATTAGCAAGCACTCAACAAATTTTAACTAGTAGGAAGTACATATACAGCTGATTCTCATTACTCACACATTCTGTATTTGCAAATTCACCTCCTCACTAAAACGTTTTTGAACCCCAACAATCAATGCTTATGGACTTCTGTGGTCATTCATAGAGCAGTGAAAATTTTGAGTCGTCCAATGCACTCATTCCCCAAAGCTGAACAAGGTGACACCCTCCATTTTTCAGCTTTCATATGTAAACAAGTAGCCTTTTCTCAGTCTATTTAGTTTTTACATTTTTGTGCTTTTTGTTGGTGACTTCGCTGTTTAAAATGGTCCCCAACTGTACTGCTGAAGTGCTTTCCATAAGCACAAGAAGGCTGTCATGCACCTCACAAAGAAAACACCCAGGAAAGGGAAGCTTTGTTCACTCATGCGTTACAGGTCTGTTGGCCATGCATTCAATGTTAGTAATTCCACACTATATATTAAATAAGGTATCTTTAAACAGAAATACAGATAAACTTGGCTACGTATTGATCAATTGACAAAAATGATTAGAGACTCACAGAAACCTATCCCTGTATTTCCCTTAGGTTCACTATTCACTAATTCAGAATTGGCAGTAACATTATAGAACATAAACTGCTAACAATAGTGAGAATTGACTCTGTGTGTGTGTGTGCATGCATGTGTGTACAAAACAATAAGTACTTTTTCAGTGGGGCACAGTGGCTCACGCCTGTTATCCCCAGCAGTTTGGGAAGCCGAGGTGTGTGGATCACTTGAGGTCAGGAGTTCAAGACCAGCCTGGCCTGGCCAACATGATGAAACCCCATCTCTACTAAAAATACAAAAATTAGCCAGTGTGGTGACTCATACCTGTAGTCCAGGCTACTTGGGAGGCTGAGGCAGGAGAATTGCTCGAACCCAGGAGGTGCAGGTTTCAGTGAGCTGAGATTGCGCCACTGTACTCCAGCCTGGGCCACAGAACTCGATTCTGTCTCCAAAACATTAATTAATTAATTAAAAAGAATTTTTTTTCCTAGGACCAATTTATGGCTAGCTTCAATTTATATTTTTGTTACATGAATCTTTAAGAGGGGGACTTGGTGATCCTTTCCATGGGGAGAAGGACTTCTAGATGGACTTGGAGGGCTAATAACACAAAGGACAAAATTGCCAAAGGACAAAAAAGCCAAAATGAATTTTTAGTTAACACCACCAACAAAATCAACAGGTAGTTGATCCAGAGGATTAGCTGGTGGGCTGAAGTGACAACCAGGAATTCCTGAAGAAAGTGTTTGTGTTATTTTAAACTTCTGTCAAGTTACTCAACTAACATAAGACTACATGGGAAGTGTATTAACAATGCAATTCACCAACACACTAAAACATTTTTGAATCCCAACAATCAATATCTAGCCCTGTCTATATCTAGCCCTGCAGTGGATAGGAGTCAGGTTCTAGACTTGACAGTGTAGACTAGAGGCAAGGTGAGTTGGGGTGATCCCTGGAAAAGAGAAGGCAGAGCAGAAAACTTGTATTTGTTGTTATAGTTATATATTAAATAAAACTCTTAATAAAGTAGGTGATGTATTCCTCAAAATTTAAAAAAGAGAGTTTTGTTGTTCACCAGCATTGGCTTTGGAACCAACAGACCTAGGTGTGAATCTCAGCTCCACTATTTCAGAATTTCGAGGTCCTGGGCAAGTCAGTCAACTTTGGTTTTCTTTGTTGTTGTTGTTTGACAGAGTCTCATTCTGTCACCCAGCCTGGAGTGCAGTGACGTGATCTCGGCTCACTGCAACCTCCACCTCCTGGGTTCAAGTGATTCTCCTGCCTTAGCCTCCAAAGTAGCTGGAACTACAGGCATGCACTACCATGCCAGGCTAATTTTGGCATTTTTAGTAGAGATGGGGTTTCACCATGTTGGCCATACTGGTCTCGAACTACTGACCTGAAGTGATCCACCTGCCTCAGCCTCCCAAAGTGCTGGGACTACAGGCATGAGTCACCATGCCTAGCCAAAGGTGGTTTTCTTATTGATAAAATCAGGAACTAATACTTACCTCAAAATATTGTTTATGTGTTTCAATGTAGTATGTGTATGGCAAATATCATCCTGCTAGGCACATAGTCAGTTCTCAATAAGCAGCAATAAGTATATATAAGCCCAGGCTTTGTGGTTCTTTTCAGTAGAAAAGAAATCCTTAGTTTATATGTATACCAATATGTGCTTATTTTAGCAAATATTTTAATATACTTTGAAAAGAACATAAGTATTTGGTGTGTTTCATCTCAATTACAATAATCATATCAATAATCTCTGCAATTCTTGTTGTTTTTGGTTGTTTGTTTTTTACTTTAAGTTCTGGGGTAGATGTACAGAACATGAAGGTTTGTCACATAGGCATACATGTGCCATGGTGGTTTGCTGCACCTATCCATCCATCATCTAGGTTTTAAGCCCTGCATATTTGTCCTAATATTCTCCCTCCCTTTGCCTCCTACCCCTCGACAGGCCCTGGTGTGTGATGTTCCCCTCTTTGTGTCCATGTGTTCTCATTGTTCAACTCCCACTTATGAGTGAGAACATGTGGTGTTTGGTTTTCTGTTCCTGTGTTAATTTGCTTAGAATGATGTTTTCCAGCTTCATCCATGTCCCTGCATAGGACATTAATTCATTATTTTTTATAGTTGCATAGTATTCCATGGTATATATGTGCCACATTTTCTTTATCCAGTCTATCACTGATGGGCATTTGGATTGGTTCCAGGTCTTTACTATTGTAAATAGCCCTGCAATAAACATACGTGTCAATCTCTGCATTTCTTAATGTCTGAGAAATGTGGCAGGGAAAACAAAAAAAAATCTTATTTTAAAGATTTTTAATTACAGAAATTTGGAAATCAGCTCAGAACATCTTCTTCTAGAGACCTTTCATTAAGGAAAGCATAATTTTGTCACTGAGACCCAGGTTGATATTTAGATATTAGACATCTAATCACAATGGACTGACACGTTTATTCAGTCATTCATTCATTTATCACTTGTTGAGAGTACACTAAATGCCAGATTCTGTCCAAAGCCCTGGGAATTTAGCTATAAGCAACATATGTGTAGTCCCTGCCTTGTGGTCTTGGGAGAAGGGGAGGAAAATAAAAGAGTAAAACAATTACACAAACAACTGTCTAATTATCAAAATGATACACCTCAAGAAGTGTTACATCAGGATACATGTGATCCAGTCTCAGCACTCGTTCAAAGAAATAATAAGTAATTATTTCAGAAACTAATGAGCAATTCCAGGAACTAATAAGTCCAAGAGCTAATAAGTAATTCCAGCATAACAATGGGAAGGACATATTTCTCCTTCAGTGACACTTTCAAAAATTCCCTCTCCTCTCTTACTTGCCCCACTCATCAGAGCCACAGAACATCTCATCCCCTATCCTGAGGCCACATTGGTTTAATTTCTTCTTCTTTCCCGTTTTCCACTTCCCTGGTTTCTTCCCCATTCCCATACCACTCCCCTTCCCAACAATATCCCTAAATCCTCCCTGGAGGTGTAAGAGTGGAATAAACAAAGCAGCACACTTTTTACAAGTTGTGAGGAAAAGGCCAGGAATATCCTCTGATATTAATTTTTATTACTGTGCAGAAGAAAAACTACAGTGTTTAATAGAAGCATTTAATAGGAAAGCCCAACTAGTCTGGTAAAAATAGAGAAAAGTATCTGGGAAAAATGATATTTAAGTTGAGACTGGAAGAAGCAGTTAGTGGAGAGAGGGAAGAAGATACGTGAATGAGATAGAAAAGACATGGCATTGGTGGAACAAAGAGAAGTTCAGCATGGTCAGGGCAGAGCAGGGAGAAAGAAGTTTCCCTCATTTGGTAAATGAGGCTGGATAGGCAGGGAGGGGCCAGATCATGCAGGGTTTTATGTTAAAAGCAACAGGAAGCCACTGAAGAATACTTATTTTTTATTTATGAATATAATTATTCTTTACATTTTCAGGTCAAGTTTTATGAATGTTTTTGGTAACACTGGTTTTTTAAAGCCAAGAATATTACTCTGAACTTCTCTCATCCACTGTCATAACATACCCACCAAAGCTTTTTATTTTGAAATGAGAATGATCCATGTACATTAGTTTTTAAATTTCACTTTTCTTTAAAATGAAAATTACATAGAAAAAGTGCCTATATCCTGCAAGTATGCACAAACGTATCCCAGTGTGAATTGCTATAGACCATGTACTGAAACACCCCAAACGAGGTTATTCCAGGAAATATCGCATCATTATAGCTCAAAACGTAGCTCTCCTTGATTATATTATGAAACCCAAAATGGGCTTCTGACACAGGTTCATTTTCAAACATTCAAATATACACATTTTTATCTTCTCTATACTTGCAACAAAGATTCCTTCTCTCTGTGTTCACAGTGAATGACTGTGTTCAGCAGGAAAGAAACCAGTCTCTCACCATTCTTTTCCTAAACACCTGGTTATTCAGTTTTAACAAGGTGACTGGTTTCCACCATAACTCTGCTATTTTTCCACTTGGCTGAGTCCCTCTGGACCTTAAAGTAAAAATCTATGTAACACTAGCTTTCCTACTAACACTATAGGGGTTCCACCTACATCATGCCACTAATTTATGGGGGATACTGTGAATAATGCAAACAGAGATTCCTTCCTGTGCTCTTTCTTTGAATCTCTGTGAGATGGACCAAAAGACAATATTATTCAGATCTTTCATGTTCTACATCAACTCATATTTCACTGATCTATAAGGTAGAACTCTTTCATCTGCTGCTGGCTCCTTTCCTAGTTTATTGTGTATTTGAAGTAACCATAAAGTGAAAAGATTTGCCAAGTTGGCTTATTTATAGGATTAGAATAATGGTTGCCATTTACCTTTCAGACCAAAGTTCTTTCAAATATAACTAGAAGAAGGTCATTCCACAGTTGCAATTACCCTCCCAAATGCTATGGAAATGCAGGGGAAGAATGGTCTCACATCAAACCCCCAGGTTGCATATTTTATATGCAGCAGTAAGGGTGTACCTGGTGCTTACTGAGACCATTCCTAGTTTGAGAGCAGATGGACCATAAACACCAGGTAACTAATACTGGCTTTAATCATTTTTAATTAAATGGAGAACTTAGAAGTTGACCACAAAGTTCTCCTTCCTACCTGGCTATGGGGGGAACAATATTACATGCATTGAGGTTTTAAAAGACAAGTACCATTCTTAGACCCAGGTGAATGGACCCTTGTCCTAAGCCCCATGCTGTAGAGGGCCCCACTCTTCCCCATGTTGCAAGTAGTCTCCTGTGCCCACTCAGAGGCTATACCCCCCCACCCTTTTGAACCATTTCTGAATTCCAGGACCCCAGAATTCCTTGCCCAAATAGTCCTCAATCTGCTTCCAGAGTTTCTAGACCTAAGGGTGATCCAGTGGCAGCTGTCAGCAAGGAAATGTGGTTGGAGCCTGGGTAAGGAATTGGGGTGTCCACACATGCACAGGAAGCCCCTCGCCATGTAGGACGCAGACAGCCAAGGAGGAGAAAGGGCCCAGCTCTCTTCATGCCTCCGTGCTTTGGTAGGAAACTCTAGGTTAGAAGAAAGAACATCTCTTATTGAACAATTTGTTCACTTATAACTTGGAAATATTTAGATATATGATTTGTGGGCCTCTATTTATATTCTTGCCCCAAATCTCCCAATTGTGAAAAGTGGCCTTTAAAAGAATATATTGAGTTTGAGACATCAGTGACTAATAGTAATTTGGGAAACTTTATATTCTTTTTCTAAACATAAATCACTAAAATTGTAATACAAAAGATGTGATGAGGAAGGGGGAGTGGGGCTCCACTACTTAGATCAAACAGTAGATTCAATCTCTTAAGTTGTGCCCTTTGTTCATTAAGCACGAGGAGCTGGATAGAACATTCTTCTCACTGCCACAAGAATTCCATCTGCAGAACAGAGGCTCCCAGGCTGCCAACTGCTCTTCACTCCCCTGTCATAAGAATGCAGCTGAGTTTGAAAACTTGTCACCAAGTTGGAGCCAATATCCACCTGTCCCTCTTGTCAGTCGCTTTCTCTAAAGTATTCCTGGGATTTAAAAACTAAGGCCATAAAAACGGGATTTGCCTTGACTCTTTCTAGAACAGTTATATACCATGCATCATGTGTCCCACAATGACGGTATCTCTTAAAAATCGTGATATTTAAATAAAATAACAGCTGTGCAGTACTATGAACAGCTATGACAGATATTCTTAGAAATTGTTTGCTTATTCAAATCCCTAGGCGTGGGTTTTATTTTTCAAACAAACCGAAAAAGAGAGAAAGAAAAACAAAAGGAGGGACGGTCACAGTTATAATTTATATAAAATCATGTCAAACTATGTTCTGCTTCTCAAAAATAAAAAGCTAATTATAATATATAATTATATATCATAAGTGTAGGCTCTTTTCTACAGTAGGAAAAACTAATATCCCATTAATACCTATCATATTTGAAAATACATAAATCCTTAATGGATTTTGCTTAACTTTGGAAATTATATATAAGAATGCATCTTTTCATCAGATCATTACTAGGAAGATATGATTATGACATATATTTTAAAAATTTTATTTGGAAGAAAAGTATCATAAAGATATCTTATGTAATCTCAAATTTTGTCTCTAAAATCAAAGAGGGGTGTAACTAAACACATAAAGCAAAATTTCTTTGGGATCCGAAAGTGTCACTGAGTTAGTCTGGCTCCAGCTCTGGTTGGATATGCAGTGCTGCTTTGTGGCAAACAGGACAGGGCAATTTGAGTTTGCAGCTGGGCCAAGACTGAGGTATGGTGAGCAATAGTCATTCACATATTTTGGAGTACTGTGCTTGTTCCATGACTGCTTTTGTTGCAAGCAAAAATAGTTATCTGTTCAAGCCCTTTCAATGAAGAATTCAAAAGAAAAAAAGAAAGAAAATTGACTTCTGGACTTCCTAGGGCCACATGGCTCTTATCTAGGAACCAAAGGGGGATACCAAGTGAGGTATTATGTATCTTAATTTTATTAATTATAATCACACATAAATGAATTTCCTTTTTTTTTTTTCTTTTTTGAGGTGGATTCTCACTCTGTCACCCAGGCTGGAGTACAGTGCCTCGATCTCAGTTCACTGCAACCTCTGCCTCCCTGGTTCAAGCAATTCTCCTGTCTCAGCCTCCTGAGTAGCTAGAATTACAGGCATCCACCATCACGCCTTGATAATTTTTCTTTTTAGTAGAGAGGGAGTTTCACCATGTTGACCAGGCTGGTCTCAAACTCCTGACCTCAGGTAATCCATCCACCTCAGCCTCCCAAAGTGCTGAGATTACAGGGGTGGGCCACTGTGCCCAGCCATAGATTTTTTTCTTTTCTTTTTTTTTTTTTTTTTTTTTGAGACGGAGTTTCGCTCTTGTTACCCAGGCGGGAGTGCAATGGCGCAATCTCGGCTCACCGCAACCTCCGCCCCCTGGGTTCAGGCAATTCTCCTGCCTCAGCCTCCTGAGTAGCTGGGATTACAGGCACACGCCACCGTGCCCAGCTAATTTTTTGTAGTTTTTAGTAGAGACGGGGTTTCACCATGTTGACCAGGATGGTCTCGATCTGTTGACCTCGTGATCCACCCGCCTCGGCCTCCCAAAGTGCTGGGACTACAGGCTTGAGCCATCGCACCTGGCCTAAATTGATTTCTTAATGGACATCTTTTTCATACCTATTGAAAATTCTCGATCCAGATATAAAAAAACATGAATAAAATATAACAGAACAGTAAGAGCCAAAAGCCAGGCACAGCGGTTTGTGCCTGTAATTCTAGCACTTTGAGAGTCCATAGCGGGCAGGTCACTTGAGCTCAAGATTTTGAAACCAGCCTGGGCAACAAAGCAAGACCCAAGACCTTGTCTCTAACAACAACAAAAAAAATTTTTTAACTTAGCTGGGCATGGTGGCATGCACCTATATAGTCCCAGCTACTCCGAGGGCTGAAGCGGGAAGATCACTTGAGCCCAGAAGGTTGAGGCTACAGTGAGCTGTGTTCATGCCTCTGCACTCCAGCCTGCGAGACAGAGTGAGACTCTGTCTCAAAACAAAACGAAAAATAGAGTCAAAAGAGACTCTACAGGAATATATATCACAGAATTAATATTACACAGAGTAAGGAGAAATCGATATTTAACAGAGCACAGTCAACCATGCTCCCCTATGTAGAGTCAAATCTTTAAAGATGGTATCCAATTATCAGATTCTGATTGCACTAGAGAGAATGACTGAATAATGATATTTATCCAATCTGTATATACGCTGATCTTTCAAGATATTTCTAATTTTAACTTTTAAAAAGTAAAACATATATTTCTATATTCGAGAGCTTAAAAGTGGATATGCCTTAGGGAAAACATACTGCAGGCTTACAGAGCCTCCTAAGCATATATCTTTTCCTGCTGACACTGAGATCAGAAAATAAATGAAAGCAATTCCCTTCATTGACTCAATGTAGCTTAACTATTCTTGAAACAGAGCTTATCAACAGGAAATCAGCTAGGAAAGTCACTTTTCAGTTCTCAACATTTCAATCATGGAAGGTGACACAAATATCACAGGCTGAGATTTCCTAACTCCCTAATTTGCTTTCCCTCATGCATGCTACTGTTTCCTTTGGAGAGGAAGGAGCAACTGGAAGCCAGCAGCTGAAGGTTCGCTCCTTTCTGTTACTCCCTTCACTTCACACTCCTCATGCCTCTCACTTCACCATCTCCTTCACCTTTAATGCCATGAAGTTCCAATATAAAACCTAAACCTGTGGTAGCCCTTTCTAAACCAGAACTCGCAGCTCCACTTGGCAAGGCACCACATCGACTTTTAAAAATACACCGTACCCAGGCACAATGTGAGCACTCAGCACCGAACATACGTGTCAAACAGTAATAACTTAAACATTTGCTCACCATAACCTCGGCATATGTTCAAATAATATGGGCTACTAAAATTTCATTACACATGTACTTTCCTGCCACCTCTTCTACACAGAAAGCTCATTCAACTTTAAGTCCCAGCAGCACTGAAACATGTTTATTTATAAGATTATTTTCCAGTTTGGGTGGAGAGCCAATTTATACACTTTCAATAATTTCAATAAATAAGTAGGCTGTATCCTTCCTATCACAGTCTTCATTGTATGTCTGTTATCATACACAGCAAGACTATTTTCTTAATGTTGACTGTGCCACGTATGTGTATGTGTGAATCAATAGATATAGATGCAGATAGCTGTCATTCATTAAATGCTTACTCTATGCCAGGCAATGTGCTAATCACTCCACTCATTTGTTTAACAAATAGTTATTGAACACCTCTGATGTGTCAGACACTGGATTATATACTAAGAACATAGGAGCTAAAAAGACAAATATAGCCTGGTCCTCATGAAGCTTATAGTCTAGTAAAGAAGACAAACTTTAAAAAAAAAAATTATAGCAAGGAATCTAACCAGCCCAAGTGTTTGACACTGATAAAGCAGCATCTTTGCAACCTGAGAGATAGTATAGCAGGTGAAAAGTGGGAGCAGAATGTTCCTGTTACAGGAAACAACACTTTAAAATGTGCGGTGGGTTTGAAAAGGTAAAAAGAACTCGATGGGAAAGGGAAACTGGTTAATGGTGACGCCAGAGTGGCAAGGTCAGACGGGTCACTTTAAACACTTTAAGAAATTTTGGCTTTACCCTGGAGACAATTGGAAGGTACTGAGGGGATTGTAAGCAAGGCAATATCACCATCAGATCTGCATCTTGTAAGAGTCCTCTTTCCTCATTATGAAGCACGGAGTAGAGTCAGAGAGGCCAATTAGAA
This sequence comes from Callithrix jacchus, assembly GCF_049354715.1. NCBI lineage: Eukaryota > Metazoa > Chordata > Mammalia > Primates > Cebidae > Callithrix > Callithrix jacchus. The sequence goes on along the minus strand of NC_133504.1, from coordinate 87,958,173 downwards.
GCCATTGCACGAATCCAGGCTGGAGATAACGATGAACTACACTAAAGTGCAAAAGTGAGGTGGAACAAAGGGAACGAATGCAAAAAAAAAATGGATGTGGTGATGTCATAGGACTTGAAGACAGATTGAACTTGCAGGGAGACATGTAGGAGAGAAGGCATCAAGGTCTCAACAACTGCCCTGTAGTGGTAATTGTGGTAGACAGCCAAGGCAGGTTATTCCCTTGGGAACACAGCCAACATTTTCTTTATTGTTTGTTGTTTCTTTACTGTCATGCCTCGATTATCTTTGTTCTCCATGTGGATGATATATACACCTAGGATACCTACAATAAGAAAGACTGGAAGCACTTTTCAATTAATAGGCAAGCACTATCTTCATTTCACACATAGAAAAAAAACATAGTTTATACAAAATGACTATTTGTACTTCATTCCTTGGCTCCATCTGAATCTTTTTTGAGGACCATGAATAGAAATTAAGACCCAGTTTCCAAATGAGTATGTTTTCCTAACACTCTACCACTTTATTATTCAAATTGTTTGTTTTGCTTCTCAGGTACTCTAGGTTCTGTCAGTTTGGGAGTATTACCAGGAATCCTAAAAATTTATTGAGAATCCAAAAGCAGACTTAAAATTTATTTAGTTGCTTAGTGATTATGCTCAGCATCATAAAAGCTAAAATTGATAAGAAGCCAGCAGAGCTATTTCGAAAACCAGTAAACTCTATTCCAATAACTTTCTGTCAACATCTAAAACTTGAAAGTCAGACATATAAGACCCAGTAAAGGATCAGTGTGAAGGGCAAGATTGGACACAACCCCACAATGCACATTTATTAATAGGATAAGGTACCTATTTTATGAAGTGAGTATTCTACCTTTTTAAAAAATATATAAAAAGCCACAGTTAAGATGGCTTCATGATGTCTACTATCACTGGTAGTGATATAATTATAAGAATCTACATACTTTGGAAACTCCCCAGAATTAAGACAGACCACAAACTAGAATACTCCACCTTTTTATTTCTTCCTGAGACAAATGTACCCTTATTCTTTCTCCCTCTGCCTTAGCCCTTGCAGTAGAGAGATATCAAGGAGCATCATTAAAAAACTTGTCAATATGGAAAGTTGTTTTTGCTAACCCAACAAAGTAGGACCATCTCTGTTCCCATCTAAGCCACTCAAATTGCTGAGTGCTATTAGAACACAGCTTATTACATAGATATGGAGATCTGTCTTATGTGAGATAAAAAAGATGTATGTGGAGAGAAGACATCTGGTTAATGCTTTCTCTTATTCTACAAATAATTCCCAAAATAGTGCAATGCTGATTCTTCACTTATTTACTCAGTGGAAACAAGAAAGAATTAAAATTTAGGACAATGTCATCCAAGTGGCATACACACAGAAAAAAGCAAACCAAACCAAGTAAGTAATTGAAGCGCTGTTTCAAGAGGACAATATATAAAAACAGATTGTCTAAGAAACTGACTATCTGGGGAAAAAATGGATATGATTTAAAGCTAACCTTGAATGTAGTAGAGTATGGAATTAGCAAGTTGAAATATCTAGCAGAAATGTATACAGACACAAATGGCTATGTGCTCCCACTGTCCTGAACCACTACAGGATTAAACTTATCCTTGTATTACCTACTTTTTAACAGAAGGGCTTAACCTTTTGTTCCTATGTTATCATTTCACAAATGTGACAATGTATCAATTATTCTTAGAACCAACTTAAAAGATTGTCTCTGGTGGATTTTATGTGGGTGAAAAGAGCAAACGTCAAGATGAGCTGCATCAACAGAACAGAGATCACCATTCTAATCAACAGGGTGCTATTGTGCATCTCATACACTACAGTTCAGAAAACATAAATTTTTTGAGACAGGGTCTCACTGTGTCACCCATGCTGGAGTACAGTGGCACAATTTTGGCTCACTGCAGTCTCAACATCTTCAAGTGCAAGTGATCCTTCTGCCTCAGTCTCCCAGACAGCTATGACTACAGGTGCACACCACCATGAGCAGCTCATTTTGTTTTGGGGGTTATTTTTATTTTTTCTATGAGACAGGCTCACTTTGTTGCCAAGGCTGGTGTTGTTCTCATGGCCTCAAGTGGTCCTTCCACCTTTGCCTCTCAAATTGCTGGGATTACACATGTGAGCCACCTCGCCCAGCCCTCCTCTGAAAAATTGATGTAGAGATCTTCAAACCAAGGACTTGTACTTTAAGCCACAATCCACTACAAGCCAAGTTTCCAAAATGCTAACATTGATGAGTGAATTCATGAGTTTACCAAGGGCTCAATATAACTTTAGTGGTAGTAAAATAACGGAAAAGTCATGATGTCATTTATTTCAAGAGGAGAAAGAAAAGGGTAGGAAAGGAGAAGGAAGGGAAGAAAGGAAGGAAGGAAGGAAGGAAGGGAGGGAGGGAGGGAGGGAGGGAGGGAGGGAGGGAGGAAAAGGGTTCACAATCTATAATAGAGTGAAAACAAATTGCCTCAGTCCCTATAAGCCCAAACCCTTTAAAGTTTCTCCAATAATAATAATAATAATAGCAACATTTTAATGGTACTTACTTTATGCCAGGCTCTGTTCTAAAAGTGTCATATATATTAACTCAGAGGTATTATTAATATGCTCACATTACAGATGAGGTTACTGGGGCACAGGGAGGTAAACAACTTGCCCAGAATTACTAGGAAAGTGGAATCAGCATTTGAACCTAGACAGTCCTAGCTTCAGGAGCTAGCTGCTGTGTCCTTTATTACAGTCTTTATTACAGTACCTCTAGATACAGTGCTACTCAAAGTGCTTGTGCATGAAATGTTCATTACTGGTCTACAATGAGATAAGCCCTTGCAACCAGAATATAACAACTAGGTCACTAAACACACCATCCAGATTAGCTGACATTATTATTATTATTATTATTATGGACTTTATACATAAAAGAAGTAGTACTCCTGTTTACAGCTTGGCTCAAGTTTCTTATCTCATCAACCAGTAACAGTTCATGGACTAGCAACAGTTTGCAAATTGCCTTTTTTATTTTTTGAGACAGAGTCTCACTCTGTCACCCAGACTGGAGTGCAGTGGTGCAATCTCAGCTCACTGCCACCTCCGCCTCCTGGGTTCAAGAGATTCTCCTGCCTCAGCCCCCCAAGTAGTTGGGATTACAGGCAGCTGCCATCATGCTCAATTTTTGTATTTTTAGTAGAGATGGGATTTCACCATGTTGGCTAGGCTGGTCACAAACTCCTGACCTCAAGTGATCTGATTGCCTTGGCCGCTCAAAGTGCTGGGATTACAGGTGTGAGCCACCATGCCCAGTGGGCAAATCACCTTTTGAGTGGTGTGACCTTAGAAGATTCTCTTCCCTGGATTGAAAGAAGGAGGAACTTTTGAGCAACAAAATCACCTTGACTTTGTCCATGTGATCCTGCAAACAGCCCTGTAAGGCAGGTGTTAATCGATATGCTGAACTGTCTAGTTCACAGTCTTACAGCTAGGAAGTGGAATAGACAGGATGTGAATGGAGATCAGACTAGTGCCCAAACAGACTGCAGGCTGTGCCATGCCACCTCCCACTTCCAAGGAGCCACTCAGACCAAGAACTAGGAAGAAAACATTTCCAGGGCTCTGGAAAATGTGTGAAGTGGACAAACTTGGAGTTAGTTTTTCTCAGCTTCCAATCTTGCACCACCACCATCCTCAAACCCTTTCCTACCCACTCACCCTCCGAACATGGCCTCTTTCTTTTTTTTTTTTGAGGCAGAATCTTGCCCTTCCAAGGCTGGAGTGCGGTGACACAATCTCAGCTCACTGCAACCTCTGCCTCCCAGGTTCAAGCAATTCTCATGCTCAGACTGCTGAGTAGCTGGGGCTACAGGTGCGGGCTACCATACCTGGCTAATTTTTGTTTTTTTAATAGAGACAAAGTTTCACCATGTTGGCCAGGCTCATCTTGAACTCCTGACTTAAAGTGATCCACCTGCCTTGGCCTCTCTAAGTGCTGGGATTACAGACATAGGCCACCGCACCCAGCCAGAGATATCTCCCCTTTTGGTGCATTTATTTAGTCAGATGTGTCTCCTTGAGTTCTTTTCAAATTAAGCGACATGATTTGTCTAATCAGACTTCCTGACAAGTTTTCTGTGAGTCCTGTTAATATATGCCCTGCTTCCAACTAAGGCAAAATACAAAATGCTGTGAGTTTAATCTCATTGCATTCCTATTGGGAACACCACTTCACATTTAGGAAATAGAAATGGTCTCTTACCCATCTCCAGGGTATGTGTAAAGGGAGGGGTGGGGATGGGAGGGGGCTGCTTCTCTTTCCCACACTGGTGAGCACTTCTAGTCTCATAATGTCCCTTCCTTGCACAGACACTGGCATCCAAATGGGCCACCAAGTAAAGGGCAGGTGAATCACAGGATCTTCCAGGTGGAATGCAAATCTAAACTTCCGCCTGAAGACCTTTATGCCTGAGAAGTGGTCATCTGAGTTCTGCATAAACTTTTTGTGATAAAGAAGTAGCCAGAGTCAATTGTCTGAGTTTGAATCATGGTTCTACCAGTTCTTCGCTGTGCAAATGGGGAAATTTATTAAACCTTTTTGTCTCACGTTTTTCAACAAAATGGAAAACTGACCTTATCACATTGCTGTGAATATTTAATGCACAATGATGTATATAGAGTACATAGTAACTACTGGAAAATGTTAACTATTACCATTACTCCAGAGCACAGTGAGACTACACATTTCTTGCTTGGAAACTGTGATTCTACTAAAGGAATCTAAAATTATATTTGATTTTTCTTTCCAGTCTTGTTTATTCTTCCACTCAAAATAGGTATCTGTCGTGTTCCTGCTGTGAGTATGTAGAGGGATGGGTGACTTGGAGGGTTAGGAAATGGGCTATATTAAATCAATTCATCAGGGTAATTCTCAATGAGAAGGTGATACATGAGCAATGATTTGAAGCAATGGAGTTAATTACAGGTATTCTAAGAAAAAGAATGTTTTAGCAGTGCACAGATGCTGTGGTGGGCCCCACCTGGCACGTTCTGGGAATGAAAAGAGGCCATTGTGGCTGGAGCCAAGTGAGTGGGTCGGGCAGCAGTAAAAGAGGTAATCAAACAGGTGCATGGCAGACCCTCGGAGCTGGTGGGTTTCTATCTGAGGGAAATCCACAGCCCCTGTATGGATTTGAATAAGGAAGGGGATGATCTGATTTGTATTTTTAATGGACCACTCTGGATGCTAATTTGAGAAAAGACTTGAATATCTTTCCTCTCCGAACCTCTTGCAGGCTGAGGGGTAAGCAGGGTAGATTCTTGCCATATTGTAGGAGAAAGATGACGGCGACTAGCCCAGGGTGGTGGCAGCGGAGGGGATGAAAAATGGTCAGATTCTGAGTCTAAAGAAATGGGTATCAAGAGCCAAATGAAGAAAATGTATGTAGCAGAAAAGCACAATCAAATGCATCCAATGTGGCTGCAGGGCCAGTAAAGTGAGGACTAAGCACTGGATTAAACAACCTAAAATCAGGGCTGACCTAGACAAGAGAGATTCTGAGGACATGCTGGAGGCAAAAAAAAAAAACAACCCTCACCGAAGTGGGCTGAAGAAGAATGAAAGACTGTGTTTAGTCATGATGAGGCACTAAAGACTGAATTTACCCTTTCACCTTAAACGCCTCAAAAACTGGACAAAATTCATGAAACAATGATATTCAGACAGTGAGAAACACAGTAGAGAATGGTGATTCCTGAGAGCCGTGAAACAAATGAGGTGTTCTTTATGACTCCTCAGCAAACTGCATAAAGAGAGATTCCAGCCACAGTGCACAGCAGGGGAAACCAGAGTGCCCCGAGGTGAGGGACAACGTTGAGAATTCAGGGAGAACAAGGCAGCGGAGGAATTCACAGAGCAGAATAGCACAGCGAAGACGATTGCTCAAAGAAAAAGCTCTGAAGGGCTGCAGGGGTTCCCTCTAGAGGGGCTTCAGCTGAAGGAACTCCTCAAGGCCAAGGAGAGAAACACAGAAAAGGAGCGAGAAACAATTCCCAGAGTCACACAGGACTGGAAATCATTCAGGCAGTAAGAATCACATGTATCAATGCTAATGCAAATTATTCAACAGAGAGGGGACAATTGATGATATAGGAGAGGAAGAGGAAAATTGCTCAGGCAATGTCTCTGTGGGGTCAAGGAGAGTGCCTCCACAAATAGAAGTATGTGCTTGAGATGGTTCTGTCACAGGCAAGAAGGTGGTACCTGTGGGTGGAGATGCTGAGCAGTAAGTGGATGCTGTGGTGACATGGGATCGGTGCAGCCTCTCTTATGATCACTTCAGTTTTCTCAGGTAAGCAGAAAACAGGAGCATCAGCTTAAAAGGAGGATAAGGGAGGAGATACTGAGGAATTGAGGAGAGAGGAGAATGTGTGAAATACTCACTTAGGGGAGCAAAATGAGGAAAAGTCCTAGTACAACCGGGAGTGTTTATATGTTTCTATGAGTGGCAGCATTAAGGGCCTATTTGGTCATAAATTTAAAGTAAGGACTTCCTGTGTGGTTGTTTTTCTCCTGCCATTTGCAGCTGCAGACATGCAGGTGTGGGACAGTAAGGATTGGATTTCACCTGGGTTGGGGATTTGCTCAGTGAGTAAGATAAAGGGAGAGAGGGGTAAGCAAGCCATGCATCATCACAGTTGACTTTGAATGGAGTCCTTTTTGTTTTTTTGTTTTTTTCACCCATGAACTGCTGTTAAACCAGATCAATCTCACTGCTGTATTTGTGTCACTGATTTTTTTCACCCTAAGGCCATTCTGCTCATATATTTTTATTCTATCACTCATCATTAAAAGCTGTTCTTCCAACTCTGGATCAGTGAACTCTCTCTCCTTCCTAGTCACCACCAGAAATATCAAACGAGACAAAGTCAAGGGCAGGTTCTATTGGTTCACCTCTGAAGACTTCTTGTTGGACAAATGATTTATTTGTCAACATCAAGCTTGGTAAATCCATGTAATTAGCTTTTTGTTCAGACAATTCTACCATCATCAAATTAAATATCTCCATCTTTTTTCAGTGACATCAAGAGAGTTTATTAATTGCCAAAATCAAGACATTCGCATCTACAGCATTCCCCCACCTCTCAGTGTAATTTTTAAAACTGTTTTATAAAGTTAGTGTAGCACAACTTGTTAACAAATTCATATTTGCTATTAGCAGTTAATTGTTTTGGATTTTTCCCCCAAGTACTTTAAAACAAGATAGCAGTCTTCTGGGTGTGCCAGCCATATTTGCTGTAAGTCAGAGAAAGCAGAATTATGATGACTCATAACCAGACTATCTTTCTTGAAACAACCACATACCTTTTACCTCCATGCTGGTTCTGATTTATTTCAAGATTCACATGAGTTCCCCAAGTAGTGGGGGTCTACACATAAGTATGCTGGGAAGGCAGTGCTAGTCGCTTCACCAATCTTTCCCTTCTTCTTACTAACTAGACTCCCAATTTTGTCCTGGGCAACAATGTGCTAAGCTAAAAATAGAAAAAGGAGAAGGGGTTTATATTTCTTAAATTTTTTGTTGCAAAGAGTCCATGTCACTGTTTAGGTAATGAGAAAAAAAGCAGGATCTTTGGGGGGAAGTTTTGCATTCCTGATACCTATACATGGAAAACATATTTCTCTTTATCATTTCTTCTCTCATGGAAATAGATGTGAGGCTGGAGGCTGTGAGATGGCAAACATGAGGAGACAAGCTGCTTGTCCAGGATGGTGAAGTGGAAAACTAGCACAGCTTGATGTTGTTAATGTTGCGAAGCTGCTTCTCCAGCCCTGAGCTGCCTGCCTGAAGGCTGCTTGTTATGTGAAGACTATAAACCCCCTCTGGGCTAAGTCACTAATGCAGAGTTCCTGTTCTGTGCAGCAGAACTTGTACATATATATATGGATAGAAGCTAAAAAGCTGCCAGTCACAGGAGCAGCCCAAAGAACTGGTTGTTCTGTCTCTCCCCGCTCCCAGTTGCTACAACGGGTTGTCTATTATGATGTCTATTTATTTTTCCTGAATATTTATTTATATTTCTTACTCTAATGATTTGCTTCCTTATCTAATCGCTTTATCTGTTCTCTAAGTCTAACTTTCTACTTACTAGTAATTTCTGCTCCTGTGATTTTGGTTAACCACCATCCACCCTGGCCTTTCCAGCATATCTATACATCATGATGTTTAACTTTCATCTCCCACACGATTTCTCTCATTTTTTGTAATTCCAGATTCTGGAGAGGAGTATGACAGTCCTGTTATGTTTAGGCCACAGGCCAATCTATTGATCGGTCACCCCTGAGTCTGGTGTCCGCCTCTAATCCAAGCAGCTATGGTTTGAGGGATGAATGATTTTAAGAATCCTGTAGGAATCGTAGCCCTCTCAGGGGCCTTCTCAGCAAAGACTCTGGACAGATCAGGGCTGGCAAGAAGGGATAGGGCAAGCATCATAATGTAGCTCAGGTCTGCAACATTGTAACAATTGTAAGCATACCAGCCCTGCAGACCAAACCCAATTAAAGTCTCATTCTAAATTATGCACATTTCAGAAAACATAACCTAATAAACTATGACTGGGAAATTCCAGGACTCAAGTCTTAACCCCAGTTTTTCTATTAACACACTATGTGAAAGTTTGAAGATCTCTTTGTGCCTTACTTTCTTCATCTGTAAAAATAGGGAACTCATATCTATTACCTCTTGAGGTTGCAGAGAGGAACAATAAAATTGATTTGCAAAGTGTTTTATTGCCATAAAGTGCTATGCTGAAAACAGCCTGTGTTTAAATAGCCTGATTTGTTGCAGTATGTAATAAAGAGTGCTATTTAAAAATATGTTCTAAATAAATGCATTCTTAATTTTCTTTCTGTTGTTACTTTTGTGACACTCGCTAAAATCCAGGAAGAATACTGCGAGATGTTAGTCTTTATTCACACTAAATTTTTCCCTACCCAAAAAATAAAATTCGCATCCCATATTCTTAGTTTACTCTCACATAATTCATTCAGCTAATATTTAAGTATAACAACTAGATCCCAAACTTTAGGCTTAAATGTATGGAATCCAAAGTAATGAGTGCAGCCAGAAATGACTTTTGAATGCCACTTATGCCCACCGCTTTCCATCTCCATCTTCAGTAACGTCATGTTGATAGCTTGAAATCAGCTGTTTTCAGAGTATTTATACCACAGAAGTGGGCAAATGTATAAATGAAGTCTTTACCTTTCTCTTTTCCAGAGAACTGGTTATTAAACACTTGCCAGCACACCACTGATTTCATGTACCTAGAACTAAAAGACACACAGATACAAATACACATCATCATCATCATCAACAACAACAGCAAAAATAGGCCTAAAAAGCATCAGAGAGATTAATTTTTTAAACAATATACTCTTTCTTCTTTAAAAACTTTTTCTATGGGAAAATATTTGCTACAAGTGGATCCAGATATTTTCTTAGCCTAAAGCAATGTTTCTCAAACGTTAGCATGCCATCAGAATTACCTGGAGAGCTTATGAAAACAAACTACTCAACTCCAAACCTTGAATTTGTGATTCAGTAGGTTTGGGATGGGGCCTGTTAATTTACAACTCTAACAAGTTCCCAGGTGATCCTGATACTACTGACTTAAATGTATAAGGGGCAACAAAAAACAAACCAACACAAGATCACTTTGTTTCTGGGCCTCTTCACAGTAAGCAAGGTTACTATGATTTGTTCTGGTTGATCTAAAATGCTGTGAATTTGGAATTAGAGTTTTTACTTCAACAGAAAGTCATTTTGCTTCATTGAGCTTCAGTTTCATTATCTGTTAAAAGTGAGAATTAAATTTCATGTTCACACTTCTGTGTTAATCTGTTATAAAATGAAAGAGAATTCACTCACAGGTTTCCCTAACTAATGAAGTTCTATTGTAAAAATAATAATAATTATATTAGAAAATAAGAAACCAGAATCTCAGATTCCGAAGACATGGATGAACAGTACCTAAAGCAGAGGTAGCTCACGGAATGGAGTTTGGGGACTGAGTCATCCTTGGAATCCAGTGAAGCTTTTACAACCTGATTACTTTGCTGCCATCTCATCAGCAGGCTCATGGGTCCCAAATCTAGTGTTGTAACATTACTATGACCTTGCAAATCGTCATCTCTGCTTCTATTAATATGTCTCTCTTGGCTTCTCCTTCTACTACCAAATGGTCTCTACTCTCCTTTTCTTGTAGCTTCTCTCCCTCTCATGGCTTCTGCATTTCCATGTAATGTAACTATTGTATACCTCCCAGCTTCTGCCACCATTTTGATGGCAGCAGCAGCCCATCTAAAGAGGTCACTGCCATGACGCTGGCTGCAGTGGGGGAGGTACAGCTGGGTCTGGGCACTCCATGGAGCCATTGGGAGCTGGGAACAGGTGGAAGCCCCACCCACTTCTCTGTTGACATGGCAGGAGCTTCACACTCCCCAGGCACAGCTGCAGCCTCCTAGCCATGGCTGCAGACTGAGGTCCCCCTGTGCTCCTGGGGTCTGGGAGCAGGCAGGAACTCCACCCTCCCAAATGCAGCTGCAGCCACCCAAGCCACGGCTGTGGACCTGGGCATCTCTGCACTGTCAGGGGCCAAGGAATGCCCCCCCTACCCCCACAGGCTCAGAAATGGCTGTTCCTGCTGCCTGGCCTCTCCCTGCTCCCAGCACCCAATTCAATCTCAGACCAAAGTTGAGACTGAGCCTGGACACTGTGACAATCTGGCTGGGTGTGTGTATGCTTGGGGTAGCACTGACATGCCAGCTTCCTTCCATCTCAGCCCACTCTGGACTTTAAGAACCAAGGAGCATGAGAGGTAGACTGAGGTGGGGGTAAGGGTAACTTGGCATGGGCCTGCAGGCACCCCTTGGCATGAACAGTCTGGGCACCATGAACAGCAGCAGGAGGCAGACAAGCTCCTAGACAAAAAGTGGGGGGTTCCCCAGTGAAGCCCCACCTTCAAGTTGGGGAAGGCCTGAAGCTTGGGGGCCAGGCTACCAGGCCAGAGGACAGAAATGGGAACTTACAGTGGTTTGTATGGCCTGCCCATGACCACTCATGAGCCAGTCAGCATGTATTTCCTCCCTTATGAAGCCTATAAAAACTCCACACTCAGCCAGACTTGGGAGATATTGGGACAACCAGCTACAGAGAGGAGCTACCCACTCCAGGGTCTCCTCTCTGCTGAGAACTGAGCAGACATTGGGATGACCAGCTTTGGAGAGGAGCTATTCCCTCCAGGGTTTCCTCTCTGCTGAGGGCTGAATATTCATTAGGACACCCTGGCTACAGAGAGGAGCTACCCACTGTGAGTCTCCTCTGAGCTGTTCTACTGCTCGATAAAGCTCCTTTTCACCTTGCTCACCCTCCACTTCTCCATATACCTCATTTTTCCTGAGTGCAGGACAAGAATGCAAGGCCCACTGAATGGCAGGGCTGAAAGAGCTGTAACACGGACAGGGCTGAAGCATGCTCCTTGCTCACCACATTGTGGGTTACAAGAAAAAAAGAGAAAAGCCACAGCCCTTCAGAAAGCCCAGACCTAGGAGCTCCCCAAGCCAGGGCTATGACACCCTTTTTGGGGCTCTATAGTTCCTAGCATCTCCAACCTTCCAGGTGCCACCATGTTCACCCATGCCAGCCATGGAAGCTGCTTGCAGGTTGTCTGGTCCAGCCATAGCCTTGTGGGGAACCAGCACCCATGCTAGCACCTGAAGCTGCCCACCCCACTGCAGCCAGTATGCCTGGCTGTGGACAGTGGCCGGACCTCACACTTGCTCCCTCACATACCTTTCACTACTCCCCTCATCCCTGTCAGGCATGGGATCCAGGCCAGTAGCATGAGCCAAGCCCAGCCTGCCAGGCTGAGTGGGTGTAGTGGGCCTGAGCAAAACAGGCAAAGGCACTGCTAGCCACAGAGGTTTCCAGCTGGTGAAGTGACACCCCAAGAATCCTGTAACAATTTTATTCTTGCCATCTCTATAAGCTTTGCATTCAAAGCCTAATAGAGGATGATTTTAAATCTACCTTGTTTACTGCTACATTCACAATATCTAACATAGTGCTTGGCAAAAAATAAGTATTTTTTGAATGAATGAATGAATGAACGCCTCATTTAAGTCAACTCATAGACTGGCTCACTCCAGATCTATTTATATTTATAGTCAAGAAGGCAAGTTTATACATTATGGAATTTGTCCAATTACACATAACAAATCTGAAAATCAGCCTAGGTAAGCAGGAGTCTGTGAGCAAGGCTGAGAACATAAATATTTATCTACAGCCATTCACCTTTGGACATTCTCTATCTTCTTCAGGCCCAGGAGAGGAAACAAACCGGGTTGGTTGAGAAGAGGGGTTGATAAAGACCACCCTTACCAGCAGTCTAGGATCATCTGAAAACTCCCACCAGCTGAGTTAGTTTTCAGCCAGGATGTCAGAGAATAATTGTTTGCAAAGATGGGGTTTTCCTAGAGCAGATTCTGAAACAAAGTTTTGAGTGCTGTAGTTGATTTGATTGTCATCCCAATGAGGGATTAAAAAAATGAGACACGAGGAAAAAAAAGTCAGCTAATTAAAGTATGTTTTCACCCTGGGCAACTGGAACTTAATTGCTCTCTGGAACTCTGAATGTCAAGTCTCAGAGTCATCCCGCCAGAGGAGTGAGGAAACTGGGACATCAGTTTCCTCCTAACATCAGTTACTGGTAGGGATGGAGGGCTAGGAAGGGGTCATTAAATTACTGGCTTATCCAGCCTGCCCATGCTGACAGAGAAAATGTTGATCAGGTTGTCAGAAGTCAGTGATAGTAGTGAACTATAATGACAAGGCAGAGAGGAAACAGACCAGAAGCTGACAGTGATTATTACAGACTCTCTTCCAATGTGTGGTCATGCCTGAGAATTCACTACCCCAGGATTTTAGAATTCCAGGATACAGTATAACTCTATTCTGTTCCTTAAGTCTCTGACCCACAACATTTATACATGACAACAGAACCATCACTCACAATCCCCTACCCTCAGAAACGTTAGTAGCCGCAGAGCTGCCAACCTTCTGAATCCCACTACAAAATCCAAAAGTAGAAAACTAAAAATCACTATAGCAATTGCCATAAGGTAATACAATTTTATGCTTACTTGCACTCCACCCAAGCTTCTTCCCTTCACCCATATACATCCATACTATGAACTTATTGAAAAAAAGTCCTCTCTGTTATTCATTTTTAAATCTCAGAAATCTAAAACAGAATTGGGCAGGTAGTTGGTAATCAGTATTGCTTAAATGAATTAACTAAATTGACAAGCCTAGTTTAGATCCATGGCATCACAAAGTCTATCCTCAGATTCCCACACATGCTATCCTGGCCATTTAATTCCAAACAGAGCATGTTCACTACATAATTGGGACTGACTGCTTAGCCAAATCCAAGCATCATTTCTGTTACATGAGAACATTGCTGATTTTCAGTCAAAGCTGTGTTGCATACTTTACTAATTAGGAACTGTGTGAAACTATGGCACTACAGTTACCACTTTGGGGACAAGAGAGAAAAAATACTAACAAGGTTTTTATTTCCTGAACCCACAAAAGTATCTGTTCCTAGTGCCTGTGGCATGGGAGTAACACATCTATTACTAAGAGCACTGAGTACACTCAAGGGAATAGAACTGATTTTTATTTTGTCACTTACATTTACAGGTATCTATTTATTTATGTTTCTCTGGTTGAATTCCTCTTCAGGAGTTTACAATTTAATGCGTGCCTTCTTCTTTTGTAATTCTCCAAAGTACCTAGTAGAGTGCTTGGCACATAAAGGATTGTCAATAAGCCATGGCTGATGGGTAGAATCGCCGTGCTAAGTAGGTGGAACAACCTTAAACAAGCATTAATTGCTAAAATTTCTTGAGTCCTGAAAGTAGTCAGTGTCTAAAACCTGGTAAACAGGCTGCTCTGGCCACATCAGTGCTCAGGAATGACTAAACATTTCATTTCTACAGCCACTGAGTTTTTTTTTTAAGTCATCTTCAACAGCAAATAAACATATAGTGACCTTACATTTTTATGAACCACTGGTATATAATAAATGGTAACCATAAGGTAGGCACAATGGTTTGTAACAGCATAAGAGCATTCATTTGAAAGGTTGGCACTGAGAGACTCAAGCTGTGGAAAACAGAACTGAATTCTGTGAGTGCCTATTTGTTAGCACAAGTGATGTTCCAGTAGAGATAGCTGCTCTCAACCTCTAGATATATTAATCTTTTTGCTTTTTACACCTTCTTTTGGTTACCATGAGTAAAATCAGAAGCAAATGTGTGGTCCTAAAATAAAAATTAGGAACTCTAATTTCTTAAGAATAACTCCTGCATTGTGATTTGATAGGGTCAGGAGCTAGAAGGAAGGATTCAATTTTCAGCCACTCTGAAAGCCTTGCAGCCCACCATGTGTTCCTGCTTGGCCTTGATCTGCAGCCATCCCTGTTTGCTATGTGACAAACAGCTGTTCCCTCCCGGCTCTCTGCAGTCATTCCTGCACCTCACACATCAATCCCTGTGTGAAATGAGGCACTGGCAGGAACTGCAGCCCAACATGAGCAGTAGTCTTTGGCTGGAAGGCTCAATATCAGACCAGGACTGATCATCAAAGTGTCTCCCCAAGGGAGAGATAAAAAGGCAGAAAACAAAATGTTCTCCTATATAAGACCACCAAGAAATAGAGCTTACAATATGCCACAGAAAATCTACTTGTACTTTCTATCATATCTGGTTCTATTTTCAGCTGTTGCAGCTTTCCCTTCACCTGCTGGCTCTTTCTGAAATAAAGATATCAGGAGACTGAACCTCCACGCGGCTCATGATTGAGAGGTCCCTGCTAAAGCACACAAATCACACCTGGCTCAGAGTCGCCGTTGCATCTAGCACACGACTTCTGGTTGTAAAATGTCCAGTCCTCATGATCAGGCTCAGCAGTCTCACCATCACACTTTCATTTCATATTTTAAGCATCTGTATGGGTGTGTGTGCCCATATGCATGTTTATAATACAACTTTCAGTTTGCTTTTGTTTTATATTTTCTGTTTCTGGAAAATGATGATTAAAATGAGGTAGAAAGAATTATAAAGCCCAAAATACAGAAACTTACCTTTTTCCTTAGAGTGACTTATTTTATCATTTTAAATGCTCTAGAGCCTAGTTAGCCATCTGTCAGAGACTGAATAGGGAATGAGTACTGCAACTGGGAGGTTGGACCGGTGACCTTCCCTTTTCCTCCCAAATTAGGAGTTCTGTGATTGTCATGTGCTAGGCAAATTGCTGCTAAAATATTTTTCAAAAAAATTATCAAGCTCAAACACAGCTGATTCATACAGATAACTGCTAATACAATTGGTATATTTTCTGTTTAGACAGGAAGAGGATAGAGAGGAACAATTCTGTGGGACTTGAAAGTAGAGAAATCCATTCAGGCAGTGACTAAGTCAGTATCATAGCTTCACATTTACAAAGCTGTCTTTATATGGTTGTGTTGCAGTTTTCATTACAGATCTCATTTTCAGAGCTTTGTAATTCACGCCTAACTTGACATTACTGGCTTTAACCTTGGAAGAACTGTTTCTATGAAAAACTATGAAATTTATTTTATTAATTTGCTTTAGAGATGGGAAAACTAATACGAAAGCATAAAGATGATTTTAAACTCCAAGAAACCTGTTTACAATGTCTAGTTTCACTAACATACAACCAACACTGAAGTCACACTTTCAATTAAGAAAGGAAAGGGATACATAATCCCAGCAGTAGCCACCCAAGGGGGAGTACAGAACAAGTCCTGCTGCAAGGACCCCCCACCCCCACAACCCAAAACATTCTTATGCTGGTGAAACCTATGAAAATAAGAATCTAGGGCAATGTTGAAGAGTGAAGAGTTTTGTTTTTTTATTTTTTATTTTGGCTTTTGAATGCAACTAACCAGCCATAGAAGTGGGGGAGAAGAGGGGAACACTTGCTAACTGCTAGCCCCAAACCTGGGGCAAAGCAAATTTAAAAGATAACTGAGGCCGGGCACCGTGGCTCATGCCTGTAATCCCAGCACTTTGGGAAGATGAAGTGGGCAGATCATGAAGTCAAGAGATCAACACCATCCTGGCCAACATAGTGAAACCCCATCTCTACTAAAAAATACAAAAATTAGGTGGGCATGGTGGTGCACACCCACAGTCCCAGTTACTTGGGAGGCTGAGGCAGGAGAATGACTTCAATCCGGGAGGTGGAGAGGGCAGTAAGCTGAGATCATGCCACTGCACTCCAGCCTGGCAACAGAGCAAGATGCCATCTCAAAAAAAAAAAAAGATAACTAACTGTATGGACTGTTTATAACAGTCTTGAACAATTTTTAGCACCAGCTGTTAGGATCAGCTCCCTTACCCTATAATGATGCTACCTACTCATAGCACAGGTCTTGGACAATTACCCAGTTGAAAATTATTGCTAAAATAGTCCATTGAGCTTTAATACCACATCAAAGACTTTAAACTACATTTTCTGTCATCCCGAAAAGTAAGCATTTACAGCACCAAAGAGAATTAAATAATTGATATTATTACTCCAATTATGCAGATAAGGAAACTGAAGTTCAGAATGATTGCTTAATGTGCCCAAGCCATACTGCAAGTATTGACTGCAAGAATCTGAAACTTCATTTGACTGACTCTAAAGCACATGTACTTCTCACTACACCAGAAGGCCTTTCACCCATGTCTTCCTGTTAAAGAGAGCTCTGCTCTCCCTTGTTTTGTCACTACTGAGAGGAATGAGTCTGCAGTCCTTTGAAGTGCATTGCTCTTAAATTAATATAATGACTGGAGACTCCTTTTTACTAATTAAAAACAATGACTAAAATATACGAATCTAAACATCAGAAATTAATGTATTAAAACAGTTGTTCATTGAGATATGGAGGGCTTTCTATTGGCAGAATGTTTTGAGGTACAGAAGGGTGGCTCAACTTTTAGTATCACTTGTTAGGTAGTAGCCCTTAAAGTAAAAAGTTTCCATGTGATAATAAGAAACTTCGGTGAGTTAAAAGACCATGTTGTAGCCCAACGTAAAGAAACTAGGAACTTTGAAAAAAGGTTTGATGAAATCCTATTGAGAATAGACAACTTAGAGCAGAGTATGAGTGAATTAATGGAACTAAAGAATACAATACAGGAACTCCGAGAAGTATGCACAGGTTTAAACACTCGAATTGTTCAAGCAGAAGAAGGGATATCAGAGGTCAAAGTCCAACTTAATGAAATAAAACGTGAAGAAAAGATTAGAGAAAAAAGGATAAAAAGGAATGAGCAGTCTCCAAGAAATGTGGGACTATGTGAAATTTACGTTTGATAGGTGTACCTGAATGCGACGGAGAGAATGAATCCAAGCTGGAAAATACTCTTCAGGATATTATTCAGGAAAATTTTCCTAAACTAGCAAAGCAGGTCAAAATTCAACCCCAGGAAATACAGAGAACACCACAAAGATATTCCTCAAGAAGAGCAACCCCAAGGCACATAATCATTAGATTCACCAGGGTTGAAACGAAGGAGAAAATACTAAGGGCAGCCAGAGAGAAAGGTCATGTTACCCACAAAGGCAAGCTTATCAGACTTACAGCAGATCTCTCAGCAGAAACTCTACAAGCCGGAAGAGAGTGGGGGCCAATATTCAACATTCTCAAAGAACAGAACCTTCAGCCCAGAATTTCATATCCAGCCAAACTAAGCTTCACAACTGAAAGAAAAATAAAATCTTTTATGAACAAGCAAGAACTCAGAGATCTTATTACCACCAGGCCTGCTTTACAAGAGCTTCTGAAAGAAGCATTACACGCAGAAAGAAACAACCAGTATTAGCCTTTCTAAAAATACACCAAAAAGTAAAGAGCACCAACATAAAGAAGAATTTACACCAACGAATGGATAAAACAGGCAGTCAACATCAAATGGCAGTAACCCTAAATTTAAATTGACTAAATCCCCCAATCAAAAGACACAGCCAAAACCCAATGGCATGTTACATCCAGACCCATTTCACATGCAAGGATACACAAAGACTCAAAACAAAGGGATGGAGAAAGATTTACCAACCAAATGGAGAGCAAAAATAAATAATAAATAAATAAAAAGCAGGAGTTGCAATTCTTGTATCGGAGAAAATAGATTTTAAAGCAACAATGATATAGTGGCAAAAGGATCAATGCAACAACAAGAGCTAACGACCCTAACACCCAGATACTAGACTTAGATTCAGTGAGACAGAAAATTAATAAGGATATCAAGGACTCGAACTCAGATCCGGAACAAGTAAACTTAATAAATATTCATAGAGCTCTCCACTTCAAATACACAAAATATACATTCTTGTCAATACCACATCACACCTACCCATAAGTTTAAATGAAACATTGATTGGCCATTATTAATACTCAATTTTTTTCTAAATAAAGCAATATTTCCATTTACTCTCCCTCTTTCTCTTCCTCTTTCTTCCTCTCCTTTACTTATTTTTTTTTTCTTTCCTTCTCTCAAAAAAAAAGAAATCAACTTGTAAACCTATAGATCCAGGTCAGCAATGTCTCTCTCATTGCTTGATTTCCTTCCTTCCCTTCCCTCCCTCCCTCCCTCCCTCCCCGCTTCCTCCCTTCCTTCCTTCCTTCCTCCCTACCATCCTTCTTCCCTCCCTTCCCGCTTCCTCCCTTCCTTCCTTCATCCCTTCCTTCCTCCCTACCGTCCTTCTTCCCTCCCTTCCTGCCTTCCTCCCCCCGCAAAAAAAAAAGTTTCCATGTAAAGTTTCATTTGATAATGAGATTAATCAACTACATTGAAAATTGCATTACTACCAAATCACAAATAGGAATCTAGATGACAGCTTCAGTGGGCAGCATAGTTTTAATGACTTGGGGCAGAGTTGAAAGAGAACACTGAGTGAGGAATCAGGATATCAGCAGGATGTGGGATCTACTCTTGACTTTCTGTGGACAGATAGGATCCAAAATGGCGGTTTAGGAGCAGCTCAGGATTGCAGCTCCCAGTGAAAGTGCAGAGGGTAAGTGGACACCACATTTCCAGATGGATATTTATTGCCCACAGACCAGGAGATTCCCAGGCGGAGGAGCCCCACGGGTCATCAGCGTGGCTATTTTGGCTGGCGTGGCTATTTTGCCGGCGCCCCACATGGCAGTTCTCTGTACAAAATACATGGTCTGGTTGCCCTTTTAAGCTGGTGATTGGAGCTCTGGGAAGGCAGAGTCGCCCACTCATCTGATTAAACAGGGAGCCAGGCCAGGAGATTCCCAGGCAGCGCCATTGTTTCAGCCAGCGCAGTGGGTCGCAGCATGGGAAATCACACAGATCTCAGTGCCTTTTCAACAGGCGACTGGAACACCTGGGAGAGAGTCAACCATTCAACTTAAAAAAAAAAAAAGGCTCTGAGGCAGGGGGCCAGGTGATCAGGCTTGGCTGGTCCCACCCCACAAAAAAAAAAAAAAAAAAAAAAAAAACAGCAATTGGAAATGCCCTGGGTTGAGAGTTTCACAGCAAGCACAGCTGAACCTGGGACGGTCCAGCTCTGTAGGGGAGGGGCATCTGCCATTACTGAAGCACTCCACCCCTATGGAGGTAGTACACCATTACAGAGGTGGGCCACCCTTGCCGAGGCAGTTCTAACCACACCCATATAAACAGGACTGCAGGAAAATTCACGCAGCAGTAGGGCAGAGCCCACAGCAGCTCAGCAAAGCCTCTGCAGGTAGACAGTGGCTAGGCTGCCTCCTTGCTGGGCAGGGCAGCCCTGAAAAAAAAGGCAGCAGCACAACAGAAACTCATAAATAAATTCCTAACTCCCCGGGACAGAGCACCTGGAGAAAAAAAAGTGGGTGGGTATGAGTTCTGCTGCAGCAGACTTAAACGTACCTGCCCAGCAGCTCTGAACAACGGAGCTCACAGCTCAGCACTTGAGCTCCTATAAAGGACAGATTGTCTCCTCAAGCAGGTCCCTGACCCCCATATATCCAAAGAGTCACCTCACAAAGGACTGATCAGACTGACATTTGGCAGGCATCATTCTGGGACAAAGATAGCAGAAGAAGAAACTGGTAGCAACCCTTACAGTTCTTCAGCCATTGCAGGTGATCCCCAGGCAAGCAGAGCCTGGAGTGGACCTCGGCAGTCCTACAGCAGAGGGACCAGACTGTTAGAAGGAAAACTAAGAAACAGAAATAACTTCATCTTCAACTGGACATCCACTCAGAGACCCAATCTGAAAATCAGCAACTATACAGATGACAGGAGGATAAATCCACAAAGATGGGAAGAAACCAGTGCAAAAAGAAGGAAAACACCCAAAACCAGAACACCTCTCCTCCTACAAGGGATCACAATTCCTCACCAGCAAGGGAACAAAGCTGGATGGAGAATGAATGTGATGAAATGACAGAATCAGACTTCAGAAGATGGGTAATGAGAAACTTCTGTGAGTTAAAAGAACATGTTCTAAACCAATGCAAATAAACCAAGAACGTTGACAAAAGATTTGATGAAATGCTAACAAGAATGGACAACTTAGAGAGGAATATGAGTGAATTGATGGAGCTGAAAAACACAACACGAGAACTTCATGAGGCATGCACAAGTTTCAACAGCCGAATTGACCAAGCAGAAGAAAGGATACCAGAGGTCGAGGACTTCCTGTGGACTACCATAGTCAGATTGCCTGAGCTCAGTGCATCTAAAGTTTTTGTTATGTACAATGCACTAAATAATCTCTAGCTCCACCTAGCTATAAATACCTACAATATATTCAACATATCCACATGCTGTATAGAAGTTTTGGTTACATACCACCTTTGAATAGTATTATTTTTAAAAAAGAATGATTTGAAAAACTCATCACTGACACTTCGATTACATTCACATGCTCCAATGATACTGTATTGCCCAGCTTAAATCAATAAACATTCTCTTTTATGTTGTAGACTACTCAGAGCTTGACATAATATAAGGTAGACTTACAGTTCCACATGGCTGGGGAGGCCTCACAATTATGGTGGAAGGCAAAGAGGGGCAAGTCACATCTTACATGGATGGCAGCAGGCAAAAAAAGAGAATGATAACCAAGCAAAAGGGATCTCTGATTATAAAACCATCAGATCTCATGAGACTCATTCACTACCACAAGAACAGTATGAGGGAACCACTTCCATTATTCAATTATCTCCCACTGGGTCCCTCCTACAACATGGGGCAATTGTGGGAGTTGCAATTCAAGATGAGATTTGGATCAGGACAGAGCCAAACCATATCATTCTGCCCCAGCTCCTCCCACATGTCATGTCTTCACATTTCAAAACCAGTCATGCCTTCTCAACAGTCTCCCAAAGTCTTAACTCATTTCTGCATTAACTCAAAAGTCCACAGTCCAATGTCTCATCTAAGACAAGGCAAGTTTCTTCTGCCTATGAGCCTGTAAAATCAAAAGCAAACTTGTTACTTCTTAGATACAATGGGGGTACCCAATACAGGCATTGGGTAAATATGGTCATCCCAAATAGGAGATATTTGACTTCCAGCAGGGAAGTCAAATCTTCCAAAATGATCTCCTTTGACTCCATGTCTCACATCCAGGTCACACTGATGCAGGAGGTGGATTCCCATGGTCTTGGGCAGTCCTGTCTTTGTGGCTTTGCAGGGTACAGACTCCCTCCCAGCTGTTTTTGTGGGCTGTCATTGAGTCTCTGCAGCTTTTCCAGGTACATGGTGCAAGCTGTCCATGGATCTACCATTCTGGGATCTGGAGAATGGTGGCCCTCTTCTCACAGCTCCACTAGGTGGTACCAGAGTAGGGAGTCTGTGTGGAGGCTCCAACCCAATATTTCCCTTCCACACTGCCATAGCAAAGGTTCTCCATGAGGGCCCTGACTTTGCAGCAAATTTCTGCCTGGGCATCCAGCCATTTCCATACATCCTCTGAAATCCAGGCAGAGGTCCTGAAACCTCAATTCTTGACTTCTATGCACCTTCCTCAATACCATGTGGAAGCTGCCAAGACTTGGGGCTTGCACTCTCTAAAGCCATAGCCCTACTTATTCACCTTGGCCCCTTTCAGCCATGGCTGGACCAGCTGGGATGCAGGGCACCAAGTCCCTAGCCTACACACAGCAGAAGGAGCCTGGCCCAGCCCACTAAACCATTTTTTCTTTCTAGGTCTCTGGGCATATGATGGGAGGGGTTGCTGTGAATACCTCTCACATACCCTGGAGACATTTTCTCCATTGTCTTGAGGATTCACATGAGGCTCCTCATTACTTATGCAAATATCTGCAGCCAGCTTAAATTTCTTCTCAGAAAATTGGATTTTCTTTTCTATCACATTGTCAGCTGCAATTTTTCTGAACTTTTATGCTGTTTCTCTTTTAAAACTGAATGCCATTCACAGCATCCAATTCTCCTGTTGAATGCTTTTCTGCTTAGAAATTTCTTCCACCAGATACCCCAAATCATCTCTCTCAAGTTCAAAGTGCCACAAATCTCTAGGGCAGGGGCAAAATGCTGCCAATCTCTTTGCTAAAACATAACAAGAGTCACCTTTGCTCAAGTTCCCAACAAGTTCCTAATCTCCATATGAGACCACCCCAGCCTGAATTCATTTTCCATATCACTATTAGCATTTTGGTCAAAGCCATTCAACAAGTCTCTAAGAAGTTCTAAACTTTCCCACATTTTCCTGTCTTCTTCTTAGTCCCCCAAACTGTTCCAACATATGCCTGTCACCTAGTTCCAAAGTCCCTTACACATTTTGGGGTATCTTTTCAGCAGTGACCCACTCTACTGGTAACAATTTACTATATTAATCTGTTTTTGCACTGCTAATAAAGACATACCCAATACTGGGTAATTTATTCAGGAAAAAAAAGGTTTAATGGATTTACAGTTTCACATGGCTGGGGAGGCTTCACGATCATGGTGGAAGGCAAGGAGGACCAAGTCACATCTTACATGGATGGCAGCAGGCGAAAAGACAGAATGAGAACCAAGCGAAAGGGGTTTCTCCTTGTAAAATCATCAGACTTTGTGAGTTATTCACAACCACAAGAACAGTATGAGGAAACCGCTCCCATGATTCAAGTATCTCCTGTGGGTTCCCTCCCACAGCAGGAGGGAATTATGGGAGTTAAGATTCAAGATGAGATTTGGGTGGGGACACAGCCAAACCATATCAGGTAGAATAGAGACCACTTCAAAATTAATGAACTGACTGTCAAGGCTATCTGTGGAGACCCTGCTCACTGCTACCTCTTTCTACTTACCACATACCCACCAGTGAAAAATATATTGGCTTCATAATTAAAGGACATTCCATAAAGTACCTGGCTTGTATTCGTCAAAAATGCCAAAAAAAAAAAAGGCCATGACTGAGGTGTGAAGGGTACAGCCATGGGTCTCCTGGAGCTGTTCCTAGTGGAGATCCTCAAGTCCTGGTGGGGCTGCCAGGTCATCAGCCCCTTCAGGAGGTTCACCTGCATCACTGGCCCCAATGGCCCTGGCAATTATCTTTACATTTTTGGTTTATGTTCATTTCATCTGATGCACAGCTCAAATTCAGATTTCCTCATTTAACTCCAAAATGTTCTTTGAAACACTTATACACTGTTGGTGGGAAAGTAAATGAGTTCAGCCACTGTGGAAAGCAGTTTGGAAATTTCTCAAAGAACTTAAAACAGAGCTACCATTCAACCCAGTAATTTCATTACTGCATATATACCCAAAGGTAAAAAATCATTCTACCGGAAAAGACATATGCACTTGTATGTTCATCATGCAGCACCATTCACAATAGAAAAGGCCTAGAGTCAACCTAAATGCCCATCAGCAGAGGACTGGACAAACACAATGTAGTACATATGCATCAGAGAATATTACACAGCCACAAGAAAGAACAAAATCATGTCCTTTGCAACTTCAATTGCTGACAACAACTGAAGCCCTGGTTCCAGTTTTTCTTTAGGCCCAAGCCACAGGTTTGTCTGTTCAATCTTTTCTTTGATTCAGTGAGAAAACAAAATAACCTTCGTATCTCAACAAATTTGAGTTGAGTTCCTGCCACATAACCAAAAGCAGTCTATTAAACTTATTAATAATAAGTTTAATTTTAATTCAACGTTCCTATGATGAGATTCCAGTACTGTCACCCTAAAATCTCATCATATAAATATGATCAAAGTAGAGTAGCAATTATAAAAATTTCACCTCTAATCTCTATATTTTTCTCAGTAGCAAGGTTTTGTTTTTACTTATTTTTAAATTGGGACAGTTTTTAAATTGCCTCAAATAGATTATTTATTTGTCTACAACTGCATATATCTTTGTACAACCAAAACTAATCAGACTTGGTAAAACATTCTCCATCTATCTTGAGGATAATTTTGTGGGAGAAGTACTAAATAGTGTCTGTTTTTAGAAAGGACTTGACATTTTGAAAGAAATGTGTTTACTGGGTACAAATTTTACACTAACTGAAAAAATGTCTGGTGGTAAAAGAAATCTAAAAGGAAGTGAAATACAATTCAGCCTAGAAAAACAACTCAAATAATTTATTTTGGGGGGCAGGAAACAAAACATATTTATTTCCTGATTCTGAAAATATGGCAGTGTTTTGAGACCAAGGAAGATGGATGATTTTAATGTGCAGCTAAGTTGAAAAAAATGAAAAAGAAAAAAATCAAGATATATGCAAGACACACACTTCCTTCATAGACAACCCATTAAAAAACAGTCCCCAGCACACATTTTTACATTTCTCATGAGATTTTGGAATTTCTGCTGCAAAAGCATGTGTGGAATACATGCAAGTCAAGACACAGTCGAATCAATAGTACAGGAATGCACGTCATGGGGTGACAGTCCTCACAGGTTCTCCATATCTCCCACAGGGGCTATTTGACAATGAAGAGTCTATTGTTCAGGCTCCTTTCTCCTTCCCAGAATAATATTTCAAATGATTATAGAGGATATCTTAGTATATAAGAAATACTCTAAAAGCAATCATTGTAGATAGTAACAGTTTAAACAAGAAGCTCCGTTTCATGAGTTTTTCACAGACCAGTCATTCTCTTTCCTTTTTAATTTGCTTCTTATCTATTTCATTATGGCTGTGTTTACACAAACAGAAAATTGAAAGTTTAATTTTGAAAATATGAAATAGCCTTACTAGATTACCTATTATCAAAGCAATCATCTGAATAAAATTTATTTTGAAAGGCAACTCAAAACAAGATATGTTCCTGAATTATCTGGACGCTCTCAAATTTATAATTCAGTGGTGCCCAACTCCTGCACCACAGACGGGTACTAGTCCATGGCCTGTTAGGGAGTGGGCCGCATAGCAGGAGGTGAGCTGCGGACAAGGGAGTAAGACCACCTGAGCTCTACCTCCCAACAGATATGTGGCGGCAATAGATTCTCACAGGAGCACAAACCCTATTGTGAACTTGCACATGGGGGGATCTACACTGGCAGCTCCTTATGAGAATCTAATGCCTGATGATCTGTGGTGGAATGGTTTCATCCTGAAACATCACCCCCTACACACCCTTCCCATGGAAAAAATGTCATCCACAAAACTCATTCCTGGTGCCAAAAAGGTTGGGGTCTGCTGGAATTCATTCTGTCATAATAGGTACAGCCTGAAAATAATTTTTATTGCATTATTCTTTGAATACAGTGAATGATAAAAGTGAATGCCTACGTCTTATTTTATAGATAGTCCATGCAAACATGGTTCTCATTTCTCTTATTTTCCATTTCTTGGTGCAAGATACCTAGATTTTTCTTTTGGAAAACAGTAAAGAGTGGTGTTAAACAGAAGAGTTCTAGAATCACAGTAACTTACCCTCTATATGCCTCAGTTTCCACATCAATAAAACTGGGATCTTAATAGTACTTTGATTTATAAAGTTGTAGCAAGGATCAAATAAGATAAATCTAGTAAAATACTTAGAAAGTATTTGAAAACTGGATCCTGAAGAAATATTTGTACACCCATGTTAATAGCAACATTATTCACAAAACCAAAGGTGGAAGCAACCCAATGTTTATCAACAGATGAATGGATTTAAAAAAGGGATGTATGTGGTATACACGTAGGATGAAATATATTTCATTCTTAAGAAGGAATGAAGTCAGGTGGGGTGGCTCACGCCTGTAATCCCAGCACTTTGGGAGGCTGAGATGGGAGGATTGGTTGAGGCCAGGGGTTCAAGACCAGCCTGGTCAACATAGCAAGACCCTATCTCTAACAAACAAACAAACAAACAAACAAAAACTCAAAGAAATGGTGAGATTTCTGTTGGCCAGACACAGTGGCTCATGCCTGTAATCCCAGCACTTTGAGAAGCTGAAGAGTGGATCACTTGAGGTCAGGAATTCAAGACCAGTCTGGGCAACATGGTGAAACCCCATTTCTAATAAAAATACAAAAATTATCTGAGTGTGGTGGCACATGCCTGTAATCTCAACTATTTGGGAGGCTGAGGCGGGAGAATCACTTGGACCCAGGAGACTGATGTTGCAGTAAGTCAAGATTGCACCACTGCACTCGAGAAAAAAAAAAAAGAAAAAGAAAATTCTGACACATGCTACAACATGGATGAAACTTGAGAATATTCTGCTAAATAAAGTAAAACAGTCACTAAAGGACAAATACTGTATGACTTCACTTATAAAAAGTTACCTACAATAGTCAAACTTATAGAAAAGAAAATGGTAGTTGTCAGGGCATGGGGAATAGAAAGTTACTGTTTAATGAGCAGAGTCGTGTGAAAAATTCTGGAGATTGGTTGCATAACAATGTATACATACTTAACAATATTGAATTATACACATAAAAATGGCTAAGATGGTCAGTTTTATGTGTATTTTACCACAATAAAACAGAAAAGGATGAAAAACAATTTTTAATAAGATTTTATCTTACCTTAAAAAAATTTTTCCACTTATGGCACAAAGAGCTTCAGTCAAAAAAGGCTTTCTCTTTGTTTTTGAAATTTTCTGATTTAGGACCAGTCTCTTTGTATGTCCTATAATATTAGGTATATATTTAATAAATATAGTAGCAAGCCTCTGGGTTCAAAATGGAAGCAAGCAATTAACTTTTTTCTAGGGTTCTCCAGGGGGCCCTGGATCCTGTGAGAAAGGAAGTACCTGAAATTAGATATGGAAGCAGAGATCACAAGTGAAAGTGGTGTACTCTCAGCACTGTGGGGAGGCACTATAAAAACTGGCAGCCAACCTGTTAACTGTTTATGTAAATGAGGAAGGCTACTACTGATTCTGGTTCTTGGTCCAGCAGTAGGTCACTGTAAGCTCTCCACAGGCCATAACAAAAAGAATAAGAAGTGGCCACATTCAAGCACAAGAAGAATAAATATCATCCATCAGACCTATGGTAGTCAAAGCTCACATCGACTATTCCGACAGCAGGGGTACAGCCAAGAGCTACAGCAATACTGAGTCACATAACATGACACAAAGGACACAATAAAGTAACCTAACCATTGGGAAGGGGCCATAAATTCCAAATAGCTTGGAGTAAACTTAACAAGAAATATGCAGTGCTAACATTAAAAAAAAAAATACAAATTTTATTGGATAATCTAAAAGAAGTTCTAAATAAATGGAGCAAAATACCCTCTTCTCAGATGAAAATAATTGATGTTTTAACATTTCAGGTCTTCCAAATTTCTATAAATGTAATATAATTCCATTCAAAATTCCAACTCCAAAATTATGTAACAAAAGAATAAATAGAAGAGTTTAAACTATTAGGCAAAACAGGTAGACAACTTAATTCTGGCATGATACTAGACAGGTAGATCAATGGAAAAGATTCCACAACCAGTGACACATCCAAAATACACACAAATTTAGAATTAGTAAAGTGTTTTTTATTCAATAAGGAGTAGATTTTTAATGAATAACTGCTTTAAAATTTTGTCAACTCTGAAAAAAAGTTACATTTTATGTAACTAACACTATATGTTATCATATATTTGTATATTTCCTCTGTGTTTTCAATCACATATGGTGAAAATGCAATCAATGCCTTTCTTGTGTGAATTTTTATTTTTTAAAAAGATAAAAAGAGAAATCAGATGACCAATATAACTCTGAAAAAATATTCAACTCATTATAATTTAAAAGTGCACATTAAAATAATGAGATATGAATTTAGCCCATCAAATTGGCATTTAAAAAAATGATAGCACAAATGCCAATGAGAGTTCAAGGAAGGGGGCATTTCCATTAACTGCAGGTGAGAATGCAAATTGGTATAATCTTCTAAGGAGCAATTTGGCAATATGCTTCCAAATTTTTTTAACAAGTTCAGACCTTTTTACCCAGCTTCCACTTGTAGAAATATGTTTAAGAAATAAGGACTTGAATATCTATAAATATTATGAACTATGCAACCTCAAAATCTTCCTCCTGGGAAACACCCAGAAATGTTGGATTTAAAATAAACTTCTTTCTAAAATGCTGGGGAAAAGAATGAAGAGCAGGAGGAGAAGACAGAGAGGGAGAGAAGGGGAGGAGAGAAGGAACAGGAGGAGTCAGAGGAAGTGGGGAGACAGTGTGGAGAGAAGCATATAAGAGAACAAATAAGTGTGCGACCTAAACCTTCAGCAGTAGAGAAAAAATTTATTCCCAAACCTTTCCTCAAACTCCCCCACCCTTCACCAAAGACAAGCATTGTTACCAGTTTCTTGTGTATACTTACAAAGAGTCTGTGTTTACAATTGTAACTATGGATTTGTAGACTTTTAAAATCCATATGGTAGAATAGTATTCTGCAACTTGCTTTTTTCACTTAAAATGAAATGCTTCCATTCTTACATATACAGAGCTTTCTTGTTCTTTTTTATTTTTTAACCAGTTCACAATACTCCATTTAATGGCTGAACTATAATTATTTAACCAATGTCCTAGGGGCAGGCATTTAGGTTATTGGCAATCTTTATTTTAAATAAAATATCTGGTGGCTGTTGCCATTCCCTGGCATTCTTTGGCTTGTAATCACATCACTCCAATCTTTGCCTCCACATTCACAATGCCTTTCCTCCTGTGTCTGTCTTCCCCTCTCTATGTCTCTTATAAGAATACCTGTCACTGGATTTAGTCTCCATCTAAATAATCCAGGATAATCTAATCTCAACATCTTTAATTAAATATGCAAAGACGCTTTCTTTTCCAAATAAGGTGGCCGTCATAGGATCTGGGGATTAGAAAGCATAATATCTTCTTTGGCACCACCATTCAGGCCACTACAGACATCAAGTGATTATGTTGAGAAGACAATGAGGTATATGAGATTAGAATTCAGAAAGGTGATCTGAGTTGTAAATATATAAATTTGGAGTTATCATCTTATAGTTGTTTTCAAGCTATGAAACTGAAAGAAATCACTTAGGAAGAAAACGAAAGGCATAGGGACCATACTTTGGGGCTCTACCCAATTTAGAAGTCAGAAAAATGATAAGAACCCAGTAAAGAAAAGGGAAAATATACAGCCCATGAGAGAAAAACTTGTCTGTTTTGATCACAATTGTTTTGCCTTTATTTTAAATGGCTCCTAGCATCTAGAAAACATTCCAAAAAATATTTCTCAAATAATTATTCTTGATTGGGTGGCCAGCGAGATAAGGGAAAAAAAAAACAGACAAGTGTGATATCCCAGATTCAAGGGAAGATGGTTATTTTCAAAAAGGGACCCTTCCTTTTCTGGTTGCAGAGCTGCACAATGAGGCACTCTGGTCCTCACTGTGCAGCTCTGCTGTCCAAGGGCCCTCTGCAGTCTCTGCGGGTCTTGCTGCACCACAAACAGGCCAACACTTTCAACAAGGTGAGTAGATGGCTCTGGAGATGACTTAGTCAAGCACATTGCAACAGAAGCAGAATCTGTCCTACTTCTGGGCAAAGACTGATTCACTGGTAATTCCATGGGTCATATGACCTAGATTTGCAAAATCTGCCAATCAATCTCTGAAGCTCTGGTGGCCTTTTACCAGAAAACATGAATGAGGCTTCCAAGAAAGAGACTGATGACATCCTCACCCAGTACCAGCAGCCTCTACTGCCATCTGATGCCTATCACTGCAAATCCAAGAAGTTCAGAGGCTCTGGTGGCTGTGTTGGCCACCAGAAATCTTACCAAGAAACTCTCCATGAGAAACAGGGTTCACTTTTATATTAAACAATGACTGTGAGATTTTAAGGTTTAAAAAAGGAGAAAAGGCTTGGCAAATCCAAGAGGGCTGAATAGGAACAGCTCTGGAGTGTAGTTCCTGCAAGAACAAGGCAGAGGGTGAGTGATCACTGCAGTTCCAAATAAGTTTTTACTGCCCACAGACCAGGAGATTCCAGCGCTGAAAAGCGCCACAAGTTTCCAACATGGCTGTTTCAGCTGGCGTGGCAGGTCTCTACACAAAAACTCACACAAATCTGGGTGGCCATTTCAACTGGCACCTGGAATTCCTGCGAGACAGACACGCCCATTCAACTGAAAAAAAGGGGAGCTGAAACAGGGAGCCAGGTGATCTGGCTTGGCGGGTCCCACCCCTACAAAGACCAGCAATCTGAAATGCTCTGGATAGAGAGTATTTCAGTAAATGCAGCTGGACCCGAGATGTTTCAGCTCTGTGGGGGGGAAGGGCGTCCATCATTACTGAGGCAGTCCACCACTACTGAG
The DNA here is from genome assembly GCF_049354715.1 of Callithrix jacchus. Taxonomy (NCBI): domain Eukaryota; kingdom Metazoa; phylum Chordata; class Mammalia; order Primates; family Cebidae; genus Callithrix; species Callithrix jacchus. The sequence goes on along the minus strand of NC_133504.1, from coordinate 87,927,298 downwards.
GCAGTCCCATTGCCAAGGCAATCTACCATTACTGAGGCAGTCTGCCATTACTGAGGCAGACCACCATTACTATACCTCTGAAAACAAAACTGCAAAGAAGTTCACACAGCAGCTGGACAAAGCCCACAGCAGTTCAACAATGCCTCTGCTGGCAGAATGTAACTAGGCTACCTCCTCACTGGATGGGGAGCTCTGAAAAAAGGGAGCAGCACAACAGGAACTTATAAATAATGCCCCACCTTCCCAGGACGGAGCACCTGGGAAAAAGGTGGTTATGAGTTCCACTACAGAAGACTTGAATGTACCTGCCCAGCAAATCTGAATGAAACAACGGAGCTCCCAGCACAGCACCTGAGCTCCAATAAGGGACAGACTGTCTCTTCAAGCAGCTCCCTGACCCCTGTATACCCAAAGAGACACCATTTAAAGGAGAGCTCAGGCTGACATCTGGCAGGTATCCTTCTGGAATGAAGATAACAGAAGAAACTGGAGAGGATGTAGAGAAATAGGAATACTTTTACACTGTTGGTGGGAGTGTAAATTAGTTCAACCATGTGGAAGACAGTGTGGTGATTCCTCAAGGACTTAGAAATAGAAATACCATTTGACCCAGCAATCTCATTACTGGGTATATATCCAAAGGACTATAAATCATTCTATTATAAAGACACATGCACAGGTATTTTCACTGTGGCACTGTTTACAATAGCAAAGACCTGGAATGAACCCAAATGCCCATCAATAATAGACTTGACATGGAAAATGTGGCACATATACACCATGGAATACTATGCAGCAATAAAAAAAGATGAGTTTATGTCCTTTGTAGGGACATAGATGAATCTGGAAACCATCATTCTCAGCAAACTGACACAAGAACAAAAAATCAAACACTGTGTGTTCTTACTCATAGGCGGGTGTTGGACAATGAGAACTCATGAACACAGGGAGGGGAGCAACACATACTGGGGTCTGTTGGGCAGGAATAGGAGAGGGACAGCAGGAGGTAGGGAGGTTGGGGAGGGATTACATGAGGGAAAATGCCTCATATAGGTGACAGGGGATGGAGGCCACAAACCACATTGCCATGTGGGTACCTATGCAACAATCCTGCATGTTCTGCACATGTACCCCAGAACCTAAAGTGCAATACACATATATGTGTGTGTGTGTGTGTGTGTGTGTGTGTGTGTGTATATATATATATATACACACACACACACATATATGTGTATATTGCACTTTAGGTTCTGGGGTATATATACACATATACGTATGTACATATATATATGTGGGGAAAGGAATGACTCTTCCAGGTTAAGATGATGTGAACATACACACCTGTTTTTCTCCCTCCTAAAACCCCTCAGAAGTATAATAAATGAGTTTTGTTTTATACCTAAACCTACAAGTGTAAGGAAAATAGTAAAGGATACAGTAGCAACAAAATTTTGGAAGTTTGCAAGCTAACAAATGTATGATAACTGATTTAACACTCCTGAGAAGCCTAAATTCCTAGCTGGCAGCAAGGATAGTTCAAAACCAATATAATTTGCACCATAGTCTTCAAAACAATCAGAAAGTGGCAACACCAGAAAAATCTAAAACTGAGTGTAAAAGCAGATTTCTAAATAAGGAGACATGGGTAAAAATTGTTTGAGAAGCAGTTAGATTCCCAAATCTCTGACCCCAACCTAGAAAAAACAGAGGAGGAATGTCTTGAGACTAGGCATCTGGTTTTTCCACGTCTAGTGCTAAATGCACACAACCCTAGCCTTCTTTCCCAGTACAACTCTCAGAATGCTGGCACACAGACCTTTACCCTCCAGAAAGAAAACAGAAAAACTCTTTTCTGTTTTAAGAATCTGATCTGCTTAAGAGCAAGACCTAGATACTAACTGCCGAAGTTCCTTTACAAATGGCCCACCCAGATTCCAGTTCAGTGAAGCTCCAAGTTGAGACTTTCCCATAGGCTCAGTGTGCCCATCAGTTTTTTTACTCCCACACTTTATTGATCATGAGCAGAGAGCACAGGAATTAGAAACCCAGTGAAGAACACCTCTATCAAGAAGATGGAACCTAAAATAAGCAAATACCAAAAAAAGCAACTTTGGAGGAGAGAGAAACTTCAAAAATATGTTATCAAAAAGAAAAAAAGAGCATATGTTGCATCCATGAAACAAAAACAAGTTGCCATAAAAAAGAAACATTCAGAGAATTAAAAAAGTACTCTGAGATGTTAAAAATATAATAGCAGAAATGGAAACTGTGATAGGTGGGTAGGAAGATAAAGTTGAGAAAATCTGTCAGAAAAGTGGAACAAAAAATCAAAGTGATGAGAAACGGAAAGGAAAGAAAGTTGGAGCACCACTCTAAGAGGTCCAACATTTGAGTAATGGGGCAAAGAAATCATCAGTGAAACAATTCAAGAACATTTCTTGGAAGCAAAGAACATGAGATTACAGATAGAAAAAGCCCAGAGAAACAGGCACAATGGGCATATCATAAAATTTCAGAACTCTAAGAAGAAAAATAAGTTCCTAAACATTCAGAGAGAATAAAGCAAATTATATGCAAAGGATTGGAAATATAATCCTTTGTCCCTTTTAGAGACAAATGTTGAATATTTACAAGAAAACAGAGTAATTCTGGATTTTGATTTAAAATAATTAAAAGTCTGCCATGCATGGTGGCTCACACCTGTAATCCCAACACTTTGGGAGGCTGAGGCAGGCGGATTGCTTGAGCCCAGGAGTTTGAGACCAGACTGGGCCGTGTGGCAAAACTCCATATCTACAAAAAATTAACCAGGCGAAGTGGTGCACAACTGTAATCTCAACTACTCAGGAGTCTGAGGTGGGAGGATCACTTGAGGCGAGGAGTTCAAAGCAGCAGTGAACCATGATCACACCACTGCGCTCCAGCCTGAGTCACAGGGCCAGATCCTGCCTCAAAAAAAGAAGCAAACAAATAAAATAAAATAATCAAAAGGTCAGAAGTGGGGGATATGCTGTAGAGGCAATGCAATTGTTTATAAATTGACAATTGTAGAGTGATGGGCATATGGGAATTCACTATATTATATCTTCATCATATAATTCTCTTTTAACATATTTTAGATTTTCTATAATACAGAGTTATTTTTATAAACAAAGAAGATAAGAGTTATTTTTTAAATAACAGAGTTATTTTTATAAACAAAGAATGGTAAGAATGATTTCGATTTCTTAGCCACACTGGAAACAAGAAGACAATGAAGTAACGGCTTCAAAATCCTGACAGAAAACTATTTCCAAAGTAGAATTCTGTACCTGGACAAACTACAAAGCAAAGTGCAAGGGAAATGCCCAAGTAGATGAATTGGCCTTAGCTGAATCAATGGCTGTCCATCCATTTTTCTTGGAAGTAAGACAGAGTATTTGAATACTGATACAAGTACATTTGTATACTTGATAATGGAAAATAGGAGGTTTTTCTCTTTTTTTTATTTTAATTTTTTTATTGCATTTTAGGTTTTGGGGTACATGTGCGGAACATGAAAGATAGTTGCATAGGTACACACGTGGCAGTGTGTTTTGCTGCCTTCCTCCCCTTCACCCACATTTGCCATTTCTCCCCATGCTGTCCCTCCCAGATTCCCCCCTGCTGTCCCTCCCCTATTCCCCCCAATAGACCCCAATGTGTAGTGCTCCCTTCCCTGTGTCCATGCGTTCTCATTGTTCCTCACCTGCCTATGAGTGAGAATATGTGGTATTTCATTTTCTGTTCTTTTGTCAGTTTGCTGAGAATGATGTTTTCCAGACTCATCCATATCCCTACAAAAAACATGAACTCATCATTTTTGATTGCTGCATAATATTCCGTGGTGTATATGTGCCACATTTTCCCAGTCCAGTCTATCATCGATGGGCATTTGGGTTGGTTCCAGGTCGTTGCTATTGTAAACAGTGCTGCAATGAACATTCGTGTGCATGTGTCCTTATAGTAGAATGATTTATAGTCCTTTGGATATATGCCCAGTAATGGGATTGCTGGGTCAAATGAAATTTCTATTTCTAGGTCCTTGAGGAATCGCCACATTGTCTTCCACAATGGTTGAACTAATTTACACTCCCACCAGCAGTGTAAAGTGTTCCTGTTTCTGCACATCCTCTCCAGCATCTGTTGTCCCAGATTTTTTAATGATCGCCATTCTAACTGGTGTGAGATGGTATCTCAATGTGGTTTTGATTTGCATCTCTCTAATGACCAGTGACGATGAGCATTTTTTCATGTTTGTTGGCCTCGTGTATGTCTTCTTTTGTAAAGTGTCTGTTCATATCCTTTGCCCATTTTTGAATGGGCTTGTTTGTTTTTTTTCCTGTAAATCTGTTTGAGTTCTTTGTAAATTCTGGATATCAGCCCTTTGTCAGATGGGTAAACTGCAAAAATTTTTTCCCATTCTGTTGGTTGCCGATCCACTCTAGTGACTGTTTCTTTTGCCGTGCAGAAGCTGTGGAGTTTGATTAGGTCCCATTTGTCTATTTTGGCTTTTGTTGTCAATGCTTTTGGTGTTTTGGTCATGAATTCCTTGCCTACTCCTATGTCCTGAATGCTTTTGCCTAGATCTTCTTCTAGGGATTTTATGGTGCCAGGTCTTATGTTTAAGTCTTTAATCCATCTGAAGTTAATTTTAGTGTAAGGTGTCAGGAAGGGGTCCAGTTTCTTCTTTCTGCATATGGCTAGCCAGTTTTCCCAACACCATTTATTAAACAGGGAATCCTTTCCCCATGGCTTGTTTTTGTCAGGTTTATCCAAGATTGTATGATTGTAGATTTGTTGTGTTGCCTCTGATGCCTCTGTTCTGTTCCATTGGTCTATATCTCTGTTTTGGTGCCAGTACCATGCTGTTTTGTTTACTGTAGCCTTGTAATATAGTTTGAAGTCTGGTAGTGTGATGCCTCCTGCTATGTTCTTTTTGCTTAGAATTGACTTGGCTATGCAGGCTCTCTTTTGGTTCCATATGAAGGTGGTATTTTACATTTCTGTGAAGAAAGTCAATGGTAGCTTCATGGGGATAGCATTGATTCTGTAAATTACTTTGGGCAGTATGGCAATTTTCACGATATTGATTCTTTCTAACCATGAACATGGAATGTTTCTCCATCTGTTTGTGTCCTCTCTTATTTTGTTGAGCAGTGGTTTGTAGTTCTCCTTGAAGAGATCCCTTACGTTCCTTGTAAGTTGTATTCCTAGGTATTTTATTCTCTTTGTAGCAATTGTGAATGGCAGTTCGTTCTTGATTTGGCTCTCTTTAAGTCTGTTGTTGGTGTATAGGAATGCTTGTGATTTTTGCACATTGATTTTGTATCCTGAGACTTTGCTGAAGTTGCTTATCAGTTTCAGGAGTTTTTGGGCTGAGGCGATGGGGTCTTCTAGATATACTATCATGTCATCTGCAAATAGAGACAATTTGGTTTCCTCCTTTCCTAATTGAATACCCTTTATTTCTTTTTCTTGCCTGGTTGCTCTGGCTAGAACTTCCAACACTAGATTGAATAGGAGTGGTGAGAGAGGGCATCCTTGTCTAGTGCCATATTTCAAAGAGAATGCTTCCAGTTTTTCCCCATTCAGTATGACATTGGCTGTTGATTTGTCATAAATAGCTTTTATTATTTTGAGATACGTTCCACCAATACTGAGTTTATTGAGGGTATTTAGCATAAAGGGCTGTTGTATTTTGTCAAAGGCCTTCTCTGCATCAATTGAGATAACCATGTGCTTTTTGTTTTTGGTTTTGTTTATGTGGTGAATTACATTTATAGACTTGCGTATGTTGAACCAGCCTTGCATCCCCGGGATGAATCCTACTTGATCATGGTGGATAAGCTTTTTGATGTGCTGTTGCAATCGGCTTGCCAATATTTTATTGAAGATTTTTGCATCTATGTTCATCACGGATATTGGCCTGAAGTTTTCTTTTCTTGTTTAGTCTCTGCTGGGTTTTGGCATCAGGATGATGTTGGTCTCATAAAATGATTTGGGAAGGATTCCCTTTTTTTGGATTATTTGGAATACTTTCAGAAGGAATGGTACCAGCTCCTCTTTGTGTGTCTCATAGAATTCGGCTATGAAACCATCTGGACGTGGGCTTTTTTTGTGTGGTAGGCTCTTAATTGCTGCCACAACTTCAGACCTTGTTATTGGTCTATTCATCGTTTCAGCTTCCTCCTGGTTTAGGCTTGGGAGGACACAAGTGTCCAGGAATTTATCCATTTCTTCCAGGTTTACTAGTTTATGTGCATAGAGTTGTTTGTAATATTCTCTGATGATGGTTTGAATTCTCTGATGATGGTTTGATTTTATTTAGTGATTTCCCCTTTATCGTTTTTTATTGCATCTATTTGGTTGTTCTCTCTTTTCTTTTTTATCAGTCTGACTAGTGGTCTGTCTATTTGGTTGATCTTTTCAAAAAACCAGCTCTTGGATTTATTGATTTTTGAAGGGTTTTTTGTGTCTCTATCTCCTTCAGTTCTGCTCTGATCTTAGTTATTTCTTGTCTTCTTCTAGGTTTTGAGTTTTTTTGATCTTGCTCCTCTAGCTCTTTCAATTTTGATGATAGGGTGTCAATTTTGGATCTCTCCACTCTTCTCATGTGGGCACTTATTGCTATATATTTTCCTCTAGAGACTGCTTTAAATGTGTCCCAGATATTCTGGTATGTTGTGTCTTCATTCTCGTTGGTTTCGAAGCACTTCTTTATTTCTGCCATCATTTCATTGTTTATCCAGTCAACATTCAAGAGCCAGTTGTTCAGTTTCCATGAAGCTGTGTGGTTCTGAGTTAGTTTCTGAATTCTGAGTTCTAACTTGATTGCACTATGGTCTGAGAGACTGTTTGTTATAATTTCAGTTGTTTTGCATTTGCTGAGGAGTGATTTACTTCCAATTATGGGTCAATTTTAGAGTGGGTGTGATGTGGCACTGAGAAGAATGTATATTTTGTGGATGTGGGGTGGAGAGTTCTGTAAATGTCTATCAGGTTTTCTTGTTCCAGGTCTGAATTCAGGCCCTGGATATCCTTGTGAATTTTCTGCCTGGTTGATCTGTCTAATATTGACAGTGGAGTGTTAAAGTCTCCCACTATTATTGTGTGGAGTCTACATCTCTTTGTAAGTCATTAAGAACTTGCCTTATACATCTGGGTGCTCCTGTATTGGGTCCATATGTATTTAGGATCGTTAGCTCTTCTTGTTGTATTGATTCTTTTACCATTATGTAATGTCCTTCTTTGCCTCTTTTGATCTTTGTTTCTTTAAAGTCTATTTTATCGGAGACAAGAATTGCAACTCCTGCTTTTTTGGGCTCTCCATTTGCTTGGTAAATCTTCCTCCATCCCTTTATCTTGAGCCTTTGTGTATCCTTGCATGTGAGATGGGTTTCGTGGATACAGCACACCGATGGGTTTTGGCTTATTATCCAATTTGCCAATCTGTGTCTTTTGATTGGTGCATTTAGTCCATTTACATTTAGGGTTAATATTGTTATGTGTGAATTTGATACTGCCATTGTGATGCTAGCTGGCTGCTTTGCCCGTTAGTTGATGCAGATTCTTCATTTTGTTGATGCTTTTTAGCATTTGGTATGTTTTTGGAATGTCTGGTACTGGTTGTTCCTTTCTATGTGTAGTGCCTCTTTCAGGAGCTCTTGTAAAGCAGGCCTGGTGGTGACAAAATCTCTGAGTACTTGCTTTTTCGCAAAGTATTTTAATTTTTTTTCTCTTATGAAGCTTAGTTTGGCTGGATATGAAATTCTGGGTTGAAAGTTCTTTTTTTTAAGGATGCTGAATATTGGCCCCCACTCTCTTCTGGCTTGTAGGGTTTCTGCTGAGAGATCTGCTGTGAGTCTGATGGGCTTCCCTTAGTGGGTGACTTGACCTTTCTCTCTGGCTGCCCTTAGCATTTTCTCCTTCATTTCAACCCTGGTGAATCTGACAATTATGTGCCTTGGGGTTGCTCTTTTTGTGGAATTTCTTTGTGGTGTTCTCTGTATTTCCTGGACTTGAATATTGGCCTGCCTTGCTAGGTTGGGGAAATTTTCCTGGATAATATCCTGAAGAGTATTTTCCAGCTTGGATTCATTCTCTTCGTCACATTCAGGTACACCTATCAAAAGTAGATTAGGTCTCTTCACATAGTCCCACATTTCTTGGAGACTTTGTTCATTCATTTTTGTGCTTTTTTCTCTAATCTTGGCTTCTCGTTTTATTTCACTGAGTTGATCTTCGACTTCTGATATCCTTTCTTATGCTTGGTCAATTCAGCTGTTGAAACTTGTGCATGCTTCGTGAAGTTCTTGTGTTGTGTTTTTCAGCTCCTTCAATTCACTCATATTCCTCTCTAAGTTGTCCATTCTTGTTATCATTTCCTCAAATCTTTTTTCAAATCTTTTTTCAAGGTTCTTAGTTTCTTTGTATTGATTTAGAACATGTTCTTTTAACTCATGGAAATTTCTCATTACCCACCATCTGAAGTCTGATTCCGTCATTTCATCACACTTGTTCTCCGTCCATCTTTGTTCCCTTGCTGGTGAGGAGTTTTGGTCCCATGTAGGAGGCGAGGTGCTCTGGTTTCAGGTGTTTTCCTCCTTTTTGCACTGCTTTCTTCCCATCTTGTGGATTTATCCACCTGTCTTCTGGGTGGTTGCTGATTTTCCAATTGGGTCTCTGAGTGGACATCCATATTGTTGATGATGAAGTATTTCTGTTTCTTAGTTTTCCTTCTAACAGTCTGGCCCCACTGCTGTAGGACTGCTGAGGTCCACTCCAGGCCCTGCTTGCCTGGGGAACTCCTTTAGCAGCTGCAGAACCATGAGGGTTGCTACCAGATTCTTCTTCTGCTATCTTTGTCCCTGAATGATGCCCACCAAATGTCAGTCTGATCAGTCCTTTGTGAGGTGACTCTTTGGATATACGGGGGTCAGGGAGCTGTTTGAGGAGACAGTCTGTACTTTATAGGAGCTCTAGTGCTGAGCTGTGAGCTCTGTTGTTCATTCAGGGCTGCTAGGCAGGTACGTTTAAGTCTGCTGCAGCAGAACTCATAAAGCCCCCCTTTTTTTTTTCTCAGGTGCTCTGTCCCGGGGAGTTAGGGCTTTATTTATGAGTATCCACTGTACTTTCCTGCCCAGCAAGGAGGCAGTCTATTCACTGCCTGCCTGTGGTGGCTATTATGAGCTGCTGTGGGCTCCACCCTGTTGCCATGGGCTCCGCCCTGTTGCCTTGGGCTCTGCCCTGATGCTGTGGGCTCTGCCCTGCTGCTGTGTGTAATTCCCTGTAGCCCTGTTTATATGGGTGTGGTTAGAACTGCAGTGGCGATGGTGGCCTGCCTCTGTAGTGGCGGACTCTCTCTGTTATGGCAGGTTGCCTGGGCAATGGCAGGCTGTGTCAGCAATGGTTGCGTACCTTCGTAGGGGTCGTGTGCATCGGTCGTGGCAGATGCTCCTCCCCCACCGAGCTGCACTGTCCTGGGTTCAGCTGTGCTTGCCATGAAACTCTTAACCATGAGCGTTTCCAATTGCTGTTTTGTTTGTTTTTGTGGGTGGTGGGACCCGCCAAGCCTGATCACCTGGCTCCCTGCCTCAGAGCCCTTTTTTTTTTTTATGTTGAATGGTTGGCTGTCTCCCAGGTGTTCCAGTCGCCTGCTGCAAGGGCGGCGGGATCTGTGTGATTTCCCGTGCAGCGACCCACTGCACCGGCTCAAACCACATTGCTGCCCGGGAATCTCCTGGCCTGGCTTTCTGTTTAAGTCCCATTTAATCAGATGAATGCGCTAATCTGCCTTCCGAAATCTCCAATTGCCGGTTCAACAGGGCAACCAAACCAGTGTATTTTGTATGGAGTGTCGCTGTGCTGTGGCATCAGCCCAAACAGCCACGCCAGCCCAAACAGCCGCACCAGCCCAAACTGCTGCACTGATGGCCCATGGGGCTCTTACAGCTGGGAATCTCCTAGTCTGTGGACAATAAAGATCCGTATGGAAATGCGGCATCCACTCACCCTCTGCAGATTAACTGGGAGCTGCAATCTTGAGTTGGTCCTACAGCACCATCTTCCCTGTCCTCCCTGGTTTTTCTCTTTAATGTGCTTCCGATTGTTTATTTGAGGAGCTCATAATCTGATGGAGCATATGAACATATAAACAGGAGTATATGAACATATAAACAGATAATGTTTACATGCACTAAAACAAAATATACTAAGTTCTACAATACAGCTATGTTTAGCAGCTTGTGGGACTCCAGCTTTGTGGTTCAAGAAAGGATTTAGGGAGCAAGTCATGCCCAAGGTGAGTCTTAAAGAATGTGTGGTAGTTACACAAGTAAAGAAGAAAGGAAAAAGCATTCAAGGTGGTGAAATTACCATCGATAAAGCACAAAGGAATAAAACATCATGGTGTATACAGAATACTAGCACAGAACCAAACACAAGGCTAGACCCTATGGTTCATGCCTGTAATCCCAGCACTTTGGGAGGCCAAGGCAGGAGGATCACTTGAGGCCAGGAGTTCAAGACCAGCCTGAGAAAGATAGCAAAACCTTGTCTCTACAAATACATATTTTTTAAAACCAGCTGGGTGTGGTGGCATGTGCCTGTGGTCCTAGCTTCTCAAGAGGCTGAGGAGAGGATCACTTGAGCCCCAGTAGTCAAGGATGCAGTGAGCTATGATCATGCCACTGCACTCCAGCCTGGGCAACAATAATGCTAATTGGCATTAAGTAAAGCACTTGGTGTTCTCATGGCCCTGCCATATTTAGTGTGACTAGAGACTACAGATGAAACTAGAAAAACATTATGCAGCTATTTGTTATCTGAGTGTTGGGTTTATTGTCATGAAACAGTAGAGTCAAGAAACAAGGTGCTGGCCAGGCACGGTGGCTCACTCCTGTAACCCCAACACTTTGGGAGGCTGAGACGGGTGAATCACTTGATGTCAGGAATTCGAGACAGCCTGGTCAACATGGCGAAACTCCATCTCTACTAAAAATACAAAAATTGGCCAGGCATGGTGGCGCACACCTGTAATCCCAGCTACTCAGAAGGCTGAAGCAGGAGAATTGCTTGAACCTGGGAGGTGGAGGTTGCAATGAGGCAAGATCATGCCACTGCACTCCAGCCTGGGTCACAGAGGAAGACTTCCAAATGAAAGAGAGAAAGAAAGAAAGGAAAAAGGAAAGAAGGAAGGAAGGAGGGAGGAAGGAAGGGAGGGAAGGAAGAAAGAAGGGAAGGAAAGAGAGAGTGAAAGAAAGAAAGAAAGAAAGAAAGAGAAAAAGGAAGGAAGGAGAGAGAGAAAGAAAGGTGCTGAAAACCATATTCTGCACTAGGAGTTAAGGATCTGGAAAGTTTAGAAAACAACAAAGATGGTAAGTTCCTTAGCACCTTAAATGTTTCTCTCAGTCTTAGGAATAGTCTAGCTGACTCACAGTTCACAGATTTTTTAACTAAGATTGAATTTAGCCCTGGCTTATATTTCATTTGTTTAATTCAGCAATGTTTATCATTATTTATTCATTTGCCAGTTGATTCTACAAAAACATTGTAAGCGCCTATTTGTATAGACACTGTTGACACAAAACAATCTTTGTGGTGTCTGTAGTCCAATGAGAGAGACAGACTTAGTTAAAGAAATATAGGCACAATTAATACATAAAAGGCATTTTTGTGTGACACAGAGTCCCTGTCATATGACTCAACCAGAAGGTTCAAATATTTCAGTACAATTGAGGGCAACTTCAATATTAAAAATATTTCTTAATACAATAGTAACGTTTAGTGCATATTATAAACAAGGGCCAGGAAAAAGAAATTCTAATTTTATCTTTATATTTGTTAATTTTTAATGAAAATACTAATTACTCTTTACCCATTTCTGTGAAACTCTGAATTTGTATTTGTGATGAGTCCAGGCCTATTGGATAGACTTTCAGCATTAGTAAAGTGACAGAACATATGACAGGGAAAGTATAAGAACATACAGATTCATTTTCTTTTAAGTTGAAAAAAAAGGAGTCTTTGACTCAATGGAGCTTCTGTTTGGTGAACTAATGGGTCACCATAACCAAATGATTGTAAGTCAATTTAACTGAAAACCAGAGGGTAAAAATAGCAAAGACTAAACATATAATATCCTTCTTTCTTCATCTTTGCTTCTGAAAGGTGTGTCTTTCCTGAACTATGAATCACCGCCACAGACTTTGCAAATTTGTTCCATAAGAGGGAAGTACCAGAGCAGCAGCAATGTTCTCATCATGGGCGTCACTGCTTCAGAGGGAAGAGAGGCACAGTCTACAGTTTGGATAATGCTCATTCCCCGCAGGAATCATAAAATGAAAACTGTTAAAACATAAATATCCTGCATTGTTTCACATTACCTTTACACAATAACCGTGATGACTATACTAACAGCAGGCATGATCTTACTGACTCCTTTCCTTCTCAAACTTGAGTCTTGGGTATCATCACAATCAACATTATAAAGTTTCCAACATGTGAATCCTAAAAAGTAAATGAAAGCACGGTCCATAAAATTCACAGCTTACGCTTAATATTTTGGCAACTATTGCTATTCCATAGACCTGAAAGTTAAATAAATAGGGCTTGAATTTTGAGTCAAAATCAAAACTGAGGTTTTCTTTTTTGTTTTATGACTTGGTTTTCTACAGAAATTCTGATTGCTACAGAAAAAAATTCTGGAAAATTTGGTAAAATTATTGCTAAAAATTATTACCAAATTCCCAGATTAATAATTGTTATCTTAAACAAAAGTTTTTCAACATTGTTAAAACATAGCATTGTCTAAGTATCGCTCTCTCTCTCTCTCTTTCTCTCTCTCTCTCTCTCTCTGTGTGTGTGTGTATGCACACAGACTTTATAATTTTTGCATGCCCTAAAATTTCTGTTTATATATTTCTTCTGATTGTTTTTCTAAAATATTAACACCCACATAGACTTAGCTTCTCTCCTAAGATAGTTTTCTTTCCATATATGAAACAAAGTTGCAAATAATAGCTTCTTTTACATTACATAGTAAGTTAAGTATCATATGTTTTCTTCTTTGTCTTCCCCATAATAGCTTGAGCAATGATGATAATAAATTAGTGGGTAGAATTAGTATTACTTTGTACTTCTTTACCCTCTTTTATACAGCAGCACCACATAGTGGACATTTTGGCACTTCTCTGTGAAAAATCATTTCAATTACCTTCAATGAAGGTATGAAATTGGTTTGCTTTAAGGAATGAAATTTGTGTGGATATTGCTGATGATTATCTTTTAATATTGCTCTGGTGAGCAAACATGTGAAGTCATAGATTTCACCTAATGTAAGAATAATAATCAGCCTCACAGTTATTGTGTGAAGATAAAAAAGAAATATTTTAAAATAAGCATGAAGATACACATGTAGTCCGTGCTTCAAATTTCCTATGTAATACTAATTATTTCCTAAAGTAGACTTTGTAAGGGAAGCAAAACCAATGCTTAGATTTTTAGTGATAATAATTCTCAGAGTAGGTCATTCATCCTCATTCACATTCCTATGTATCTATAGAAAGATGCCTAATAGAGGTAATTGGTGCTGTTGTGATTAAATCAAGGCACACACACACACACACACACACACACTAATAATAATATATGCTGTCCCAGGAGTTGATACATAAATGCAGTTAGCAAAGAAAAGGCTATGCTATTATCAACATTCTCATTTTCTTTTGTCACAGTAAGTTTGGATTTGTCAGACATCAATTAAGATCAGGGTAGGAGCAAGGATTTTACACATTCATGGAGAAACATAAAGAGCTGCCATCCACATGCAATAGTACAGTATTTAATATTGTTCTTTTTTAAAAAACATAAATTTCCCATTGAAATAAAAATTAAAAATACTGATACCTTGAAATATCTATCTATACACATATCTATAGAAGTAGATAATCACATATTTAATATATGACAGGTCTGATGTATTTAATATATGACAGGTCTGATGAGATTAATGTAATGTTTTCCTTACATTAATACTCAACTTAACAGAAAATAAATCTAGAAAGCCCTATCTAAGAAGAGATGTTTAAGTATAACCTAAGTAGTAATAAAGTACAATACATATTAAAACAAGGCAATTTTCTTCCCCCACTCGAACTAGCAAAGCATTTTTTCTTTCTTTTTTTGAAAGGAGAGAAGGAAAGAAAAAAAAGGAGTGAAGGAGAGGAAGAAAGAGGAAGAAAAAGAGGGAGAGAGAATGGAAATGTTGCTTTATTCTAAAAATGGGTATTGAAAACCTCTTTTATGCCAATAATTGGGCTTAATAATGGCCGATCAATATTTCATTTAAACCTATGAGTAGGTGCGATGAGATGTGGTACTGACAAGAATGTATATTTTATATATTTAAAGTGAAGAGCTCTATAAATGTTTATTAAGCTTAATTGTTCTGGATCTGAGTTCAAGTCCTGGATATCCTTAATAATTTTCTGTCTCGTTGATCTATCTAATATTGATGTTGAAGTCTCCCACTATTATTGTGTGGGAGTCTAGGGAGTCTAAGTCTCTTTATAGGTCTCATGTATCTGGGTGTTAGGATCGTTAGCTCTTCTTGTTGCATTGATCCTTTTACCACTGTATCTTTGTTGCTTTAAAATCTATTTTATCAGAGGCAAGAATTGCAACCCCTGCTTTTTATTTATTTATTTATTTATTTATTTATTTTTGCTCTCCATTTGGTTGGTAAATCTTTCTCCATCCCTTTGTTTTGAGTCTTTGTGTATCCTTGCATGTGAAGTGGGTCTGGATGCAACATACTGTTGGGTTTTGGCTGTATCTTTTGATTGGGGGATTTAGTCGATTTAGGTTTATGATTACTGCCATTTGATGTTAACTGGCTGTTTTGTCCATTCTTTGATGTAAATTCTTCATTATGTTGATGCTCTTTACTTTTTGGTATATTTTTAGAAAGGCTATTACTGGTCGTTTCTTTCTATGTGTAATGCTTCTTTCAGAAGCTCTTGTAAAGCAGGCCTGGTGGTAATAAAATCTCTGAGTACTTGCTTGTTCATAAAAAATTTTATTTTTCCTTCAGTTGTGAAGCTTAGTTTGGCTGGATATAAAATTCTGGGCTGAAAGTTCTGTTCTTTAAGGATGTTGAATATCTGCCCCTACTCTCTTCTGGCTTGTAGGGTTTCTGCTGAGAGATCTGCTGTAAGTCTATCATAGGCTTCCCTTTGTAGGTAACCTGACCTTTCTTTCTAGCTGCCTTTAGCATTTTCTCCTTTGTTTCAACCCTGGTGAATCTGATGATTATGTGCCTTGGGATTGCTTTTCTTGAGGAATATCTTTGTGGTGTTCTCTATATTACCTGGAGTTGAATATTGTCCTGCCTTGCTAGATTGGGAAAGTTTTCCTGAATAATATCCTGAAGAGTATTTTCCAGCTTGGATTCATTCTCTTTGTTGTATTCAGGTACACCTATCAAATGGAAATTAGGTCTTTTCACCTAGTCCCATATTTCTTGGAGACTGCTCATTCCTTTTTATCCTTTTTTCTCTATTCTTGTCTTCTTGTTTTATTTCATCAAGCTGGTTTTTGACCTCTGATATCCTTTCTTCTGCTTGATCAATTCAGCTATTCAAACTTGTGCATATTTTGCTAAGTTTTCATGTTGTGTTTTTCAACTCCATTAATTCATTTTTATATTCCTCTCTATATTGTCTATTCTTGTTAGCATTTCATCAAACCTTTTTTCAAAGTTCTTAGTTTCTTTACATTGGGTTAGAACAAGTTCTTTTAACTCCCAGAAGTTTCTTATCATCCACCTTCTGAAGCCTACTTCTGTTAATAGAACACAGTCCTTCTCCAGCAGGCCTTGTTCCATTGCTGATGAGGAACTGTAATCCCCTGTAGAGGGAGAGGTGTTCTGATTTTGGGTATTCTCAGCCTTTTTAGGCTGGTTTCTTCCCTTTGTTATAAATTTATCTATCTGTTGTCTTTACAATTACTGCCTTTCTAATTAGATTTCTGAGTGGATGTCCAATTTATTGATTCCCAGTGCCAGAATCTGAGCAACCCACTGCACTGGCCAAAACAGCAGCATTAAGACTGATGGTGCTCTTCTGCCCAGGAATCTCCGGTCTGGCTTCCTTCTTGAGTCCATAATAGGTGACTCTGCCTCCCGGAGCTCCAAACATCAGTCAGAAGGGGAACCAGTCCCATTTACTCTGCACCAAGAGCCGGCATGCCGAGGTGCCAGCAAACTGCCGTGCCGGCCACAAGAGTCACGCTGGCGACCCGTGGGACTCCTTGCTGGGAATCTTCTGGTCCGTGAGTGACAAAAATTCATCTGAAAGTGTGGCATCCTCTCGTTCTCTGTGCTTTCACTGGGACCTGCAATCCTGAGCTGTTAGCGATCAACCATCTTGGATCTCTCTCACACTATATTGTTCTAATACTTGCACCACTTTTGTCCCAGAATAATCTATCCTCAGTGACTCAGTGTGCAACTCCCTGGCTAGATTGAATTAGCAGCACACTGACAATCTAGAGAGGAAGCACTGTGTAGTAGGGAAAACTCGCCCCCAGCTCCATGCTTTAGGGGTTTCACCCAGTTTGTTCATAGAATCAGACTCACTGGAAATTTTCAGGACTTAGAATGGTGCAAGGTGAAAGGGAGCAAAGGGAGTCATTTGCAAAAGATAAAAAACACAATCGGGGTACGATCCAAGATGGCCAATCGCTAACATCTCGGGATTGCAGCTCCCAGTGAAACCTCAGAGAATGAGAAAATGCCACACTTTCAGACAAATTTTGGTCGCTCACGGAGCAGAAGATTCCCAGTGGAGGAGCTCCACTGGTCACCAGCATGACTCTAGTGGCCGGTGCAGTGGTTTCGCCGGCACCTCGGCATGGCAGCTCTCAGTGCAGAGTAAACGAGACTGGTTCCCCTTCTGACCGAGGTTTGGAGGAGCTACATGGGTCACCAGCACAACTCTTGTGGCTGGCGCAGTGGTTGTGCTGGCACCTCTGCGCGGCAGCTCTAGGTGCAGAGTAAACAGGACTGGTTCCCCTTCTGACTGAGGTTTGGAGCTCCAGGAAGGCAGAGTCGCCTATTATGGACTCGGGAAGGCAGAGTCGCCTATTACAGATTCAAGAAGGAAGCCAGACTGGAGATTCCTGGGCAGAAAAGCACCATCAGTCTTAACACCGCTGTTTTGGCCAGCACAGTGGGTTGCTCATATTTCGGCCCTGGGAATTAACAACTTGGACGTCCACTCAGAGACCTAATTTAATAGTTGGTAATTACAAAGACGACAGGTGGATAAATTTACAATGACGGGAAGAAACCAGTGTAAAAAGGCGGAGAATACTCAAAATCAGAACGCCTCTCCCTCCAAAGAGGATCACAGTTCCTCATCAACAAGGAAACAAGACTTGATGGAGAAGGAGTGCATCCCAATAACAGAATCAGGCTTCAGAACATGGATAATAAGAAACTTCTGTGAATAAAAAGAACATTTTGTAGCCCTATGTAAAAAAACTAAGAACTTTGAAAAAAGGTTTGACGAAATCCTAATGAGAATAGACAACTTAGAGAGGAATATAAGTGAATTAATGGAACTGAAGAATACAATGCAGGAACTCCGAGAAGTATGCACAGGTTTAAACACTTGAATTGTTCAAGAAGAAGAAAGGATATCAGAGGTCGAAGTCCAACTTAATGAAATAAAAAGAGAAGACAAGAATAGAGAAAAAAGGATACAAAGGAATGAGCAAAGTCTCCAAGAAATGTGGGACTATGTGAAAAGACCAAATTTACATTTGATAGGTGTACCTGAATGCGACGGAGAGAATGAAATCAAGCTGGAAAATATTCTTCAGGATATTATTCAGGAAAATTTTCCTAAACTAGCAAAGCAGGACAATATTCAACCCCAGGTAATACAGAGAACACCACAAAGATATTCCTCAAGAAGAGCAACCCCAAGGATCATAATCGTTAGATTCACCAGGGTTGAAACAAAGGAGAAAATACTAAGGGCAGCCAGGGAGAAAGGTCAGGTTAATTACAAAGGGAAGCCTATCAGACTTACAGCAGATCTCTCAGCAGAAACTCTACAAGCCAGAATAAAGTGGGGGCCAATATTCAACATCCTTAAAGAACAGAACTTTCAGCCCAGAATTTTATATCCAGCCAAACTAAGCTTCACAACTGAAGGAAAAATAAAATCTTTTATGAACAAACAAGTACTCAGAGATTTTATTACCACCAGGCCTGCTTTACAAGAGCATCTGAAAGAAGCATTGCACATAGAAAGAAACAACCAGTATTAGCCTTTCTAAAAATATACCAAAAAGTAAAGAGCATCAACATAAAGAAGAATTTACATCAATGAATGGATAAAACAGCCAGTTAACATCAAATGACAGTAATCCTAAATTTAAATTGACTAAATCCCCCAATCAAAAGATACAGCCAAATCCCAATGGCATGTTACATCCAGACCCATTTCACATGCAAGGATACACAAAGACTCAAAACAACGGGATGGAGAAAGATTTACCAACCAAATGGAGAGCAAAAATAAATAAATAAATAAAAAACAGGAGTTGCAGTTCTCGTATCTGATAAAATAGATTTTAAAGCAACAAAGATATAGTGGTAAAAGGATCAATGCAACAAGAAGAGCTAATAATCCTAACACCCAGATACATAGAGACTTAGACTCAATGAGACAGAAAATTAATAAGGATATCCAAGACTCAAACTCAGATCAGGAACAAGTAAACTCAATAAATATTTATAGAGCTCTCCACTTTAAATCCACAAAATATACATTCATGTCAATACCACATCACACCTACTCATAGGTTTAAATGAAACATTGATTGGCCATTATTAATACCCATTTTTTTAAAGAATAAAGCAACATTTCTGTCCTCTCTCCCTCTTTTTCTTCCTCTTTCTTCCTCTCCTTCACTCCTTTTTTTTCTTTCCTTATCTCAAAAAAAGAAAAAAGAGAAATCAGGAGGAACTCAAGATGGTGCTGTGACAACAACCCAGGATTTAAGCTCTCGGTTAATCTGCGGAGAGGTGAGTCAAACCTGCATTTTCAGACTGATCTTTGTTGCCCACGGAATGGGGAAATTCCCAAGTATAAAGGAGATGCGGGACACCAGGCAGAGGCTCTGCCTGGAGAAGCCAGCAGCCGGGGTGGTGGCAGCCGGCCCTACCGAGCGATCCCCACCGGGCGTGCTTGTCCAGGTGCCCTGTTGAAATGGCAACCTGATACTTGAGAGGACTGAACTCGAGACTGAAAGGGACTTGGGCAATGGGCCAGCCCAGGGGATTGCAGGGACACAGTGTGTGGGATAGCGCAGTGGGACAGACAAAATGGCGATTCCAAACACTCACCGTGGAGACCGTCCCTGAGGCGCTCCGTGGGGGAGGGGCATCCACCATTACCGAGGCAACCCACCCCTACTGAGATACACGCCCACTGCTGACGCAGCCTGCCATTGCCGAGGCAACACGCTACAACAGAGAGACTCCGCTGCAAGGTGTAGCCTGTGGTGGAGAACGCAGCAGAACAGCAAGAGCCTGCAGCAACAGGGCGAGCCTCACAACAGCAGGGCAGAGCCTCGGCAGTCAAATAGTGATTAGACTGCATCCTAGCTGGGCAGGACACCTCAACAGACATCCAAAAACAAAGCCCCAACCCCCCAAGACAGAGCATTTGAGAAAAAAAGGGGTTTTTTAATGAGCTCTGTTGCTGCAGAATCAAACATAGCAGCCTAACAGCCCTGAATGAACAACAGAGCTCACATCTCAGCAATTGAGCTCCTATAAAGTACAGACTGTCTCCTCAAGCAGCTCCCTGACCCCTCTATATCCAAAAGACTGACATTTGGCAGGCATCATCCTGGGACAAAGATAGCAGAAAAAAAAACTGGTAGCATCCCTCACTGTGCCACAGCTGCTATAGGTGTACCCCAGACAAGCAGGGCCTGGAGTGGACCTCAGCAGTCGTACAGCGAAGGGGCTAGACTGGTAGAAGAAAAACCAAGTAACAGAAATACTTCATCACCAACAATCTGGGTGTCCACTAAGAGACCCAATCGAAAAGTCAGCAACTACGCAGACGACAAGTGGATAAATTCACAAAGATGGGAAGAAACCAGCGCAAAAAGGAGAAAAACACCCAAAACCAGATCACCTCACCTCCTAGAAAGGAACAAAACTCCTCACCAGCAAGGGAACAAAGCTGGATGGAGAATGACTGTGATGAAATGATGGAATTAGACTTCAGAAGATGGATAATGAGAAACTTCCATGAGCTAAAAGAACATGTTCTAAATCAATGCAAAGAAACTAAGAACCTTGAAAAAAGATTTGAAAAAAGATTTGAGGAAATGATAACAAGAATGGATAACTTAGAGAGGAATATGAATGAATTAAAGGAGCTGAAAAACACAATACGAGAACTTCGCGAAGCAAGCACAAGTTTCAATAGCCGAATTGACCAAGCAGAAGAAAGAATATCTGAAGTCAAAGACCAACTCAATGAAATAAAACGAGAAACCAAGATCAGAGAAAAAAGCGCAAAAAGGAATGAACAAAGTCTCCAAGAAATGTGGGACTATGTGAAAAGACCTAACCTACGTTTGATAGGTGTACCAGAAGGGGACGAAGAGAATGAATCCAAGCTGGAAAATACTCTTCAGGACATCATCCAGGAAAATTTCCCCCACCTAGCAAGACAGGTCAACACTCAAATGCAGGAAATACAGAGAACACCACAAAGATATTCCACAAGAAGAGCAACCCCAAGGCACATAATCGTCAGATTCAACAAGGTTGAAATAAAGGAGAAAATACTAAGGGCAGCAGAGAGAAAGGTCAGGTCACCCACAAAGGGAAGCCCATCAGACTCACAGCAGATCTCTCGGCAGAAACACTACAAGCCAGAAGAGAGTGGGGGCCAATATTCAACATTCTTAAAGAAATGAACTTTCAACCCAGAATTTCATATCCAGCCAAACAGAGCTTCAGAAGTGAAGGAAAAATAAAATCCTTTGCGAACAAGCAAGTACTCAGAGATTTTGTCACCACCAGGCCTGCTTTACAAGAGCTCCTGAAAGAGGCACTACACATAGAAAGGAACAACCAGTACCAGCCATTCCAAAATCACACTGAATGCTAAAGAGCATCAACATAATGAAGAATCTACAACAACTAATGGGCAAAACAGCCACTTAGCATCAAAATGGCAGTATCAAATTCACACATAACAATATTAACCCTAAATGTAAATGGACTAAATGCACCAATCAAAAGACACAGACTGGCAAATTGGATAAAAAGCCAAAACCCATTAATGTGCTGTATACAGGAAACCCATCTCACATGCAAGGATACACAAAGACTCAAAATAAAGTTATGGAGGAAGATTTACCAAGAAAATGGAGAGCAAAAAAAAGCAGGAGTTGCAATTCTCATCTCTGATAAAATAGACTTTAAAGCAACAAAGATCAAAAGAGACAAAGAAGGCCATTACATAATGGTAAAAGGATCGATACAACAAGAAGAGCTAATGATCCTAAACATATATGGACCCAATACAGAAGCACCCAGATCCATAAGGCAAGTTCTTAATGACTTACAAAGAGACTTAGACTCCCACACAATAATAGTGGGAGACTTTAACACTCCACTGTCAATACTAGACAGATCAACCAGACAGAAAATCAACAAGGATATCCAGGGCTTGAACTCAGACCTGGAGCAAGCAAACCTGATAGACATTTACAGAACTCTCCACCCCAAATTCACAGAATATACATTCTTCTCAGCACCACATCACACCTACTCTAAAATTGACCACATAATTGGAAGTAAAGCACTGCTCAGCAAATGCAAAACAACTGAAATCATAACAAACAGCCTCTCAGACCATAGTGCCATCAAGTTAGAACTCAGAATTCAGAAACCGACCCAGAACCACACAGCTTCATGGAAACTGAACAACTGGCACTTGAATGTTGACTGGGTAAACAATGAAATGAAGGCAGAAATAAAGAAGTTCTTCGAAACCAATGAGAACGAAGACACAACGTGCCAGAATCTCTGGGACACATTTAAAGCAGTCTCTAGAGGAAAGTATATAGCAATAAGTGCCCATATGAGGAGAATGGAGAGATCCAAAATTGACACCCTATCGTCAAAATTGAAAGAGCTAGAGGAGAAAGATCAAAAAAACTGAAAACCTAGCAGAAGACAAGAAATAACTAAGATCAGAGCTGAACTGAAGGAGATTGAGACACGAAAACCCCTTCAAAAAATCAATAAATCCAAGAGCTGGTTTTTTGAAAAGATCAACAAAATAGACAGACCATTAGCCAAATTGATTAAAAAGAAAAGAGAGAACAACCAAATAGATGCAATAAAAAATGGTAAAGGGGAAATCACCACAGACTCCACAGAAATTCAAACCATCATCAGAGAATATTACAAACAACTCTATGCACATAAACTAGTAAACCTGGAAGAAATGGATAAATTCCTGGACTCCTGTGTCCTCCCAAGCCTAAACCAGGAGGGAGCTGAAACCATGAATAGACCAATAACAAGGTCAGAAGTCGAGGCAGCAATTAAGAGCCTACCACACAAAAAAAGCCCAGGTCCAGACGGGTTCACAGCCGAATTCTACCAGACACACAAAGAGGAGCTGGTACCATTCCTTCTAAAACTATTCCAAATAATCCAAAAAGAGGGAATCCTTCCCAAATCATTTTATGAGACCAACATCATCCTGATACCAAAACCCAGCAGAGACCCAACAAGAAAAGAAAACTTCATGCCAATATCCATGATGAACATAGATGCAAAAATCTTCAATAAATTATTGGCAAGCCGATTGCAACAGCAAATCAAAACTTATTCATCACAATCAAGTAGGATTCTTCCCGGGGATGCAAGGCTGGTTCAATATACGCAAGTCTATAAACGTAATTCACCACATAAACAGAACCAAAAACAAAAACCACATGATTATCTCAATTGACGCAGAGAAGGCATTTGACAAAATACAACAGCCCTTTATGCTAAAAACCCTCAGTAATCTCGGTATCGATGGAACGTATCTCAAAGTAATAAAAGCTATTTATGACAAACCAACAGCCAATATCATACTGAATGGGCAAAAACTGGAAGCATTCCCTTTGAAATCTGGCACTAGACAAGGATGCCCTCTCTCACCACTCCTATTCAATATAGTACTGGAAGTTCTAGCCAGAGCAATCAGGCAAGAAAAAGAAATAAAGGGTATTCAAATAGGAAAGGTGGAAGCCAAATTGTCTCTATTTGCAGACGACATGATAGTATACCTAGAAGACCCCATTGCTTCAGCCCAAAAACTCCTGAAACTGATAAGCAACTTCAGCAAAGTCTCAGGATATAAAATCAATGTGCAAAAATCACAAGCATTCGTCTACACCAATAACAGACTTAAAGAAAGCCAAATCAAGAACGAACTGCCATTCGCAATTGCTACAAAAAGAATAAAATACCTTGGAATACAACTCACAAGGAACGTAAGAGACCTCTTCAAGGAGAACTACAAACCACTGCTCAACGAAATCAGAGAGGACACAAACAGATGGAGAAACATTCCATGTTCATGGTTAGGAAGAATTAATATCGTGAAAATGGCTATACTGCCCAAAGTAATTTACAGAATCAATGCTATACCCATCAAGCTACCATTGACTTTCTTCACAGAACTGGAAAAAACCACCATGAACTTCACATGGAACCAAAAGAGAGCCCGCATAGCCAAGTCAATTCTAAGCAAAAAGAACACAGCAGGGGGCATCACACTACCAGATTTCAAAGTATACTACAAGGCTACAGTAATTAAAACAGCATGGTACTGGTACCAAAACAGAGATATAGACCAATGGAACAAAACAGAGGCACCGGAGGAAACACAACATATCTACAACTATACAATCTTTGATAAACCTGACAAAAACAAGCAATGGGGAAAGGATTCCCTATTTAACAAATGGTGTTGGGAAAACTGGCTAGCCATGTGCAGAAAGCAGAAACTGGACCCCTTCCTGACACCTTACACTAAAATTAACTCCAGATGGATTAAAGACTTAAACATAAGACCTGGCACCATAAAAACCCTAGAAGGAAATCTAGGCAAAACTATCCAGGACATAGGAGTAGGCAAGGACTTCATGAACAAAACACCAAAAGCATTGGCAACAAAAGCCAAAATAGACAAATGGGACCTAATCAAATTCCACAGCTTCTGCACGGCAAAAGAAACAGTCACTAGAGTGAATCGGCAACCAACAGAATGGGAAAAAATGTTTGCAGTTTACCCATCTGACAAAGGGCTGATATCCAGAATTTACAAAGAACTCAAACAGATTTACAGGAAAAAAACAAGCCCATTCAAAAGTGGGCAAAGGATATGAACAGACACTTTACGAAAGAAGACATATATGAGGCCAACAATCATATGAAAAAATGCTCATCGTCACTGGTCATCAGAGAGATGCAAATCAAAACCACATTGAGATACCATCTCACGCCAGTTAGAATGGCGATCATTAAAAAATCTGGAGACAACAGATGCTGGAGAGGATGTGGAGAAAAAGGAACACTTTTACACTGTTGGTGGGAGTGTAAATTAGTCCAACCATTGTGGAAGACAGTGTGGCGATTCCTCAAGGCCTTAGAAATAGAAATTCCATTTGATCCAGCAATCCCACTACTGGGTATATACCCGAAGGACTATAAATCATTCTACTATAAGGACACATGCACACGAATGTTTATTGCAGCACTGTTTACAATAGCAAAGACCTGGAATCAACCCAAATGCCCATCAATGATAGACTGGATTGGGAAAATGTGGCACATATACACCATGGAATATTATGCAGCAATCAGAAATGATGAGTTCGTGTCATTTGTAGGGACATGGATGAATCTGGAGAACATCATTCTCAGCAAACTGACACAAGAACAGAAATTGAAACACCGCATATTCTCACTCATAGGTGGGTGATGAAAAATGAGAACACATGGACACAGAGAGGGGAGTACTAAACACTGGGGTCTATTGGGGGGAAAAGGGGAGGGCCAGTGGGAGGGGGAGGTGGGGAGGGATGGCCTGGGGAGAAACGCCAAATGTGGGTGAAGGGGTGAAAGCAAACAGAACACACTGCCATGTGTGTACCTATGCAACTGTATTGCATGCTCTGCACATGTACCCCAAAACCTAAAATGCAATAAAAAAATAAGAAAAAAAAAAAAAGAAATCAACTTGTAGACCTCTAGATCCAGTTTGGCAATGTCTCTCTCATTGCTTGATTTCCTTCCTTCCCTTCTCTCCCTCCCTCCCTCCCTCCCTCCCTTCCTTCCTCCCTCTCTTCCTCCTTTCCTCCCTTCCTTAAAAAAAAAAACACACACACACACAGTCGCTTCTATAGAGTTCCATCATGCAGTCACTTGTTGAATTAACCAGACAACATTTCTCAGTTAATGCCTATGTACAAAGCACTGACCCGGGCACTATGGACTGTATAGCAGGGATTGGCAAACCACAGCTAGTCTGTGGACTGTTTTTCTTCAGCCTGTGAGCTGGGGATAAATTTACATTTTAAGATTATTTTAAAGGGGGACAGGGAGAGTAAATAATATGTGACAGAGACATGCAGCCTGCAAAACCTAAAATATTGACTATCTTGTCTCTTAAAGGAAATGTTTGCTGACCCCTGCTGTCGAGAGAGATCTAACATTCAATAAAGTTAGAGCCTAGAAAGGACATTAAAACAATAACAATAAAAACAAAATCTGTAACTTATAACTTTCAACCATTTACTGTGTGTTCAGAACTGGGTTAAGGCTAGGCGTGATGAGTGATGCCTGTAATCTCAGTACTTTGGGAGGCCCAGGAAGGAGCATTGCTTGAGCCCAGGAGTTCAAGACTAGCCTGGGCAATATAGCAAAACCCTTTTTCTACAAAAAAAAAAAAAAAAAAAAAACAAATAAAAATTAGCTGTAAGTGGTGGCACATACCTGTAGTCCTAGCTACTTAGGAAGCTGGGGCAGGAAAATCAATTGAACCCAAGATTTTGATGCTGCACTGGGCTATGAATGCACCACTGCACTCCAGCCTGGCTGACAGAGCTAGACCTTGTCTCTTAAAAAAATCAATTAATTAAAATAGAACTGGGGTAAGTGTATTACATTCATTATTTCATTTAATCTTCATCAAAAAGTATGAGGTAGTTATAATTACTATCAATTTTCCAATAAATAAACCAAGACTTAAAAATGCTAATAAATAAAATCATATAAATGACCAAATCTGGAATTAAAATATAGGCCATCTGGCCCACAGCACTTTACCACTCAGTTCAGGTACATAAATATAAATTTAAAAAAAGAGTAGAAAAATATAAAAATACAATATACTACAGAAAAATAGAGGTGGCAGACAACACTTCCAGAGGTCCTATCAGGGAAGATACTTGGACATGGTAGCTTTGAAGCTGGGTCTTGGAAGATGGGAGTGATTCAGATTTGTGACACTACAGGGTAAGCCAGCTTTGGAACAGCCTAGGGGCAGAAGCATTGAGGGTGCTGGGGAGCAGTGAGCTCCCCACTGAGCAGAAAGAGAATGTAAAGGACAAGACTACAGGGAGATGAGTAGGAAACCTCTGTTAGAGCTAGACCATGGATTTTAGACCATGGATGGTGCTAAACTAAGGGAAAATTGGGAATTTAAATAAATTAAAGTGACTGGACATTTATGACTGAACAGTGCTCTGGGGAGATTAATCTTATAAGGGTGTTTTGGGTGGAGTAGAAGAAGAATTAGAGACAGAAAAATAAATGAGGAGGCTATTAACAATAATCCAGGTCTGAGATGATGAAGAAGACCTGAACTAGAGTAGAGACAGTGGAAACACAGTGGTAGAGAGGAAAATGTATTGTTAAGGTCCCCACCTACCAAAGCCACTCACTAAGCAATGTAAGAGGAAAAAGGTAAGTGGCCTGGCAATGACAATTCCACCTGCTTCCTCACAACCCCCCATAAAGGTAAATATTGTCTTCTTATGACAATTGTCACTATTTTTCCCCCAGCCTTGTGCCACCACACTACCATGCATAAACACATACACACAGATACACACATATACACATCAGTTTTACTGACTAAAGATCCCAATACTGGTTATCTTGATAAAGTCAAATTTATTTTAATGGAATTCACCTGAGCAAAAATGTCAGTGTTTTGAGGTTGAGTAGGGAGGTGGGTGAAACAATGCCACACAGTATTTTACCATGTTTACAATCCACAGGAATTGTCCTCTACATGGATTGTGACATCTGTACCCAAATCGACAACTCACTTCAGACCCTTGGTTTAATGAATTGGTCACTTTAAAATATAGAGTGTAGGCCAAGCATAGTGGCTCACACTTGTCATCCCAGCACTTTGAGAGACTGAGGCAGGAGGATTGCTTGAGGTGAGAAGTTCAAGACCAGCCTAGGCAACATAGTGAGACCCTGTCTCTATAGATTTTTTTTTTAATTACCTGGATGTGGTGATTTCACCTGTAGTTCCAGCTACTCAGAGAGCTAGGGCAAAAGGATTGCTTTAGCCCAGGAGATCCAAGCTGCAGTGAGCTATGATGGTACCACTGCACTCCAGCCTGGGTGACAGAGTGAGATACTATCTCAATTTTTGTAAAATTTAAAAATTAAAATTAAAATTGGCTGTCTATTCAGCAGGGGAAAGAAAAGAAGCTTTAATCTCTGCCCTTGAGAGGCTAAGAGTTTAATAGGCAAACAGAATATATACACCAAATAAATACAGGACATTTAAATAAAGCAACATGTTGATGCCATCAAATTGTATTCCTTTGGAGCACTTAAGGCATGTGTTCTTTTTTTGAATAGCTAAATAATCTGAACAGGTGAATTTACCAACTGTTTCACTTCCCATTTATAAGTCCAATCTCTTTATTTTGACCTCCTTGAAAAACCTTTTTTTGAGACAGAGTCTCGCTCTGTAGCCTAGCCTGGAGCGCAGTGGTACGATCTCAGCTCACTAAAACTTCCACCTCCTGGGTTCAGGTAATTCTTCTGCCTCAGCCTCCTGAGTAGCTGGGATTACAGGCATGCGCCACCGTGCCTGGGTAAGTTTTGTATTTTTAGTAGAGACGGGGTTTCACTATGTTGGACAGGCTAGTCTCAAACTCCTGACCTCATGATCTGCCCACCTCAGCCTCCCAAAGTGCTGGGATTACAGGCATGAGCCACTGCGCCCGGCTGTGAATAAACTTTTTAAAACGCTACCTGTTGCCATCACTCCTTAAACAGTATGTGGGCCTTGCTGGGACAGATTGGTGGTGAGTCTACCACAAAGGGCAGGAAGTGATTTGCTAAATTCTAAGGACTTACCAAAGCCAAGCATAGAATAACTTTGTTATCTCGAGATCATGATTACTTCCAGCCAAGGTGGAGAGATGAAAATGTAGATGAGAGGAAAAGCAAACTCAAAAGCCAAACAAGGCTATATTAAGCATTGAAGTGAAAGAGTAGGGTAAGGACCCAAACCACTGGCAACAACACTGGAAGCCAAGAGAGTGAGAGAACGGAATGCTGGGCGCTGGAGCTGGTGAGTCAGGCATCTGAGACAGTAGGTCCTTGTTCTGTGTCTTGCCTGGCCTGCAGGGAGGAGCCCCTTAAAGGTGACACCAAACTGGACAGCACAGTCTACTGATCATTAATGTGCTCTGGATTGGGAGATGTTACAGGACAGGGGGACTAACAAATCAAAGTGCATGCATGCTGAAAGGATGACAAATAGTAAAAGTGTCAGTATAATCAAACAAGATGAATCAGCTATATTCTCATAGGGGTGACTTTGGACTCATATTTCAAAGCTCATATTCCAGGCCTTCTTTGATATTGTTGACTCCTCTGGTCAAATTCTTAACAGCATGCTGTGGGCTCCCTTCTGCGCCAACATGCCTTTGAATCCCAAGTACCATTGTCCTCAGTGTATGAATCATTACTGAGCCTGCAAGTTAGAATTCCAGTCAAGGAAGAAAGCGGATTTTTTTTTTTTTTTTTTTTTTTGAGACGGAGTTTCTTTGAGGACCTATTCTGGGAGAGTTCTTGTTATCCACTGGACACTGCTTATTTCACTTTGTGGACTTACAATGTAGCAGCTGTGTTTCGATTTCTCCTGTAAGGCTTGCTGCAGAGGAATATCATCAATTAAAACACACAACAAGAGACCACAAATTACTTTACCAGTTACCCCTAAGCTGACAGTCTGTAGATTACAACCGAATCTTAAAGTGTTTTCCTGGTCAATTGTATTATTCCATAGCTCTTAAGTGTCTACTTGAAGACCTAAAGCAAGTGATGTTTCGGCCCAGATCCAGAGTTTAAAACTTTTGCAATATAATGTAAGCCTACCTACAGTTTTATGAGAATTTCTGTTAAGCTTTTGGGAGTTTAGTCTGTATGCTGTCATCCTTCATTTTCAAAGAATACATTTTTTCAATGACAGTGTTTCCCATATATACTTCCCCTCATCAGCAACATCTACCCTGAGTTATTTATAAGCTGCTGTCAAACTTTCAGAACTTTTCTGCCTCATATGTATGTTCCAGCATACCAAACTTCATTCTCTCCCCTCTCTCTCACTATCAATGGAGAAAGCTTTAAGAGGCCCTTCGTGGGTTTGTGTGATAGGAGAGAGCTTATTGGGAGAAAGGAGGGATTGGAGAGGAGACATGGAAACAGTTCTGGCAAAGTGGCTTTGCCCAGAGTCGCTCCATCCACGTGATACCTTAGCAGTGCAAGCTATAGGAAAGGAAGGCTGGCCGCATGCCAGCTGCTCCCTAGGAAAGAGTGATGGCTCCTGTAGACTGGCAGCAGGAGTTTGTCCTGCCTCTTCGAAATGCTTCAGGAGAATTCTTTGCCAATGAATGAATCCTCGGACCACTGAAGGGGTAAGTAGGTTCACATATATGCCACCAGGTGAGAAACATGGAAAAAACCTTTCCTCTCCCCTGTACCTAGGAGACCTGGTCCTAGTTCTGATTTTTACTAGTAGCTAGCTGTGTGGGCTAGGGTAAAATTATTTTACATCTATGAATTCCAGTTATTTTGTTGTGAATAAACAGGGGATAAACAATAAAGAATGTCTCTGACTCTAAAAGGCTGTGGGCCTGTAATCTATCAGTGTACCTGGTAATCTCAATAAAAGTGAAAGTCTGGTGCAACAGCTCTTATAGAGCTTCTTTTGTCTAGCTATGTCGATAATAAGGCCAAGTCTTATAGTTTGTGGGATTGATACAAAATTCAAGATAACTGTGTGTCATCAGAAACAAAAGTTTGGAAAAGACATTTCCCCAAACTAAATTAAATACCATTGCTCAAAAATAATAAAATGCTATAGAAAGAAAATATCAACGCCACCACAAATCAACATTGGAAGAACAGCCCTAGAAAACATCTGGAAAATAGATTTAGGGTAACAAACCACGAGATAATATGTTTGATTTCCCAGTCACTGATGGTACTAACTACAAAAGCAGTTAAAAAGTCTTATGAGGAATAATACCTTGGCACTGATGAACAGCAAGAAACCCAGCTGTTTGCACTTGCTGTATAACAAGTGCCAATGCACATACTGTAATCCTCAGTCTGCTGAGCACTGCAATGGCAAACCGCACAATGTAACAGAAAGTTCCTGATTGGGCAAGAGTGATCAGGCTATTGGGACTCGGTAATAGCCGAATGCCTCCTTCACCGCAACAGCCCACTTCCAGGACAACTTCCCTGTGAATTGTTGTTTCTTGCTATATATTCACTCATTTGCTTTTACTAGAAATTTATATCATGGTCTGGAAAGAACTTCTATTTCCAGGCAAGAGTTCCTTTAAACCATACCAGATGTTGGAAACATTATGAGATTGTCCTAAGGAGAGGAGAAGGAGGGGATTTGAACATGAGCTATATAAGTGACAGACAGAAAAGGAAAGGGCCCATAGGTGAGTGAACATGAAGAGAGATAAGCAGATAAGCGCACTAGCACATGATCATGCGAATCCTTGAAATTCTCCATCTCAAAGTGCTAGGAACATACCCATCCTGCAATTGAGATTTTGAAAGAGACTAAGATAAAGCTAGAAGACAAAGGAGAAAGGAAGGGTTCAAACATCCTGACACTATGTTATTTGCAGTGCTACTTAGGCACTTGTTGAAATCAGTAGTTCTTTAGAATTAAGAAGGAAAAGTCTGATCAACTTGGCTACCATTTCATTCGATGATTAATTATTGAGCTCTTAGTACGTATCAGGAAAAGTTCTAGGTATGGAAGTTGGCAGAAAATAATAACGAATAATTTTTAAAATAACATGGTCTGGGCCGGGCGCGGTGGCTCACGCCTGTAATCCTAACACTTTGGGAGGCCAAGGCAGGTGGATCACGAGGTCAAGAGATCGAGACCATCCTGGTCAACATGGTGAAACCCCATCTCTACCAAAAATACAAAAAAAATTAGCTGGGCATGGTGGTGCGTGCCTGTAATCCCAGCTACTCAGGAGGCTGAGGCAGGAGAATTGCCTGAACCCAGGAAGCGGCAGTTGCGGTGAGCTGAGATTGAGCCATTGCACTCCAGCCTGGGTAACAAGAACGAAACTCCGTCTCAAAAAAATAAAATAAAATAAAATAACATGGTCTCTTCCTAAAGATACATTATTTAGGTAATCTCCTGTATAAATGATCAATCACCATCTACAACAACTGTTAAGAAAACAAGAAAAAAGTTTGTAGGAAAGGGGTTTCTTCTCTTCTATGTACACATTAGAAAAGATGGATAATAATCAAATAACAACAGAAATAAATATAAAAGTGCAACTGTGATGAGTGCTACAAGGAGAGGTAGATGGTTCTACTAGAAAGAATAATTCGAATATTTTGCCTTGTCAGCAAGGTAAGGGATGAGTTCCTTGAGAAAGGGCTATTTAAACTTTCAGTGAAAGGATGAAAGGAATTTATTTAGGTCAAGAAGGGATGTTCTGGGCGGGAAACACATGAGGGGAGAAAAAAGACATACACACAATACTTTTAAGGGCAAATAACCTTTATCCCATGTAAATGGCAATGCAGCTATAATAAGCAAATGATATAATAAGCAAATGGATATAATAAGCAAATTGCAATGGGGAGAAGAGAAGGGAAAAGATGTGTGTGTGTGTGTGTGTATGTGTGTGTGTGGTGTATATATATATATATATATATATATACACCACACACACACATACTTACCAGACTATGGAGGATTCACCACCAGACTGGGAAGCAATATCCTGGCTTCCAGAGTCAGCCACTCATCTGTGCACACATAAGGAGAGGTCTCATGAAGCTTCAGCGCAGTTGGGGACCCTAGTTCTTTTTGTCACGAGGTGTTGGGCAGTCACAAGATCCCTTTGAGGCTGGGCTCAAGAAACACAGAAAGGTCAACTTGTTTTTGAGATTGTCTATTGTTTTTCAATAACTAATATATAGGAATAGATGGAAATGGAGATTTCTCCAAAACAGTGCTGGGATGGACGCCTCAAGGGACTCACACAACCTGCTGTGAGACTTGGTGACCATTGTTTGTGTCCATGTTCATTGAGTTCAAATTTAGTATTTAACTTTTCCTCCACAAGGGGCTGGATGGAGGTGGGGAAGAGTTCTCTAGAAAAGAGCCAAAATAAATGAGGTAATGAAAGTGCTACGAGGCCAGTGTTCAGGAATGGAGAGCACTGATATGGAGCATGCTGCAAACTGAAAGTTGGGAGTCAGAGGGGGATATGTAGGAGCAAAATGTGCAGGTGTCTTTAGGAGTTTTTTCTTTAATCTCAAAGCTTTAAAGGGTTTTCTTTTGCTGAGGATAACATGATCAGATTTGGCAATGAGAAGATCCCTCTGGCTGCATTGTGTAGAATGGATTACAGGATGCAGATAGACTACTCAGTAATTTCTGTAGCCCAAGTGGTAGAAGCCGGCAGCTTGTATGAGGATGGCAGCTTGTATGAGGATGGTGGTAATGGTGGAGGACATGGAGTTTCTGAGACACTCTAAGTGTGTATAAGGTAAGCATGTTAGGTCTATGACTGTAGAGTTGGCAGACAGCCCCAAAAGCCACATTTTTCATTCAAACAAGAATTTCCTTTGAAAAAGAAAGACAAAGGCATTCTAAGAAACACGAACAATCAAGGAAGCTTACCATATCCTTTCTTATTCATGTTGCTTCCAGTATTGGCCAACTACCCATGCTAAAAATGACATAGAAGGAGAAGAAAATATGGAAGAACTCATAGTTTTTTTTCTTTCAAACCTTCCTTCTTTTTCAGTATAAGTAGAGTGTTCATAAAATGTGCACCTATCAAGAAGTGAAAAAAAGAGTTAATTTTGTGCAGGATTTCCACACTTCTTTGGGGAACAAAATGCATGCGCATATGAGAATTTTGTAATTTTGGTAATTCCACATATAAGTGCTCTTTTATTTGCATTTACTTGTTTATTTTTTTAATTGTACTTTAAGTTCTGGGGTACATGTGAAGATCTTGCAGGATGATTGCATAGGTATACACATGCCATGGTTGTTTGCTGTCTCCATCCCCGCTGTCACCTACATCAGCCATTTCTCCCAGTGTTATCACTCCCCAATCTCCCTGCCCCCCACTGTCCCTCCCCTAGCCCCCCTGCCCCCCAACATAACCCCATGTGTGATGTTCCTCTCCCTGTGTCCATGTGATCTCGTTGTTCAGCACCCACCTATGAATGAGAACATGCGGTGCTTGCTTTTCTGTTCTTGTGTCAGTTTGCTGAGAATGATGGTTTCCAGATTCATCCATGTCCCTACAAAGGACATGAACTCACCTATTTTTATGTCTGCATAGTATTCCATGGTGTACATGTGCCACATTTTATTTGTCCAGTCTATCATTGATGGGCATTTGGGTTGGTTCCAGGTCTTTGCTATTGTAACCAGTGCCGCAATGAAAATACATGTGCATGTGTCTTTATAGTAGAATGATTTATCATCCTTTGGGTATATACCCAGTAATGGGATTGCTGGGTTGAATGGAATTTCTATTTCTAGGTCCTTCAGGAAGAAGGTCACACTGTCTTCCACAATGGTTGAACTAATTTACACTCCCACCAACAGTGTAAAAGTGTTTCTATTTCTCCACATCCTCTCCAGCATCTGTTGTCTTCAGATTTTTTTTTTTTAATTTTTTATTGGATTATAGGTTTGGGGTATATGAGTAGAGCATGCAAGACAGTTGCGTAGGTACACACATGGCAGTGTGCTTTGCTTTTCTTCTCCCCTTCACCCACATTTGGCATTTCTCCCCAGGCTATCCCTCCCCACCTCCCCCTCCCACTGGCCCTCCCCTTTTCCCCCCAATAGACCCCAGTGTTTATTATTTCCCCAATAGACTCCCCTTTCTGTGTCCATGTGTTCTCATTTTTCATCACCCACCTATGAGTGAGAATATGCGGTGTTTCATTTTCTGTTCTTGTGTCAGTTTGCTGAGGATGATGTTCTCCAGATTCATCCATGTCCCTACAAACGACACAAACTCATCATTTCTGATTGCTGCATAATATTCCATGGTGTATATGTGCCACATTTTTCCAATCCAGTCTATTATCAATGGGCATTTTGGTTGATTCCAGGTCTTTGCTATTGTAAACAGTGCTGCAATGAACATTCGTGTACATGTGTCCTTATAGTAGAACGATTTATAGTCTTTTGGATATATACCCAGTAGTGGGATTGCTGGGTCAAATGGAATTTCTATTTCTAAGGCCTTGAGGAATCGCCACACTGTCTTCCACAATGGTTGAACTAATTTACACTCCCACCAACAGTGTAAAAGTGTTCCTTTTTCTCCACATCCTCTCCAGCATCTGTTGTCTCCAGATTTTTTAATGATCGCCATTCTAACTGGCGTGAGATGGTATCTCAATGTGGTTTTGATTTGCATCTCTCTGATGACCAGTGACGATGAGCATTTTTTCATATGATGTTGGCCTCATATATGTCTTCTTTCGTAAAGTGTCTGTTCATATCCTTTGCCCACTTTTGAATGGGCTTGTTTGTTTTTTTCCTGTAAATCTGTTTGAGTTCTTTGTAAATTCTGGATATCAGCCCTTTGTCAGATGGGTAAACTGCAAACATTTTTTCCCATTCTGTTGGTTGCCGATTCACTCTAGTGACTGTTTCTTTTGCCGTGCAGAAGCTGTGGAATTTGATTAGGTCCCATTTGTCTATTTTGGCTTTTGTTGCCAATGCTTTTGGTGTTCTGTTCATGAAGTCCTTGCCTACTCCTATGTCCTGGATAGTTTTGCCTAGATTTCCTTCTAGGGTTTTTATCGTGCCAGGTCTTATGTTTAAGTCTTTAATCCATCTGGAGTTAATTTTAGTGTAAGGTGTCAGGAAGGGGTCCAGTTTCTGCTTTCTGCACATGGCTAGCCAGTTTTCCCAACACCATTTGTTAAACATGGAATCCTTGCCCCATTGCTTGTTTTTGTCAGGTTTATCAAAGATTGTATAGTTGTATGTATGTTGTGTTGCCTCTGGTGCCTCTGTTTTGTTCCATTGGTCTATATCTCTGTTTTGGTACCAGTACCATGCTGTTTTGATTACTGTAGCCTTGTAGTATAGTTTGAAATCCGGTAGTGTGATGCCCCCTGCTGTGTTCTTTTTGCTTAGAATTGACTTGGCTATGTGGGCTCTCTTTTGGTTCCATGTGAAGTTCATGGTGGTTTTTTCCAGTTCTGTGAAGAAAGTCAATGGTAGCTTGATGGAAATAGCGTTGATTCTGTAAATTACTTTGGGCAGTATAGCCATTTTCACGATATTAATTCTTCCTAACCATGAACATGGAATGTTTCTCCATCTGTTTGTGTCCTCTCTGATTTCGTTGAGCAGTGGTTTGTAGTTCTCCTTGAAGAGGTCTCTTACATTCCTTGTGAGTTGTATTCCAAGGTATTTTATTCTTTTTGTAGCAATTGCGAATGGCAGTTCGCTCTTGATTTGGCTTTCTTTAAGTCTGTTATTGGTGTAGACGAATGCTTGTGATTTTTGCACATTGATTTTATATCCTGAGACTTTGCTGAAGTTGCTTATCAGTTTCAGGAGTTTTTGGGCTGAGGCGATGGCGTCTTCTAGGTACACTATCATGTCGTCTGCAAATAGAGACAATTTGGCTTCCACCTTTCCTATTTGAATACCCTTTATTTCTTTTTCTTGCCTGATTGCTCTGGCTAGAACTTCCAGTACTATATTGAATAGGAGTGGTGAGAGAGGGCATCCTTGTCTAGTGCCAGATTTCAAAGGGAATGCTTCCAGTTTTTGCCCATTCAGTATGATATTGGCTGTTGGTTTGTCATAAATAGCTTTTATTACTTTGAGATACGTTCCATCGATACCGAGATTACTGAGGGTTTTTAGCATAAAGGGCTGTTGTATTTTGTCAAATGCCTTCTCTGCGTCAATTGAGATAATCATGTGGTTTTTGTTTTTGGTTCTGTTTATGTGGTGAATTACGTTTATAGACTTGCGTATGTTGAACCAGCCTTGCATCCCTGGGATGAATCCTACTTGATCGTGATGAATAAGTTTTTTGATTTGCTGTTGCAATCGGCTTGCCAATATTTTATTGAAGATTTTTGCATCTATGTTCATCATGGATATTGGCCTGAAGTTTTCTTTTCTTGTTGGGTCTCTGCCGGGTTTTGGTATCAGGATGATGTTGGTCTCATAAAATGATTTGGGAAGGATTCCCTCTTTTTGGATTGTTTGAAATAGTTTTAGAAGGAATGGTACCAGCTCCTCCTTGTGTGTCTGGTAGAATTCGGCTGTGAACCCGTCTGGACCTGGGCTTTTTTTGTGTGGTAGGCTCTTAATTGCTGCCTCAACTTCAGACCTTGTTATTGGTCTATTCATAGTTTCAGCTTCCTCCTGGTTTAGGCTTGGGAGGACACAGGAGTCCAGGAATTTATCCATTTCTTCCAGGTTTACTAGTTTATGCGCATAGAGTTGTTTGTAATATTCTCTGATGATGGTTTGAATTTCTGTGGAATCTGTGGTGATTTCCCCTTTATCATTTTTTATTGCATCTATTTGGTTGTTCTCTCTTTTCTTTTTAATCAATCTGGCTAGTGGTCTGTCTATTTTGTTGATCTTTTCAAAAAACCAGCTCTTGGATTTATTGATTTTTTGAAGGGTTTTTCGTGTCTCAATCTCCTTCAGTTCAGCTCTGATCTTAGTTATTTCTTGTCTTCTGCTGGGTTTTGAGTTTTGTTGATCTTGCTCCTCTAGCTCTTTCAATTTTGACGATAGG
This sequence comes from Callithrix jacchus, assembly GCF_049354715.1. Lineage (NCBI taxonomy): Eukaryota > Metazoa > Chordata > Mammalia > Primates > Cebidae > Callithrix > Callithrix jacchus. The sequence continues at coordinate 87,889,816 of NC_133504.1, read as the reverse complement.
GTGTCAATTTTGGATCTCTCCATTCTCCTCATATGGGCACTTATTGCTATATACTTTCCTCTAGAGACTGCTTTAAATGTGTCCCAGAGGTTCTGGCACGTTGTGTCTTCGTTCTCATTGGTTTCGAAGAACTTCTTTATTTCTGCCTTCATTTCGTTGTTTACCCAGTCAACATTCAAGAGCCAGTTGTTCAGTTTCCATGAAGCTGTGCGGTTCTGGGTCGGTTTCTGAATTCTGAGTTCTAACTTGATTGCACTATGGTCTGCGAGGCTGTTTGTTATGATTTCAGTTGTTTTGCATTTGTTGAGCAGTGCTTTACTTCCAATGATGTGGTCAATTTTAGAGTAGGTGTGATGTGGTGCTGAGAAGAACGTGTATTCTGTGGATTTGGGGTGGAGAGTTCTGTAAATGTCTATCAAGTTTGCTTGCTCCAGGTCTGAGTTCAAGCCCTGGATATCCTTGTTGATTTTCTGTCTGGTTGATCTGTCTAGTATTGACAGTGGAGTGTTAAAGTCTCCCACTATTATTGTGTGGGAGTCTAAGTCCTTTTGTAAGTCATTAAGAACTTGCCTTATGTATCTGGGTGCTCCTGCGTTGGGTCCATATATGTTTAGGATCGTTAGCTCTTCTTGTTGTATTGATCCTTTTACCATTATGTAATGGCCTTCTTTGTCTCTTTTGATCTTTGTTGCTTTAAAGTCTATTTTATCAGAGATGAGAATTGCAACTCCTGCTTTTTTTTGCTTTCCATTAGCTTGGTAAATCTTCCTCCATCCCTTTATCTTGAGCCTTTGTGTATCCTTGCATGTGAGATGGGTTTCCTGGATACAGCACACTGATGGGTTTTGGATTTTTATCCAATTTGCCAGTCTGTGTCTTTTGATTGGTGCATTTAGTCCATTTACATTTAGGGTTAATATTGTTATGTGTGAATTTGATACTGCCATTTTGATGCTAAGTGGCTGTTTTGCCTGTTAGTTGTTGTAGATTCTTCATTATGTTGATGCTCTTTAGCATTCAGTGTGATTTTGGAATGGCTGGTACTGGTTGATCCTTTCTATGTCTAGTGCCTCTTTTAGGAGCTCTTGTAAAGCAGGCCTGGTGGTGACAAAATCTCTGAGTACTTGCTTGTTCGCAAAGGATTTTATTTTTCCTTCACTTCTGAAGCTCAGTTTGGCTGGATATGAAATTCTGGGTTGAAAGTTCTTTTCTTTAAGAATGTTCAATATTGGCCCCCACTCTCTTCTGGCTTGTAGTGTTTCTGCCGAGAGATCTGCAGTGAGTCTGATGGGCTTCCCTTTGTGGGTGACCCGACCTTTCTCTCTGGCTGCCCTTAGTATTCTCTCCTTTATTTCAACCCTGTTGAATCTGACGATTATGTGCCTTGGGGTTGCTCTTCTTGCGGAATATCTTTGTGGTGTTCTCTGTATTTCCTGCAATTGAGTGTTGGCCTGTCTTGCTAGGTGGGGGAAATTTTCCTGGATGATGTCCTGAAGCGTATTTTCCAGCTTGGATTCATTCTCTTCGTCCCCTTCTGGTACACCTATCAAACGTAGGTTAGGTCTTTTCACATAGTCCCACATTTCTTGGAGCCTTTGTTCATTACTTTTTGCGCTTTTTTCTCTGATCTTGGTTTCTCGTTATATTTCATTGAGTTGGTCTTCGACTTCAGATATTCTTTCTTCTGCTTGGTCAATTCGGCTATTGAAACTTGTGTTTGCTTCGCGAAGTTCTCGTATTGTGTTTTTCAGCTCCTTTAATTCATTCATATTCCTCTCTAAGTTATCCATTCTTGTTATCATTTCCTCGAATCTTTTTTCAAATCTTTTTTCAAGGTTCTTAGTTTCTTTGCATTGATTTAATACATGATCTTTTAGCTCACAAAAGTTTCTCATTATCCATCTTCTGAAGTCTAATTCCGTTATTTCGTCACAGTCATTCTCCGTCCAGCTTTGTTCCCTTGCTGGTGAGGAGTTTTGGTCCTTTCTAGGAGGCGAGGTGTTCTGGTTTTGGGTGTTTTCCTCCTTTTTGCGCTGGTTTCTTCCCATCTTTGTGGATTTGTCCGCTGGTCGTCTGCGTAGTTGCTGACTTTTCGATTGGGTCTCTGAGTGGACACCCAGAATGTTGATGATGAAGTATTTCTGTTACTTGGTTTTCCTTCTACCGGTCTAGCCCCTTCGCTGTACGACTGCTGAGGTCCACTCCAGACCCTGCTTGTCTGGGGTGCACCTCTAGCAGCTGTGGCACAGCGAGGGATGCTACCAGTTTCTTTTTCTGCTATCTTTGTCCCTGGATGATGCCTGCCTAATGTCAGTCTTTTGGATATAGAGGGGTCAGGGAGCTGCTTGAGGAGACAGTTTGTAGTTAATAGGGGCTTAATTGCTGAGCTGTGCACTCTGTTGTTCATTCAGGGCTGTTAGGCTGCTATGTTTGATTCTGCTGCAACAGAGCTCATTAAAAAACCCTTTTTTTTTTTTTTCTCAAATGCTCTGTGTTGAGGGGTTTGGGCTTTATTTTTGGATGTCCGATGAGGTGTCCTGCCCAGCTAGAAGGCAGACTAGCCACTGTTTGGCTGCTGAGGTTCCGCCCTGCTGTTGTGTGGTTCGCCCTGTTCCTGCAGGCTCTGCTGTGCTCTCTGCCACGCCCTGCGGCGGAGTCTCTTAGTTGTAGCGTGTTGCCTCAGCAATGGCAGGCTGCATCAGCAGTGGGCGTGTATCTCAGTAGAGACGGGTTGCCTCGGCAATGGCTGGCTGCGTCAGCAGTGGGCACGTATCTCAGTTGGGGTGGGTTGCCTCGGCAACAGCTGGCTGCGTCAGCAGTGGGCGTGTATCTCAGTTGGGGCGGGTTGCCGTGGTAGTGGTGGATGCCCCTCCCCCACAGAGCATCTCGGACCGTCTGCTCGGGATAGTTTGAAATCGTGGTTTTGTTTGTCCCACAGGGTATCCCAAACGATCTGTTCCTGCAATCCCCTGGGCTGGCCTACTGTCCAAGTCTCGTTCAGTCTCAAGTCCAGCCCTCTGAAGTCTCAGGTTGCCGGTTCAACAGAGCACCCGGACAAGCACGCCCTGTGGGGATTGCTGGGTAGGGCCGGCTCCCACCGCCCCGGCTGCCAGCTTCACCAGGCAGACCTACTGCCTGGCGTCCTGTGTCTTTTTTATACTTGGGAGTTTCCCCGTTCTGTGGGCAACAAAGATCAGTCTGGAAATGCAGCTCAGACTCACCGTTTGCGGATTCACCGCGAGCTCCAATCCTGGGTTGTTCTCACAGCGCCATCTTGAGTCCTGCCCTCGTCTTCAGATTTTTTAATGATCACCATTCTAACTGGTGTGAAATGATATCTCAATATGGTTTTGATTTGCATTTCTCTAATGACCAGTGATGATGAGCATTTTTTCATATGTTTGTTGGCCTCATATATGTCTTCTTTTGAAAAGTATCTGTTCATCTCCTTTGCCCACTTTAAACGGGTTTGTTTGTTTGTTTCTTGTAAATCTGCTTTAGTTCTTCATAGATTCTGGATATTAGTCCTTTGTCTGATAGGCAAATTGCAAAAATTTTTTACTATTCTGTTGTTTTCTGGTTTATGGTGTTTTAGTCATGAAGTCCTTGTCTATGGCTAGGTCCTGAATGGTTTTGCCTAGGTTTTCTTCTAGGGTTTTTATGGTGTTAGGTCTTCTGTTTAAGTCTTTAATCCATCTGGAGTTAATTTTAGTGTAAGGTGTCAGGAAGAGGTCCAGTTTCAACTTTCTGCACATGGCTAGCCAGTTTTCCCAACACCATTTATTGAACAGGGAATCCTTTCTCCGTTGCCTGTTTTTTTCAAGTTTGTCAAAGATCAGATAGTTGTAGATATGTGGTGTGTCTTCTGAGGACTCTGTTCTGTTCTATTGGTCTATATCTCTGTTTTTGTACTAGTTCCATGCTGTTTTGATTACTGTAGCCTTGTAGTATAGTTTGAAGTCAGGTAGTGTGATGCCTCTAGCTTTGTTCTTTTTGCTTAGGATTGTCTTGGCTATGTGGGCTCTCTTTTGATTCCATATGAGGTTTAAAGTGGTTTTTTCCAGTTCTGTGAAGAAGGTCATTGGTAGCTTGATGGGAATAGCATTGAATCTATAAATTACTGTGTGCAGTATGGCCATTTTCAAGATGTTTATTCTTCCTAACCATGAGCATGGAATGTTTTTCCATCTGTTAGTGTCCTCTCTTATTTTCTTGAGCAGTGGTTTGTAGGTCTTCTTGAAGAGGTCCTTTACGTCCTTTGTTAGTTGTATTCCTTGGTATTTTATTCTCTTTGTAGCAATTGTGAATGGTAGCTTGTTCTTAATTTGGCTCTGTTTGTCTGTTATTGGTGTATAGGAATGCTTGTGATTTCTGCATGTTGATTTTGTATCCTGAGACTTTGCTGAAGTTGCTTATCAGTTTAAGGAGATTTTTGGCTGATATGATGGGGTCTTCTAAATATACAATCATGTCATCTGCAAATAAGGACAATTTGACTTCTTCTTTCCCTAATTGAATAACCTGTATTTCTTTTTCTTGCCTGATTGCTCTGACTAGTACTTCCAATACTATATTGAATAGGAGTGGTAAGAGGGCATCCTTGTCTAGTGCCAGTTTTCAAAGGGAATGCTTCCAGTTTTTGCCTGTTCAGTACAATATTGGCCATGGGTTTGTCATAAATAGCTTTTATTATTTTGATATACATTCCATTGATACCTAGTTTATTGAGGGTTTTTAGCATAAAGGGCTGTTGAATTTTGTCAAAGGCCTTCTCTGCATCTATGGAGATAATCATGTGGTTTTTGTCTTTGGTTCTGTTATTTGATGGATTACATTTATAGATTTGTGTATGTTGAACCAGGCTTGCATCCTCGGGATGAAGCCTACTTGATCATGGTGGATAAGGTTTTTGATGTGCTATTGCTTTTGGTTTGCCAGTATTTTACTGAAGATTTTTGTATCTATGTTCATCATGGATATTGGCCTGAAGTTTTCTTTTTTGGTTGTGTCTCTGCCAGGTTTTGGTATCAGGATGATGTTGGTCTCATAAAATGATTTGGGAAGGATTCCCTCTTTTTATATTGTTTGGAGTATTTTCAGAAAGAATGGTACCAGCTCCTCTTTGTACATCTGGTAGAATTCGGCTGGGAACCCATCTGGACCTGGACATTTTTTGGTTGGTAGGCTATTGATTGCTGCCTCAACTTCAACCCTTGTTATTGGTCTATTCAGGGTTTCGACTTCTTCCTGGTTTAGGCTTGGGAGGGTGCAAGTGCCCAGGAATTTATCCATTTCTTCCAGGTTTACTAGTTTATATGCATAGAGTTGTTTGTAATAATCTCTGATGGTAGTTTGTATTTCTGTGGAATCAGTGGTGATGTTCCCTTTACAAATTTTTATTGCATCTATTCAATTCTTCTCTCTTTTCTTTTTTATTAGTCTGGCCAGCTGTCTATGTCATTGATCTTTTCAAAAAACAAGCTCCTGTATTTAATAATTTTTTTGAAGAAATTTTTGTGTCTCTATATCCTTCAGTCTGCTCTGATCTTAGTTATTTCTTGTCTTCTGCTAGCTTTTGAGTTTTTTTTTTTGGTCTTGCTACTGTAGCTCTTTCAATTTTGACAACAGGGTGTCAATTTTAGATCTTTCCTTGATTCTCATGTGTGCATTTATTGCTATAAATTTCCCTCTAGACATTGCTTTAAAGGTGTTCCAGAGATTCTGGTACATTGTGTCTTTGTTCCCATTGGTTTGAAAGCACATCTTTATTTCTGCCTTCATTTCATTGTTTATCCAGTCATCGTTCAGGAGCAAGTTGTTAAGTTTCCAAGTAGTTGTGCAGTTTTGAGTGAGTTTCTGAATCCTGAGTTCTAATTTGATTGTGCTGTGGTCTGAGAGACTGTTTGTTATGGTTTCCATTCTTCTGCATTTGCTGAGGAGTGATTTACTTCCAATTATGTGGTCCATTTTAGAGTAGGTGTGATGTGGTGCTGAGAAGAATGTATATTCTCTAGGTTTGTGGTGGGGAGTTCTGTAGATGTCTCTTAGGTCCATTTGTTCCAGATCTGCATTCAAGTTCTGGATATCTCTTTTGATTTTCTGTCTCATTAATCTGTCTGATATTGACAGTGGAGTTTTAAAGTCCCCCACTATTATTGTGTGGGAGTCTAAGTCTCTTTTAGATCATTAAGAACTTGCAGGCCAGGTGCAGTGGCTCATGCCTATAATCCCAGCACTTTGGGAGGCTGAGGCAGTGGATCACGAGTTCAAGAGATTGAGACAATTCTGGTCAACAAGGTGAAACCCTGTCTCTACTAAAAATACAAAAATTAGCTGGGCATGGTGGTGCACACCTGTAGTCCCAGCTACTCGGGAGGCTGATGCAGAAGAATTGCTTAAACCCAGAAGGTGGAGGTTGCAGTGAGCCGAGATCATGCCATTGCACTCCAGTCTAGGTAACAAGAGCGAAATTCCATCTCAAAAGAAAAAAGAACTTGCTTTATGTACCTGGGTGCTCCTGTATTGGGTACATATATATTTAGGATAGTTAGCTCTTCTTGTTGCATTGATCATTATACCATTATGTAATACCCTTCTTTGTCTCTTTTGATCTTTGCTAGTTAAAAGTCCACTTTATCAGAGACTAGGATTGCAACCCCTTCTTTTTTTGCTCTCCATTTGCTTGGTAAATCTTCTTCCATCCCTTTATTCTGAGTCTATGTGTGTCTTTACATGTGAGATGGTTCTCCTGGACATAACACACCATTGGGTCTTGTCATTTTATCCAGTTTGCCAGTCTGTATCTTTTGATTGGGGCATTTAGGCTGTTTACATTTAATGTTAATATTGTTATGTGTGAATTGGATCCTGCCATTTTGTTACTGCCTTGTTGTTTTGCCCATTAGTTGATGGTGTTTCTGCATTGCATCGTTGGTCTTTACTGTTTGGTATGTTTTTGCAGTGGCTGGTGCTGTGTGCCTTTCCATGTTTAGTGCTTCCTCCAGGAGCTCTTAAGGGTGGTCTGGTGGGGATGAAATCTCTCAGAAATTGCTTGTTCATAAAGAATTTTATTTCTCTTTTGCTTATGAAACTTGGTTTGGCTGGATCTGAAATTCTGGGTTGAAAGTTCTTTTCTTTAAGGATGTTGAATATTGGCCCCCAGTCTCTTCTGGCTTGTAGGGTTTCTGCCAAGAGATCTGCTGTGAGTCTAATGGGCTTTCCTTTGTAAGTGACCCAACCTTTCTCTCTGGCTGCCCTTAGCATTTTTTCCTTCATTTCAACCCTGGTGAATCTGATGATTATGTGCCTTGGGGTTGCTCTTCTTGAGGAGAATCTTTGTGGTGTTCTCTGTATTTCTTGTATTTGAATGTTGGCCTGCCTTGCTAGGTTGGGGAAGTTCTCCTGGCTAATATCCTGAAGCGTGTTTTCCGGCTTAGATTCATTTTCTCCATCACATTCAGATACACCCATCAAATGTAGACTAGGTCTTTTCACATAATCCCATTTCTTGGAGGCTTTGTTCCTTTCTTTTCACTCTTTTTTCTCTAGTCTTGCCTTCTCATTTTATTTCATTGAGTTGATCTTGAATCTCTGATATCCTTTCTTCTGCTTGATCAATTCGGCTACTGAAACTTGTGCATGCTTCATGAAGTTCTTGTGCTGTGTTTTCAGCTCCATCAAGTCATTTATGTTCTTCTCTAAGCTGGTTATTCTCTTTAGTGTTTCACCTAACCTTTTTCAAGGATTTTAGTTTCTTTGCATTGGGTTAGAACATGTACAGCTCAGAGAAGTTTGTTACTACCCACCTTCTGAAGCCTGCTTCTGTCAATTCACCAAACTCATTCTCCATCCAATTTTGTTCCCTTGCTGGTGAGGAGTTGTAATCCCCTGGAGGAGGAGAGACATTCTGGTTTTTGACAATTTCATCCTTTTTGTGCTGGTTTCTTCTCATCTTTGTGGATTTATCTACCTTTGATCTTTGAAGTTGGGGATTTTGGATAGGGTCTCTGAGCGGACATCCTTTGTGTTGATGTTGAGGCTATTTCTTTTGTCCCCCCCCCCCCCACTTCTAACAGTCAGGCTCCTCTGCTGTAGGACTGCTGGGAGTCCACTCCAGGCCTTGGCTGCCTGGGAATAACCAACAGGGGCTGTGGAGCAGCCAGGATTGTTGCCTGATCTTTCCTCTGGTAGCTTTGTCCCAGAAGGGTACCTGCCTGGTGTAGCCTGAGCTCTCTTGTATGAGGCATTTTTTTGGTTCTGCAGGGCTCAGGGAGCTGCTTGAGGATGTAGTCTGTCCCTTGTTTGCCTGCCAAGGCACTGCTGGGCTGCCTCAGGCTCAGCCTGGCTGCTATATAGGTTTCCTCTGGCTTAGTCTAGCCTTCACAATAGCGGACTCCCTTCCTCCCACCCAGCTGGATCTTCCCAGGTGGAGCTCAAACTGATGTGCTGGCTGCAAAACTCTCAAGCGAGAGGGTTTCAGTTTGCTGGACTTTATAGGGGTGCGACTTGCCAAGTGTATCACCTATCTCCCTGCTTTCAGCTCTCCCTCTTTCTGGGGAGTGGGTAGCTCCGTCTGGCAGTTGCTCTCAGTCGCCCGTCTGGATTTGTGCCAATGACCTGCAGCTGTTTTTTTATTTATGTAATTTTTAGAGACAGGGTCTTGCTCTGGAGTGCTGAAGTGCAGTGATGTGATCATGGCTCACTATAGCCTCAACCACCTGTGCTCAAAGGATCTTCCCATCCAGCCTCCCAAGTAGCTGGAACCACAGGCATGTGCCACCATGCCCAGCTAGCTTTTTTGTTTTTGTTTTTGTTTTGTGGAGAAAGGGGGTCTCATTCTGTTGCCCAAGCTGGTCTTGAACTCCTGGGCTCAAGCAATCCTCCTACTTCAGCCTCCCAGAGTGCAGAGATTACAGGCATGAGCTGCCACACCTGGACATATGTATATTTGCATTTGACTGACATTGCACAATATAATGACAAACAGTAAATTCATGCTAATAAAAATTTTAATTTTTCTTTATTTACAATGACACTAAATTTAAAAAGACACCATAAGTTGAGAGAGACTATAGAAGAAAAGAAAAAAAAACATATTTTAGTACTTTAGTGGCACTTTTGCCTTTCTCTTTTGAATAAAGAATTCACTAATTTCATCTTACATGAAAATGATGTAACAGGTCCTACACAACACACACCTTCCTAGGCTGTAGTTGGCTATTTACTTGCTCAATTTCCACTAGGTTGCCACAGCTGAATACATGGTAAACAGGATGGAAATGGCAAACAAAAATAAATCTAGATATGGGGAAGGAGAGACTTGATTCAAAATGATTATTGCAATAGGAAGAGAGGGACTATTGCAATAAGGAGAGCACTCAGACTATACAACCTGCAAGTTTCTCATTGGTCTTTACAAGAAGATTAGAATATAGACATGTGCATGCACAGAGGACGGACCATGTGAGGACACCACCGTGAGAAGACAAGGCTTCTAGCATGGCAGGCTATCTGCAAGCCCAGGAAAGAGACCTCAGAAGAAACCAAATCTGCTGACACCTTGATCTAGAACTTCTAACCTCCAGAACTGTAAGAAAATAAATTTTTGTTTTTAAGCCACCCAGTCTGTGGTATTTTGTTATGAAAGCCCTAGCAAATTAACAGTCTTCTTATTTTTGAGATATTTTGTGTATTCCATACACAAGTCTTTATCAGATACATGTATTGCAAATATTTTCTACTGGACTGACTTACCTTTTCATTTTCTGAAAAGTATTACGTAAAGAACAGAAGTCTTTAATTTTCATAAAGTCAAATTACTCAGTTCTTTTATAGTATGGTTTGTGCTTTTTTTTTTTTTTTTTTTTTTTGACAGGGTCTCACTCTGTCACCCAGGCTGGAGTGCACTGGGGAGATCACAGCTCACTGCAGCCTCAAATTCCTGGGCCCAAGAGATCCTCCCACCTCTGCCTCCTGAGTAGCTGGGACCACGAGGGTGCACCACCACACCTCGCTATTTTTGCTTTTTATTTTTGGCAGAGACGAGGTCCTGTTATGCTCCCCAGGCTGGTCTTTAATTTCTGAGCTGAAGTGATCCTCCTGCCTCAGCCTCCCAAAGTGCTGGGGTTACAGGCATGAGCCACCACGCCCAGTTGGTTTGTGCATTTTTGTGGAGTCATTCTCAAGTCACTTCTCTGCCTCATTATATCAACCAGGGATAAATAAGGAGACAAAAACATGCCAGTTGCATCAACCGAAAAGTTTAATATAAATAATTATTAAGTAGTAAATACGGTGAACTACTAAAAGAGACAAAAGAGGATTCTAAAGGGTATAGAAATAGCAACTGCAGATGGTGGCTATTACCTCTAAAGCCAATGGATAGTGCACGAAGAAGAAAATTTTAAAATTTAGAGGGGGAAAGCCAGGCACAGTGGCTCACTCTTATATTCCCAGCACTTTGGGAGGCCCAGCAGGAGGACCACTTGACAGGAGGTTGAGGCTGCAGTGAGCCATGATTGTGCCACTGCACTCCAGACTGAGACTCTGCCTCAAAAAATAATAAATAAATAAATAATTTAGAGAGGGCATCTTTCCCACTAAGGCTGAGACCTCCCAGGAGAGGTATGACTGCCACAAAAACATTCAGCCTGCTGGTGGCATGGAAACTTCTGGAGGATGGGAGCCCAGCAAACCATCCCTAGGTGACAGAGGAACTTGGTGAAGCATACAGATCTTAGGAGGTTAACAGGACTCACTGACCATAGCTCTGGTCTCAAGATATGTATTGGTTAGTTAAAACACTCCAAGCAGGAGAGGAGAGGGAAGGGGAAAAAGGAGGGAACCCAGGACCAAGAAGACTAAAAAGGAGCCAAACAGAAAAGTGGTGAGTAATGGAATCTGAGAGTTGGGCATTTAATGCTGCTAAAAGAATTGTCCCAACATCAATCTTTTGTAGTCGAGATTTCTTTCTTCTAGCCCATCTTCATTTAATTTTATTTAACCTTTTATCTTTCCATATCTGCCTAGATATTGTCTCTTCTGGATGCCTTCTCAAACCTGCCCCCAGCCCCAGCACATGGTCAGTGCTCCTTTGGCTGCCAAGCACCTTTGCGCTTACCCTTGTGATAAAATTTAAGCTCCTTGAAGTAAGAGATTATGTTCTATTCTGCATTCTATCTGTGGATCATAACATACTCCTCAGCATGTTGTTGGTATTTCAACATTTGATAATTGTTAAAAATCTGAATAAATCACTCTTTTCTCTGTCCCTTACTCTTTTTACTTATACTTTTGTCATGGAACTTATTAGCTATTACCATTTTTGTAAATTGTTTTCTCTCCCAGAAAAACTATTTAATTCTACTAATCTTTGGATTCTTTTGATTGACAAGCACTGTGCAGTGCACAAAGTAAGCATTTACTGATTATTTGCTGTATTAAATGTCACCAAACTCATGAAAGGTAAGTGCAATGTTGTAAAACTCACTTTGTGGTTGGCTTATAAACTGGCTCTGAAGATAATTAAAAAATAATTTTATCAGAAGGCATTCAAGGATCTTGGAGTATTGGTTTACACTCATTTGGCTGGAGGAAACAGAAAGTCTATAAAATTATGGGTTGAGTATTCATAACTTGAAAACCCCAAATCCAACACTTTTTGAGCACCAACATGATACTCTAAGGAAATGCTCAGTGTAGCATTTTGGATTTCAATTGTTTGTACTGGGGATACTCAACCTGCAGTTTAGGTAGAAAGGAGGGAGAGTTTCTTACTACAAGGAGTAGGACTACAGCCAAGACTGTGGAATGGGCTAAAATCAGACCCTTAATTGCTGGCAGCAGTACTCTTAGTGATACTTCATTCACTCTTTCATCCTTTTTCTCCTTCTCTTCCCTGATATCGATGACTGGAATTAGAAGGTACAGGAGGGAAATGCTGTTGGTAAGCATTCTCTCTGGTTGAAGACGACCCTCAACAGCTCCAGAATTTACACCTCCTCCGTTTAAGAGATTCCAAACTGAGACCAGATTATTTTATCCTCAGTCCCAAATTGAGAGTGAAGGGACTATTATTTACCTCTAAAAATCAAAATTTTGTTTTTGTCAAGTGTCTACTCCTAGTCCAAGCAACTAGGGTCCAAGCAGGGTCACATAGTGAAAGAATGGCTGTAACTATGAGAACCAGGGAGTAGATGGGGGTAGGAAAGAAGAAAAACTCAGTGGAACTAGAGAGAAGCATTGTAACCTAGGACCTCAGTTTTAAAAATGTTTTTTAATCATCCATTCTCTTTTTCTCCCTTCCCTCTTCTCTTACCCCTTCATTCCTTCCCTCTCTAGACACTCCTCTCCAGCAAGGCAAGCTTATCTAATTATGTTCCTACTTAAGAAATTCCAGGCCAGGGTGTGGTGGCTCACACCTGTAATCCCAGCACTTTGGAAGGCCGAGGCAGGCGGATCACCTGAGGTCAGGAATTTAAGACCAGCCTGGCCAACATGGTGTCTCTACAAAAATTAGCCAGGCATGATGGTTGGTGCCTGTAATCCCAGCTACTCTGGAAGCTGAGGTGGGAGAATCGCTTGAACCTGTGAGGCAGAGGTTGCAGTATGCCGAGATTGAGCCACTGCACCCCAGCCTGGGAGACAGAGGAGACTCCATCTCAAAAAAAGAAAGAAATTCCAGAGGCTAATCTTGAAACAAACCAGGTGCAGAGTCCCAATTGCAGCATCCTCCCATTTAGCAGGGTCACAAACAATGAATCCACCACCATTGGGCTGAAGTCAAGATAACGCCAAGCAGACCTCCAGATAAAATTATTCAATCTAGCCATCTGAACAAAGACACACAGACCCCACATCCTGCACCACTCCCACAGGTTTCCCATACCAAATTTCCCTTTAAAAACTCGAGGATACATTTTGAATTTTAAGATGGCACTGTAGATGGCTAGTTCACTATCTTCCAGGTTTGCTGGCTCTCCAATTAAACCTGCTTTTCCTCGCACCTACCCTTGCCTCTCATGTCTGGCTTTTCAGCTATGAAAAGCCAAATCTGGGTCCAGTTACAGTATCCTAATAAGTTATCCACCACACCAAGCCACCCAGGTCAGAGGTTAAAAAGAAGAAACTAAGTCTCCCAGGAAACCTATACAAAGATAGGACTGACCCTAAATTTGATAGTAAGCAATCCAGTGTAGGTAGAGCAGGGTCAGGTCTGATGTGATTTGGCGGACACAAAGGGCTTAGGTCTCCTTCCTGTACACATCAGATACAACCACTGATGGGGCTGAGGCTCCTTATATAGCTTGCTTAGTAGCAGTAGCTTGAACCTCTGCCTCCTGGGTTCAAGCAGTTCTCCCTGCCTCAGCCTCCTGCATAGATGGGATTACAGGTGCCCAGCTAATTTATGTATTTTTAGTAGTTTCTCCATGTTGGCCAGGTTGGTCTTGAACTCCCGACCTCAGGTGATTCGCCCACCTCAGCATCCCAAAGTGCTGGGATTACAGGCATGAGCCACCATGCCCAGTAGGACTAAGAAAATGTTGAGGCTTATGATTTTGAGTTTATTTCGAGTACTAGCACTGTATTAGTCCATTCTCACACTGCTATAAAGACAAATCCGAGACTCAGTATTCATAAGCGTATCATATAATGATATGCTTACTTTAACAATGTGCTAAAGTAAGCATATCATTACCCAAGCTGATTGCTTTGAAAGGCAGTATCTATTTATCTGGCTATGTTCTAGAAAGTATGAAAAATTAATTTCATTATATTGTATCACAATTCATACCATTTGTCCAACATTTATCATAGGAGAAGATGACATTGAGTATAGTGTATACTTCATGTCTCATTTGTTTTACAAAGTAAGAAGTGACAAAAAAAATTAAACCCCAAAATTATTGAACATTATGAGATCTATTCTGCTGCCTTATTGTCACATGGTAACTACTTGCCTGGAATCGTACAGATTTTTAAAATCTTAACTCATAACTCATAACTGGTCCCATGGTCCAACCTAACCACCATGTGCAGTGCAGCCATGTGCTGATGGCAGAATGCTAGGACAACCTGGTGGCCGCAATACCAATGCTTTTTTTCTCTGTCATACCCTTTCCCCCACCATGTCCCCATCCTAACACTTTAAGGTTAAAATTCGAATAAAGTGTTACTTGAATTTTAAAATAAAAAGAAATAGTACAGGCTTATCAGAACAGAATAGATTCTTTTTATAATAAAGACGGGATCTTATTCTGTTGCCCAGGCTGGTCTTGGACCCCTGAGCGCAAGTGATCCTCCCAACTTAGCCTCCCAAAGTGGTGGGATTACAGATGTGAGCCACCACACCCAGCTCAGAAAGTAGATTCTTATTTTATTTTATTTTAAGTTGCAAGGTACATGTGCAGGATGTGCAGGTTTGTTACATAGGTAAACCTGTATCATGGTGGTTTGCTACACCTATCAACCCATCACTTAGATGCTAAGCCCAGCATGCATCAGCTATTTTTCCTGATGCCCTCCCTCCCACCACTCCCCCTGACAGTCCCCCAGTGAGAAAGTAGATTCTTAATGTTGAAATGTTAGGTGTAAGACCAGGGGATTACAATGATAAACAGAAATTGATGTAGATACAGAAATTCCTGTCCTCTCAAATGAGACGACTGCATAAACAGCTTTACTTAAGCAGGTCCATGGTGCTGGCACTGTTCAAAAAGTGTTACATGCTATGGAGTGTGGAGTTGAAGGATGCTAGCAGCATTAAAGAATATGTTAATTTATTTGATTCCACCTCATCCTAGTCTATAAGTCAACATATACAAATTGTTCCCCTTTTTGATTGCCTAGAAGTACTTTTATCCATTCAATTTTTATATTCCTATGCATTGCTTTTAAATCAATTGCATGAATGAAAAACTTCTCATTAGTCACATTCCTCTCCACACCAGCGAGTCTCCTCAAGTCAGAGCACATCTACACATTGTCCACCAGATGGCGATGGAAGCCCACCGACATTATAGACCACCTAGGAAGAGAGTTCAGATGGAAAAGGGGGTGGGGCTTTGTGGTCTTTTTTAAACTAATCATTTCGGGAGGCTGAGGCGGGAGAATCGCTTGAACACGGGAGGCGGAGATTGAAGTGAGCTGAGATTGCACCGCTTCACTCCAGCCTGGGCCACAGAGCCAGACTCCATCTCAAAAAAAGCAAAACCTAATCATTAAAATGAAGAGGACTGTTGGATTTTAAAGCCTCAGATTCGGGTATTTTTTTTTTAAGCTCCATTTTTTTTTTAATTGTTAGAAAGATATGGCAATGACAGAGTAATTTTAGTGATCTAATTAGATTATATTTTTTCTTGTTTTAAATTCTGAGTAATCTGTCCATTGAAGCTAGTTGGCTGGGGAAGGAATTGAAAGCGTCATTCCTCAGTATGCTTGAAATCTCTCATAGTCTTCATGCCCAACTAAGACATAGAAGAGAAAATCCGGTTAGTGGCCATCAGCAGCTGCTGGAGAATGCACCTTGTTTTTGTTTGTTTGTTTGTTTGTCTGTTGTTGTTGTTGTTTTTTGTTTGGTTTTGGTTTTGGTTTTTTGCCCTGTTTTTGAGACGCAGTTATGCTCTCGTTGCCCAGGCTGGAGTGCAATGGCGCCATCTCAGCTCACTGCAATCTCTGCCTCCCAGGTTAAAGCGATTCTCCTGCCTCAGCCTCCCGAGGATTACAGGTGCTCTCCACCACGCCCGGCTAACTTTTGTGTTTTTTTTTTTTTTTTTTTTTTTGAGACAGAGTTTCGCTCTTGTTACCCAGGCTGGAGTGCAATGGCGCGATCTCGGCTCACCGCAACCTCCGCCTCCTGGGTTCAGGCAATTATCCTGCATCAGCCTCCCGAGTAGCTGGGATTACAGGCACGCACCACCGTGCCCAGCTAATTTTTTGTATTTTTAGTAGAGACAGGGTTTCACCATGTTGACCAGGATGGTCTCGATCTCTCGACCTCATGATTCACCCGTCTCGGCCTCCCAAAGTGCTGGGAATTACAGACTTGAGCCACCACGCCCGGCCAACTTTTGTATTTTTAGTAGAAGCAGGGTTTCCCCATATTGGCCAGACTGGTCTCAAACTCCTGACATCGTGATCTGCCAGCCTTGGCCTCCCAAAGTACTGGGATTATAGGTGTGAGTCACTGGACAAGGCCAAGAGAATGCACCTCTATGTCCAGATTTTGGAGTCTTTCAGGCAACCCTTCCTTCTTCCTTTTTGACTTCTATTTCTCATTCAACTCACCAGATTATTGGGATAATCATATGTAGAGGAGATTCTCAATCTCTTTGAGTGTCAGATTTCTCATCTGAGGAATTAAAGTGTCAGCTCTTTTGAGGAAATAATATGTGAACAAACATAGAACAACGCCTAGCACAGTCTAAATGCTCCAAAAATGGGGACAATTATTTTTTTATCAGACTTTTACCTTATTTTGAAAGTAAGCATAAGGCATTAATTATAGTAGCTTGTGTACAGTTTTAGCATTTGTGCCTAATGATCATGTAACAAAATTATGACTATGCCTATTGTGTATATGTGTGTGTGTGCATATTAACTATCAAAACGTCCATATTTTGTGTCTACAACAAAGTTATATATTGGCAGCAACTACAGTTGTTTTAGCACTATTGGCCAATTGCAATAACAATATGAAACAGATACCCAGAGAAGAAATGTTATCTAAATCCAAAGTGTGAACATCTCAGAGCACATATTTTCCAAATGTCATTTAACAGGGAAAACTAATAGATAACCACAACCAGTGACTTTCCCTCCCTGCCCTGAATTATAGTGAAAGTATATTAATCATACGACATGTTTTCAGCTATGCAATTTAGAGCTCCACTGGCATTCTGTGGAAAACCAACTGAGGAGCTTTTAGTTTTGGAAAGTAGACACTCATCTGACATAAATAGTCTAGATTCAGGAAAAAGAACAGCCAGGCTTCTGAATACAGTTTGTACAATCTACAACTCAGGTGCCATGTAATATCATTTCTGTTGGGATTCTCATTCAAAGATAATGAGAATAATATTGATAAACAATAGAGATTTTTATTATGAGTTTCCTTAAATGTGTAACACCGGGATTCTCCCAGAAAAGTAGAAAGTAAAGCTTCCTACGATACCTCTCTATATCCCTCCTCTCTCCAAAGGTTCCTATTCATGACAGCTGCGAAAATCCTCCTTCTCCTTTTTCAATCCCCCAATCCTTCCATGTTGTTACCTCACAGTTTTCCTTCTACCCTGTTCACTACCTTCTTCCCACATGGTGTAAAAGTGAGAAGCTTCTCTTGTACCCCTGCTCACCAACAAGGCCTCCAGTTCTCTCTCTCTTCTTAACAAGAAGCATGTAGCATCCCCTTCAAAGCATATTTCTCTTCTCCTGAATGTTTTTTGCATGAGACATTTTCTTACAGAGAATTTCTGGGCAATAACATTCTCTAATTTGATATATGTATATAACAAAGATGTATATATAAAGCCATATATGTATATACATATCTGACTCATTGCAGCCCCAATCACCTGGGCTCAAGCAATCCTCCTACCTCAGTTTCCTGAGCAGCTAGGACTACAAGGTTGCATCACCATGCCTGGCTAATTTATATATATATATATATATTTGTTGTTAGAGATAGCACCTCTCTATGCTGCCCAGGCTGGTCTCAAACTCCTGGCCTCAAGTGATCCTCCTGCCTTTGCCTCCCAAAATCCCGGGCTTAATTATAGGCATGAGCCACCACACCTGCCCCTTCTACTTTGTTGTATTTAGAAGGAGAGAATCTTCATGGGAGAAATTTCTGTTTAAAATAACTTGTTTTAATCTATTACATAGCAACTGTCTACAAGACTCTACTTGATTTCTACTTTTCATTAATGAAGAAGAAAGTTCTTATAAGGAAAAACCTTTTTGAAAGAGATGACAAATCAACAAAACAAAGAAAATAAACTTCAGTCCTTGGATATAACATAGAGAAAAGGAAGGACTCCAAAGGAAGAATGCTTAAATTATACTGGAGTTAATGTTGGAAATGGCTTTAAAAGCCTTTAAGGATATTAATGCAAGTTTTTATAATTATGGAACATATCAAACTACATGAGATCAAACGGTCAAATAGAACCGCAGGTTAGATATAGAATCTGAAGCTGGGGAAAAGCTTAGAGAGCATGTAGTGGAATTTTCCTCCCAAAGTGGCAATACCTTTTCCAGAAATCCCAGCACAAGTACATCCATCTTGTGCTTAAACATATCTCATGTATAAAAATTCAGCTCATGTTTCCTTGTTCTGCCATCTAAAGCAACAGACTTGACCAACCTTCAGTAAGCAACTTTATAATATTTTAAGAAATGTATCATTTTTCATGATCTTCTTTAACCCAAATGGAATTCCTTTATATTTCTTATATCACAAGCATTTTTAAAATTTTATTTTAATAGGCACAAACATACAGTTAGGAATGTTATAGTGTTTGATAGCACAGCAGAGCGCAAAATAGTTAAAAATAATTTATTGTATATTTCAAAGAAGCTAGAAGAAAGATTTGGAATGTTCCCAACAAAAAGAAATGATAAATGTTTGAGATTATTGATATCCCAATTACCCTGATTTGATCACTACACATTGTATGCATGTGTCAAAATTGTACATGTACCCGAGAAATATGTATGATCAATTTGATGTATGATCAAATTTGATGTATCAATTTAAAAATTAACAAAAATTTAGTTTTAATAGACAAATATAAATTGGAAATACATTTTGGGTACAATATAATGTTTTAATATCTCTTTACATTTTGGAATGATTAAGGTAATGAACAAATCCAAATCCAACGCATGTGAAAGACATGCTTATGTTTCTGTGTGGTGAAAACATTTAAAATCTATTTTAACAATTTTGAAATATAAAATGTGTTATTATTTTTTATAGTCACTGTTCTGTGCAGTAGATCACTAAAGCTTATTCCTCCTAACTGAAACTTTGTACTTTTAATCAACATCTTCCCTTTCTAGCCTGGGCAACTTAGTGAGACCCCGTTTCTACAAAAATATTCTTAAAAATTAGTCAGGGGAGGTGGCATATGCTGGAGGCTGAGGTGGGAAGATCACTTAAGCCCACAAGTTCCAGGCTATAATGAGCTAGGAAAGAGCAACCACACTGCAGAGTGGGCAGTGTGTATATATCACATTTTCTTTCTTTCTTTCCTTCCTTTCCTTCCTTCTTTCTTTCTTTCTTTCTTTCTAGGAGACAGGCTCTCACTGTGTTGCCCAGGCTGGAGTGTAATGTGCAATCCTAGCTCACTGCATCCTTGAACTCCTACGCTCCAGGGATCCTCCCACCTCGTTCTCCCAAAGTGCTGGAATTACAGGTGTGAGCTACTTTTCCCTAGCCCACATTTTAAAAAATCCATTTATCTGATTCACCAAGATTGATTCCATATCTTATTTATTGTGAACAGTGCTACAATGAATATAGGAATGCAGATATCTCTTGGAAATACTGATTTTCATTCCTTTGGAGATATACCCAGAAGTGGGATTGTGGGATCATATGGCAATTCTACTTTTAGTTTTTTGTAGAAACTCCATAGTTTTCCATGATAGTTACATTAATTCATATTCCTACCAAAAGTGCAAGAGTTACCTTTTCTCCACACCTACACCAGCGCTTATCTTTTGTCTTTTTGATAAAAGCCATTCTAACAGGTGTGTGGTGATATCTCATCGTGGTTTTAATTTGCATTTCCCTGATCATTAGTAATGATGAGCATTTTTTTCATATATCTGTTGAGCATTCTTATATCTTTTGAGAAATGTCTATTTAGTTTCCTTGTCCATATTTTGATTGGGTTGTTTTCTTGCTAGTGAATTATTTAAGTTCCTTACATATTTTGGGTATTAGCCCCTTCTCAGATGTATGTTCTGCAAATATTTTTAACTCCCAATCTGTAGGTTGTCTCTTCATTGTTTCCTTTGTTGAGCAAAAGGTTTTCAGTTTGATGCAATCTCATTTATTTTTGCTTTTGTTGCCTGTGTTTTTCATATTCAAGAAATCTTTGCCCAGACAAATATCATGGAGCTTCTCCCCTATGTTTTCTTTTTCTTTTCTTTTTTTTTTTTTTTGAGACAGAGTTTCTCTCTTATTACCCAGTCTGGAGTGCAATGGTGCTATCTCAGCTCACCACAACCTCCGCCTCCTGGGTTCAGGCAATCTCCTGCCTCAGCTTCCTGAGTAGCTGGGATTACAGGCACACACCACCATGCCCAGCTAATTTTTTATTTTTTTTTAGTAGAGATGGGGTTTCACCATGTTGACCAGGATGGTCTCTATCTCTTGATGTCGTGATCCACACCTCGGCCTCCCAAAGTGCTGGGGATTACAGGCTTGAGCCACCGCGCCCGGCCTGTTTTCTTCTAGTAGTTTTATAGTTTCAGGTCTTTAAGTCTTTAGTTCCTTTTGAGTTGATTTTTGTATATGGTGTAACACAAGCTTTATAAACACTCTGCCATCATAGTGGTGCTGACTTATCAATATTCTTTTTTAAAAGCGTGTCCTTTCAAACTGAATTAGTCATGCTCAACAATTTAATTAATTATTTATTTATTTTGAGACAGAGTATCACTCTGCTGCCCAGGCTGGAGTGCAAGTGGCACAATTATGGCTCACCATAAGCTCAACCTCCTGGGCTCAAGTGATCCTCCTGTCTCAGCCTCCTGAGTAGCTAGGATCACAGGCCCACATCACCACACCTGGCTAATTTTTTAACTTTCTATACAGACAAGGTCTCACTCTGTTGCCCAGGCTGGTCTCAAATTCCTGGGCTCAAGTGATCCTCCCACCTTCACCTCAAAAACTTCTGGGATTACAGGGATGTTTGTCCCTGGCCCAACAACATTTTTTTTAAGTCTGTCATTTTAAAAAATAAACAGCTGTGTTTTTTCATCTAATTGAGGTTTATCCTTTCAACTAGTAAAAAAAAGTTATTAAACCAATCCTCTGTAACATGGAAATACCCCTTCTTACGATCTTTTTTTTTTTTTTTTCTTTTTTTTGAGACAGAGTCTCACTCTGTCCCCCGGGCTGGAGTGCAGAGGCACAATCTTGGCTCACTGCAACCTCTGCCTCCTGGGTTCAAGCAATTCTCCCACCTCAGCCTCTTGAGTAGCTAGGATTACAGGCACCCACCACCATGCCTGGCTAATTTTTGTATTTTTAGTAGAGACGAGGTTTCACCATGTTGGTCAGGTTGATCTCAAACTCCTGACCTTGTGATCCATCTGTCTCGGCCTCCCAAAGTGCTGGGATTACAGGTATGAGCCACCACTCTGGGCCTCTTATGATCTTTTAACTTTGTTTTATAAATAAAAATAAATCTAGGCTGAGCATGGTGGCTCACGCCTGTAATCCCAGCACTTTGGGAGGCCAAGCCTGGAAGAATCACTTCAGAGACCAGCCTGGGCAATATAGCAAGACTTCATCTCCATTAAAAATTTTTTAAAAGTAGCCCAGTGTAGTCGTACACTCCTGTAATCCCAGCTACTTTGGAGGCTGAGGCAGGAGGATCACTTGAGCCCAGGAGGTCAAGGCTGCAGTGAGCCGTGATAGCACTGTATTCCAGCCTGGGCAACAGAGTGAGAATCTGTCTCAAATGAATGAATGAATACATAATCTACCTTCTGGGGCCATAGCATATCAACTTTGTCTCCTTCCAGCAGATGGCACTAAAGATTGTGTACAGTAATTTTAGTCTAGGGCAGTGCTTCCCAGACTCTTCATGTTGTAACACAGCTAGAAAATAAGGATATTTTTGTCAGGTAAAAGACAAGGATGTTTGCAACCAAAGGAGACTAGCCTGAGCATCACCTGAGTACCCCCTTAGCTGTCCCAGTCTCTGAAGAGGATTAATATCTTGGTACATCTTTTAATGAATTGCACTCATTCAGTGTGCCCTGGTGTAGTGGTGTCCTGATGGAGGTCATTTTTTTTATTAATTTGGGGCCTATTATAAGTTTATGTTTTAAAATTTTGCTTTATAAATATTAATCTCAATATCTATGTCAGTGAGAAATAAGTGAGAATTTTGAAGGTGGTAGTAACAGTGATTTGAAGAAAAAAAGTAGAGATTTAAGGGCCGGGCACAGTGGCTCAAGCCTGTAATCCTAGCACTTTGGGAGGCTCAGGCGGGTGGATCACGAGGTCAAGAGATCAAGACCATCCTGGTCAACATGGTGAAACCCCGTCTCTACTAAAAATACAAAAAAAAAAAAAAAATTAGCTGGGCATGGTGGCACACGCCTGTAATCCCAGGTACTCAGGAGGCTGAGGCAGGAGAATTGCCTGAACCCAGGAGGCGGAGGTTGCAGTGAGCCGAGATCGTACCATTGCACTCCAGCCTGGGTAACAAGAGTGAAACTCTGTCTCAAAAAGAAAAAAAAAAGTAGAGATTTTAAAATGAAAATTCATAAAAATAAATATATAATAAAGTGGTATGGCCTGCTTGAAATTAGGAACAATTCTAAAAAGCAAAGAGTGAATCATGCCATATGAAAATGCCATTTGCTATGGACTGAATTCTGTACCCCCAAAATCCATATGTTGAAGCCCTGACCCCCATTTAACTATATTGAAGACAGGACCTTTAAGGAGGTGATTAAGGTTAAATGCAGTCATAAAGGCAGAGCCTTGTCCAGCAGAACTGTTGCCCTTATACCAAGAGACACCAGACAGCTTACTCTCTCTCCATCTCTGCCTGCCATGTAAGGACCAGTGAGAAGGGGGCCATCTACAAGCCAGGAAGAGAATCTTTACCAGAACCTGACCATGCTGGCACTCTCATCTCAGACGTCCAGGTTTCAGAATTGTAGGAGAATACATTTCTACTGTTTAAGCCACCTAATTTATGGTATTTTGTTAGGGCGGCTCAAGCAAACGAATTCACCATTTTTCTATAATGAACAATATTCAGTAAGAAAAAAAGTAATTGACAAAATGCCCAAACTGTTGAATATGTGCCAAGAGGATTAGTGTCAATCTTGGGCACCCATTAACTCATTAGGAGATGGTCCAAGTATCTTTTTTTTTTTCTTACAGGATAAATTCCCAGAGGACAGAGACTATACCTTGCATATCATTACATCCTCCCTACCCTCAACATATGCTCATAAACATATACAGGGCTGAGGACATAGCAAGCCCTCAAAAATATTAATTGGAATCATGCATGATATATATTTAACTATAGACTGGTAAGAAGGGAAATGACATGTTCAGGGTGTTAGTGTAAGGTAGCACTTAGAAAGGCTATTTAATTAATCATCTCAGGGGTCTGTATTGAGTCCTTCCATGAATGAGTTTGAGGAAACTGCTGAAATGAAGGGTCAATCTTGCTCTGAAAGTGCAGAGGAAAACTGATTTGGTGGTAGAGAAATATGTTACAACTGAGTAAACATTTATTGAGTCAATTTTTCATGCCAGGTGCTATGTTAGTGTTGAGGTTAGAGAGGTGAGTAAGACAGAATTCCTGTCTTTTTTTTTTTGAAAGGAAAGAAGAAAAGAAAGAGAAAAAAAGGTGTGAAGGAGAGGAAGAAAGAGGAAGAAAAATAGGAAGAGAGAACGGGAATATTGCTTTATTCTAAAAATGGGTATTAATAATGGCCGATCAATGTTTTGTGTATTTAAACGGGAGAGTGTATATTTTGTGTATTTAAAATGGAGAGCTCTATAAATATTTATTAAGTTTACTTGTTCCTGAGTTCAAATCCTGGTTGTCCTCATATCTAGGTGTTAGGATCGTTAGCTCTTCTTGTTGCATTGATCCTTTTACCACTATATCTTTGTTGCTTTGAAATCTATTTTATCAGATGCGAGAATTGCAACTCCTGCTTTTTATTTATTTATTTATTTTTGCTCTCCATTTGGTGGGTAAGTCTTTCTCCATACCTTTGAGTCCTTGTGTATCTTTGGATGTGAAATGGGTCTGGATGCAGCACACCATTAGGTTTTGGCTGTATCTTTTGATTGGGGGATTTAGTCGACTTAAATTTAGGGTTACTGCCATTTGATGTTAACTGGCTATTTTATCCATTCATTTATATAAATTCTTCTTTATGTTAATGCTCTTTACATTTTGGTATATTTTTAGAAAGGCTAATACTGGTTGTTCCTTTCTATATATAATGCTTCTTTCAGAAGCTCTTGCAAAGCAGGCCTGGTGGTAATAAAATCTCTGAGTACTTGCTTGTTCATAAAAAATTTTATTTTTCCTTCAATTGTGAAGCTTAGTTTGGCAGGATATGAAATTCTGGGCTGAAAGTTCTTTTCTTTAAGGATGTTGAATATTGGCCCCCACTCTCTTCTGGCTTGTAGGGTTTCTGCTGAGAGATCTGCTGTAAGTCTAATAGGCTTCCCTTTGTGGGTAACCTGACCTTTCTCTCTGGCTGCCCTTAGTATTTTCTCCTTCATTTCAATCCTGGTGAATCTGACAATTATGTGCCTTGGGGGTTGCTCTTCCTGAGGTATATCTTTGTGGTATTCTCTGTATTACCAGGGGTTGAATATTGTTCTGATTTGTTAGATTGGGAAAGTTTTCCTGAATAATATGCTGAAGAATATTTTCCAGCTTGGATTCATTCTCTCCGTCACATTCAGGTACACCTATCAAACATAAATTAGGTCTTTTCACATAGTCCCGTATTTCTTGGAGACTTTGCTCATTCCTTTTTATCCTTTATTCTCTATTCTTGTCTTCTTGTTTTATTTCATTAAGTTGGTCTTCGACCTCTAATATCCTTTCTTCTGCTTGATCAATTCAGTTGTTAAAACTTGTGCATACTTCACAAAGTGCTCATGTTGTATTTTTCAACTCCGTAAATTCACTTATATTCCTCTCTAAATTGTCTATGCTTGTTAGCATTTCATCAAACCTTTTTTCAAAGTTCTTAGTTTCTTTACATTGGGTTAGAACCAGTTCTTTTAACTCCCAGAAGTTTCTTATCATCCACCTTCTGATGCCTACTTCTGTTAATGGAACACAGTCCTTCTCCATCAGGCCTTATTCCGTTGCTGATGAGGAACTGTAATCCCCTGTAGAGAAAGAAGGGTTCTGATTTTGGGTATTCTCAGCCTTTTTAGGCTGGTTTCTTCCCTTTGTTATAAGTTTATCCATCTGTCATCTTTACAATTACCGCCTTTCTAATTAGGTTTCTGAGTGGACGCCCAGTTTACTGATTCCCAGCGCTGGAATCCGAGCAACCCACTGCACTGGCCAAAACAGCAGTGATAAGACTGATGGTGCTCTTCTGCCTAGGAATCTCCGGTCTGGCTTTCTTCTTGAGTCTATAATAAGCGGCTCTGCCTTCCGGGAGCTCCAAACATTGGTCAGAAGGGGAACCAGTCCCGTTTACCCTGCACGAAGAGCTGCCGTGCGGAGGTGCCGGCTAAACCGCTGCACCGGCCACAAAAGTCGCGCTGGCAACCCATGGGGCTCCTCCACTGGGAATCTTCTGGTTCGTGAGTCAGACGAAAATTCGTCTAAAAGTGTGGCATCCTCTCGTTCTCTGCGCTTTCACTGGGAGCTACAATCCTGAGCTGTTAGCGATCAGCCATCTTGGATCCTCTCTGGTCCAAGTATCTTAAAGGCCTAAGAAAGTACAGTTGTTATGGAAAGCAAGGGCTAGGCACATTTTAATCTGTACAACATCAACATGAGTGGTAGCTAATGTGAATATACTGCAGCTGCTAAGAAGTTCCTTTAGGTTCATCAATTAGGGGCATTTCCTTCCTTAAGGGACTTTCAAATATAAATGAAACAAACAAAAAAAATGCCCTTTGGAACCTTGCTACTCTAAGTGTGGTCCATGGATGAACAGCATCAGCATCATCTGGGAGCTTACCAGAAATACAGAGAGTAGGCCATCCTAACCCTACCCTGTAAGCATCTTCATTTTAACATGATCATCAAGAGATTCATACGTGCATTAATTTGAGGAACACCACTATACAACTTGCATCAGTAAAAAGGAGAAGAGTAAGTTTGGTTCTAAAGTTCCAAAGGACTGGCACGCTTTTCTGTTTTCTGGAAATGTATATGTGGCTTACTCTGAACTTGTGAGTGTTGGGACTAATGAACGACAGAGATTTTGGAAACTAACCTGTTCATATGTAAAAGAGTTTCTAAAGTTCCAAAATGGGTTCTATATTCCTCCTGTCTTCTGAAACAGAGTACAGAGCATAATTTAATTTTTCTTTGTAATTGAGGACCAAAGTTATGAGTATCTGTTTTGGTCCTAATATATGGGGATGTCATAAAACACTCACAAGTTACGTAGCAGGTGTTAAGTATATGATAGTTCCCTTCACTTTATTTCCTTCAGAATACTAGGTTCTAAATTTCTCAGATGGCAGAGACTTGTGGACTATGTTTATCATAATTCCAGTGGAATAAATAGGGTTGTTCAATGTAACTAATTGTCTCAGACTACTGTGCATTTTTCTTTCAATTTTTAAATTTTATTTTTTTCTTGAGCTTATTCTGCCAACTAATAGTGATTGCTGCTTTCAACGTACCTATATTAACAGCAGTTCTTTCCCTTGCCTTGTGATTCATAGTTTTTAGTCTGCTGTGGGCTAGATAAGTGTGCAACTACAGAAATTACAGCATGTCTGAAATAATAGCCAAACAGTTTGTGACAATCTGAGAGAATTTCCTGTAAGCGCATGCACTATTGTTCATAGGCTGACTATGTGGTAATTATTTGCCTAGTAATCTCATCTTTTATTTTTCTTTTAGTATCTTTGTTGTGTTTTGGACTACTGAAATGTAAATGAGAATTA
This sequence comes from Callithrix jacchus, assembly GCF_049354715.1. Classification (NCBI taxonomy): domain Eukaryota; kingdom Metazoa; phylum Chordata; class Mammalia; order Primates; family Cebidae; genus Callithrix; species Callithrix jacchus. The sequence continues at coordinate 87,862,938 of NC_133504.1, read as the reverse complement.
AATGACATCAACATTAGTGACCAAATATTACTAAAGTCAATGAAATTATTTCTTCTCATGATAATGAGGGGTGAAATTCAAATTGGGATGACATAATGAAAAGAACAAAGATTCTCAAAGAGCAAAAAAATAAACAAAAAATACAGCAAGTATATATTTTTTAATTCAAGAAATCTAAATACAAGTCAGTAGGAATATATAGAAAAGTTTCTACATACCTTTGAGAACAGACTATATCTTATTCATTTTTGTATACTCAATACCTGGCCTATTACAAAGGTAATAAAACTATAAATAAATCAGATAAAGGAGGAGAAAGAAGAAATTGTTTTTTCATATTAGGAGAGGGACACCTAATAGAGAATGCCACTAAAAGACAGGGAGTAATCTGCAAAGGTCAAATGTGATTTAAAAACTAGAGAATAAAAAGGCTGCTGGAGGAGTATGGAAAGCCAGGCTACAATAAATAATTGACATTTCTTGGCCAGGGGCGGTGGCTCACGTCTTGTAACCCCAGCACTTTGGGATGCTCAGGCAGGCGGATCACCTGAGGTCAGGAGTTCAAGACCACCTTGGCCAACATGGTGAAACCCCGTTACCTACTAAAAACACAAAAATTAGCCAGGAGTGATGGTGTACACCTGTAACCCCAGCTACTCAGGAGGCTGACGCAGGAGAATCGCTTGAACCCAGGAGGCAAAGGTTACAGTGAGCCAAGATCACGCCACTGCACTCCAGACTGGGCTGGATGGCATTCTCCAAAAAACGAAAAAAGAGCTGACATTTCTTGAGCTAGAGATAGGTGTTCATTTGTCCATGGTTCTCACTTCTGTTATAGAGAATGGAGTCCTAAGTTGGGAATGATAAATAGTAACGCAAGTGTTACAATTTGATAGTCATCAAAAATTTTGCTTTCATACATGCAGCAGAGATTAATTCAATTACCCACTTTCTCCCTGAATTTAGACTTGGCCTCAGCATCTGCATCAACACTACCCCTCAAAGAATCTGAGTTGACAAAGGAAACATCACAATTGGCATTTGTGACACTATAATCACAAATCTACAAAATACCACTTTTGTTGGTCTGAAAAAGATTGAAAAGATGTCCTGCAAGAAAGGACCATCAACTTCCAAAGTAAAAGAGAATGAGCCAATTTAGCTTAACTTTGTTGTTCAAAGCTGCGGTCCACAAACTTTCCCAGGCATCAGAATTGCCCGGAGAGCTTGTTGTAGGGCCCTATCTTAAAGGCTTCTGAATCAGTAGGTCCAAGGTTTGGGCCAACGAATCTACATTTCAAAAACTCTGAGATCTACCATTGTAAAGTATACTGGAACAAATTCTAAGTACAAAAAACTGAAAATCCTTTGATAGCATGATAGTATATCACAACTAGCATAGCTTTAGGAAGAAAAATGTAAATTAACCCAGTATAGTTTGTAGTGAAGCAATGGTCTAGAGCTAAGTAAGCCTCAGTTTGATCTCTGGTTCTGCTAATTCCAGGTACATGATTCCAGGTACAAGATTACTTGAGCTATAAGCATTCGTTTCTTCACAGATAAAATAGGAAAAAGAAAAATATGCCATGGAGTTAATGTTAGGATTAAACAGAAAAAAATATATATCTAAAGTGACAAGCACAGTGCCTAGCAGATGGTTCAATCCTATTCATTCAATCTTTCATCCTATTTTTTTTTCACTTATAGCAGTAATGGAAATTAAAGCAAAAGAGTGAAATATTTTCATAAAGGTTGTAGGGTTTGTCATGTAAAAGATTCTTGTAAATGTACAAGAGGAAAAATATCTTTTCCTTCTATGCTTCTAGAAGGCAAACCACAGCGGTGACAGCACAAGGCGTGGGGTCCCTGAAACAAAAGAAAGGCCTATGAATGTATAATATTTAATGTAAGTTTTACATGGCACTGGAGCCTTCATAAGGAAATGAAGACCTGAATAAACCTGGTGTTTTATACCAGGCTTGATGAAAAGTAGACTGTCATGGAAAAATGTGAATGAGACAAAAAAGATGAGCTAACAGCAGTAAACTGGGGGAAACTGAGCAAGGCCTATTCATATAGATTCCTCTTGGCATCTTTCTGTCTTCACAGATTAGATTGCTTCTTTCCTCTAGGTATAGGTGTAAGATTGCCGCTTTCCTTCATCTCTCACGTGAGGGTCTTATGACCTGCTTCACGAGAAGATCAGAGTCCTTTCCACACCTGCCATTTCTCAAGTTCCATCATCTTAAAATATTCAATATGCAAAGATGTTATATTTTGGGGCAGTTTGCCCTGAACACCATCATAAATATGCTAGAAAAATTCTACAGCAAATTAGTGGACAAGGGGAAGCAGCATAGGTGTAAAAAGATTGTGGAGAGGATCTAGTAAAACACAGGGCCCCAATTCTCCTCTTAAGGAGTCTCCCCTTAAGAGACAGGGTTCACTTTCATCCCATATACTTCTGATTAAAATGGGCCTCTTACACCCAGAAGAATACATTCCAGAGGCAGAAAGCCAATTACCTAGTTATTCCCTTACCCACATAATTATAGACCTTAATCCAAATTCAAAGGACTCCTGGGAAATGCTGGAATCTGTACTTGTGTAATCTCTTGGATGAAGCACAGAGTGTGATCTTTTGTTCATGTGGGGCTAAGCTTCTGTGAAGAAGCTGAAACGCTGTGGAAAAGGGGTGCCCGTTTTGTGTATATGGATCCTAATGTAGTTGAAATTCCTAGAAGTCAAAGGTATAAATCTAACTACTAAAATCCTATTTGTAGTTCATTTAGTGTATTGAAATGCCAGTTATTAATTTATGGCAACAACTAAAAAGAAGCTTTGTGTTATTCAAGGACTAGAATGCAATTTACGCTTTGCTTAATCATTCAGCAAATGACTTCTTATTGCTCCAGAAATACCATCTTGCTAGATCCCATTCTGAATTCAGTGTTTCTGAGCAATCTCATCTCCAATACAGAAAGATGACATACTCAGGATTCCAAGACGGCAAAAAGACTTGGATAATGTAGTCTAGGGCTTGCCAGTGAGTATGAAGAGACAGACCAGAAAGACTTAAAGATTCCACTAATGCAGACAAAGCAAGCTGAGCCACAACTTCCCCGAACACCAGCAGGATGCGCCGACTCTTGGCCAAAAAAAAAGAAGATAAAGTTTGTCTTCCAGCATTCTCTTACCCTATTTTCCCCTTCCTCTTCCCTAGATACTTTAGGGAAAAACAAAGGGACTCTAGGGGGGAAAAAAGTAGATACTTTAGTGGGAAAAGTTCTGAATAATTCAATTGTTATTAAGATTCTTGTGTTTATCAGAGAAATGTTTCCTCTTTCTTTGCCAAGAAATTATATATTCCCAACAGACATGGAGCTTGAATGCTATATTTCCTTTGGAATTAAGAAAGGGGAGGTGGAGGAATCAAGAATTAAAAACCAAACCCAAGCCATTGTTCCTCTTTGAGGAAGGGTGCATGGTCAGTCGGATCTGGCGTCGCCCGAACTCCGGACATCACCCCGCGCGGCTGTCAAGTTCCTCTCCCAGTAATGCCGGGCCCAGCCTCGCCGCGGTCGATCGGGCCTCCGCCCGAAGTGGGAACGGGCCACCCGGTCCCTTCACCCACCGAAGCCTAGGCCTCTCGCCTAAACACGAAGGCAGCCTCGTCGGGCTGGAGCAGCCGTCGCGAGGCCGGCACCGTGGCCGCCGAACGCCGGGCCAGCCTCTGGCCTGGGCCACCTGGCTCCGGCCTGCAGGGGGCGCTGCGGCGGCGCCAGCGCGAGGCTCGCGCGTGCGGGGAACGACCCCAGGTTGAAGTCCCGCGGCGTGGGGCGCGTGGGGCAAGGCGGAGCGACCCAGGATCGCCGCGCCCGCGGCGGCTGAGCGGAAGCTCTGGGCTCGCGGAGGAGCGTGGGCACCTGAGCCGCGGTCCCAGCGACTCCCTCGGTGACGCCAGGCGCGTTCCTTCCTCTTCCTCTCGCCTCTCCAGCCCCGCCTTCCCTTCCCTCCGCCCACCTCCCCGAAGCTGAGCCGCCGTCGCCAGCAGCGCCGTCATGTCGGCCCCCGCCGGGTCCCCTCACCCGGCCGCCAGCGCCCAGATCCCGCCCAAGTTCGGCGGAGCTGCCGCCTCAGGAGCCGCCGCGTCCGCGGACCCAGGCTCCGCGCCGCACCAGCAGAATGGTGAGGCGGGCGGCCCGGGCGGAGAGCGGGGCCTAGCACCGGTTGGGCGGCCTGCACGGCCACATCGGGGTGGGGCGGGCCAGGAAGGGAGTCGGGGGAAGGAAAGGGACGCGGTGCGGAGGCCGCGGGGTCTAGGCTAAGCGCGGGTGGGGCAGGGAAGGCGCGGCGCGGGGCGCGGGGCACTGGGGGGAGGGGCGCCCCTGGCGTGGGGGCGGGGGCCGGCCTGGGAAAGCCGGGGCCGAGGCTGTTTATGCAATGCGACCCCAGGCCTGAAACCGCCGAGGGCGAGTAGGGGAGACCGAAAAGGGGGAGTCCACCTAGTAAAACCCAGTTACCCAGCCTGGGCGCGGGCGAGTTGCCCCGAGCGACCCCTCGGCTGCGAGAGCGGGCCAGAAGCCGAGGCCGCAGAGTGCGTGGTCTGGGGAAGGCTGCAGCAGCCATCCAGTAGGGTGGATTGTGCCCTTCCTGTCTCAGGAAAATTGCTTCGGTTCCTGAGGCCCAGCGAGTACGCTGCCTTGAGGAAACTTAAGTTTGCACTCAAGTTTGTAGACAAAAGGGTGTAAATATCTACATGAGTGTAACTGTAACCCTGACCCAGTTCGGCCTCAAGATCTGTCATTGCCGCTGTGGCTGCTGCTCGAGGGTTTGGAGTTTTCTTGTAGTGTTTGAAAGGGAGCAGGTGTAAACGGATTTAAACGAACATCTTCAGATCTGGGTGTTTTTCCGAGCTCCACTTTCAGAGATGGAAAAACGTGCCAGCGTTGGCCCTGCTTTGAGGCAAGGCCTTCATAAAGGCAGCAGCCAAATGCAACGCGAAAGCCGCTTTGATACTAAGGTCGTGGGCTTCAGTAGACTGGAAAATGATCGTCTCTAGGATATGCATTTCCTAATGTTGAGATTTGGACTGTTCGCAGGTAGGGGCCGAGGGTGGGGGAATTCTTATAGACTTGATAGCATGTCAGATGAGAACTTTGGAAAGTAATTGACTGAATTTAGAAAAATACCTCTGTCGTGTGTTGGTATGAGAATGAAACTACATTAGTGTACTCTCCAAATAATTGACCTGTTTTTATCTAATATGCTAATGAAAATCTACTGGACTTTATGAATTAGATTAACCAACATCTGAGTTTTACAACTGATGCCTTTCAAACATGAAGTTTATCGTTTGTCCTGAGAATCGGAGGTTGATTTTTTTTCATAAGCAAAAGTGATATTGGATCAGCTTTACCTATCAATAATACATGCTGTTCTCTCAGTAGTCATTGTTACTATAATGGCTTTTGGATATGACCAGTGTTATTGGTGTTGTACACCTGTTCTGAACAAATGTAAAAATATTACTTGTGAGCAGTTTTTGTTCTTGTAACCTTAATATAAGTTCATGTTTTTGTATGTTTTTAAAATAGCTTTGTGAAGGAACTAGAACACAGTAATTTAGTAAAAGAGCCCAAGTCTTTTAAAACATTGTAGACCCATGTTTACCAGTGATTCAAGGATTGTGTTTTTCCTTGATTTTCCGAATATGCAGTTTTGAAAGTGGCAAATGTTTATTTCAGTCTTATAAATTTTGTGAACACTCAAGAATGCCAGGATATGTACTCAGCCAAATATAATCAGGATGTTAAAATCTGTAGAAACAAATCGATGTTTTGATGCCAAATATAGATTATGCCTGAATTCTCCTGTTTATAATGCTTGAGTTTCCTATAATGTTGCAATAATCATTTCAACATTTATTGCATGCTTACCAGTTGGGGACTCAAGGTTGGGGTAGCAGATGAGACAGAGTCCCTGCCTCTCCTAACTTGCCCTGTATTTGGTGATGTTTGAATTGGTTCTGGCCTTGAGGGACTTGACATGTTGAGGTAGGAGGGAAAGGTTGACTCTAGGCAGAGATTACAGTGTGAACTAGAGTTTGGAAATACGAAAGTGCAAGGCATGCTTGGAAAGTGGAAGCAGTCAAGAGGTGCAAAGGGTGCTGGGTGGCAAGAGAAGCTAAGGCATTGAAGCTGAAAAGCGCAGATTAAAAGGGGTCAGGTTGCATAAAGGACTTAAATATTATGCTAGGAAATTTGAAAGTTAAGGTAAAATATACGAACTAGGGTCAGGGAGAGACAAGGTCTCCCTATGTCTGTTGGGCTCAAGTGATCCTCATACCTCATCCTCCAGAGGGATTTGTTTTTGTTTTTGTTTTTCTGGAAGGAATTAGTTTAAGTAGAGAAGCAATAAGATTAAATCTGTTTTTATTTTGTTTGCTAATCTAAAAAAAAAAGTTTGCCACATGATATCAGCATCTGGTAAGCAGTCGTTTGGGTTTCTCATTTATTTTTCAGCCCTACATAAAGTAGTTAGCCTTTTAATATATCTCTGTGGAATTCCAGACATGGTGAAAAGAAATAGGTCAGAAATATGAGCATAAAACAGACAGAATTGTAAAACTGGAATGGTACGTAGAGATCACTTACTTCAGTGTTTTGGTGTAATGTGAAATATATTTGGCCTTTGTCCTGGGTTCCAGTAACAGCTCTTAAAACCCTTATAATTTCAAGTGTCACTTTTTACTTACTCATAAGGAGCCCCTTTTGATCACATTTGAGTTTATGCTAATTAGATGACTCAGGATGGGTTTCCTAGACAGTCTCAGGCTAGAGCCTGTCACCAAAAAGACCCAAGTGATTAGAGAGTTGGGACTTTCAGTCCTCACCCGTAAACCCCTTTGAAGGGGAGTCGATAGGCTGGAGATGAAGCTTTATTAAAACTCTGGAACAGTAAGATTTGGTGACCTTCTGGGTTGCTGAACATGTGGAGATGCTGGGAGGGTGGCGGCACCTGCACCCATGCTTTGCCTTATCTCTTTCGTTTGGCTGTTCATCTGTATCCTTTGTAATATCCTTTAGAATAAACAGTAAATATAAGAGTTTTCCTGAGTTCCAGGAGCCCTTCTACCAAAGTAATTGAACCTAAGGAGAGGGTAGTAGAAACTCCAGTTTATAGCCGGTTCCTTAGAAGTACAGATGGCAACCTGCTATTTATGATACCTATGATAGGCATCTGAAGTAGTGAGCTGTCTTGTGGGACTGAATCCTTCATCTGGGGGATCTGAGTCTAACTTCAGGTTGGTAGTATCAGAATTGAATTGGAATGGAGGACACCCAATTGGTGTCTGCTGAGGAAAAATAAAAACAAAAACCCACACACCTAGTCACAGAAGTAGTCTGTGCAGAAGAAAGTAGAGTGAAAAAAGTTTTTGGGGTGGGTGTTTGTTGGTTTGTTTGTTTTAGAGACAGGGTGTCACTCTGCCACCCAGGCTGGACTCAGTGGCACAGTCATAGCTGGATGCAGCCTCAACTTCTTGGGCTCAAGTGATCCTCCTGTCTCAGCTTTCCAAGTAGCGAGGACTGTAGGCATGCACCACAGGCATGCAGGTAGCTAGGACTACACGCATGCAACTGGCTAATTATTTTTATTTTTATTTTTGTAGACACTGAGTCTCACCATGTTGCCCAGGCTGGTCTCAAACTCCTGGCCTCAAGCAATCCTCCTGCCTAGACCTACCAAAGTCTTGGGATTACAGGCATGAGCCACTGTGCAGGGCCATTTTTTCTTTTGCAAGTGGTTAGCAAACTGAAAACGTTTTTTTAAAAAGATTTGTTTTTCCAAAGGACATTGGGTATAGACCCCTGATAGAGAAATCAGAAAAAAGCAAAGTAGTTGTCATTAAAATAAAATGTCAGTTGTTTTTAAGCACAGTCTGAAAAACACGCAGTTCAGTGCCCTAATTTTACAGATGAAATGATTCAGAAAGGTTACTTGGGGCCAGGCGTGGTGGCTCACGCCTGTAATCCCAGCACTTTGGGAGGCCGAGGCGGGTGTATCACGAGGTCAAAAGATTGAGACCATTCTGGTCAACATCGTGAAACCCTGTCTCTACTAAAAATACAAAAAATTAGCTGGGCATGGTGGCGCATGCCTGTAATCTCAGCTATTCCGGCGGCTGAGGCAGGAGAATTGCCTGAACCCAGGAGGCGGAGGTTCCGGTGAGCCAAGATCTCGCCATTGCACTCCAGCCTGAGCCTCCATCTCAGAAAAAAAAGAAAGGTTAAGTAGATAGCTTTGTGAGGGTAGCAGTTTTTTCTGTCTCTTGTTCACGTTATATGAGAGCCTAGAACAATATAGGCAGTTACAAGTATTCATTAGACATGTATTAAATAAAGTCCACTTTGTTTCTTCTAATTCCAACTCTAGGTCTCTTTTTAAAATTTTTATTTATTTTAGAGACAGAGTCTCACTCTCACCCAGGCCGAAGTACAGTGTTGCCATCATAGGTCACTGCAACCTTGAACTCCCGGGCTCAAGCAGTCTTCCCTCCACAGCCTCCTGAGTAGCTGGGACTATAGGTGTATGCCAGCATACCCAGCTAACTTTTTAAAAAATTGTAGAGACTGATCTCAAACCCCTGGCTTCAAGTGATCCTCCCACCTAGACTTCCCAAAATGCTGCGATTACAGGCATGAGCTACCATGCCCAGCCTAAAAATCTCTGTTAACAGACTCTAATAAAATTCTTTTTAGAAACTTTGACGTTGTTTGGGAAGGGTAAGGAATAGAGAGCCAGAAAACCAGGTCTTCATAATCACTTTTACTTGTTTTCTTGGTGTAACTGCTACCATGTTTGCTCCCCTTATTCGAAGATACAGCTTGACTTGATAGAGTCTGTAAAATCTTTGTCTTAAACTTCTTTCTTTGGTGTTGTATTTCTATCCTGCATTTTTCCTTGAGTGATGTATGGATTTTTAGAATTATTTGTATTTCCATACCAAGTTATCAACTGAATATTTCTTACCTTTTACTCTGCCTTTTAGGATTCCTTCTAAAGCTGAGTTGTCAACATAGGAGGACTGAGTAAAATAATAGCCTGGTAATGATCTTGTTGGGATGTGGTGGGGGGGGGGTGCTCAGATTTAATAATAAACTGCTGCTTTTTAATTTTACTTTTAGGAAGCAAATGGTGGTCATTTTCAAATGCAAGTGTATTTTAATTCTTCCATATGCCCTTTTCCAGAATGAAACTATGGTTTTATCACTTTGTCAATAATGCAAGAAAGGTAATGGGAATTATTAAAATTCGCTATAGAAGATGTAAATAAATATACCATTCATACAACAATACTATCGGGTCAGTCACAGGAAACCCTTCAACTTTGAGGGCACATAAAACATTTAAAATGATACAAATCTCTCCAGTATATCTCAAATAAGTTCCTTTTGATCAGAGCCACATCAATGTCTGAGGTTTCTGGTCTTCATTTACAGCTAACTAGAAGCATCAGGCCCTCTCATGAACATACCCCTATGGTATTAAGGTAACTGTCTGAATACATAATTTCCTTCTAAGCTGATTAATAGATATCTCAAAGATCTTAAAGGATTCACTCTATATGTAAACAAGTGTCTTATATCTGGGTTTAACTTTTATTTTTTTGTTGCTATATATATTGCTTTAGTTGTTCATAATGTGTTTTCATACTTCTGGAGACTGGAAATCCAAGATCAGAGTGCCACCATGGTCAGATTTTGTTGAGGGCTCTCTTTCTGGCTTGCAACCAGCTGCCTCACAACAGTTCACAAATTTTGGAGAAATGCTGCTGATCCCAGGGCCAGAGTATGCAAAACTCCTGGGTCTCTGTATGTGGGAGAGTCGCTTAATACCTTTCATGCTGAAGGTATTAAGATAGAAGAATTTTCTTTCCTAGGAATGAGGCATCTTCATTGTCAGCATTGTTAGAAAAGATCATGTTACATATATTTATCTCTGGAAAAGCCACTATTTCCAATAGGCTAAGCATACTCAGAGTTGTCCAGAAGATGTAGATTAGTGAAAAGGTTGAAAGCTTTGATATAGCCCAAATTTTTGTGGAGAAAATAACTTACCATGCTTCGGGATATAATAATACCTTTCTTACAGAGTTGTTAAGAGAATTACATTAAATGAGGTACTATTTTTATTTATTTTTTGAGACAGAGTCTTGCTCTGTCGCCAGGCGCCAGGCTGGAGTGCAGTGGCGCGATCTCAGCTCACTGCAACCTCTGCCTCCCAGGTTCAAGCAGTTCTCCTGCCTCAGCCTCCCAGTAGCTGGTATGAGGTACTGTTTTTAAAGTACTTAGCCCTAGAAGGGGCTTAGCAATAGAGGCCCTCCCTTCCATTTTCTTCAGAACACCATTTTATAAATTCTTCAGATGGCAGAGCCATATGGGTTTTCTTCATGTGCCCAGGAGCAGCATGTAATAGGCACTCAGTTGAGTAACTGAACTTGGCTTCCTACTCATTATTGCCACTGACAAGAGTCTGTGTGTGCCAACTCCCTCTTGCCCTTTTTTGTATTTAAGGCTTAATCACTATTTTAGTCTTCTGTTTATTTTTTTCTGCTTTCCAGTCCTCCATCCCTTATTCTCACAAATCCATTCTTGGAAGGTTTCTGCTAATAGGCCCTACACCTTAACTAGTTTGCATATGGAAAGGTAAGTTTAATGGGTTTTAAGTTTTCTAAAATTGTGTGCCAAAAGCCATTAGTAACAGGAACTGAAGAAAAGCAGGATGAAGTAGTGAAAGGGAGTGGTAAAATGATGTCTTGCCTAGCCAGTGGCCAAGTCTTAACTTGTTTGCCTTAGGATTTCTGATTAATGGGTATTATGAAACGAGCCTGGCTTTGGAACCAGCAATACCTGGCTTCTTTACTGCTTAGCAACCATTTGAATTTGTATGAATTAGTGAGCTTTCATGGCCCTGTTCATTTGCCTGTAAAAGATGATAGTGATTCTTCACAGAATTGTTGGAGAAGTTTATCAGATTATACGTAGAAAAGCAAGATATCTGGCATGTAGTAGATTCTGAATCAATATTGGTTTTCTTTTCTTTTCTTTTTTTGAGATGGGGCCTCACTTTGTTGCCCAGGCTTGAGTGCAGTGATAGGATCATAGCTCACTGTAGCTTTGACCTCTCCGGGTTAAGATGATTCCCCCACTTCAGCCTCGTGAGTAGCTAGGACTACAGATGCATGCTACCATGCCCTGCTAATTTTTGTAGAGGCAGAGTTTTGCCCTGTTGCCCAGGCTCAAGTGATTCTCCCACCTCCACCTCCCAGAGTGCTGGGATTACAGCTGTGAGTCACTGTGTGTGGCCTGGTTTTCTTTTGACCCCTCACTCCTAGCACTCGTTGTGGGATCCGAGAAGGTTAATTGATGTTGTAGCAGGAATAATCTATACGTAATGCAGGAGATTTAGTCCAGTTGTTTACATAGCCTGTGTCTGTAGGCTCTGTCCATTAGCAGTGACTGGAACAGTTACCTTTGTCCTCAAGTATATTTGCAGTTTATGGAATGTAGGAGAGAAAAAAATACAAGAAAACATTTATCTCAGCTTAGGAAGCTCTGTAACTGTTAGTCTTGCATGAGAAAGAATAATCTAGGATGTACAGATGTAATCTGAGACTTCTGTTACAGATGTAACGGTTTGTGCTAGATACTCAGGGCATACAAATGTGAATGTTCTCTATACTCCAGGAGTTCTCTACCCCTCAGTAAGAGAGGAAAGGACTGTAAGAACTGAACATCTGTTTCCTTCATAAGGGCTGTGAGAATGCTGCTGAGAGTTCTGAAGAGGGAACAGTTCTTTTTGGTTAAAGTAATAGGGAATCTTAAGGGAAGAAATTAGGTAGAACTTCAACTGTAATCTAGGATGTACAGATGTAATCTGAGACTTCTCATTTTTGAAATCATGAAGGTTTTTAATTGTCTGTTTCCTTTAGGGTGTGTGGGTGTGCAAGCATGCACATTTTTTATGCTCATTAAAAATCTGTGTTTTTGGCATAGTTAGTGATACTTTATTGGCAGGAAGAGTATATTAAAATATTCAGTAATTAGTACTGAGTATACTGACCACTAAATTGATTCTAGCCTTCATACCAGAGCAGGATCCTATAAGCTTCCAGCTGTGCCAGACATTAATCCTTCAGCTTCTGGATTATGAGAAGGTCTGGGGCTAGTGTGGTGGGGTAAAGCAGGTGAATAGGACCACAACTATGACTCATTACTAACTGATTCAGAGCTATTTTAATATTTTCACAAAGATAATAGTTAAAATGCATACCTGGGTGCATACTGGCTATTAGCCTACTTCTTGGTAATTAAGTGTTCAGTGAATTCAGTGATTGCATTCTTAGATCTGATTCTACCTCTCAAAGTTAGTGTGAATTTATCCTAGTAGGACAGAGGAGCTTGTACTTTGCTGACTTTGATGTTTGTGTTCAGATAATAAAAACTGAAATCTGACTTTGATCTGGCTGAAAAAAGTTGGAATTTGATTCAGGAAAATACTAATGAAGCAAATATTTTCGATATTAAAATATTCCTTTGTTGGGGAGGTGGAATAATCATGCTATTATGAAAATCTTAGAATTCAGAGACATGGTTTTTATTTTCTCTCCATTTTTTTCTTTCTAAATGATGTAGTATGGTGGAAATAGTGACTTATAATCCTGTTCAGGTAACTTGCCTTGTTTCTGTTTTGCTGTATATTACTTATCAATTTTGCACATTTACAGTAGAGTTGGTAACCTTTTTATGTAAAATGTTTTTTTCCAATTAAATGCTTTGTAATGTTGGAATAATCCTATTTTGATGCTTTATTTTCTTTGAAGTTTCCTTACCTTTAAATTTATGATAATATCTTTTAAGTGAGCTCTCAGCATCAGTTAGTCTTGTGGTATTTCCCTGCTCCATTCCCAATGTCACATGCTCCCATTTCCCCTCAAAACCTTAATATCTTCTCTCCCTGCCTCCCTTTTCAATGATGTCTCTTATTTTACTAAGAAATCGAAAGCAGTCTGACAATCTGAAGATAATGTATTAATCTTCTGCCACCAAATCTATGTCTTCCTGCATATTACTATTCTTGCCTTATCTGAGACAAATTCAGATTATTTGGGTACAGAATTCCATTCTTTCTCTTTTAAGAATTTTGTCCCTCTGAGTATCTCTTTTACCATCAATTTTGACCTTAAACACCTGAACCTTATTTTATGCATTACATATGTAATCCTGACAGTTATGTATAACTTTTTTTTTTTTTTTTTTTTTAAGAGATGGGATCTCACTGTGTTGCCTGGGACAGTCTCAAACTCCTGGGCTCAAGTGACACTCCCACCTCTGCCTCCCAAAGTGCTGGGATTACAGACATGAGCCACCACACCTTGCCTATAAATTTAATTCACAATTCCTAGCAAATATTTATTTAGCTCCTCTTTATGTAACAGTTTGTGCTAGATACTCAGGGCATACAAATGTGAATGTTCTCTGTACTCCAGGAGTTCTCTACCCCTCAGTAAAAGAGGAAAAGACTGTAAGAACTGAACATCTGTTTCCTTCATAAGGGCTGTGAGAATGCTGCTGAGGGTTCTGAAGAGGGAACAGTTCTTTTTGGTCAAAGTAATAGGGAATCTTAAGGGAAGAAATTAGGTAGAACTTCAACTGTATCTAAAATGATGGGCACATTTTGAATTGTCAGGTAAAAATGCATGAATTAAAGGTAAGGAATTTTAAAAATGTACTTTGAGCAGTAGAGGGGTACAAGGGAGAGAGAGTAATGAAAAAATAGTTTTAGTAGGGCCCGGTGGCTCATGCCTGTAATTCCAGCACTTTGGGAGGCCGAGGTGGGTGAATCATCTAAGGTCAGGAGTTCGAGACCAGCCTGGCCAACATCGTAAAAGCCCATCTCTACTAACAATTCAAATATTAGCTGGGTGTAGTAGCAGGCACTTTTAATCCCAGCTACTCAGGAGGCTAAGGCAGGAGAATTGCTGGAACCTGGGAGGCGGAGGTTGCAGTGAGCTTAGATCATGCCATTGCACTCCAGCCTGAACAACAAGAGCAAAACTCCATCTCAAAAACAAAAAAAAAGAAAGAAAGAAAAGACAGACTAGGTTTTACAAATATGTTGGGACTGTTAATGGAGTTTCCTGGAAATTGTCCTAAGAAGATTATACTTCGTATGGATCAAAGAAGAGCCACTGAAATTTGTGTCAGAAGGAATGTTAAAAAGTACTCTGGTGACCTTAGTGAATTAGAGGGAAGTGAAAGTGGAATAAAGGGAGGTCAGAGAATTTTTCAAACCAAATCCTATTTCATATGCATGCCCTAGAAAGATCCTGTGATTTTTTTTTTTTGGTATAGGGTCTAGATTTGCATGAAATGTTTGTTTCATAAATTTTAATTTTTATGTTAGGTTTGCTTGAAGCAGGAAGAGAATCAGTTTTCCTTTGGTGAGAATCTAGTGCGTGAAAGATTATGTTACTGAGAGATATATCCTTGGGGTAGATCTTGTGCTAATTTAGTCTTGCTGAGGTGGGCATACATGCTTATAGAAAATCATAGGCTGTATCTTGCTGCTGGTACATGATGGTATCAGTCAGGCTGACCAGCTGAGCAGCTATATCAAAAAGATTATAGACCATTTGTTAAAAATCTTTTATTTCTCCATTCAGATTGGTACCAGGGAGTAGATAATGTGTTAGAATCATTTGTTTTCCTTTTTTATTTAACATACTTCACTTGACACTAAGAATATAAGAATTCTTTCGAGATTATATAAAAACTGAATTTTTTAGGTTTTTGTTTGTTTGTTTTTATGCAGGGTCTCACTCTGTCAACCCAAGCTGGATTACGGTGGCACTATCACTGCTCAGTGCAGCCTTGATCTCCAGGGATCAGGTGATCCTCCCACCTCAGCCCCCTGAGTAGCTGAGACTACAGGTGTACACCACTGCACCTGCCTAATTTTGTGTAATTTTTGTAGAGATGGAGTTTCGCTGTGTGGCCCAGGCTGGTCTTGACCTCCTGGACTCAAGCAGTGTGCTGCCTCAGCCTTCCAAAGTGTTGGGATTACAAGCATGAACCACTACATCTGGCCATTTTTTAGTTTTTCTGTTTTCTTTCTGTATTATTTTTGTTATTTTATTTTATTTATCTTTCAAGACAGGGTCTCACTCTGTCACCCAGGCTGAAGTGCAGTGGTGCAGTCTTGGCTCACTGGCTCACTGCAGCCTTGACCGGCTGGGCTGAAGTGAGCCTAGCACCTCAGCCTCCCAAGTAGCTGGGACTACAGGCACAAGCCACCACACTTGCCTAATTTTTTATTTCATTCTTGTAGAGATGAGGTCTCATGATGTTGCCTAGGCTGGTCTCAAACTCCTGGACGCAAGCAATCCCCCCCGCCTCAACCTCCCAAAGTACTGGGATCACAGGCATGAGCCAACGTGCCCAGCCCATTTTTTAGTTTTGCAATGATTATTTGAAAGGCACTGTATTGGGGTATTTGGTGGGTGCAATAATCAAACTAACTTATTAATTATAAAATGCCTTCTTTTTTTTACATTTTTGCCTCTGAAATTGGGGTTCATTTTAGAATAACTGGAATTTTATTTATGTACTTATTTATTTATTTTGAGATGGAGTCTTGCTCTTGTCACCCAGGCTGGAGTGCAGTGTGGCACGATCTTGGCTCACTGCAACCTCCGCCTTCTGAGTTCAAGCAGTTCTTCTGTTTCAGCCTCCCGAGTAGCTAAGATTACAGATGTGCACCACCACGCCTGGCTAATTTTTGTATTTTTAGTAGAGATGGGGTTTTGCCATATTGGCCAGGCTGGTCTTGAACTGCTGACCTTGTGATTCACCGGCCTTAGCCTCCCAAAGTGTTGGGATTACAGGCGTTAGCCACCGTGCCCCGCCAAATCACTGGAATTTTCAACTTGCTTTCCATAAAGTAGAAGTCATGATGTAGTTGTGTGAATATCTGCCATTGATACCTCCTGTGGTAGCATGAATAATGGGTCCCCCAGCTGTGTCCATGTCCTAATTCCTGAAACCATTGCAGTTGTGATTAAGTTAATGATTTTGAGATGGAGTTTTCCTGGAACTTGATGATAGGTCTGTTATAATCACAACAGTTTATTAGAGAGACACAGGACAAGTCAGAGCCAGCAGCAAAGGTAATGTGCAGACAGAAGCAGAGGTAAGAGTGCTTCTGGAGAAGGAAGCACTCTATAGAGATGGAGGACGGGGCCATAAGCCATGAAATACCAGTGGCCACTAGAAGCTGGAGAAGGCAAGGAAATGGGTTCTCTCTTCAGAATGTCTGGGGGGAACCAGCCCTGTCCCTTAACACTGACTGTAGCCCAGTGAAACTGATTTTGGACTTCTGACCTTCACTACTGTGAGAGAATAAGTTCGTGTCGTTGTAAACACTGACTTTGTTGTAGTTTGTTATAGTAGCAGTAGAAAATATACCTGTTAAGATTAAAAAAAAAATAGTGGCAGTATCAAAACATACCTTAGATGTAATGAAGTACAATATATTTTTATTTATTTATTTCTGTTTTTTGTTTTGTTATTTCTTTCTGCCACAAACCCTGGCATTCTTTTTGTTATGAACACTGTTCTTATACTTGAACAGAGTAAAAAATGTAAAATGCCAAAGTAGAAGAAAGACCTGTTTGTTTTTGTATTATGGTATAAATTATTTTACATAGTGAAAGCTTTTGAAGCTACTTGTTCTTTGTTTTTAAGTAGAGTATAGTATTCCTTAGTGATACATTGTGATAAGTGCCTGATACAGAAATACTTGAAGATTGTTTACTAGACTTCATTTTATAAAAATACAGTAATAGTTTCCATGAGCCAGCCATTACACTACGCTTTGGGGATAGGATGGAGCTAAGAGCAAACTAGACTCAATTTTTTCACTTGCAGAATTTACAATTAGTTAAAGTTCACCGTGAAGTTCTGTCACAGGGGTCCAAACTACTGTGGAAGCAACATTATATAATGGCATGCATTCACTTGTAGGATTAGAGAATGATTTCCTAGAGGTGGAGCTGAGCTGAGATCTGAAGAATAAGTTAAGAATTGGTCTGGTGGACTGGGCACGGGGGCTCACACGTGTAATCCCAGCACTTTGGGAGGCTGAGGTAGGCAGATCACCTGAGGTTGGGAGTTCAAGACCAGCCTGACCAACGTGGTAAAACCACGTCTGTACTAAAAGTACAAAAATTAGCTAGGCATAGTGGCGGGGACCTGTAATCCTAAGCTACTCAGGAGACTGAGGCAGGAGAATCGCTTAAACCTGGGAAGCGGAGGTTCCAGTGAGCTGATATCGCGCCATTGCACTCCAGCCCAGGCAACAGAGTGAGACTCCATCTCAAATAATAATAATAAAAAAATTGGTCAGTTGAAGTGGAAGAGGGTCTTTTGGAAGGTTCCTGGTAAAGGGAAAAGCCTATCTGAAGACTGAGAGGTGAGGAAGTATGACTTGAAAAAATTTATTGTGATAAGGATGTGTAAAGAGCAGTGATTGCAGCCTTTTCATACTCATAGTGCTAAAATTTTTGGCGGTCTTCTTAAAGGAATTACACTTTGAACCCTTGTAAAAAAGTTAATATATCACATATTCACTTGATTCCCTTCAGAAACCTTTTAAAAGACAGCTTAAAGTAAAACCATCTTCTGCCCTGATGAACCTCTTTTTAGGGCCTCTTAAGGCAAAACTTAAACATACAATCTTACTTGATGTGGTACGGTATCTTCTTTGCTTTTTTGTGGCCAGCTATATTTTTTCCCACCAGCTTAGCATTCTATTTGATTTGACCATATCAGTAGGCATCAAAAATGTAGCAAAATTAAATTTTATTTATTGATCAAATGTTGGCAGAGGCATATGGAAGACTTGCATCATACTGGTATATTTAGGCATACCTCTTGAAAATTATTGTGTAAAGAGGTGAGTGGTAAAGCAGGAGTGAGAAGCAAGGAGAGACTTTGCATAGTTTTCTGTTTACTGCTGTGACAAATTGCCACAAATCGATGACTTAAAACAACATGAACTTCTAAAGGTAAGAAGTCTACCTGAGCTATATTCAAGGCGTCTACAGGGCTGCATTTCCTTCTATTGAATCTAAGGGAGAATTAATTTCTTGCCTTTTTCAGCTAGCTTCTAGATGCTGCCCACATTCCTTGGCTCATGGCCCACTTTCTCCATGTTTAAAGCCAGCAACATTGCATCTCTCTGAGGATTCTTCTATTGTCACATCTCCCTCTGACTCTCTTCTGCCCCTCCTGTTCTGCTTTTTTTGTTTGTTTTTTGAGGCACTCCAGCCCTGTTGCCCAGGCTAGAGTGCAGTGGCTCGATCTCAGCTCACTGCAACCTCTGCCTCCCAGGTTCAAGCAATTCTGCCTCAGCTTCCCAAGTAGCTGGAACTACAGGCGTGCACCATCATGCCCAGCTAATTTTTGTATTTTTAATAGAGATGGGGTTTTACCATGTTGGTCAAGGTGGTCTTGAACTCCTGACCTTATGATCCATCTGTCTCAGCCTCCCAAAATGCTGGGATTACAGGTTTGAGCCTCCTCACCCAGGCTATTCTGCTTTTGAGGATGCTTGTGATTATATACCTGGGTAACCAAGCATGCACTCTCTTTTAAGGTCAGCTGATTACATCCTTAATACCATGTGCAACCTTAATTTCCCTTTGCCAGGTATCCTAACATATTCACAAGTTTCAGAGATTAGGATATGGACATGTTTTATTGGCCATGTTAAAGAATTTGATTTTTGGCCGGGCATGGTGGCTCAAGCCTGTAATCCCAGCACTTTGGGAGGCCGAGGCGGGTGGATCACGAGGTCAAGAGATCGAGACCATCCTGGTCAACATGGTAAAACCCCGTCTCTACTAAAAATACAAAAAATTAGCTGGGCATGGTGGCGCGTGCCCGTAATCCCAGCTACTCAGGAGGCTGAGGCAGGAGAATTGCCTGAACCCAGGAGGTGGAGGTTGCGGTGAGCCGAGATCGCACCATTGCACTCCAGCCTGGGTAACAAGAGCGAAACTCCGTCTCAAAAAAAAAAAAAAAGAATTTGATTTGTTTTTTTTTTAATGGCAAGAGAAACCATTAGAATGCATCAAACCAGGGAGTAACAATATCATGCTTTTTAGGAAAATCACCCTGGCTATATTTGATGTGGTCATTTGCCTACAAAATTGTGTCATACAATTAATAGATCATTTCCAGCACCTTTTTCTAATGATGTATAAAAAACTTTGCAGTAATTTTAGATTTATGGAAGTGTTGCAAAGATAGTACAGAAAATATAATACCCTTCAGTCAGCTTCCTCTAACATTAATAACTTACGAAACTGTTTTTGTTTGTTTGTTTGTTTGAGAAGGAGTCTCACTGTCTTTCCCAGGCTAGAGTGTAGTGGCGTGATCTCAGCTCAATGCAACCTCCACCTCCTGGGTTCCAGAGATTCTCCTGCGTCAGCCTCCCGAGTAGCGGAGACGACAGGCGCTTGCCACCGCACCTGACTAATTGTTGTGTTTTGTGTTTTTAGTGGAGATGGGGTTTCTCTATGTTGCCCAGGCTGGTCTCAAACTCCTGACCTTGATTAATCTGCCCACTTTAGCCTCCCAAAGTGCTGGGATTACAGACATGTGGGCACCCAGCCTATCTTCCAAAACTTTGATACATTTGTCAAAATCAAGAAATTAACATGGATGAAATACAGTTAACTAAACTACCAATTTTATTGATATTTCACCAGTTTTTACACTAACGTCTTTTATTTCTGTTCCAGGATTTAATTCAGGATATGTTGCATTTAATTGTCATGTCTCCTTAGCCTGTAGTCTGGCAGTTTTTTAGTCTTCTCTTGTCTTTTTTTTTTTTTTTTACTGACCTCCTCAGTTTCAAGAGTACTGATTAGGTATTTTGTAGACAGTTCCTCACTTGAGTTTGCTGATGCTTTCTCATGATTAGATTGGGCATATGAATTTTTTCTGAGAATACCACAGAAGTGAAATATGCTTCTTATTGAGTCATTTCAGGGTTTAGATGATACCAGCTTGTTTTATTACTGATCATGTTAACCTAGGGCACTTGGTTAAGAGGGTTTCTTAGTCAGCTCAGGCTGCTATAATGAAACACCACTGGGTGAGGCTTAACAGACATTTGTTTTTTTTGAGGCAGTGTCTCACTGTCACCTAGGCTGGAGTATAGTGGCTCGATCATGGCTCACTGAAGCCTTGACCTTCCAGGCTCAAGCAATCCTCCCACCTCAGCCTCCCAAGTAGCTGGAACTGCAGGCATGCGCCACCATGCCTGGATAATTTTTCTGTTTTTTTGTAGAGACTAGAGTTTTGCTGTGTTGCCCAGGCTAGTCTTGAACTCTTGGACTCAAGCAGTCTGCCCGCTTTAGCCTCCCAAATTGCTGGGATTACAGGCATGAGCCATTGCGTCCAGACATGTATTTTCACAACAGTTCTGAAGGCTGGAAGTTTGAGATCAGAGTGTCAGCATGGTCATATTCTAGTGAGGTCCCTCTATTCATCTTGTCACTGTATACTCACATGGCCTGGCCTTGGTATGTGCACATGGAGAGATCTCTCTCTTTTAATAAGGACACTCATTTTATCATGGTAGTCCTGGCTTTGTGACCTAATGTAAATTACTTCCCAAAGGCCCCACCTCTTAACACCATCAGATTTTGGCCTTCAGCATAGTTTTGGGGACATAAACATTCAGTCCATAATAGCGGGATGTCTACAAGGGTCTTCCTCTGTAAAGTTATTTTTTCTGTTTCATACTCTATTAGGAGTGATTCACTTAACTCCAACCTACTTTCAAAAGAAAGAGAAGCTGGATGTAGTGGCTCTTACCTGTAATCTCAGTACTTTGAAGCAAAAAGTTTACTTGAGGCCAGGAGTTTGAGACCAGCCTGACTAATGTAGACCTCCTCTCTGCAAACAAAGTAAAATTATTACCAGGGAGTAATAATTGCCTGTAGTCTCAGCTACTTTAGCGGCTGAGATGGGAGGTTTGCTTGACCCCAGGGCTTCAGTGTTACAGTGAGCTATGATTGCACCATCGTAGTCCAGCCTGGGTGACAGAGCAAGACCCTGTCTCTTAAAAATGGGGGAAAAAAGGGGAATGGGAATTAAACTCTACCTCCTGCAGTGAGGTGTATCAAATGATTTGTGGACATATGTTCAGATCACCACAGTAATTAGTAAATATTCTATGGCAGATACTTTGAGGCTGTTCTACCATTCTTTTCTTGAAATTTCACTCTTGAACTTTGCTTACTCTCACATGCAACAATTAGGACTGTGCAATTTTTTTTTCTTTTTAAAGAGCCAGATTCTTCCTCTGTTGTTCAAGCTGGAGTATAGTGGCTATTCACAGTTGCAGTCCCACTACTGATCAGCATGAGAATTTTGATTTGCTTTATTTCCTGTCTCTGTCAGTTTACCCCTCCTTAGGCAACCTGGTGGTTCTCTGCTCCCAGGAGGTCACTGTATCTACTTAGTGTAGTTACCCAGTCAGCATAACACATTATGGCCCAGAACTCCTGGGCTCAAGGGATCTTCTCTCTTCAGCCTTCCCAGTAGCTGTGACCACAGATATTTGCCACAGCACCAGCTACTATGGATTTCTAATGGTAATTTTCTCTTTCCCTGTTTCTTATAAGGGAGATTTGCCCCTTTAATCCCATTTTAAAATTTATTCAATCATTTGTGTATGTTATTATAAACTCAAATATTTTATTCTTTTGGGGTATAATCTAATGCTATATAAATATAGAGAGAGACGAGGTCTTGCTCCATTGCCTAAGCTGGACTGCAGTGGTGCACTCATGGCTTGCTACAACCTTAACCTCCTGGGCTCAAGTGATCCTCTCAAGTAGCTGGTGCCATCTGCCTAGCCAATTTTTTTTTTTAAGAGACAGAGTCTCACTATGTTGCCCAGGCTGGTCTCAAACTCCTTTCCTCAAGCAATCCTCCTACCTTAACTCCCAAAGTGCCAATACTATTGATACTTATTTTTGTTGCTCAGATTATTCTAGCTGTGGCTATTGGGAGTTCTTTCAGGTTGGCTTCTGTGTCCTTTTCCCCCCATCCTTTTGTTGTTTGGGTACTTCCTTTCTGACACTACAAGTTGCTCTTACCTTGTACTTGCCCTATTCCAACACAAAAATCAGCTCTATGTCCAAGAGACTCTGATTTCTTTTATAGGAGGATGGTACTTAGAAACCAAGAATTAGGCCTTGGATATGCTTATTACTACTGGAGTGTCACTGCTTTAGGCTCTCAAAGTGGACAGAGCTAGGAAATATGAGTATGTGTATGTATATGCTAACCCATCTGTAATTATTTTTGTATCTGTTCATCTGTATTAACCTAAACATCGTTCAGTTAGATTATTAGACATTTGTAATTCAAGCAGACTGATCTGTGTCACAGTCTGTATTGTAACCTAGGTTTTCTTGACATCCTGGTTTATCTTTTAAGGAAAATTTGCTTATGGTATATTTTCTTTCATTCTCTGTAGAGTACAGCTCTCTAGGTTTAGGTAAATGCAGGTAATCATTTATCTGTTACGCCACCACAGTACCATATGGGACAGTTCCATTACCATGAAAAAAACAAATTCCTCTTGTAGTCAGTGCCTCTCACCAGCCCCTGACAGCTATTGCTCTGTTCTCTATCCCTGTTATTCTGAATGTCCTATAAATGGAACCATATAATATGTAGCATTTTGGATCTGGCTTCTTTCTATTTTGTTTTCCTTTTTAAAAAAAATTTTTTTTTTGAGGTCTGGCTTCTTTCACATAGCTACATTCATTCATCCAGCTGCACAAATTGATATTCTGTTCCCTTTTATTTCTAAGTAGTATTCTGTTGTATGTGTGTGCTGTGATTATTTGTCCCTTTCTCTGTTGTCAGACATCTTGGCCATTTCCAGTGTTTGGTAGTTACACAAAAAGCTGCTCTAAACATTCATGTACTGGCTTTTGCATGAACACAAGTTTGCAGCTCACTTAGTTAAATAAGAGTGGGACTATTAGGTCACATAGTAAATATATACTTAAGTTTATAACAAATTGCCAGATTATTTTTCAGGGTGGCTATACTATTATGTATTCCCTCCAACAATGAGTGAAAGTTTCTCTTTGCCAGCATTTGATATTTTCGGTTTTTGATAGTGTCTTGTAATTTTAATTTGTATTTTCCTGATAACGAGCATCTTTTCATGTGGTTATTTTACATTTATATATCTTTTTTGGTGATTATCTTTTCAGGTATTTTACCAATTTTTGATTGGTTTGCCTATTTTTTTGTTGTTGAGTTTTAAGAGTTCTTAGTGCATTCTGGATACAAGTTTTTTAATTGAATATCTAATTTGCAAACATTTTCTTTGTTATTGTTTTAATTTTCCTAAACATTTTCTTGACTGCGTCTTTTTTTTTTTTTTAAGACAGAGTTTCCCTCTTGTCCCCCAGGCTGGAGTGCAATGGCATGAGCTCATCTCACTGCAGCCTCCACCTCCTTGGGTTCAAGCCATTCTCCTGTCTCAGCCTCCTGAATAGCTGGGATTACAGGCACGTGCCACCACCCCTGTTAATTTTTGGATTTTTAGTAGTGACGGGATTTCACCATGCTGGCCAGACTAGTCTGGAACTCCTGACCTCAGATGATCCATCCACCTCAGTCTCCCAAAGTGGTGGGATTACAGGCGTGAGCCACCAGGCCTGGCCAACTGTGTTTTATCTTTTAATCTCCCTACTTCCTTTCACAGAGCAAACATTTTTTTTCATTTTGGTAAAGTCAACTTTATCAATATTTTCTGTTGCTGATTATGCTTTTAGTATCATAGGTAATGTTGAGGCTCAGAAAACAAACCTCAGGCTGGGCGCAGTGGCTCATGCCTATAATCCCAACACTTTGGGAGGCCGAGGCAGGAGGATTGCCTGAGCCCGGGAGTTTAAGACCAGGCTGGCCAACATGGCGAAACCCTGTCTCTACTAAACATGCAAAAATTAGCCAGGTATGGTGATGGGTGCCTGTAATTCCAGCTACTAGGGAGGTTAAGGGAGGAGAATCACTTGAACCCTCAGGTGGAGGTTGCAGTGAGCTGAGATCACAGCACTGCACTCCAGCTTGGGTGACATAGCAAGACTCTTTCTCCAAAAAAAAAAAAAGAAAAGAAAGAACAAAACTCCAAGAAAGAGAGAGAGAGAGAGAGAAAGAACAAAACTCCAATATGAAGGCCTTAGAAGTAGCCTCAGAAGTAAAAGTTTTTCTATCTTTCTGTTGCCCTCCTGTCTCTGAGTCCCTTTCTCCCTCGAGGGCAGCCGTAGAAACCAAATTCCCTCTTCCCCAAGGCAGGTCATAGAAACTAGAACCCCTTTGCCCCAAAGCAAGCCGTTAACCGAAAAATATTACTGTAACTTTTCCTCTGCCCTATCTGTAAAAACTGGCCTTAAAGAAATTATCTCACCTACCTTGTTTGAGTGTAGGTCATAAGAGAGGGTCCTGCTCCATAAGCAGAAGGAAAGATTGTGTGCTCAGAGATGCCAAGATGAATCTAAATACATAGGCCTTCCTGGGTTTCCCCATCCAGTCTCTTCACATTAGATTATATAGCCTTTTTATCCAAACATATTTCTGCATGGCTGTCCATACTTTGTTGAACCTAAGCATAAAAATGGACAATTTCCTCTGTGTCTTTGGGTCTCATTCTGAAAGCTCCCATGTATTACATATTAAATAAATTTGTATGTCTTTTTTCCTGTTAAACTGTCTTTTGCAAGATGATTTTTCAGCACACCTTCAGAGGGCCAATTTGACCTCTGAGTCAGACCTCAGAGCTGCCCTTTGACCTCTATAGTAAGCATTTATTGTAAATCCCGGATTCCTTTCAAAAATCTATATTTTCACTTTCTTGATTGTTGTAACCTCTAAAGTAAGCTTTAAAATTGGGTAATGTGAGTCCTCCAACTTGTTCTTTTTCAGTTATTGTTTTTAGTAACTATGCATGTCCATAGAAACTTTAGAATCAGCTTGTTGATATCTACAAAAAACGCCTGCTGGCATTTTTTATTATTATTTCATTGAATCTAAAGATCCAAATTGACTTAAGTTGCATCATAATATCAAGTCTTCTAATCCATGAACACAATATGTCATTCCATGTCTTTAACTCCTTGATTTCTTTCATCAGTGTTTTGTAGTTTTCTTTATATAGATTCTGAATGTATTTCATTAGACTTTTATCTAAGTACATCTTTTTTTGTGCTATTATAAATGATGCTGTTTTTTAAAATCTTAATTCCCCTTGTTACTGATCTTTAGAGATGTAATCGATTCTTATATATTGACTTTATATTCTGTGACCCTGATAGTCGTTAGTTCCAGGCATTTTTTGGAAGATTTTCTTGAGATTTTCTACTTAGACAGTCATGTCATTCTGCAAATAAAGACGATTTTACTTACTCCTTTGCAGTCTATCTGCTATTTATTTATTTTTCTTGCCTCACTGAAGTAGCTGTTAGATCTTGTACATTATCGAATAGGAGTGATGAGAAAGGACATCTTGCCTTCCATGTAATTAATGTTAGGACAAAAGCAGTCTGTTCCTTACCATTAAGTATGGTTTGCTATAGGTTTTTAGTAGATAGTTCTTATAGGTCAAGAAAGTTTCTTTCTCTTCCTAGTTTATTGAGAGTTTTTATCATGAATGGATGCCAAGTTTTATCTAATGTATTTCTATTTCTATTGATGTGATTATATAGTTTATCTTCTTAAGTCTGTTAATATGGTGAATCACATTGAATGTATTTCAAATGTTCAACCAGCCTTGTATTGCTAATATGAACCCCATTTGGTCATGATGTATTTTACTTTTAATATATTGCTGTATTCTATTTGCTGAAGTTTTGTTCAATGATAGAGCTTATAGCCAAGTTAAACAAGTACTTTTCCTCAAGATAACATTTATACTTCAGTGTACAATAACAGTCCTTTACAATTACTCCCATTTTTATCACAGAGATTATTGTTTTTAGAGTAATAAAATTAATAGTTTTTGCTGCTTTATTCAGGACATTCTTAGGGCAACTGGCTTAAAAATATATGCGAGTAGATGGTGGTGAAAAATATAGTAACAGCTAGTATTGCTTGGTGCTGTAATATTGGGGTTTAGAGGTGCCCCCTCAGTTCCCCTGAGAGGGCATTTCTCCAGGTTCTTGGTCAATCACTCCCCAAGAATGGGTGAGGAGACCACGGCGCAGTGTGCAGTAAATGCTGGACTCAAGAAATGTTGTAGAAAGTGATTTTATTTAGGTAGAGAGAGAAAAAGGAGGAGAGAGAAAGGAACAGCTAACTCACACTGAGTGAGAGAAAGAAAATCTGCTCTCACACGGAGTGAGAACGGTTCCCAGAGGGGGAAAACCAGAGAAGGAAAGCTCCTCTCACACTGAGTGAGATAATCCAGAAAGATGGAATCCAGGAGAGGAAACGATATATTGGGGTTTAGGAGGGGAACACAGGCTTCCATGAGAGAGTGTGGAAGGAGACTCCAGATGGAAAATCCAAGATAGAGAAAAACAGCTTCCACAAGAGAGTGTTCGTGGAAGGAGATCCAAACATGGAGTCCCAAGGGGTGTGGAAGAAGGAGACTTTTCACCTGGAAGGAACCCCCACCTTCCTTAAGACCCCAGGCCAATGAAAGGAGTTCCTTAGAACTTCCCGCTGGAGTGATTGACTTTTAATTCTTCCCCCTCGGCAAAAATGTGAACAGTGTTAAATCTCCCTGATGGATTGAGATGGGAGGCGGGCATGGCACTGGGAAGTTCCTGCCCTTAAAACTACACCCCCTTGTGGACCCAGAAAGAGAACACATCCCCTCAGTGCCACTGCTTCAGTTTGTGCCGCAGGGTTTGCATTGCAGCCATCATTGCTGTTGTATCAATAGTACAACTGTCAACACAGTGAAAAAGGCAAGTATCATCATAGTACCATTATGAAAATAGTTTTTACTTGTGGATTTTCCCCAAAGAGTTTCTGGCACTGCTAAGGTTTTATATACTATGAGAATTTCTGTTCTATCTCTTTATTAATTTCTTAGAACTACTGAAACAAATGGCTACAGACTAGGTGGCTTAAAACAACAAAAATGTATATTTCTGCAGGTCTGAAGAGAAATATGTATTTCTGCAGGTCTGAAGACCAGAGGTCTGAAATTAAGATGTTTTCAGGGCCACTGTCTTAGTCCATTTTGTGCTACTGTGACAGAATACCTGAGACTGGCTAGTTTATAATGAGCAAAAATTTATTTCTCACAATTCTGGAGGCTAGGAAATCTGAGATCAAGGTGCCAGCATCTGGCTAGGGCCTTCTTGCTTTATCATATCATGGCAGAAACCATCACATGGCAGAAGGACAAAGGTGGGGGCAGAGAAAAGGAGACTAGCCCTTTTATACCAATCTGACTTCTGCAGTAGTGACATTAATACAGTCATAAGGGCACAGCCTCTTAATACTGTTACAATGGCCATGAAGTTTCAACATGGGTTTGGAGGAGCAAACATTTAAACCATAGCAGTCATGCTCCCTTCTGTAGGCTCCTAGGGGAGAATACGTTCATTGACTCTTCTTGCTTGTGTTTGATTCTTGGCATTCCTTGGATTTTGGCTACATCCACTCTGTGCTTCAACTTCATATTGCCTTCTCTCTGTTTATGTGTATGTCTTCTCTTCTGTATGTGTATTTTATAAGGATACATGTGATTGCATTTAGAACCCACTCAAATAATCCAGCAGAGGCTCTTCTTAAGATCTTTAACCTAATTACGTCTTTCATCATTTAAGGCAATAATCACTCTTTTCCATATAATTTTCAAAGGATTGGGGGAATTAGGATGTGTACATATCTTTTGGGGGGGGCCACTCTTTAGCCCACTACATGCTTACTGATTATACAAGTGAGACTTTTGTGTTGTCCCACAGGTCTCTGTGAAAATGAATTTTGTTCATTTTTCTTCAGTCTTTTTTTTCTCTATGTTTCTTAGATTGGATCATTTTCTTGAGCAGTCTTCGAAATTGATCGACTCCATCAAGGATTTTTGAGTCTTCTGCCATGCTGAAGAGACCATTTAGCATATTTATTTGTTTTATTTTGAATATTTTAACTTTTTTTTTTTTAATTTTACAGACAGGGTTTCACCATTTTGGCCAGGATAGTCTCAATCTCCTGACCTCATGATCCACCCACCTTGGCCTCCCAGAATGCTGGGATCACAAGCATGAGCCACCGTACCTGGCCAAATATTATAATTTTTAAAATACTTTTCATTTCTCGTAATATCCCTCCTCTGTTTATTCACTGGAAACATTTCCCCCCAATTTTTGGACTATATTTGTAAAGACATTGAAGTCTTTGCCAAATTTAGTTTCTGGGCCCACTTTAATTCTGTTCACTACCTCCCTTTTTGCTGGGCATCTTGACATCTCCTATTTCTGCACAGTTAAGCTGCCACCTAGGGACTTGACCCAACAATTGCAGCTGATAGGAAGTTATTTTTAGTGAATTGAATGAGCACAAAAATTTATCTACAGATCTATTAATTATCATGTGGTTTATGTTTAAAAAGTGAAAACCTAAATGGCAAATAGAAAATTGATTAAAATATGGTAAATTTATGTAATGGAATACTATTCAGACATTAAAAATTATGGAAAGATATTCAAATCATGCTAAATGAAGAAATCATTTAAAAAGGTACATTATAATTCAACTTTTGCTTGACTAAATTATACATACATATGAAAAAAAATTCTGGGTGGATATACATCAGAATGTTAACAGAGGTTATCTCAGGGAGATTACAGATGATTTTTATTTGATCACTTTCTCTTTTTTTTTAACAATGACTATCACATTTGTGATAAGAAAGTTATTTTTCAAAAGTTTGACTATATGCGTAACAAATTTCTTTTCTCCTCCACAACTTTTATCTATATTTTAGAAGTATTAAAATAATAGCAGTCTTTTCATACATGCTGCAGAATCATTTTGAATTCCAAGAAAGATCACAGATGAATAATTACAGGAGTTTGGTCTTCAGATAAGTTAAACATAGTATGTGTATATATGTGCATAATTACTGTGTTGCTCTACTCTCAGAAAAATAGTTCTTTCTTAGAATACAATATTTGGAAGCCATAGAGCTTAAATGAAATATGGAAAGAAATTGAAGCAGGTATACTAGAAAAGAATAAGGGGAGAAACACTGAGGGCTGAAAATTTAATCTGCCATGAGAGGCAGAAACAACTGGAATCATAGACATATGCTGTAGACTTTCTGTCCAGTGTGGTGGTCACTAGCTGTACATGGCTGTTGATTGAGTACTTGACATATGGTTGATCAGATTGAGAAGTACTCTAAGTGTAAAATATACAATGATTTTTAAAGAAATAGTACAAAAAAGGCTGGGCATGGTGGCTCATACCTGTAATCCAAGCACTTGGGAGGCCAAGGCAGGTGGTTGGAGGCCAAGGCTGGCAGATCACCTGAGGTCGGGAATTCAAGATCAGCCTGACCAACGTGGTGAAATTCTGTCTTTAAAAAAAAGGGAAAAAAAGAAATCATACAAAAAAAAAGCAAAATATCTCAGTAATTTTAAAATACTGAATACATGTTAAAAATGATACACATTTATCTCTTTTTATTTAATTACGTTCAGATTTTTTTTATGCATTTGTAACATTTAGATCTTGATGTAAAGTAAGAAATGGTAAGCCTCCACATATACTTAGTTATGTTAGATATTCTTGCCCCCATGTTGTCCCAGAGTAAGTATCTTTCTTTGATAGGCTAGAAAGTAAATAGACTTATTCTGGTGGGTGACGCACTTTTGATAAATTTCAGCAGATAGAGCATTCCTGTTATTTTTAAAAGAATGACATTTGAATGGTTGGGACATAATGATTATTTCTTTCTTTTCAGATCGTGTAGCATGGATATGCCAAGTCAGTCATTAAGTCAGTAGATATTTAAACAGATTTCTCTAAATCTAACTTGGCTCTTCATTGATAAATTCTACTAGTGGAGAGTTTTCTAACACTATAGTGAAAGGTAGCACATCCATCTTTTAATGTGTTTAAATAGAAAGGAGGACAACATTTTACTTTTGTCGTGTTCATGAAAGATTTCTAATAGACTTCATTTCCTTAAGTAAAGAAATTCAGATGAATTATGACCATGTAAAATAATCCGTAAGAAAAGTAAACTGTACACCTGGTAAAATAGTGTTATCAGTATTTTGGTTCTCTGTATACTTCTTGGAATTATAAGAGGAGTGTAGATGATATTTTCCCCTTGCAGCTTGACTATGTAAGTTATCTTTATGATGGCCATAGAATATAATTACAGGATAAGAAATGAAGATCCCATTGCATTATTTAGTAGGAATTAAAACAATTAGAAAATCCACACTTTATTCTTATCTCTTTTATAAACAAATATTTTGATACATTATTATGTCAAAGAGTATAGTGTACTTCCTTTGTGTATTTGTGTCAGTGGAGTTAAAACGGCTTATTAGTTTCCTGTTACATTATGCTTTCATTTGAGATAATGGCACCGGTACCTGTTTTCTTCCACAGGACAGAAAAACTAGATTCCAAGGTAATTAAGATTTGCCCAAAACTCAAAGAAAAGTAATCAGAACTAAGACTAGAATTCCATTGTTGGGACAATTAGCCATTTGTAGTGAGGGGCAACAGATCATTGGTTAAGAGCATGAACTTGAGCCAGATTCTAGCCCAGTTAGTTCCTAAGCGTATAACTGTGTTAAACATATTCACTTTTGTGCCTCATTTAACTTACTGATAAATGGGTATAATACTATTTGCTTTGGAGGATTAAATAAGTTAATATATGTTAAGCATTTGGAACATTGAGTGGCATATAATGTGCTTATTTAATAACATTAATATTAGGATTAATGTTTTGGTATAAAATAAATATATGCCATTATTATCAAAGATATAAATATATACAAATGAAAGTATAAAACATTAAAATAAAACATGGTTTTATAGTTTTATAATCTTGATATGGAGAAACCTCTACTAAGTATGATTTAAAAATCTGTCAAGCATAAAAAACAATTTTACTACACAATGATCAAGAAACTGTAGCAAAAGATACCATGAACAAAGTCAAAACATAACAGTAACCTGGGGAGAATACTTACAGCGCATAACATTAGGCTAATTTTCTACTCTGTGAGAACAGTTACGAATTACTAAGGAAATCACAATGCTGTAGAAGAAAAGCAAACAGCAGAGAAAAACCCAAATGAGAGTCTCAGCATCATTGAAAGTTAACTACTGTAAACTAAAATGTTTCTCACTTTTCAGATTGGAAAAGATTGAAATAGACTCAGTGTTGGGACAATGAGGCAATCTTAAGCATTATTGATGGGAGGTATAAATTGGCAAACTTTTTAGGAGATATTTGCCGCTGGGCAGGATGGCTCACACCTGTAATCCCAGCACTTTGGGAGGCCGAGGTGGGTTGATCACAAGGTCAGGGGTTTGAGACCAGCCTGACCAACATGGTGAAACCCTGTCTCTACTAAAAATACAAAAATTAGCCAGCGTGGTGCACGCATGTGTAATCCCACCTACACAAGAAGCTGAGGCAGGAGAATTGGTTTTGCAGTGAGCTGAGGTCATGCCACTGCACTCCAGCCTGGACAAAAGAGCGAGACTCCGTCTCAAAAAAAGTAGCTAGGATTACAGACGCCTGCCAGCACGCCTGGCTAATTTTTGTATTTTTAGTAGAGATGGGGTTTCATCATGTTATCCATGCTGGTCTCGAACTCCTGACCTCAGGTGATCCACCCATCTCAGCTTCCTAAAGTGCTGGGATTACAGGCCTGAGCCACCGCACCCGGTCAAACAAAAACCTTTTGAACTTCCAGTTTTGACTTCTAGAAATTTGTCTTAACAGCTTCATCATGGAAGTTGACCTCATAAATATAAATTATATTTCACCCCCAAGATAAATATTCATCAATGGAGATTTGGTAAATAATGTTATATCTCTACAATGAAGTACTATATGTAAATTTTTTAAAGAATAATGAGGATTTATATATGGTAACACAGAAGGATATTCAGCATATATTAAATAAAATAAAAAGCAAGTTGCAGAACTGTAATATGATCCTTTTTATGTGTTTAAAAAATCAAGTAAATTATATACATGCTTACATGTGCATTACATAGACATGGATATACAAAGGATACATAACCATTAACTGTATCTATATCTCAGAAAAAGGATATAAGCTACTAGGCAGAGATTTTTACTTTATATTCTTCATTGAATTTTTTTCTACAGTGGTTATATTGTCACTTTTATAGTTATGGGAAAAAAACTAAAAAAGTTTCGACTGTGTACAAGGGCTCACGCCTATAATCCCAGCATTTTGGGAGGTTGAGGGAGGAGGATTACTTGAGTCCAGGAGTTTAAGACCAGCCTGGGCACACAGTGAGACCCTGTCTCTACAAAAAATAAATTTAAAAACATTAGTTGGCCAATGGTGTAATGGAGACCAGCCTGGGCAACACAGTGACAGCCCATATCTGTAGAAAATAAGTAAGTAAAAATTAGCTGGTCACCATGGTGCATGCCTGTAATCCCAGTTACTTGGGAGGCTGAAGTGAGAAGATTGCTTGAGCCTAGGAGAACAAGGCTGTAGTGAACCATGATCATGCCACTGCACTCTAGACTGGGTTTCAGAGCGAGACCCTGTCTCAAAAAAAAAGTTCAAACTTCTTCCAGGCTGGGTATGTTAGTTTGATAGCTGTATAACAAAATACCCCCAAAACTTAACAACTTAAAACAACAATTTATTTCACAGTTTCTCAGGAACATAAAGGAGCAGCCTAGCTAGGTGGTTCTGGTTGAGGGTCTCTCATGAGATAAGCTGTTAGCTAGGCTATAGTTGAATCTCAAGGCTCTACTGAGTTTGAAGGATCTGCCTGAAACCTCAGTCGTGGTTGTTGGCAGATCTTAGTTTCTCTTTGGCTATTGGCCAGAGTTAAGTTCCTCACTGCTTCTTTATAGGGCTGTTCACAGCTTGGAGCTTGCTTCTTTCAGACTGAGTGACATGATCTGAGAGACATGTCATCACCTCTGCCATATGCTATTGTTCATACAGACCAGTCCTGGTACATTGGGAGGGAGGACTACACAAGGGTGTGAATAACAGGAGGTGGGGATCATTGGGGACATGTTGGAGACTGGCTGCTATAATGTGTCTATAACAGTGTATATCATCTGTGATAAATTGGGATTATGCAAAAGAAAGCTAATTGGGTCAACATTTAAATGGGGACTATGTTTAAAAATTAGTTATCTCTTTACCAGTCCTGTAAATATTTGCTTTTCTTTTTCAGGTCCAGCCCAGAATCAAATGCAGGTTCCGTCTGGATATGGATTGCATCATCAAAACTATATTGCTCCCTCAGGACATTACTCTCAAGGACCTGGGAAAATGACCTCATTACCATTGGATACCCAATGTGGTGATTACTACTCTGCTCTCTATACAGTACCAACACAAAATGTGGTGACTCCTAGCACAGCAAACCAACAGCCGGGAGCACAGCAGATGTACAGCAGGGGTCCTCCTGCCCCTCATATTGTTGGATCCACTCCAGGATCTTTTCAAGGTGCTGCATCATCAGCATCCCATTTGCATACGAGTGCCTCCCAACCATACTCCTCTTTTGTGAATCACTACAATAGTCCAGCCATGTACTCTGCCAACTCTTCTGTTGCTTCTCAGGGATTTCCCTCTACTTGTGGTCATTATGCTATGTCAACTGTTTCTAATGCTGTGTATCCTAGTGTTTCATATCCCTCTCTGCCTGCTGGTGATACATATGGGCAAATGTTTACCTCACAGAATGCTCCGACTGTTAGGCCAGTTAAAGATAATTCATTCTCTGGTCAAAATACAGCTATTAGCCATCCATCACCACTTCCACCTCCACCTTCACAACAGCACCACCAGCAGCAAAGTCTTTCAGGATACAATACTCTAACGTGGTCAGCTCCAGGCCTTCCGTCTACTCAAGACAATCTCATCCGAAACCATATGGGATCTCTGGCTATAGCGAACAACAACCCAACAGTTACTGGTAGGTTAAATGAAAAGTTAACCAAAACATGTTTGATAATCAGTGCATTCCCAATCAAGTCATTATTTACATAAAGATTAAAGATGGTATTGCCTAATAGAAAAATTGGAAGTTTGCTAAATTCACTGTGTTTTTTTGCAGCATCTCTTTGAACCCTTTCTTCTCATCCATTTCCAGTTAGCCACCCAACCATCTGCCTTGTCTAGCTTGGTTCCCTGACATGATCAGTCAGTGTTTACTGACATATTTTGTATATCTGCAATTGTCTTTAATGTGAATTAGATACAGGGCAAAATGGAAGGGTCTGCTTTGAGGGTATGTTGGCTACTATTTTCTCTGTTATACTAGTTCAACCTTGGGACAGTTGTTTTTTTAGCCAGAGCCGAACTTAGAAAGAAGGATGATTTGCCGCAGTGCACTGGTTTCCTCAAGTTAGCCCCGTTAGCAACTCCTACAGAAGGTATCTTTCCTGCATGTAAACAGTGTTTCTCATTTTCAGATTAGCAAGTTAGGCTGAAAGATGGGGAAGGGAAAGGAAGAGGCTTGAAGAATACCCTGGTATTAGCCTTTCTTACCTTCCTAAACTACAAGGGCATTGTTAAATTTGTTCATTTAAATTGTATGTAAGTGTAAGATGTAGCTGTTTTTTTTTTTTTTTTTGAGACATGGTCTCACTTTATCACCCAGGCTGGCATGATCTTGGCTCACAGCAGCCTCGTCCTGCTGGGCCCAAGCAATTCTCCCATCTCAGCCCCACAAGTAGCTGAGGCTATCGTGCAGTATTTCCATAGGATAAGTGTAGTGTTGCCATAAGACATACTTATTTTAATTCAGTTTGAGAACTTGAATTTAACAGAATCTCCTCTTGAACCAAATGAAAATGTATATAAAAATGGGAATTGGTAAAGCTGTGCTAACTTTCGAAATGGAGTCTTTACATTTTGTATCATTGTCTGGGTAGCCATGCCTCAAAGATGTAGAAAGGTATCCTTCTCTGGACAATTAAATTATTTAAAATTAGAACTTTAATATTAGATCTGAGTTGTACATTTGAGATCATCTACTCTTTCATTGCTATGTCGTTTAGAAATGCTTTCAGCTACAAGCAACTCATAGTAGTTTAAACAAAAAAGCGGGTATTTTCCTCACATCGCTAGTCTAGGTGGATGCAGTGAATCCACGTGTTCTTGGTATCCTTTTTTCTCTTTTTGCTCTGCCACTCTTAGCACATAGGTTATAGAAAGAAGATACTTCTGTACCTATAGACATTAAGTCAGAATTAAAAGCAGGAAGAAGGGAAGAGGGGGACTGGATAGTGGCATTGACAGACTTCATTTTACAGATCATTTGCCACAGCTGTTTAAAAGACCATTCCTAGCTTCAGGGAAGGCTGGAAAATGAATATTGAGCCTTTTTTTTAGCATCCATAGTGGAGGCAAGCAAGAAAGAAGGGAGTTAGCGCTGACTTGGGTGAGTCAACTGAAAGTGTCTGTCACAGTTCCCAAATCTGGCTGTCTACCAGAATCACTTGCACAGATTGTGATTTTCAACTACAATTTACTGAGCTAGAATAGAATCTCCAGGGTACTCTTGAGAATCTATTTCTAACTAGATCTTAAGTGATGCTGTGAAACAGATCTAAATTTTACTGTAATCCTTTTGTTTTACAAATGAAGAAGGCTATCCAAGTTAAATTGCCTGTGGTCATTAATGGCAGAAACAGAGCTTTGCCTGTAGGTCAGTTTCTTCCATCTTGCCTCAGAACCAGGGATTTCTGTCTTCTATAAAGTGTTTTCCTCTCTGCTTTCAGCATTCCTTTTGCAGATCCACATATCCTAACGTCCTTTCAATGTAAGGGTTTTGTGACTTTCTTGACAAAGGAAATACAGGTAATTCCTGTGTTAGTCCTGAGGTAGGAATAGCATGCTGGATGGAACCAATTAATATTGAGATGTGTGAGGAAAATATGAGGTCACTTGGCTAATGAACAGAACAAGTAATTGGGAAAGGCCTATCATTAAAAAAATATTAAATAAAGGGGGAGAATAAATTACAAAACTATTCTTTGTTTGAATAAACTGCTCCAATGGACCCTGTAGGCAGAGAGGTGGGATATATTTTCATTCTTTTAATCTTACTACTATATTGTGGGTGCCATAATGAATGTATTTTAGAATTTAATTTGTGTTCAGAAGTGGAGTTTTTTTCTGCCTTTAGATTGGTAAATTACTTTTTACTTGAATTTCAGAGGTTGACAAATATATCTCAGGTTAATATGACACATATGCTTTACCATTTCAAAAGAAATAGAGGTTACTTTAAAAATCTACTTTAAAATTAAATATTGCCAAAGTTGCCAAACTTTCTCAGTTGATATATTTTAATATTTTTTCAAGTGCCCCATGTAACTTAGTAGTAGTTCATTAGGTATTTGACACATATCACTTTTTCTTGACAATTTAAAATATTCCTTGGAAACCTGTGAGTTTGTTGCAGTGTCTTGGGAGCCTAGGTAAAAGTACCTTGTACTAGGTACAGGGTATGGGAATATTGAGTTTAATATTCTAGAAAGGCAGGCAACATAATTGCTTTCAACATTCAAATTATATTTTCACCTTAAAATGAGAATCTTAGGTATTAAACATAGTTTTGTGTGAAATTCAGCCTTTGAATAATTGACAGAAATGGTTACCTTTTTAAATACTTGATTATACCAACTTCATTGTCAGATATACTAAAAGTCCTCAGTCATTTTGTACAGTTGGAGATGCAGAAGCATAAACCTGAGTTAAGCGACTGTCAAAAATATGATGATAGATGGTTACATACTGCTATTTTAAGGCAGTTAATGAATTCATATTTAAAACATAGATTGAAAGGGACCTTTAAATATTATCTCATTTGCTTCATTTTAGAAAAGCATATTAGTACATTATAATTCAGTATAAAAACTTTAATTATTTTATTAAAAAGTTCACTCCAGGCCGGGCACAGTAGCTCAGGCCTGTAATCCCAGCACTTTGGGAGGACAAGGTAGGTGTATCATGAGGTCAGGAGTTCAAGACCAACCTGGCCAACATAGTGAAACCCTGTTTCTACTAAAAATACAAAAATTTGCTGGAACCAGGTGTAGTGGCACACACTTACAGTCCCAGCTACTCGAGAGGCTGAGGCAGGAGAATCACTTGAACCTAGGAGGCAGAGGTTGCAGTGAGTTGAGACCAGGCCATTGCACGCCAGCCTAGGGGACAGAGTGAGACTCTGTCTCAAAAAAAAAAAGTCCACTCCAAGAATGTGTGTTTTGAGTGCTGCTACATTAGTTGTTAACTTAGATTGCACTTTTGGCTAGTGCTTAAAAGGTGTCATTTCATTAGGCCACTTAAAACGTTTTAAACTATCACTGTAGGTGAATCTCTAGTATAGTCAAGTAATTTAGTAAAAAATTGTAATAGATAATAAGTAAAGAAGCTCTTCTTTAGTTTGAGGTGAAGTTGCCTGAGTGTGACTTGGGGATGTAAAGATGCCTATTTTTGACAGCAAGATGAGTACTAAAACTCTATAGATTAATTTAAAATCATTTTCTTTGTTTGTCTTCAGTATCTCTTTGTTTTAAAAAGCACATAATTTTAAAAATTAGCAAGATAATTCTTGTTGCCAAGATGTAGAATTTTGCCAGAAAAATTATTTTGATTAAAATGAATTATCTTGAATATTTCTTACTTAATAAAAACCACATCTTGATAGCATATTATGAAATAGTAGTGTCTGATTAATGCTGTTTTGTAATGCACAGTTGTATATAAAAGCAATTAAAAAGCTACTTGAGTAAAAATAATAAGCATTTATATAATTCTTCACACTTGAACCTAGCCAAAACGTCGAGAAGTGGTATATAATTCTTGTATAAAAGTCCACTACACACATGACACTAAGATACAGTCACCGATAAGTTAATAATGTATCTGTCATCTATGGGTGATAATGTGCCTGAAGAAAAGCAAAAGCAAATACCTTGTAGGACATGATTGTGTGGACGTAGAAATATAAATAAGAAATAAATTAGACAACCGCATTGGAAAAATAAAGTGCTCAAACAAAATACAAGTAGTTCAGTACAAGAGACTATTTTTAGTTTTAGAAACTTGTGTGATTTCAGAGTTATGGGAATAGCGTAATTTTACTCCCTCACATTCTTACTCCTTCAGTTTTTCTAAAGATACTCTTGAACCTCATCATCTTTTTTCAACTTTGTGCCCACTACTTGTAAATTTTTCTACATGTTCTCCTCCAAGCTCAGAAGATGAGATATCCATCTTTGTGTTCATTGACTTCAGATTTTGGCTTTAGCAGTTATCATTTCTCCAGAATA
Organism: Callithrix jacchus; assembly: GCF_049354715.1. Taxonomy (NCBI): domain Eukaryota; kingdom Metazoa; phylum Chordata; class Mammalia; order Primates; family Cebidae; genus Callithrix; species Callithrix jacchus. The sequence continues at coordinate 87,824,274 of NC_133504.1, read as the reverse complement.
TCAACCTCAATTTCTCCTGGACTGTGGCATTTGGATAGGTGAGAAGAATTAATGAAGGACATATGCGTTGTCCTATATGTAATCAGCAGCCAATAAAAGTTTATAAGCAAGGTGGTGGCACTATCAGATTTGTGTTTCAGAACTTTCTTCTGTGAATAGTGTAATAGATAACTGGAGGAGGAAGAACCTAGAACAGGAAAACCAGCTAGAAAGGAATTACTACAATTATCTAGGTGAAGGATGATAATTTAGGCTGGATTCATTTATACAGAAAACAGATGAGACAGAGAACTTCAAGGATTTGTTGATACAGTTTATGAAGGAAAAAATACAAGAGGATTTAAAGTTTCTAGCTTGAACTACTTGAATGGGTGGTGGTACTATTAACTGAGAATTTATTTAATCTCTCCTAGTTCCTAAGGAATTTTATGCCCCCAGCATGGTGGCTCACACCTATAATTCCAACACTTTGGGAGGCTGAGGTAGGGGGATCACCTGAGGTGAGGTCAGGAGTTTGAGACCAGCCTAACCAACATGGGGGAACCCCATCTCTACTAAAAATGCAAAAAATTAGCTCGGTGTGGTGGCACATGCCTGTAATCCCAGCTACTGGGGAGGCTGAGGCAGGAGAATCACTTGAGCCCGGGAGGCAGAGGTTACAGTGAACCGAGATCGTGCCATTGCACTCCAGCCTGGACAACACGAGGGAAACTCCATCTCAAAAAAAAAAAAAAGAAAGAAAGAAAGAAAAGAAAAGAAAATATCAGACACTGTGGAAAGGTTGAGAGTTTTTTCCTCAGAAAATGGGATGTAAAAAAAAGAAAATGTTATGCACAATTGATTAAGATAGGGCTATTAATAAAGGAATATTCTTTTCAGAGGCTATCTACATACCTAATCCTCATATGTGTTATACTTGAGGAAGTGAATTCTAAGTAACTAACAGGGAACTAAAGAGTTACTGAGAACTAACTAAAGGCTGGACATGGTGGCTCAGCCTATAATCCCAGCACTTTGGGAGGCCACGGCGGAAGGATCACTTGACCCGAAGAGTAAAAGTAAAAAATTAACTGAGGAACTACCTTAATTATCAAAAACAGAATATATTCTTGAATCATAATTTTCTTCTCTCAGGAATCACAACTCAGAAACTAAACAGTGCAGCAGTGCATTTTGCGTAGTTCCAGTTTTATGTGTTGTTTCTTTTGTCAAATTCCCTTTGTGAAAAGAGCAGCTTCTTGGTTGGCATTCTTCTCTAGTCCTTAATGTTGGTAGACCTTATCTCCATTCTTCCAACAAATACTTGAAAGCCAACTATGTTCCACAAGTTGTTCTAGTGTTGGGAGATGAAATAGTGAGTAAAAACAATTAATGTTATCCTCATAAAGTTTGCAATTCACTTAGAGAAGCAAACATCCAAATAAACACAAACGAATGTAAAATTCCTGTTATTGTTTAAATATCATGAAGCAAAGGTGTATGGTACTTGGGAGCATTACTTTAGGTGCATTTAGTCTGTTAGTCATGACACCTAGGGGAAATCTTCCCTAAGGAAGTAATACTTCAGCTTTAATCTGAAGGATGAAGTCTCCATGTATAAAATTAATTGCAGGTTAAGTAAATGTGTAAATGCAAAAAGGCAAAACTTTAAAACTTTTCAGAGAAATTATAGGAGACTATCTCTAGAACCTTGGAGTAGGGAAGGAATTTTTAAGGACAGTGCACATAATGCTAGCCATAAAGGATACACCTGATAACTCATTTCTAATTTAAAACTTTTCTTTATTGAAAGACATGAAGAAAAACAAAACACAAGCTGTGAACTGGGAAAATATATATATACTTACAGTATTTACCCAGAATACACAGTGCTACATAGAAATTAATAAGGAAAAGGCCAACGACCAGAAGAAAAGTAATTGAATAGGCATTGCACAGAAGATGAAATGAAAACATACTCAATCTCATTAATAAACACTGAAAAGCAAACTAAAACTAGAATGGGATATCTTCTTATATCTAGTGTCAGATGGGTAAAAAATAGAAAGTCTAATGATACCAAGAATGGTGAGGACATGGAATAACAGGAAACTGTTAGGCACTATTGATGGGAGGGTATATTCATTTGTATTTTAGGAGAATTTGGCATTGGTGGATTGAAAATAACCATACCCCACAACACAGCTATCCTTCTATATACTCTAGAGAAGTCTTCATCAAACTATGCATATGTGTCACCTGGGATCTTGTTTAAATGTAGGTTCTAATTCACCAGGTCTTTTATGGCTTAGCCTAAGATTCTACTTTGTAACAATCTTCCACATGAGGTGTTGCTAGTTTGTAGGCTACACTTAGAATAGGCCATAAGCAGAACCACTTCCTGTTTCAGATGGATGCCTCTTATGGCAAATAGTTTTTTTTTGGTGTTTTTTTTTTTAAGATACCGGACAAAGAGACTAGTCTGCTCTCTAGGCCAAAGACCTCATTTCCTGCGGAGCTGTCCCCAGGGCTGAGAGATTTGATATTCTTTGCTGCACACCTCCAAATATTTGAGCTGTGGCATATATGTGGAGAAGCTCTGCCCTAGAGAAACTTGAATATCTATGCCAGGGACAAGTGCATGAGTATTCATAGCTGCACTGTTTGTGAAAACAAAAAATTGGAAATAACATAATAGCAGAATGAATAAATAAATTATATTCTCCTATTGGACTTCTGAATGCAGTGAAATTGAAATAGAGCTACACTCATAATATGAGTGAATCCCAGGAATGTAACACAAGAAATATGGAAGAATACTTGCAGTATGTTATTGTTATAAAGTTTACAAAACAAGCAAAAATAATATCTAGGGATACATATATATATGTGGTAAGCTATTTGAAAACAAAAACGAGAATAATCATGATTCAGGAGGGGCAGAGGAGTGCTTTTATTGAGAGCTTCAATATTAGAAATGTTTTATTTTCAAAATTGGATGCTGAGTTCATGGGTATTATACTTTATGTATATTCATGTGTATTGATACATATATATACACATACACCTGATATGATTGATTTTATATATATATATATACACACACTTTTTTTTTTCTTTTTGAGGCGGAGTTTCGCTCTTTTTTTTTTTTTTGAGACGGAGTTTCGCTCTTGTTACCCAGGCTGGAGTGCAATGGCTCAATCTCGGCTCACGGCAACCTCCGCCTCCTGGGTTCAGGTAATTCTCCTGCCTCAGCCTCACGAATAGCTGGGATTACAGGCACGTACCACCATGCCCAGCTAATTTTTTGTATTTTTGAGTAGAGACAGGGTTTCAACATGTTGACCAGTATGGTCTTGATCTCTTGACCTTGTGATCCACCCGCCTCGGCCTCCCAAAGCGCTGGGAATACAGGCTTGAGCCACCGCGCCTGGCTTTGATTTTATGTTTTTGAGACAGGGTCTCCTGCCTTCACTCAGGTTGGAGTGCAATGACATGCAGTGGCATGATCTTGGCTCACTGCAGCCTCCCCCTCCTGGGCTCAAGCTATCCTCCCACCTGAGTCTTATGAGTAGCTGGGGACCACAGGTGCGCACCACCGTGCCTGGCTAATTTTTGTATTTTTTAGTAGAGATGGAATTTCACCATGTTGCCTAGGCTGGTCTCAAACTCCTGGGCTCAAGCAGTCTGCCCACCTTGGCCTCCTAAAGTGCTGGGATTATAAGTATGAGCAACCACACCTGACCCTAATTTTACATAAATATATCTTTCTCAGTTTTTATTTGTATACCGTTAAATATTTTTAATCACTGTTTTATGTTGGCAGTTTTAGTGATAATTTCAGTTATTAATTGCTGGTTTAAAATAACAATGATTTATTATTTTTCTGGGTTTTATGAGTTTGCTGGGTGGTTCTGGTTTTTCTTCAACTCGTTCATGTAAATTCATTTAGTTGGAGATTTGTAGGACTAGAAGATTGTAAGATGGCTTCACTCACATGTCTAGCAGTTGGTGGAAACACTTTACTGGTGTGCCTAGGTCTTTCTCCACGTGGCTAGACCAGCTTCCCTATATGATAATCCACACAGCATTTCATAGGGGAAAGGCATAAGCTGTGGTGCTCCTTAAGACTTGAGGTCTGGGACTTGTACGCTTTTATTTCTGCCACATTCTGTTGATTAAAGCCAGTCACAGTTTGCTCCCATTCAGAGAGTGGTAAAATAGACTCCATATTAACAAAAGGAACTGTAAAATATTGTGATGATGTTTTCAATCTTCCACAATGACAGTTTATCTTCCTACTAAAAATGATGAAGCAGTCAGCATATTTAGACTACCTTCTGCCTTCTTTCCCTGTTGCTCATACCTGTTTATGTTGTTTTTACACTATTAGGATATATAACACATTTTGTTATATATACACACACACCATACATAGAGACACATACATATATGTGCAGGTATATGTATGTAGATTTATTCAGTATATAGTGACTGCTCACCGCTAGTCTTTTACCATAGGTTTTTCAGTTATCTCTTGCTTGGATAATCTGGTAGATTATCTTCAATAACTTACCCCTTGTTTCTCAACCAGGGACGATTTTGCCTTTGAGGAGACATTTGGTATTTTGAGCTATCACAAAGACCCAAGATGAATCATGTGGACTTTATTCCAGAAGTTCAACCTCGTGAACCTTATTTAGTTACATGTGAAACAAGGCATCTGGTTAGAAACAGCAAATGAGAAGTGGCACTTTATAGTGCAAAACAAGATCTGAACTGATACTGGAAGTGTTCATGGAATTCAGAGGCCACATTATTGCAGAGTCAGAAACTTCTATTCATCTCCTTACCTGAGTCACCATTGCATAGTACAATAATCTGTACAATAATTAGTGTTCGTAGAGATCATTAGTAAGTAAAAGTTGTTTGAGTTCATTTTGTTTAAGAAGGTAAGGTTGTGAAATATTTTAGGAAAATTGTCAAAATTTATTAAAACATTTGATGAGTAATTTTTCAGTTTTTAAAAAATCATTTGGACCACCTTCTTTTCTAGACGTACTAGGTAAATGTGATGCTATTGAAGTTTCTACAAGAACTTCAGATAAACTGTAGTTTGTTAGTAATATATATTATTATATACAATTATAATACATAGTTATATATTACATATATTATTCTATATAGTAATATATATTATTTAAATATATTTCAAGTTTCTGTGGATGAAATAGTTTCTTATCTTCAATTGCAGATTCTTTATCCTGTCCTGTTATGCAAAATGTTCAGCCTCCCAAGTCCAGCCCAGTAGTTTCCACTGTTTTATCAGGATCCTCATCAACAAGAAAACCTCCCTCTGCAAATCACCCAGTTGAGCCTGTGACCTCAGTTACACAGCCATCAGAGCTGTTACAACAGAAAGGTATCTGAGATATTTGTTATTGTATGTACACACAGACACATGTACATATTTGAATAGCTGATTTTAGAAAGTTAAACTCTAGGATCCTAATTTATAGAAGATATGAAAAAAATTATAATCTCAATTCAAACACAACTTTTAGAATATTAACTTACTGTGTCTCATATGTTTTACATGATTACATACCATTTTGTATTTTGCGTTTCTGTTTATTAAATTACACATAGTCCTTCATATATCTTTTGACTCTTTATAGCTCTTTCTATCACTAATTACTCATTGTGTCAATGTATAATGGTTTATTATTTTATCTCTCTGTCCTGGAACATTTATTTCCTATTTTTTAAAGGTGGTATAGTTTCTTTCAGGATAAAGCAGCCAAGACTTAATTATTTAGTGACTCTCCATATCCTATTTGATTATTTCTGTGCTTTTTGTTACTGATAGTAGAAAATAAGCTTTGACACAATTTTGCAAATGAAGGGAGGTGAAAATGAAATTGTAACCCATACTCTTGCATCATTGACGAACTATATGATTTATTGTTTGTTTAATATTCTCCATGTGTTAAGTAAGTAAAGGGTAATAAAATGTGTTGTTTTGATCCTGCTTCCCACGTTGTTTCTTTTGGCAGTTTTTTTTTTCTCCTGTGTGGCTAAAATTTCAAAGCAGTGATGTTTTAGGTTAATATGTGACATTTTTCATTTGATCAGAGATGATTGAATTTTTTTCAAGAATCTATAGTTTGTATTTCCAGAGCAACCATTGTATTATTTTAGGGACTACACTCATTGTGTAGTGACAGCTCCTCACCTTGAGTATAAAGAACCTTCTTATATTCCGAATATGAGAAAAGGAAAAAAGCGTGATAAATTCCTAGGGTGATCTCATTGCTTATATCTGTTGAGTGTCTATGTGGTCAACAGAGATCTTTCTATCAACTGATCAGATGATACATTATACATTTTCTTACTTGGTTTTTTAGGAAAAGGAACTGCAGCACCAAAGAATGTCTGTTGATTCTCAACAAACCAGTGGGTATACTGGAAATAGAATTTAGTTTTTACAAGTATTTGCCTTCAAAGTGAAGGGCCAGTAGTAGTTTTGCTTATCACAAATCAAAAAAGCTTTTAGGATAGATCAAAGCCCTAACTAAATGAATGGTGTATTTTCTTGTTTTTCTTCTACATTGATGACTGCCTTCCACTTCTTAAATATTTTGCTTTTTTCTTTTTTGACCTTTTACTTGCCCGTGATTTCTTTCTTCCTGTCATATTTTCTTTTTGACCATCTTACTTTGAATACCATCCTACCGTCTTTTTATAAATATTTTGTAAACGGTTTGCCCACTTAACAATTATATTTCTTCTTTTTCTATTAAAATATATTTTGAAAGTAGAATAAGCTGCCGTTTATTGTACATACAGTATGCCAGAAATTTTATATCTCATTAATTCACATATTAATCCTGTGACATAGATAATCTTCCTTTTTTACAGATGAGAAAAGTGAGATTGACAGAGACTAGGTAACTTGCCCAAGACTGCAAGTTAGTAAGTAGAGTAGCAAAGCAAAAGATTTTTAACTCAGATCTCTCTGTCTTGTATTCTTTCTATAAAATAAGACTGAATTTTTGTTGTCATTGGCTGTTGACAAACTCCTGATTTATCTGAGATAAGTTCCTTGCTGAAGTAACAGAAAAGATCATACTAGAGACATCTGAATTGTAGTTTTTGTTGTTCCTTTTTCATAAGTAGGAGAATGGCCTCTTAGTGACTTACTTGTCTTTGGATAGATCTGGGCTACACAACCTAATTGAGTTAGGGCTACCGCATATGGTGGTGCAAATTGTCATTGCATGAATGGAGCCTCTTGGAATTGTGCGGTATGTCATCTGCATAGAGTTTACTATGGGCCTGATACGACCTACTGAAGTGGTAATACTTAAAAAGAGATTAGCTTTTTTTCTTCCAGCTGCAAAGACACCTTTGCTTAGTTGTTCTCCCAAGGCTAAGCATTTTTTACCTATTTTTAGGAGAGAGATCAAATTTTTGTTTGACTAGCCCCTATTTCTTTTTATAAACTACCTACTTGAATATATTTTAGATTGATATCTAAAATTTTTCATGAAAAATTTAAACCACCTACTTGAACATTTTTTAGGTCGATACCTAAAATTTTTCATCAAAATTTTACTTGTAGTTGTGTAATTTTTAACATATTATATATGCTGGCTCACTTTTAAAACAGAGATGTTACATTAGTCTTTCAAATGTATCCTTTGGACCAATACCTAACACGGGCCAGGCGCGGTGGCTCAAGCCTGTAATCCCAGCACTTTGGGAGGCTGAGGCGGATGGATCACGAGGTTAAGAGATCGAGACCATCCTGGTCAACATGGTGAAACCGTCTCTACTACAAATACAAAAAATTAGCTGGGCATGGTGGCGCGTGCCTGTAATCCCAGCTACTCGGGAGGCTGAGGCAGGAGAATTGCCTGAACCCAGGAGGCGGAGGTTACGGTGAGCCGAGATCATGCCATTGCACTCCAGCCTGGGTAACAAGAAACTCCGTCTCAAAAAAAAAAAAAAACACACACACACACAAGTAGCCCTTCTTTAGCATTTGGAAAGTTTACATTTTTCTTTTTTCTCTTTGAAGGCATATCCCCATTCCTTAATATAAAAATGTAATATATTTTTAAAGTAGAAACTCTTACCACTCTACTGTGCTGTTCTGTGACAATAATATATAAATTGAAATGTTAAAATTTATTATCTATGATTGTAAGTCTCTAAATAGTATTTTTTTTCTTTTGAATTAAGGCATCAATCATTATGAATTTTTTTTTTCTCTCTCTTTTTTGTTTTTATTTTTTTGAGACAGACTTGCCCTGTCACCCAGGCTGGAGTCCAGTGGCATGATCTTGGGTCCCTGCAACCTCTGCCTCCCAGGTTCAAGAGATTGTCATGTCTCAGCCTCCTGAGTAGTTGGGATTAAATGTGTACACCAACATGCCTGGCTAATTTTTATATTTTTAGTAGAAATCGAGTTCACCATGTGAGCAGGCTGGTCTCAAACTCCTGGCCTCAAGTGATCCTCCTGTCTACGCTTCCCAAAGTGCTGGGATTACAGGTGTGAGCCACTGTCCCCGGTCATTCATTACAGCTTTTACTGTTTATATAAAATTGGTCAAAACAACATAAACACCATGAATTTTTGTGTTTATTTAAAGTATGTTTTTATTGGAAATACATCTTTCAGTGAAATGAATGGGCTGTCTCCTCTCCCCACTATAGCTTTGTATCTGAGTAGCATATGATTCATTGTTAGAATATGATAGTGTTCAGATCAGTTTCATTCCCAGTTTTTATTTTCCTACATATAATTGCTGAGAAACATTGTTCACATAAAATAGATTAGAATTGTATTGGAAGAGTTCTACTAAAGCAGTATTGTTCTATTTTGCTTTGTTTTGCTTTGACTCTTTTTAATCTTCTGAGTTACATGTCAGAAATTATTGTTTCTTAGATTTTATTTTCCAGGTGGTAGATAGTTGTTAACATTATTATTTCGTCTAGCAGTTTGTAATTTGCAAATTCCTTTAATTTTTTCTGTCTTACTTTCTCATCACATGGAACAAGCATATTGTATCTTTGCTTCCTTTTATAAGAGAGGAAATTGAAGTTTAGAAAGGTTACATGTCTTACCAAAGACCTACAGAGTCGGTAGGATAGGTACCCAGGCCCAGTGCTTACCTTTTGCCTTCAAATTCAGTATTTGTTTTACTCTATCAGCAGTTACTCAAAGTATTTTGAATTTCTCTCAATCATGGCCAATTTATCTTACCACACCCTTTATTTATTATTATTTATTTATTTAGAGACAGGGTTTTGCTCTGTTGCCCGGGCCAGAGTACAGTGACAAGATCTCAGCTCACTGCAGCCTTGACCCTTGAGCCCCTGATTTCCAATCTCAGCCTCCTGAGTAGCTAGAGTAGCTAGGGCCACAGGCACACACCACCACACCTAATTTTTAAAAAAAATTATTTGTAGAGATGAGATCTTACTGTGTTGTCCAGGCTGGTCTTGAATTCCAAGGCTCAAGTGATTCTCCTGCCTTGGCCTCCCAAGTGCTGAGATTACAGGTGTGAGCCACTGTGCCTGACTACCATACCCTGTAAATGTGTTTGTATCAAAAACATCAAGCTGTGATAAAGGCCATTTATTTTATGAATGATATCTTCATGTAACCTAACTGGCAAAGCACTCCTCAAAACATGTCAAAGCATATACTACTAAGTACTAGTTGATTCACTTGTTGGTAAATACTTTTTTGTTAAAAGGATATAGAAAGTGTTAAATATTTTATAAAATATAAAAATTAAGACTTTACTGTATTATATTTTATCTTAAAAATGTTGTAAAATATTTTCTTACACATCTCACATTGACTCTGAAAGAAATCACAGAATTTTTTATCTCTGAGTTTTAGTGAGTATATCTTAAAAACACTTGGTAGTCTAAGAAAATATTGCATTTGGTTTTAAAATAATGACGACCAGGCATGGTGGCTCACGCCTGTAATCCCAGCATTTTGAGAGACCAAGGTGGATGGATCATTCAGGAATTGGAGACCAGCCTGGACAAAATAGTGAAACCCCATTTCTACTAAAAATATACAAAAATTAGCTGGCCTGTAATCCCAGTTACTTGGGAGGCTGAGGCAGAAAAATTGCTTGCACCCGGGAAGCAGAGGTTTCAGTGATTTGAGATACTGCCACTGCACTCCAGCCTGGGCAACAGAGTGAGACTGTCTTATAAATAAATAGCAGGACTGAGTGTGCTAGTCAGGTTGGTGAGAGGTTCTTTTTTTTTCTCACTAATCATGTGCTCTAAAAAGAACAGCTGAAAATAATTTAAATATACACAAAAATATGTTTTTAAAGTTAGTGATATAGCTAACCTTTATTTTGTATTTGGTGTATGTCATGCACCATTCTAAGCATGTGAAATATATTGACTCATTTAATCCTTACCACAACCATTTGAAGTGTTACCCCATTTTATAGATAATATGAATGAAGAACAGAGGTTAGTAACTTGCCCAAGGACATACTAATAGTAAGTGATAGAACCTGAAGTTGAACCCAGAGTCCCCATCTTTATCCATAATGTCATGCTCCTTCTCTGTTCGGTATTTCTTACTGTGTACTGTATAATGAGAGACTTGTATACGTTAGAGCAATGTATCATGGTAAGAATTAGGATAAGCTAAGTTCATGTGTTCCCTTTGTAAAGTAAAAGAAAGATTGTCATTAACACAGGCACTTGGTTAGGTAGATAAGTTTGAGGAAAGAGAGTACTTACGGGAATTTATATCTGAAAACTGATTCCCTTAAAACCATTCTTTTGTGGGGACCCTGGAAAAGTCTTTAGTATGTACTTTCTGGTTTAGGAAAGAGAGCAATTGCTCAAAAGTCTGAACTCCTGAATTAAAAACTAATCTCTGCAAGAGATTTATTCTCTTAAGATTAGTTTCATTTATTCCTAGTATAGCTGTATCTAGGGAACACTGAAGAATATTAAGCAGCCCCAAGGATATGGTGCCCTGGACAGTTTTGCCTGAAGGTACTTTAATGGTAGGTAACTTAAACTAAATGTTCTTTCTAAAATATTGGAGCCCTTTGAATAACAGTGCTACCTCATGTTAGATTCTATAAAGTATGTCATGTTTCTTGTTTTAGTAGATTTATACCTTGAAAGCCCTGGTTAAGATAGAATAAATTATGATGTAACATTTGTGGTGGTGATGGTGGTGGTAGAGGTAGCTACTCCATGTACATACATTTCTACAGTGGGTTTCAGGCTGAGCTCTGGGAAAGGATGTCATATTTTACCATCTTATGTAGTTGATCTATGTATCTCATACCTACATTCTGGCTCTTAAAGAGAATCTGAATTAGAGGCACTTCAGGAAGCTCATATAGTTGTTCACTTATGCTAGCATAGATGACTTGGCTATCAACCCCTTTCAGACTATAGCTCCCCGTTTGTCATAATCTGTATGTGCTGTACCCAACCTAGAGCAGGGCACCATTTACTTTTTACAGAGATGGGGTCTCACTATGTTTCCCAGGCTGGTCTTGAACTCCAGGCTTCAAGTGATGCTCCTGCCTGAGCCTCCCAAAGTGCTGGGTTTATAGACATGAGCTATTGTGCTTGGCTCAAATTTTCATTTTAATTGGGCTTTTGTCAGAGGAACATGCCACTCAGAATTTGTTTTTTCAAGATATTAAGTCTGTTTCTTGCATTACCTGAACCTATTTTACATTGATTTTTATTTTCTCAGATGAATTTGTGATACTATTTTGCTGATATCAAAAGATGTTTCAGCAAAGCTAGCAGATTTTTCCATGACTTTTTAGTCATAGTTTAAAGATCAAAGCTTCATTCATCTACAGTTTAACCTTTGCCTCTAAACTCTTAATTTTTTTTCTTTAATAGCTTTTTTCTTACTCTAGAAATGAGTTGTTAATCCATGCTAATCAAGTATGCTAGTCACCCGAAAAAAAATAAAGAGAGCATTAAAAACTACCATGTGATTTGGGTGAGTCAGGATTTCATTGTACCCCCCCATTATTAGGAAGCGTTCTTGAAAATCCCCACTATGTTTCTGAGCTTTCTTTTTTCTTTGTTTCAAAGTAGAGCTATGAGATTTTCCGTATAAGGATGTTTATTCTTATTTATGAAGTGTTTCATTTTTAAGATTATTTTTATTTTCTCTCTTAAAAATTGTATAGATGTTAAATTTTAAAGTCCTGATTCTGCCAGATCAAGTAATAGAAATACCTAATTACTTTTTTTAAAGAGAAGTGTATACAGTCACCAATACCAGTTCATCCTTTTCTACAGAATCTGCCTTCTGTTGGTTTATTTCACACAGGACCAGTCTTTACTCACCTGCTTCAGACTCACATGTAGGCAACAAGATGATACCGACATGACTGGCTGTCTCAAAAAATTGAGTTTTTTGTAATTGTCACACTTGTAGAGTCACAGTAAGTCCCGCAACCCCCTTGCCCCCCCACTTCCAGAGTATCCACTGTTAGAGGAGAACTGTACTGAATACAGTTTTTTTCTTTGACAGTCATTCTTTTTCCATTATGGGAACTGAGTTACCATCAAGGTGACATTAGCAGAAGGAAGGTACCAAGTATGTGTTTTGTATGCTGTACAAAATCAGTTCACTATAAATGATCACTGCCCACCAAAAATGCAGAATCCCAAAGGCAATATATAAGGGCCCTAAGGTCAAAGAAGATAAACATATAGAGAGCTCAGTAAACCTTTCAGAGAATATTATTTCAGCTTCCTAAATACTAACAGTGTAATGTACAATACATGATATATACCTTTCCACACTTAAGCCAGTTCATATTAAAGCTGCTTTTACTAAACTGCTTTGCAGAGATTTTCTAATGGTTCTAGTTTTGATAATAAATTTGCTAATATTAATATGCATGTTGGGATGTTCTTTGGAATGTCAGAGTTCTTTCTCACTTTTAATGCAATGTCAAAATTTTGTTTCTCATCTTTCCTGTTGGTTTGACTCTTATGTTTGTGCTTTCCACTTTACAGGCATGCAGTATGGTGAATATGTTAATAATCAAGCTAGCTCCGCACCAACTCCCTTGTCATCAACTTCCGATGATGAGGAAGAGGAGGAGGAGGATGAGGAAGCAGGTCTGCTTTAGCTTTACACCAGTTCTTGATCTTTTCCTGCTCAAATTTTCTTTTTATTTCCACAGTCTTACTTAGACTTTTAAAAAAGAGTCTTTGAAGATTTAGCATGATGAACTTACGAGGTTTGCATCATGGAAGGTTGTGTCACATAAAATGAGGTGTTTGTTTGCTTTGTTTTTCCTCCTTTAGACATCTTTGCCATATTGTGAATAATAGAATCAGAATACCTCTTTCATGATAGTAGAGTGCATTCTTCCTTCAGAAATGCGTTTCCTCCCATGTCACATGCAATAGAATGAGTCCTGACTGAAGCTTTTGGCTGATGATTGCTCTAGCATCGTTTTAGGAATAATGCTTCATTTTCTGCTTTGCATGCTACTTTAGTCTAATCAAAATAAGCCATGTGGATTTCATAATAAGGACAGAGAAATAGGACAGTGTTTCAGTGATATCCTTTTGGCTCTTCTTGTCATGTATTCAGAAGGCCCAGAATGTGAGTTACTTTCCTGCTTCATGAAGTAGTAGTACATATCTTGCTAGTTGAAGTTGTGCGTATGGTTATATGTTGCCAGCTGTTCAATATCTTTTTCTGCCTTTGATAGGTAGAACACTGCTAAAAATTAAGCAGTTCAGTTCCTCCATTAATTCTAATACAGGTTGAATATCCCTTATCTGAAAGTCTTGGGCCGAGAAGTGTTTCAAATTTCAGATTTTTTCAGATTTCAGAATATTTGCATATACATAGTGAGATAGCTTGAGGATAAGACTCAAGTCTAAATATGAAATTCATTTATGTTTCATATACACTTGTACACATGAACTCAAAGTGATTTGGTACTATATAGGTTTTTTGTTTTGTTTTTTATTTTTGAGACAGGGTCTCACTCTGTCACCCAGCCTGGAGTGCAGTGGCACAATCATGGCTCACTGCAACCTCGGCCTCCCGGGCTCACGCCATCCTCCTATCTCAACTCCCATGTAGCTGGGACTATAGGCCACCACGCACAGCTAATTTTTGTATATTTTTTTAGAGATGGTGTTTCGCCATGTTGCCCAAGCTGGTTTCGAACTCCTGCTCCACTCAGGCAGTCTGCCCACCTCAGCCTCCCAAAGTGCTGCGATTACAGGCATGAGCTACCTCGCCAGGCTTGTATAATATTTTTAATAATTTTGTGCATGAAACAGTTTTTCCCATGACTTGTCATATAAGGTGTGGAATTTTCCACTTGTGGCATCATGTCAGCCCTCATAAAATTTTGGATTTTCAGATTAGGGATGCTCAACCTATAGGTTAAGATTAAACCAGTAAGTGATGATCTTTCAAGTTATTCTGTGTGACCATGATTCTCCTGTTCTAAATGGGAAGATCTGTTCTACAGTCCTTTTAACCACAAATTTCTACTTCCTGTACATTTAAAAATATTCAAAATCATTATATGTGACTTTAGGGGATAAAATTAGGGGTACCAGTTGGGAAATAATTTTTCTCACTCTAAATACGTAAATACCCATCTATGTTTCTGAGATTTTTTTTTTGTAATTTTACATTTTAACCAAATTTCAAACTCACAGAAGTATAAAAGAAACTCTCATGTACTCTTTACCCAGATAAACCACTTTTTCCACACTTGCTTTATAATTCTCTTTATCAGTTTTTTTTTTCTATACCATTTGCAAGTAAATTGGAGACATCATGAACTTTACCTCTAATACTTTATTGTATGTTTCCTAATCATAAGGTCAGTGTCTTACATAACCAAAATACAGTTATCAAGAAATTGAATGTTGATGCAATAATATCTGATAACACAGTTCATTGTCAAATCTCAGTTGTCTCACATAGATCTTTTATAGCTGTTTTCATGGTCCAGGATCAATCTGGACCATGCATTGCATTTAGTTGTCATGTTATTTAGACTTCTTCACTCTGCAGCAGTTCATTATTAGCCTTTCTCTTTCTTTGCCTTAATATTTTAAAAGAGTACAAACCAGTTACTTTGTAAAATGTTCCCCAGTGTGGGCTTATCTGAAGTTTCCTCATGATTAGATTCAGATCATACACTTTTCAGAGAATCACTGCTAAAGCCATGTTGTGTTCTCAGTGCATCCTCTTTGAGGCACATTATGTCAGTTTGTTCTCATATTGATGAGGTTAACTTTTATGATTTGAATAAGGTGGTATCTGCCAGATTTCTCTACTACAGAGTTACTACTTTTCCTTGTTGAAATTAATAAGTATTTTATGGAGAGATTCTTTGAGAGTAAGTGTTCTGTTCTCCAAAAAAGAAAAGAGAGAGATCAAAAAGATTGAGCAGCCAGGTGCGGTGGCTCACGCCTATAATCCCAGCACTTTGGGAGGCCGAGGCAGGTAGATCACCTGAAGTCAGGGATGTGAGAAACAGCCTGGCTAACACGGTGAAACTCTGTCTCTACTAAAACTACAAAAATTAGCTGGGCATGGTGGCACATGCCTGTAGTCCCAGCTACTTCTGAGGCTGAGGCAGGAGAACCTGGGAGGCCGATGTTGCAGTGAGCCGAGATTGTGCCACTGCCCTCCAGCCTGGGTGACAGAGACTCCATCTCAAAGAAAAAAAAATATTTAGCATTTATAGCTTTTTTCTAATGTGTTATTTATCGTTTTTCTTGAGTATATTATAGATTAAAAATTCCTAAGTTCTTAAGGCATTTGGATTTTTTTTTTTTTTTTTTTTTTGAGATGGAGTCTTGCTCTGTCACCCAGGCTGGAGTGCAGTGGCGCAATCTTGGCTCACTGCAGACTCCATGTCCTGGGTTCAAGCAATTCTGTTGCCTCAGCCTCCCAGGTAGCTAGGACTACAGGCACATGCTGTCATGCCCAGCTAATTATTTTTAGTAGGGACAGGGTTTCACCATATTAGCCAGAATGATCTTGATCTCCTGACCTCGTGATCCACACGCCTCAGCCTCCCAGAGTACTGGGATTATAGGCATGAGCTCTTAACGCAGTAGGATTTTAGTAATACCTAACATTTTTAGCACTTACTGAATGTGGGTAATAGCAGTACGGAGCTAGTATGTCTCCCTTGGTTTTTGTGTCAGTTTTTCTATATTCACATCCCGACTTTGTCACCTTCTAGCTTTGTGATAATTATAGTAACGATTTCATATAGTTGTTTTAAGGATTGAAGATACTGTTTGTAAAATGCTTAGAAAAGTATGTGGCAAATGTTAAATATTCAGAAAGATTAGCTGTCATTACCAGCATTGAGACTGTGTTCTTGTCTGTTCTTCTCAACAATTCTGCAAGGCAGAAATAATCAACTCTGTTTTATAGATGAATTGACTGCAGCCTGAACATGTTAAGTAGCATTTGTCTGTGATCACACAACTGGTTAGTAGGCAGAATAGGGATTCAAACTGAGGTCTCCGCAGAAGATGATGAAAAGGAAGGTGTCTTCCTATCGAGTGAGAGACTATAAACCACTGGAGTAGGTGGAAAGGGTACATGACAGTAGTCACTACAGTATTAAACATACATGTTATCTTACTCCTGTCTTTTTTCTATGCCACAAAATAAGACTGTATATTGACATTTTTGCTAGAATCTTGGTGTTCTCTATTCATAGTTTTTTTAAATGGTATTTTTCTTGGTTGCAAATTAAAGAAACATTCTCAGTGTTGGGAGAAAGGGAAGAAAGTCTAGTTTTAGAAGGAATTTTAATTTTAGTTTTTTAAACCCTACCCAGTTACAATAATTTTTTCATATGTACAGAATAAAAGAAAGTGGCTGAAATCGGTGTGGGGATTACATGTTAAGTGTCTAATAAAGTAGCGATTTGGAGTGCTCTACTTCTTAAGCATTTCAATGGTATTTATCCCCTTTACTTGTGAGATTTTTGTGTGTTTAGTTTATGTAGGATTGTTCTCCAACTTTGAAAAAAATTTATTGAACAGTGATGAAAAATCAACCAGCAGGTTTGAGAATCAGAATTTATTGGGTTAGCAGTGTTAAGTGTTGAGAAAAATTTGGTCAAAAGCTGAGAAAAAAACAATTGGAAAATCTACCAGGAGGTGTTTGTCTTGTTTTGTTTTTTCCCCCTCTGTAGCACTGTTTGGAGACAGAGGAAAGAACATGAAGAACATTTCCTGAGTCTCTTGCTAATATCCAGTATACATGTGATATCTGTTAAGTTGTAATAGTAGCCCTGTGTAGTAGGTGTTACTATGAAACATGTTGTTACTAATGAGGAGCAACTCAAGAGATGTCAGGTGTTCATTTTCCCTCAACTGGTAGGGAGTGGATGTGGATTTGAGTTACAGCCTTTTCATGTTTTGTGCAAGTTATGAGGAAATTTCAAATTATCCAATTAATTTCAAGTTTAGCAATACTAGTAAGTATATTGCCTTTGTTGACCCATGTTGCTTGTCTTTTAGAGAGAGAGAACAGCTTATGTCTTTTTAAAAAGGCTTAATTGCTTTCTGATACTCTTCCCTAGCTTCAAGGATTCTGAGCTATCCTTCTGATCTGTTCTCCTTCCTTCCTCAGATCTCACCTCCCCCTCCTTTTTCTCTTTCCCATTTTCTTCTTTCAACCTGTAACATAGAGCTTGAGAAGAATGAGGGAAGATTCTTTCCAAGTACTACATTTCATGCTTGACCCCTGTTTGATCTCAGAATACTTATTATCACTAATTATAATGTGAAGTGACTGAGGCAAATTGATGCTATCCAAGGATTAAGTATTGGACAAGTACCAAAGCTATTAATTCAATGGAAATCAGCTTGTATGCTAAAAGCAGTATCTTGCTTGGTATCAGGATTCCAAAGATCAATACAGTAGCATAGCTCTGGCTCTCAAATACTTATAATATGATAGGAAACAGATACCATATGATGACAGTACAACTTGAAAAGTATAAGGGGGTGCATCGGCGAGTGTCTGTAATCCAAGCACTTTGGGAGGCTGAGTGGATCACCTGAGGTCAGGAGTTCGAAATCAACCTGGCCAACATGGTGAAACCCCATCTCTACTAAAAATACAAAAATTAGCCAGGCATTGTGGTTAGCGCTTGTAATCTCAGCTACTTTGGAGGCTGAGGCAGGAGAATCGCTTGAACCTGGGAGGTTGCAGTGACTGAGGTCACGCCACTGCACTCCAGCCTGGGTGACAAGAGTGAGACTGTCTCAAAAAAAAAAAAAAAGTGAAAAGGAAAGTGTAGTAATTCAGGGTCGAGACTGTGCCCCAAATAGGAGAAGAAATGATTTTCTGTGGGCCTGTAGGAAAAGTTTGACAAAGGATTTGAAATTTGAAGGATGAGTAGTAATTTGCCATGTGAAGAAAGGAAATTATGGCTAACAAACCAACATGCATAATGCATAAACAGAAGAAAAAATGTAGTATTGGGTCAAGAGTCAGAAGTTTGGTGTAACATCATAAGGTAAAGAGGGTGGATGGTAAAGGGACTGGTGAGAGATGCAGGTGAAAAGGGCTAGTAGAAGCCAAATTTTGAGGTTTGTTTTATGACAATATGAAAGCATTTAGACCTTATTCACTAAGATGGTGGGGAAATTAGTGAAGCTTGTTTTTAAGCATGTTCAGAATGTTATCATACAAGTTTTCAATAATGTTTTTTAAAAATACTCTTTTGATTTATTTGCCAGTGATGGCATGACCTCTAATTAATACACTAATTAGAATACATTAAATAATTAGCAAAATATGAGTCTCTTTAACTTACTGGTTTATTTGGGTTTGTAACAGTTACCATTGCTTTGATATTTTGACAGGTTCAAAAACAGATTTGCAGTTATTTTTTTCTTCTGAAACTGAATTTAAAGTAGACCAGCAGATTTCAAATTATTCAGTAAACAAAATAGAATAACTGTTTCTATAAAAATTAATACTTTAAAGCTTATAGCATTATTAAAATGAACAATCTTTTTTTTTTTTTTTTTTTTTTTTGCTCTGAAGTGATCTTCTTTGACTCCATAAAATGAACAGTCTTTAAAATATTATCAGGTGATTTGACATGAAAGAAGCTAAACATCATAATTGAGTAGTGTTATTTGGAATAAGTTGATATATAAGTAATCTTTTATCTTTGGACTTTATTTCTTTCAAGAGTAGTTATTACTCGATATATACATTTAAAATTTTTCTTAAAATGCCAATGTTTTTAATAGCGGTTTTATTGAGAAATAATTCACATACCGTAAAATTCACCCATTTAAATTGTGCTGTTCTACAGTTTAACATATTCACAAAGTAGCAACCATCACTACTATAATTCCAGAACATTTTCTTCATCGCAAAATAGAAACTTCATGCCTTTTAGCAGTCTTCCCATTCTACCCTCCCCCCACAACCACACAGAGCTCTAGGTAACCACTAATATTCGCTCTATAGATTTGCTATTTTGAACATTTTTAATGTAGATGTCATATAATATGTGGTTATTACTTGCATCATCTTTCTCAGCATGTTTTCAAGGTTCATCCATGTTATGGCATATGTCAGTACTTTATTACTTTTTGTTGCTGAAAAATATTCTATATGTGAATATATCACATTTTATTTATCCATTTATGAGTTGATGGACATTTGTGTTGTTTCTATTTTTTGGCTGTTATGAATAATCCTGCTGTGAACATTTTGTTGGCAAGTTTTTGTGTGGGTTTATGTTTTCATTTCTCTTGAGTAGAATTGCTGGGTCAAAACTCTGTATTTAACTTTTGAGAAACTGCCAAACTGTTTTCCAAAGTAACTGCACCATTTTGCAATCTAATGAGGATTCTCATTTCTCCACATCCTTGGTAATAAGTTTTGGCAAAGATGTGGAAAAATTGCAATCCTCATTGGATCGGTTATAACCATCCTAGTGGCTGTGAAATGGTATCTTGTCATTTTGATTTTCATTTTCCTAATGGATAGTGATGTTAAGCATCTTTTCATGTGTTTATTGGCCATTTGTTTATCTTCTTTGGATAAATATATTTTTAAAATCTTTGCCCATTTTTCATTTGGTTATTTGTTGTTTTATTGTTGAGTTTCAAGAGTTTATTACATATTCTTGGTATGAACCCCTTATCAGATATATGGTTTACAAATATTTACTCTTATTCTTTTCACTTGTTGATGATATGGTAACCTTTAGACCCCAAAAGTTGTTAATTTCTATGAAGTCCAAATTATCTGTTATTTCTTTTGTTGCTTGTACCTTTTATATCATATCTAAAAATGTATTTCATCATGAAGATTTATTCCTGTATTCTAAGAGTTTTATAGTTTTAGCACTTACGTTTTATGTCTGTAATCCATTTTGAGTTAGTTGTAGTGTAAGGTATAAGGAAGGGATCCAACTTTGTTCTTCTGCATGTGGGTATGTCTAGTTGTTCCAGCACCATTTGTTGAAAATATTATTATTTTCCCAGTAGAATGTCATGGTAAATCATTGAGGTTTATTTAGGTAAAACACACATAATATAAAATCAACTTTTTTTTTTTTTTTTTTTTTTGAGATGGAGTTTCACTCTTGTTACCCAGGCTGGAGTGCAATGGCGTGATCTCGGCTCACTGCAACCTCCACCTCCTGGGTTCAGGCAATTCTCCTGCCTCAGACTCCTGAGTACCTGGGATTACAGGCACGTGCCACCATGCCCAGCTAATTTTTTGTATTTGTAGTAGAGACGGAGTTTCACCATGTTGACCAGGGTGGTCTCGATGTCTTGACCTCGTGATCCACCCGCCTCAGCCTCCCAAAGTGCTGGGATTACAGGCGTGAGCCACTGCGCCCAGCAAAATCAACTTTTCAAGTGTAAAATTCAGTGGCATTTAGTACATGTACAGTATTGTGCAGCCCCCACTTCTATCTAATTCTAACTTTGTGAAGTACTAGACATTTTCATCATCCCAAAAGAAAATCCTACACTCAATAAGCAGTTATTCCCCATTTTCCCCTTCCTTCAGCCCCTGACAACAACCATCTACTTTCTGTCTCTATGAATTCACCTATTCTGGATATTTCATATAAATGGAATTATATAATATACGATCTTTCTATCTGATTTATTTCACTTAGACAAATTTTCAGGTTTCATTCACATTGTAGCATGTTTCAATACTTAATTTTTATGGCTAAATAATATCTAATATTACAGACACACCATATTTTGTTTATTCATTTATCTGTTGAATATTTGGAGACTTTTGACCTGATATATCAGCATTCTGCTTTAGTTTAAAATTCACAAATGAACAAAAAGGAAAGGCCATTACTTTCCATTCTTTATTAAGAGGAAAGATTTATGTGCAAAATTGTTCTACTTATCACAAAGAAGACATTTAGTAAATATTAGTGTCTTCTACCTATTATGTATTTAATGGGTGTCTTCATATCCACTGTCTCATTTAGACCTTATAAGAATATTAAGGCCAGGCACGGTGGCTTACAAATGAAATCCCTGCACTTTGGGAGGCCGAGTAGTGTGGATCATGAAGTCAGGAGTTCGAGACCAGCCTGACCACCATGGTGAAACCCCATCTCTACTAAAAAAATACAAAAATTAGCCAGGCATGGTGATGTGCACCTGTAATCCCAGCTACTCAGGAGGCTAAGGGAGGAGGATCACTTGAACCTGGGAGGCAGACGTGGCAGTGAGCTGAGATTGCACCACTGCACTTCCCTTGGCTGCAGAACGAGACTCTGTCTCAAAAAAAAATTGTTAGCATTTGCATAAGAGAATATTGATGATTGTAACTTATTCAAAGTTATATAGCAAGTTACCTTCACTTATTCTCAGGAGAAAAAAACCACAAAGTTATATACCAAATAAATGACAGAGCTGATGTAACTGCAGTCTTTGCTTCCAAATCATGTTCTTTGCTGATAATAAAGTGTTCCTACACAAAAACATTAGTTATTATGCCCTGAGTCAGTATACCTATTGCTCATGTTTATCCAAAAGTATTCAGTGAAAGATAATTATGCATACCTGTTCTTTTTCTATCACAGTTGAAAATTAACCTAAATATAGTTTAAACACCAGTTATATAATATTGTTAAGAGCAAGGGATAACCTCTGTAGCACAGAATTTTGTCTTACTGTGAAACAGGCCAAGATCTCTAACATAATAGAGGGATCATGCATTTTTTTCTTATTCATCATAATATACTCTAGCATATGTACCTAGGATACTTGTAGATCTCAATAAAATATTTGTTGAATGAAGTATATTGCATGTTCTATTCATGTGACCTGTGACCAGATTTCATCATAAATTGCCAATGAACTCGCAAATCTTACAGGTTTTGAATGAGCACACATAGTAAAAATTCTTATAGTCCAATGTTGGGTACCAGCCCCAACCCTGTTTGTGGGTGCCCCGAGCCCCAGTGGTGATGAGGGATTGAGAAAGGAAATAAAGACAAAAACACAGAAATAGAGTTAAAGTGTAGGTCCAGGGGACCAACATAAAGTGCGAGGATCATGTTGGCCCTGAGTGCTGTTTCCACAGGTTTTTATTAGGTGCACACACTCATTAATTGAGGGGTGGAAAGCAGAGGGGGGGTTTATCAGGGAGGCCTTGAAACTACTGTGGGGCAAGATAGCTAGGGAGAAGCATGCATTATTAGAATAACAATGAAACAGGTGGTTCTTCTAAGAGAAGCTAATCTAGTACACCAAGTTTTACCACTGATCATTATCGATATGCAGCTGCACCAGAACACAGCAGGTGGGTGCCACCAGGTCTGACCACACACAATGCATCAAGGAGCTTTTATCTCCCGAGGACTGTGGACATAAGGCAACCAAAATTACCCTATATTCTGAGAACATAGGCGGAGCAGGAGGTGTTCCACTATCTCCGCCTGGAAGGCCTTACTGCCTTGCCAGCTCCCATCTGCAAAGACCCTCCCAGATCTTGTAAGCAGAGATCACCAACATTTCCCGGGTGCATACACAAGCCCTCTTTACGAGACCCCTGTGCAGACCCCATGTTGGAAAGGAGTTCATGGGACCAAGGCAGTGTTTTCCTGCCTTGCAACCACATAGCAGATGTGCCATGGTTAATGGGGCGCTCTCAGACGATCTAACTTTAGGCCTCCCATTACTGCTGTTGCTTGTGCTTTTACAAGCTACAGGCCGTTCTCTTTTGTGCTGTGCTTTTCATTCACTATTGTTTATTTCAGGGTATAAACTTCAGTGTACCGCAAACTCTATAAGCTAATAAGCAAATCAAATTTGTTTGTTTAATCAATAGTAGTAGAGACAGCATATGTCTGTACCTGGTCACCTGGGCCCACAGTCCAACATATGTATGAATTAGCTTGCCTTTCATTTATATTACCTTTTTAAATATGGCAGGTGTTATTTAATTTCTATTCTGCAGATATATAAACTGAAACACAGAAAAGCTTTGTAGCATGCCAGAGAGCAGCCTAAGCCACAGACTCCTCATTTATAAATGTCTCAAACAGCTGTACTATGATATAAATATGAGTCATTAGAATTCAATTACCTTAAAATACCCTAATTACTGATAAAATGTATTTAGTAGTATGAGATTTGGTAGATGTAATCCTTGAGATGTGACTATGTTAACATTTCTGTCAACCTAAAATGTTTATTTACGTGTTTGACTACTTTTAAAGGTTTAATATTTGTTCTTCTCTAAGATGCCTTACATGTTTAACTGAATCTTATCCCACTCATCAGCTTCATAGTCTCCCCACTCTCATATTCTATTCTTATCAGAAATTCATTGGTTTTTAAAATGTCTTTAGACATCAATCATTTAACTTTTTTACTAGAATCAGGAATTTTCCTAGTTTAGCAAAAACATCTTTTTCAAAATTGCCAAAGGCTGCTTTCAGTTACTTTGCCATTTTAAACCTAGTAGATACTTTGGTTTTCCTTTTAGGTGTTGACAGCTCTTCTACCACAAGCAGTGCTTCTCCAATGCCTAACAGTTATGATGCCTTGGAAGGAGGCAGTTACCCAGGTAATTTGTTGTTTTGTTCTTGCTTGATCTTCATTTTAAAAGTTATTGACCATTGGTTCCCTTCAAATGTGAACATGTATTATACATAATAGCAGGTTATATTTTTAACAGAAAAAAAGGACATTTTTCTGGCATTTCTCAGCCTCAGCTTCCCTAGTGTTGTCACTACCATGAAGGTTGTTTCTGGGACCATTATTTTTTGTTGTTACCATACACTTTTTATCTTTTTCTAAAAGATTTTCAGTAGTTTTTCTCTTCTTTCTCCTTCTTTTTAAAGAATAACTATAATCCTTGCATAAATTTTATATTTCTATTCTCATGCTTAGGGCTTTGAATTCTTTTCAGCCAGCCTCTGAGTATAGTTTTTGACTCCATGCTCCCTCAAAGGCTTCTGGCTGCCCTCAGTGGATAAATAGATGCTACCTCCAACTTGGGGGTAGGTTTTAGAGACATCACTTTTAACCATATCTGGAAATCACTTTAGTCATTACATTCAAGTACAGGAGTGGATAGTATTTAAAAAAAAAAAACTATCATTTCATTTTTGTATCTTACCCTGTGATTTTTCTTGTTCTCCTATCTCCTATCACTGACAACTCTACCTGACCTCTCTCTTTTTCTAGTGATTCCAGACTTTAACAGAAAAAGCAGTTTTGCCTTTCTCTTTATTTATCTCTTTGTTGATGATACAGGGTTAAGCTTACTTGAAGTTGGAATGTTCTATACTTAAAAATACCATACTATCTTGCTATCGCTATTCTATGAATCGGCAGAAAACTTTCTTTTCAGCTCAGTATGGAATTCCCTCATAATATTTTAAGAATACTTGAATGAATGACTTAGTTTTTTGTAATTAAGGATTTTTGCCCCTAGAAAGTGTACAAGAGAAAGAGCGAGAGAGAAAGTGTGTGTCTGTGTGTGTGTGTGTGTGTGTGTGAAGTTGTAAACCATCCAAAAAATAATCTCTTGTCAAGATATTCTAGAAGAGTTGCTTCATTCACTAAAAGATGAACAAGCATATAGTATCTCATGAGCTCTAAATTAATGTGAAGTGAAATGTTTAGTGTAGGATAGTTGAAAGATTTTGGCTCCTACAGTCAGACTGGTTTCTTTGTATTCATTCAGTCAACAAATTCTAATCTTATAATGAACTATGCATTGAGAGTATTTCAATAGACGTGGACAAGTTTTCTACCTATTTATACTGCACCAAAATTAAAGAAATATGTGAGCATCTGTAGCAGTAATATTAAATGAATTGTAGGTCTGCTCTAGGTCAGGTACTAGGGTAGATCTCTAGAAACGTAAGAATTATCCTTTCCTGAAAAAGATAAGAAGATTTAGACTTTCATGTTTATAACTCCAATTTTATTATTTCTCTCTTTCTTTCTCTTTTTTTTTTTTTTCCAGACAAGGCCTTACTTTGTTACTCAGGCTGGAGTACAGTAGCATGATCATGGTTCACTGCAGCCTGGAACTCCTGGGCTCAAGCCATCCTCTCTCCTCAGCCTCCCAAAAGTAGCTGGGACTACAGGCGCACACCACCATACCCAGCTTTTTTTTTTCTTTACATATAGATGGGGTTTCACTTTGTTGTCCAGGCTGGTATCAAATATCTGGCTTCAAATAGTCCTTCCACCTCAGCTTCCCGAAGTATTGGGATAACAGGTGTGAGCCATTGCACCCAGCCCTAATTTTTTTTATTTTTTATGCTGATAACTTGTCATGTTAAGAGATATGCTGATAACTTGTCATGTTAAGAGAACTTCTGCCCAAGTTTCCATCACCATGAGGAGGGACAAGCAAGAGATCTAAGGATTATGACACTGCATTGACAGTCTTACCCTCTTAAGAAGTCTGGGAGGTTACCAGAAAGCCAGTAAGCTGATCCTTGCCTAATCAGCACAAGATGATAGCAGAATGACCAGGAGTATATCTTCAGAATTAGAGCCAATAAGGAGATATGATTCCAAAGAAAAAAAAAAAGATTGATTCAGTTAAATGTTTCTAAGAATATATTTTTGCAGAATCCAAATGCTGGTGAAGAATATGAACTAAAATGAATGCACATTGTAGAGTCACATCAAAATGGGACTAAACAGTTAATATACCAAATTGTTAATAATGCTTATGTGCAGTTTAAAGTAACTTAGAGTTTCTTTCTGTTATTGTTTTTGTACATGATATTTAAGTTTTCTACAGTTTTTTTTTTGTTTTAATTCCACTTTTTGTTTTAAATTTAAATAAGGACATTTCAAATTTAAATAAGGACATTCATTCATTAAATACATTTTATTTGATATTACATGCTAAACATTGTTCTAGGTGTGGGACACTATTCTAGATACTATCTTTCATACTTTACTCACAGTTTTGCCACTGCAAATAATGCACATTTATAGGGGATTATGGAAACATGCTACTCCTTCCATAGAGTTAGTTTTTATATTGATGGTAGGGTCAGATAAAGCGAATTAGAGAAAAGAGTAAGTGGCACCCTTTTTATTGCTTGCTTTGTTTTGTGCTTCTTAGTTTCTCCTGAGAGAATTTTTTAAAACTGTATTAAGTGTGTGTGTGTGTGTGTGTGTGTGTGTGTGTGTGTGTGTGTGCTCTTACCTGTTAGAATTACCAACTCAAGGGGCTCATGCCTGTATTCTCAGCACTTTGGGAGGCCAAGGTATAAAAATCTCTTGAGCACAGGAGTTCAAGACCAGCCTAGGCAGCATGGGGAGACCCCATTTCTATTTTAAAAATAGAAATACTAGCCAGGCATGGTTGCTCACGCCTGTAATCCCAGGAGTAGGATTACACTCCTTTGGGAAGCTGAGGCAAGCGGATCACGAGGTTAGGAGTTTGAGAACAGCCTGACCAGTGTAGTGAAACCCTGTTTCTAAAAATACAAAAATTAACTGGGTGTGGTGGTATATGCCTGTAATCCCAGCTGAGTATACTCAGGAGGCTGAGACAGGAGAATCGCTTGAACCCGGGAGGTGGAGGTTGCAATGAGCCTAGATCTCGCCACTGCACTCCAGCTTGGGTGACAGAGTGAGACTCAATCCACACACAAAAAATAAAAAATAAATACCAACTAAAGTTGGTGAAATGATGTAAAATTTGGGGTGGAAGTTTTCTCGTAAATACTCCTGCAAAAAAGGGAAAAAAAAAGATGTAGTAGGACAACATGTAAAACAAGATTAGCAAAATATGGATAATTATTGAAGCTTAGTGATAGGTGTATGGGGTTCACTATTCTCCCTACTTTGTGTGTGTTCAAAATTTCTTAGAATAAATAGCTTTAAAAAGCAAAAGAGAAATGCCAAGGTTATGGACTAGATCATAAGTCCAGTCTTTGTGGAATCTTGATTTTCAGTTTTTAACATCAGGTGTTTCTATTTTTTTAGATATGCTTTCTTCATCAGCAAGCAGTCCTGCTCCTGATCCCACCCATGAACCTGATCCTGCCCCTGCTCCAGCTCCAGCTTCAGCGCCAGCTCCTGCCGTTCCTCAGCCTTCAAAAATGGCTAAGCCTTTTGGCTATGGCTATCCAGCGCTTCAGCCTGGTTATCAGAACGCTACAGCACCACTTGCTTCTGTAGTACAGCCCAGTAACCCAGTATATTCTGGATTCCAGCAGTATCCTCAGGTATGTATTCAGTCATATATACACATTGTAACAGTTATAAAACTTAATTCTGACAAATTCCTGGTGGGGTTTGTACCTTTGATTCAAATGGATCTTAGTGACAAATACAGATCGGCCTAGATCAAACATATACAGAATTTGATCTCAGGTTTTTTGTGTGTATATATTTAGAAAAAGATTAAATGAAATATACATATCACATTTTTAAAGAGGTTAAATCTACTCAAGATATTAGCTATGATTTTTTCTTCATTGCATCTTTTTCAGTCTACAATTGCAAATATTAATTTTATAATCAGAAAATTTAAGTAAACTTTTTAAAAATTTTTCTATTATTAAACTGGCATTCTCTTTGGAAAATGACATGGTAAAATGTGATTTGATCTCTATTCTTCATTTGAAGAATTTTATAACACGTAACTGACCTTGATGAGAGCTTCCAGATACATAAATATGCTCATCAGTTCACATGCTCATTTACTGCTGAAGTGGCTATGATTGTCTGGGTGTAAACCTGGGGTTTGTCATCTTGCAGCCAGGAAAATTTAGGACACCTACACACACGAGTTTAGGGGTGGAAGTTTAATAGGCAGAAGAGAAGAGAAAGAGAAACAGCTTTCTCCATAGAAAGAGAGAGGCCTCCCAGCAGAAAAGACTGGCTGGTGGTTGATGCACCAGATTTTATAGTCTATCTTGAGGAGCCAGTACCTTTTTTTTTTTTTTTTTTTTTTTTTTTTGAAACGGAGTCTCCCTCTGTCCCCAGGCTGGGGTGCAGTGGCGCAGTTGCGGCTCACTGCAGCCTCCACCTCCCAGGTTCAAGCAATTCACCTGCCTCAGCCTCCGGAGTAGCTGGGACTACAGACGTGCACCACCACACCCAGCTAATTTTTGTGTTTTTAGTAGAGACGGGGTTTCACCATGTTGGCCAGGATGGGCTCATCTCTTGACCTCGTGATCCACCTGCCTCAGCCTCCCAAAGTGCCGGTTTCTTGTTTACACAGGGCTCACAGATTGGTTCGATCAGATGTGATGTTTACATGAGGCGTTGGGGAAAAGGCTGATCACCCCGCCCTAGTCTTATTATGCAAATTAATTAGCCTTGGCCAGCACCATGTTGTCTGCTCCTTACTGTACACGTGGCAGGCAGAGAAGGGATGATGGAATTGCCATCTTGAACATGTCTAGTCCCTAGTTCCTGCCAGCATTCCCTCATGCAGGCTGGCAGCTTGCTTGTCTATGTCTGCAACTTGACTTTACAGACTGCTCTTTGTAGAAAAATAATTTGGGTCTGCTTTTCATTAAAAAGAAAAGCCTTACTGAGGACTCACATACCCTCACTATCAGCCTAAGTGATTTCTTCTTAACTCCTATATCCCTGCCTCTAGGACCCATTCTGACATGACCTTTTCTGGTGCCACCTCATAAACATAGCAGTATAACAAATGATACGATATTTATACAGTGAAATACTTAACAGGACAGTATTTCACATCTGTATGTCTTGAGAAGATAAAATATGGGGAAACTTTTTTTTTTTTTTGAGATGGAGTCTCACTCTGTCGCCCAGGCTGGAGTGCAGTGGCACAATCTTAGCTCACTGCAACCTCCGCCTCCTGGGTTTAGGTGATTCACAGCCTCAGCCTTCGGAATAGCCAGGATTATAGGCACCCACCGCCATGCCCAGCTAATTTTGTATTTTTAGTAGAGATGGGGTTTCACCATTTTGGCCAGGCTGGTCTCTAATTCCTGACCTCAAGTGATCTGCTTGCCTTGGCCTCCCAAAATGCTAGAATTACAGGCATGAGCCAATGTGCCCGGTAGGGAAACAGTTTTAATGACAAAAGTATTGCTACTTATAGAAAACTGTTCTTAGTTGACTAACCTTATAGAAATTTTATAGTGAAGTGAGAATGAAAATTAGAAATAGGATAATCAGGGAGGAGCAGTGGCTCACTCATGTAGTTCCAGCTACTCAAGACTAAGGTAGAAGTATTTGGTTGGGGTGGGCAGGGGAGAAAAAGGAAAATGATTTGTTTCCGGAATTTAACCTTAGAATTTAAGTACAGAGGAAAAAGGGAGGAGGAAAATTGAGAGAGACGTTAGAGGAATATGGGTGGTTAGTACAGATTCTCTGCCTCTCATTTTGCTAGATTTTCCTTATGGCTCTGTTGTGCCATGTCAAACAGTTTTTAAGTCTGTCTTGTCTGACTCTTGTACTTTTAGGCAAATTCCTATTTGGGGTTGTAACATACTTACTTATAATTTTGATGATAACAAAAGCAGGTTCAAAGAAAGGATTGATTCTTGGAAAGTATTGAGCAAAGAGAAAACAAAATTATTTTGAAATAGTAAGTGGTCTTACATAATGACTTAGGACAATAGTTCACGAACTATAGACCTCTGGCCAAATCTGGCCCACTGCCTGTTTATAATAAAGTTTTATTGGAGTACAGCCATGCCCATTCTTTTATGTTATTGTCTATGACTGTTTTTGCACTACAGTGCTACAGTTTAGTAGTTGCAAAAGAGATCATGTAGCTGTCAAAACTTTAAAATATTGATGGTCTGATTCTCCACAGAAAAACTTTGCTGACCCCTGACATAGGCATGTAGGAAGTATTTTTGATTTCATATTTTATGTGGGAGGTTATTTTATAAAAGTCAAGAAATTATCTTTGGAATAAGAGTAAAAATGAATGTTCTACCAGAATTAAAAAATACAACATCATTCTATTCTGTAATCACAATTCTTTTTATGTTCTGGGTCTCATACATGTGTCAGAAAAGTTTGGATAAAGGGGACAAAGATATACTAAAACGTTATCTGGGTTATTAATCACACTTATGTGAGCATCATAAACCAAAATATTTAGAAGTAGACTCTTAAGAGAGCAATCATTCCCACCTTTTTTTTCAAATATAATTGGAAGCATAGCATATGTACTCATGTCTAGATTCTTTTGCTCAACATTATGCTTATTGTGTGATTGTAATTCACTTCTTTTCATTGTTGTGTGGTACTCAATCATGTGAATAGACCAGTTTGTTTATTTGTTCTATTGTTGATGGGCATTGGGGTAACTTTCCAGTGTGGGGCTATTATGAATGATGCTATTGTGAAAATTTCTGTCTCTGTCTTTTAGTGAGTGTATATAGGAATGGAATTGCTGGGCCATTGGGTATTCATTTTTCAATTTTAGCAGTTAAAACTAGACAGTTTGCCAAAGTGATGTTCTGATTTATACTTCATTAGTAGTGTGTGAGAGTTCAGTTGCTTCACATTCTTGTCAACACTTGGAATTTTGACTTTTTAAATATTAAATAGTCACCTTCCTTTCATTTCGTGAGGAAATAGAAACTCAAATAAGTGAAATCACCTGTCCAGTACCAGGCTTGGTTCTAAGAATGCAAAAGACCTTGCAATTCAGAATTAAGCACTTTTTTCTCCTTAACTGGAAAGGACTTGTATAGTCCGATTTGATCTATGGATCTTTTCAAAAAAGATTACAAGCAGCTATTTATTTTTGTCTGATGCGAATTTAAAATAGTTTTTTGGACACTACCGTTTTAGGGTCGGTGAACAGTAATGATTTAGGTATACAGCTAGGACCTACATTTAAATTCTTACCTATTTACCAAAAAAATATTATAAATTTAAACCTAAGATTAACACTATCAGACTTTTTTAAAAGAAGCCTTTTTATTTGTTTGTTTGTTTGAGATGGAGTCTTGCTCTGTCGCCCAGGCTGGAGTGCAGTGGTGTGATCTTGGCTTACTGCATCCTCTGCCTTCCAGGTTCAAGTGATTCACCTGCCTCATCTGAGTAGCTGGGACTACAGGCGTGTGCCACCATGCCCGGCTAATTTTTTGTAGTTTTAGTAGAGACAGGGTTTCACTGTGTTTGCCAGGATTGTCTCCAATTCCTGACCTCGTGATCTGCCTGCCTCAGCCTCCCAAAGTCTTGGGATTACAGGCGTGAGCCACCGTGCCCAGACCATTTATTTTGGAAGTTCTGCGTAGGGTAAGAATATCCCATCTTAGCTTTACACAATCTTCTATAATAAAGTTGAAATGCCTTTACATGTTATACGTAATGTAGTGCAATGAAAGGGCTCTGTATAAGGGCTTTTCTTTGTATTAATTAATTTGAGATGACTTTTATTAAGTAGTAGGAAACCCTAACGGTTGTTGTTGCTGTTGTTGTTTTTTCATTTAAAATTTATTTATTCACCTAATACACCTAAAGAGTTGGGTTTTGAAGGAAAAAAAAACTTAAAAATTGTTTTTTAGGGTTGAAAACCAGGAAAAAGGCTGATGTTTAAAAACAAAAATAAAAATTACAAAAGTATTTTCAGTGAATATAGGCAAAACCAGATACAGATACTTATTATATAGCTTTTTTAAATTACAAATTTAGTGAGATCAATTAGGGAAAATGCAGATAAACAAAAGGAAAAATTAATAAATATTAATAAATATTAACCAATATTTCTACCAAACTGTAAGCAGCAATAGTTGGGGTCTGTCCTTCCAGGTTTCTTTCAACACACCTGTAATCCTAGCACTTTGAGAGACCAGGATGCAAGATCACAAGGTCAAGAGATTGGAACCATCCTGGTCAACATGGTGAAACCCCATTTCTACTAAAAATACAGAAATTAGCTGGGCATGGTGGCACTTTCCTGTAGTCCTAGCTACTTGGGAGGCTGAGGAAGGAGAATTGCTTGAACCTGGGAAGCAGAGGTTGCAGTGAGCCAAGATCGTGCCACTGCACTGCTGCCTGGTGACAGAGTGAGACTCCGTCTCAAAAAAAAAAAAAAAAAAATGAATGTCACTTTGGAAAATTTTTTAATTTATTTAACAGTATAAGAAGAAACCTTTATTATTTTTATGTATCTTTCATCATTTTGGTACTTGTATGTTTTATAATGAGTCTCCCATTTATGGGGCATAACTCAGGGTCAAAATCAGCATCCTTTTAAGCTTGGTGTGCTTCTGTGATCCCAGTTAAGACAGGAGAATCAATTGAGCTGAGGAGTTTGAAACCAACCTGAGCAACATTGTAAGAACCTGTGACAAAAGAAAACAAATCCTTGCATGTGTACACATGCACACACACTTTATTATATACATACAGCTATGTGCTGCATAATGACATTTTAGTTAATGACGGACCACATGTATGATGGTGGTTCCATAAGATTATAATGGAGCTGGAAAATCCCTGTCACCTATTGACCTTGTAGCTATGGTAATGTTGTAGCACAGTGCATTACTCTTGTGTTTGTGGTGATGCTCTTGTAAACAAACTTGCACCTCCAGTCATATAAAAGTATAGCACATATAGTTATGCACAGTACATAATACTTGGTAATGAAAATAAATGACTACTGGTTTATGTATTTATACTATACTTTTTATCATTATTTTAGAGTGTACTCCTACTTATGAAAAATAAAAGTGAACTGTAAAACAGCCTCACATAGGTCCTCCAGGAAGTTTCCAGAAGAAGGCATTGTTGTCACAGGAGATGACAGCTCCTTACATGTTATTGCACCTTAAGACCTTCCAGTGGGACAAGATGTGGAAGTGGAAGACAGTGATATTGATGATCCTGATCCTGTGTAGGACTAAGCAGATATGTGTGTTGTGTGTATTCATTTTCAACAAAAAGTTTTAAAATAAAAAATACTTAAGATAGAAAAAAAGCTTATAGATAAGGCCATAAAAGGAAGAAATTTTTTTGTATAGCTGTACAATGTGTGTTTTACATTGTTTTTGTAAAAGTCAAAAAGTTATTTGATTGGTGCAAAAGTAATTGCAGTTCTTGCCATTGAAAGTTGTGACAGGTCAGGCACAGTGGCTTACACCTATAATTCCCAGCACTTTGGGAGGCCGAGGTGGGCGGATCATCTGAGGTCAGGAGTTCTACCAGCCTGGCCAACATGGTGAAACCCCGTCTCTACTAAAAACAGAAAAATTAGCTGGGCATGGTGGTGGATGCCTGTAGTCCCAGCTAGTCAGGCGGCTGAGGCAGAAGAATCTCTTGAACCCAAGAGCCGGAGGTTGCAGTGAGCCAAAATTGCACCATTGCACACCAACCTGGGCAACAAGAGCAAGACTCCGTCTTAAAAAAAAAAAAAAAGTAATAAAACCCGCAATTACTTTTGCACCAACGTATAAAGAAATTAGTTTATAAAGTGAAGAAGTTACAGTAAACTAATGTATTGCAGAAGAAAGAAAAACTTTTTTCCCTCAGAGTCTCATTCTGTTGCCCAGATTGGAGTGCAGTGGCACAATCTTGGCTCTCACTGCAACCTCCACCTCCCAAGTTCAAGTGATTCTTGTGCCTTGGCCTCCCAAGTGGCTGGGAGATAACAGGCACCTGCCACCACTACACCCGGCTAATTTCTGTATTTTTAGTAGAGAGAAGGTCTCACCATGTTGTCCAGGCTGGTCTCAAAAACTCCTGACCTCAAGTGATCCATCCGCCTAGGTCTCCCAAAGTGCTAGGATTACAGACGTGAGCCACCAGATCTGGCCAAAAACTGTATTTTTATAGGTTTGATAAAACCTAAATGTGCAGAGTTTATAAAGTCTACAGTATACTAGTGTCCTGGGTCTTTACCTTCACTCAACACTCACGCACTGACTCACCCAGAGCAACTTCCAGTCCTTTAAGCTCCATTCATACCAAATGTCCTATGGAAGTGTACTATTTTGTATCTCTTGCTATATTGTTCCTATTTTTTTTTATGTTTAGATATACAAATATCATTGTATGCAGTTGCCTACAATATTCAACAGTAACGTGATACACGTAGCCTAGGACTAACAGGCTATGTCACATAGCCCAGGTGTGTAGTAGGCCATACGTACCATCTAGGTTTGTGTGTACACTCTTTGATATTTGCATAAGGATGAAATCGCCTAATGACGCATTTCTCAGTACATGTCCTTGTCATTAAGCAACGTGACTACACACACACATTTATGCATTTGTATTACTATTTCCTTAAATGAAATTTCTACAAGTGGAATTAGAAAATCAAAGCATTTCTTCCTTTGTTTTTTTTTTTTTTTTTTGAGATGGAGTCTCTGTTGCCCAAGCTGGAGTGCAGTGGCGCGATCTCAGCTCACTGCAACCTCCTCCTCCCAGGTTCAAGTGATTCTCCTGCCTTAGCCTCCCAAGTAACTGGGATTACAGGTGCATGCCACCATGTTTGACTTAATTTTGGTGTTTTTAATAGAGAAGGGGTTTCACCATATTGGCCAGGCTGGTCTCGAACTCCTGACCTCAAATGATTCACCTGCCTTGGCCTCCCAAAGTGCTGGGATTACAGGTGTGAGCCACCATGTCTGGCCATCATTTAATTATTTAAGACTTTAGAATTTCTCTGTACTCAATAGAAGTTTATTTCTACTCTGTGGCAGAACTATTTTAGGCACTGAGAATATGATAGGAGGCTCAGTGAACAAAACAGATTTCCTGTTCTTAAGAAGGTTGGTGGGAAGTCAGCATTAATAAGACAATAAATAAGTAAACAAATAAAGAGCTAATTTCAAGTAGTTGCAAGTGCTATGAAGTAAGACAATTTGAAATAATTTCTGGGGTGGAAATATGGTGTAGGTGGTCAGACAAGCAGTATTCATTGTAGAAATTATGTTTGAGTTAACATTTGGAAGACAAGAAAAAGCATGGAAGGATCTGTGGTTAAAGTATTTCAGGCTGAGTAAACTGATAAAGCAAAAACTTAAGGCAGGAACAAGTTTGACATGTTCGAGGAATGAAGTCTCAGTGTTGCAGTAATTCAGCATGGGATGAGTAATAGGGATGAGATCAGAAAGCTAAAGGATAACAGTCAGAAGCTTAGATTTTACCCGAAGTGCAAAAGAGAGGTATCAGAGATTTTATGTAATGGAATGACATCTAATTTACATAGTTAGAAAATCATTTGGCTGCTGTGTGAGGAATGGATTAGAGATGGGAGTCTTTGAAAAGACAAAATGGAAGCAGGGAGACAAATTGAAGTTTTGCCCTAATTTAGGAAATTGCTTCTACTTAAACACATATATTTTCCATCTTTACTGTTGCAAGTATCTGGAAGTAATAACACACTAGCGATAAGCACTTTTATCATCCAGATAATGGTTTTTAGATATCATCTCTACTTAAAAGGAGCCAGTATCCCTTTTTAGACAAACAGTTCTAGGTTTGAAGAAAAAGAGTGTAAAATATTGTGTAAGAAAGCTAACAAAGACTAGTTAGGTTCATATAAAAGGACACTGGGGCCATCTTGAAAGGGCTTTCACTGGCCAAAGATTGGGTAGTTTGAACATCATAAGAATAATGACTATAATTCATTACATCAATTTGAGTTAGCAAAAAGCCATGAATTCCTGATAATACTAAAAATATAGGAAATAGAAAAAAATAAGGCAAAACCTATTGAACACCATTGTACATTTTTATGGCACCAAGTCATTATTGTGAAAGTTGATAATTGGTGGGAGGGGGGGACCTTGAGAACAGTGGGGCATTTATCCTCTTTTTCTAGTATAAACTGTATTTGGGGAAACCAAATTGCTAATATTGAAAAGCATTGTTGCTGAAATTTCATTGTGAGGGTTAACCTTGCTAATAAGATTCAAATTTATTCAGTTTTTTTTGAAGTGTGCTTTAGATTGACTGCATGTTAAGTCATTCTATTACCAAGCCAGATTTAAATTTTCTTACCTTTTTGCTTTTTCTGTATGTTGAGATATGTAGTATATAGTATAACAAAATGTATTTATGTTTTATTGTTCTTTTGTTTTGTTTTGAATTGCTCTTTCAGCACTATCCTGGTGTGAACCAGCTGTCCTCCAGTCTAGGAGGATTGAGTCTTCAGAGTTCTCCACAACCAGAAAGCCTGAGACCTGTAAACCTCACTCAGGAGAGGAATGTTTTACCCATGACTCCTGTTTGGGCTCCTGTACCTAACTTGAATGCAGACCTCAAAAAATTGAACTGTAGCCCAGAGTAGGTATTTATTTGTTTTATAATCTTTCTTAGGTGATGAAAACATTGTATGACTTTCAAAAATGGTGAAAGAAGTATGCTATTTGGTTGGAAGTTTTGTTAATGTTGACTTTTCTATTTTAGTTTGTATAGAAGTTTTAGATGTAAAATTTTATTTCGGTCATCTGTTTTTGTTCCCATCTCAGTCTTAATCCAGTCCCATCCCCTTATCACCTAATGTTAGGGAAATTATTTCTGTTTGAATGAAGGGTTTCAGGAACCCAAATGTAACTATATATTTTATTTCTTAAATCTTTTTCCTCACTTTTTAATAATAATAACTTCTGATATCTTAAATAAGGTTGAATCTTTAAAATTTTAGGCTTTGCTTGAAAAGAACATAGACCTCACTTATGTAATCTCAGGAACAAGTTTAGAGAAATAGTTTATCTCAGAATTTTCTTTTCCTACTCAATACTACAGAGTTTGAAGACCATTGACTCCCAGGCTTATTATTCTAGTCTGAATCTAGACTGGATTTTCTTTAATGGAGAAGTTTAGCTATGGCAGACTGTACTGGCAGCCACCAAGCCCTGGTGTATCTTTGTGTGGCTGAGCTCTGTTACTCACTTGACAATGCTTCATGTTCTTTGTTCTTGCAAGCTTTTAGTATTTCTGTATCCTATGAATAGGATTTTCTCCTGGTCCTAAATTTATTTATTTTTTTTGGAGGACATGTTCTTGCTCTTGGAATTTCTCCTCATAAAGTAAACTCTGATTCCCAGAACAACATTGTCTTTTTTTTTTTTTTTTAATGGGGTCTCAGTGGCCTGATCTCGGCTGACTGTATCCTTTGTCTCCTGAGTTATAGTGATTCTCGTGCCTCAGCCACTGAATAGCTGAGATTACAGGTGTGCACCATGACACCTGGCTAATTTTTGTATCTTTAGTAGAGATGGGGTTTCACCATGTTGGCCAGACTGTTCTCAAACTCCTGACCTCAAGTGACCTGCCTGTCTCAGTCTCCCTAAGTGCTGGGATTAGAGGTGTAAGCCACCACACTTAGCCAGCCTTGCCTTCCTTATATTAGGAGAATTAGTATTTTTCAGAGCCAATATTTCCCTTTTCTTAAAGCAGTAGTTTTCCAGCTTTTAAAAAATTCTGCAGCTACTCTTTGAACCAAAATATTATATAGAATTCCAATATAGAAAATAGGAAGTGGAGCCGCTTTGAGATTTTCCCCTCTTCTTCCACTGTACTCTGCCACAACACACCATTAGTGCCTCAGGTAGTACCAAGATCATTTCCATAAAAGTATAGAGCATCATGGATTATAGGTTGAAAATAGCTGCCCATCCTTTGAATATGAATTGTTACCAGGTTGATAAGTTTGTAAATTATGACCTTGTAGTATAAATGGTTAGATAGCCCCTATGTAAGCAAATGTAGTGTATAGGCCATACATAGTAGCACATGCCTATAATCCCAGCACTTTGGGAAGCCAAGGCAGGCGGATTGCTTGAGCCTAGGAGTTCGTGACCAGCATAGACAACATGGTGAAACCCTGTTTACCAAAAAACAAAAAAGTTAGCTGAACATACTGGCATGCATCTGTGGTCCCAGCTGCTCAGGAGACTGAGGTGGGAGGATCCCTTGAGCCCAGGAGGTGGAAGTTGCGGTGAGTTGAGATTATACCACTGTACTCCAGCCTGGGTGGCACAGCAGGACCCTGTCTCAAAAAAGTAATTTTTTAAAAAATATAGCATATGTAGAAGAGAACCCATAAGTAAGGGGAAGGCATACTTTTTTCTACCTAGTTGTGTGTTTTTTTGCAAAAATAGATCTTTTATCAAAATAGCAAAAAGATAATTAGGAGCATAGACTTTAGAGTTGAGCAGACCTAAGTTCTTGCTGTGGTTCTAATGACAGGTAGCTATAAAATTTTGCAATTTACTTAACCTCTCGAAGTTTCAGTTTGTTTGTAAAACAGGAATAATAATAGTATCAACATACTAAGATAAATCATTTAATAAATATCGAATGCCTTCTAAGTTAAATGCAAAACACTGTTTTCCATCTGCTGGGGATAAAGTTGTAAACAAAACAAAGTTTCTGATCTCTATGGAATCACAGAACTTATATTCTATGAAAAAACTAGTAAATATATAATGTAATGTTCAGGGTTTTACAATGAAGAAAAATAAATCAGAATAGGGAGTGCGGGTGGAGGGTGACTCTTTTAAATTGAGGAGTCTAGACAGGTTTACCCAAAGACTTTAAACATTTGAATAGAGATCTGGGTGAAGTGAGAGAGTAAGCTGAGTGACTTCTCTGGGAAAAAAGGATTCCAAACTGCATGAATAGCAAATGTGGAGGTCCTGAAGCAGGAACAAGCTTTTTGTGTTCAAGGAACAACACTGAGGCCTGCAATAAATAGATATCTCTGTATCTCTACATGACATTAATGACTCTTGTTAAAATTTCTTGCCTGGCTTTCAGTACTTCTGCTTTTTACTTCTTTGGCCTCTCGTTTTTTCATTCTTTGTTTATTGACCTTAAAACTTCATAAGTTATAAGCACCTACTCAATGAGGGAAACTGGGCTAGGGTGATACAAAGACAAAATGCTCTCTGATCTCAAATGGTGAAGACAGACAAGATAAACAACCAATTAAAGTAAATCAGACTAATTGATATCATATAGAAGCATAAACATAGAGCACGGAGAAAGAAGTCATTCCTTCTGACTTGGGGATTTAGGGGTGAAGGTGGTTATAAGCAATAACCTTGATGGATGAGTCTTGTAGTAAGAGTGGGAGTTCGACAGGTGCAAAGCGGGCAGTAAAGCAGTAACAGAATAATTAAAGACAAAGAAATAATGCCTTTTCACTCTGTTTTCTTTGTGCTCCTATTCATGTCCTCCAGGCTAGTCATAATGGAGTAATTGGTCTCCCCTGAATATGTACTAGTTTTCCACCATGAAAGGGTTGACTTTTCAACTTAGATCTTTTGGCATATATTACATACACGCCTAGTTAATCAGGACCTTCTTATTTATAGCTATAATTACATGCCCAAATGATTTTCACTTATGTTCCCTAAATGCTCTTAATTATCTTACCTACTTCAGTGTATTTTTCTCTGATAGCTAATATACTCCATGTTGTTTATGTTTTTGCAGTTCATTTCGGTGTACTTTGACAAATATTCCACAGACACAGGCTTTACTGAATAAAGCTAAGCTTCCTTTAGGATTGTTGTTACATCCCTTCAGAGACCTAACGGTAAAGTAACATTTTAAAGTATTTATGGGTACTGACATTTATGCGCATGTACAAGGTACTTAAATTTTATATTTTCTTAGAATTTTCTTTATCTTCTTTTATTTGAAGTTAGAAATAATCATTTCTGTAACATTCAACTTGGCAAACACTTTCTGAGCACCTGCTTTGTGACAAGCTCTAAACTAAGCACTGGTAGTACAGAGGTGATCAAGTCATTGAGGTTGCCACCAAAAAGTTCTTATCTAATGGGACAAAGATGTAAAAACAATAATTACAGTGCAGGAGAATTAATACATGTAATTAATTAAATTCTGTGAGATACTTAGGTAGAGCGTACAGTATGAGAAGTGATTCCCTATGGATACACTAGCAAAAGTTTTCTGTAAGTGATGAAGTCTGACCTTGATTTTGAAAGATCAGCAGTTTGGGAAGGTGGAATGGCCATGGAAGGTGGATACGCTTTAGGAGTTCTTTATTAAACACAAAGGAAACACCAACAATGATGTCTATTTAGACTGGAAAGCTGTCTGATTGTTTCTTAACAAATTAAACAAACTTTTAATTAAAAAATAAACTTTGTTACAACAGGGATTTTTAAACTTTAAAAGTTTTAAAACTTGTACATTTTTGAACTTTTAAAGTTTTAAGAGTTTTAAATATTTAAAGTTTTAAGAGTTTAAAATTTTTAAAACTTCAAAAATAATTGTATTCAGAGCTTCTGTTTGTACTTCTTAAGTTGTGTTTCTCTCAAACTTTTTTACTACTATTGTTAACTACCCTTCTTACTGGTGCTGAGTTTTCTTTTGCTCTTATTCATCCAAGAAATATTGATTGACTACCTGTCAAGCTAGATGCTAGAGATACAAAGCTTAAAAAGCTTCCTTGTGAAGCTTACTTTACTACTAGGAAGTATAGAAATGATCAAAATAAAAAATTATAATATGTAATAAGTACCATGAATTTATTCATTTAGTAAATATTTTTAATCACCTATAATACTCTTAAAACCTTATCTCTAAACCAAGATAGTTAATTTCCTTTATACATAGGTGAGAGTTTTTCTTTAAATACAGATACCATACATGATACCTTCTCGAAGTGTATATACTAAATTGTTTACAGTGACTTCCTCTGGGATGTAGAATTCTGTAATTTTTTATATTTTCAGTCTCAGTTAACTATTATATTTCCTGATTTTTTTTTTACAACAGATATGTGGTTACTTGTGTAATAATGATAATATATGTGAAAAAATTAAATACAAAGATCGTAAATGTTCATATGCAGATATTAAAAAAATCAGAATGAAATTACTAAAATGAAGCA
Source organism: Callithrix jacchus (assembly GCF_049354715.1). NCBI lineage: Eukaryota > Metazoa > Chordata > Mammalia > Primates > Cebidae > Callithrix > Callithrix jacchus. The sequence continues at coordinate 87,782,894 of NC_133504.1, read as the reverse complement.
AGTTAATTCAGGGACATAGAATAATATGTGATCTCTTAATCTTTTTTCATATTTTCTAACTTTTCTTCTTGAATGTAAAATTCCTTTCCCAAACCAAACATAGAGATGCATTTTTTGAAAGGCACATTGTGTTTGGCTGCTTCTAGCCTCAGCTTTCATCAGAAGTTGTTGTAGCAGTCTAATGATCAGTGCCTAATAGTGTAGTACAAGGTGCAGTCAACAAAGACAGAGCCATTTGTATATGGTATATGTTTCTCTCTCACTGTTACTTCTAAAGTTCAGCTGATGAGATCTCACTTACATTACTTTCTTGGCCAGTATTTGGTGTGACTTTATTTTAATGTTACGATTTGTGACAAGAGGGAGAAAGCTTGATGGCTGCGTGTGTTGCTCAGCACGTCCCTGGATTTTATTGATATGCTTCCATATAAAACCACATAAAAACAGTTAAGGTTTCTGTTCTGTATATGGAGCAGAGCAGTATATGTTCTGTTTTTCCTCAGGGTGCCTTTTTCTGCTACAACTTCTTTATTTTATTTCCTAGCAATTACCAGTAATAACATCAAATACCATTGTGAGGTGCCGATCTTGTCGAACATATATTAACCCCTTTGTATCCTTCATTGATCAACGTAGATGGAAATGCAATTTGTGCTATAGAGTTAATGATGGTGAGTTTTTAGATTCTTAAAATAAATATGTTTTAATCCTGTTTTCCATATTTTTTGACATTTTTGTCATTTACTGGTTTCTCTCTTGATTTCTTAAAAAATAATTTTTATGCCATTTTTAGCCAAAGGAATATAGGCTAAGGCTAGGACTAGGCTAAGGCTTCATTTTGGGTGACCAAGGGAATAATTGACAATGAGGAGCGTAACAGTGAGGACAAAGTAAAAAAAATAGAAACGGTGACACGCAGGTCAGCTTATGCAGACTAATTATGTTTGCCCCCGAAAATAAAATTGTCTTACATTTGTATATTTGGTTAATTCAACTCAGGTAGAATTTTGCCAGTATGTCTGAATGCATGCACATATATGTGTCAGTTTCTTGTTCACTTTATTCATTTCTTAGGTTCCCCTACTAGAGTTGCTTTCAAATTATGTTTCTCTGATTTTTTTCATGGCATTTGATAAAATAAATAGGACACAAGTCTAAGAAGGAAGATTACTTGCATCCTAGTGTTCTTACCTGATTTTGAGAACATAAGTTTTTTTTATCCTTCTGATCTATTTTTTATTTTATTTTATTTTATTTTTGAGACAAGGTCTCGCTGTCATGCAGGCTGGAGTGCAGTTGTGTGATATGGCTCACTGCAATCTCTGCTTTCCAGGTTCAAGCTGTTCATCCCTCAGCCACCCGAGTAGCTGAAACTACAGGCTTGCACCACCATGCCTGGTTAATTTTTGTATTTTTAGTAGAGACAGGGTCTCACCATGTTGGCCAGGGTAGTCTTGAACTCCTGGGCTCAAGAGATTGATCAGCCTTGACCTCCTAAGTGCTAGGATTACATGAGCCACTGTGCCCAGCCCTGCTCTATTTTTTAAGGAGGGGTTAAGGGATTGATTTTTACCATTAAATGTTCACAAAACTATTGCTAAACCTCATGTAAATATTGATAATAGATGTTTATTTTTAGGTGTGTATGTATGTGTTTAGTTACAAATTGTGTCTTAAATTTCTACTGGGACCTCTTATCTAGTTCCTGAAGAATTTATGTATAACCCCCTAACCCGATCTTATGGAGAGCCTCATAAACGACCAGAAGTTCAGAATTCAACTGTGGAGTTCATTGCTTCTTCAGATTACATGGTAACTATTCACTGTTAAAATTTGTTGTGGGACACAATTATATTGGTCATTTGTAATTTTCTGTTAAGTGAACTCTTATCAAGATTCTGAAGTTGTTTATACTTATAATTTTTAAAAACAAATTAATGCTGAAAGTTTATATTTAACGAATAGGAAAACTCTTTCTAAAGCTTATTTGATCTCCTAGAAGTCTTTCTATGAATAACAAATATTCTGTCTGTCTTATGATGAGCACTAACGTCTATGATTTATGGCCATTTTGATTTGATTACTTGCATGGAATGGATATACTCTTCTACTATTTAACATTTAAGACTCTCAAAACGGAGAAATGCACATTTTTGCCCAAAACTTAAGTTTTCAGGATCTTAAAGTTATCACTCTTTTACTGGTTCACCAAGTACAGCTATCAAGATAAGTGGATATGGACTTGTCTCTAATTTTTCCTTGTTCAGTTAGAAAACGCTGTTTTTTTAATGATATGAACTCTAAGATCTCATTCTTCTTTTCACTTCAGAAACGAATTCTTGGCCCTAAGTTCTGCTCATCTTCTTTATTGTATCTTCTCATGTTTAACATATTTATAAAAACTATCAGCTGGGCGTGGTGGCTCACACCTGTAATCCCAGCACTTTGGGAGGCTGAGGTGAGTGAATCATCTGAGGTCAGGAATTCCAGACCAGCCTGGCCAACATGGTGAAACCCTGTCTCTACTTAAAATGCAAAAATTAGCTGGGCGTGGTGACACTACCCTGTAATCCCGGCTACTAGAGAGGCTGAGGCAGGAAAATCGCTTGAATGTGGGAGGCAGAGGTTGCAGTGAGCCGAGATTACCCCACAGCAACCAGCCTGGGCAACAGGGCAAGACTACGTCTCAAAAAAAACAAAAAACAAAAAACTATATCTGCCTGTCACTTCATCTCTAATCCTTGTTTTCCACAAAACTTGAAACTGCTGCTAATGAAAATGGTGAAAAGGAGAAACTGATGTTGCATTAAATATTTGGCACCTGGCTCATCTTTATTTTCTTAATTTTTATGTTCTTTTATGTCTAATTTGGCATATGCCCACCTAACTACGATTTTCATGTTTGTTTCTCTATTAACTGTAATAAACTTTCTCTTGGTCACTTTTACTCTCAAGCTCTACCTTCTTTATGATTGATTCCCAACTCTGTTCTGGGTCCTTAGGAATCTTAATCTAATTGAAGTGGTAAAGCAAGAAATAATCTTTTAAGTTTTGCCATATGATTCGTATGGCCCTTGGTTAGCATATTTTTAAAAAGATTTCAAATAGTCTTTTATTTTTACTTTACTTATTTATTTAGTTAATTTTTACTTGAGACAGAGTTTTACTCTGTCACCCAAGGTAGAGACAGGGTTTTACCATGTTGCCCAGGCTGGTATAAAACTCCTGGACTCAAGTAATCCACCTACCTTGGCTTCCCAAAGTGCTGGGATTACAGGCATGAGCCACTGTACCTGGCCTATTTCAACTTTCTATAACAGCAGTTTTCAAGCATACTCCGAAGAAAACAGTATAATGAACCATCCTTTGCCCATCACCAAGCTTTAATAATTATCAACATAAGGACTTTAAAAAAAAATGTATTTACAGGCCAGCCGTGGTGGCTCACACCTGTAATCCCAGCACTTTGCGGGGCTGAGGCAGGTGGATCATCTGATGTCAAGAGTTCATGACCAGCCTGGCTAACATAGTCAAACCTCCCCCTCCCCCATCTCTACTAAAAGTGCAAAAATTAGCCATACATGGTGGTCTGCCCCTATAGTCCCAGCTACTCAGGAGGCTGAGGCAGGAGAATGGATTAAATCTGGGAGGCAGAGATTGCAGTGAGCTGAGATCACACTACTGCACTCCAGCCTGGATGACAGTGAGACTCTTCTCAAAAAAGTATTTACAATATCATCACAGGGACTATTTTTAATCGTTAAGATTCAGTCACCTTCAGGGCACCCAGTAGCTTAGTACTAATGGCAAGTTGTTGGGATGAAATTTTTTTTTTTTAGGAAAAGGGAAGGGATGTACATCTAGAGAGCTTAGTATTAAATCATAACCCTAATTTTAAAAAAATGAACTCTTAGCCAATACTCCTTACCAGAAAAACATTTAACGCATCTCTTTAACTGTGGCTGTGTATCAACTGCCTTGTCATGCTTAATCCACAACTAACTAAGAAGAAAAAAAAAAATAAAAAGCATATCATTTTTATGAGCACATATTATAAAACAGCAATCCTATTTGTGTATTTTTTTGTTTAATATATTCAGTAAATGCCCAGTAGTAATAGTGATATATAAAAAGAATAAATTGTACCTACCAAATGAATTACCTTATTTTTTATTCCTTTCAGCTTCGTCCTCCTCAACCTGCAGTTTACTTGTTTGTTTTAGATGTGTCTCATAATGCAGTGGAAGCTGGATATATGACAATTTTGTGCCAGTCACTCTTAGAAAATCTAGACAAGTAAGTATTTTTAATTCATACTATACGTGTGTGTGTGTGTGTGTGTGTATACATATATAAATGTATATAAATATGAAGTGTTAGCAGTTTGTGGGGTTGGTTTTTATTAAGTTTGGTTATATTTCTTTATCAGCTAAAAAGAGTATACTTATGTACCATAGAATAAGGATCCTGATACTCAAGTTATGATTTATGACTTGTTATCTGACTTATAAAATCATAAAAGTCTAATATTTAGTCAGGAATTTAGATCTCATCTAACTGTCTGACTTAGCCAATCTGAGCACAGGGGCCAGAAAACTTGAGTTAGCCAGGATATTGGGAATCTGGATGAGAACTATCAGAAAGACAAAAGATAACATGTTGGTGAGGATGTGGAGAAAAGGGAAACTGCATACTTTAGGGAATGTAAATTAGTACAGCTATTATGGAAAAAAGTATAAAGGTCCCTCAGAAAATTAAAAACAATAATCATATGATCCAGCAAACCCACTACTTGAAATGTATCCAAAGAGAATAAAATCAGTGTGCAGAAGATATATCTGCACCTCATGTTTATTGCAGCATTATTCACAAGAGCCAAGATACATAATCAGACTGAGTATCCATCAACAGATGGATGTATAAAGAAACTGTGGTATATGCACACAATGGAATACTATTCAGCCTTTAAAAATAAGAAAATTTTTCTCATTTATGATACCATGGGTGAACCTGGAGGTCATCACATTAAGCGAAATAAGAACAAATACTGTGTGTTCTCAATGGGAACTAAAAAGGTAAATCTCATAAAAGTCAAGAGTACAGTGTTTGTTACCAGGAATTAGGTTGATGATCATGGGGTGGGAGGTTCTGAGAGATGCTAGTCAAAGTGTAAAAGATAGGAGGAATAAGTTCAAGAGGTCTGTTGTACAACATGGTGACCATAGTTAATAGCAATATGTTGTATTCTTGGAAAAATGCAAGAGATCAGAATTGTTGTGTTCTCACTACAAAAATAATTACTTTGTGAGGCAATGCCTATGTTCATAGCTAGATTTAGCCATTCTATAGTGTCTGTGTGTATGTATATATATATTTCAAAATACCATGTTGTACATAACAGATACACACTTTTTTTCCTGTCAGTTTAAATAAAATTTAAAAAGATAAAAAGGGTTTTTTTTTTTAAATCTGGATGAGAGAAATCTGGCTGTAATGTATGCCTAAGGAAGGAATTTTTTTCACCAACTTACTTCAATTGCACTAATGACAGAATGAGCTGGTTAAAGGGAAGGAGGGAACTGATTTTGTGCTAAATATGTTAGGAAGCCAGAAACTGAGCGTTTTATTTATTTATTTTGAGATAGAGTCTCACTCTGTCACCCAGGCTGGAGTGCATTGGCATGATCTCAGCTCACTGCAACCTCTGCCTTACAGTTCCAGCATTTCTCTTGCCTCAGCCTCCCAAGTAGCTAGGATTACAGGTGCCTACCACCACACCTGGCTAAGAAATTGAGCATTTTGGCACATTAATGAGCCAGATTATGGAAATGGAAATAGCAAGTATAGAATGTATGACTTATACCTGGTTCTAATTCCCTCCTCTGTGTCTACCAAGATTGGTCATGAAGGAGCCCCTCATCTAGCTATAAAAATGAACCTTCCAAATCTCTGGAAAATATGGTTGTTTCCACATTTCTGTTTTACTCTTAATACCCACAAGCAATGTGACTTAAGATTGTTAGTAAGAGTGGTTCACCATTGCAGCGGTTCCTAATGTGTGGAAGTATGGGAGTTGTTATATGTGAATACTTTGTCCCAAGTACTTTGGTGATTCTAAAAGGTTCTCCTCTATCTTCCATTTGAGCTTGAAGAGTCCTTGCCCTGTTGAGTACTACTTAGTCACCATAGTGTGCATATCACGGATCTTGGCCTCAAAGGAAACTGATAACATTAAGATGTTTAAGATTTTTAAAATTCAGAGATACTGAGAGATTTGCTTTTAGTGTTTGTTACTAAACATTTTCATGTTTTTTTGTTTTTGAGACAGAGTTTTGCTCTTATTGCCCAGGCTGGAGTGCAATAGTGCGATCTTCGCTCATCACAACCTATGCCTCCTGGGTTCAAGTGGTTCTCCTGCCTCAGCCTACCAAGTAGCTGGGATTACAGGCATGTGCCACCGTGCCCGGCTTATTTTGTATTTTTAGTAGAGACAGGGTTTCTCCATGTTGGTCAGGCTCATCTCTAATCTCCCGACCTCAGGTGATCTGCCTGCCTCAGCCTCCCAAAGTACTGGGATTACAGGCATGAGCCACCACGCCTGGCCAGTTTTCATGTGTTAATCCTTGGTTGAAGTATTTGCCCCTGCTTTACTCACAAGTGCTTACTTCAAAAATAGCTTTAACAGTGAGTGGCAATGGAAAACTACTGTACAGAGATGATTGGTTGGGTTGTTGTTGATATTTTTGTCTTTTTTTTTTCTTTATTGAGACAGTGTCTTGCTTTGTCACCAGGGTGGGGGACAGTGGTGTGATCTTGGCTCACTTCCACCTCCTCCTCCCAGGTTCAAGTGATTCTTCTGTCTCAGCCTCCTGAGTAGCTGGGACTACAGGTGCGCGCCACCATGCCCAGCTAATTTTTGTGTTTTTAGTAGAGATGGGGTTTTACCATGTTAGCCAGGATGGTCTCAATCTCTTGACCTTGTGATCCGCCCTCCTCAGCCTCCCAAAGTGCTGGGATTACAAGTATGAGCCACCTTTCCTGGCCTTTTTTTATAAGACAGTGGCTTGCTCTGTTTCCCAGGCTGGATTGCAGTGTTGTGATCTCTGCCCACTGCAGCCTTGACTTCCCAAGCTCAAGTGATCCTCTCACCTCAGCCTCCTGAGCAGCTGGGACTACAAGCGCATACCATCACACCCAGCTAATTTTTGTATTTTTAGTATAACGGGGTTTTGCCATGTTTCCTAGGCTGATCTCGAACTCCTGAGCTCAAGTGGTCCACCCAGCTTGACCTCCCAAAGTGCTGGGATTACAGGTGTGAGCCACTGCACCTGGCCTGTTTTCATCTTTAAATACCAAGTTTTAATCCCCCAAGGGGATACACCATTCTTGGAGGTACTATAATACCAGGTTGATGTATGGAGTGGATGGAACAAGCTCCTATTCCGTCACTGTGCTCCAGAAATCCATTTAATCTATTAGCCTTGTAATGAAAAGTATGATATAGGAGCCACACTGACACAGGTGATTGACAACTTTTAAATTAAATAGACTTTGCAAAAGCAAAAGTGTAAAACTGAGAATGGAAAATGTTTTTAAAAATATTTCTATTTGATTACAGTGGAACATAGAAGCACTGGGAAAGTAAAAGAAAAAAGTGATAGAATAGCAACAAATACATTAATATGTTTTTAGAAAGGGCTCTAGAAACTTCTTTGAGAAAGGAGTTTGATACTGGAGCAGTTTCAGATCAACTCAATATATTTTTAGCTTGGGGTAGGTCAGTAGTCTCCTCTAACCAGTAACAAATGACCCCACCGCTCAGTGATCTTTGAAGTCTCACAGTAGTGAAGATCAGTCTGGAAACATCATAAATATTGCCCATATTGGTAAGCTGAACATCCACATAACTTGTTGCATTCTATTTTCTGAAAATGCTCTTGACCTGCCTTGCAGACTGTATCTGAATTACCTTGTCAACCATCCATAGCAGTAATAATGCTTCTTGCTTTGTTGCATGTTCTATTTTGGCATTCTATAATAACCAAAAATATTTTAAAGGCATTGCTAAAACAGCAAATTACTTAGTTGGTGGTACTAAGTAATATACTTCTGTAAGATGAAGCACCTATCTTATTAATAAAGAAAGCTTGACAGGCAATGAAATGGTAATTTATTCTTTTATACTGTGGCATCAACTTTTGAAAACTGAGCTCTAACAACATTTTTAAAGATTAATGATAGATAAAATGTTTCAGTATTCATAAATGTGGGTTTTATTTAAAATTTTACACATTAAAATCTGATTTGCAATTATATTCAATATTTTCTTGGGAAATACTCATTTGTCATTTTGCCTTTAAAATGCTTAAGCAAGACATACTATTGTTCTAATATTGGAACTGGAAATATGGGTAAGTTTTCACTTTGGTCATCTTCTCTGATATATATTTGTTTAGATAGGGATAATTTTTCTGTCCCCTATAAAAAAGCATATGTGTAATTATCCTTAGACTTAAATTACTATTTCATTATTTTCTGAAATGAAATATGTTACTGAGCACTTTGAATTTAAAATTGTCATTTTTTTTTTCTTTAGGCTTCCTGGAGATTCACGAACAAGAATAGGATTCATGACCTTTGATAGCACTATTCATTTCTACAATTTACAAGAAGGATTATCGCAGCCTCAAATGTTGATTGTGTCTGATATAGATGGTAAGCAGTCAGTAAAATAAAAGTCTTTCTAACTATAGACTTTGAAATGGGGGCTACTTTATTTGCTATATGCTCTGAGGAGAATGTCATACGCTCTAGTATTTTTTCAAAATAATTGTTTTTCTGGAAATACTTGATTCTAAGTTATTTACACCTGTGTATGTATTACAAACACACTTGTAGAATATATAGAGTATGTGTGTTTAATAAAGCAATATTATGGTACATATTACATATATGACCTGATAAAAACTAAGATTTTCAATGTATTCTTTCACTTGATTTGTTGATTAAAATACATGTTTTTCCCTATAGATGTTTTTCTACCTACACCGGATAGTTTACTTGTGAATCTATATGAAAGTAAAGAGGTAAGATCAATTTATTTTCTTAAAGCATAAAAATATTTATATTTCAACTGGTAACTAAAATGTTTAACGTTTCTTTACTTGCTATATTAATAGTACAAATAATAGACAATGTAAGTGGCATATCTATTGACCCCTCAGTTTCCGTCCCCAGAAATACAGTGACGCATGATATACTATGGACTGTTTTAAAAGATTATTCCTTTGCCTTCTCAGTAACTTAACTTTTGATCTTTGTTTTCCCAGCTTATAAAAGACTTACTGAATGCATTACCAAATATGTTCACCAATACAAGAGAAACACACAGTGCCCTTGGTCCTGCACTTCAGGCTGCCTTTAAATTAATGTCTCCAACAGGTGGCCGTGTGTCTGTATTTCAAACACAATTACCTTCTTTGGGTGCAGGACTTCTGCAATCCAGAGAAGATCCTAATCAGAGATCGAGTACAAAGGTATTTTATATTTAGTTTTTTGTCATATTCAAGATTGTGTAATTATTTATTAGTCTACTTTTTTTTTTTTAACTTTTCTACTTCATTAATAATAAACTAACGAGAGAGTTTTTAGCTCAAATTCTGTTTTTGTTTTTGTGTCACAGTATGTTCTTTTTATTACTTTGTAAGTCATAGAAATTTAGAAATCATTTAGTCTAACAGTTTCATTTTATAGATGAGGAAGTCGAGTATCTAAAGGTTAAATAAATACTTAATGTTAAAAATGTGACTTGATTTTTCTGACTCCAGTGTTCTTTTCTATTACACAAGTGGTAAAACTTAGTAAATGTGAGCTCTTGTAATTCAACATGCTCATACTAATATATTTTGTGATTATAAAGATAACATAGAGCATTATATATAACACTTGGAAAGTGGAGAAAAGCATAAATCATCAGTAATCTAACAAGATAATAGCATTTAGTTATATAAACATACAAATAAGCATAATTGGGCATCATATATGCATATATATATATGTATTTTTAACTGGCCTTTTTCATTGGAGAGTATATTGTGACCATTCTCTGAAGTCACAGAGAAAGTAAATATGAAAGTAATCAATTAATTGATTGCTTTTCAGCTATCGAATAGTTTGTCTTCAGTATTTTTTTTTTCTTTTGTTTTTTAAAAGTAGAGACAAGAACTTGCTGTGTTCCCTAGGCTGGCCCCAAACTGCTGAGATCAAGCAATCCTCCTGCCTCAGCCCTCCAGAGTGCTGTGATTACAGTTATGAGCCAGACCTGTATTTTTACTACTTTTTAAAAAGGGCTGGGTGTGGTGGCATCTGTCTGTAACCATAGCTACTCAAGAGGCTGGGGCTAGAGGATCATTTGAGCTTACGAGTTCTAAACCAGCTTGGGCAATGTAACAAGACCCCATCTCAAAAAATAACAATAGCCAGGTGCAGTGGCTCAGGCTCACACCTGTAATCTCAGCACTTTGGGACGCCAAGGAGGGTGGATCACTTGAGTCTGGGAGTTTAAGAACAGCATGGTCGGCCGGGCACGGTGGCTCCCGCCTGTAATCCCAGCACTTTGGGAGGCCGAGGCGGGTGGATCATGAGGTCAAGAGATCGAGACCATTCCTGGTCAACATGGTGAAACCCCGTCTCTACTAAAAATACAAAAAATTAGCTGGGCATGGTGGCGCGTGCCTGTAATCCCAGCTACTCAGGAGGCTGAGGCAGGAGAATTGCCTGAGCCCAGGAGGCGGAGATTGTGGTGAGCCGAGATCGCGCCATTGCACTCCAGCCTGGGTAAAAAGAGCGAAACTCCGTCTCAAAAAAAAAAAAAAAAAAAAAAACAGCATGGCCAACATTGCAAAACCCTGTCTCTACTAAAAATACAAAAATTAGCCGAGTACAGTGGTGCATACCTGTAATCCCAGCTAATCGGGTGGCTGAGGCAGGAGATTCTCTTGAACCCAGGAGGCGGAGGTTGCAGTGAGCTGTGATCACTGACACTGCACTCCAGCCTGGGCAACAGAGTGAGACTGTCTCAAAAAAAAAAAAGAACACAGTAATAATAATAAAATATTATTTATTTATTATACAAAGCTGAACATTACTTGGGTTTTATGTGAAGATTTGGTCAGGGCATTTTAAAGCCCCTATTTCAAACAAATGAACTAAAATATTCATTTTTCTTTTGTATAAGTTTGTTCTGGCCTCAGTATTTGAGAAACTGTCATAAGTAGTTATGAATATGAATTAAACAGTTTTAATAGTGTCATAAATCTTTAACCACATATCTAGTTTTGCCTTAGGATAAATACCTAGAAGTGAAATTATTCCTAGAAGTGAAGTATTTGGGTTAAAGGGCATAATCTTTATTTAAGTTATTAAATAATGTTTTGTTTATTGGCTTTTTTTAATCAAACTCTTCTTATGGATTCTCATCCTGTAACTACCATTAGTGTTGCTTTTTTATTCTTCACCAATATGCTAGAGAAAAAAGGCACCATATTTCACTGTTTATAGACATTGTATTTTTAAATTACATTTGAGAAGGAAGCTAATTTTAAAATAAGCATATTGTTTAAACTCATCAACAAGTGTAGCTGGCATTTATTTCATTGATACATTAAATTACTGTGGTGTTTTCAACACAGGAAGCTGTTATATATTTACTGAATCCTTTGATAGAGTTTCGTTTGTTTTTTTCTCATTTAACTTTCAAAAATAGCCGGGCGCGGTGGCTCAAGCCTGTAATCCCAGCACTTTGGGAGGCTGAGGCGGGTGGATCACGAGGTCAAGAGATCGAGACCATCCTGGTCAACATGGTGAAACCCCATCTCTACTAAAAATACAAAAAATTAGCTGGGCATAGTGGCGTGTGCCTGTAATCCCAGCTACTCAGGAGGCTGAGGCAGAGGAACTGCCTGAACCCAGGAGGCGGAGGTTGCAGTGAGCCGAGATCGCGCCATTGCACTCCAGCCTGACTAACAAGAGCGAAACTCCGTCTCTTAAAAAAAAAAAAAAAAAAACTTTCAAAAATATTCTTTGTCTTGGACTCTAAAGTTTTAGTATCTGTTCTGGTTTACATACTCCTTCATATCTTTAATTCCTTATATTAGAGTAAGCTCTAATATAATCGTCATGCAGTATAATTAAGAGGATTGAAACATTTTGTTAGGAAGTATAGCGTGGTGATTAAGAACTTGGAGACACTCTCCCCAGTGTCACCTTCTCAGCTCAAGTCTTCTCATACCAAAAGAAACACCTTCCCTAATCTTTTACTCTTTTATGTTGTTATGTAACAGTTTTTAACAATGGTTAATAGCACTCATTCTGTAGCCAGATTTCTTGGGTTAATATTCCAAGATTCACCTCTCAATATCTGTGTATTCTTGGTCAAGTTACTTAATCAGTTATTGCCTCAGTTTCTAATCTGTAAAATGTAGATAAAAACCATGTGAGACATGTGTTATGAAAATTAAATTACTCAATTTTTGTGAAACGTAATTATTCAATTTGTGTGAAACACCTTAAATAGTGCTGGCACATAAGTGTTTTTTTTATAAAGATTAGCTGTCATTATTATCATAGGAAACCACCAAATGCCTAGACATTTAAAAAACACCCAAGTTTGATAGGGAGGCAGAGGACATCCTTTTTTTATTATAAAACATGAAAATATGCGCATAAAAATTTCTAGTTCTTACTTTATGATCTGTTGACTTAGGTGGTACAGCATCTTGGCCCTGCAACTGATTTTTATAAGAAACTTGCATTAGATTGCTCAGGACAGCAAACTGCAGTGGATTTGTTCCTTTTAAGTTCACAATATTCTGATCTTGCTTCTCTAGGTAAGGAGAGTCATCATGTGTACATTTGTTTAAATAAACACGTTTAGTACATAATTAAGTCTAAACTCCTCAGTAAGCGTTCTCAATATTTTAGGAAGAAAGGCATGTGGATTAGATAGACAATATCTATGAAGATTACCAGTAAAGTTTAAAGCTCTATACAAATATAAAATGTCACTAGTATTTTGTTTATATAGCGTGGTTCTCTTACCATTCTGCTCAACAGGAAACTTTATCGTATATTTTATAGATGTTACTATTTTCTCAGATTTATATGTTCTTATTTTGATGGCGTAGGTTTTCTCATGACTTAGATTTCTTCATAATATATAATCTGTAGAATCTGTACTACTCTCGGAAAAGTAGAATATTATTTCTGTAGCTAATACGTTTTGTATTTTTCTCTAAAGCTTGCATGTCCAAGTATTCTGCAGGGTGCATCTATTACTATCCATCATTTCACTCTACTCACAATCCTTCACAAGCAGAAAAGTTACAAAAAGACCTAAAACGGTATCTCACAAGAAAGATTGGATTTGAAGCTGTTATGAGAATAAGGTGTACTAAAGGTATGAAGTAGTAAAAATTATGCTTTATATTAAATACTTGTATCAAAATCAGTGAGCATTGGAAGACTGATCTGGTTAGCCATACCATGTTTTAAATAGATAGTTATTAAATAATTCTTGCCCAATTTTAAAAAATAGCTTGAATAAGTAGACAAAAGTAATGTTTGGTTTACTCAGAAGAACCTAAGAGAAAGCCTACATTAGAAATGATTTTAGAAGGAGAATTAAGAGGAATAGGGAAGTCAAATTAAGACTCTTTGCCTTCATGATCGTTTAATGTATACTTCCTTGGTTTTATGTGAATACTTGTTTAATACTTTATTTTACCTTTATATAACGTGCACTGGTTTTTTGAATTAATATTTTAGAAACTCTGCCTGTGCTTGAAACTTACCCCCAGTTATCCTTTTGATTCAAAATCATGAATATGTTTGATTTTAACTTTAGCTTGAGGTGAAGATACTATTGTTAACTTCATTTTTTATATCATTTTCTTCTTTTTAGGTCTTTCCATGCACACTTTTCATGGTAACTTCTTTGTCCGTTCTACTGATTTGTTATCCCTTGCCAACATCAATCCTGATGCTGGATTTGCTGTGCAGTTGTCAATTGAAGAAAGTTTAACAGATACTTCCTTAGTGTGTTTTCAGACAGCCCTATTATATACATCAAGCAAAGGTAATGTTAACAGAAATGAAATAAAGTGTGCAGCAGTTTCTCCCCTCCTTTCACATGGCCTTTAGTGGAGTGGGGAAAAAGAATGAATACACAGTGGGAAGTAATGGAATTTGCATTAGGGTTAAGCAAATATATGTTGTTATTTTCTTTTTTTAACTCCTATTTTGAAGCTGTAGTATACTGTTTTTAATTTATGGAAGACTTATATCCATAGAATCTTGTTTCAAAACAATTAATGCCAAATCCAGCTGTGCCATTCTTTGTAATATTTCTTGCCCCATAAAGTAAAAAACTGCTTAGCAATTAAGGCCTTCATTTGTTATTTGACAATCTAAGTTTTCTGATATTTTACTCTTTGGGATATAATTTAGAATGAGTGATGTTAAAGTAAAAACTAGAACCTAATATTCATCTATATACAAAGTATAGCATATGTTCATACTCTGCAGATTTAGAGAGTGTTCAATTTTCTTTAAAAAGCGTTAATTGTAAGACTTTGTTTTTACATTGCAAAATCCTGTTGGTGATATAATCTAGCCAAAACAATAACTTGAATAAAAATTTGACTTGTAGCCAGGTGCAGTGGCTCATGCCTGTAATTCCAGCACTTTGAGAGGCCGTGGCAGGTGGATTTCCTGAGGTCAGGAGCTTGAGACCAGCCTGGCCAACATAGTGAAACCCCACCTCTACTAAAAATACAAAGACTAGCCAGGCATGGTGGCAGACGCCTGTAATCCCAGCTACCCAGGAGGCTGAAGCAGGAGAATCACTTCAGCCTGGGAGGCGGAGGTTGCAGTGAGCTGAGATTGAGCCATTGCACTTCTGCCTGGGAAACAGAGTGAGACTCTGTCTCAAAAAAAAAAAAATCGACTTGTTTACTCTGCTTTATTTCCTTTTTGATCTAATGTATTTTCAATGACTTTTTTTTTAGGTGAGCGGAGAATTAGAGTACATACACTTTGTTTGCCAGTGGTAAATTCACTAGCAGATGTATATGCAGGAGTGGATGTACAAGCCGCCATCTGCCTTCTGGCAAACATGGGTGAGTAAAAATTGAAGGAACAGGTGAAATGTATTTTTCTACCTTAGAAACTGAAGCTTGGGGCCGGGCGCAGTGGCTCAAGCCTGTCATCCCAGCACTTTGGGAGGCCAAGGCGGGTGGATCACAAGGTCAAGAGATGGAGAACCATCCTGGTCAACATGGTGAAACCCCGTCTCTACTACAAACACAAAAAATTAGCTGGGCATGGTGGCGCATGCCTGTAATCCCAGCTACTCAGGAGGCTGAGGCAAGAGGCGGAGGTTGCGATGAGCCGAGATCGCGCCATTGCACTCCAGCCTGAGTAACGAGCGAAACTCCGTCTCAAAAAAAAAAGAAATTGAAGCTTGGCCAGGCACAGTAGCTCACACCTGTAATCCCAGCACTTTGGGTGGCCGAGGCTGGCAAATCACAAGGTCAGGAGTGGAGTTTGAGACCAGCCTGGCCAACATGGTGAAACCCCGTCTCTACTAAAAATACAAAAAATTAGCTGGGCATGGTAGTGTGTTCCTATAATCCTAGCTACTCGGGAGACTGAGACTGGAGAATTGCTTGAACCTGGGAGGCAGAAGTTGCATAGTGCTGAGACCGTGCCACTGCACTATAGTCTGGGCAACCGAGTAAGACTCTGTCTCAAAAAAAAAAAAAACTGAAGTTAGGGTTTTCTCTTATTTAAAAAGCGTATAATTTACATTTTTATTTACTGCAATATTAGTCTTTATATTTCTTTGCTTCTTTCAGAATCTTTGGGGGAATTCATAATCTCTAAAAATACGGTTAAAAACTGAAATGTCGGCCGGGCGTAGTGGCTCACGCCTGTAATCCAAGCACTTTGGAGGCCAAGGCGGGAGGATCACCTGAGGTCGGGAGTTCAAGACCAGCCAGACCAACATGGTGAAACCCCGTCTTTAAAAAAAAATTTTTTTTTAAACTGAAATGTCCTTTAAATAATGTATGCAGAAACCATGGTACACTCATACGTAGAATATAATTCAATAGTAAAAAGGAATGAACTATCAATACTTGAACAAACATGGCTGCCTCTCAAAGACATTCTGCTAAATGAAAGAAGCTAGACTTGAAAAGCTGCTAAGGCCCGGTGCAGTGGCTCACGTCTGTAATCCTAGCACTTTGGGAGGCTGAGGTGGGCAGATCACCTGAGGTCAAGAGTTTGAGACCAGCCTGACCAATATGGTGAAACCCCATCTCTAATAAAAATGTAAAAATTAGCTGGGCGTGGTGGCAGGTGCCAGTAGTCCCAGCTACTCATTGCTTGAACCTGGAAGGTGGAGGTTGCAGTGAGCCAAAATCATGCCATTGCACTCCAGCCTGGGTGACAGAGTGAGACTCCATCTCAAGAAAAATGAAAAAAAAAAAAAAAAAAAAAGCTGCGTAGGCCACTTTTGGTGGCTCATGCCTGTAATCCCAGTACTTTGGGAAGCCAAGGTGGGTGGATCACCTGAGGTCAGGAGTTGGAGACCAGCCTGACGTGGTAAAACCCTATCTCTACCAAAAATACAAGAAAAAAATTAGCTGACTGTGGTGCTGCATGCCTATAATCCCAACTACTTGGGAAGTTGAGGCAGGAGAATCCCTTGAACCCGGGAGGCGGAAGTTGCAGTGAGCCAAGGACAAACTACCATACTCCTGCCTAAGTGACAGAGCAAGACTTCTGTCTAAAAAAAAAAAAAAAGCTGCCTACAAATGATTTTATTTATATGACATTCAAGAAAATGGAAAATTATCAAATAGAGACTCATCAGGGTTGAGGCTAAAGGAAGGAGGGTTTTACTGCAAAGGGGCAGTATAGAGGGGTAATTTTGGGGGTGATGGAACTATTGTGTATCCTGATTGTGGTAGAGATTATATAGCTATGCATTTGATACATAACCACTATAGAACTGTACTGAAATTAATTTTACTATATGTAAGTCTGAGAAAATCCTTTTGAGAATTAACATAGCACTTAATGTTTTCTTTCTTTCTTTTTTTTTTTAATAAAGATGGGGTTTCACCATGATGGCCAGGCTGGTCTTATTCCTGACCTCATGTGATCCACCCACCTTGGCCTCCCAAAGTGCTAGGGTTACAGGTGTGAGACATGGCACCTGGCCTCTTTTTTTTTTTTAAGATGGAATTTTGCTCTTATGCCCATGCTTGAGCACAATGGCAAGATTTCAGCTCACTGCAACCTCTGCCTGCCAGGTTCAAGCAATTCTCCTGCCTCAGCCTCCTGAGTAGCTGGGATTACAGGCATGCATCACCAGGCCTGGCTAATTTTGTATTTTTAGTAGAGATGGGGTTTCTCCATGTTGGTCAGGCTGGTATCGAACTCCTGGCCTCAGGTGATCCACCCGCCTTGGCCTCCCAAAGTGCTGGTATTAAACAGGCATGAGCCACTGTGCCCAGCCAGCACTTAATGTTTTCAGTGAATTAGCCTTGTAGATGAATTCAGACATGAAACAAGCTTTGCTATTTTCCACATAATCCTAGAAAAAGATGGTCATTAATGCTAATTTGGGGAAAATTATAATAGCATTTACTAAAGGAGCCAAATTTTTTTTTTAATAAATAATGGAAGTATTTAATTAGGCTGAGTGTGGTGGCTCATGCCTGTAATCCAGCACTTTGGGAGGCTGAAGCAGGTGGATCGGATAACTTGCCCACAGGAGTTCAAGACCAGCTTTTCAATAGGGTGAGACCCTGTCTCTACTAAAAATACAAAAATTAACCAGGCATGGTGGTGCACACCTGTGGTCCCAGCTGCTCGGGAGGCTGAGGCAGGAGAATCTGTTGAACCCAGGATGTGGAGGTTGCATTGAGCTGAGATCGCACCACTGCACTCCAGCTTGGGCAACAGGGAGACTCTGTCTCGGAAAAAAAAAAAAGGATTTAATCAGATTAATTAAAATATTTAACTAAAATCAGAGACTTGTATATCAGATTTTCTTTTATTTTTAAATTTTAACTTTTGTTTTTGATTCAAGGGGTACATATGTAGATTCTTGTGATGGGATCAGTTTTGTACCCCAAACTCAAGATCCAAATTTTTAAAGTATAATTTTATATGTAGATTTTGAATTAATTATACCATAACCAGTTGTTTTTCAATATAATTTTATTTTTAGTGCTTGGGCGCATGTATGTGTGTGTGTGTGTGTGTGTGTGTGTGTGTGTGTGTGTATGTAAAATGTTATCCCTATTTTAATAGAATATATTATTGGAGAAAAATAAGTTTCGCATTACCTATCTCTTCAGTGGATGCATGAAAACCTGTCTTCATTTTTCCCTTTCAAAAAATTTGTTGGTTTGGAATACTTTACAAAAATTGTAGAGGATCACAAGGTATAACTCAGATTGTAGAATTTACATTGGTTGGGCAGAAAAAATGATACATATGACTTGGTGTTTGAGTAATGGACACCTTCCCAAGGCTTTTTCAGAAGTAAATGGAAAATATGCATTTCACTAGTATCAATAGTGGCTACATGCTTTTGGGTTTGTTTTTAGACAGGGTCCTGTCTGTCACCCTTGCTGGAGCGCAGTGGTACGATCACAGGTCACGGCAGCTTCGACCTCCCACGCTCAAACAATCCTCCTACTTCAGCCTCCCGAATAGCTGGGACTACAGGCCCATGCCACCATGCCCAGCTAATTTTTTTTTTTGTAGAGATAAGGTCTCCTGTGTTGCCTAATCTGTTGTTGAACTCCTGGGCTCAAGTGATTCTCCCACCTTGGCCTCCCAAAGTGCTGGGATTACAGGCATGAGCCACCATACCCAGCCTGGCTAAATAGATTTAAGAGATTAAAACAAAAATGTCCAAAAGCATCTAGATTTGTTCTGATTGATTTATTTCAGAAAAAAAATTGTATGAGAATACACTTGAAATAAGGGAGCAGATGAAATGCATTTTTTAATCCAAAAAACTTAGCTAAATTTTGTTTCTTAAATGATGCAAATAAATTTTCTCCCTTATAGTGTCCATTGGATTCTAATGGTTAAAATGTCTTTTATTTTGGTTGCTTTATAGCTGTGGATCGGTCCATTTCATCAAGTCTATCAGATGCACGAGATGCCTTAGTGAATGCTATAGTGGACTCATTGTCTGCATATGGCTCAACTGTCTCAAACTTACAGCACTCTGCGTTGATGGCGCCCAGCTCCCTCAAGTTGTTTCCTCTCTATGTTTTGGCCCTTCTCAAACAGGTAGCTCTCTATACATTGCTGTCTTTAATAATGTATTTTAAAATTCTCAGATACGTATATGAAGAAAGGAAATCTATGTTGTTGTTTTTTAATACTTAACTAGAGGATTATTCACTTTAACATTGAAAGAGTTTTGAAGAATAGAAAAAGATTAATGGGGCTGGGCATGGTGGCTCATGCCTGTAATCCCAGCATTTTGGGAGACCGAGGCAAGTGGATTGCCTGAGGTCAGGAGTTCGAGACCAGCCTGGCCAACATAGTGAAACCCCATCTCTACTAAAAATACAAAAATTAGCTGGGCATGGTGGTGTGTGCCTGTAATCCCAGCTACTCAGGAGCCTGAGGCAGGAGAATCGCTTAAACCTGGGAGGTGGAGGTTGCAGTGAGCCAGGATCATGTCACTGCACTCCAGTCAGGGCAACAGAGCGAGACTCCATCTCAAAAAAAAAAAGAAAAAAAAAAAAATCAATGGAAAATGAAGGTACACAAATTACGTGATGACTTTAATGAAACCATATTCTCTCTTTAATGTGTGTGAGCAGTTTGCATAATGGTGCAGTCATAACTCACTCTTAATATGTCCTGGAAAGAGAGTCTAAGGACAGAATCTAATACTTAACAAGCATCTTTCCATGTTTCTGGCACCATAAAAGGTGTCCGTGCTTCATTTTATTTAATCCTTTCAACAACCTAACAAGCTATTATTTTTCCTGTTTTTCTCATGATGACAACAATGTAGCTCATAAGAGCTAAGTAACTTGCTCCAGCCTCACAAACCTATTAAATATCATAGCTGAGAATTGAATCAAGGTCTGTCTGATTTAAAGGCCATGCTTTTTCCATGACTGATAGTGTATAATTGTTTTAATATTCATCTGCCATGTTTGTATTTTACTTGAAAATGTTTGTCTTTTTCCATGTAGAAAGCATTTAGAACGGGTACAAGCACACGCCTGGATGATCGTGTATACGCCATGTGTCAGATAAAGTCTCAGCCACTTGTTCATCTGATGAAAATGATTCATCCCAACTTATACAGGATAGACAGATTGACAGATGAGGTATGCATTTTAGTGCATTTGAAATTTTTAAATTTGAATATATTTGAGTGTCTTGATTCTATAGCTAAGATGGTAATACACTATCAACTGGTTTTTCTTTGTAACTCTTTTCCCCCTTGTGATAGTAATTCATTAAATAAGGACACTGGCTGTGGATATGATTGAATGGCAGGACTTTCAGATACCATTAGTGGTTTAGAATTTTTAAAAATAGTTTCATATCAGAAGTAATTTATCCTGTAGGTTTGGTTATAATGTGTATTACAAAGCTAATTTGTAGAGTGGACATTTCCATTTATATTTTGTAGATATTGACTGCTTCAATTTTTTTTTTTAAAGATAGTCTTCTTCTGTCAACCAAGCTGGAGTACAGTGGTGCAATCTTGGCTCACTGCAACCTCTGCCTCCTGGGTTCAAGCTATTCTGCTTCAGCCTCCTGAGTAGCTGGTATTACAGGCACATATTGCCACGCCTGGCTAATTTTTGTATTTTTAGTAGAGACAGAGTTTCACCATGTTGGCCAGGCTGGTCTGGAACTCTTGACCTCAAGTGATCCGCCCATCTCAGCCTCCCAAAGTGCTAGGTTTACAGGTGTGAGCCACCACACCCAGCCAATATTGACTGCTTCTGATAAGATCAGTTGCAGTTTTGATTATATAGTAAACCAAATTTGATATCCAATAATAATTTTAATATGCAAATATGTAGTCTTTTATCTTCCTTGTGTGAAAGCTATATTCTTTGGAATTAGTATTAATTCCAAGCATAATGTATGTTGCCAAAGAAATGTAAAAAAGTAGTTGGCTATGCAACAGAGTCAATAGTCACACATGTAATATATTCTGACCCCACCCTAAAAGGGAAGGGAATATGACAGATCATTTTATGTATTCATGTTTTTACATTTTAAATTTGAATACAGTTGAGTGTCTTGATTCTACAACCAAGGTGTTAGAATAAAATCAGTATTTTTTTGCATCATACAAAACTTCCAAGTGTTATTTTCCAGTGCTTCATAAAGGGTTACTGACCATTAGCTCCCAAACTGTGATGATAGTAATGTAATCTTATGCACATTCTCTCTTTTTCTTTTCAGGGTGCAATACATGTTAATGACAGGATTGTACCACAGCCACCTCTTCAAAAACTGTCTGCAGAGAAGCTGACAAGAGAAGGTGCTTTCCTTATGGACTGTGGCTCTGTAAGCAACTTCTTCTGGCAAAGCTTACCACTGTTTGAGCTAACAAAAAAAAAAAAATACTTTAGGGTCCAGCTGTTATCACAGAGGCAGGCAGTGAAAAGTGAATTAGGAATAGGAGCTGAAATTGGTAACTGACACTAGAGGTGAATTTACTTAAACTTTTCTATTTAGACTTCATTTTATATTGATGTTATTGATATTTGGATTGATAGTACTGATAGAGTAATATATTTTAATATGTATTGTTTACTGTCATGAATTATATATACTTGATGAAGAGAACTCATGAGGTAAATTCCTGTCTTCAGGGACTTTTCATCTAAAGTCTAGAATTTAAAAGTATTTCAAGAGTTTATCTAGTTCAACTTACATTTACTGTCAGAAATCTCATTAATGATTAGGAGTTCAAGAGAAGTCACTGGTCAGGGGTAGTAGTTGAAGGGTGTCAGAATGGTTAAGATGGCTTCAAAATGATGCCTTTTGAGCAGGAAAAGGATTTGGATAGCCACAGAAGAGGGAGAAATGCATGAGTTAAAATATACAGACAATAATTGAAATAGTGGATAGGAAATACCATGAGTCAATTGCACTGATTAGAGGATTATATTTCTATTGGGAAAATAAGTACAAAAGGTAAAATACATTTTATGGGAAGCCTTAACATTTGATCAAAGAAAATGTGTACCACTCTGGATTCTTAGATAGAGATTCACAATGTAACAATTATAGATTTCCTTTTTACTCTTATGTTTGTTCCTACCTTATTTGAGGTGATAATTTTGATAAAATTAACTAAAATGAGTTATCTTAATTGTTAGGGAGTTTTAATATGTTGGTTTTTGTTTTTAGGTTTTTTACATTTGGGTTGGGAAAGGCTGTGACAATAACTTCATAGAGAATGTGCTTGGATATCCTAATTTTGCATCAATACCACAGAAAATGGTCAGTTGATTTTATACACTATTAACTTTTTGTTTGCTCCATTTTTATTTTTTAATTGATGTAAAATTCATATAATATTCATGATTTTAAAATGTACAGTTCAGTGTTTTTTAGTATCACACCATGTTTTACAACCATTACCACTGTTTAGTTTCAGAACATTAATATCACCCTAAAATGAAAACCATATCTCGCAATTCTTCCCTATCCTTGCCCCCAGGCAGCTACTAATCTACTTTGTATCTATGGATTTGTCTATTCTGGATATGTTATATAAATGGCAATATATGGTTTTTGTGTTTGGCTTCTTTCACTTTCTGTAATGTTTTTAAGATTCATTCATGTTGTAGCTTATATTAGTAGTTCTTTTTCTTGTTTTGTTTTTTTTTCTAAACAGGATCTTGCTCTGTCACCCAGACTGAGTAGTACAGTGGCTTAATAATGGCTCACTACAGCCTCGACCTCCTGTGCTTAAGTGGTCCTCTCACTTCAGCCTCCTGAGTAGCCGGGACCACAGGAGTGTGCCACCACTTAGGCTAATTTTTTTTAGTTTTTTGTAGAGATGGGGTATCCCTGTGTTGCCCAGGCTGGTCTCGAGCTCCTGGACTCAAGCAGTCCTCCTACCTTGGCCTCCGAGAGTGGTGGGATTACAGGCGTGAGTCAATGTGCCTGGCCAGTTTTTTCTTTTTTATGACTAAAAAATTGTCCATTGTATGGACATACCACATTTTGATCATCCATTCATCCACTGATGGATATTTCAGTTGTTTCTACTTTGGAACTGTTGTGAATAGTGCTATGATGAATGCTTGTATACAGGTCTTTGTGTGAACATATGTTTTCAGTTCTCTTGGGCATATCACTAGGAGTATAATTAGTGGGTCACATAACTCTGTGTTTAACTGAGGAACTGCCAAACCGTTTTCCAACAACTTTAACTTTATATTTAAATTATTTTGCTAATACTAAACATAATTTTTTCAGTAGGATTTTACTGAATGTATGCTAACCAATACCAAGGAAATATGATTCTGAAAACAGATTTGTATAAATTAATTAACTGAAAGGGAAGGCTGACCTACTTTATTGCGTTAGATACTATAAACATATCCTTTTCTCTGAAATTAATATAAATTCAGTGTAATTCTTTTTACAATCTCTCATTGTTTTTTTTTAAATGTTGACAAATTATCCAAAAGTTCATTTTTAAAACCCAACAAATGAGGATAATAAGAAAATGAAAAGGGAGAATAACGCCAGCGAAGGGGGAAATAGATGAAAAATAAATTCTAAGTAAAATAGTAAACCTCATTTTAAAGCTGTAATTATTTAAGTACCTTGATACTGGCATAGTAAACAGATCAGTGGAACAGAATAGAGTTCTGAAATAGATCTAATTAATGAAGAACACAGTGTGGTAAAGATTGCATTTCAAATTATTGTGGGGAAATGGAACATTAGAAAAATAATCTTGGGTCCACTGATTAGTCATTAAGGAAAAATCATGGCTGGATATTTAACTTATTCCTTATATCAAAATAACTTTCAAATGGATCATACATGTAAACTTAAAAAGGAAACTATGCAGATCACTGGAAGAAATATTTGTGCATGTTTATGATTTTTTTATGATATTAAAATGAGTAAGGCCTTTGTAAGTCAGTGATTCAAAAGATCAAAAGCATAAATATTAAACATTTCTATTCGGTAAAAATAAATAAAACCAAAATACAAACAAAATCTTAAGATTATCTGTAACTGGCCGGGCGCAGTGGCTCAAGCCTGTCATCCCAGCACTTTGGGAGGCCGAGGCGGGTGGATCACGAGGTCAAGAGATGGAGACCATCCTGGTCAACATGGTGAAACCCCATCTCTACTACAAATACAAAAAATTAGCTGGGCATGGTGGCGCATGCCTGTAATCCCAGCTACTCAGGAGGCTGAGGCAGGAGAATTGCCTGAACCCAGGAGGCAAAGGTTGCGGTGAGCCGAGATCGCGCCATTGCACTCCAGCCTGGGTACCAAGAGTGAAACTCTGTCTCAAAAAAAAAAAAAAAAAAAAGATTATCTGTAGCTAATAGGACTGGAAAAGAGCTAACTTCTCTATAAAAAATTATCTTACAAATCTTTAAGAAGACCTTCCTTACTTTCTACCTCCTCTAAAGAAACCTGGGTAAAGGATTTTAACAGGCAATTTATAAAGGAAAAATAAAGTAGAGGTCAAACGAAACAATATTTAGCCTCACTCATAATCAGGAAAAAAGTAGTAATGTAGCATTTCTTTCATTTACCAGGTTGTCAATAATTTTTAAATTTGATAGTAGGCAATTATATAGATAGTATGGGCCAGTGGACACTGTCAAGCACTGTTGACTGGAGTATGTAGTACTTATATAACTTTTTGGAGAGCCATTTGACAATGTCTGTTAAAATCATGTTCTTTTTCACACAGTAAATTATTCTGCAAAGAATATATCTCATAGATGTATTCATAGAAGTAGGTATATGTACACACATGCTTATAATATTAAATAATAGCTGTGAATTTATTAAAAAGAATACAGTCTGGGGCACTGAGCTATGCTGTGAATTTATTAAATAATAGCTGTGAATTTATTAAAAAGAATACAGTCTGGGGCACCGTGCTATGCACTTGTGGTCCCAGCTACTTGGGAGGGTAGGACGCAGGCAGGAGGATTGCTTGAGCCCAGAAATTTAAAGCTGTAATGCACTATGACTGTACCTATGTACAGCCATTGCACTCCAGTCCGGGCAACCTAGCAAGACCCCATCTCTTTAAAAAAAAAAAAAGAGAGAGAAAAGAAAAATACAGTCTGAAGTGAATAGTATTATATGATCCCTATTTGTATTTTCAAAAATGTGTTTGTGTACTTACTAATAATTTCGAAAACATCTGAAAAAATTCACATCAAAATGGAAATGGTTTTTAAAATATTGACATGAATTACAAATATAATCAATCCAAACTTGTCTATTTAAATTCATATTTGAGGGTTTTTTAAACTTTTAATTTACTATTTTACAGTTGGTTTTGAAAAAGAAAAATAAATCTTACCTTTTTAGGTATATATGTATATAAAAATAATAGATTGTTAGGTCCTTTTAAAATAGCTTTCCATATTGGGTTGGTGTTGTTTTTTTTTTTTTTTTTTTTCCTAAACGGAGTCTCGCTCTGTCACCCAGGCTAGAGTACAGTGGCAGGATCTTGGCTCACTGCAACCTCTGCCTCCCAGGCTCAAGCAATTCTCCTGCCTCAGCCTCCTGAGTAGCTGGGATTACAGGCACACACCACCGTGCCCAGCTAATTTTTGTATTTTTAGTAGAGATAAGAGTTTCACCATGTTGGTCAGGATGGTCTTGAACTCCTGACCTCAAGTGATCTATCTGCCTGGGCCTCCCAAAGTGCTGGGATTACAGACGTGAGACACCGCACCTGGCTGCATATAGTTTTAAAATATACTTATATATCCACACTGTTCTTTAAAATTTTAAATTAAAGGAAACATGAAATTCTCCCAGAATGGCTATCTTTAAAGAGGATATAGTATATAATTGCTAAGGGAATTTGGAACTTAATGGTATCCCCCTTCATTTGAACATTTCCTCTAGTAGAAACATAAAGGCACTACACAATACTGACATGCTAATTGATGTTTATGTTTTATTTACTTCTGAAGAAAAATACAATATTCAGGTAAAATGTCAGTGATATACTTCTCAGTGCACATATTTTATTGACTTAACCAGAAAAATATAAACAGATTTTTCAACAGTTAAAATTTCATTTGTGTAGTTGCTGCTGTTGAGGCTAAGAAATAGAGTTCTGGCAGTTGGGTTTGATAATAGGAATGGTGATTTTGTTCTAATACTGCTAAGGTCTATAAGAAAGGAAATAGTTTTCTAATTGTATTTCTTTTACCAGACACATCTTCCAGAGCTAGATACACTTTCATCAGAAAGAGCCAGATCCTTCATAACTTGGCTTAGAGACAGCAGACCATTAAGTCCAGTCCTTCACATAGTAAAGTGAGTAATTTTACAACTTAATTATGAAGTTGTCTTTCTCATATAGTCTGTGGAATTGCTTCAAAACAAACTTTAAATGGTATCAAAATATATTCTGATGGTAGAATTTTGTTACTTGATTTGTATCCCTTGTATTTCATTTTTCTGACATCCCCGTGTATTAGTAATTTTTAATATTTATTTATTTAATTTGAGATAGAGTCTCACTCTGTCACCCAGGCTGGAGTTCAGGGGTACTATCACAGTTCACTGCAGCCTAGACCTCCCATGCTCAGGTAATCCTTCCAATTCAGACTCCCAAGTAGTTGGGACTGCAGGCACTGGCCTCCACCCCTGGCTAATTTTTAATTATTAATTTTTTTTTTGCGATGGAGTTTCACTCTTGTCACCCAGATTGGAATGCAATGGCATGATCTTGGCTCACTGCAATCTCCACCTCCTGGGTTCAAGCAATTCCCCTGCCTCAGCCTCCCAAGTAGCTGGGATTACAGGCACCTGCCACCATGCTCAGCTGATTTTTGTATTTTTAGTAGAGACAGGATTTCACCATGTTGGCCAGGCTAGTCTCGAACTCTTGACCTCAGATGATCCACCCTCCTCAGCCTCCCAGAGCGCTGGGATTATAAGTGTGAGCCACCGCGCCCAGCCAATTTTTAAAGTGTTTTTTGGAGATTGGAGATCTTGCTATTTTACCCAGGCTAGTCTTAAACTCCTGAGCTCAACAGTCCTCCCACATTAGCCTCTTAAAGTGCTGATATTACAGATGTGAGCTGCTACACTCAGCCCAGTAATTTTTTAAATATATAGTTACTCTTTTTAGAAATATGTGCTTTTATTTTATTTGTATAAATTTACAAGATACAAGTGGAATTTTATTAGATAGATTGTAAAGTGGTGAAGTCAGGGCTTTTAAATATATTTTTAGACAAATGCCCTTTTCTTTCTTCCAGAGATGAGAGTCCTGCCAAAGCAGAATTTTTTCAGCATTTGATTGAAGACCGGACAGAAGCTGCATTTTCTTACTATGAATTTTTGCTTCATGTTCAGCAGCAGATTTGTAAGTGAAGTAGAATAAAATTGAATAAGAAAAAGGTCTATAACCTAGATAAAGCATAATCTGTCAAAGAAGTGTGTAGGAAATTTGAAATGAAGGAATTTGTTAATACAAGATGCAACGCACAGCACTCTGTCTGAGGCTTTGGTAAAAAGTCAGAGGGAAGAAAGAACCTGGCAGATTTTTTTCAACCCAGATTAATGGTAACGATGATGCTGTTTCACCAGGTATATTTTGAATTGGTTTCTACACATTTCCAGTAGTATGGCAGTACAGTGCTCTGTTCATTGCAAGCTGGCAAATTTATGTAGCTATGTGGAATGATATGTCATGTAAAACTAGATAAATTCTTTTTTCTTATAATTAATATAACATTTCTGAACTTGAACTCTGGCAAGAGATGCCAAAAGGCAGTGGTACCATGTTACTTGTTTATATGAATTACTTTTTAACAAGGAATGATTCTTATTCATTAAATGAATTCAACATCTTCCCTGTAAAAACAATAGCGTTTCAGTACATAAACTATAGAAAAAAATCTATATATAATGTACATAAATGTTACATTTGTAAAGAAAATGTAAAAATGTAACTATAGAATATGAATTGCTTAAACTGTGCTGCATTGTTGGATGACAACTCTTTTTGTCACAATTAGAGAATGAGGTTGACTAATGCGTGTTATGAATTGAGTCCACAAAGGAACACAAAAGGAACACAAAACTCTTTGTAATTCTGTTAAATCTTTTATGTGGATTTATTTATGATCAGCCTACTAATTAAAAATATTTCGCTTGACAGTATGGTTTGGTGATTTTTGAGGGTTTTTGTGGGTACTGGTGGGTTTGTTTGTTTTTTTTACATACAGGATATATTGAATTTACTAATTGGGGAAATGCAGTGATACTGCATTTCAGTTAGTAATATATATGAATCAGACCAGGCGCAGTGGCTCACACCTATAATCTCAGCAGTTTGGGAGGCCAAGATGGGCAGATCATTTGAGGTCAGGAGTTCATGACCAGCCTGGCCAACATGGTGAAACCTCATCTCTGTTAAAAATACCAAAATTAGCCAGGTGTGGTGGCAGGCACCTGTAATCCCAGCTACTTGGGAGGCTGAAACAGGAGAATCACTTCAACCCGGAGGCAGAGGTTGCAGTGAGCCGAGATCACGCCATTGCACTGGGTGACAGAATGAGACTGTCTCAAAAAAAAAAAAGGAAAGAAGTAATATATATGAATCAATACATTTTCATTAGTCTATGGACATTACCAAGTACTTATTCGGTTTGTATTCTAAAACAAATGGTGCTACTTTCAAAAATATTCTTAATAAGTATAATCTTAAATGTCTTTCTCATTTACATTAGATGTTTTTGCCTGAACACTGATAGCTGGAAAATTTTGTGACATATGTGACTATCCCATTTATTTAAGTAACTTTAAGATTGCCATCTTCAATTTTGATGTGATTTTCTTCTGATCAAGAAATCTCTCTTTCACTAACAACATATTTTCTATAAAAAACTGTTAAGGATCCTTTAGATTATGGGACAGAATTTTATTCTGTACACTGTGAAAGTCCCCATCCAATTGGAAGGAAAAGACTTGGCCAGGCATGGTGGCTCATGCCTGTAATCCTAGCACTTTGAGGGGCCAAAGAGCAGATGGCTTGAGCCCAGGAGTTTGAGACCAGCCTGGGCAACATGGGGGAAACCCTGTCTCTACAAAAATACAAAGAAATTAGGGGTCATGTGCACCTGAAATCTCAGGTACTCAGGAGGCTTAGGTGGGAGGATCTCCTGAGCCAGGGAGGTTGAGGCTGGAGTGAGCTGTGACCATACCACTGCATTCCAGTCTGGCCAATAGAGTGAGGCCCTGTCTCAAAACAAAAAAAAGAAAAAGAAAAAAATCTTTAAAAAAAGAAAAAGAAAAAAAATACTTGGCTATGTGTAGTGAGTTCTTTTTACTGGTTTTGTGCTTTCATGGATCTCATCACATTCCCTGATGGAAATAAGCGGTTAAATGACTCACCCTACATGACATTACTTACTAATTAGTGACAATGCTAATTGTAAAAATTCAAATGTTCTCCCTAACCACAATCTCCTCCCACCTCACCTGCCACCCACAGGATCATGCTTGTCCCTATACCATGCTGCCTCCAGCAAGAGAGAATCTTACTGAACATTAAGAGAAACTAAGCTGGGCATGGTGGTCCATGCCTGTAGTCCCAGCTATTCGGAAGGCTGAAGCAGGAGAATCACTTGAACCTGGGAGGCAGAGGTTGCAGTGAGCGGAGATTGTACCACTGCACTCCAATGGTGAGAGCAAGACTCTAACTCAAAAAAAAAGAGAGAAACTGTAGTACTCTAAGGGCAACTAAATACTGCAGTTTTACCATTGAAAGTATATTTCTTCTTTACAAAAGACAAAAATGTTTTGTCTTTGGATATTTTGTCGCTCATTCAATAAATATTTATAAGTATTTAATGCTTGTCAGATACTGTTCCAGGCGCAAAATAAAATCCTCACTTCCACAAATCTTATACTCTAAAGTGAGAATATAGAAGACTGGGGAGAGGCAAAAAAACTTCTATATAATTTGTAAATGTGATGTATAATTCTGTGTAAGTATGATCAATGTTATGAAGAAAAATAAAGCTGGGAAAGGAGATGGAAAATACTGTTTTTGACAGTGACCAGGGAAAGCTCCTTAGGAAGGTGAGAGTTGAGCAGAGAGCTAAAGCCACATAGATACCTAGAACAAGAGCTGTCCAAATAGGAGAACTCTGTGGTAGATGAATGTAGAAGTTACCTTCTAATTGTTCTTTTCTCTGTGAAAGAAGCAGCAGAATTATCAGCTGGAAACGGGTAAGAGGGTTAGAGGTTTTGCAAAATAGTCTCCTAAGAGAGTAAGATGTTGAATTTACTAGTAGTATGTAGTAGATTGTGAGGGCCCATCTTGAGCTGTGAGTCATGAACTTAAAGTGAAACTAATAAGCTTAACTATGCCTCTTTCCTCTAGCTATCTTCAGTGCTTGGTAGAAAGTTGGATTTAACCACAGCTGGGTACAAGGGAAAGAGGAGGAGCAAGGGAATTTAGAATGCTTACAAGGGAGTGACTCATTTAAGCTACAAGATCAGAAAATGGGTGATGGAGGAGATGGGCAGTACTGGGTAGCAGGCTTAGTTGTTTGGAAGTCCTGTTGAGGTCAAAGAGCTATTAAAAGTCTATGTCAGAAAGAATGAGTTGGAAAGATAAAAAGTAGTGGTCAGGATATGAAAAGCTTGGAATTGAGATTTGGGGGAAGTTTAGATAATGACAAGACTAGGGGGAATGAGTGGTTGAGATATTATTAAAGATAACTAGAGGTAAGGAGGTGAGAACTTGGAGCCCCTGGTTTTAAATGGATCATCTATTTGTTCATTAAAATTGCCCCCCGCCCCCGAAATGACAGGAATAATGCTGGGGATACAAGGACTGTAAATGATTACAGTAAGGAGGAGTGGCAGGGGATGTGCTAGGGATCTGAGGTAGGCAAGGAGGAAGAATAATCTGGATGATAACAGAAGTAGAGGGGTGCCTGCCTGGGGTTTAGGATCAAAATGGCTATCTTTTGACAGGTTTGGAGGAAGGTAATATCCTCAAGACAGCCAGGTTTCAGTTAGCGTGTGTGGAGACTGACATAAACCAGGATATAGGCATGACAAGAGTAATCTTGATGGGAGGTGGGTAATCCATTCTCATTGTCTCCTTGTGGGACAAGTCTCTTTGGCCATTTGCTTTGTGAGGCAGGGAGTGTTGGGTGAGAGGAAGGGGTATACCTGCCAGGAGTTCTGTGAGCTGCTCTTTTCAACTAACTAAAAGAAGATAGTGGTTCTTAGTGTTAGTGGTAGGGATGGGATCAGAATTTCCTGGGATAGTTTTTTTGGATATCTCAATTCATATTCACCAGCTGATTAGGGGCTTGGCTGGAGATACATTAAAATGCATCCATTAATGTATTAAAAGTATTCGTACATTAATATGTATATATGTGTGGCAAATACTATTTGATAGCCATTTGTAGATATGACTCTTCCATATTCAACCTGTGAGGCTAAGAAATGCACATATTAGCAAAGTGTTATATGAAAGAAACCATGAGCCCTCCTCTTCTAAGTATCTTCTCACTAAAATACTTTTGAAGACATAGGAAAAGATGAAAACTCACAACAAAGTTGAAAATAACATTGTAGACATTATCTAGATAATGAAAGAAGGCAGTTTATTAAAAAACACTCAGCCAGGTGTGATAGCTCATGCTTGTAAACCCAACACTTTGGCAGGTTGAGGTGGGAGGATCTCTTGAGGCCAGGAGTTTGAAACCAGCCTGGGTGGCTTAGCAAGACCCCATCTCCTTAAAAAGTCAGCCAGGTGTGGGGGTGCATGCCTGTATCCTAGCTGCCTGGGAGGCTGAGGTGAGAGGATCACTTGAGCCCAGGAGTTTGAGGCTGCAGTGAGCTAAGACTGCACCACTGTAATCCAGCCTGGATGACAGAGCAAGACCGTCTTAAAACACACACACAAACAACACACAAATTTTTAAAGAAAAAAAATAAGAACACCCAAGCTTTGTTAGGCACATGAAACCTGAAAAACAAAAATAGGAGATACTACATAATTCATTCATCTTTTGCCTCTGAATTCAGAGACAGGATCTGTATCAACCAGAAAATTGGTATCCTCCTCCTGCCTGTGTTCTTATAATAAGAAGCAGTATTTAATATAAAACAAGTGGGTAGGATGTGTGTGTATACTTAAGTGGAGAAGGTAGCCATAATCAGGGAACACAGGAGCTATTAATGTATGTATTCATTGCCTTCAGATGAGGCATGAGCAGATCCAAAAATTATTATTTTTTAGTTTCCTTTAGTAAACAGTGCACAGTTCTGCGGATATTTATTTTTGGACCAATGAGCATTACTCACAAGTAATTACTTACTAGTAATGTTATTACTTACTAATAAGTAAATTGCTAAAGTCCACTAAAATTTGTTTCCACAAATGAAAATCAGTGTTTTATTAGAGTTTACTTGGGACTCTACTTCCAAAATACCTGGTTCCTGTACAAGGTTTGTAATTTTGCAAGAATGCATAAAAGTGTGTCTACAGGTATTGTCACACAGATAGCAGGTCAGACAACTGACAGAAACTATCCCATGGTCAGTACTCAAACATTTTCTTATGAATGTATCATCATTGTCGGGAGAAGCTTATGGTTTTTCTGCTATTTTTGCATTTCAGATATGTATTATTTTAGCTTGATAGCCATTGAGATTGCTATAGATTATTTGATTTGTGTGTAGCGATGTATATATGCATATTTTTCACCATATTTTTCTAGTTTTCTATAACTGGGTTTTAAAAATATTTTCAGTAGAAAAATAATTATGCTCTCGTTGCTAAAAATAAATATGCGTAACTTACTCCTCTATATTGCTTATAAGATTTTGATAATGTAGCCAGTGAATATGTGTTAATTTAAATAACTTGTATATAGAATTAAGCCAACTGCAATATTATAACTGGGTTCTTTTTAACTTAATAGGATATTGTTTTATAATATTAAATCATATGTTTAAGCTCATTCTCTTAAAAAAATAAACAATAAGCAATTTCTGTGTATTCCTCTCAAGTCTTTATTACTTAGGAATTTGCTTTAGAGCAGAAATTGTATTTTGGATTTTCTTTAAACTTCTTATCCCACTTCACATATCCCCAAGTACTCTTCCCAAGACAGGATATATGGCAGGAACACACTTAACTTAATTGAACACTGGAACAGCTTATTAGCCTTTCTTATACTGGAGTCATTTCACAGTAACTCTTGGGAAATCTGTAAAACAGTATACCAGTTAGGAGGACTTTTTCCCAATTTTAATGAAAGTTTTTATGGATCTTTTCCCCCTGTAGTCAATTTCTTTCAAATTCTCCTTCTTTGGTGCTTAGTTCTTATGACTTGCATAGTAACAATAGGAAATGCCTATCACCTGCACTTCTTAATGGAACCAGAAAAATTTTAATAGAATGGAAGATACTGTGTCTCTAGCCTGTCTCCTAATCGTTATCAAAAGCTGGTAAATAATTAATTATGTGCAGAGTTAGAAATAATAGGAATAAATGGAGAAATTGATGAATAAGATGTTTAAGCAAGAAATGTCAAAACTTAAAGCTGAGCTTTTTAGTAACTAGGACCCTTAGTACTGTGTTCACAAGCAAAAAGTGGTCTTTCAGAAGATATTTACCAAAAATGTGGTGAACCTAAATTGTCTTCAAGGCATTTATGGCACTCTTTTGGGTCATAATCTGGGAAGGAGTGAAGACAAAATTGGGGTTGAGAATGAGTAGGAACCAGAAGGATAACTTTGAAAGGAAAAGAAGGCTAAATGTACTTCATTATAGGGGCTCTTCTTTGTTCACATCCAGGCTTTGCAAATGCTGCTCCCCTGCTTGGAAAACCCTTTCTGTCATTCCCTTCCTGGCTTTCTTCACTGAGTCCCCCCTTATCCTTCAAAATTCAGCCTAGGGATCACTACCTCTTGGTAGCCTCTCCTGATGGCTCTCCTATCTGGATTAAATACTTCCACTGCGTATATCTAACACATTCTTATCTCTGCTATAGTCCCCATCAGACTGTGTTACAATTGACATTCTCCCTCAAACATGGGAACCAGTTTCTCTTTGTCATACTGCCTCCACATACCTGGCATATAGTAGGCATTTAGTAAATGTTTGTCGAGCCAATTTTTTTCCCCTTAAAGACAGGGTCTTGCTAGGCTAAAGTGCAGTGGTGTGATCATAGCTCACTGAAGCCTCAAACTCCTGTGCTCAAGGGATCCTCCTGCCTCAGCTGCCTGAGCAGCTAGGACTGTAGGTGTGTACTACCATGCCTGGCTATTTTTTGTAGAGACAAGATATTGCTATGTTGCCCAGGTTGGTATTGAACTCCTGGGCTCAAGTGATTCACCTCAGCCTCCCAAAGCACTGAGATTACAGGTGTGAGCCACTGTGTCCAGCAGAACCAGTGTTAAATAATTCCAAGCTAGAGAGAAATGTCTTGAACACCTGTGAATAAAAATAAAGGCAGTTTCAGTTGGATAAGCAGAGAAACATACTAAACTACACTAGATAGAAATTGAAAGAAACTCTGACATAGAATGGGAATGGTGCCAGAAGGTGGATAATAAACCCTATGAAAATTAAGGAGTATACCACTTCTGAAGTTGAGGTTCACTGGTCTGGAGCATGTTGCAAGATTCCCACAAATAGAGAAGACAAGCTGCTGCTCCCTGTGCCACTTTTCACAATGTTAGGCACAATACTTGGTGGCTTTTTTTTTTTTTTTTTTTGGATGTTGGAAGCTGTGTATACAACATTTCAGTAATTCATTACCAAGTAACCTGTAAGGTTGCCAATCTGAGGTGTCGTTAGAGCAAAAGAAGGCTCTACATCAAGTCAGACTGCAGTGCAAACTGCTTTGCCACTTGGGCTGTATTGACCCAGCAGATTCAACTCAGGAGTGTCTGTGGCAAATACAAATGCCATATCAGGCCTCAACTGGAGTGTCCTCTCTAGAGTTGTTAGAGCAGAGCCATGCCCTTTTCTGAAAAACAACAAAACCTTATCTTTGTGAGAGTAGCTCTTAGATTGCTATTGAGCTGTGTACTATAGGATGTCAAATGTCCTTGGGATTTATGCTGACCAGTGTGAACCAAGCAGTAGGAGTAAACATGGACGGTAACAATCTATCATTAAGTGGCAGCTTAATGTTAGTACATAAGGGATCATGCTCAGCGGATCCTGAAGTCAGTTGCACAGGCAGGCGGCTCCAACTCATGACACCTGCTCCTGCTGCATTGCTTCCTTTCCTTGCATTCACATTTATGGCCTAATGGGGATGTTTTCCTGTAATCAGTTAAGGGAGAAACTAAAACTTAAATTTAAGACAAAATGCTGGCATCAACTGGTCTGCTATTGTATTAGTCTAATAATGGGAATCCTCTTTGTGAGCAAAACTTCAAGCAGTACATTGATTGCCACTTTGTCTAGACTATGAGATGTAGATCTCAAAGGATGTAGATCTATGCAGCTTCATTGACAATGGCAAATGACTAATTAGGTAACAAAGGACTTGGTAGGAACAGGATTAGAAAATTGGTGGCAAGGAGGTTTGGAGAAGAAGGATTTGAATGGACTTCACAAAATGGACACAGCATATGAAATAGTTGTGTTCTACATCAATGGACACCAAAGGACACCTGCAGCAAAATTTGTCCATCTCAATTAGGTAGAGAAGGTGACGTTTCCTGCAAATGTCAGCCTCTTTCTGTAGCCACCCACTATTTGCTTAATGGTTTGTGTACAAAGTTATCATACTTGTAAGGACAGAAGCTGTGTGTGGGCCAAATATTATGGACGTCCCTTCACCAAGGCTGATCTAGCTACTGCCACTGTTATTTCTAAGTGTTGTCAGCTGAGACCTACTTTGATTCCTCAATATGACATCATTCCTTGGGGAAAACTGGTAGTCACCTGATATGTTGATTACATTGTACCCCTTTGATCATGGAGCATTTATTTGTCTTTAATGGAATAGACACACAGTCTGGATATGGATTTGCCTGATCTGCTTGCAGTGTTTCTGCCACCACCACCATCTGTGAGCTTACAGAATGCCTTCATCATTGCCATATGACCTCCACAACATTGCTTCTGATCAAGGAACTCATAGCAAAAGAAGTATGACAATGGAAATTCACTGCTGTTACTACATCCTATCACCCTGATATGGTTTGGATTTGTGTCTCTGCCCAAATCTCCTGTCGAATCCTCTCAAATCTTCTCTCTGCCCAAATCTCCTCCCCCAATATTGGAGGAGGGGCCTGGTGGGAGGTGACTGGATTGAATCATGGGGGCAGATTTCCCCCTTGCTGTTCTTGTGATAGTGAGTTCTCGTGACATCAGGTTGTTTAAAAGTATGTTGCACCTACCCCAGATATCTCTTCCTCCTTCTCTGATCACATAAGACGTGGTGCCTGCTTCCTCTTTGCCTTTGGTCATGATTGTAAGTTTCCTGAGGCCTCCCCAGCCATGCTTCTTGTACAGCCTATGGAACGGTAAGTCAATTAAGCCTTTTCTTTATAAATTACCCAGTCTCAAGTAGTTCTTTATAGCAATGCAGGAACAGACTAATACATACCCCAAAAAGCCGTTGACCTGACAGAAAGGTGGAATGCCTTCTGATGACTCAGTTACGGTAACAGTTGGAGTATCATCCTACAGGGTATAGTATATGCTTTGAACGAGCAACCAACATTTTTCTCCTGTAGCCAGACACGCAGGTCTGAGAATCAAGAATTGAAAGTGAAATCATTATTTTAATATAGTCCCCAAATTTTAGGGTCTTAGTTTACAAAGGAGAGGTGCTTAGTTCTCAAAGGGACACAGCAATGTCTCCACTGTATTGGAAGTAGTGAGTATTACCTGGCCATTTTGGGCTCCTTCTGTCAACAACCAGAAGGAAAGTGTTCCTGATTATGAAGAGAAATTGATTTGCTGTGACATAACAGGGCAAGGATGACAATGTCTAAGATCTAGAGGCTTTTCCAGAGTGCCTCAGTCCTTCTATGTTCAGTACTAAAAGTTAATGAAATACAGTAGCCCAATGGGTCACTGATGATTCAAACTCTCAAAAATAAGATTTGCATCTTCCACCAGGTAAAGAATGTCAACCAGCATTTCTTTCTTTCTTTTTTTTTTTTTTTGAGACGGAGTTTTGCTGTTGTTACCCAGACTGGAGTGCAATGGCGCGATCTTGGCTCACTGCAACCTCCACCTTCTGGGTTCAAGCAATTCTCCTGCCTCAGCCTCCCAAGTAGCTGGGACTACAGGTGCATACCACCATGCCCAGCTAATTTTTGTATTTTTAGTAGAGACGGGGTTTCACCTTGTTGACCAGCATGGTCTCGATCTCTTGACCTCGTGATCCACTGCCTCAGCCTCCCAAAGTGCTGGGATTATAGGTGTGAGCCACCGCACCCGGCCTGTCAACCAGCATTTCTTGCTGTGCTGAAGAGAAATTAGAAGACAATCTGAGAGGTGTAGTGGGAATAAATTTGATAGTGGAAAGTCAATTCTAGCAGTGGATCTGTCACATTGTGTTAGATTGGCTGTAATAGAAAGTATAAGGGTTTGCAAGCCAAACAGAACAAAATTTGAATTACAGTTCTTCTGTAGCTGTGTGACCTGGGGCAAATCTCTAAATTTCACTGAGCCTTTATATCCCTACTAGAGAATAATAGTTCCTCGGTAAGAGTTTTGTGAAAATTATACGGAATGAGTATGTAAAGTTTTCTGTGCAGCACCTGGCTTCTAATACATACTCAATAAATGGCAGTCAATTTCTTAACAAAATAATAGCACAACAGTAATAATAGTAATAATGTTTGCACATTGAGCCTGCCCTTTGCCCTCCTATCACCTGTCACTTTCCACCTTCACTGAAATTATTCCACATGGTACATGGAAAACCAAAATATTTTCATGTGGACTGCTGCTACCTCCACTGTGTACTGTGATCGATGTATTAACTGCACTTTTTTGCTTCAGACCATCCAGATCAGATGGGTATACAGAAAGAAGCAAGTAGTCTTAGTTCATTACATGCGCATACCATCAGACTTGAAAACTTGGTGCTCACCAGTAAGCCACAATTCTGGTTTTGTTTTTTCTTTCTATCAGGTTTATTCTAAAAAGACTATCTGAGGCTTTTTATCTATCTCTCTCTCTCTCTTTTTTTTTTTTGAGACAGAGTCTTGTTCTTGTTGCTCAGGATGGAGTGTAGTGATGTGGTCTCAGCTCACTGCAACCTCTGCCTCCCAAGTTCAAGCGATTCTCCTGCCTCAGCCTCTTGAGTAACTGAGATTACAGGCATCCGCCACCACACACAGCTAATTTTTGTACTTTTAGTAGAGATGGGGTTTTGCCTTGCTGGCCAGACTGCTCCTGAACTCCTGACCTCAGATGATCCACCTGCCTTGGCCTCCCAAGGTGCTGGGATTACAGGCATGACCCACCGAGCCCGGCCTACCTGTCTCTTTATTAAAATAGTAGTTATGAACTCATAAACCTCTGAGTCTGTAAACATGCTGTTCCTCCTGCTAAAAACTCATCTTTACCTTTTTGTTTGGTTAGCTGCTATGCCTCCTTCAGTTATTAGTGTATACTGATGCCAGCCTGTCCATTACCCCTAGCCTACGTGAGGTCTCCCTGCTCTATGTTCCCATAGGCCCTTGTAGTTTTCCTATTATAACCTTTATGTCACTTTTCTTAATTACTTGTTCACTAGGTGAACAAGCTTCTGCACTAAGTTCTGTGTAAGTAAGAACACAGAACTCATCTTTAAAAAAAAATTCTTGGCTGGGTGCAGTGGCTCATGCCTACAATCCCAGCACTTTGGGAGGCCGAGGCAAGTGGATCATGAGATCAAGAGTTCGAGACCATCCTGGTCAACAAGGTGAAACCCCGTCTCTACTAAAAATACAAAAATTAGCTGGGCATGGGGGCGCGCGCCTGTAGTCCCAGCTACTCGGGAGGCTGAGGCAGGAGAATTGCTTGAACCCAGGAGGCGGAGGTTGCGGTGAGCCGAGATCGCACCATTGCACTCCAGCCTGGGTAACAAGAGCAAAACTCCATCTCAAAAAAAAAGAAAAATTCTTGTCTCAAATTTTTAATAATTTTTATTTCAATAGTTTTGGGGGTACTGGTGGTTTTTGGTTACATGGATAAGTCCTTTAGTGGTGATTTCTGTGATTTTGCTGCACCCGTCACCATCACTCCAGCAGTATACACTGTACCCAATATATAGTCTTTTTTCTGAGTTGGAGTCTTGCTCTGTCACCCAGGCTGTAGTGCAGTGGTACAATCTCTGCTCACCGCAATCTCAGCCTCCTGCGTTCAAGCGATTCTCATGCTTCAGCCACCCAAGTAACTGGGACTATAGGCACACAACACCACGCCTGGCTAATTTTTGTATTTTTAGTAGAGACGGGGTTTTGCCATGTTGAACAGCCTGTTCTTGAACTACTGACCTCAAGCAATCCACTCACCCCGGCCTCCAAAAGTGCTGGGACTACAGGCATAAGCCACCATGCCCGGCCCCAATATGTAGTCTTTTATCTCTCACCCCCACCCAACCTTCCCCCTTTCCCCCTACCTGAATCCCCAAAGCACATTATATCATTCTTATGTGTTTGCACCCTCATAGCTTAGCTCCCACTTATAAGTGAGAACATAACATATTTGGTTTTCCATTCTGGAGTTACTTCACTTAGAATAATGGCCTCCAGCTCCATCCAAGTTGCTGCAAAGACGTTATTTTGTTCTTTTTTATGGCTGGGTAGTATTCCATAGTATACGTATACCACATTTTCTTTACTCATTGGGTGATGGGCATTCAGGTTGGTTTCATATTTTTGCAGTTGTAAATTGTTTTGCTATAAACGTGTGTGCAGCTATCTTTTTCATATAATGTCTTCCTTTTTTTTTTTTTTTTTTGAGTAAATACCCAGTAGTAGGATTTTTGGATTGAATGGTAGATCTACTTTTAATTCTTTCAGCAATCTCCATACTGTTTTCCATAGGTTGGACTAGTTTACATTCCCACCAGCAGTGTAGTTTCGCCACATCCACAGCAACATCTATTATTTTTTTGATTTCTTAATTATGGCTATTCTTGCAGGAGTAAGTTGGTATCTCATTGTGGCTTTAATTTGCATTTCCCTGATAATTAGGGATGTTAAGGATTTTTTATATGTTTGTTGGCTGTTTGTTTATCTTCTTTTGAGGATTATCTTTATGTCCTTTCTCCACTTTTAGATGGGATTATTTATTTTTTGCTTGCTGATTTGTTTGATTTCTTTGTAGATTCTAGATATTAGTCCTTTGTCAGATATATAGTTTGCGAATATAAAAGCTCATCTTTTTTATTCATCACTCTACCATCAGCCTAGAACAGTGTTTGGCAAATCCTCATGCACTAGTAACCACAAGTATGTGTGTTTGTATTATTTTTCAAGGTAGATGTAGTTTATTTTTTTTCTTGAGATGGAGTCTCGCTCTGTTGCCCAGGCTGGAGTGCAATGGTGTGATCTCAGTTCACTGCAACCTCCGCCTCCCAGGTTCAAGCGATTCTCCTTTCTCAGCCTCCTGAGTAGGATTACAGGCATACACCACCATGCCTAGCTAATTTGTTGTATTTTAGTAGAGACAGGATTTCACTGTGTTGCCTAGGCTGTTCTCGAACTCCTGAACTCAGGCAGACCCGCCTCGGTCTACCAAATTGCTAGGTTTACAGGCATGAGCCATGGTACCCGGCCTAAAAGTGGTTGCAGCTATACTTAGAAGTCCTGTTTTATTATTATATATTAAATTTATTCAGCAGACATTTGAGAACCTACTAGTTAGGTGCTGGTGATAGAGCAGTGAACAAAACAGACAAGGACCCTTCTGACACGGAGCTTACATTCCAGTTGGGGGAGACAGGTTTTAAAAGTATGTGTTGTGTCAGGTAATGATTAAATGCTAAGATGGGAAAAAATGCAGAGTAAGGGCTAACTGACAGGAAGTAGAAGTTAATGTAGCCAACCACATTTTACAAGGCCTCCCAGGCTATGGTGAGGGCTTCAGGTTTCACTGGGAGAGAGGTGCAAACCCATTGAATGGCTTTGAGTGAAGTTGCAATCTGATCTGTTCTTAGCAAGATGAATTCAGCAAACCTATCTTAGGAAGCTAAAGAAGGCAAGGGTGGACAAAATGAATAATTTGTGAAAAAATCAGCTCCCTAGATTGTTTAGGTGGAAGATGTTTGGATTAAGAGAAGGTTACATTGCCCCGAAATCTGGAAATTAATTACGGCAGCTTGGATTAATCCTTACTTGATTATTATTATAGTACTGGGTTTCTTTGCTAATATTTTATTTAGGATCTATTTCATCTACTTTTATAAGTAAGATTTGCCTATAGTTAGCTTTTGTGGTGCTTGCTTGCTTGTTATTAGCATTATGCTAGTTTATTAGATGAGTTGGATAGCTTCCCATCTGTTTTAGTGATTTGGAACAGTTTGTATAAAATACCTAAAATTTTGGTGTATAAGGTAGGTGTTATCTGTCCTAGGGGCCATCTACCAGGTAGATCACTGACCACTGTTTCAATCAATGACCATTATGCTATTCACGGTCTCTTTTTTTTTTTAATTTTTTTTTATAGAGACGTGGTCTCGCTATGTTGCCCAGGCTGGAGTGCAGTGCTATTCACAGGCGCGATCCCACTACTGATCAGCATGGGAATTTTGACCAGCTCCATTTCCGACCTGGGCCAGTTCAGCCCTCCTTAGGCAACCTGGTGGTCCCCCGCTCCCCGGAGGTCACCATATTGATGCTGAACTTAGTTCGGACACCTGATCGGCATAGCATAGCCCAGAACTCCTGGACTCAAGCGATCCTCCAGCCTCAGCCTCCCGAGTAGCTGGGACTACAGACACGTGCCACCACGCCTGGCTCAGGGTCTCCTTTTTGAGCCAAGTTGGTTAGTTGTAATTTGATTGATGTAAACAATTATTAGAGGTTAGCTTTTTCTATCCTTTCTGTTATGTTTATATGTTTCTTCTTTCCTTTTTCTTCATTCTTGTTTCAGGTTTTTTTTTTGTTGTTGTTGTTTTTTTTGAGTGCCTTGTAAAAAGAACAATTTTGGGGTTTACTGACTCGCTCTTTTTTTGTTGGGGGTGGTTGCTATAGAGGAAGAGTAGAGGAAATTTGATTCATTTTCTGCTTTACCTTTATCATTTCCTTCCTCCTACTTCCTTTAGCTATATTGTTGCTGCCTTTTTTCTAGCTTCTTGGAGTGTAAGCTTAGTTTATTTTCAGCCTTTTCTGTTTCCTCATAAATTCGTTTAACACTATACATTTTCCTTAGTAATAAATATTTTAATGTTAAAAAGTGCCTTTTTGGTATTCAGTTTGAAAATAGTTCTGAACTTCCACTTATTGGTAATTTAATTTATTAATATTTATACGTGTGTCAAAGTACTTAAATTCCAATGGTAAAGATGGGGTAACGATACTTTATCTTTTCATTAATTTTTTTATTTTGAGGGCCGGGCGTGGTGGCTGAAGCCTGTAATCCCAGCACTTTGGGAGCCCGAGGCAAGTGGATCACGAGGTCAAGAGATCGAGACCATCCTGGTCAACATGGTGAAACCCTGTCTCTACTAAAAACACAAAAAATTAGCTGGGCATGGTGGTGCGTGCCTGTAATCCCAGCTACTCAGGAGGCTGAGGCAGGAGAATTGCCTGAACCCAGGAGGCGGAGGTTGCGGTGAGTCGAGATCGCGCCATTGCACTCCAGCCTGGTCAACAAGAGCGAGACTCCGTCTCAAAAAAAAAAAAAAAATTATTTTGTTGTGTGTGTACACATTTAGTTTTATTTTAACAAAGCAATTTATACACTTTTAACATTTAAAACTGAGCATCTTCTTTCCTTTACAGTGAAATAAAAAAATAAAAAATAAACAGGAACGAAATTACAATAGAGACTGTCAGTTCCAAATAAGATCCTACAGGTTTTGATTCTCCCATTGAGTGTCAGGGCTCAAGTCATCATTAGGAGAGAATTTATTTTAAAAGTCTCATCTTTTAACTGCAAGGATGTCTGTCAAACATCACAATTAGACATGCTAAAGGAGAAGCCATGTTGTCAAAATGCCCACTTAACCCACCCAAACATCTCAAACCCACCCTTTGCTGACCTATAATCCCCACCCCCCTTTTTTTTGAGATGGAGTTTTGCTTTTGTCACCCAAGCTGGAATGCAATGGTGTGATCTTGGCTCACTGGAACCTCTGCCTCCTGGGTTTAAGAGGTTCTCCTGCCTCAGCCTCCTGAGTAGCAGGGATTACAGGCGCCCGCAACCATGCCCAGTTAATTTTTGTATTTTTTTTAGTAGAGATAGGGTTTCACCATGTTGTTCAGGCTGGTCTCGAACTCCTGACTTCAGGTGATCTTCCAGGCTTAGCCTCCCAAAGTGCTGAGATTACAAGCATGAGCCACTGCACCTGGTAACCCCATTTTTAAAAGTTATTTTTTTCTTTTTTTAAACAAGAGAAAGTAGACAGATACATGTTGGTCAATGCTAAGTGTCCGTATTCACATACAGACACAGTGTACTTTCTGAGGCCAATATTCAGAGAAAGGAGAAAAGAAGCTAGAATTCTATGCACTGCTACACAGGGGCCTAGCACCCTCCAGCTTCCAGCAGAGCGAAGGAAGCAGGTTTTTCTTTTTTCCCACCGAGCTCTATGGTATTGATTCCATATAGTTTTTGTTCAGACAGGAAGGGATAAAAATGAATTTTGCACAGATAGGGGTAGAGACTCTTCCCATTGTATTCTGCTCAACGTATTTCCCCCAAATAAATTGAAAGCCTTGGTGTAGAGAAAAGAGACCTCAAGAACAGGGTGAATGAGAACAAGAGGCACAAAAAAAAAAAAAAAAAAAAAAAAAGCCAACAACAAAAAAACCCCACAATATCAGACTACAACTTGCTCCGGAGACTGGAGAAAATTTTAAAAGGGGAAGGTTGGAATCCATCAGTGTTCTGTTATTCATCTCTTTCCTCCTTCTCTCCATCTTCCCCTTCATCATCATCTTCACTTTCATCTTCATCCCCTTGTTCATCAATATCTTCTAATTCTTCCTCCTCTTCCTCATTATCATCTTCTTCATCATCCATATCGGGAACCAAGTGGTACTGTAATGAGTTTGGCCAAATATCATCTTTGATGACCTCTCCTAACTCTTCAGCCCCTGCATCAGAATAGTCAATAAACCAGGTCAAGAAGCTCTCTGGTGGCTCATGCTGCCTCTTCCTGCTGGCTTTATACTGCATTTGACTTGAACCTTTTGTCACATCCTTTCCAGATTTCCATTTGATTAAAGTGCAGTTTGAAGATGGATTACCACTCTCATTC
This sequence comes from Callithrix jacchus, assembly GCF_049354715.1. Taxonomy (NCBI): domain Eukaryota; kingdom Metazoa; phylum Chordata; class Mammalia; order Primates; family Cebidae; genus Callithrix; species Callithrix jacchus. Next base: position 87,738,138 of record NC_133504.1, on the reverse strand, counting down.
AGATGAAATTCTTTGGAGGAAACTTTATTTTCAAAGTAACGACTTTCATCAAGATAATAATTTATTCTGTAACCTGATTTAATACCTTCAAATTCTGTCACTTCAACTCTGGTCAAATAATGCAGTCCCTCTTCGTCTTCCTCCCCAAGCAGTGCAGACACTATAAATGATTGACAAATGTTGTTATCCCAAAATTTAGGATTTTGGCAATCAATTCTGACCTCTTCTGAAAAAAATGGTTGGCGGAATTTGTTGTATTTCTGTTCTATTTTCAAAATCTCACTGGCTTCTTCATTAAGTCTATCTATTTCATTTTATATTTCATCAATGTGTTCAATTGCTTCTTGCTGTTCTTTTTTGCCCTTCTTCAGCAAGCCTACAGAGGCCGAGGTCTCCTCTGGTCTCAGAGCAGGATGTGATTTTGGTGTCTTCTTTTAGGGCAGGAGGGGAGACTGGCATTTGGGGGCCATGCTGCTAGGGAAGCCCTGCTCGTCAGGAAGCAGGCAGAACACTCTAATTTCTTATATTTAATTTCATGAACAAAGCCTATATGTTAACAAGTTTAAGGTCATTTTTGAGTTTCCCTTTGAGGCCGCCGACTATGTGGTCATTACATTGTGAATCATCCATATGTGTTTGAAATAATATGTACTCTCAAATGGGTACAGAGTTCTTTATAACTCTGTGAGAAATGGAGGTCTAGGACCTGGAGGCAGAATAGGGAAAAGAAATATCTTTCTCTATATACCATTAAAATTCAAACCAAGTGGGAGGCCCAATGGATAATAGGAGTATTACTGGAAGCCATTCCTACATGGGCATGGCTAACAATACCTTAACAATACATGGAAATGGGCCGGGCCCGGTGGCTCACGCCTATAATCCCAGCACTTTGGGAGGCCGAGGCGGGTGGATCACGAGGTCAAGAGATCGAGATCTTCCTGGTCTACACGGTGAAACCCCGTCTCTACTAAAAATACAAAAATTAGCTGGGCGTGGTGGTGCGTGCCTGTAGTCCCAGCTACTCGGGAGGCTGAGGCAGGAGAATTGCTTGAACCCAGAAGGCAGAGGTTGCGGTGAGCCGAGATCGTGGTGAGCCGAGATCGCGCCATTGCACTCCAGTGTGGGTAACAACAGTGAAACTCCGTCTCGAAAAAAAAAATACATGGAAATGACCATGAGCCACACAAAAATATCCCACTAAACCCAAAGTAAATGGATCTCCAACTCAGATTGCTCTTTGGTTCCTAGAGAGACTGAAAGTAGATGATTAGTAGTTGCCTGGAGCTGGAGGTGAGTGGAGAGTGATGCAAATGAACCTCAGGAATCTTTCTAGAGTGATGGAAATGTTCTAATTTATTATGGTGACTGATGCGTAACTCTGTAAATTCGCCAAAAATAACTTTTAATAAGTGAAAGTTATGATACGTAGATCATACCTTAATAGAGCCATTTACAAATTTTTTTTTTGAAAAGCGAGATCAGAGATTCGAATGTGAAAAGGCTGTGACATATAAGTAATACTTCTGAACTAGCTCACATTGAGTAATTGTTTTGTCCCATCAAGAGTCCTATATACTGTGGGAAAGTTTGTTGTGCACCCAAAACATCTATGTGTGAGAGCAACTTTGTGTACAGTGCCGCCCCAGTAAACTCGCTCTATCTGCAGTGTCCAGAGCTTCTTCCACAGTAGTTTGCTGATCCCACCTTTGCGGCCAGATTCTGCGCTGCAAAATGGGCATCTCCTCCCCTTCTCCATTTCCCTCCTTCCTAATAAAACTCTTTTCTGAAGAAGCTGAGGTCAGCATCAGATTTGAAATATTTAAAGTGGATACAAAACTATTTCAGCAATGCAGACAATTAAGTGCATTGTTGTGGTTCATGAAGCTGTTAGTAAAACATGTCACCTGATATCCTACACAACAAATTTCCATCCTAATGCATATAGACTGTTTTTGACAACTATGCACTCACAGTATGATTGGTGCAGAGCCATATACTCTTGGACTTTTAATACTGCAGGGCAAGAGGATTATGACAGATTATAACTGCTGAGTTATCCACAACAGGTATATTTCTAGTCTGTTTCTCAGGAGTCTCTCCATGTTCATTTGAAAGTGTGAAAGAAAAGCGAGTGCCTGAGATAACTCACCACTGTCCAAAGGCTTCTTTCTTGCTCGTCAGGACCCAAATTGATCTCAGAGATGATCCATCTATTACTGAGAAAATTACCAAGGACAAACAGAAGACTGTCACTCCAGAGACTGATGAAAAGCCAGCCCACAACCTGAAGGCTATCAAGTATATGGACCGTCCTGCACTCACACAGCAAGACCTAAAGAATGGATTTGACAAAGAATATTGGTTGTCCTGGAGCCTCCAGAACTGAAGTAGAGCTGCAGGCCTGTGCTGCTATGAGCATCACTCCAGAGCCCTTTCTGCACAGCTAGTATAGCCATCATACTAAAACCAATGTTTAAATCAAATGAAAGATTAAAAATTAAAATTCGGCCAGGTACGGTGGCTCACAACAATAATTCCATCACTTTGGGAGGCCGAGCCAGGTGGATCACCTGAAGTCAGGAGTTCAAGACCAGCCTGGCCAACATGGTGAAACCCCATCTGTACTAAAAATGCAAAATTAGCCGGGTGTGGTGGCATATGCCTGCAAGTCCCAGCTACTCGGGAAGCTGACAGGAAAATTGCTTGAACTCGGGAGGCAGAGGCCGAAGTGAGCCGAGATGGCACTACTGTACTCCAACCTGGGCAAGACAGCAAGATTCCATCTCAAAATTATATATATATATATATATATATATTCATTTTTGCAATAATGACAAATACCCTGTATCAACCCACATGAGACAGGGATTATAGGTATGGTCCCGTTCTCCCTCCCAGTACTAGTTAATTCTAAGTAATTGTGTGTTGTTAGAAAAGTAATCAGTACTCATTTTTGGTTTTTGTTTCAAAAAACAATTTTGTTTCTGTTTAGAAGCAAGGCATGCTTGTGATGACCGTGTAACAGATTAATTGGAATTGTTGAATCTGCTCCCTGACTCCATTCTGGAGAGTAATCTGGGGCATCTTAGTGGGGTTTTATTTTTCCTGTTTTTTTTTTTTTTTGGAGGAGGTTTGTATGGTTTGTTTTTTAGTCTTTTTTTTTTTTTTAATTCATTAACCAGTGGTCAGTCCTTAAGAGGAGGAAGACAGATTGATTCCATATTTGACTTCCTAGATCTAGTTTAGAAAACATGTTCCTTATCTGGGGTGCTTTTAGGAAAGAATATAGTAAATGTCTTATTTAATAACATTTATTTTTGAAAGTTGCCTTTTATCTCCACCTTTGACTAGGTTCAGTATTTGATGAAACTCATGAAAGTGGGTGGAAATTGTCTTGCCCCTGCTCTTTTCTGGGATCCACTAAATATGTGACTGTGACTTTCAAGGTAATTTCTTTGCCAGTTGCTGATTTTTGGGGGAGTTAATTTCTAACTTCTTTCACTGATGAATAAAGTATTGCACCTTTGAAATGCAACAAGTGGATTGAGTTTGTAACTTAAAAAAAATTTTTCCCTGTCAGTCACTGTCTTACATGCTTATCATAGATTTGCAGTCAACAGTATATGGTGTTTCTAGAATGCAGCTGAGGACCTGGTATGTAGAGGGAATGTGAAGGGTGGTACCAGAGGACTGATGTCTATACAATGATTCACAGCCTCTCAAGTTACGAGGATGGAGACCTGCTTTATGAAGAAGCTAGGGTGTGATGGGGATGGATAGAACACTTAACAACATGGCATCAGTCAGGGGAATCCCCTTCTGTTTCGCAGATGAGGAACCCTAGAGCCGCCAGATGAGGCTCTCTAGTTTAATAAAAATCATGGAAAGATTCTGATCAAGACTCTTCTCAAGTGTTAATAGAGATTTTATCAGCTTATTTTAGTTGTAGTTTCCAATTTCCAAAAATGTTTAGGTAATCTTTACACCTTTCAAAACCTAGTTCATGAGTGCTGAACCAGTGCTTTCTCATGTCTCAATTCTTTGTATAGGCATTCTTTTCTGATGTAGTAAACAAAAACCCTTCACAACAACAAAAAATAAAAACAAAACGCATTTCATTTACTTTCAAAAAAACCTTCACAACGACAACAACAACAACAAAACAACAAAAACAAAAACAAAAACAATACACATTTAATTTACTTGGAGCTAATAGGAGGAAAAGACACAGGAAAGGTAATTTACCTTCCCATATGAACTTAAAAGTTTAATGTATCGCTGCCCATCTAGTACAATTGTACAGTTTTTAATGGTGATGAAGTTTTTACTATCGTAGAAACTTCCTATTCTTTCTCTTTTCAATATGGAAAGGAGACTACCGACAGCAGTGATTTGCCTCTTGCTGCATGTTTTCCAACTTTGATTCATCAACTGAAGCCTCTTGCAAATTCAGCAGATAAAAATGAAGGGTGCCCGGTTAAATTTGAATTCAGATAAACACCAAATAACTTAGCATATCCGATATTTCATCTTAAAAAGAATAAATGTGACTCATGCAATATTTGAGACATGCTTATCCTAAAACACTATTTAGCTAAAATTCAACTGGGCATCCTATATTTTATCTAACAACCCTATTGTAAGCTAGCTATGCGAAAGCTTGGTTTAGGTTGCTCTTAAATGCCTTTGGTTTGTGTTCAAAAACAAAAGTCTTAAAGCATTCCATTTCCCAGTTGCTAGAAGGATTCAATTCCGGTTCCGAAGCTTCTTCAATTAGAAACGTGCTTCAAAACAGAAGCCAATTGTGTGGGAGATAATTTCCCAAAAAGCTAGCGTTTGGGCCACTATACCGTGAACTGCAAACCGCAGGGATAGGCCCGGGGCTGCCCGCCTGACGCCGCGCTCGGCCTCGAGCGGGGACCCGGCACCGCAGCCCCCAGCACGGGCCTTGGAGGCCGCCGAGGTGGGGGGCCTCAACCGACCCGCTTCGCTACGTCTTCTCAGCTCCCGGGCGAAGACCAACTTCCGGAGCGGCCCTGCCCCCTGCAGTTGCTGGACGCTCTTTTCCTCTCATCCCCCACTTCTCTCCCCGTGCGGGTTGGATGAAGAAAAAGGCGCTCAGAGCACGCAGCGCCGGGAATTAACAGCGAGTTTTGAAGTCGAGAGCTCGCCGGGAATTAACAGCGAGTTTTGAAGTCGAGAGCTCGCAAGGTGAGCGTCGCCTGCTGCTCTTCATTCCAGAGGGGCTTCTGCTGGAGGAGGAGGGGGGTCCTCGACACCTAAGATGCGGAGGGCGGTTTGTTCTCGGGCTCCCTCTTTTTTTTTTTGGTCGGAGGAAAGAAAACAGCTCTGCGCCCGGATGCGTACAGAGCCGTCAAGTGGAAACGGGGACACACCCTGTTTCCCGCCCGCCCCAGCTGGAGCCTCGGCGCGCGGAGCCAGCAGGCGGGGCGGGGAGGCGCCGGGCGGGAGCGCCCACAGCGCGGAGCCGCCAGGCGCTGACGAGGAGCCAGGCCACGGGAGGATGCGCCGCTGACGCCTGCAGGAGCCGCGCGCTAGGGCGGGAGGATGCTCCCGAGGGGCCTCTGGTCGTGGCGCGCGCGGCTGCTGCCGACCCCCGGCACCCGGGGCCCTGCGAGCCCGTGGCCGCTGCTGCCGTTGCCTCAGGTAAGGGTGGGTGTGGGGCCGCGGGGTTCCGGGGTAGGCGGGTGCAAAGTTTGCGTCGGACAACTTCGGCGGGAGCAAAAGCCGAGCGGCCGAGCAGTCGCCTGTGTTTTACTGGCTGCCGGGCTCCGCGCGCTGGGAGGTCCCCACAGGTGGTGGCCGGGCGGCTGACGTGGGTCACGGAGGCCAGGGCGGAGGTCAAGACCCCGGGCCCGGGAAAGGTGAAGCCAGAGCGCTGCGGCTGGGGGCACCTCACCCGGGCGGAGATGGGGTTCAAGGACCACCGGACTTCGGCCTGGGAGCAGCAGAATAACCCGGGAGGCAGTTTCTGCGCGGCAGCCCTCAGGCAGGCAGGAGTAAGTTTCCAGAGCCGCTGCGCCGGGGGCCGGTTCCCTCTCAGTGGTCGGTGCCCGAGCCCCTAAAGGGGTCGGAAACGCTGAACCGGGCAGTGACTGTCCCGAGTGTGGACGGTCGCAGGAGAGTGAAATTTCCATCCTGAAATCGGCGAGCACCTCCCTTTCCCAGAGGTAAGAAAAACTCGCGTTTTGTTCAGACGCCCGAGAGATGGGTGAATCATGAGTGTGTGCTGGTGAGTAACAGTTGGCCTGACACCGTTGTATTGTGGTCTGCGGAGAACCGTGGCTTGGAGGAGGAGGAGAGGGTGGATGTGCATCAAAAAAGACACAAGAAGAAGGGGAAAGCGCCGAGTTTAACCAGGATTACGATGGAGCCTGACAGGAGCCCGACAGGAGCCCGGGAGCCCAAACGCTGACACTGATGAGGAAAGACAGCCTTTAAAAAAAAGCCTTCAGGCTGTGTGTGGTTGGGTAGGAAGCGGTTTCTGAGTTTGTTTGTTCCTCCCCCACACTGTTAGATTAGTTTCACATTGTTAAAGGGAAAAAGAAAAGCCAGAAGTAAGCAGTGCTATTCTCTCGTCACTTTCACTTCCTGTTTATTTTGTTCTTTTATTATGTTTTTCTTTCCCCCATTTTCCTCTGTCTCAGGGCTTCAGTTTCAATTGGTGCAGGGAATATATAAGTGCATTTTTATACCTTTTCATTGAGTTTATGCCCAAAGAATTAAATGCATTTAAACAGTCAATTCCCGTAATGTTTGAACGAGAATGAGGAAGGCCCTGTTGTTAGAAAATGTAAGAAAAGGGGCAAACTCCTTACAGTGGAAAATGGTGGACTTACAAATTCATTGGAGAGGTACGCTTTTTACACTTTTAAAGATTATACTTTGACTATAAGTGTTGCATTTCCTAGTCAAAGATATACTAAACATTAAAACAACCCCATTCAAGGAACACTTTTCACATATCATTTAAACACAGATGATTGTGGGGTTTTTTTTTTTTTTTTGAGACGAAATCTCCCTCTCTTACGCAGGCTGGAGTGCAGTGGCGGGATCTTGGCTCACTGCAACTTCCGCCTCCTGGGTTCAAGCGATTCTCCTGCCTCAGCCTCCCCAGTAGCTGGGATTATAGGCACGCGCCATCACACCTGGCTAATTTCTGTATTTTTAGTAGAGACGAGGTTTCACCAGGTTGGCTAGACTGGCTGGTCTCGAATTCCTGACCTCGTGATCCTTCCGCTTTGGCCTCCCAAGGTGCTGGGATTACAGGCTAAGCCACCAGCACCTGGCCCCAAGTGTTTTCTATTAAGTCCTTCTAACACGTTGAGTAGCATTTTTATGAATCCCAGGACTGCCTGTCCTTTCTCAAATTATCAACTCCAAACCCCTTTGTCTATATTTCCCATCTGATGCTGTCTAGGGTGGTGCAATTTCATACCTCAGCAGGAATGTGGATGCCCTTTTAAAAGAAAATGGCCTAATAACAGAGGAACAGTAGGTAGTACTTTGCCTCTAGGAATCATCGTAAGAAGCCTTATGTTTGAATGTTTCCAGTTTGCACATTTTTGTTTTAAGCCAACTGTCCAGCTGTAAAAACAATTTTCAGAACTTGAGAAGTGGAAATGCTTCAAGCATCATTTTACCTGTCTGATAAAAGACCCCCCCCCCAGGGTCGGGCGGAATCAAACCTGTGAATCTGCTTCTTTATATGCAGCTTTTAAATTTTACCATGAAGAAACCGATAAAATATTCTGGCTCTTGAGGACTTTTAGCTAGGACTACTAAACCATTTTCTGCAAATCATTACCTGGCTATCGGGACATTTTTCATTCTAAGGTTTCACTGTTTTGTGGTTTTCCCACTTGATATGAAATGTCCTGTGGCTAAAGGCAAGTATTATTTCTATGTATCTTTTCCACAAACATTCAGACCTCTAGAGCCTATGGAGCATCTAGAAAAACAAGTAGTTTGAGACCTGACAGCTCATAAAATTCTAGCTTGCAAGGACTTGTCATAAGCAGTATTTCAAATAAGGGTTCCCAATTATAATTGGTCTTTCTGATCACACACCTGTGAGTGTGCCTTACTTAATAACTTTGAAAAATCCACAATTCTTATCCTTCATGTGGTACATGAGCAATTGTCTGCCAGTGTTTTCTGGGTGAGGGGAAAAAGGCTGTTGACATGGATATACAGAATTGTTTTTTAAAGAACACATTTAGTCTGAAGCATAGTAGAGCAAGAGCATATTGTATTATCTTTGGCCAAGGCATGGCCTGGTGGCCATAATCACATTCCAGTGGCAGCATCTCTGTTTGTCAGCACTCTAGCTGGGTGGTTGTCAGGGCAGTCCATGGCTCTTGCTGATGTTTCTGTGCACAAGGACTTGGCTTTGAGTAATTATGGTGCTTGGTAAATTACATCTAAACAGAAAACCCCTGCCTAAATGTGCCTTTCTTATTTGGGTTTTCTGCTACTTAGACTGAGAAACTCCCTGATACGATTTCATGTCCCTAATACAGCATCTGAGTCCGTATGTAAGCTATGTTTAAAAATTTTTTACGTCAAGCACTTTGCAGAGCAGCTTAAGTATTGAGTATGCCTTTTTTTAAACTTCTAAAAACAAAGCATATGACTGTTTAAATCCCACCACAAGATGTCAATTTAGAAATTGTTTTCATCTTTTTAATGTAATGAACATATTTGTTCTTGTTTGACATGTTCCTACTATTCTCTTGTATTTGCAGTTGGTGCACTGTATTATATAAAACTAGCTTCAGAGCCCTCTCCTGAGGAGAGTAATTTGGTTATGTGTTGGTGATTGTATTTATACTACTGAAAAGACATTGATGCTTTGATCTCAAAGTAATGCTAGACCAGCTTGTCTACTAAATATTAAACATTACCACCTTCACAGTACTCAAGTGTTAGTGCTTGATGTTTTTTAGATTTTACTTTTTTATTATAATTAAACGTTATTAGTGCTGTTTTACAGAAATTCTAAGCTAGGAAAGCATTTGTGTCTTGGCAGAAAGATATTTGTTGAATGAGGTACCTGTGAAACTAAGGTAGGAAAACCTTGAGCTACATATTGATTAACATCTGCTAATATAAACTAAATGTGTTTGGGTTATTGAATAGAAATGAGCAGCTAATTTGGTTGCTGTTAGGCTAGCAATGGGACTTGTGAATGCCTGCTAACCTGGCCCTACCACCACTTAGCTCTGTGAACTTAGTCTAGTCATTCAGTCTATTTGGGCCTATTTTGTCCCCTTCTCAAAACAAGGAAATTTGTCTAATTGGTACTAAAAGTCCTTTTCATCTCTAAAATTGCCATTTTGTTGTTTTACCAGGGGAATATACATACACCATTGAACAAAGTATTGTCAATGTCAGAATAGTCAATGATTGAAAAATTCCCTTTTATGATCTTAGGCAGTCAACAGAGTGGTAGTTTTACCTAGTGGTTGTAATAACTGTTTTTCCTTTCAAAAGAAATTGAAATTTTGTTGGGCATGGTGGCTTATGCCTGTAATCCCAGCACTTTGGGTGGCTGAGGCAGGAGGATCACTTGAGCCCACCGGGTTGAGACCAGCCTGGGCAACAGAGTGAGACCTTGTCTTTATAAACACGCGCGCACGCACACACACACACACACACACACACACACACACACACAAACTATCCAGGTGTGGTGTGTAGTCCCAGGTACTTTAGGAAGCTGTGGTGGGAAGATCACTAGAACCCACCAGGTTGAGGCTGCAGTGAGCTGTGTTCACACCATTGCCCATTGAGCTTGGGCAACAGAGCAAGACCCTGTCTCAAAAAAAAAAAAAAAAAAAAAAAAAATGCATCTGATGGGGTTAGCATAACATAATGAATTATAGTAAGTCTCTCTACTTCATTCTGTTAACAGTGTTTTCATCTGAAATTTTGCTCATTCAGGAGTATCATCAGAACCCTAAAACCATTATGTAATAGACAACTTAGGTTATCCTACCAGTTATCAACCATTAAATAATGAACAAACAGCTATCTTAGCCATATTCTAGAAGAATCTTTTTATCCCATTTACTTTAACACAGTATTAATTTTCCTTGTTTTTTAAACACATACCAGCTCTCTGTTCTCTGAGCTATGTATTTAACTTTGTGGCACAGGATCCTTAACCCAAATGTTTTCACTGAATTTTCCACGTTGGCATACCTTTTAAGAAAGAGGTCAGTTTGTTTACAAGTCAAGTGCTAAATAAAAAAATGAAAAGGTCATTTAAAAGGTGCCCATTAAGAGGACCTATGGAGGAAATTGCTGTCTAGTCTTAATTATTAGAATAGTTGGGTTCTCCAGAGCAGATGCAGGATTTGTTATATAGACAGTGAAGCATATAGCTAGTGGTGTTTATACAATGGATGTCAGAATGCTTAGGATCAGATTTTTGACCCACTTTTAACAAATGTGAAAGACCGATGACATGCATGTTATGTATTTATAGTACTCATAGTTTTATCTCCTCTACCTTCATTTTCCTCTATTCATATCATCAGCCATTTTTCCATAATCATCTTTTAATGGGAGAAAAGTGATACATAAATAAGGTTTTAAGAAATTTAAAAAATCAACTCTTTGATATTTGAACAAATATATTCTAAGTAGTTAATCGTGGAAGTGACACATACCAGTCTCTTTCTTGTTCACCTTGTCTTTGCTGTTTTGCCCATCAAAGGTGCTCAATACATATTGATTGTGCTACATGGAGTTGCTGTAACAATCTAATTTTGATGCTATAGTTCTCTCTCAAAGAAGGGTGGGAGTACTGAAGTTACTCACTCTTCTCACATAAGGAAATAGATTCCTTTTTTTTTTTCTGCTGCCCTCACCTGCCTTAAATCTTCCTATTTCCTTGCTACCTCAGCCCCACCTGTGCCCTGGATCACGTTGGGGTCACCACCTGCGGAAGTCTGACCTGCAGACCCTGACTCAATGACAGTTGAATGAATGCACTCTTACACCCAGAGTGTCTCAAGTGGGCTAGGGATTGCCATTGGTTGCTTTTAGAGTGCGAAATACAACCAGTCGACCCAGACCCTCTGTCCTTTCACACTTTTATCCTGTCAAGATTTTACAAAGAGATTCTAAGTTAATACACTTGTGGATAATTAAGATGGTTAAGAGAATGGTTTTATGACTGGTAAAAGCTTTAGGTTCCAGGGCCCCAGAGTAAATGCTGTCATTAACAGTACTTCCCCTTTGATCCCGGATAGGGCCCCCCCAGCACAAAATTAACATGAGTAAACAGAGCTTAGACAGATGAGTGTGGGGTAAGGCCTTTGATCAGTCTCTCTTTCTTTCCTATGCTAATATGAATGAGGCGGCTGCCTTGAGCCTGCCTAAATAAAACTTTACAGCCTTCCAAAAGGTTTGAGACTATAATCTGTAACTTTTCCTAAACATCTTCTGTAATATTTTGCCAACCACCCCAAGCGAATAGCAACACCCACCTGAGTTAAAATATAGTTTGCATCAACCACCAAGCCCCATAAATCCATTTGCTCTGAGTTTCCTATTTCATGAACTTCTAAATGGTGTTGATTTTGCATCATTTTTACCTTCATTACAGATTTATCACAAAGGAAATAGAAAGCATTGCAGACCAGGTTTGTATTTTGGCAGCTCTTTAGGGAATAGATTTCTGGCTAGGATTCACAATATTGATGAGAAATGATCTATGAAATCTGCGTGATAAACAAGGACTATTAAGGTTTTTTAAAATAGATTTGAGAGTAAGAAATAGGGAACAGTGAAAGAGAGGCAAGATATGGGCTAGACTTAAATGCATATAGCCTATAAACGGGAACAAATGACATAAAACGTTGAACCTCACATCAAGAAACTGAGAGGTTCACAAAGCTTTGTTGTGGTAAACTTTAGAGAGGCAAAGTCTTGAAGGCTGGCAAGGGTCACCCCACAAATATGAGTTCTTCCTGAGGATCTTATGATATTTACTAGATTGGGTAGATGGTTATGTCTGTTTTTTTTTCCTTTTTTTTTGTTTTTAGAAGTGCTGTGGGCTGGATGCAGTGACTCTCACCTGTAATCCCAGTAATTTGGGAGGCCGAGGCGGGCAGATCATGAGGCCAGGAGTTCAAGACCAGCCTGGCCGATATGGTGAAACCTGGTCTCTACTAAAAAATACAAAAATTAGCCGGGTGTGCTGGCGGGCACCTGTAATCCCAGCTGCTCAGGAGGCTGAGGCAGGAGAATTGCTTGAACCCAGGAGGTGGAGGTTGCAGTGAGCCAAGATTGTGCCATCTCACTCCAGTCTGGGTGACAGAGGAGACTATCTCAAAAAAAAATACTGTGGACACAGGTGGTAGTCCTATTATATTCAACTACATATATAACTTTTTAAAAAAGTGATAACTACATTGCTCAAATTATATTTCTGGGACCTAAAGAAAATTAATTCCCTTATTTTCAACTTCTTGGGCATAACAGTAAATAATGAATGCCGTGATCCTGTGCTGAGGAAGGAAGAAAGCATTATTCTTTTTGACAAATCCTTCTTGCTTTTTCTCTGACTCTGCATGGTACTGTATGTGTTCCTGTGGGGCTCTCTCCTTTGTTAAACATTTTGTTTGTTTTTGGTATGTGAGTTTTCCTAGTGGACTTTTTTTTTTTTTTTTGAGATGGAGTCTTGCTCTGTTTCTCAGGTTGGAGTGCAGTGGCATGATATCAGCTCACTGCAACCTCTGCCTTCCAGGTTGAATAAATTCTGCTGTCTCAGCCTCCTGAGTAGCTGGGACTACAGGTGTCCAACACCACACACAGCTAAGTATTTTTAGTAGAGACGGGGTTTCACCATATTGGTCAGTCTGGTCTTGAATTCCTGACCTCAGGTGATCAGCCTGCCGTGGCCTCCCAAAAGGCTGAGATTACAGGTGTGAGCCACCTCTCAGTGAACAGGGGCTTTTTAAAGATTTAAAAAATAACTGTTCTTTCTAGAGACTGACTGTAATGTAACTATAAACCTGGGTGAATAATTTGTTTTAGAAAATGTTTTGTAGACAGATAGCATTGGCCCTCTAAGCCCTTGCTGGAGAATATTTGTTAAGACATTTTGTAGTCTAATACTCATTCATTTCTGCAGCTCTGCTTTGAGAATGTTTTAGAAGATAGAATTGGTATAATAAACCCATTTTCACTATTCAAGAGAAAATATCGTTCCTTCTGACCTTGTAAATACTCTTTTATGGGTTTGTTATTGTGAAATAAAGGTAAGCAGGTAAGCAAGCAATCACATTTCTGGGTCCTAAGGAAGAATTCCCTTATTTTCAACCTGGTTAAACGCAGTTGAGCCAGAACCACGCTCTGGCTTCATCCCTCCAGTTCAATGTTGTGCTCCACGCCTTATATATCCCCTTTTCAGCATTGTCTGAACTAATTCCTCCTCTTCTTGTGGCTTGTCATATATTTTCAACCCTCGTTGTTGATGTTTATGGTGTTCCCCAAGCGGTAGTGTCTCTCTGCCTTTACCCTCCTTCTTCACCCTCCTGACTTCTACTCTTCTTTCAGGCCTGAGCTTCAATAGCCACCCCTCACATTCCCACTGACCCCTCTTCAGTTTTCATGAGATCGCTTCAGATCTCTGCAAGTGGATTCAGTTTATACTTTGTTTTTCAGCCCCACAATACTTAGAGAACTTACATCATTTGACCATACATTATAGTTGTGCTTGTATGACTTTCCCACCTGGATTCTCTGCAATTTGTGGTCCAGAACTGTTTCTTCTCCATTTCTGATCACCTCTGCCCTGGCACAGTAGGTACATAACAAATGCATGTTGAATAGAGCAATGAATGGATAGATGACAAAGAACAAAATAGCATATAAAGTTCCTTGATGATGTATTCTCTTCAGGTCTTATCTGCTCAATTTCCTCTTCTCTACTTAATTTAGGGGGAAACCCTGAAGCATTCTTACCCACTTTTTGTGATATAAGCCTTGAATAATTGAAGATTTTTGAAAAGTTAACAAAAAGAACCTTTGTATGTATTATATTTTCTATTAAAAGTGAATGGTAGTCTTAAATCATATTTTGATTTCAGATATACTTTCATATCAGGATTTTTAAAGGGCATAATTAACAAAATTTAACAAAACACAAGTTATGGAAGGACTGCCTGGCTTTTAAGTATTTTCTTGGCTATTCTTACAAAGTGTGGTGTTGATTTAGGAAGGTTGTTTTTGTGTGAAGAAAGCAGCACTTTTTTTAATAGACCAGAAACTTTTCTAAATGAAATTCTCAGAGAGTTAATTTTTTTTCTTTCTTTCTTTCTTTTTGAGACAGGATTTTTGTCTGTCACCCAGGCTGAAGTGCAGTGGCATGAACACAGCTCACTACAGCCTCAACCTCCTGGGCTTAGGTGATCCTCCCACCCCAACCTCCTGAGTAGTTTGGACCACAGGTACACACCACCATGCCCAGCTAATTTTTAAAACATTTTTTGTAAAGTCACGGTCTCACTATGTTGCTCAAGTTGGCATCAAACTCTTAGGCTCAAGCCTCCCAAAGTACTGGGATTTACAGGCATGAACCACTGTACCCATCCTAGATCATATTTGTTTTAAATTCATGACGTATTGCTTTGTGATTGCCACAAATTATGAATACTAGTACTAAAAAATTTAATATTAAAATAATTTAGAACATTATTTTATAAATCAATTATAAAAATGTTTATTTGTAAGACACAACTCCTGGGTAAAATATAAAACTGAGCTTTGGAAAATAAACCCCTAAAAAAGGAATATAATTTTTCATATTAGAAACAAGCAGATTCATTTGGGATGTATTCCCCTTTGGTATGTGGAGTCTTCGTGAGTAAGATTGTCATCCATTGGTCTTTCAAGCGCTTGAGAACTCATTGAAGGAGGCTCTTCAGGGTGCATAGCAAAGTTTGTTGAATACTTTTGAATGTTCAAATATTGGATAGGTAACCCAGCACAGTGGTTGCCATTTATCCATTTAATTATGCAGCCTAGAATCTGAGGTCTTTTAGTGTGAATAGGGACTTAATAAATAAATCTAGAGGTTTGTGAGGCACTGTGGCCACTGTCCTGATATTTCTGGACTTTGGGGAGCAGCATGGATAAATAGGATAGTAGGGTTGCCACCACTGATCAGCTCCAATACCTCATTCCCCCTTGGTTCCTAAAAATGTTTTAGCTGGAGGTTTGGCTCCCATTTCCTCCTTCCTTATTAGGTTGGTTTACTGTGATTTGTAGATATGGCTTCTCATGCTTCTGATCTTTCATAATTAAGTCCAAGTTCATCATATTTTAATTGCTCATAATTCCCTTACCCCTAGAATGAATTTTGCCTTTTCCCTAAGCCCTGAAATCTTAGTGGGAGGGGTTTTGGTGGTTCATGTCAAGTCTGAAAGCTTGCACACAAGACCCTTAAAATGTAATAGAAACAAGATATCTACATATAAAAGACATATGTGTTCTTTCCTCAGTTATCTCATGAGGGTCAAATAAATGTCAGAGACAGTAAATACTAGGATAATTTAGAGAAGGAACATCATTAGAAATTACAGAGAAGACGAGAGGTGAGATTTCAACAAGCACTGAAAGCAGGCCAAGGGCTTAACATATTTTGAATGGGAAGAAAGAGCGTAAGCAGAGACTGGAGTCTCCAGGGGGTTTGAGGGACTTGTAAGCCCTGATCAGATCAGGCTGCAGGAAGTATTCCCAATGAAGTGTGGTCATTTATTTTATTCCTACTAGAGTTTTAGACATCATGTTAAAATGTTAAAGAAATTATGTGGGCTTATTTTATTTTATTTTGAGACAGAGTCTTCCTCTGTCACTCAGGCAAGAGTGTAGTGGTGCGATCTTGGCTCACTGCAGCCTCCACCTCCCGGTTTCAAGCAATTCTCCTGCCTTGACTTCCCAAGTAGCTGGGATTACAGAAGTACAACATCATGCCCAGCTAATTTTTGTATTTTTAATAGAGATGGGGTTTTGCCATGTTGGTCAGGCTGGTCTTGAACTCCTGGCCTCATGTGGTCCACCCATCTCTGCTTCCCAAAGCGCTGGGATTACGGGTATTCTCCTGCCTCGGCTTCCCAAGTAGCTGGGATTACAGAAGTACAACATCATGCCCAGCTAATTTTTGTCTTTTTAGTAGAGATGGGGTTTTGCCATGTTGGTCAGGCTGGTCTTGAGCTCCTGGCCTCATGTGGTCTACCTGTCTCCGCTTCCCAAAGTGCTGGGATTATGGGTGTGAGCCACTATGCTCAGCAGAAATTGTGTTTATTAAACTGTGTCCACAAAGTGATATCCTGCAGAGCATATTTCCTAGGATGTCAATGTTCCTAAGAAGAAATCCTCTGTTTTTGTAAGTCTGAAGAACTCTTTGCTTAGCTATGCCAGGTTAAATGGGTTCCTCTGCTACAAACTTTTGGGATCTTTACTTTGCTAATGTGCATTGTGACAATCTGAGAATGGGAAAGAGTTTGATCACAGACTGTTTTATTCTACAGCATTCCCAGTAACTTCTCCCAGAATAGTGATCTAGAGAATAGTTTGGTAAACATTGTATTAAAAAATTAGATTAGGGATGGATTATGTTGAAAAACACATGATACCCTATTATTTCCTAATCTATTTAATTTTGTCCTTCTGATTGTTGCATATTGGACCATTCCTGAATGTTCTGTTCTTTAGCCTTCCTTGCAGCCAGGTATGGGCATATGACAAAATTCTGGATATCCCACATGAGATGGAAGTAGTAAGGGCAATTTTTAGTTCACATTTTTAATTAGGAAGCTGATTTCTCTTTTTATTGTCCCTTCTGTGGGTTAGAATGCAGATGTAGAAGCAGGGAGGCAGCTTGGAACTTGGGAGAAGTATATAGCCCTGTCAAGGTGGTAGAGCACCAGATAGAAGGAACCTGAGAAGCTGGATGACCTTAAGGTCATCCTATCCTCACCTGCCTACTAGGAAGCAAACATCTCTTTTTGTTTGAGTCCCGTTGTATTTTTGGGTCTTGTTTTACAGCAGCTCTGCCTGTGCCTTATCTTGTCCAGTGACTGACCAGCCAACCAAAAGTTTCTGAATAGATTGAGACATTGTGAGATGAATGCTATTAAAGGGTGTCAGGAAGCAATACTACAGAAGTTCCAAGAATGTTTATCTATGGTTAAACCTGATATCGAAGAGGGGATGTAATATATGTTATAGAGCATAATAGTTTGTCTCACGCTGTCTTGAACTGCCACTCACCTGTACTATTTATGGTTAAAAATCCAGCTTTGACATCACTACTTCCATAAATAGAGCTTTTCCTGATTACCTAGATGAAAATCACCTTGCCTCCTTCTATCTCTATGTAGTGTATATTTTTTTTACTGCTCATTTGGTCCTTCTGTACTCCCTTGTGTTAGGGCTTTTTGTGTATTGAGCTTGCCAGCGTGCCTGCATCCCCACATGTATCTTCTCTTTCTCTGTACGTTGTAATCCTGAAGATCAGGCACTGTATCTTTTATATCTTTGGGCATACAGTATCTTTGTATTTCTTATTTTGCTAGTACGGGTACTTGTCCTAGTGTTAAATGAATGAGGTATAAGGAGATAGGTGTCATTGTCTTTATGAGAAATGATGTTGGTCTATACCAGAGGTTGGTAAAAATCTTTCTATAAAGGTCCAAATAGTAAACATTTTAACTGTTGGTGGCCTGTGACCTCTGTCTGAACTACCCAACTTTGCCATTGAAGTGCAAAAACAGCTACACATAGTACATAAATGAATAAGCATGGTTGTGTTCCAGTAAACTTTATTTTCAGAAATGGCCATAGGCAAGATTTGGCCCATAGGCTGTAGTTTTGGCCAGCCTCTGATCTAGACTCATTATCAAGATTTTGGAAGTACTAATACAGATGTTCTACTAGAGGATTAATTTAGATGTAGCAATCCGGTGTATATATAGTGGGATGAGGTAAGTGAGTGCATTAATAAGGACCAACCACGAAGTCATGGTTATTTTACATGGAGCTGGAATAACAGGAATGGATACAATGGAAAAATGAGAGGAGGAATGTGAAGATATGTGAAGATTTCAGCAGTTTTCTGTGTTAGACTTTAACCATGAGGCGACAGTACCTGGCAAGTATGAGAGAAGGAAGAGAATGGGAATGCTAAGACTAAGATATAGAATGAATTGCTGTCTGAAGTCAAGGGAAGAATCAAACTCAGTAGTGAGTTGCATTTCCTATGGGAGAAGTGATGTGATGGGTGAAAAGGAAAAGGCTTGGTAAAGAACATTCAAGGCAATGCATTGGCACAGGTTTTTATTTCAATAGGTTTATTTCCCTTTGGAATCATCATTAAACCGTGGGTATCTTTCATCTTGCCCAACACTGGAACTTAGTATGTGTGTGTTTTTCATTCTTTTTTTCTTTCCCAAACTGGTTCCTAAGAAATGAATTTTGTATATCTTTCTTGTTCAGAGTAAGCTGTGCTGCTGAAACAGAAGACCCAATAATTAAACTTATTCATTCTGTTTTTTTTTTTTTTGAGACCAAGTCTCACTCTGTCACCCAGGCTGGGGTACAGTGGTGTGATCTCGGCTTACTGCAATCTCCACCTCCCAGGTTTAAGCAGTTCTTCTGTCTCAGCCTCCCTAGTAGCTGGGAGTACAGGTACATGCCACCACGCCCAGCTAATTTTTGTATTTTTAGTGGAGATAGGGTTTCACCACATTGGTCAGTCTCGTCTCCAACTCCTGACCTCAGGTGATGCATATGCCTCAGCCTCCCAAGGTGCTGCAATTACAGGTGTCAGTCACTGCCCCGAGCTATTCTTAAAGCCAGTTTTTTCCTCTTAGGGAATGGTTCTGAGATGAGCTCTATAGGTAAAGCAGTAGCTCTGGTCTGCAGTCATTTAGGGACCTAAGCTGACCTGTTCCTTTGTCATCTTCTACATTTACAAAGTCAAAAGTGCACAGAGGATTTTTCAGTCTTGCAAGATGTTATGGGCTAGGCCTGGAGTGTTACATATCACTGTGCTCATGTCCCATTGTTTTTTGAGACAGAGTCTCACTCTGTTTGTTGCCCAAGCTGGAGTACAATGTTCCGATCTCGGCTCACTGCAACCTCCGCCTCTCAGGTTCAAGTGATTCTCCTGTCTCAGCCTCCTGAACAGCTGGGATTTACAGGTGCATGCCATCATGCCCAGTTAATTTTTGTATTTTTAGTAAAGATGGGGTTTCACCATGTTAATCAGGCTAGTCTCGAACTCCTGACCTCGTGATCCACCTGCCTCGGCCTCCCAAAGTGCTGGGATTATAGGCATGAGCCACAGTGCTGGGTTTCCATTGAATATTTTATTGAATGTGTCACATGGCCACATTTAACTTCAAGAGGGTTGAGATTATGTAGTCCTGGCCAGGAACCACATTCTAGCTAAAACTTGATTTCTATGGGAAAAGAAGAATGGTTTCTAGCAGATGTTTAGCTATACCTGCCACAGTCCCCTTCTCCAGAAACAGGGTAGTTTTGTTTCAAGGCACTATTGAGCCTCAATTGTAAGTATTCCTCAGCAATAGATACATACAGGAAAACTTTATTTCTCTCTGAGAAACTTAAAAAGCAATTTGAGCTAGAACGGGAACATTTTACACCTTATTGGGTTCATTATAAGCTGCCCTCCAGGCTGTACCATAATAGAAAAAGATGTAGTCTTGTACACTTATACACTAAGCTAAGGAGGAGCATAAAATACATTCTAATGGTTAAATTAGAATTTGAGGCCAGAACTCAAGTTTATGCAATGACATCTGATAAGGAAGAAAATAAATATAGCTGAGAAAATATGCTGACGATATGGTTTTAAGGAGGACTTACTTTAGAGGAATTCTGGTGATTAATAGCTAAATGAGCAATAATAAAAGTTATTAAAAGTAATATGCGTATCTGGTATGTGAATTTTAGTGGCATTTTGTAGACTAGCTTGTTATAAATATGTTCTAAAAACAGGAAATCTTATTTAGGATAGTTGAAAGATGTTAACTAACTGTATCTTATAATAAAATGTATCTTAGTTTGTAATATCATATGGAGACTAATTCTCTCTAGTTTATAGTATATTTAGAAAGATTTATTAGCATGACTTTGTATAATGTTTTACTATATTACTTACATCATTTTTTGTACACATGGTTTTTTAATTTTAATTTGTCAGATTTGGATGTCATTGGTCAGTTTCAGATGCATAACTTTGAGATATTAGAAATATTTTTCTTTTCATGGTTTTTCATACTATTGCAGTATAATTACTGTTTTATATGATGAAATGGCTAGATTGCTATAGCTGCATATATATTTCTTGAGCTAGTCATTCTGCGTATTGTCTGTGGAAAATTTGTAAGACTTCAATTAATGAGTTGTCCAAAGTGCTATTTATAATATGAACATATGTATGTAGTATTAGAAGTATTGAATACTGTCATTACTGATATAAACATATTATGAACTGTACCTGTGCCCAGCAATGTCAAAACATAAAATATCATTGTCAGTCCTGTAGAATTGTCTTTTTCTGGAGTCTTACTATTCTCATCCCACACTGCACCAGACTAATCTGGGCTCAGTAAGCACATATTAACTGTTGCTTTAAGAGTAGTAGGAACAAAACCAATTTAACAATGCTAGGAAAAGGTTTCTCTTAATGAAGGAGAAAAGTATGTATAGGATGAGTGAGTCCTGGCTTGGTAGTTGTATACAAACGATCTGGGAGTTTGTTGATCCACTCATGAATGATGAGTTTTAGAAACTAGTATGCCTCCTAACTAATTAAAGAGAAATGCAGCATCTGATTACAGCAAGAAGCAGTTCCATTTTATTATATTGGGATTGTCACATTGTCAGTTTCCATCAAGGGCATTATGTTTTGTTACTGGGGCAGTACTTTACAAAGGACACTGACAAAGCTGGAGAGGGAGGTGCATTCAGAAGGTGATTAAGATGCTGAGGGTTCGTGTAGTAGATGATTAAAGGGCTGAATTTTTTTTTTTTTTTTTGAGATGGAGTCTTGCTCTGTTGCCTAGGCTGGATTGCAGTGGTGCAGTCTCGGCTCACTGCAACCTCTGCCTCCCAGGTTCAAGGGATTCACCTGCCTCAGCCTCCCAAGAAGCTGGGATTACAGGTGCACCATCACCTGCACTAATTTTTGTTTTTAGTACAGTCAGAGTTTCACCATGTTGGCCAGGCTGTTCTTGATCCCCTGGCCCTGTCTCTCACAGTGCTGGGATTACAGGTATGAGCCACCAGGCCCAAATGGGACTGCGTGTGTGTGTGTGTGTGTGTGTGTGTATACACATGTATATATATATATTTTGAGATGAAGTATTGCTCTGTTGCCCAGGCTAGAGTGCAGTGATGGAATCTTGGTTCACTGCAACCTCCACCTCCTGAGATCAAGAGATTCTCCTGCTTCAGCATCCCGAGGAGCTGGGACTACAGGCCCCGCCACCACTCCCAGCTGATTATTGTATTTTTAGTAGAAATGGGGTTTCACCATATTGGCCAGGCCTGTCTCAAACTCCTGACCTTGTGATCCACTTGCCTTAGCCTCTCAAAGTGTTGGGATTACAGGGATGAGCCACTGTGCCAGGCTGGGGCTGCATATTTTTAATTTGGTAGAAAGGAAGCCAAGGAAAAGCAATATATTTGTATTCAGTTATCTGAGTGAAAGAAGGTTTTCATTCTGTGTTGCTTCAGAGCAAGGAAATTACTCCCAAGATAGAGCAGAATAAGTAGTCAGAGTTCAGCTCAGTTCAAGAAAATTTTTGTATCCATTCTGACTGTTTCCTTTTTTTTTTTTTTCCTTTTTTAAAGATGGGGTTTCACCATGTTGGTCAGGCTGGTCTTGAACACCCGACCTCAGGTGATCTGCCTGCCTTGGCCTCCAAAGTCCTTGGATTACAGGCATGAGCCACCACGCCCGGCCTCTGGCTGTTTCCTAATAGACTACTTCTTGAAGTAAAGGACTGTTAGGTTTCTAGAAGAACCCAGGCAGAAGCTAAAGAAGCACTGGAAAAACGACCAACACAACTAGAGCCGGGTGTTGGAGAAGCCATCTGTATCTATGCAGTAGGAGCCTGCGAAGTGAACACAACTGAACCAGGAAGCAAAATCTTTTCCTCCATCGGTGTCTCTCTAGTGTCCTCTACTGAAAAAACTTGAGTGCCAGTCAGAAAAAAAAAATACACACACAGACACACACATTTAAAGATCCCAGACCTATTTTCATAGAGCAGTCAAAAAGGGAGAATTTGAGGGTATATACAAGACGTTAATAACCATCATATGAGGAATGAGGCAGCAGCTGCACTCATGAGCACTGCCATGCTGCTCAGGCCAAGGAGGGATGGGAGGTAGAGCCAGACTGGTCAGGAATTATAACGAAGTGCTCGTTTTAAATACAGCATTAGTGCCTAGAATAGAAATTAGGGAAGCAGCACTTGTTCCAGGGACAGAGAATCCAACCCAAAGATGGATTGGGTAAGACAGATCCAAAAAAAGTATGAGACTTATAATTGCATGAGCAAGTTAGACTGAGTAGAAAGGAAGATGGTTAGATTATTGAGAAGCCAAAAAGTTAGCTTGAGTAGTAGCAGTTGAGAACCAGGACGGCCCCAGATCAAGATCACCTCAGCTTCCTTTCCTCTCTGATGATCTCTGAAGTCCCTTGGGTACCCAGCTTTGATATCCATCACAATGTCAGAAACCACTGACGTTCGGAGATTGATAAACTCAGATGGCTTGCTAAATTTAGCCTACAGCTGCCAGCATGATGGCTCACGCCTGTAATCCCAACACTTTGGGAGGCTAAGGCAGGTGGATCACCTGAGGTCAGGAGTTCAAGACCAGCCTGACCAACATGAATAAACCCTATTTCTACTAAAAATACAAAATTAGCAGGGTGTAGTGATGCATGCCTGTAATTCCAGCTACACAGGAGGATGAGGCCGAAGAACCACTTGAATCCAGGAGACGGAGGTTGTGGTGAGCCAAGATTGCACCATTGCACTCCAGCCTGGGCAACAAGTGGGAAACTCCATCTCAAAAAAAAAAAAAAATTAGCCTACTGCTGCTTATCCCTTGTTCTGCCTGCTCCTTACCATTTGCCTTCCCCACCAAGGAAAAGCTTTGCCTTATACATAGTGTAATAACTATTTAGTGGGAGTAATTTTGTTTTAGCTTTTTATTGACATGATATTATTAATCTTTCTGTAAATGGTCTTTGGGGGTTAGATTGTTTGAGGTTTTTCCAGTGAAAGCAACTCGAGCTTGCTACTGGTAACTGTTGTTCATTTGAACTTAAGCTTGGCTGCTGTACTGACAGTTATAGTCCATTTTGGCATATGAAATTCACTTTATAACGAATCAAGGCAGATTTGTTTCATTAGTTTATTCAATTTAGTGGGATTGTGCTGCCATTTAATTAGTGGAGTCTGAATTTGTGCCAGTGACTAAGCATTGTAATCAACGGTTGTTGTTATGGCTGCGATTATGTGAAAACTGATACCAAAGTCTAACCTCTCTTGGAAAGAAATTATACTACCTTAATGTATCTTTCACCCAAATTAGGGTGAAATATCTTAATATTTGTAGTTATCCCATTTTATTTATTTATTTTTTGGAGGCAGATTCTTCCTGTCACCCAGGCTTGAGTGCAGTGGCACAATCTCGACTCATTGCAACCTCTGCCTCCTGGGTTCTGACAATTCTCCTGCCTGAGACTCCCGAGTAGCTGGGATTACAGGTGCTAGCTGGGATTACAGGTGCCTGCCACCATGCCTGGGTAATTTTTGTATTTTTAGAAGAGACAGGGTTTCACCATTTTGGTCAGGCTGATCTTGTTGCCGGGTTTTGGAGTGCAGGGGAGGCTCAGCTCCCCTGAGAGGATGTTCTTCCAGGCTCTTGGTCCCTCACTTACCCAAGAATGGGAGAGAGGACTGTAATTTACGGTGCACTCAAAAATTAAATATCGGACTCCAAAGAGTCTTTGCAGAGAAGTTATTTATTTAGGTAGAGAGACAGAGAAAAACAGCTACCTTTCACACTGAGTGAGAAGGGTTCCCAGAGGGGGAAAACCAGGGAAGAAAAGCTGCTCTCACACTGAGTGAGAAGGGTTCCCAGAGGGGAAAAACCAAGAAGGAAAGCTCCTCTCACACTGAGAGAGAGAATCCAGAAAGATGGAATCCAGAAGAAAAGCAGCTTCCACGAGGATTGTGGAATGGGACCCAAGTATGGAATCCAGGAGAGGAAAAGCAACTTCCACTAGAATAGAAGGAAACGCCAGAGGGGGAAATCCACCCGGATGGATGGATTTCAGGGACTTTAACCTGGGAGGAATTCCCACCTTCTTCAAGTCCCCTGGCCAATGAAAACAGGCCCTTTAAACTTGCACTGGAGTGATTGACCTTTGGTCCTTTCCCAAGCCCAGAAAATGTAAACAAAGACCATTTAGTCTCCCGGAAGGAGAGCGGGGAGGTGGGCATTGGGAAGTTCTTGCCCTTGAAACTACGCCCCTTTGTGGACCTGGGAAGAGAATACATTCCCTCAATCTCAAACTCCTGACCTCATGATCCACCTGCCTTGGCCTCCCAAAGTGCTGAGATTACAGGTGTGAGCCACCATGTCCAGCCAGTTATCCCATTTATTTAAGGCTATTAGACACTAGAAAAAGGGTCTTTCATAAGTATAGCAGTGACCATTAAAATTATTAATTATAATAATTAGCATAGTAATGTTCTTGGTTTTGAAACTTTAGAACAGCTTTGTAGTCTGTCCTAGTCACATTACTTTCCTGAGAACCTTTTCACTTTTATCTATCTGATTTAAATTGAATTGGCCATCTTAGTCCAATCTGACCTTCATTCAACTGGCCACCTGACCCAGGAATTTGGAATTAGGGGATTCTCACCTCTGCCGGCTGCTCTTTTGAATAGTAAAGTTGCACTTGGAGCCCTTTGGTGGTGACCATTTTCTTTTTCTTTTTTTTTTTTTGAGATGGGGTCTCACTCTGTCACCCAGGCTGGAGTGCAGTGGTGTGTTCTCGGCTCACTGCAACCTCCGCCTCCCAGGTTCAAATGATTCTCCTGCCTTACCTCCCATGTAGGGAGGGGATTGCAGGGGTGTGCCACCATACCTGGCTAATTTTTGTATTTTTAATAGAGGTGGGGTTTCACCATGTTGGCCAGGCTGGTCTCAAATTCCTAACATCAGGTGATCTGCCCACCTCACCCACCCAAAGTGTTGGGATGACAGGCATAAGCCACCACACCTGGCCTGTGGTGACCATTGCCTATCATGTGGACCAGGAAGCAATGGCAGTTCATTTTATAGTGATAAGTAGAATGATGCTGACAGGCAGACAGGAGGAGATGAAATATGGATCAAGGGGACTTCCCAACCTCAGTATAATACTCCAGTTCCTGATCCTGAGTCCATTCCTGAGGTTTAATTGAATCCTATGTAGCCTCCATAAGAGACATTCCTAAGTACTCAGAGTAAATTTCCATTCTTACGGTAAGTCAAGAAGGTATTTGTTTCTTTCATCCAAATAACAAATATATATGAAGTGAGTGATTATTCAGACTTAGAAAAATATTAAGAGTTTAGTAGAGAAATGGGTAAAAGACATGAGTGGTTTTCAGAACGGAATACAAATGCAAATAAACATGAAAAGTGGTCAGCCTCACTGATCGTCAAAGAAATGCAAAACAATAGGAGAAAAAGATAACATTTGCCCTTTTTCTTGGCCTGTCAGATTGCCAAAGAAAGACTAAAAGCTCAAAGTGTAAAGCATGGGATGATGTGGGAACTCTTTTGAGTAGCTAGTGAGAGTGTAAACTGGTTGTATAATTCATGGTCCAACAGAAAACAGATGGATTACTTAGATTAGGATAATTCGAGGGAAGTTTATACACAAAGGATTATTCACAGAGATGTGGGTGCAGGGGAGCCACTACGGATGGTGCACTAACCTTGGACTAGTACTGGTGGGCGGCAAGATGAAGGGGTGGTGGAGCACAAACCTGTGTCAAGGGCCAAGCCAGATACTCAGAAATTCTTTCATTCTTTTTTCTTTTATCTTTTTGAGATGGAGTCTCACTCTGTTGCCAGGTCAGAGTGCAGTGGCTCCATCTTGGCTCACTGCAACTTCTGCCTCCCGGGTTCAATTCTTCTGCCTCAGATGCCTGAGTAGCTGGGACTACAGGTGTGCACCACCATGCACAGCTAATTTTTGTATTTTTAGCAGAGATGGAGTTTCACCATGTTGGCCAGGATGGTCTCGATCTCGTGATCCATCCGCCTTGGCCTCCTGAAGTGTAAACCTCAAATTTAAAGCATTAGGCAGGCTTTGCACTTAATCTAGGGTGCTTCATGTAAGAAGTGGCATTTTCCTCAATCCTGTAATCCCAGCACTTTGTCTGGCCGAGGCGGGTGGATCATGAGGTTAAGAGATCGAGACCATCCTGGTCAACATGGTGAAACGCTGTCTCTACTAAAAATACAAAAAAACACAAAAAATTAGCGGGGCATGGTGGCGCATGCCTGTAATCCCAGCTACTCAGGAGGCTGAGGTAGGAGAACTGCCTGAACCCAGGAAGCGGAGGTTGCGGTGAGACGAGATCACACCATTGCACTCCAGCCTGGGTAACGAGTGAAATTATGTCTCAAAAAAAAAAAAAAGAAAGTGGCATTTTCATTGTGGATAGATAAATTTATCTTACTTTTCTGGCAAATGACCATGAATGTATTGAGGAAGGGGAGCCAACCTTTAAATTCACTCAAAGGCACCTAAGGATCAGTGCAAAAATCCTGACCACTGCCACATAGAAAAGATCTGTGTGTTACTGCCAAACTTAAATTTATGCGGAGAATGAGTAAAAATAAAACTGATATTTAAGGTCTGACGAAAATAACAATTAGATTAGAGAAAATATAATCAAATCCACCAAAATGACCTTAAAACTTAAAAAAAAAAATTACAGGTTTGAAACAAAAGTTTATAGGAAATGAGAATATTATCTTTAAAAAGTTGTAGATTTTAGTAAGAACCATAAAGTAATTAATTTATAAAGCTGTTTGAAGTGTTGCAGTAAGTATTGAAATCAAAACCTTAACTTTTTCTAAGAAATAGACTCATAAAAATAAGAGATATGGAACGTATCTCAAAATAATAAAAGCTATTTACGATAAACTAACAGCCAATATCATACTGAATGGGCAAAAACTGGAAGCATTCCCTTTGAAATCCGGCACTAGACAAGGATGCCCTCTCTCACCACTCCTATTCAATATAGTATTGGAAGTTCCAGCCAGAGCAGTCAGGCAAGAAAAAGAAGTAAAGGGTATTCAAATAGGAAAGGAGGAAGTCAAATTGTCTCTATTTGCAGATGACATGATTGTATATCTAGAAGACCCCATCATCTCAGCCCAAAATCTCCTGAAACTGAGAAGTAACTTCAGCAAAGTCTCAGGATACAAAATCAATGTACAAAAATCACAAGCATTCCTATACACCAATAACAGACTTAAAGAGAACCAAATCAAGAATGAACTGCCATTCACAATTGCTACAAAGAGAATAAAATACCTAGGAATACAACTAACAAGGAATGTAAAAGGACCTCTTCAAGGAGAACTACAAACCACTGCTCAACGAAATCAGAGAGGACACAAACAGATGGAGAAACATTCCATGTTCATGGTTAGGAAGAATCAATATCATGAAAATGGCCATACTGCTCAAAGTAATTTACAGATTCAACGCTATCCCATCAAGCTACCAATGACCTTCTTCACAGAACTGGAAAAAAACCACCTTAAACTTCATATGGAACCAAAAGAGAGCCCGCATAGCCAAGTCAATTCTAAGCAAAAAGAACAAAGCGGGCGGCATCACACTACCGGACTTCAAACTATACTACAAGGCTACAGTAATCAAAACAGCATGGTATTGGTACTAAAACAGAGATATAGACCACTGGAACAGAACAGAGACATCGGAGGCAACACAATATATCTACAACCATCAGATCTTTGACAAACCTGACAAAAACAAGCAACGGGGAAAGGATTCCCTGTTTAATAAATGGTGTTGGGAAAACTGGCTAGTCGTGCAGAAAGCAGAAACTGGACCCCTTCTTGACACCTTACACTAAAATTAACTCCAGATGGATTAAAGACTTCAACATACGACCGAACACCATAAAAACCCTAGAAGAAAATCTAGGCAAAACCATTCAAGACATAGGAGTAGGCAAGGACTTCATGACCAAAATACGAAAAGCATTGGCAACAAAAGCCAAAATAGACAAATAGGACCTAATCAAACTCCACAGCTTCTGCATGGCAAAAGAAACAGTCATTAGAGTGAATCAGCAACCAACAGAATGGGAAAAAATTTTTGCAGTTTACCCATCTGACAAAGGGCTGATATCTAGAATTTACAAAGAGCTAAAACAGATTTACAAGAAAAAAACAAACAAGCCCATTCAAAAGTGGGCAAAGGATATGAACAGACACTTTAGTAAAGTAGACATACATGAGGCCAACAAACATGAAAAAATGCTCATCATCACTGGTCATTAGAGAGATGCAAATCAAAACCACATTGAGATACCATCTCACTCCATTAGAATGGCAATCATTAAAAAATCTGGAGACAACAGATGCTGGAGAGGATGTGGAGAAATAGGAACACTTTTACACTGCTGGTGGGAGTGTAAATTAGTTCAACCATTGTGGAAGACAGTGTGGCGATTCCTCAAGGACCTAGAAATAGAAATTCCATTTGACCCAGCAATCCCATTACTGGGCATGTATCCAAAGGACTATAAATCGGTCTACTATAAGGACACATGCACATGAATGTTCATTGCAGCACAGTTTACAATAGCAAAGACCTGGAACCAACCCAAATGCCCATCGATGATAGACTGGACAGGGAAAATGTGGCACATATACACCATGGAATATTATGCAGCAATCAAAAACAATGAGTTCGTGTCCTTTGTAGGGACACGGAAACCATGAACCTGGAAACCATCATTCTCAGCAAACTGACACAAGAGCAGAAAATCAAACACTGCATGTTCTCACTCACAGGTGGGTACTGAACAAGGAGAACACATGGACACAGGGAGGGGAGCACTACACACTGGGATCTGTTGGTTGTAAATAGGGGAGGGACAGCGCGGGGTGGGGAGTTGGGGAGAGGGAGCATGGGGAGAAATGCCAGATATAGGTGATGGGGAGGAAGGCAGCAAATCACACTGCCATGTGTGTACCTATGCAACAATCTTGCATGTTCTTCACATGTTCCCCAAAACCTAAAATGCAATTAATAAATTTTTTTTTGAAAAAAATAAGAGATACAAGTCTATGCTGGTAGCTTTGTAAATGAATTCTAAAGTATTTTCTCAGAGGTAGTAAGTAATAATTGGGCTGCCTGATTGCACTGAAAAAATTACAACAGTCAAAATGAAAACTTGATACCTATTTCATAGATTTGAAATAATTAGAAGCAAAATGCTAAGTGGTTAGTAGCAATAATGTAATTTAAAACACAGAAACCTTAACGAGTTGCATTAAGTGGACAGAGCTAAAAAGATTCATTTGTTTCTTTTTTAAGGAGTTAAACTACTTATTTTATCAGTAGCTTTTACCTTCATAATTGTAGAAGCCAAATTAAAATTTTGTGATGGCCTCTTCACATTAGTGTCCTAACTGAAGGGCAAGATAGGATTGTGGCTGAACTGGCAAGAATATATCTTTAACAATGTGCCATCTATTTCTCGTCTTTTAAAAATACTCATGCTAAAAGATGACACATTGACGCAAGGGTGAAATTTTGCAACCAATAGATGTGTTTCTCATTTTGCAGTGGTGATGCAAATCGTCAGGTAACTCATTCCGTGTCCTTGGGCAGCAGCTGAGAAATTGCTGTGTGACTGCAATGAGAATGAGCTCGGTATTTGAGTCACTGAATTCAGTTGCATTTTACTCTGTGCTAGCTAATCTGACATTTCAGTGTTTCCTGTGGAGATTTTGGTGTTTGCATTCTGATGCCAAAGCCGTCAGCTTTTAGCAAAGTTTGGTATTGAAAATGGCTAATATCATTTGAAAAAAAAGATTTTGTTATACGGCCTCTTCAACTCCCCAAACTGAAGATTCCATCTGCTATTTTATCTCTTACGAAGGATTACATTTCTTAGTTCAGTATCAGCAAAAAATTCTCTCCTGACAAACTGGCATCTTTCTGTTAGGTAATGAGTGTACGTAAGTCAGCCTGACTTTTTCCCCTGTCATTCGTATCAGGAAGACAAGGGTCAAGTTTTACGCTTCACTCTGATAGCTTTCCATAGCCCACACCATCAAATCTTGGCGTTTTTAAACACCTGCTTTCAATGTCTATCAGTTCTGGTAAATCCATATTTTTGTGGGGACTAAATTGGATATAAAGAATGATTGATAAAAAGGCAGTTTTTCATACAACCCAGTAAACCATTTTTGAAATTCATTGGAAAAAGAATAGAACAGTCTAGACAATTCTGAAAAAGGAATAATGAGGAAGGGACTTGTCCTAATAGATGTCATTAAGACAATTTTAGTTAACACAGAGCAGCATTGAATATATTGTGCTTTTTGAAATTATTTTCATGTAACTATATTGGTATCTTTCTGATAGTCCTCCATGTGAGAGTTACTGGTACCTTCACAGATTTCTTTGTAAGATAAAACCTGAAGTATAAGGTCTTGACTCAGTTCTTTTGCCTCAAGGTATAGGCCATGCCTGACCCAGCAGTTCCTCCTTGGTGGATGTTCCCAGAGAACCCTGTTTGTCAGAAGGCAAGGCAGCACTAGTTTGACTCCTTGGTTTAGCTCATTATCTACACTCTGGCATCTATCTCTCCTCTAGGAATAACTTTACAGGGAGTTTACCAAAAACTTGGTTCATTGTAACCCAGAAAATGCTTCCCCTCTCTGCAAATATGAATCCTATGCTGGATACTTCAGCCTTCGTGCCACTTACTTTAGTTTAGAACAGTAGAGAAAGCCCTTAGTTTAGGGATCTTGGGCAGAATCTTATAAATAACATTCATTTTAGTTGCCATCCCTTGCGCTGGGATGTGGACACAGAGACACAGGCAGATTGTTTTATTGAATTGAGTCTCTTTAGTAGTGTTGTTCACACGAATTCCTGGGTAAGCTTTAATTGCAACTTACTGAAATCAGAATATTTCTGGTGGTGGTTTTTTCTTCTTTTTTTTAGATCTGATTAGTAGGCTCTGAGGGGAGGGATTATGTCCTGTTTACTGTTGTATCCTCAGGAGCTGACAGGGTGCCTAGCAGAGTGGGTGCTCCATACATACTATTCACCTGACTGACTTTTGTTCATCTGCCTGACCATGCGGGAATCCTCACACTTCTTTCTCAGACATGGCCTTTATTTAGAACTGCCTTATCATTATCTTAGATAAGAATGTTAGGAACATCTTGTGTTTCTTTCCTCTAGTTGATACAGATCCAAAAAATTTCCATCAACCAGTTTGTCTAGTGGTAAGCTCTCTACGTTGTTCCTTTTTTTAACTAGGGAGAAATATTCCTCAATTAAGAAAAATTCATATCAGTTACCTATTTCATTTTTGTTATTTTCTAAGAAAGGCATATTCTTAAAAGTTGACTTTTAAGGGCATTTGAATTATGCTAAAAATAATCCTTTTTCTTAATCATAAGAGTAAGTAATAACCCTCTAATCCTCAATTTCTTTGCTAATTTAAAAAAATGTGTAAAACCTGGGATATATTTGAAAGTATTTTATGGTCAGTATGGTGTTTATAATTGTCATTGCTCTATAGTTGGCCTACCCTTTTGCTTTTGTTTGCTTATTGTTTAAATATTTTCTACTCCAGTTTTGAAACACTGTTTGATGAGAATAGTGAAAACTAAATGTAATGCAGTTTCCATGTGTTTTCTAGCTATTCTATGAGATTTTAAAAATTGAGCTTCTTTTAATAATATTGGTAAGCCCATGTAAAAGGAGTTAAAGAAAAAAAATTGGGTTTTTAAAATTTAGTTTTTATTCTTATCAGGTTTATATGTGCATACATTACAAGTCAAATAGTTGTACAAATTACTGTATAAAACAGCAGACCTCCATGCACTCCTTAAAAGGGATCACCTATAATCCCAGAACTTTGGGAGGTCGAGGTGGTTGGATCACAAGGTCAGGAGTTTGAGACCAGCCTGTTTAACATGGTGAAACCCCATTTCTACTAAAGATACAAAAAAAAAAAAAAAAAAAAAGGTGAAATCCTATCTCTACTAAAAATACAAAAATTAGTCAGGCGTGGTGGTGGGCACCACCACCTAGCTGTAATCCCAGCTACTTCGGAGGCTGAGGCAGGAGAATCACTTGAACCTGGGAGGTGGAGGTTGCAGTGAGCCAAGATTGTACCATTGCAGTCCAGCCTAGGTGACAGGTGGCAACTCCATTTAAAAAAAAAAAGCGATCACTTACTACTGTTAACTGGTAAGTTTTATTTACTTTCATGGCTCTGAATGATACACTTCTGTTGCTGTCACTTGATAGTTCAGTTTTTGGGATTTTTTGTTGACCTCTATAGAAGATGAGGATTTAGCTCTTTTCACTCCTGCTCCATACTTGTCTCTCCTTTTTCTGTATAAAGTGTTACCATAATCTTAGCTCAGTATTCAGAGTTTACTTTGTTGTGACTGCATAAAGGCTGTTCACTGGTGAGCCATGTAGAGAACTATGATTACCTTGTTTTTTCTACACAAGGTAATCACCTTGTCTTTTCTACACAAGGTAATCATGTCTTGTCAGACGAGAAGAATTGTTGTTATGCATGCACCCACATTTGCAATTAATTTTTCTTCATGCCACTTAGTAATTCAATCTCAGAATCACAAATGTTCCTTCAGCTGTGTAAATCTCTTCTCAGTACATTGAAACTCATTGGAAATTCCTTCAGTTTTATCTTCTTGAAGAAATCTTCCCTGAAGCCTTCTGACATGACTTTCCCATCAACTGTACCATCATCTTCTCTCATGTTAAATGTTAAATTCTGGGGTTTTTTTTTTTAAGTTTGAGACAGAGTATCACTCTGTTGCCCAGGCTGGAATGCAATGGTGCGATCTTGGCTCACTACAGCCTCCACCTTCCAGGTGTAAGCGATTCTTCTGACTCAGCCTCCCAAGTAGCTGAGATTGCAGGCGTGTGCCACCATGCCCAGCTAATTTTTGTATCTTTAGTAGAGACAGGGTTTCACCATGTTGGCCAGGCTGGTCTTAAACTCCTGGCCTCAGGTGTTCCACCCTCCTTAGCTGGGATTACAGGCGTGAGCCACAATTCCAGGCCTCTCATGTTAAATTCTGTTGTGTAGACTTTGTTGGTTCAGTTGTTCAATTTGGTAGACGACCTCTTTTGGTAGACTTGGGGGAATGGGGTGCATATATATGAGTGGTGTATGTTTTTCAAAGACTACAGTGGGTAGTTTGGTTGCATTGACTACAAATAAGTTGAGAGAGAATTTTTGAGGCATTTCTCCATTGTAAGTCCCATTATTTGTTTGTTTTTTGAAATGAAGTCTACCTCTGTCACCCAGGCTGGAGTTCAGTGGTGCTGTCTCGGCTCACTGCAACCTCTACCTCTTGGGTTCAAGCAATTCTCTTGCCTCAGCCTCCCAAGTAGTTGGATTACAGGTGCCCACCATCACACCTGGCTGATTTTTGTATTTTTGGTAGACAGAGTTTCGCCATGTTGGCCAGGCTGGTCTTGAGCTCCTGACTTCAAGTGATCCATCCACCTTGGCCTCCCAAAGTGCTGGGATTATAAGCATAAGCCACCATCCTTGGCCTGGGTCCCATTGATATTATTTAGCCCAGTACCACTCTGATTCTTGATCCTCAGTATGCAACCTGTTTTTTTATTATTGAAAAGTTATAGGGTCTTTTAATTGTCCATGGTGTTCAGAAATTTCATAAAGATGAGCTTGGAACAGATGTCTTTGTTCTTGTAGTAGTTATTTGGTACCCTTTCAATCTTAAAACTTGGTTCTTTCAGGTCTGGGAAGGTGGGGGAGGGGAGGGGGAGGGGGAGGGGGGATTTAATTGATTATTTCCTCTGTTCATTCTTCTGTAATTGAGCTTTCTAGAAGAAGTATTAATATTTGGATATTGAACTTGCAGGACTCATCCTCTACTTTTCTACTGTTGTAATCTTTTTTCTTTTAATCTCCATTTCTTAGTCTTTTGCTTCCACTTTCTGGGAAATTTTTCTTTTTTTTTGTTTGGTTTTGAGACAGAGTCTCCTTCTGTCGCCCAGACTGGAGTGCAGTGGAATGATTTCAGCTCACTGAAACCTCTGCCTCTGGATTCAAGCGTTTCTCCTGCCTCAGCCTTCCGAGTAGTTGGGATTACAGGCGCCTGCTGCCATACCCAGCTGATTTTTGTATTTTTAGTAGAGACAAGGTTTCACCATGTTGTTGGCCAGGCTTCTCTTGAACTCCTGACATCAGGTGATCCACCCGCCTTGGTCTCCCAAAGTGCTGGGATTACAGGCATGAGCCACTGCACCCGGCCTCTGAGGGATTTTCTTAACTTGATCTTTTATTTATTTTTATTTCTATTTTTAGTTTTTTCAGTTGATTAAAAAGTTTTATTTCATGTTTGTAACTAACAAAAGATTGATATGTACTGTGATAAGGGTGGGGGCTGAACAAAAATGAACTAGAACATACATAGCAACAGAAAAATCACCTCAGGAAATGCTTTCCCCAATAGAGAAAATATGCAATTTGGTTTAGGTTTAATTAGATAAATATTAATATTTTGAATTTTAAGTCATATTAGTGTGACATCATATTTTTGCCAGTATCAGTCTTCAGTGGATCAAATTACTTGTGGTAATCATGGACTCTCCCTGGCACCTTTTAGTTGAAAAACTGTACAACAAATAGCATATAGCTATTTTTCTTGGACACTTATTATTTGGGTATTATATACTTGGTAGGAGAGATTGCTTCTCTACTTATATTATTGGTTCTGTAGTGAGACTAAATTATTAAAAATTATAGAAAAAATAGCTGGGTGTGGTGATATACACTTATAGTCCCAGCTACTTGGGAGTTTGAGGTTGCCCGAGCTCAGGAGTTTGAGAACCACCTGGGCAGCATAACAAGGCTGCATCTGATTTATGTATTTATTTTTAAAAATTATATTAAGTTCTGGGGTACATATGCAGAACGTGCAGGTTTGTTACATAGGTATACACGTGCTATGGTGGTTAACTCGATTTTTTAAATGTTCTTTTGAGGTTTCTCTTTCTGCCATTTAATTCTTTAATTTCCAAGAACTATATTTTATTTGCTGAATTTCCTCCTTCAATAAAAATGCAGCTAGGCACAGTGACTTACGCCTGTAATCCCAGCACTTTGGGAGGCTGAGGTGGGCAGATCATCTGAGGTCAGGAGTTTGAGAGCAGCATGGCCAACATAGTGAAACCCCATCTCTACTAAAAATACAAAAGTTAGCTGAGTCTGGTGACACATGCCTATAATCTCAGGTGCTCGGAAGGCTGAGGTAGGAGAATACTTGAACCTGGGAGGCAGAGGTTGCAGTTAGCTGAGATTGAGCCACAGTACTCCAGCCTGGGTGACAGAAGGCGACTTTATCTCCTATATATATATATATATTTGTATATTTTATAGCACACTGTAGATATTTTTGTGTAACACAAACATGCCACAAGTTCATATGTGAAACCAGCAACTCCAGTGCCACACGTAAGATTACATTCTCATCTTGCACATTTATGTAACTGATTACTCAACAGGAGGAAACTGTCAGCCATTATTTCAATATATTTTAGCATTTGCTCAAGCCTAGAATACCCAGAAAGTAGTAGTTTTAAACTGCTATTCCATGCCACTGCAAAAAGTAAATCTACTGTAGTTTCATGCTTGTTTATAGTTCTTTTTTAGATAACATTTACATTAAACAGGCCAGGCATGGTGGCTCACTCCTGCAATCCCAGCACATTGGGAGGCCAAGGTGGGCAGATCACGAGGTCAAGAGATCA
Source organism: Callithrix jacchus (assembly GCF_049354715.1). Classification (NCBI taxonomy): domain Eukaryota; kingdom Metazoa; phylum Chordata; class Mammalia; order Primates; family Cebidae; genus Callithrix; species Callithrix jacchus. The sequence goes on along the minus strand of NC_133504.1, from coordinate 87,701,930 downwards.
AGGCCATTCTGGCCAACATGGTGAAACTCCATCTTTACTAAAAATATAAAAATTAGTTGGGAGTGGTGGTGTGTGCCTTTAGTCCCAGCTACCCAGGAGGCTGAGACAGGAGAACTGCTTGAACCCCAGAGGCAGAGATTGCAGTGAACCGAGATTGCGCCACTGAACTCCAGCCTGGCAACAGTGCAAGACTCTGTCTCAAAAAAGAATTTACATGAAATGAAATACACAAAAACACTTTCAGGAGTTTTGATAATACACAGACCTATTAACTCATAGTTCTATAAAGATATAAAACGTTTCCATCAACACCAGAAAGTTCTTTCGTGCTTTCTCTTAGTCATAGAGATAATTTGAAAGCACTAATGTACACATGGATATTTTGAGAGTAACAGATTCAGAAAAAAACATTTTAAGGTATTTTCTGTTATAAATCCCTTTTTATGCATTTACTTGGGAGACAACACTCATGATTTAATTTTTTCTTCAGTTATTTCTAGATAACAGACGAATGCTTTTTCAGTGCTGAAAATGCCAATGCTCACTTCAAGGCTAAGCAAGTTGGCTCTCTGTGTGTGTACAAATATAAATGCATACACATCTTTCTTATCTGTTAGCAGGGATGGGGGCCAGTGAAAAGGGGCAGTGTGGATAGTACCCAAAGGTATATTAGGAATCTTATGTCAGTCAGTATTTTCCTATGTGGTTTAAAAAAGAGTTTGCCCTAAAGATTGGATGAGTCTATAGGGAGTCACTTGGGTAATAATAAAAAGTATAGTCTTTCGTTGTAAAGTAAGCTTGGGGAAAGATACCCAGTATTGGTTATTTCCAGTTTTCCCATGGACTTGGGTAAAGCACCTACTAGAACTTTAAGCCCTACTTGATACAGCCCTGTTTCCTTTTTGAAGCATCTAAGAGGGAGTGATTCAGAGACTGGATGATTATCTGAGATCACAATGAGCCTTCTGAAAAGTGTGTCCATTCCTTTCCATGTATGCATGAATAGTGACCCGCAGGTAAAGTGCCCAAATTATGAAATGAATATTTTTACTGAAATTTGTTTAGAACACCAAGTGAATATTCTTACTCAGAAGGAAGGAAAAGACTTACTTGAAAAACAGCTCTATAATTAAGAAAACCTGATTATCTTAACATTGCTAATGCAATATACCCTTAGATCTCCCCCTTTGGATCTAGTCATAAAAGTAAGCTAATTATGTCACATTAGAAGCTTCAGCTATTTTGATTTTTTTCTTTATTTCATCATCTTTAGTAATAAAATATAATAAATGGTGGTTTTCCAGATCTTTTAGCTCAGTTTCTCTCTGGCATCATTTCATAGATAGGAAGTCAGTGGCTAGAATTTAACTCTGTATAAATTTCCCTAGTACTGCCTCTGTGCCTTTTGGATACTATATAGTCTAGTCAGTCCAAGGGTAATGCTAGCACTCTAGGAATACATGTCAGCTTGACTTGTTCCTTGAAATGAATTATTGGCAAGTGGTTGCTCAGTCTCACCAGAGAAGAAGAGCCTATGGGAAGAGGTATAGTCTTAGTTCTGGTATAGCTCAATGCTTCCATTTATTTATTTATATTTTTTTTGAGACGGAGTTTTGCTCTTGTTACCCAAGCTGGAGTGCAATGGCACGATCTCGGCTTACTGCAACCTCGGCCTCCTGGGTTCAGGCAATTCTCCTGCCTCAGCCTCCCGAGTAGCTGGGACTACAGGCACGCGCCACCATGCCCAGCTAATTTTTTGTATTTTTAGTAGAGACGGGGTTTCACCATGTTGACCAGGATGGTCTCGATCTCTTGACCTCGTGATCCACCTGCCTCGGCCTCCCAAAGTGCTGGGATGACAGGCTTGAGCCACCGCGCCCGGCCTGCTTTCATTTATTTTTAATTCAACCTGCTGCCAACTAGTCTGTCACTTCTCTTCCAAATTCAGCAGGCCCCTGAGAATTTCTAAAACAGTATTATGGGTTATAATCTACATGGATGTTGGGCATTCAGTAAATATCTGTCTAAAAGAATTGCTTTATAGATTCTGTGAAGGTTGTGGAAAAGTGTAATTTTGTTGTGAGGGTTACAAGGGGGTCCAATTTGCACATGTTCTTAAGGAATGTCACAGCAGTCTACCTAGTGGCCTATTAGCCTCAGATTCCCAAAGCTTTTCTTTTTTTTTTTTGAGATGGAGTTTCGCTCTTGTTACCCCGGCTGGAGTGCAATGGTGCGATCTTGGCTCACCTCAACCTCCACCTCCTGGGTTCAGGCAATTCTCCTGCCTCAGCCTCCCGAGTAGCTGGGATTATAGGCACGCGCCACCATGCCCAGCTAATTTTTTGTATTTTTAGTAGAGACGGGGTTTCACCATGTTGACCAGGTTGGTCTCGATCTCTCGACCTCAAGATCCTCCCACCTCGGCCTCCCAAAGTGCTGGGATTACAGGCTTGAGCCACCACTCCCGGCCTCCCAGAGCTTTTCAATGTAACTGTGAGTGACAATGAAGCCTGTTGTCATATTACTAGACACTGGCATTGAAAAGAGGGAGGGAAAGGCAGCCCCCTCAATAATCCCTGGAGAGAGAGCTTCAAGAAGACAGTAGCTCAGCCTGAAGTGAGGATGGAAGGGAGAGGCCTCAGGAAAATTAGGTCAAATTCTCTTTTAATTATGATCTGGGCCCTTGAATTTTCATATTGCTGGTGAGGCCAGGTTAGAAAGGATTTGTTCGAAAACATCAAACGGATTTCTCATTGAGTTCCTTTACTTTTAAAATACATATATTCTCTCAGCTACTTGGGAAAAGAAAATTTAAAAAAATACATATATGCAGTTGTTCTTTCCATAGTTAAATGGTTAATTTTATTTTCTCTAAATTGGTAACAAAAGAAATAATTGGAAAGTACATCCATAGACCAATATATATATTCAGCTGTTCCGAATATAGTAAATTAGCTATTCTGTATCAGCCAAATGTTGTCAGAATAAATAGGCTAGGCATTAATCATTTATGAAGAGTGCTTAAATTTTGACTTTTGGATGAAAAAGTATTGAATGTCCTTGACATTTAATATATTTTTTAAAACCTATCACTTCATTTGGGGAGAAAAGGTGAAAGTAGAGAAGGTCTTCTTAACAATGGGTATTTAATTAAGCTCTGTGGTCCAAGAACAGAATTGAATATTGTGGCTTACAGTGGAATTTGAAGTCTTACTTAATCAAGTGCTGCTGAGCTTTGCTTAGGTTTGAATGTCAAATCAGGTGAAACTTGTTTTACATAGTTTCCATTTAAAGCCCCATTTCACCCCTTGCGGCTTTGTTTGATCCTCTTGTTCCGCCTCCTTTGGCTGTGTGTCCTGTGATTGAAAACGTCTTGGGTGTTATGGAGACCACCAGAACGACAGGAAACAATGTTGCAGCCTTTACTCTTTTTTCTGAATCTAAATTTTTTCATTTTCAGTTCCAAAGTATGTGGTTTCAGAGTATCTGAGGCCTTTATACTTCAGTAGTGTTGAGGGAAGTCTGTCTAGAAGGTCCTTAAAGGTAGCTCTGCTTTTGAATGTTCTTTGATGAATCCTGTGAGATTGAGGATTCAAAATCTTTGTCAGTTCCCTTGGGTAGTCTGACCCTAGAGAAAAGTAGACTGTGTTGGGCAAACTTATACCTCTTATTAAAATCATGTTGCTATTTCTTCATTTAAGACAGAATCTCTCTGTGTCACCCAGGCTGGAGTACAGTGGCACAATCTTGGCTCACTGCAGCCTCCACCTCCCAGGTTCAAGCATTTCTCCTGCCTCAGCCTCCCAATTAGCTGGAATTGCAGGCATCTGCCACCATCTCTGGGTAATTTTTGTATTTTTAGTAGAGACAGGATTTCACCATGTTGGTCAGGCTGGTCTTGGACTCCTGACCTCAAGCAATCCACTCGCCTCAGCCTCCCAAAGTGCTGGGATTACAGGCATGAGCCACCACGCCTCATGTTGATATTTAGAGTCTGAAGTGTTGTATGTTGTACTCAGGACAGTGCTTTCCTAATATTGAGGCATCTTGGAGATGCAAATCAATCAGAAAATTGTTTGTTGTACCAGGATTTAAGGAATATATTATCTAGGCTATAATGAACAACCCATTCCCACTATAGGAAATACAGATTTTTAGTGATTAAATGGCAATGGCATTTTATTGTGATGCCATTTTATTTTATTTAAGAGATCTTGGTTCTAGTTTTAGTTCTGCTACTACCTGTGCTATGTTAGCAATACTTGCATCTTTTTAGGCCATAGAGCCCTCCTCTGAAAAATGATTCCTCAGCAGATAGAAGTAAGTGACCTAGAGTCTATGAGCCTAGGATGCAGATTTTTCTTCTCTTACTAGTCCTTAATGCCTGTAACAAATCCCATTTCTCATTTAGATGCCATGAGTATGCTACCTTTCCACTTTCTACTTTTCTACTTCATTATAGTAAAATGGTAGATTCATAGGTTCAAAGCTCTTTTAAGGATCAGTCCAACACAGTATGTTGAGAGAAGATCTTAACGTGTGTGTGTTGGAGTGTATGTTGTTTGCTGAGAGGCAATGGCTAGGAACACCAAGCCATCGCCAGGCAGAAAACTGGTAGAATAGTAAGTAATATGTACCGGTCATGCACTAGTTAAACCAGTTCCTCAAACACAGGATATATGACCTTGTCCCCATTGCTAACTTGAAAAGAGTGCTTTCTAGCTTATTTCTGTTTTATGAACAGGCACTATCTGCCTGTTTAGTCTTGTCTATTCTATGACAAAACACAGTACTTGCTTATTAAAAATAATCATTTGTTCACAAAGAATAAATACATGGGTCAGAGTCTGCTCTAGGCTTTTCAGCTGGGAAATGCTGTCAGCCCCCTGATGTCCCACTCTGATCCCACTTTTGTACTCTATCTTTGTGTCTGTTTCTTAATTCCTTCAGCAGTGCCTAGGTTGGGGGTCTCCACGACTGAGCTGGCCTCGGCACAGTCACCCATCTGCTGCTCTGGGGAGCTACACTGACCTAAATGGGGTTAGCTCTTTAGGAATGAAACATAGCTTTAGGTAATTGGATGTTCCTGGATTTATGTCAGCTAGTGGTAGGAATAGGTCTGAGAGGGGACTGAGAAAAACCCTGGTTCCTGAAGTTAGCTTTGAGAACAAGATCTAGTTAGGATGAGCTAGAATTGAGAGGCCTCCAGCTCTTCATGGGGTGACTTGAGTTTTTGACATGTTTTTACTGTATCTTTTTAAAAAAAATTTTTTCTCAGTTTTTGTGGGTAAATAATAGGTGTATATATTTGTGGGGTACATGAGATATTTTGATACAGGCATGCAACATGTAATCACATCAGAGTAAATGGGGTATCCATCCCTTCAAGTATTGATTCTTTGTGTTATAAACAACCCAGTTATACTCTTTAAATTATTATTGACTATAGTCACCCTGTTGTGCTATCAAATACTGGGACTTATTCTTTCTTTTTTTTTTTTTTTTTTTTTTGGTACCTGTTAACCATTCACCCTTGCTACCCTATCCCTATTACACCACCACCACCCCACCTCTGGTAACCATCCGTTTATACTGTCTCTCTCCATGAGTTCGGTTGTTTTAATTTTTAGCTCCCACAAATAAATGTTAACATGCAAAGTTTGTCTCTTTGTGCCTGGCTTATTTCCCTTAACATAATGATCTCCAGTTTTATTCATGTTGCAAACGATGAGGTCTCATTCTTTTTTTTATGGCTGAGTAGTGTTCTGCTGTATATATGTACCACGCTTTCTTTATTCATCTGTTGGTGAGCACTTAGGTTGCTTACAGATCTTGGCTATTGTGAACAGTGCTGCAGTAAACATGGGAGTGCAGATATCACTTTGAAACTGATTTCCTTTCTTTTGGGTATATACCTAGCAGTAGAATTGCTGAATTATATGATAGCTTAATTTTTAGTTTTTTGAGGAACCTCCAAACTGTTCTTAGTGGTGGTACTAATTTACAGTCCTGCCAACAATGTATAAGGGTTCCCTCTCTCCACATCTTCACCAACATTTGTTATTGCCTTTTGTATGAAAGCTATTTTAACTGGGGTGAGATGATATCTCATTGTTAGTTTTGATTTGCATTTCTCTAATGATCCATGATGTTGATAGACATTTGCCATTTGTATATCTTTTTTTGAGAAATGTCTATTCAGATCTTTTGCCCATTTTTAAATTGGATTCTTAGAGAGTTGTTTGAGTCCTTAATATATTCTGGTTATTAATCCCTTGTCAGATGGGTAGTTTGCAGATATTTTCTCCCACTCTACGGGTTGACTCTTCATTTTGTTGTGAAGAAGCTTTTTAACTTGGTGTGATTCCATTTGTCCATTTTTGCTTTGGTTGCCTATGCTTGTGGGGTATTACTCAAGAAATCTTTGCCCACTCCAGTGAGAGTTACCCAATGTTTTCTTGTAGTAGTTTCATAGTTCAGGTCTTAGATTTAAGTCTTTAATTCATTTTTATTTGACTTTTGTATACATCAAGAAATAGAGGTTAAGTTTCATTCTTCTGCATATAGCTATCCAGTTTCTCAGTACCATTTATTGAAGAAACTGTCTTTTCCCCAGAGTATGTTCTTGGCACCTGTGTTGAAAGTGAGTTCACTGTGTGTGGATTTATTTCTGGGTTCTCTATTCTGTTTCATTGGTCTGTGTGTCTTCTTATGCCAGTATTATGCTGTTTTGGTTATGATAGCTCTGTAGTATAATTTGAACTCAGATAATGTGATTCCTCCAATTTTGTTCTGTTTGCTTAAGATAGCTTTGGCTATTCTAGGTCTTTTGTGGTTCCATATACATTTTAGGATTGTTTTTTCTATTTCTGTGAAGAATGCCATTGGCGTTTTGATAGGGATTACATTGATCTCTAGATTGCATTGGTAAGTATGGACATTTTAACAATATTCTTCTAATCCATGAACATGAAATATATTTTCTTTTGTTTCCTTTTCAGTTTCTTGCATCTATGATTTATAGTTTTCATTGTAGGAATCTTTTACTCCTTTGGTTAATTCCTAGATACTTGATTTTATCTGTGGCTGTTGTAAATGGGATTACTTTTTAATTTCTTTTTTCAGATTGTTCACTGTTGGCAGAGACAAATGCTACTGATTTTTGTATGTTGATTTTGTATCCTGCAACTTTTTGAAGTTTATCAGTTCTAATAGTTTTTTGGTGGAGTCTGTAGGTTTTTCCAGATAAAAAATGATATCATTCGCAAGTAAGGATAATTTGACTTCTTCCTTTCTAATTTGGATGTCCTTTATTTAATTCTCTGGTCTGACTGCTCTAGCTAGGACTTTCCATACTGTGTTGGGTAACAGTGGTGAAAGTGGGCATCCTTGTCATATTCCAGATCTTGGAGGAAAGGCTTTCAGTTTTTCCCCATTCAGTGTGATACTAGCTGTGGGTCTGTTGCATATGGCTTTTATTATGTTGAGGTAAGTTCCTTCTCTATCCAGTTTTTCAAGAATTTTTATCATGAAAGGATGTTGAATTTTATCAAGTGCTTTTTCAGCGTTCATTGAAATGATCATACAGTTTTTGTCTTTCATTCTGGTGATGCGATATATTATATTGATTGATTTGCTTATGTCAGACCATGGTTTCATCCTTGGGTTAAAACCTACCTGGTCACGATGAATGATCTTTTTAATGTGTTATGGATTTGGTTTGCTAATATTTTGTTGAGGAATTTTGCATCAGTGTTCATCGGGGATATTGACCTACAGTTTTCTTCTTTTGATGTGTCTTCGTCTGGTTTTGGTATTAAGGTAATACCAGCCTTCTAGAATAAGTCTGGAAATATTCCCGAATCGTCTATTTTTTGTTGAGGATTTTTGCATCAATGTTCATCAGGGATATTGACCTACAGTTTTCTTCTTTTGATGTGTCTTCATCCGGTTTTGGTATTAAGGTAATACCAGCCTTCTAGAATAAGTTTGTGAAAAATAGAGGGTAAGGGAATATTTCCAAGTTCAAGTAAGATTGATATTAGTTCCTTTTTTTTTTGAGGGAAAAAGAGAAGAAGGGGAAAAAAAGAAAAAGAGGGAAAAAGGAATATTACTTCATTCCTAAAATGGGTTTCAATAATGGCTGATCAATATTTTGAGTGTTTAAAGTGGTTAATGCATATTTTATGTGTTTAAAATGGAGAACTCTATTGTGTTTATTTGTTCTGGCTCTGAGTTCAAGTCCTGGATATCATTATCAATTTGTTGTCTCGTTGAATCTAAATCTCATTATGTATCTGGGTGTTAAGATCTCTTATTGTTGCATTAATTCTTTTACCCTTGCATCCTTGTAGCTTTGAAATCTATTTTATTAAGTGTGAGAATTGCAACTCCTGCTTTTTATTTATTTATTTTTGCTCTCCATTTGGTTAGTGAGTTTTTTTCCATCCCCTTGTTTTGAGTCTTTGCTTATCTTTAGATATATCGTTAGATTTTGTGGATAATGTATATTTTGTGTGTTTAAAATGGAGAGCTCTATTGAGTTTATTTGTTCTGGATCTTAGTTCCAGTCCCGGATATCGTTAACAATTTTCTGTCTCGTTGAATCTAAATCTCATTATGGGTCTTATGTATCTGGTGTTAAGATCTCTTATTATTACATTAATCCTTTTATCCTTGTATCCTTGTAGCTTTGAAATCTATTTTGTCAAATGTGAAAATTGCAACTCCTGCTTTTTATTTATTTATTTTTGCTCTCCATTTGGTTGGTACGTTTTTTTTTCCAACCCTTTATTTTGAGTCTATGTATATCTTTGGATATACCGTTAGATTTTGTCTGTATCTTTTGATTGGGAGATTTGGTCGATTTAAATTTATGGTTGCTGCCGTTTGATATTAACTGGCTATTTTGTCCTTTCGTTGATAAAAATTCTTCTTTATGTTAATGCTCTTTACTTTTTGGTGTATTTTTAGAAAGGGTCATACTGGTTGTTCCTTTCTGTGTATAGTGCTTCTTTTAGAAGTTCTTGTAAAGCAGGCCTGATGGTAATAAAATCTCTGAGTACTTGCTTGTTCCTAAAAAATTTTATTTTTCCTTCAAATGTAAAGCTTAAATTGGCAGGATATGAAATTCTGGGCTGAAAGTTCTGTTGATTAAGTATATTGAATATTGGCCCCCACTCTCTTCTAGCTTGTAGGGTTTCCGTTGAGAGATCTGCTGTAAGCCTAATAGGCTTACCTTTATGGGTACTTGATCTGTCTCTCTGGCTGCCCTTAATATTTTCTCCTTCATTTCGATCTTGGTGAATCTAACGATTATGTGCCTTGGGGTTGGTCTTCTTGAGGAATATCTTTGTGGTGTTCTCTGTATTGCCTGGGGTTGAATAGTGTCCTGCTTTGCTAAATTAGGAAAATTTTCCTGGATAATGTCCTGGAGAGTATTTTCCAGCTTGAATTCATTCTCTCGGTCACACTCAGGTACACCAATCAAGCGTATATTAGTTCTTTTCACATAATCCCATATTGCTTGGAGACTTTGCTCATTCCTTTTTATCCTTTTTTCTCTATTCTTGTCTTGTTGTTTTGTTTCATTAAGTTGATCTTCGACCTCTGATACCCTTTCTTCTGCTTGATCCATTCGGCTGTTTAAGCTTGTACATATTTCACTAAGTTCTCGTGTTGTATTTTTCAACTCCATAAGTTCATTTGTATTCCTCTCTATATTGTCTGTTCTTTTCAACATTTCATCTAACCTTTTTTCCAAGTTCTTAGTTTCTTTACATTGGTTTAGAACAAGTTCCTTTAACTCCCAGAAGTTTCTTATCATCCACCTTTTAAAGCCTACTTCAGATAATGGAACACAGTCCTTTTCCATCAGGGCTTGTTCCGTTACTGATGAGTCCTTTTCCATCAAGGCTTGTTCCGTTGCTGATGGGTTCTGGTTTTGAGTATACTCGGCCTTCTTAGGCTGTTTTTTTCCCTTCATTATAGATGAACCGCCTTTCTAATTAGTTTTCTGAGTTGACCCTTCCGACTTATTGATTCCCAGTGTTGGGATCCGAGCAACCCACTGTGGCAGCCTAAATAGCAGCGGTAAGACTGATGGTGCTCTTCTGCCCGGGAATCTCTGGTCTGGCTTCCCTCTTGAGTCCACAACAAGCGGCTCTGAGTTCCCGGAGCTCCAAACTCCGGTCAGTAGGGGAAGTAGTCCCGTTGGCTCTGCGTGAAGAGCTGCTGCGCCGAGACGCCGGCAAAACCGCTGCGGCGGCCACAAGAGTCGCGCTGGCGACCCGTGGGGCTCCTCCACTGGGAATCGGCTGATCGGTGAGTGACGAAAATTCGTCCAAAAGTGTGGTGTCGTCTCGTTCTCTGGGCTTTCACTGGGAGCTACAATCCTGAGCTGTTAGTGGTCGGCCATCTTGGATCGATCTCTAATATTAGTTCTTTTTTAAATGTTTGGTATAATTCAGCAGTGAAGGCATTGGGCTCTTGGGCTTTTCTTTGCTGGGGGACTTTATTACAGCTTCAATCATGTTACTTGTTATTGGTCTGTTAAGGTTTTGGATTTCTTCATGGTTCAATCTTGGTAGGTTGTATGTGTTCTCTGACCCCCTGGTCATTCAGGAGGTTATTGTTTAACGTCCATGTGTTTGTTTAGTTTTCAAAACTCACATTGCTATTGATTTCTAATTTTATTCTATTGTAGCTAGAGAAAATACCTGATATTATTTCAATTTTTTGAATGTTTTAAGACGTGTTTTGTGACCTGACATATGATCTGTCCTTGAGAATTATCCATGTGCTGAGGAGAAGATTGTGTATTCTATAGCCATTGGATGAAATGTTCCGTAAATATCTATTAGGTCCATTTCATACATAGTGCAGATTAAGTCTAATGTTTCTTGATTGATATGTTTCTTGATTGATTTTCTGTCTGGATGATTTTTCCATTGGTGAAAGTATGGTGTTGAAGTCTCCAGCTGTTGTTGTTTTGGGGCCTGTCTCTTTTTAGCTCTTTTTTTTTTTTAAGCTCTAATAGTATTTGCTTTATATATTGGGAAGATCCAGTATTGGGTGCATATATATTTATAATTATTATATCCTCTTTCTGAATTGAGTCCTATCTCATATGAGACATAATATTACCTATTCTAGGGTAGTGACCTTCTTGTCTCTTACAGTTTTTGTCTTAAAATCTGTTTTTTTTCTCATGTAACTACTCCTTTTCATGGTGGAGGGGCGGGGGTTCTATTTGCATGGAATATCTTTTTTCATCCCTTTATGTTCACTCTATGGGTTTTTTGTTTGTTTGTTTGTTTGTTTTGAGATGGAGTTTCACTCTTGTTGCTCAGGCTGCAGTACAATGGCATGATCTCAGCTCACAGCAACCTTTGCCTCCCAGGTTCAAGCAATTCTCCTGCCTTAGCCTCCCAAATAGCTGGGATCACAGGCATGCACCACCGCACCTGGCTAATTTTGTATTTTTAATAGAGACGATGTTTCTCCATGTTGGTCAGGCTGGTCTCGAACACCTGACCTCAGGTAATCTGCCTGCCTCTGCCTCCCAAAGTGCTTGGATTACCAGGTGTGAGCCACAGTGCCCGGCCAGTCTGTGTGTGTTTTTATTGGTGAATTATGTTTCTTGTGGTACTAGATAATTCGGCCTTGTTTTTTTGTTTTTGTTTTTATTTTAATCCATTTAGCCACTCTATGTCTTTTGATTGAAGAGTTTAGTCCATTTACAGTCAATGTTGTTATTCATAAGTAAGGACCTACTCCTGCCTTACTCCCTTTGAGTAAACTTTTTAAACCTCTGCGTCTTTCTCTACTTCCCCTTTAAGGCCAATAACTCTTAGATATGACCCTTTGAAACTCCTTACTAGATGTTGTAGGTAGCTTCATTTAAAAAAATTATCAAATAGCTGTCTTAAAGCTCACTGATTCTCTGCTTGATCAATTCTGCTAGTAAGAGACTGATGCATTCTTCAGTATGTCCATTGTATTTTTCAACTCCAGAATTTCTGCTTGATTTTTAAAAATTATTGCAATCTCTTTGTTCAGTTTATCTGATAGAATTCTGAATTCCTTTTCCTTGTTGTTTTGGATTTCTTTAAGGTTACTTAAAACAGCTATTTTAAAATCTCTGTCTAAAAGGTCGTGTATCTCTGTTTCTTCAGGAGTTGTCTCTGATGCCTTATTCAGTTTGTTCATTGACGTCATGTTTTCCTGGATGGTCTTGATATTTGTAGATATTTGTTGATATCTGGGCATTGAAAAGTTAGGTTTTGTTGTTTTTTTTGAGACAGGATCTCATTCTGTTGCCCAGGCTAGAGTGCAGTGGCGTAGTCATGGTTCACTGCAGCCATGACCTCCCTGACTTAATCGACTCTCCCACTCAACCTCTTGAGTAGCTGGGACTACTGGCATACACCACCACGTTCAGCTACTTTTTTTTTTTTAGGGACAGGGTTTTGCCATGTCGCCCAGGCTGATCTCAAACTCCTGGGCTCAAGCAGTCTGCTTGCCTTGGCTTCCCAAAGTTCTGGGATTAAAGACATGAGCCAACATACCCGGCCTCAAGTGATATAAGCCATATCTGCATTAGGGAGCACCCTAAGCCCAGTAACACTGTGGTTCTTGAAGACTTGTAGAGGTACTGCCTTGTTCATGTTGGATAAACCCCAGAATTCTCTGGATTACCAGGGAGAGACTCTGTGTTATCTTCCCTTACCTTCTTCTACCCTCAACAAATGGGATATCTCCTTCCCTCCCCCTCCCCTCCCCTTCCCCTCCCCCTACCATCCCCCCTCCCCCTCTCCCTCTCCCTCCCCCTCTCCCTCTCCCTCCCTCCCCTGAGCTGCCTGGGGCAGAAGTGGGATGACACAATTGTTACTAGAAAGGGCTCCCAATCCAGACCCCAAGAGAGAGTTCTTGGGTCTTGTGCCGGAAAGAATTCAGGGTGAGTCCACAGTGCAAAGTGAAAGTAAGTTTATTATGAAAGTAAAGGAGTAAAGTTCTACTCCATAGGCAGAGCAGCCCGGAGACTGCTGGTTGCCCATTTTTTATGGTTATTTCTTGATTATATGCTAAACAAGGTGTAGATTATTCATGCCTCCCCTTTTTAGACCATATAGGGTAACTTCCTGACTTTGCCATGGCACTTGTAATCTGTCATGGTGCTGGTGGGGGTGTAGCAGTGAGGACGACCAGAGGTCAGTCTTGTCACCCTCTTGGTTTTGGTGGGTTTTAGCCAGCTTCTTTACTGCAACTGGTTTTATCAGCAAAGTCTTTATGACATAAATCTTGTGCTGACCGACCTCCTGTCTCATTCTGTGCCTGGGGAAATGTGTAACCTTCTGGGAATGTAGCCCAGCTGGTCTCAGCCTTATTTTATCTAGTCCCTACTTCAGACGGAGTTGCTCTGGCTCAAATGTCTCCGGCACAGTCACCCCTATGGTCACCACCACTGGGACTGCACTGGCCCAGACTTGAATCCATCACAGCATGGGGTCTTGCCCAATGCCCACTACAGCCTCTCCTTGGCTATTGCCTGTGTTCACTCAAGGCCCTAGGGCTTGACAATCAGCAGATGGCAAGGCCAGCCAGGCTTGGGTCCTTCCTTTCCATGCAGTGAGTTCCCCCAGGGCTGGGGCAGGTCCAAAGATGCCATCCAGGTGCCAGGGACTAGAGATGAAAACCTTAGAAATCTGCCTGGTTCTCTGTTCTACTGAAGCTAAGCTGGCCCTCAAACCACAAGACAAAGTTCTTCCTATTCTTCCCTCCCCTTTCCACAGGCAGAGGAGCCTCTCCCTGTGGCCACCCCCACCATAGGCCCATGGGGAGTGCAGCCATGCTACTGCCAATATTAAGGCCCAGGGCTGTTCGGTCAGCTCATGGTGAATGCTGCCAGGCCTGAGACTTGCCCTTGAGGGAAGTGGGCTTGCCTCTGTCCTGGAGCACGTCTAGAAATGCCATCTAAGAGCCAGTGCCTGCAATGCGGGACCTGAAGAGCCTGCTCAGTGTTCTACCCTCTGTGGCTGAACTGGTACCTGATTTTTGGTTCTTATAAAGGAACTTGTTTTGTGTAGATAGTTGCTAAATTTGGTGTTCCTGTTGGAGGTTGGGGATGATCAGTGGTGTCTTCTACGTGGCCATTTTCTCTGCCCCTCTCCTATTATATCTTTTAATTTAATGATTCTATAAGCTTTTCTCATCTCTGGGGAAGCTTTTCTCTAAGATGAATCTGAAGAAATATATTGAGAGATAGTATTCATTTTCTAGTGGATGTTCCTTTGTAACCTGCTTGTTTGATCTTAGATCTGCTGTTCCCTACTGTTTTGTCAAGACTGTGATGTTAGTATACTTGTAAAGTTATGTGAGTTGCACATAAATAAATACAGTCACATATCATTTAATGACAGGGATATATTCTGAGAAATGCATCCTTAGGCAATTTAATCACCATGCAAACACCAGAGTGTACTTATGCAAACCTAGATGGCATAGCCTGTTACACACCTACGCTATATTGTATAGCCTATTGTTCTTATACTACAAACCTATACAGTATGTTACTATATTGAATACTGTAGCAGTTTTAATGCTATGGTAAGTTTTTGTTTAATCATATATAATGTACAGTAAAAAATATAGTAACTGCAGAAAGATGAGCCTTATTCTCCCATACCTAGATCCATAGGCATGTGATGAGAGTCAATGGAAATTCTTTATGCTGGTGGCAGGTTTCACCCCATAGAAAAGAGATAGAGAGTAATGTATTTTCTCTTTATACAGAAAAGAGGTAGCTACCCACTTCCTCTTCTAAAAAGAGAAAAGCTTTTGCTCCTTCGAGATAGGATAAGAAGAATCTTGAGTTCTTATAAACCATTTGGAACATAAATATGACTTTCCAAGGGCCAGATAAGCATCTCTGTAATGGATAGAGTGAGGAAGTTATTAACAGGAGATGTTTCCAAGGTCTAGGCTTTTGTAAATACACAGAGTCTTCCTGGCACTTTGAAACTTAGCCCAGGGGCCTGTTCTGGGCTCTAACCATTTGGCCCACTTGTAGAGATAAGTTTTATCATCCTTTTGGATTAGAACAATTAAGTAGACAAATGGCTATAGAGCTAATCCTCAGGGTATGTGGAAAGTAAAATGCTTCTAGGGGAAGTGAAAGCAAATTCTCTAGCTTTATGTTGTATATATTTCCATGTCCCTGGAGGCTAGGGCTTTTCACAGAAGCTAAGTAAAATCCAGAGAAGTCTTATTTCCCAACATCTACAAAGAATACTTGCACAATTATGATGTTCTCTATTTTTATTTATTTATTTTATTTTTTATTGCATTTTAGGTTTTGGGGTACATGTGCAGAGCATGCAATACAGTTGCGTAGGTACACACATGGCAGTGTGTTTTGTTTGCTTTCCCCCCTTCACCCACATTTGGCATTTCTCCCCAGGCTATCCCTCCCCACCTCCCCCTCCCACTGGCCCTCCCCTTTTCCCCTCAATAGACCCCAGTGTTTAGTACTTCGCTCTCTGTGTTCCCTATTATTTAACAACAACAAAAATTGTGGCTTACTGAAGATAATAGGGATATTCAATTGTTTAGATATCATACAAGTGAGGATTTCTCAAAATTAGGACCAGACCTCACTGTGGTTCAAATAGAAGCCACAATCTAGACATGTATTTCTTTTTCTCTCTGTTTAGAAAAAAAGGCTGATGACTTGAAGGCCATTTCTTTTTATTGGTATGGTTCATGCCTGTGAAAATGAAGCAGATGGCAAACTGGGGCATTTTAAATTCTGCTAGCTAAAACCATAAGAAGAAAATAAAGCCCTATGATTATGCTACATTGATCAAGTGATTAAAATGAAAGAACATTTTGTAACATAGAATTTCTCTTGATCTCCTTGACTAGACTTATAGTGTGAAAATTTTAGAATAACTCATTTAGAACAGACTGCTGGTTAATTTTGTCTCTCATTAATTGTGTTGGTCTTGTGGTGTATTAGTCTGCATAGTCTGCTGTAACAAAATATTATAGATTGGGTGGCTTATAAAGAGATATTTATTTCTCACATTTCAGGAGGCTGGGAAGTCCAAGATCAAGGTACAGGAAGATTCTTTTCCTATTGAGGGCTGTCTTCCTGGCTTGCAGATGGCTACCTTCTTATTGCATTTTTCAACAGGAGGAGAGAGAAAGCTTTGGTATTTCTTTCTTTTCTTAGTTTTTTTTTTTTTTTTGAGTTGGAGTCTTGCTCAGCTGCCTAGGCTGGAGTGCAGTGGTGTGATCTCAACTCACTGCAACCTCTGTGTTCTGGGTTCAAGCTATTCTCCCATCTCAGCCTACCAAGTAGCTGGAATTACAGGTGCCCCCCGCACCATGTCTGGCTAATTTTTTGTATTTTAGTAGAGAAGAAGTTTCATTGTGTTGGCCAGGCTGGTCTTCAACCCCTTACCTCAGGTGATCTGCCCTCCTCGGTCTCCCAGAGTGCTAGGATTACCTGTGTGAGCACTGCGCCCGGCCTCTTCCTCTTCTTCTAAGGGCCACTAATCTTATCATGGGGGCTCCATACTCCTGACTTATTTTAAACCTAATTATCTCTCAAAGGCTCAGCCAGGTACTGTAGTTTATGCCTGTAATCCCCTTATGAAGGCCTAGGTGGGCGGATCATAAGGTTAGGTGATCGAGACCGTCCTGGCTAGCAAGATGAAACCCCACCTCTAGTAAAAGTTAAAAAAAAAAAATTAGCCCAACGTGGTGGCACGCATCTGTAATTCCAGCTACTTGACAGGCTGAGGCAGAAGAATCTCTTGAACCTGGGAGGCGGAGGTTGCAGTGAGCCGAGATCATGCCACTGCACTCCAGCCTTGGTGAGAGAGTGATACTCCATCTCAAAAAAAAAAAAAAAAGCTCAATCTGCTAATACTATCACATTGAGAGTTAGGGGTGCAACATATAAATGAGGAGGAGAGATATACATATATTTAATTCATAACAGAAGACCTGGGGTGACTTCCAGTAAAGGATTGCAGCCTTGACAGATACATAAATTTTGTTCCTGAAATCCTAACAAGAATACAGGAATTAAAAAAGATATCGAGGGGACTCAAGATGGCGCTGTGAGAACAACCCAGGATTGGAGCCCGCGTTGAATTCGCAAACGGTGAGTCAGTGCTGCATTTCCAGACTGATCTTTGTTGCCCACAGAACGGGGAAACTCCCAAGTATAAAAAGAAACGGGACACCAGGCAGTAGGTCTGCCTGGCGAAGCCAGCAGCCGGGGCGGCGGCGGCCGGCCCTACCCAGCAATCCCCATAGGGCGCGCTTGTCCGGGTGCCTTGTTGAACCGGCAACCTGAGACTTGAGAGGGCTGGACTTGAGACTGAACGAGACTTGCACAGTAGCCCAGCCCAGGGGATTGCAGGGACAGATCGCTTGGGATACCCAGTGGGACGAACAAAACCGCGATTTCAAACTATCCGGGGCAGACGGTCCGAGACGCTCTGTGGGGGAGGGGCGTCCACCACTACGGAGGCAACCTGCCCCAACTGATATACACGCCCACTGCTGAGGCAGCCAGCCGTTGCCGAGGCAACCCGCCCCAACTGAGATACACGCCCACTGCTGACGCAGCCAGCCGTTGCCGAGGCAACCCGTCCCTACTGAGATACACGCCCACTGCTGATGCAGCCTGCCGTTGCTGAGGCAACACGCTACAACGAAGAGACTCCGCCGCAGGGTGTGGCGGAGACCACAGCAGAGCCTGCAGGAACAGCGCGAATCACACCACAGCAGGGCGGAGCCTCGGCAGCCAAACAGTGGCTAGTCTGCCTTTGAGCTGGGCAGGACACCTGATCGGATATCCAAAAATAAAGCCCAAACCCCTCAACACAGAGCATTTGAGGAAAAAAAAAGGTTGTTTAATGAGCTGTGTTGCAGCAGAATCAAACATAGCAGCCTAACAGCCCTGAATGAACAACAGAGTGCACAGCTCAGCAATTAAACCCCTATAAAGTACAAACTGTCTCCTCAAGCAGCTCCCTGACCCCTCTATATCCAAAAGACTGTCATTAGGCAGGCATCATCCTGGGACAAAGAGAGCAGAAAAAGAAACTGGTAGCATCCCTCGCTGTGCCACGGCTACTAGAGGTGCACCCCAGACAAGCAGGGTCTGGAGCGGACCTCAACAGTCGTACAGCGAAGGGGCTAGACTGGTAGAAGGAAAACCAAGCAACAGAAATACTTCATCATCAACATTCTGGGTGTCCACTCAGAGACCCAAACGAAAAGTCAGCAACTACGCAGACGACCAGCGGACAAATCCACAAAGATGGGAAGAAACCAGCGCAAAAAGGAGGAAAACACCCGAAACCAGAACACATCGCCTCCTAGAAAGGACCAAAACTCCTCACCAGCAAGGGAACAAAGCTGGATGGAGAATGACTGTGACGAAATGACGGAATTAGACTTCAGAAGATGGATAATGAGAAACTTTTGTGAGCTAAAAGATCATGTATTAAATCAATGCAAAGAAATTAAGAACCTTGAAAAAAGATTTGAAAAAAGATTCGAGGAAATGATAACAAGAATGGATACCTTAGAGAGGAATATGAATGAATTAAAGGAGCTGAAAAACACAATACGAGAACTTCGCGAAGCAAACGCAAGTTTCAATAGCCGAATTGACCAAGCAGAAGAAAGAATATCTGAAGTCGAAGACCAACTCAATGAAATAAAACGAGAAACCAAGATCAGAGAAAAAAGCGCAAAAAGGAATGAACAAAGTCTCCAAGAAATGTGGGACTATGTGAAAAGACCTAACCTACGTTTGATAGGTGTACCAGAAGGGGACGAAGAGAATGAATCCCAGCTGGAAAATACTCTTCAGGACATCATCCAGGAAAATTTCCCCCACCTAGCAAGACAAGCCAACACTCAATTGCAGGAAATACAGAGAACACCACAAAGATATTCCGCAAGAAGAGCAACCCCAAGGCACATAATCGTCAGATTCAACAGGGTTGAAATAAAGGAGAGAATACTAAGGGCAGCCAGAGAGAAAGGTCGGGTCACCCACAAAGGGAAGCCCATCAGACTCACAGCAGATCTCTCGGCAGAAACACTACAAGCCAGAAGAGAGTGGGGGCCAATATTCAACATTCTTAAAGAAAAGGACTTTCAACCCAGAATTTCATATCCAGCAAAACTGAGCTTCAGAAGTGAAGGAAGAATAAAATCTTTGCGAACAAGCAAGTACTCAGAGATTTTGTCACCACCAGGCCTGCTTTACAAGAGCTCCTAAAAGAGGCACTACACATAGAAAGGATCAATCAGTACCAGCCATTCCAAAATCACACTGAATGCTAAAGAGCTTCAACATAATGAAGAATCTACAACAACTAACAGGCAAAACAGCCACTTAGAATCAAAATGGCAGTATCAAATTCACACATAACAATATTAACCCTAAATGTAAATGGACTAAATGCACCAATCAAAAGACACAGACTGGCAAATTGGATAAAAATCCAAAACCCATCAGTGTGCTGTATCCAGGAAACCCATCTCACATGCAAGGATACACAAAGGCTCAAAATAAAGGGATGGAGGAAGATTTACCAAGCTAATGGAAAGCAAAAAAAAGCAGGAGTTGCAATTCTCATCTCTGATAAAATAGACTTTAAAGCAACAAAGATCAAAAGAGATAAAGAAGGCCATTACCTAATGGTAAAAGGATCGATACAACAAGAAGAGCTAACGATCCTAAACATATATGGACCCAACACAGGAGCACCCAGATACATAAGGCAAGTTCTTAATGACTTACAGAAGGACTTAGACTCCCATACAATAATAGTGGGAGACTTTAACACTCCACTGTCAATACTAGACAGATCAACCAGGCAGAAAATCAACAAGGATATCCAGGGCTTGAACTCAGACCTGGAGCAAGCAAACCTGGTGGACATTTACAGAACTCTCCACCCCAAATCCACAGAATACACATTCTTCTCAGCACCACATCACACCTACTCTAAAATTGACCACATAATTGGAAGTAAAGCACTGCTCAACAAATGCAAAACAACTGAAATCATAACAAACAGCCTCTCAGACCATAGTGCAATCAAGTTAGAACTCAGAATTCAGAAACCGACCCAGAACCGCACAGCTTCATGGAAACTGAACAACTGGCTCTTGAATGTTGACTGGGTAAACAACGAAATGAAGGCAGAAATAAAGAAGTTCTTCGAAACCAATGAGAACGAAGACACAACGTGCCAGAACCTCTGGGACACATTTAAAGCAGTCTCTAGAGGAAAGTATATAGCAATAAGTGCCCATATGAGGAGAATGGAGAGATCCAAAATTGACACCCTATCGTCAAAATTGAAAGAGCTAGAGGAGCAAGATCAAAAAAACTCAAAACCCAGCAGAAGACAAGAAATTACTAAGATCAGAGCTGAGCTGAAGGAGATTGAGACACGAAAAACCCTTCAAAAAATCAATAAATCCAAGAGCTGGTTTTTTGAAAAGATCAACAAAATAGACAGACCACTAGCCAGATTGATTAAAAATAAAAGTGAGAACAACCAAATAGATGCAATAAAAAATGATAAAGGGGAAATCACCACAGATTCCACAGAAATTCAAACCATCATCAGAGAATATTACAAACAACTCTATGCACATAAACTAGTAAACCTGGAAGAAATGGATAAATTCCTGTACTCCTGTGTCCTCCCAAGCCTAAACCAGGAGGAAGCTGAAACTATGAATAGACCAATAACAAGGTCTGAAGTTGAGGCAGCAATTAAGAGCCTACCTCACAAAAAAAGCCCAGGTCCAGACGGGTTCACAGCCGAATTCTACCAGACACACAAGGAGGAGCTGGTACCATTCCTTCTAAAACTATTTCAAACAATCCAAAAAGAGGGAATCCTTCCCAAATCATTTTATGAGACCAACATCATCCTGATACCAAAACCCGGCAGAGACCCAACGAGAAAAGAAAACTTCAGGCCAATATCCATGATGAACATAGATGCAAAAATCTTCAATAAAATATTGGCAAGCCGATTGCAACAGCAAATCAAAAAACTTATTCATCATGATCAAGTAGGATTCATCCCAGGGATGCAAGGCTGGTTCAACATACGCAAGTCTATCAACGTAATTCACCACATAAACAGAACCAAAAACAAAAACCACATGATTATCTCAATTGACGCAGAGAAGGCATTTGACAAAATTCAACAGCCCTTTATGCTAAAAACCCTCAATAAACTCGGTATTGATGGAACGTATCTCAAAGTAATAAAAGCTATTTATGACAAACCAACAGCCAATATCATACTGAATGGGCAAAAACTGGAAGCATTCCCTTTGAAATCTGGCACTAGACAAGGATGCCCTCTCTCACCACTCCTATTCAATATAGTACTGGAAGTTCTAGCCAGAGCAATCAGGCAAGAAAAAGAAATAAAGGGTATTCAAATAGGAAAGGTGGAAGCCAAATTGTCTCTATTTGCAGACGACATGATAGTATACCTAGAAGACCCCATCGCCTCAGCCCAAAAACTCCTGAAACTGATAAACAACTTCAGCAAAGTCTCAGGATATAAAATCAATGTGCAAAAATCACAAGCATTCGTCTACACCAATAACAGACTTAAAGAAAGCCAAATCAAGAGCGAACTGCCATTCGCAATTGCTACAAAAAGAATAAAATACCTTGGAATACAACTCACAAGGAACGTAAGGGACCTCTTCAAGGAGAACTACAAACCACTGCTCAACGAAATCAGAGAGGACACAAACAGATGGAGAAACATTCCATGTTCATGGTTAGGAAGAATTAATATCGTGAAAATGGCTATACTGCCCAAAGTAATTTACAGAATCAACGCTATCCCCATCAAGCTACCATTGACTTTCTTCACAGAACTGGAAAAAACCACCATGAACTTCATATGGAACCAAAAGAGAGCCCGCATAGCCAAGTCAAGTCTAAGCAAAAAGAACACAGCGGGGGGCATCACACTACCGGATTTCAAACTATACTACAAGGCTACAGTAATCAAAACAGCATGGTACTGGTACCAAAACAGAGATATAGACCAATGGAACAAAACAGAGGCACCGGAGGCAACACAACATACATACAACTATACAATCTTTGATAAACCTGACAAAAACAAGCAATGGGGCAAGGATTCCATGTTTAACAAATGGTGTTGGGAAAACTGGCTAGCCATGTGCAGAAAGCAGAAACTGGACCCCTTCCTGACACCTTACACTAAAATTAACTCCAGATGGATTAAAGACTTAAACATAAGACCTGGCACCATAAAAACCCTAGAAGGAAATCTAGGCAAAACTATCCAGGACATAGGAGTAGGCAAGGACTTCATGAACAAAACACCAAGAGCATTGGCAACAAAAGCCAAAATAGACAAATGGGACCTAATGAAACTCCACAGCTTCTGCACGGCAAAAGAAACAGTCACTAGAGTGGATCGGCAACCAACAGAATGGGAAAAAATTTTCGCAGTCTACCCATCGGACAAAGGGCTGATATCCAGAATTTACAAACAACTCAAGCAGATTTACAGGAAAAAAACAAACAAGCCCATTCAAAAGTGGGCAAAGGATATGAACAGATACTTTACGAAAGAAGACATATATGAGGCCAACAATCATATGAAAAAATGCTCATTGTCACTGGTCATCAGAGAGATGCAAATCAAAACCACATTGAGATACCATCTCACGCCAGTTAGAATGGCGATCATTAAAAAATCTGGAGACAACAGATGCTGGAGAGGATGTGGAGAAAAAGGAACACTTTTACACTGTTGGTGGGAGTGTAAATTAGTTCAACCATTGTGGAAGACAGTGTGGCGATTCCTCAAGGCCTTAGAAATAGAAATTCCATTTGACCCAGCAATCCCATTACTGGGTATATATCCAAAAGACTATAAATCGTTCTACTATAAGGACACATGTACACGAATGTTCATTGCAGCACTGTTTACAATAGCAAAGACCTGGAATCAACCCAAATGCCCATTGATAATAGACTGGATTGGAAAAATGTGGCACATATACACCATGGAATATTATGCAGCAATCAGAAATGATGAGTTCGTGTCGTTTGTAGGGACATGGATGAATCTGGAAAACATCATCCTCAGCAAACTGACACAAGAACAGAAAATGAAACACCGCATATTCTCACTCATAGGTGGGTGATGAAAAATGAGAACACATGGACACAGGGAGGGGAGTACTAAACACTGGGGTCTATTGGGGGGAAAAGGGGAGGGCCAGTGGGAGGGGGAGGTGGGGAGGGATAGCCTGGGGAGAAATGCCAAATGAGGGTGAAGGGGAGAAGAAAATCAAAGCACACTGCCATGTGTGTACCTACGCAACTGTCTTGCATGCTCTGCTCATGTACCCCAAAACCTATAATCCAATAAAAAATTAAAAAAAAAAAAAAAAAAAGATATCAGCCCACAGGGATAAAGAGACTGGGAAAGGAGACAACAGTAACAAAATATTGGAGTGGAGGGACAAATAGTAACAAGCTTCTATTAACTATCTACTGTTGCTATTAATGTTGCCCAACAAAATATGCCAAAACTTAGTGGCTTAAAATGGCACACATTTATTAACTCTGTTTCTGTAGTCCAGGAATCCAGCTATGCTGAAGTCTCTCGCAGGCGGAAATCATGGTGTTGGCTGAAACTGTAGTTATTACAAGGCTGTTGCAAAGCTTTCAAGTGCACTCACTGGATGTTGACTGGATTCAGTTACTTACAGGGGAATGGGCTTTGGATTTCCTTTCTCCCTGCCTGTTGCCCAGTGGTTGCCCTCAATTCCCTGCCACCTGGTCCTCTTCAACATGGAAGCTTGTTTCATCAAAGTATGCGAGCTGAGAGGCAACGGAGTGAGTCTAGCAGACAGAAGTCAGTAATTCGTTATTTAATCATGGAAAACACATTTTATCATTTTTTCCATACTCCATTTAATAGAAGCACATTACCAGTCCTGCTCACATTCAAGAGGAAGAGATTATACTTACATAAGGGTCAGAATACCAAGAGACAGGATCACTGAGTGCCATCTTCTTTATAAAGTATTTATTGAGATAACTTCAGATTCACAGGCAGTTTGTCAGAAATAATACAGAGAAATCTAGTATATACTCCATTTTCCCACAAAGGTAACATTTTGCACAACTGTAGTATAATATCACAACTCGGATATTGACTGATACTGAATTGATACAGTCCCCCAATCTTATTTATATTGTTCCAGTTTTAATTGTGCTTATTTGTGTGCATGAGTTTATTTCTGTATACTTTTATCACATGTAGGTTCATGTAACCACCACCACAATCAGGGATTTCTACTGTTTAGAGGACTGTATTTGAAAGCTGCATACAACAGTCTACATTGGTTCGTATCCCTCCAACATGCAAAAATACATTAACCTCTCCCAGTGCCCCAGAATTCTCAGCCCATTACAGTGTCAGCTCAAAGTCCAGAATTGTGTCATTTGAATCAAGTCCAGCATTGAATACAGCTTCAAATGCAGTCCCTTTTCATTTATAAGCCTATGCTATAGGATTGAGGACTGAATGTTTGTATCACCATAAATTATATGTGGAAACCTTAAGCCTCAATGCAGTGGTATTTGGAGATGGAACCCTTGAGAAGTAATTAGGTTGTGAGAACAGAACTCCCATGGTTGGATTAGTGCCTTTATAAGAAGAAACAGGACAGAGTTGCTTCCTCTTTCTGCATGCCACTATGTAAGGACATAGAATAAGATAGCCATCCACAAACTCAGAAGATGGCCCACACCAGAGCCCAACATGCAGGTACCCTAATGAACATCCCAGCCTCCAGAACTGTGAGAAATAAATTTCTGTTGTAGATAATTAATAGAAAACCATGTAGTCTGTGGTTTTCTTTTACAGCATCCCTGACTGACTGAGACCCTCAAAGACTCAAGGTTGTGCTTGTGGTTTTCATCTTGGTTTTGCATTTCCCCGCTTTGCATCCATCTCCCTTTCCTGACTTCTGCCCTGTGGACTTCAGCTCTAGCATCAGGCATGAAGAAAACAGCCTTACAGAGACTGCTTAACCAGCTCCCACAGTTGTGCAAGTCCAAGTCTTTGTAACAAATCGTTATATAGTCACACACGCACATTCATAGTAGCTGCTTCTCTGCCTGAACCCTACTGATACATAGCACAGAAAGCTTATCATTAGGCAGCAATGGAAAAAGCTGCAAATCAACCAATATATACCATTTAACCTTAGGATTTGACAAAACAAGTGGCCTATAAACATGGTAATTGGTTGAAAATCTGCTTAAAAAGCTATTAGATTCCTAACTCCTTTTCTACTCTGCATAGCTGGGCAAGTGCTCTCTTTCCCATCTAGAAGGAATTCCAAAGTTTTAATTTTTTAGACTTGAGGCTATCTGTCACAGTTGAGAGCTGGCATACTCTGTGGGAAACATATTTGGGTGAAAGTTAACTTAGTGAAGTTGAGTCATCTTTCTTTACCCATGCTGCAGATGTCAGCCCCCAGGATTATATCTTCTAAGCAGATGAGAAGAGTCTTTTGTGAGGAATATGGCCAACACAGAAGAAGAGACTTAAAGATACTGGCATTGTATAAAATTATCAACAATATTATTGTCATAGATGTGAATTTATTTGCTAGGTCTCAGCAAGCTAAAACAAAGATTTAAGGTGGTTTTAGAACAAGTATACTAATCAAAAAGAGTCTTCCTTTATCTGTGAAAGACTCTTTTCCAAGTGCACATCTGAGAAGCGTTACTGTATGTAGTGCTGAGGGAGAGGGGACTCGACTAGCAACATTTGTCAGTCACATCAGTGCTGGCGATCAGTGAGTGACAGGTATCATCATCACCTGTGCAGCATCATGTCCATTTAGGACAAGAAAAGAAAGTATCTCCAACATGGTGAGTGGTAATTTATCAAACTGATTATCACAGAAAGGGCATAGCCAAAAATTTAAGTTCCAAAAGGATATATGTAAAATGATCAGCGATAAATCTATAGTGTCTTGCAGTTAGTTGTCATTCAGTAAACATTGGCAGAGTGAATAAATGAATATTTTGCTACTTGTTTTTCCCCTTTAGTGCATATTTCTAGATTGCCTTTTACTTATTTCCTTTCCCAGGAACCAGCTTTGCTTAAACTGTAACTACCTCCTGCTAGAGAATTCTGTTTTATATTTATTGCTTTATCTTAGTAGTTGGACAAACTTCTATGCCTTTATTATGTATACTGTCCTGACTAATGTACCTTTCACTTCTATGAATCTTGCAGAGAATTTCTTCATAGTACCCTACCTCTAGAGGAATATGCACAAAGGGGCTGTATTGTCCATGTCGTGAGCGTTTATTGCCCAACAGAATAACCAGCTGTGAGAAGAAAACATAGCCCTAAATCTTGTCATCTGCCCCTTTCATACAGCGCAGCTCTATTTTGCTTTAACTTGGACCTGACACTTTAAACATGTTTAACTTAGCCTGTCTTGCTGACTCATGCATTTTCTTGAGAGAGTTGCAGTTGTCGATATTTCTTTTAAGAAATTTCAGTAAAGAAGAAAAGGAAAACTTCTGATAATTCTAGCATTCCAAAATAACCATGTTAATATTTTGTTATCTTTCCTTCCAGTGTTCTCTGTGCATGTCTGTATATAATATTTTCTGAAAAACATGTACTGAGGTCAAAAGGGCAAAAGTATAAAATATGCTTTCTATGGATTTGCCCTCTTCCAAAAAGGAACATGTATTAAAAAATGTAAATTATATATTTTAGGTACACTTAGTATTTATGAATTTCCAGTATTTGAACATGGGCTTTAATTTTGTTTTTAAAATTTATAACAATATATGCCTATTCAGTTGGCCAAAGCCTGAATATATAGTTTTATGTTAGTCACTATTCTTTGTACCTCTAACTGATTTCCTTCTTTGCCCTAACCATATTGTTGTGATTTCTTTGCTTTGTAACACTACTATCAGCATTTTTTTATTAGTTTTTTTAAATTGCATTTTAGGTTTTGGGGTACATGTGAAGAACATGCAAGATTGTTGCATAGGTACACACATGGCAGCGTGATTTTCTGCCTTCCTCCCCTTCACCTATATCTGGCATTTCTCCCCATGCTATCTCTCCCCAACTCCCCATTTTTATTTCCCTATCTTCACTGTTCTACAAAATAATAATGATTTATGCAAATTAATAGACCCAGTTTGCCTCAATTCTGGCACAGATGCTTGCAAAACTGAGTTATTGACTGGTATAGGATCATTCTAAGTGTTTATTCCCTTAGGTCATTGTTTTTACTTGTGGCACTCTGCATTTTGGTAGGGCAGTTTTTTTGGTAGGTTCTGTTTAGTGCATTGTAGAATGTTTATCATTTCTGGCCTTGTATATTACATTTTTTAGCACCCATCACTTAATGTGACAACCAAATAAGGCTCCCCACACATTTCCACATTTAGTGTGTGTAGGGTGGGAGGGAAGACAATGGCTGGGTAGCTGATGTACTGAAGTCCAGATTTCACGTAAAGGTAGTGTACAAGTGAAAATGTATAATTATCAAAGTGCTGGTTTTGAAATGCAAGAAATTTGGAGACCATAATTTCAGTCACATTGTGTATAGTTTGGGGTCTAAAATCTTCCGAAGTGTCATTGTCATGAATCTTTTCTTGTATCAGTAATATTTTCTTGAAAACAATTGTAATGAATGCATAATAATCCTGTTACAGATTCATAATTAACCCTTTTATTTTGGAGAATTGAATTTTTTCGATTTTTTGCTGTTATAAATAATGTTGCAGTTAACATCTTTATAGATGAAATCTAATTAGATATTTATTAAACTCACAATAAGAAACATGCAAGTATTTTATTTTCTCTATTTTTAATCTCTTTTTATTCCTACTCTAGGTAAAGATGTTCTTAGAGCTATTTGGGGAAGATCAGAATAAAATCAGATCCTTTTATTTCTTGGAAAGGCCTGGGAAGTCTTGTTTACACATGTAACTTCTATGTGTAGGAGATGCCTTTGGTCCTTGCTTGCTTTCATTTTTGCCCACCTCTGATTTCATTTGTAACCAGTGGATAGTTTCTTGCAAATACAGACTAACTTTTCATTGCCAGTGTTTCATCTCAAACCCACACTATACCCAGTCTTTCTGTATCCTGCTCAATGCCTTCTTCAGCAGCATAGGAACTAGGGAGTTTGCTGAGCCTGTGTACCAAGTGCAGCCTGGAATGGCTGTGGTAATGTCTCTTGCTTCCCCACTCTATCTCCCTTCTGCTCCCATATCAGGGAGCTAAGGACAACCCTCAAATGGCAGAATAAATGTTTCAGCCTCTTGTCTTTCAGATGGACAGTTGTGAGTGATATTCTAAGTGTTCCTCATAGGTATTGGCAGGATTCCCCTGTTGTCTATAGCAGTGACCTCAGTAGTTTTCTTACATTAGCTCTTCTTCCTTCCCTGAATCATGCCTCCGTTTCTCTTTCTCCTGCTTTATAAGGTCACCTCCCAGAGAAGTTACTACACCCAAATTCTTGTCTTAGGCTCTGCTTCTGGGGAAATCCAAACTAAGATTCATGTTAGGACATTTTTGTTTACTATTCTTCTTCTTAAATTCATATGATATATTTTAAGCTAACTAAATGGCAAGTGAGAAAGCAGCCTGGTAACAGATTATATAATTAGCAAAGATACAAATCAGTGGGCCAAAGTTAAGTAGGACCTATAGGGGAAATAAAATATCATATGACCTAACTGAAGGTATTATTTTCTAGTAAATACCATAAGTCTTTAAATAGTTAAATAGTCTAAAATGTGCTTTGAAGTAATGGTCTTTTTTGATAGAATCTTTCTTATGACTTACATGCAATAAATAACATTGCCAACATATCAATAAGCTTCTTAGAAGATGCACTTATTACCTTCCATAAATGTGTACACCAAAAATCCCAGTTGGTTTCAAGTTCATTATTGAGCATTCAATCAATCAATCAATCAATCAATCTGTCTGTCTGTCTTCTATTGAGACAGGGTCTTGCTCTGTCACCCAGGCTGGAGTGCAGCAGTATGATCTTGGCTCACTGCAACCTCTGCCTCCCAGGTTCAAGTGATTCTCCTGCCTCAGCCTCCCAGCCTCCCAAGTGGCTGAGATTATAGGTGCCTGCCACCACACCTAGCTAATTTTTTTGTATTTTTAGTAGAGATGGGGTTTCACATGTTGGCTGGGCTGGTCTTGAGCTTCTGCCCTCAGGTGATCCACCCACCTTGGCCTCCCAAAGTGCTGGGGTTACAGGCGTGAGCCACCATGCCCAGCCCATTAAACCTCTTTCTGTGATGTGTTACTCTTCTTGAAACAAAAAAGCTAGGCTGGGTGTGGTGGCTTATGCCTGTAATCCCAGTACTTTGGGAGGCTGAGTTAGGTAGATCATGTAGTCAGGAGTTCAAGGCCAGTCTGGCCAACATAGTGAGACTCTATCTCTACTAAAAATACAAAAATTAGCCAGGCGTGGTGGCACAAACCTGTCGTCCCAGCTACTCTGGAGGCTAAGGCAGAAGAATCGCTTGAACCTAGGAGGCAGAGGTTGCAGTCAGCCAAGATCGTGCCACTGCACTCCAGCCTGGGCGACAAGAGCGAAACTCCGTCTCAAAAAAATGAAAGGAACAAAGCTTTTAGATCATCAATAAGTTAGTCTATAATAGTATTTTGGGGACATGTTGCTTCTTCCTGAGAAGTTACAATAATAATAGTTATAGTAATGGTGATATTGTGGCATATATCACTTTACAGAATACCTGCTCATCTTAAATGATGTGTCAGCCTTGTGAAGTAGGTACTATTGGTACTATTATCCCCATTGTATAGATAAGGACACTGAGGTTGAGAAAAGTTAAGGTACCTATGTCACATAGCTATTGAGAGATAGTTGGATGCTCATCCCCGCCTGCCAAATTGAGCTCTGCCTTTAAACTCTTCATGCCAGTTCCCTATCTCATTAGATAGTTTCTGAGCCATCTAGGGATCAGCCAGATATCCCGGAGGAGAGTGTTGGAGGAACTGCTGAGTGGATTCATGGTCAACTAACAAGGGTTCTGTTCCTTCTCATTTTGCTCACAGGCACAACAAATGCCAGACAGATGCCTTGATTACCTCTAACTCCAATGTAAATTTAAATTCTGCTATCCTAAAATAGAAATTTTCAGAGGGGTGAATCCAGGCACACTAACTTCAGTAAAGGTCAGGAGTGAGGCCTGTCTGTACAAACTGATTTCTTTCTTTATGGCACACTGTGGGCAGGAAATATTTCATCACTGGACAGTACTAATTATGATCAATTACTGTATCAAAATTTTACTCAACTATATCATCGAAGGATTTTAGTTGCCCCCCCCTTGCCCCTAAAATTTATTGTATATGTGCCCTAAAGAGGCATTTATGAAGAAACTTCAAGTAACTTACTAGCTATAACAGGAGAACATAGTAGAATGTAAGTGTTTGCTGAGACCCTCCCAAGTGCTAGGTGTTATAGTCTCATGCATGTGTAAATTGGCATTCAATTTGGGGTTTTTTTTTTTTTTTTTGAGATGGATTCTCACTCTGTCGACTAGGCTGGAGTGCGGTGGCATGATCTTGGCTCACTGCAACCTCTGCCTCCTGGGTTCAAGCAATTCTCCTGCCTTAGCCTCCCAAGTAGCTGGGACTACAGGGCATGTGCCACCACACCCAGATAATTTCTTTTTGTATTTTTAGTAGAGATGGGGTTTCACTGTGTTAGCCAAAATGGTCTTGATCTCCTGACTTTGTGATCTGCCTGCCTTGGCCTCCCAAAGTGCTGGGATTACAGGCGTGAGCCACCAGGCCCGGCCAGCATTCAGTTTTTATCATAACTGACTCTGTGCATTAGTGATTCTATAGCAATAATTGTGTTTTTCTCTTTGTTTTGATGTAAAGAGATTGGCAGATGATTAAAAGTAAAGCGTACTGATTATATTAAGAACACATTGTCATTATGATACTTCATAATTCACAAAGCCTCTTCCTCTAAGCTTTTGAGCAACTCACAGTAGTCAAGAGGCAACTTTTATCCCTACTTTTATAGATTATGTGACTGAAGCTTAGAGAGGCTAAATAACTTACTCAAAGAACAGGAACTTCAACATTCTTCTAAGTATTTTTTTTTTTTTTTGAGATGGAGTCTTGCTCTGTTGCCCAGGCTGGAGTGCAGTGGCATGATCTTGGCTCACTGCAACCTCTGCCTCCCAGATTCAAGTGATTCTTCTGCCTCAGCCCCCCTAGTATCTAGGATTACAGGCTCCCACCACCAGCCCAGCCAATTTTTTACATTTTTTAGTAGAAACAGAGTTTTGCTATGTTGTCCAGGCTTGTGTTGAACTCCTGACCTCGGGTGATCTACCTGCCTTGGCCTCCCAAAGTTCTGGGATTACAGGTGTGAGCCACCAGGCCCAGCCACATTCTTCTAACTTTTAAGCCGCAGTAAATCTTACCAGTTGGATTTTTTTTTTCCTTCAGTGACTATTAATAGACTGAATTGGTTGGAAAGGAAGAATGGATGAAGAGTATCGATTAAGAGACTTTAGAGTTTAGCTGATTCCATAACTGGTATAAATTACACAATTGAAGGCTTCTCTTAGAGTCTAGGTGGTACAAAGAGTTTATATACTCATCCATCATCTTTATCTTGCATATTTGAGAATAAAGGTGATTACCCTAATTATTTCTAATATATCACACAGAAATGTTACAAGATAGATGAAATGAATGCCGAATGACACTTTGAAATGCTTAGAATAAAAAGTATATGAATTTAAGTTGGCAGTATTGAATTCTAATACCCTGAGAGAAAGGAACATAATGTTCTACAGTGGCTGTACACAGAAGAAATAAAGCAAATTTTATCCCTTAAGCTTTTACACTGTAATAAAATAAGGGGCAGAGTATATTAAACAGAGCATTATCATTTTGTACTTGTTCCTGTTTAATGTCAAGTCACAAAATATAATGTGACTACAAGTTATTATCCAGGGATAATTAAATCACAATGAAATGGCTAGTGTACTTGCACCTCTGTTGTTCATCCATAGAAAACATGAAACTTAAAAAATAATGTGGGGATTTTAAAGCTTTTTTTTTTTTTTTCCTTTTGAGATGGAGTCTCACTCTGTCACCCAGGCTCAGGTGCCGAGGCGCAATCTTTGCTCATTGCAACCTCTGTCCCCACTTCGGGTTCAAGCGATTCTCCTGCCTCAGCTCCCAGGTAGCTGGGATTACAGGTACCCACTACCACGCCTGGCTGAGTTTTGTATTTTTAATAGAGATGGTGTTTCACCATGTTGGCCAGGCTGGTCTCCAACTCCTGCCCTCACATGTTCTGCCCACTTCAGTCTCCCAAAGTGCTGGGATTATAGGCATGAGCAACTGTGCCCAGTGAGCATTTTTAATAAATATATGTATATGTTTCTTAATTATAAAAGTACAACATGCTGCTGGTAGAAAGAACTTTCATTGCCTCTTACTTCACACATCCTGTGGCAACCTGTAGTGTATATTTGTTTATTTTAAACAAATAGTTTTTAATAAGAAATAGAAAATCTAATGTTCCTGAAATTTGGGATAAAATATATGAAATAACCAATGATTTATTGGCCAGAAGATTTCAATGGATGGAAGCTAAAAGTTAATCTAGGAAAGATCTTTTGTTTTTCTTCTCTTTGAAGAAAGTAACTAGAAATAGGAAAGATCTTTGGAACTTCAGGATTCTGAAAAGCAATTCTGGACTTCAAGGATGTTTCATTTCTTGTTGAAATTTCAGTTTGATTTAAAATTGAGGATCATCTGAGGCACTTTAAAAACCACTCATCTAGATTGTAATTTTGGTAAAATCTGCTCTAGTCACTTGAAGATTAAATCATGTGTATGCCTCCACGGATGTGCACATAGCACCCCAAACTTAATACATCATAGACCTTATCGCATTGTCCCTGATTTATGATGGCTTTGACTTTATGATGGTGTCAAGCAATGTGCATTTGGTAGAAACTGTACTTTGAATTTTGATCTTTTCCCGGGTTAGCGATATGCAGTACAATACTCTCTCTGATTTTGGGCAGCAGCAGTAAGCCACAGCTCCCAGCCAGCCATAGATCATGCAAGTAAACAACCAATTGTCCCTTGTGTACTATGTGGCTGGTGTTTTCTGGATGTTGTGTTTTGTGCTTTCGCGTCCTGTCATGTCTACAGTATACCCATCTATGCCTCCTGCTTCTGGTGAGAAGAGGAGGAAGGCAATTACTCTTGAGAAGAAACTCAAGATTATTGCCCTGCGTGAAAGTGGCAAGTAAGTAATGGCCATCACACAAGAGTTGGAACTTTCATGATCCATGATATTAACCATGTTAAAGAATAAGAAGTGAATCAGGGAGGCAGTGAAATCATCAGCTGTGGTTAAATCTACTATCATCACGAAGAAAAGAGCCTGGCTTACCAATAATATGGAAAAATTACTTGTCATGTGGATGGAAGACCAGATATAGAAGGGCATACTGCTTAGCTTACTGATGATCCCAGCTAGGGCAAAAAGTGTTTTTCATTGCATTAAAAGAGTGAACAAATGTGCCGATGATCCTATTATACACAAGTGTTTATGGCAAGTCATGGGTGATTCTAGTGCTTCAAAAGGTATCATAATTTTCATAATGTGAAGGTCAGCAGAGAGGTAGCAAATCCTGATACTGAAAGTGTCAAAGCTTTTAGGAAGAGCTGTGTAGGATAATTGTGGATAATACATATTTGCCAGGACAGATATTTAATGTCAATAAAATAAGGTTGCTCTTGAAGCATATACCAGAGCATACATACTATTTTCAAGAACTTAAGGCACTCAGACTGTGTAATGCTGCTTTCGGGTGGAAATGTTGCAGGGTTCAAATTAAAGCTTTTCCTAATTTACAACTCAGGGAACCTGAGAACACTCAAGAATGTGAGCAAGCATTTGTTTCTCATTTATTATCATAATAAGAAAGTCTGGAGGACCTCAGCATTGTTTGAAGATTGGCTTTTGAACTGTGTTTTATTCCACAGAATATTGTAAGCGAAAAACCATTTTATTCAAGATTCTTTCTTTTTTATTTTTAAAGACACAGTCTTCTCTGTCACCGAGGCTGGAGTGCAGTGGTGTGCTCATAGCTCACTGTAACCTCGAATGCCTTGGCTCACATGATCCTTCTGGCACAGTCTCCAAGTAGCTAGGACCACAGGTGCACACCAGCACACTAGACCGATTTTTAAAAAATTTTTTGTAGAAACAAATTCTTACCATGTTGTCCAGGCTGGTCTCAAACTGCAGGCCTCAAGCCAGCCTCCCACCTCAGGTTCCCAGAGCACTAGGATTACCAGCATAAGCCACTGTACCTGACTCCATTCAAGATTCTTCTGATCTTAGACAGTGCTCCAGGGCGCCTACAGCATATAGGTGACATGCATCCTCATGGAAAGTTACGAATTTGCTACCAAACACAACCACACTCACTCACACAGTGGATCAAGATACAATAGCTTCATTCAAAGCATATTATCATGCCAGGCATTTGCTCAGGGTGTTGCAGTGAATGAATCTGGCTGAACACTCCTAGAGTTTTTGAAAAGTTTTAACATTTTAAATGCTATCCAGAATATCACTGGAGCATGAGAAGTCACACAGCAATGTATGAATGGCATTTGGAAAAAAGTTTTGAACACATGTGAACACATTCAAAGGCCTTAAAGATTCTGCTGTTGATGAAATAGTAACAAGATACTAGTGCTTGGAGAATAGCTTGAATTGGACATTGATGAAGAGGATATTTATGAGCTGCTTGGCATTGAATCTGAAGAGATTTCCAATGAGGAGCTGACCAAACTGGAGGAAGAAAGAAGTCGAGAAAGAGGAAGTTTTATCTGAGGCCATGATCAGCAGTGTCATTAAGAAGTTAGAAGAAAGGAATGAATGTCATTATTCATAGGAGCTGACATGCAGTTTAGGTGCTCTTGCTTGCTATAGAGAAATATGTAATGAAAAGGAGAAACAAACTGTATAGTCCAAACCTGATGCAGGCCAGGCTGGTGGCTCATGCCTATAATCCCAGCACTTTGGGAGGCCAAGATGGGTGGATCATTTGAGGTCGGGAGTTCAAGACCAGCCTGAACAACATGGTGAAATTCTGCCTCTACTAAAAGTACAAAATTAGCTGGGTATGGTGGAATGCACCTATAGTCCCAGCTACTCAAGAGGCTGAGGCAAGAAAATCGCTTGAACCCGGGAGGTGGAAGTTGCAGTGAGCAGATTGTGCCACTGCACTCCAGCCTGGGTGAAAGAGCAAGACTCTGTCTCAAAAAAAAAAATTAAAAAAAAAAATTTTTTTTAAATAACGATGTCTTCCTGAAGAACACTATGCCTGCTAAATCGTTGACAAGTATTGATGCCCCATTGCCTTCTCCCAACCACTCTCAAGCGTCATGAGAAGAAAAATTGATGACCCTGTTGCAGTAGCATCCCTATCATCCAGCAATTAATTTTAGTTTAATGCTTCAAACATTCTTCAGGCCCAGTGTGTGTTCATCTGTGTTCACTTAATGGTGAGTACCCATACAGCTATCCTGTTTTTCAATACAGTATTTAATAAGTTACATGAGATATATTCAATACTTTATTATAAAATGGGCCTTGTATTAGAAGATGTTGCCCAACTGTAGGCTAGTATAAACATGCTGAGCACATTTGAGGTAGGCTAGGCTAAGCTATGAAGTTTATTTTAATAGGTTAGGTGCATTTTCAACTTAAGATATTTTCAACTTACAGCGGGTTCATGAAATGAACTCATCATAAGCTAAAGAGCATCATATTACAATTGCAGTCATTCTCTGATCTCGAAGTTTATTTTAATAGGTTAGGTGCATTTTCAACTTACAGCGGGTTCATGAAATGAACTCATCATAAGCTAAAGAGCATCATATTACAATTGCAGTCATTCTCTGATCTCATGGAGTAGAGACTGTATCTTGTTTACTAGTGTATTTCCAGAGTCTAGTATATTATGTAGCAAATACAATGAGTGGTCAGTAAATGGTTTTGGGAGAAAGAGACCAATACAGGGTAAGGTACAGCATCTCATAATTCTCAGGAATGCAGTTTCCATTGTGTATACAGTACTCAGAAAAGTCTTTGTTTAGGTTGTCTTAAATGAAGACAAAAGCTATGAAGAAAAATTTTTGTTAAGGTTGTTGTCTTTTCCTTAATGATTTTTCCAGAATGCGTTGGTCCTCAGTGTTAAAGCCAGAAGGGGTTGAGTTTTAACCTTTTTCTGTCATTGTTTTAATTACAAATGCGTGTCCTAGATTAGGGTTTCTGTTGGCCAGTGTCCTACGTTCTGAGGTAACTCCCTCACATGAAATTTAGGTTCTAAGACTGAGATTAAACTGACTTGTTAGCACTGTTTACACTGAGCACTTGATTCTCTCCTACATAATTTTCTTCTGACTAATTTTACAGTTCTCCCCAATCCCAAATTCCTTCCTGAAATTCTTAGAGGAAATATGTAAAATTTGAAGATTTTCCTGGCAGAGAAAAATTACAAGAAAAAAAGTTCCCATCACAAATTTTCTTCTCCAGTGATTATAAATAAGCCATTTTAAAGAAGAGTGTTAAAGACTTTATAGAAGAGATTTAGTAGATTTAATACTCAAAAATTTAATACTCAGACATTACGGCTGTAGTACATATCTCTATCGCTACACAGATAAGTAGTTATAATTCTGAATACACAGACTCATGAAAAGTCTTTTGAGAATCAGGATTTTTTTTTTTTTTTCGATTAAAAAGAAATCCGGGGCTGGGCGCAGTGGTTCATGCCTGTAATCGTAGCATTTTGGGAGGGTGAGACAGGTGGATCACCTGAGGTCAGGCGTTTGAGACAGGCCTGACCAATGGCGAAACTCTGTCTCTACTAAAGATACAAAAATTAGCTGGGCGTGGTGGTGAACACCTATAATCCCAGCTACTTGGGAGGCTAAGGCAGGAGAATCACTGGAACCCAAGAGGCGGAGGTTGCAGTGAGTCAGAATCATGCCACTGCATTTCAGCCAGGGGAACAGAGCAAGACTCCATCTCAAAAAAAAAAAAAAAAAAAGCATGGATAACCCTTGTGCTTGCAAGACTTTGTTAATACCTTGAGAAACATTTGCTGCAATTTGGCACATTATAATTAAAACAGGCTGATTTTCTTTATTTTAGGACAAAACAAATTTTATTTTGCGATATCTGTTCACTATTAAAGGAAAAATAGAGCGAAGGACAAAGCATAGGAATTAATATGCTAAAATTGCCAGTATTATAAATTAAATTAATGAATAAATTTTTCCATTTGTTTGCTAGGGAGATTTTCAGTTCTAATATACAATTATTTACTACTATTTATAAATTTAGTTATTTGATATTTTCAGAAATTTTCTCAAGATACTATGTTTATGCCCAAAGGAATCCTAATTCTTCACTTCTTTGTGACTGACAAAAGATGACCAGTGTTTGCTGGCATATATCTGGAAGCATTTTGGAAGGAATGACGAGAAGTAATTTAGTTTTTTGTTGTTGAAGAAAATTAAATTAATCACAGTGATTACTTAAGGATAAGGCCATATGATACATGATTTCAGAGAATTGTAAGAATAGGTTTTGCCTCTTAAATGGAATCTGTCAAACAGTTTAGGACATGGAACAGCTTTTTCCTGTGCTCCCATAGCAGTTTTTCATAACTCTATTACAGTGGCTGTCATATTATCTTGTAGCTGTTCATACAGTCATTCCTCTATTCAGCAGATGTTTTCGTGAGTGTCTCCCATGTGTCAGGCATGGTCCTTGGTGCTGCAGATAAAGTTGAGAACACAGTGACAATATCCTGGCTCTCTAGACCAAGCATGGTAGTTCACACCTGTAATCCCAGCACTTTGGGAGGTCAAGGTGGGCAGATCACCTGAGGTCAACAGTTCGAGACCAGCCTGACCAACATGGTGAAACCCTGTCTCTACTAAAAATACAAAAATTACCTGGGCATGATGGTGGGCACCTGTAATCCCAGCTACTCAGGAAACTGAGGCAGAAGAATCACTTGAACCCAGGAGGCAGAGGTTGCAATAAGCTAAGATCAGGCCACTGCACTCCAATCTAGGTGACAGTGAGATTCTGTCTCAAAAAAAAAGGATTCTTGCTCTCTTGAAGCTTTAGTAGGGAGAGGCCAATAAAAAAGAAAACAAATAAATAAGTCATTTTATTTCAGATTGAAATAAGAATTAAGAAGATGTTAGAACAGGAGGGGTATGGGACAAAGAGCCCTGGGGCAGGAGCAACTCTGGGTAGGATGGTCAGGTGTGGCCCTCTTGAGGAGGCAACATTTGAGCAAGTCCTGAATGATGAGGAGTCGGTGGTACAGAGATGTGATGGAAGAGCATCCCAGGCAGAAGAAATGGCCAAATGCAAAGTACACAAGCAGCAATGAAATTATATTCAAGAAGGTATATAAGAAATACATTAAAATGTCAGTGCACATGGAGAGGAAAGAGCAAAGAAAAGAGAGAGAAAGGAGGTAGGCAGAGGCCAGACAAGGCAGAGATTTAATTTTAAGTGGTAATGATGGGATATTGAGTTTGTAGCAAGGGAGTAAAAGAATTTGATTTATGCTTTTAGAAGATCACATTAGCTGTTAAATGGGGAATGATTGCAGAGGGCAAGAGTAGAAGCCAGGAAACCAGTTAGGAGGCAAAGAAGGTAGTCAGGGAGAAAGGGTGATGACTTGGATAAGGGTGGAAATCTTTATTGAAAATAAAAGAACAAATTTGATTGGAGTTTATTTTGAAAGCAGACTTGATAGCACCAGCTGAGGGATTATATATCTGAGAGAAAAACTTGGTTTTTGCCTTGAGCATCTGGGTGTATAGCGGTACCACTTTCTGAGATAGGAAAAAGTAGGTGAAGGGCTGAGTTTGGAGAGAAAATAATTTCTACCCTTCTGCTAAATTGAGATTTTCTTGAGAGAGGGCAAAGTGAGGTTCCGAAAGCTTAAGAACACGGGCACTGGTCCTACAGATAGAACCAGGACTTTGATACAGGCAGTCTGGCTCTGAAGTTTGCACCCTTGCTTGTTTGGCTTCATGGTTAGAATGATAATCGGCTGGAATCTAGGACGAAGGGTATTCAAGTCAAAGGAAGTCATGGCCAAGGGTGTAGAAGCAACCAAGGAGCAAAACATTTGGAGCAGCAGTTTATAGTTAAGAATTATTTTTGGGCCGGGCGCGGTGGCTCACGCCAGTAATCCGAGCACTTTGGGAGGCCGAGGCAGGTGGATCACAAGGTCAAGAGATCGAGACCATCCTGGTCAACATGGTGAAACCCCGTCTCTACTAAAAATACAAAAAATTAGCTGGGCATGGTGGCGCATGCCTGTAATCCCAGCTACTCAGGAGGCTGAGGCATGAGAATTGCCTGAACCCAGGAGGCGGAGGTTGCAGTGAGTCTAGACTGTGCCGTTGCACTCCAGCCCGGGTAACAAGAGCAAAACTCAGTCTCAAAAAAAAAAAAAAAAAAAAAGAATTATTTTTGGGACCTGTTAGATAGGGTCTTAGAGAAATTTAGATTATATTTTCTTCTTCATCTCCCTAAATTAAAATTCAGTCTGTCCTCCTTAGAACTTTTATTTTTTCTTATTTTTTATTTTCTTGAGATGGAGTCTTGCTCTGCCACCCAGGCTGGAGTGCAGTGGTGCAATTGCAGCTCACTGCAACTTCTGCATTGTGGGTTTAAGCAATTCTTCTGCCTTGGCCTTCCTAGAACTTTTAAGAGCTTAAGTTTGAGCTTTTCTTCAGCCTAGACTGTTTATTAGAAATTTGATTTGAGGAATATGAAAATATAGGAATAAAAACCAGTGTTTTTTCTATTCTCTTACTCAACAACAATCAACACAGAAGGTTCCTGTGACCTCTAGTCACCAAGAATTGCATGGAGATTTCTCCCACCAGTAATCAGCCAGTTAATTCTGCAGTGGATACCAGCTGGGCATGCTCCAATTCAATTCTGACACCATATACCTGGAGATAGCTTCCCAAGTTAATCTCAAGACCCTAGTTGTTTTTCCTGTGCTTCTGACTGACTATAAATCAGGGTTCCTACTGTCTTCTCCTTTGGTTTATTAATTTACTTGAGTGGTTCACCAAACTCAAGGAAACACTTTACTTACATCTACTGATTTATTATAAAGGATATTACAAAGGATACAGATGGAGAGATGCATAGGGCAAAGCATGTGGGAAGAATGTGGCACTTTCGTCTCCTCTCTGGAGGTGCTACCCACCAGGAGCATCTATGTGTTCAACTACCTGGAGGCTCTCCAAACACAGTCGTTTCGGATTTTTAGGGAAGCTTTTTTATGTAGGCATGATTCATTAAACCTTTGGCCGCTGGTGATCAACTTAGCCTTAAGCCTCTCCCCCACTTCCTTGAGATTGAGTGCTGGGGCTAAAAGTCCCAGCCCTCCAGTCCTGCCTTGGTCCTTCTAGTGAGTAGCCCCTGTCCTGAAGCTACCTAGGAGTTGGCAGCGATTAGTCAACACATTATAGCATATAGAAAGACACTTATCACTTCCAAGATTCCAAGGATTTTAAGAGCTCCTGCCAGGAAACGGGGATGTAGACCAAATGTATATTTCACAGTATCACAGGAAACATAGCTGCTTTTTTTCTTTGTATCAGATTTAAAAAGACCCCTTGCTGGGTGTGGTGGCTTGTGCCTATAATCCCAGCTACTTGGGAGGCTGAAGTGGGAGCATCACTTGAGGCAGGAATTCAGGACTAGCCTTGTCAAAATAGTGAGGCCCTGTCTCTGAAAAAGTAAAATAAAGAACAATCAGCCAGGTATCCTGGTGCAAGCCTGTAGTCCCAGATACTTGGGAGGCTGAAGTGAGAGGATCGCTTGAACTCAGGAGTTCAAGGCTGCAGTGAGCTATGATCGTACCTCTACATTATAATCTTGGTGACATTGTGAGACCCTGTCTCTAAAAAATTTTTTTTTCTTAATTATCTAATTGTTTTTTTCTTGGGAGTTTTTTTTTTTTTAGTCAGATAATATAAGTGAGATGATACATAAATGATTTTGGCTGCAAAATTGTCTTTTTAATCTTGCATTAAATGTACTGCGTTTTCTGAACTTCCTATTATACAAGCTGACTCATTATTTGAAGAGTTCCTGAGCTTCACCATTTCACAGACTTCACAACATACAGAATTCCTTTTGATTCTTTATATGATAGTTTCTTCTCTTTTTCACCTTTTCTGCCTAGATAATTAATTTCTGGACGGAAGTCAGTGGCAACTCAGATGGGATCAAGCCAGTATAATTTGCCATAGAAGATAATCTTTCAGAGGAAGCAAGTTATATAAAAAATTTCTGCTCAGTTAGAAACTGAGTATGCACCCAGTCTTTACAGTTCTGTTTGTTGTGATGTTTAACGCCACAGTACACACTGGCACTTGATTTATGGCTTTTGATGTCAAAACATTTCTAGTTTATGAGCTTTACCCATCTCTTATGCTTTGTGACTCTAGAAATCTGTTTTTCAACTATCACACTTCTTTTTTTCTCTGCAACTAGATAACTGGATAGGAATGTGAAACTCTTTCACATACCTCTTTTGTTATTCAGAAAATGTTACATAATAAAGTGAAATTGAGTGCCTCTGGCATGTGTACTAACTGTAGTAGTAAATATTAAATATCATATGCTTTGGACTCAATACATGCTTGCAGGATTTTTCTTTAAAAAATGCAGTGCAAAGTACAGTAAGAAAAAAAAGAGGAAGTATAGTTTCAGGTAAGTGCCAGTTATTAATTTATCATCTGTCAAATCTATGGTTCTTTACCCTGCTTTGTGATACTGGAGTTGGACTTTGTAAACATTTCTCCTTTGCCAGCAGTGCAGCTTTAGGCTTTGTCAGTACAGGACCTGGGGAGACAATGCATGATGATGACAGTAGGATGGTACTGTCCTTCCAGTTCTGGTTCACCTTCCTTTATTCAGCCCAGGGGTCCTCACAGATCAGCCGAAGCGGCACTCTCAGACCTTTCTCTCCCCACTTGCCAGCTGTTTCTGAGGTAGCTCCAGCCTGGTCTTCTCTTACCAAGAGGGCCGGTTCTAGAAAACAGGTTGGTCCCATTTACATGGCTGACAAACCACAGGCCCCTTTCATAGCCCAGCTCTGGCTCTTTAGTGCCTGTGCTTGTGTATTTCTCATGTAGCCAATAACCACACCCTCTTTGAAGAGGTCCAAATCTTAGCCTTAGATAAATGTTATTAAAGAGCACTAAAATCCAAAGAACTCAATTGAAGTAATACCTCCCTCCATTATTGAGACTTATTTAGAGTAGAGGTCAGTGTACTTTTTTCTGTGAAGGGCCAGATAGTAAATATTTTAGGTTTTCTGACCGCATATGGTATCTATTTTGTATTCTTTTTTTTAAACAATGTTTTGTAAAGGTAAAAAAAGTCTTAGCTCATGGGCCATGGTTTGCTGACCCGTGGTTCAGTGTATGAATAAAGTAAAATCTTCTTTCAACTAGAGATATCTAATCTAAAATGGAAGTCTGAATTTTAGACTTAAGCAACAGTAATAATGTATTAGCTCCTACAGTTTCTATGGGGCAGGAGTTTGGGAGCAGATTGCCCAGGCACTTCCAGCTTATGTTTTGAATGAGGTTAAAGTGTTGATGATTTTTTAGTTGTTTTCAAATTTTTTATCCCTTTTATGTCTTCTGTCATTACCAATGTTTATATCAACCCTATCTTGATAGGTGTGAGGGTAGAATGGCCAAGTGCATGTCAAGCCCTAAGGCTGATAATGTCAAAACAATGACTATGAAGCTACAGTACAGGCAAGAAGGTATGAGGTCAGAAAGGAGAGATGTAAGGAGGTGTTGTATGCTAGAAATACACATTGTATTATAGGAGGGGATACGGAATGAAAGGTGTGACTATAAATTTACAACATTAGAAGCGACAGAAGTGAAGAAATAGCTATTAAAAACATTTAAACCATTCCAGTTTTCAGATGAAGTCTTTTGTATGTATTTGAATAGAACATATTA
Organism: Callithrix jacchus; assembly: GCF_049354715.1. Classification (NCBI taxonomy): domain Eukaryota; kingdom Metazoa; phylum Chordata; class Mammalia; order Primates; family Cebidae; genus Callithrix; species Callithrix jacchus. Next base: position 87,658,647 of record NC_133504.1, on the reverse strand, counting down.
TTTTATAATGAATTTTTAAATAAAACTATAACTGCATCACTAAATGTGCCTGAAGTAGAATAAATGTAAAGCATTTTAAGTGTTGATTTGCACGACTTGAATAGAGTTGCCAACTGTGCTACCCCATGTGGCTCTCAGCCTTCTATCATCTCAGACACCCAGGCATCAAAGCAAAAAAGACAACTTTGTTAGCACCATCTGGCTAGACTGCCATGTAGATTCTCTTCCTTTGAGACCATGCTTGACAATAATTGGCTTAGGTTAGGAGGAAAAAAGTTGGTATATGTTCTTATCTAAGAGACACCCCTCAATATACAGTTTTCCTTCCTAAATTATTTCTTTCTCTGGGACTCTATTATACTTTATTCTCGTTATTATCACACTTATTTTCATTTTATTATTTCTGTCCTAACTCTGTTATTATAAAGAAATCTCAGGTGGGCGTAGTGCCTTATGCCTGTAATCCCAGCACTTTGGGAGGCCAAGTTGTGTGGATCACCTGAGGTCAGGAATTTGAGACTAGTCTGGTGAAGCCCTGCTTCTACTAAAAAAAATATAAAAATTAGCTGGATGTGGTGGCGGGCGCCTGTAGTCCCAGCTACTTAAGAGGCTGAGGCATGAGAATCGCTTGTGCTTGGGAGGTGGAGGTTGCAGTGAGCCAAGCTCATGCCACTACACTCCAGCCTGGGCAACAGAGCGAGACCCTGTCTTAAAAGAGAAAGAAAGATCACCAAGGAGAATTTAAATCTCAGTTCAGAGATCCAATCCAGATTAGCTGAGAATCTTGAAGAATAACATTCACACAGAAAATGTATAGTCTGTAAGTTTATTGAGTGATCATGCCATGCAGTTAGAATCCAGGAAAAAACAGAATGCTATCAGCATCTTAGAAGTATCTCCATGTTCCCATTTTAGCCACTACCTAAGCCCTGCAGTGTTACCACCATCCTGACTTCCAACACAGTAGATTACTGTTGCCGATTCTTCAAATTTATAAGAATAGAATCTCACAACATACAGTCTTTTGTGTCTTTTTGCTTAACTTTATGTTTGTGAGATTCATCCATGTTGTTGCATTGCTATCGTATTCCATCTGATGAAGATGCTCTAAACCTTATGTTTGACTTTTAAGAACATATGCAGTTTATTCATTGTGTGGAAGGAGTTACTAAGAAATTATTTTAGGCCGGGCATGGTGGCTCACACCTATAATCCCAGCACTTTGGGAGGCCGAGGCAGGCAGATCACGAGGTCAAGAGATCAAGACCATCCTGGCTAACATGGTGAAACCCTGTCTCTTCTAAAAATACAAAAAATTAGCTGGGCATGGTGACATGTGCCTGTAGTCCCAACTACTCAGGAGGCTGAGGCAGGAGAATTGCTTGAACCTGGGAGGTGGAGGTTGCAGTGAGCCGAGATCACGCCACTGCACTCCAGCCTGGGCAACAGAATAATAAGACTCTGTCTCCAAAAAAAAAAAAAAGAAAGAAATTATTTCAGGCATATAGAAAGGAAAAGCGGTCCTTAGAAAGTTTTTATTTTAAAATAGCTCTTTTTTTCTTTTTCTTTTTTAAATATACTTTTAAGTTCTGGGATACATGTGCAGAATGTTCAGGTTACATAGGTATACATGTGCCATGGTGGTTTGCTGCACACATCAACTTATCATCTAAATTAAGTATTTCTCCAAATGCTATCCTTCCCTGAGCCCGCCACCCCCTCAACAGGCCCAAGTATGTGATGTTCCCCTCCCTGTGTCCATGTGTTCTCATTGTTCAACTCCCACTTATGACTGAGAACATGTGGTATTTGATTTTCTGTGCCTGTCTTAGTTTGAGAATGATGGTTTCCAGTTTCATATCCCTGAAAAGGACATGAACTCACCTTTTTTTTATAGCTGCATAGTATTCCATGGTGTATATGTGCAACATTTTCTTTATCCAGTCTATCATTGATGGGCATTTGGGTTAGTTCCAAGTCTTTGCTATTGTGAACCGTACTGCAATAAATGTATGTGTATATGTGTCTTTATAGTAGAATGATTTATAATTCTTTGGTATATACCCAGCACTTAGAGCCAGGCCAACAACTTTTAATATGCAAATGCTGGCCATTAGAAACTGGCTCTACCCAAACGTAGCAATTCCCGCAGCCTTCTTGCCCTTGCCCTACATGTTCCTAGCAACATGGCTGCCCCTGCATATCCCCACATGTGTAAAACATCATGGCACCCTGCATTTTAAAAGGCTAGAGTGGAAGGGCCAGCTTCTTCACAGGCTATGTAAATGACTTGCCCTGTGCCTTATGCAAATCAGATGCCGTCTCCTCCAGCTTCTGTATATGTCTGACTAGTTTCCACCTCATTTGGGGTTTCCTCTTTTGGCTTTGGAGCCTCCCTCCCTCTGTCTTTGTACAGGGAGCTTCTTCCTTCTTTATTCTCCCATCCTTCTTGCCTATTAAATTCTCTGCTCCTTAAAACCACTCCACGTGTGTCCGTGTTGTTTCATCTAATACAGTGTGAAATAAAAGCCTGGTGTTCCTGCACTCAGATCACCTGAGGTCAGGAGTTTGAGACCAGCCTGGCCAACATGACAAAACACCATCTCTACTAAAAATACAAAAATTAGCCCGGTATGGTGGCACATGCCTGTAATCCCAGCCACTTGGGAGGCTGAAGCAGGAGACTCATTTGAATGTGGGAGGTGGAGGTTGCAGTGAGCCAAGATTGTGCCACTGCACTCCAGCCTGGGAGACAGAATAAGACTCCATCTCAAAAAAACCACAAAAAAATGTTTCAAGGAGAGAGAGTGATCAAAAGTGGTGATTGCTTCTAGATCAAATGAAAACAGCTTTCATTTGATCTAGAGACCAGTAGGCCACTAGCCTTCTGAGAGTAATGTTAGTGAAATGATGAGACAGAAGTCAGATTGCAGTGGGTAAGGAATGTGTGAAAGATGAAGAAATAGAGATAATAAATGTCACCAACCCATTCAAGTCATTTAGCTACAGAAGGAAAAGGAAGCAGGCATAGAGAAAAGGCAGTCAGAAGGCAGGAAGAGCTTGAGCAGGCTTACCTGCTGATGAGGAAGATGCAGCTGAGAAAGATGTTCAGTAAAGTCAAGTCTTTAGAAAGGGATATGATCCTGAGTTGAGGGGAAATGTGTCAGCCTTATGGGGACACAGGAAGACTTCTTCCATTGTAACCATAAGGGAGCAGGGAAAAATGGCTGGTTTGATGGCTAAAGTTTGAAAGAGGCTATAGTCACTCAACACATTCTAGGTGTTCAGTAAAATTAGCTGCATTAGGTGGGCGCGGTGGCTCATGCCTTTAATTCTAGCATTTTGGGAGGCCGAGGTGGGCAGATCACCTGATGTCAGGAGTTTGAGATCAGCCTGACAAACACGGAGAAACCCTGTCTCTACTAAAAATACAAAATTAGCCGGGCATGGTGGTGCCTGCCTGTAATCCCAGCTACTTGGGAGGCTGAGGCAGAATTGCTTGAATCTGGGAGGTGGAGGTTGTAGTGAGCCGAGATCTCACCACTGCACTACAGCCTGGGCAACAAGAGCAAAACTCCATCTCAAAAAAAAAAAAAAAAAAAAAGCTGAAATAAGTGATGACTAAATGACTTTATATAGGTATCTATCCAGAGAAAAATAAGTCATTATATGAAAAAGATACTTGCACATGCATGTTTATCACAGCAGAATTTGCAATTGCAAAAATATGGAACCAGCCCAAATGCCCATCAATCAACAAGTGAATAAAGAAAATGTGTGTGTGTAGAGACACACACACTGTGGAATACTACTCAGCCATAAAAAGGAATGAAATAATGGCATTTGCAACAACCTGGATGGAATTGTAGACTACTATTCTAAGAGAGTAACTCAGGAATGGAAAACCAAACATTATATGTTCTCACTCATAAGTGGGAGCTAAGCTATGAATACACAAAGGCATAAGAATAATACCATGGACTTTGGAGATTCAGGGGAAAAGGGTGGGAGGTGAGTGAAAGAATATATACTATACATTGGGTATAGGGCTGCTTGGGTAATGAGTGCACCAAAATTTCAGAAATCACCACTGAAGAACTAATTCATGTAACCAAATACCACCTGTTCCCCAAAACCCACTAAAATTAATGTAAGTAAATTTTAAAAATGTTTAAAATGACTATTTGGTTCCAGACCACTGCAATCAAGTATTGCAATAAAATGAGTCACAACATTTTTTTTGGCTTCCTAGTGCGTATTAAAGTTACATTTACAGGCGCGGCCCAGTGGCTCACACCTGTAATCCCAGCACTTTGGGAGGCCAAGGCAAGGGGATCACTTGAGCCCATGTGGGCAACATGATGAAACCCCATGTCTACAAAAAATACAAATATTAGCTGGACATGGTGGCACATGCCTGTAGTTCCAGTTACTAGGGAGGCTGAGGTAGGAGGATCACTTGAGCCCAGGAGGTTGAGGCTGTAGTGAACGGAGATCATGCCACTGCACTCTAGCCTGGGCAACGGAGCAAAACTTTGTCTCAAAAAAGTTACATTTATGGCCAAACATGGTGGCTCACGCCTGTAATCTCAGCACTTTGAGAGACTGAGGCAGGTGGATCACGAGGTCAGGAGTTCAAGACCAGACTGGCTAACATGATGAAACCCCATCTTGACTAAAATACAAAAATTAGCTGGGCATGGTGGCTCCTGCCTGTAATCCCAGCTACTTGGGAGGCTGATGTAGGAGAATTGCTTGAACCGGACCTGGGAGGTGGAGGTTGCAGTGTGTCAAGATGGTACCACTGCACTCCAGCCTGGGCTACAGAGCAAAACTCCATCTCAAAAAAAAAAAAAAAAGTACACATACATTAAGATACTTTATTGCTAAAAATGCTAATAATCATCTGAGCCTTCATCAAGGCCTAATCTTTTTGCTACTAGAGGGTGTTGCCTCAGTGCTGATGGCTGATGACTGATCAGGACAGCAGTTGCTGAAAGTCGGAGTGGCTGTGGCAATTCCTTAAAATAAGGGAACCATGAAATTTGCTGCATCAGTCAACTATTTCCTTTCATAATGGATTCTCTGTAGCATATGATACTGTTTGATAACATTTTACCCATAGAAGAACTTCTTTCAAAATTGGAGTCAGTCTCTCCAAACCCTGCCACTGCTTTATCCACTAAATTCATTCTAAATCCTTTATTATTATTTCAGTGAAATTTACAGCATTGTCACCAAGAGTAGATTCCATCTTGGGAAACCACGTTCGTTGCTCATCCCTGTGAAGCAACCCCTCATCTTCTGGATAACTTGCTCCAACTTCTACATCAGCACTTGCTGCTTCACCTTGCACTTTTTTGTAATAGAGATGGCCTCTGTCCTTAAACCTCATAAACCTACCTCTACTAGCTTTCAACTTTTTTTCTGCAGTTCTGTCTCCCCTCTCTCAGACTTTACAAATTGAAGAGAGTTAGGGCCTTGGTTTGGCTTAGGCTTTGGATTAAGGGAATGCTGTGGCTGGTTTGATATCCAGATCACTAAGAATTTCTCCATATTAGCTATAAGGCTGTTTCACTTTCTAATCATTCATGTGTTCATTGGAGTAGCACATTTAATTTTCTTTAAGAATTTCTCCTTTGTATTTACTACCTGGTTAACTGGTACAAGAGGTCTAGCTTTCAGCCTATCTCAGTTTTTGACATGCCTTCCTCACTAAGCTTAATTATTTCTAGATTTTGATTTAAAGTAAGATATACGCCACTCTTCCTTTCCCTTGAACACCTAAGGACCATTGTAGGCTTATGAGTTGGCTTAATTTCAAGATGATTGTTCTCAGGGAATAGGGAGGCCCCAGAAGAGGGAGGTGGGAAGGGGGAGGTTGGCAGAGCAGTTAGAACACATACAATGTTAATTAAGTTCCTCATCCTGTAGGGGCATGTTCCCTAGTGCCCCAAAACAATTACAGTAGTAACATCAAAGATCACAGATCACCATAACAGGAATAATAGTAATGAAAAAGTTTCAAATACTGTGAGGATTACTAAGATGTAACATAGAAACAAAGTGAGCACATGCTATAAGAAAAAACAGTGCTTATAGACTTGCTTATAAGCGGCGTTGCCAAAGCCCTTCAATTTGTACAAAAGGCAATATTTGTGAAGTGTGATGAAGCACAATAAAATGAGGTATGCCTGTATTTTTAGGCATTATATACTACCATTTCGTTTATCAGTTATCTGTGTATCCAAATCTCCTGTGAAGGAATCTTCTGCATTCCGTATTCACTACAACAGAGTGCATAGTGACTTAGAATTCTGTGCTTTAGAAATTCAGATGTGTTATCTTCATGTAGTTCCCATTTGTTTCCCAGTTTGGAATTACTACCTTCATCATGCAAAAATATTCAAGTACTTCAGCTTTATATAAAAGTTGTGACTATAAATATATGTATTCATTTAAATAGTGTGTGTATGTATACCAGATTATATGATCTAGATGCATATCTGAGGAAATATTATCTTTGGTTCAGGAAAATAGATAATTGTCTTGATTTCACAAAATAGTGTGACTGCATTTTTGGAGTTGTTTATAGATCTTGAAACGAATTATTTTGAAGATCTTTAATGGTGATAAGAATTTATCTTTTCAAGGGGAATTTGATAATTTTGAACAAGCAAATATTGAGAACCAAGTCTGTTGCTTTTTCTTACCCAGTTTTCAGCTTGTGTCTTAAATCTTTTTAAAGTAAATTACATGATCTAATGATACCTGTGGAATACGACTGAGTGAGCCCTGAAACAGCAAGAATAATGGAGTTCTCGCTCATGGATATGGAAAGGGCAAATTGTAGCACCATAATATTTTCGAAAGCTTCACACTGAGATGAGTGTCAGATGTGGTGCTTTTGTAGCAGGGTAATTAAAGTTGTCCTTAAAAGACTTATATTTAGAAGTATGTTGTTTTTATTTATTTTTCTGTATCAGTGTATTAGCTGTTGCTTTTCAACTAAGAAATCTAAACTGCTACCCTCTGATTTATAGTCATTATGCAAATTATGCTAATCCCTGCTGTTGTCCATTATATGTCAGTATTTTTTCTTCACTCCAGGTTAGAAATTGTTTTCCTTTTGAAATCAGGCTGCTGCATCTTTTTTATTTTCTGCTTGAGCTCAACTTCTTTTTAGGCTATACTTTCTACCTCTTGATGCTTGACATTTTTCTAATGCTTTTAGAATACGAGGTTGGATCACAAAAAGCTGCTATTTCTATCTTAAAGAGATGAAGACTGACATTTTTTTTTTAGCTGAATGTTCTTTTTGTCACACTCCCTGACATACTGATTTTTGGTTAAATGGTATGTGGTAGAGTTATTGATATACAGTACTCTCAGCTAGATTTTAATGTAGAAAACAACTTAACATTTTGTAACATCCAAGAGAAATAGTATTATTCAAATTTTAATAGGTCAGATTTGTTGTTTAATTTTTTTATTTTGTTTTTGAGATGGAATCTCACTCTGTCTCCCAGGCTGGAGTACAATGGCTACAATGGCACAGTCTCGGCTCATTGCAACCTCTGCCTCCCGGATTCAAGGGATTCTCCTGCCTCAGGCTCCTCCTGAGTAGCTGGGATTACAGGCATGCACCACCATACCACCCAGCTAACTTTTATATTTTTAGTAGAGACGGGGTTTCACCATGTTGGCCAGGCTGGTCTCCAACTCCTGACCTCAAGTGATCCACCGGCCTCAGCTTCCCAAAGTGCTGGGATTATAGGCATGAGCCACCACACTTATACTTATTTTACTTTTTTATTTTTATTTATTTTTTTGAGACAGAGGTTCAGTCTTGTTGCCCAGGCTAGAGTGCAATGATGCAGTCTCAGCTCACTGCAACCTCCACCTCCCACAAGCAATTCTCCTGCCTCAGACACCTGAGTAGCTGGGATTATAGGCATACACCACCATGTCCAGCTAATTTTGTATTTTTAGTAGAGATTGGGTTTCACCATGTTTGCCAGGCTGGTCTTGAACTCCTGACCTCAGGTGATCCGCCCACCTTGGCCTCCTAGAGTGCTGGGATTACAAGCATGAACCACCGTGACTGGCCCAGATTTATTTTATAAGTAACTGATGCTTGCTTTTAAGCCATTCAATCTGTGATACATTGTTATGGCAGTCCTAGCAAACAATTACAAACACTAAAGGTGTAAAACACATTGGTAAATAAACTATTGACTGTAAGACTTGCTTAGGGAAAATGTTAAACAAGATTTGGGGGAGCCTCTCTGAACCTATTCTGGTTTGGAGGCTGCCCGATTAACAAACATTAGGTATATTATATTCAGTGGATTATTAGAATATGTGAAGGTCTTTGTCATGTTAGGTAGAGGGGCAAAGATGAAAAATCAAGGCTTTGTTAGAAAAGTTACAGTTAAATATGTGTGTATGTTAGTATAGTTTAGTCAATAGAGTATGTGTATACTTTCTAAAGTGGTAGAAAATAAATAGGACAAACTTCTTCCAGGAAAGTAGTAAAAGGAGCAAAAAACTGTAAGACAGAAAATGAAATAAAAACATGAAGGAGATAAATGTAATAAAAGTCATTGTGGCCTGTTGGTCTTTAGTCCAGTTCTCTTGCACTTGGAGGAGGCAAGGCTATGCATCCGAGGCCAGCCTGGGCAGCATTAAAACCTCTCATCCATTAAAAAAAAATTAATGTGGAGAACTTGGAAAATAGAGAAGACAGAAAACAAGCAGCCACAATCCCACTAACTCTGAGTTTTTATGCCAATCTTTCTATAGATGGATATGCTCACATTGTTATAGTCAACTAAGAGCTGATTACTAATATTTTCTAAACATTTATCCATCTCATTAAAAACTTTTCATAAGCAAAATAATTTAAATAACTCTATCACATCTTGTCCTATGGATATAACAGAATTTACTGTTTACCTGTTTTGGGGCATTGCCATCTTATATACTATTTCCAATTTCATTTTTCCTCATTAGAAAGGAATACATTCTAATTTTAGAAAATGTGTAAATCACAGGCATGCAAAAAGGAGAAAATAAATCAATGATGGTGTCATCTAACAGTTAACATTGATGTATACTTTCCAGTTTATTTTCTATGCATTGTATGCAGTTTTTCACCGTTACACCCAAATTGCTTCTAAACATCTTTGTACATAAATCTTTGTTTGCACTTTTATTTCTTTAGGATAAATTGTGGAATGGTGGGATCATAACATATGAATAGCTTTAGGATCCTGATAATGTGTTACAAAACTTTTTCATGTTGTTTTTCTCAACATAATCCCAGGTTAGTAGTAGTCCGAACCCAAATAACCAAATCTTTATGAGGTTTGGAATCAAACAATAACACACACTTCAGCATTCCTGGAGCAAAAAGCCTCCCTCTTGATACTCAACTCCCACACATGTCTAACAGATGTCTTCGGAGAAGATCCAAGATGGCCCCTTTAGGAGCAGCTCAGGATTCCAGCTCCCAGTGAAAGTGCAGAGGGTGAGTGGACGCTGCATTTCCAGACGGATCTTTATTGACCACAGACCAGGAGATTCCTAGGTGGAGGAGCCCTACAGGTCGACAGCACGGCTGTTTTGGCTAGCACGACTGTTTTAGCCGGCATGGCTGTTTTGCCGGCCCTGTGGCATGGCAGCTCTCCATACAAAATACACTGGTCTGGTTGCCCTTTTAAGCTGGCCAGGAGATTCCTGGGTAGCACTGTTCTTTCAGCCGGTGCAGTGGGTCGCCACATGGGAAATTACACAGATCCCCGCACCCTTTCAGCAGGCGACTGGAACACCTAGAAGAGTGTCAACCATTCAACTTAAAAAAAAAAAAAAGGCTCTGAGGCAGGGAGCCAGGTGATCAGGCTTGGCGGGTCCCACCCCCACAAAAACAAACAAAAACAACAGCAACTGGAAACGCTCTGGGTTGAGAGTTTCACGGCAAGTACAGCTGAACCCAGGATGGTGCAGCTCGGTGGGGGAGGGGCGTCCACCATTACCGAGGCACTCCACCCCTACGGAGGTAGTCTGCCATTGCTGAGGTAGCTTCCCGTTGCCAAGGCAACCCGCCAAAACAGAGAGAGTCTGCCATTACAGAGGCAGGCCACCATTGCCGAGGCAGTTCTAACCACACCCATATAAACAGGACTACAGGGAAGCTCAATGGCAGCAGGATAGAGTTCAGCAAAGCCTCTGCAGGCAGACAGTGACTACGCTGCCTCCTTGTTGGGCAGGACAGCCCTGAAAAAAAAAAAAGGCAGCAGCACAACGGACACTCATAAATAAAGCCCTAACTCCCTGGGACAGAGCACCTGGGAAAAAAAAAGGTGGTTTATGAGTTCTGTTGCAGCAGACTTAAACGTGCCTGCCTAGCAGCTCTGAAAGAACAAGAGAGCTCACAGCTTAACACTTGAGCTCCTACAAAGCACAGACTGTCTCCTCAAGCAGCTCCCTGAACCCCATATATCCAAAGAGTCACCTCACAAAAGACTGATCAGACTGACATTTGGCAGGCATCATTCTTAGACAAAGATAGCAGAAGAAGAAACTGGTAGCAACCCTTACTGTTCTGCAGCTGCAGGTGATCCCCAGGCAAGCAGGGCCTGGAGTGGACCTCAGCAGTCCTACAGCAAAGGGGCCAGACTGTTAGAAGAAAAACTAAGAAACAGAAATAAATTCATCATCAACAACCTGGACGTCCACTCAGAGACCCAATCTGAAAATCAGCAACTACACAGACGACAGGGGGTAAATCCACAAAGATGGGAAGAAACTAGTTCAAAAAGGAGGAAAACACCCGAAACCAGAACACCTCTCCTCCTACAAGGGATCACAACTCCTCATCAGCAAGGGAACAAAGCAGGATGGACAATGAGTGTGATGAAATGACAGAATCAGAATTCAGAAGGCAGGTAATGAGAAACTTCTGTGAGCTAAAAGAACATGTTCTAACTCAATGCAAAGAAACTAAGAACCTTGAAAAAAGGTTTGAGGAAATGATAACAAGAATGGACAACTTAGAGGAGGAATATGAGTGCATTGAAGGAGCTGAAAAACACAACACGAGAACTTCGCGAAGAATGCACAAGTTTCAACAGCCGAATTGACCAAGCAGAAGAAAGGATATCAGAAGTTGAAGATAACTCAATGAAATAAAATGAGACGGCAAGATTAGAGAAAAAAGCACAAAAAGGAATGAACAAACTCTCCAAGAAATGTGGGAATATGTGAAGAGACCTAATCTACGTTTGATAGGTGTACCTGAATGTGACAAAGAGAATGAATCTAAGCTGGAAAATACTCTTCAACATATTATCCAGGAAAACTTCTCCAACCTAGCAAGGGAGGCCAATATTCAAGTCCAGGAAATACAGAGAACAACACAAAGATATTCCTCAAGCAGAGCAACCCCAAGGCATGTAATCGTCAGATTCACCAGGGTTGAAATGGAGGAGAAAATGCTAAGGGTAGCCAGAGAGAAAGGTCGGGTTACCCACAAAGGGAAGCCCATCAGACTCACAGCAGATCTCTCGGCAGAAACCCTGCAAGCCAGAAGAGAGTGGGGACCAATATTCAACAACCTTAAAGAAAAGAACTTTCAACCCAGAATTTCATATCCAGCCAAACTGAGCTTCATAAGTGAAGGAAAAATAAAATCCTTTGCAAACAACCAAGTACTCAGAGATTTTGTCATCACCAGGCCTGCTTTACAAGAGCTCCTGAAAGAGGCACTACACATAGAAAGGAACAACCAGTACCAGCCACTCCAAAAACATACCAAATGCTAAAGAGCATCAACAAAATGAAGAATCTGCATCAACTAATGGGCAAAACAGCCAGCTAGCATCACAATGGCAGTATCAAATTCACACATAACAATATTAACCCTAAATGTAAATGGGCTAAATGAACCAATCAAAAGACACAGACTGGCAAAATGGATTAAAATCCAAAACCCATCAGTGTGCTGTATCCAGGAAACCCATCTCACATGCAAGGATATACAAAGGCTCAAAATAAAGAGTTGGAGGAAGATTTACCAAGCAAACAGAGAGCAAAAAAAAGCAGGGGTTGCAATTCTTGTCTCTGATAAAATAGACTTTAAAGCAACAAAGATCAAAAGAGACAAAGAAGGACATTACATAATGGTAAAAGGATCAATACAACAAGAAGAGCTCACAATCCTAAATATATATGGACCCAATACAGGAGCACCCAGATACATAAGGCAAGTTCTTAATGACTTACAAAGAGACTTAGACTCCTACACAAAAATAGTGGGAGACTTTAACACTCCACTGTTAATACTAGACAGATCAACCAGACAGAAAATTAACAAGGATATCCAGGACCTGAACTCAGACCTGGAACAAGCAAACCTGTTAGACATTTACAGAACTCTCCACCCCAAATCCACAGAATATACATTCTTCTCAGCACCACATCACACCTACTCTAAAATTGACCATATAATTGGAAGTAAATCACTCCTCAGCAAATGCAAAAGAATGGAAATTAAAAGAAACAGTTTCTCAGACCACAGTGCAATCAAGTTATAACTCAGAATTCAGAAACTAACACAGAACTGCACAGCTTCATGGAAACTGAACAACTGGCTCTTGAATGTTGACTGGATAAACAATGAAATGAAGGCAGAAATAAAGAAGTTCTTTGAAACCAACGAAAACGAAGACACAACATACCAGAATCTCTGGGACACATTTAAAGCAATCTCTAGAGGAAAATATATAGCAATAAGTGCCCACCTGAGAATAGTGGAGAGATCCAGAATTGACACCCTATCATCAAAATTGAAAGAGCTAAGAGGAGCAAGATCAAAAAAACTCAAAACTGGGGTCCAAAGTGTCTCCCGCTGGAGGTCATGGCGCTCGCAAAGGCGAGGTCATCAGTTCAAGGCTAACCTGAGCAACCTCATAAAGCTCAAACTGATTGGCAAAAAAAAAAAAAACAAAAAACTCAAAACCCAGCAGAAGACAAGAAATAACTAAGATCAGAGCAGAGCTGAAGGAGATAGAAACACCAAAAACCCTTCAAAAAATCAATAAATCCAAGAGCTGGTTTTTTGAAAAAATCAACAAAATAGACCACTATCCAGATTAATTTTTTTTTAAAAAAGAGAATAACCAAATAGATGCAATAAAAAACGATAAAGGGGAAATCACCACATATCCCACAGAAATTCAAACCATCATCAGAGAATATTACAAACAACTCTATGCACATAAACTAGTAAACCTGGAAGAAATGGATAAATTTCTGGACACTTGCATCCTCCCAAGCCTAAACCAGGAAGAAGTTGAAACCATGAATAGACAAATAACAAGATCTGAAGTTGAGGCAGCAATTGAGAGCCTACCACACACAAAAAAAGCCTGGGTCCAGATGGGTTCACAGCCAAATTCTACCAGACACACAAGGAGGAACTGTTACCATACCTCCTGAAACTATTCCAAATAATCCAAAAAGAGGGAACCCTTCCCAAATCATTATGAGACCAACATCATTATGATACCAAAACCCGGCAGAGACTCAACAATGAAAGAAAACTTCAGGCCAATATTCATGATGAATATAGACGCAAAAATCTTCAATAAAATACTGGCAAGCCGATAGCAACAGCACATCAAAAAGCTTATCCACCATGATCAAGTAGGATTCATCCCGGGAATGCAAGGCTGGTTCAACATACGCAAGTCTATAAAAATAATTCACCACATAACCAGAACCAAAGGCAAAACCACATGATTATCTCAATAGATGCAGAGAAGGCCTTTGACAAAATTTAACAATCCTTTATGCTAAAAACCCTCAATAAACTCTGTGTTGGCGGAATCTATCTCAAAATAATAAAAGCTATTTACAACAAACCAACAGCCAATATCATACTGAATGGGCAAAACATGGAAGCATTCCCTTTGAAATCTGGCACTAGACAAGGATGCCCTCTCTCACCACTCCTATTCAATATAGTACTGGAAGTGCTAGCCAGAGCAGTCAGGCAAGAAAAGGAAATAAAGGGTATTCAAATAGGAAAGGAGGAAGCCAAATTGTCTCTATTTGCAGACGACATGATAGTATATCTAGAAGACCCCATTGTCTTAGCCCAAAATCTCCTGAAACTGATAAGCAACTTCAGCAAAGTCTCAGGATACAAAATCAATGTGCGAAAATCACAAGCATTTCTATACACCAATAACAGACTTAAAGAGAGCCAAATCAAGAACAAACTGCCATTCACAATTGCTACAAAGAGAATAAAATACCTAGGTATACAGTTAGAAGGGATGTAAAGGAACTCTACAAGGAGAACTACAAACTACTGCTCAACGAAATAAGAGAGGACACAAACAGATGGAGAAACATTCCATGTTCATGGTTAGGAAGAATCAATATCGTGAAAATAGCCATACTGCCCAAAGTAATTTACAGATTCAATGGTATCCGCATCAAGCTACCAATGACTTTCTTCACAGAACTGGAAAAAACTACCTTAAACTTCATATGGAACCAAAAGAGAGCCCGCATAGCCAAGTCAATTCTAAGCGAAAAGAACACAGCGGGAGGCATCACACTACCGGATTTCAAACTATACTACAAGGCTACAGTAATCAAAACAGCACGGTACTGGTACCAAAACAGAGATAAAGACCAATGGAACAGAACAGAGGCATCGGAGGCAACACAACATATCTACAACCATACAATCTTTGATAAACCTGACAAAAACAAGCAATGGGGAAAGGATTCCCTGTTTAATAAATGGTGTTGGGAAAACTGGCTAGCCATGTGCAGAAAGCAGAAACTGGACCCCTTCCTGACACCTTACACTAAAATTAACTCCAGATGGATTAAAGACTTAAACATAAGACCTGGCACCATAAAAACCCTAGAAGAAAATCTAGGCAAAACCATTCAGGGCATAGGAGTAGGCAAGGACTTCATGACCAAAACACCAAAAGCATTGGCAACAAAAGCCAAAATAGACAAATAGGACCTAATCAAACTGCACAGCTTCTGCACGGCAAAAGAAACAGTCACTAGAGTGAATCGGCAACCAACAGAATGGGAAAAAATTTTTGCAGTTTACCCATCTGACAAAGGGCTGATATCCAGAATTTACAAAGAACTAAAACTGATTTATATGAAAAAAACAAACAGGCCCATTCAAAAGTGAGTAAAGGATATGAGCAGACACTTTACCAAAGAAGACATACAAGAGGCCAACAAACATATGAAAAAATGCTCATCATCACTGGTCATTAGAGAAATGCAAATCAAAACTACATTGAGATACCATCTCACTCCAGTTAGAATGGCAATCATTAAAAAATCTGGAGACAGCAGATGCTGGAGAGGATGTGGAGAAATAGGAACACTTTTACACTGCTGCTGGGAGTGTAAATTAGTCCAACCATTGTGGAAGACAATGTGGCAATTCCTCAAGGACCTAGAAATAGAAATTCCATTTGACCCATCAATCCCATTACTGGGTATTTATCCAAAGGACTATAAATCAGTCTACTATAAGGACACATGCACATGAATGTTCATTGCAGCACTCTTTACAATAGCAAAGAGCTGGAATCAACCCAAATGCCCATCTATGATAGACTGGACTGGGAAAATGTGGCACATATACACCATGGAATATTATGCAGCAATCAAAAACGATGAGTTCGTGTCCTTTGTAGGGACATGGATGAACCTGGAGAACATCATTCTCAGCAAACTGACACAAGAACAGAAAATGAAATACCGCATGTTCTCACTCATAGGCGGGTGTTTAACAGTGAGAACACATGGACACAGGGAGGGGAGCACTACACACTGGGGTCTATTGGGGGGAATAGGGGAGGGACAGCAGGGGGTGTTGAGTTGGGAGAGAGCATGGGAGAAATGCCAGATATAGGTGAAGGGGAGGAAGGCAGCAAATCACACTGCCACGTGTGTACCTATGCAACTACCTTGCATGTTCTTCACATGTACCCCAAAACCTAAATTGCAATTAAAAAAAAAAAACAGATGTCTTCACTGTGATAGTTTCCAGGTACCTCAAACTCAGCCCATTTTGGACTGAGCTCTTTCTTATTCCTCTGTAAACCTGATACTCTCCTTTATTCTTTTTCTTGATAAACTTGCTCCATTACTAATCTTTAGAACTAGGAGGCTAAGAGTTATCCTAAGTTAATATTTCTTAAAATCAACTGGTAGAGGGTGTTCCAGTAGTTACAACTGAGCTGAATTAATAGTTAGGAGCCCCCACCCTCTTAAATGTGCCACTGAACCACCACCTTATGGTAAAAGGGATGTGGAACTGTGCCTGGCCCATGTTATTGTTTGTCTGCACCTGTTGGGACAGTTTAAGGAAGGGATGCTGGGCAGATAGCAATAGTAGCTGTTAAAAACTAGCTTCCATGCTATTGAAAACCATATAAAAGAAGGCTTCCAGGCATAACTGATCTGAACAAGAGGAAAAAGTACTAGACATTTCTGTTACAAACAGATTGTAAGAAACTGCATTCAGACAATGATGTTGAAAAAGTTTATTAATTATAAATAATGTATTTTAAAGCCAATATATAAATATTTCAATATTGTTTTCTAACAGACCACAGTAGGACAGGAAAATTAGTCTAACATCTTTTCCCTGGGTTATAGTCCTTCATTATCTGCTCTCAAAAACAATGTCCTATTGAAAGGAATGGAGGGAAGGAGAGAGAGAAGGAGGGAAATGTATTTATACAAGAAAATTTCAGAGGTCCTGCTGAGATCAGTTCTGAAGGGATGACTGACTTTTAAATGCCTAGTTCTCAGAGGGATGTAAATGTGGCCTGGCTGAGGGGGAGCTGGTTGAGAAATTTCAATACGTGGATGTTATTGTTGGCTACTAGCCAAATGTATATTACTTCTGTTTCTGTTCCGTATTAGCAAATGCAATACATAATCTGTTTCTGTTCTGTTTCAATCATGTTGTGGATTAACTGCTCTTCTTGGACTGTCCAGACTAGAAGAAAAAATTTATTTTCACAGTGATGATACACATAGTACTTGAGAGAGACTGAAATATTAACTGCTTCATCTGTGCTACAAAATGTAATTTTTGTTAGGGAGATATATAGATCTAGAGACAAGTAAGAGTTGATCAACAGAGAGCTCCTATCTAGCAGTTTGATTTTTTTTTGGTACAGAGAAGAAAAAAAAAATCATTAAAGCTTGGAGCTCAGTGTGAGGTTCTACCAAAGATCACGATGCACCACAGGATGTAAAACTAATGAATCCAAAGACAAGCTTCAAAGCCAAACAATGATTTAACTGAGGCATTTATAAAGCAGCCTAACCCCAAAAGCAGCATTTTTCTTGCTACACAGAATTTCTTGTTTCTGTAGAGTACAAAAGTACTCTACATTAAGTGGCCCAGAAAACAGCATTTAAAATGATGGAGTTTTTACTCATTTTATGCATATATTTTACCAATTTTCTTGTTCAGTATTTCTCTTGCATTCTTACTCCCTTTTTCTGTTACATTTTGTTCACTACAGCTTAGAGTAGTGCCTTCAGTGAGAGCCTACGGGTAGTTAACCCTCAAGTCTGTGTTGGTATAAATCCAACAACATCTGCCCTTTTAACTGTTGAGTTTAATCTGTTTACGTTTGTTGTGATTTCAGACAAATGTGGATATCTATCTACCACCTTATTCTGTGCATTCTGTGCATCCTGATTTTCCTTTGCTAATTTTCTTTCTCCTTTCTTGTCTTATAATTTGACTAAATTTTTTTATACTCTTTTATCTCTCTTGGTTTGGAAGCACACATTATTTTCTGTTCATTTAGTTTTACACTCTATGGTGTGTAAGTTTTCTTACATCCTGTTTTCTTATGTGTTTGATATCCTTTTTCCTGCAAAATGCTTTCAGTAAACATGTTTTAGTCCCTCAGTCTCAGTTTTGTTGAAAGTGGTAACTTATCTGGCTATTGAGGTTGATTGTTTTTTCCCCTCACAACTTTGACTCTGCCCTCTATTCATTCACTGTCTACAAGTTTAATTGTTTTCCTTTGTAGGCAACCTCTATTCTTTCAAGCGTTTTAAGAATTTTTTCTTTCTGGGTTCTGCAGTTTCATCACATTGTGTCAGGGACAGGGTTAATTTCATTTTTCCTGCTTATGACTCATTTATGTATTACTTTTACACACACACACACACATTTTTTTTTTCCTTTGAGATGGAGTCTTGCTCTGTCACCCAGGCTGGAGTGCAATGGCACAATCTTGGCTTTGTGCAACTACCTCCTGGATTCAAGTGATTCTCCTGTGTCAGCCTCGTAAGTAGCTGGGATTACAGGCGCCTGCCACCATGCCTGGCTAATTTTTGTATTTTTAATAGAGACAGGGTTTCACCATGTTGGTCAGGCTGATCTCGAACTCCTGACCTTGTGATCTGCCCGCCTTGGCCTTCCAAAGTGCTGGGATTATAGGCGTGAGCCACTATGCCTGGCTGTATTTATTATTTTTTAAAATAAAAATAGAAATAGGGTTTCACCTTGTTGCCCAGGCTAGTCTTAAAGCCCTGGGCTCAAGTAATCCTCCTGCCTCAGCCTCCCAAAGTGTTGGGATTACATACATGAGCTACTGCATTCAGCTAGGACTCATTATACTTCTTAAATCTAGGGATTTATCCTGAGAATCCTTAGATTTGAGAAGGGTGCTTGATGTGGGAAATCTGAACCCAGGTGTGGTATGGAGGGGCAGCCCAGCTAACTGGATGACATGAAAACGCAACACACTTGGTTCTTACCGGATGACATGAAAACGCAACACACTTGGTTCTTACCATTTGTTTGTTCAAAACTATCAAATCCCCTTTGATAGGGAATGGTAGGCTTTCCAGGATGGGTCATGAGGTGAGGTGTAAACTAAAAGGAAGGACCTAAGTTTTGGTGAGTCATTCTTGAAATTCAGCTCTGCATGTGTGGTGAGTTTGTGTAAGATTTTCAGAATTTTAATAATAACCCTCTAAAAAGGGTTGTTGTAGGATATGGTGGTTTCTCTTTTAAGCTTTACTAATGTCTGAGGATTGTCAATTTTCTTGGAGTTTCTAAATAAATCTTATACAGGAGTTTCTTTGCTTTAAATTTTTTTTGTTTTCAATTTCCCAAGTAACCACAGTTTCCTACTGGCATGCAAAAAAGGTCTATTTAATATTTCACTCCTTCTTATTAATCACTTATCTCTGGATATGGTAATTTTTGTGTTTTTCTAAACCTATTATTTTTTGAATTATTAATTTTTTTACTTCTGCCTACCTGTCTCTCAGAATTGCGTGATTTTCAAACAGTCTCAAACATATAGAAAAGTTGTGACTGGACTGCAGTAGGAAGAATATTTTGTTTCCAAACTATTGGAGTATACATTGCTGACCTGATGCCAGTTCCCCTGAAATATAACAACATTCTCCATTTTAACAACAACCATCAAAATCAGAAAATTACTGTTAATACATTACTACCATGTAATTTTTAGACCTCATTAAAATCTTAACAATTTTCCCAATAATGTTCCTTGCTGACAAAAGTTCAGAATCACAGTTTAATTTAGCTGTCCTGTCTCTTCCATTCTGGATCAGTACCACAATCTTTGACATTCATGATTTGACTCTTTCAAAGATTACAGTTATTTTGTAGAATGCCTTTTTGGGTTTGTCTGATATTTCCTTGTGATTTGCTTCAGATTATATAGCATTTTCGTCAGGAGTATGACAAAATTATACCATATATTCTCATTGCATGATTTCAACTCAGCCCATTACTGATGATATTAATTTTGATCATTTAAGATGATATCTGCCAGGCTTC
Organism: Callithrix jacchus; assembly: GCF_049354715.1. NCBI lineage: Eukaryota > Metazoa > Chordata > Mammalia > Primates > Cebidae > Callithrix > Callithrix jacchus. The sequence continues at coordinate 87,638,741 of NC_133504.1, read as the reverse complement.
TTCCCTTTGAAGTTATTTTTTCTTTGGGATTAATGCTTTTATGTGGAGGCATTTTCAAACTGTAAATATCTCATTACTTATTAAACTTTATTCACTTAATTATATCAGAATACACTCATGGTTTTTTTTACTCCTTCAGTGGATTATAATTTGTTACTATTATTATTTAATGCTGAAAATTGTTCTAGATTTAACCATCAGGACCCCCTTCGACCTGCCTTCTGGTTTCTTTTGATAAGTCTCCCATCATTCATGGAACACTTCCTTGCTTTATAATACAGCAAGATGCTCTGGGTTCATTTTGTCCTTTCCATGCTCAGCCCTAGAATTAGCCACTTCTCCAAAGAGCCTTGGTTCCTCTTAGGTAAGCCTGTATTTGGTGCCAAGATCTGGATGCTGGATGTTTATTATTAGGGGTGTCACTGCTCATAGGCTCTCTCAGAAAGACAGAATATACCTATACATATATATGTACATATATGTAAATATAAAAACAAATGTGTAAAATTTAAAATTTATACACACACATACTTGAAACATTTGCATCTTTTAAGTTTTAAATTTATTTTTATTGATGTTTCTTTATATTTTTACATATTAAAAACCATGATTTCATACCAGTACTTTCAGCTCCAATCTAACACTACAGGGTTTTTCTAGTCATTTTCCATAATTGTAGTTCTATTCTTGGACAGCATAAATCTGGCTTCCATTATTCTTGATATATTTTCTTTTTTGGTCAGTCTTCTGTGTGTGACAGTCTCTCAAGCTCCACCAGCACTCCTTCCCCTGCAGAGATGGCTTCCTTACCCCGGTTGGGCTCCAGCACTTTTGTTTGAGCCTATTTTCCATGCAGAGGCCCTCTCCATCCCATTTGGGCTATGACACCCACACTAATTGCTCCTCCACTGTTTGGACACCCTCCTTGCCACGCTTCTGTAGGCCAGAAGTTAAAGTTCAAGGTGTTGGCTCAGTTGGTTTCTCTCTACTTGGCTTGTACATGGCCATCTTCTCCCTGTGTTCTTACACAGTCTTTCTTCTGGGTATACATGTCTGTCCAAATCACCTCTTCTTGTAAAGACACCAGCTATATTGGATTAGGGGCTACCCTAATGATCTCATTTTAACCTAATAACCTCTTTAAAGTACAGTCACATTCTGAGGTACTAGGAGTTAAGACTATATGAATTTGCAGGGGCTGGGGCACAGTTCAGCTCATAATCATGTTGTAGTCGGCTTCCACTTGGGTTTAGTTCTCTTCTTCCTGAAGAAGTTCTTTTGCAAAACTCTGGAAAGAAGCCATGATCTTGGATATACCTAAAAAACTCGTTTCTTTCAGCCTTGCTGTAATCTGTTTTATGCTGCTGTAACGAGAACCATAGACTGGGTAATTAATAATGAACAGAAATGTATTTAGATCACAGTTCTGGAGGCTGGAAAGTCAGAGATTGAGAGGTCACATCTGGTTAGGTTCTTCTTGCATTATCCCATGGCAGAAGGTAGAAGGGCAAGAGAGGGAAAAAGAAAGATCAATCAAACCCACAGCCTCAGGCCTTTTTATAATTGGCATCAATCCATTCATGAGGGTGGAGCCCTCATGACCTAAACACCTCCCATTAGACCACACCTCCCAACATGATTGCATTGGACATTAGGTTTCCAACACATGAACTTTGAGGGACACATTCAAATCATAGCAAGTCTGAAGTAATTTTCCTGAGTATAATATTCTAGGTTGGCAATTATTTTATAACATCTCAAAAACATTCCTGCATTTATGTAACATGTATTTATTGAGGTCCTATCATGTGTCTGGCGCAATTCTAGGTGCTGGGTGGGGATGCAGCAGTGAACCAGCCCAAGTACCTGCCTGCTCCTGGGGAATATGCACTCTAGTGGGAGGAAATGAAATAGCGTTTGTACAAGTTATATGAACATTAGCTTTTATTTCTCTAGGGTAAAAAACTAGGGTGAGATTGATAGGTTACATATACGTGTAAACTGCTAAATGTTTTCCAGAATAATTGTACCATTTTACATTCTTGCCAGCGATGTATGAGAATTAATTGCTTTTTTGTTTTCTTAGAGTTTCTATGTCTATCTGTGTGGCATCTAGGAGAGTTATTGTCCAATTCATTTTCTTTTCTATTGACTTTATTCATACTAGAATTTGTCTAGGCTATTGAGTGGGCCATTTTTTTTTTTTTTTTTTTTTGAGATGGAGTTTCACTTTTGTTGCCCAGGCTAGAGTGCAGTGGTACAATCTTGGCTTACTGCAACGTCTACCTCCTGGGTTCAAGCAATTCTCTTGCATCAGCCACCTGAGTAACTGGGATTACAGGCATGCATCACTATATCCAGCTAATTTTGTATTTTTAGTAGAGACAGAGTTTCACCATGTTGGTGAGACTGGTCTTGAACTCTTGATGTCAGGTGATCCATCTGCCTTGGCCTCCCAAAGTACTAGGATTACAGGCATGAACCATCATGCCCAGCCTTAGCTGACCTTTTTACATGTACATAGACTTTTTCATTTCTAGGAATTCTAATTAATTATTCATAGTCACTAATTTTTGTTTCTACTACTTTTATTATCATAATTTCTTGTTCATTTTCTGGAAGCCAGTTACCCCTTTTATCTTTTTGAAGACCCCAAATATATGTTAACATCAGTTTTGCATAACTCTCTTATTTTTCTCTAAAGTAAATTATTCTTCAAAATAAATTTGTTGATTTTTTTTCTTAGCATTTAATTCCTCACGTATTAGAATTTTGGATTACAGATTCTAAGTAGGAATTTATCCTTCTTTCTGCACTTGCCCTTTTCTGTCTAGTTAAATTTCATATTGCCCCCAACTGGATTCCGGTGGCCTGAGCCAGCTCTTACATTACCAGCATAAGGTCACTGTTCTGGATCTTATGGTGATACTTAAGATATCATAGATCGGCCAGCTGTGGTGGCTCACACCTGTAATCCCAGCACTTTGGGAGGCCGAGCAGATGGATCATTTGAGGTCAGGAGTTCAAAACCAGCCTGGCCAACATGGTGAAACTCTGTCTCTGTTAAAAATACAAAAATTAGCTGGGCGTGGTGGTGGGCACCTGTAATCACAGCTACTCAGGAGGCTGAGACAGGAGAATTGCTTGAGCCCGGGAGGCAAAGGTTGCCCTGAGCAGAGATTGTGCCATTGCATTCCGGACTGGGTGACAGAGTAAGACTCTGTCTCAGAAAAAAAAAAAAAAAAGATGCCATAGATCAAGTTCTTAAATCACTAGAAGGCTTAGCTTGATCTAGACATGGGCCACTTTTAGTGTCTTGTTCCAACAGAATGTCAAACTTTCAGTTACTTCTTGTTTTAGACTACTACAAGATAATTTTCAGAAATAGGTAAATTCACAATGCTTATACGGGTTACTATGATCTGTCTCTACCCACAGAAAACTTTTGACAGCACATGTGTGGGTATTTTCCTCATACCAACAACCAGTTCTCCAACTTTTAAAACACCATCTGGGTGTCCTACAATTTAAATCAATACTGACACTATCTACTTGGAGTTAACATCAGATCCCACAAGTTAACAGCTTAGTCCCACAAGACTCTGCCACTTAAGATGCCAATTATAAGTCCTAGGCCTCTAATATTTCTCACAGGAGACTATAAATCAGGGGTTCCCACGACCCCCTCCTTGTTATGGTGAACCCCAAGTTTCTCTTCAAAGAATCAATATGTCAGTATGTTCAGCTCTCTTATTCTTTAATTCTGTTTTAAAGTTTAATTTCCTTGTAATTCCAGTAAACAACCTTCTCCACCAGTTCTCATCAGTAGTTCACATCTGTTCCCCTGACCCCTGGCTCCATCCTGACTCACCCTAGACACATGCTCCAGTCACTTTCTTTGACCTAGGTCACCCCGGCTACCTGCTCTGACCCACCTGTAACCATTCTTATCACCAAAACACCCACCCTGCCACTCCAGTTCGGACCCCTGCTGTCTTTAAAACAACCAGTCAGGATTAGTCTAGCTTGTGCGTTCTAACCCTAGCCAATAGGGGAATGACACAGCAGTAGGGACGTCCCCCATCAGGCGTAAGTATACCTTTCCCCCTTGTCCAAGCGTGTGGGCACCATTGCCCCATCTGTACGCTGCACCCTTCTATAGAAGTAAACTGCCTTGCTGAGAGGATTTATCTTGTAGTGCTATTTATTTTGCAGCATCAAAATTTTACTTATAACATCCTCAACCTTAGTTATTTACTAAAATGGCCCATAAAACTCAGGGGAACACTTTACTTATGCTTACTGGTTTATTATAAGGATATTCTAAAGGATGTAGATAAACTGTTGGATTAAGAGATAAAGCAAGGTACAGTTTGTGTGAACATAAGTTTTCACTGTTTGGAGATCCTGAGCCCAGAAGCTTCTGTCCCATGAAGTTAGGTTGTGTCACCCTCCCAGCATGTGGTTACATTCACCAACCTGAAAATTCCCTGAACCTCATTGTTTAGCGACTTTCATGGAGGTTGCATCATGTGGGCATAATAGATTTGTTAACTCAATATCCAGCCTCTCTCCCCTCCCTGGAGGCTGAGAAGATGGGGCTGAACATTCTGGCTTCTAATCAAGGTTTGATCTTTCTGGCATCCAGTCCCATCCTGAAGCCATCTAGCATCCCACCAAGAGTTACCTTGTTAAAACCACAGAGACTCCAATCACCCAGGAAATTCCAAGGGATACAGGAGCTCTGTGGTCAGGAACAAAAGTGCTTCTGTTACTGTGATTAAAGAGAAGCCCAAATCATCTTTTGCCCTCATACCAAATTCCATTTAAAGGCAGTAACACTTGACCAGGCACTAAAATTTGGAATTCAGGATGATTCTATGCAGAAATTTAGCATGGTGCCCTGAAGCCTGGAGTGGCAGCATATGTGTGTGGTGGTGTGAGTTGGGGAGAGGTCAACTAAAGCCTGGCTTCTCAAAGTGTGGTCCTCATACTTGAAACTTCAGTTTACCTCTGGAGTTTATTAAAAATGCAAATATAAACTGACTTTTTAGATTAAAAATCTCTGTGTTGTGGGGTCCAGGAATCTGTGTTTTTAACAAGGCTTTCAGGTGATTCTTAGGCATGCAAAAGCTTGAGAAAGCCCTGCTGTTTTTCTCTGCCCACTCTGCCTTCTTTAGCATCTTCTGGTTGTCGTGTGGATGCCTCTTTACAGTTACTTCTTCAGTAGCATACGTGAAATTTTATCAGTATATTAAATGAGACTTTGTAATCACTGAATTATCACCAGTGGCATTTAGGAACCTGACTCATAAACTGTCTTTACCATTGTTCGGACTCTAGCATAGAATTTGGTAATGTGTAGAAAAAAGTCTGGAAGGATACATGCCAAACTACTAGCTGTGGTTACCTCTGGGGAGACTTGCAGGATTATAGGGAAGTAAACAGAGGAGCTTTAACTTTCACTCCTTTTTTTTTTTTTGAGACAGGGTCTCCCTCTGTGGCCAGGCTGGAGTGTAGTAGCTGCAATCTTGGTTCGTTGTAGCCTCCTCCTCCTGCCTCAGCCTCCCAAGTAGCTGGGACTACAGGCATGCACCTCCATGGCAGACTAAACTGTTTTTTGTAATTTTTGTGGAGACAGGGTTTCACCATGTTACTCAGGCTGGTCTTGAATTTCTGAGCTCAAGCAATCCATCTGCCTCGGCCTCCCAAAGTGCTGGGATTATGGGCATGAGCCACCATGCCCGGCCTACTCACTACCTTCCTGTATTTGACTTTTATGCATGGAAAGTTATTTGTCTCATTAAATATTTTTATAGAAGTATTTTGATAGAGAATTCTGATGTGTCTTCAAGTGGATACATTATATCTCATTTTTATGTAGTTTTGCTAAAAGTAGTAGACAGTATTATAATATCCATTATCCACACTTGGAGAACGTCTACCTATATTTTTTATTGAGATTTGCATTTATTTTAAGACATCATCTGCCTTTTTCTTCTCATCTTATTAGCGAGCTACATTTTTAGAAATAAAACTCTGGCCAGGCATGGTTGCTTATACCTATAATCGAAACACTTTGGGAGGATGAGGCAGGCAGATCACTTGAGGTCAAGAATTCGAGACCAGCCTGGCCAACATGGTGAAACCCTGTCTCTACTATAAATACAAAAAATTGGACAGATGTGGTGTCAGGCACCTATAATCCCAGCTACTTGGGAGACTGAGGTAGGAGGATTGCTTGAACCCACGAGTTGGAGGTTGCAGTGCGCCAAGACTGCGCCACTGCACTCCAGCCTGGGCAACAGAGTAAGACTCTGTCTCAAAAAAAAAGAAATAAAGCTCAAGTGAACAGCCTTACTGTAAAAGATGATGATGTGTTGACACTTACTGCCTATGTTCTGTGTAGTATTTAATACTAAAATACGTATATGAATGTTTTGTTTCACTTATTTGATGAGATTCTTTTAATTTTGAGCATAATGGAGTGTCATTGGGTCAATATCATCTTTATTTTTTGAAACAGCACACTTTTAACTGCTGATTTATTATTTTATTTTATTTATTTATTTTGAGATGGAGTTTCACGCTTTTTGCCCAGGCTGGAGTACAATGGCACAATCTTGGCTCAGTGCAACCTCCACCTCCCAGGTTCAAAGCTATTCCCCTGCTGTAGACTCCCAAGTAGCTGGGATTACAGGCATGAGCCACCACACCTGGCTAATTTTTTGTATTTAGTAGAAATGGGGTTTCACCATGTTGATCAGGCTGGTCTTAAACTCCTGACCTCAGGTTATCTACTTGCCCTGGGATTACAGTTATAATTATTATTTTAATAGTGTACCCTCAAATCCTGAAAAATTTTAAAATGCAATTTATAAAAGAATTATTCATTGCATAATTACTGGCAAACTTAATAAACTACTGTAACGTGATGCATGCAAAAATATGGATCAGGGCCGAGCTCAGTGGCTCATACCTGTAATCCCAGCTCATTGAGAGGCCAAGGAGGGTGGATCACCTGAGGTCAGGAGTTCGAGACCAATGTGACCAATGTGGTGAAACCTTGTCGCTAATAAAAATATAACAATTACCTAGGCATGGTGGTAGGTGCCTATAATCCCAGCAACTGGGGAGACTGAGGCAGGAGAATCGCTTGAACCTGGGAGGCGGAGGTTGCAGTTAGCCAAGACCGTTCCACTGTACTCCAGCATGTGCAACAGAGAGAGACTCCGTATCAAAAAAAAAAAAAAAAAATTATGGATCAGTGTACAGCCACCACGTTGTGACTTTGTTACTAATTTCTCTGGCAGAAGTCCTTTTGAGTTCCAAATGCCTATGAACCAATTCCTCAATGCCCATTCTTTCTACTCTTTGTTCACACAGTGCACCATGATATCATTAGGTCTCCATTAAGCACCAATGCAATTGTGTAAACACCAACACCAATGCAAGCCCCTAAAACACGTTCCATGGTGAGGTGGCCATTCAGATGTTGTAGACTCAGCACTGCTGTCCAGTAGAACTTTCTATGATGATAGAAATACCCTATTCCTGTGCTTTTGCTTTTCAGTGGGATAGCCAGTAGGCATAGGGAGCTTTTGAGCACTTGAAATGTGGCAAAGGTGACTGAGATTCTGAATGTTTATGTACATAATTTTTTGTGGTTGCTGTTTATAGGAGACAGGGTCTCACTATATTGGGCAGGCTGGTCTTAAACTCCTGAGCTCAAGCAATCCTCCTGCTTTGGCCTCCCAAAGGCATGAGTCTTTGTGCTCCACCTGTACATAATTTAAACTAATTTAAATAGCTACATTTAACTAGTGTTTACCATGGTAGACAGTACAGAGCAGTGTGAACTCTAATGTGTATGTGACTCATCTGAGGATCTTGTTAAAATGCAGATTATAATTTAGTAAGTCTGTTCTGAATCTGTGACTCTGCATTTTTAATGAGCCCCAAGTGGTTGCTGATGCTTCTGGTCTGGGGTCCACATACTGAGAATCATGTATCTAGACTGTATATACTTTTCTTTTTTATTTTAAATATGGGATTTCACCGTGTTGGTCAGGCTGGTCTTTAACTCCCGACCTCAGGTGATCCGCCCACCTTGGCCTCCAAAGTGGTGGAGGATTACCTGTAATCCAATCACACTTGGATTACAGGCATGAGCCACCACACCCGGCCTAGACTGTTTATACTTGTATCCATTTTTTTTGATTATTACCTGAAAGGAAATACTGAGCGTAAAACTTCTCACAGAACTCTAGGATTTTCAGGGGGCCTCATACTCCAGTTTGAGGACCACGTCCCATGTATTACTGCTACAGCATACATAGTAGCAGGCAAGCATACAGGTTGGGACGGTTCGGTGAGCTTGCCAAGGGCCCACCCTGGAATGCGTGACAAACTGAGTTTTTCATTGTGCTTTTCATATAGTATTAAGAAGAATCTTCTGGTAAAATAAACACTTATTTCATCTTTCCCACTCTTTTTTAAAAAAACAAACTAATCTTTCCTTCTTGTAGGTTTTGTGTGTGAAGCTATGTGGAAATCTGAAATACTACCAGTCACACCATTATAGTATAGTGGTGCCACCTGATGGTAAGCTTTCTTATCATTTGATTCATATGTTAATTGTTTTCCTTTCTTCTAAATAAAGAGCCACGAGTTTTGAGCAGAATAGATTGTCTTACACTATCCGAATCCCACCCCACCCCCTGATTGGGTTCACTTTCACCGTTTTGTGCTCCCGTAATACAGCTGCTGTCTTTTGTCAAATGTCCACCTCAGCAATCAGAAGAGTTAGAGATGATAAGAAATAGTTGGGTGGGCACAGTCACCTGTAATCCCAGTATTTTGGGAAGCCAAGGTGGGCAGATACCTTGAGCTCAGGAGTTTGGGACCACCCTGGCTAACAAAGCAAAATCCCATCTCTACAGAAAACACAAAAATTAACCAGGCATATGTCACCATGCCTATAGTCCCAGCTACCCAGGAGGCTGAGGTGGGAAGATTGCTTGAGCCCAAATAGAGGCTGCAGTGAGCCATGATCTTCCCACTCTAGTCTGGGCAACAGAGCAAGACCTGATCTCAAAAAGAAAGAAAGAAGGGAATTTCAGGGGACAAAAAAAAAAGTCATTTCTGTCCTCAAGAACTTGACTGTTTACCTGGGAAGACTTTCTTTTTCTTTTTCTTTTTCAATTTAATCAGGGTCTAGCTCTGTCACCCCAGCTGTAGTGCACTGGCACAATCTTGGCTCACTGCAACTTCTGCTTCCCAGGCTGAAACCATCCTCCCAATTTAGCCTCTTAAGTAACTGCAATTACAGGCGCACACCACCATGCCAGATTAATTTTTGTATATTTTGTGGAGATGGGGTTTCACCATGTTGCCCAGACTGCTCTCAAACTCCTAGGCTCAGGCGATCCACCCACCTCAGCCTCCCAAAGTGCTGAGATTACAGGCATGAGCCACCACGCCAACCACTGGGAAGACTAATAATAAGCAGATAATAAAGTGTGGTACATACTACACCAAAATGTTGCAGAGTGGTAGGGAATATGTAAACTGTAGTATAATGAAGGCACTATAGGAATAATTTACAGAATTTTATAGGACTTCAGAGGTTTGTGAATTTCATGTTTGAGCATTTCTTCTAGAATTCTTGTATTTTAAGTTTTTTTCCTTAAATTTTACCCATTTCTATATTATCTTTTTTTCTTTTTCTTTTTTAAACAGAAATAGCAGTTAATTATAGACATGGCCTTCCCTTGATAACACTTACCTTGCCATCTAGAAAAGAACGTTGTCAATTTGTAGTCAAACCAATGTTGTCAACGGTTGGTTCATTCCTTCAGGACCTGTGCAATGAAGATAAGGGTATCAAAACTGCAGCCATCTTCACAGCAGGTATATGTGGATATATATATTTTACAACTTTGTCCCAGGGTTTCTGTCTCTCTTCTGAACTTTTTTTTGGTTCTTTAATTTTCTAGAAAGAAGTATGTTGTTTAATTCATTAGATAATAAATGGTTAGTCCTTACTCTTTCATTGTTAGGCATCAGCACTGTTTAAAAAACTGTTTTAATTTCATTGAGTGAAAAATAAATGGAATAAATTTAATGTAAATTTCAGTTACTTGTTTTATAAACTTAGCCTTAAAGATTTTTCTCAAGAAAATCTTAGTGGCACAGGCATTAGTGTGCAATTCTCAGCAAAATCTGAATAATTAGAAAACAAAATGCAGTTTTAATGATTAAAATAAGCCGGTGAACAAAGTACACAAAAAAATTCATTCACTTCCGTTATAAAGCAGTTACAGTCTAATATGTTTTTTGGCAGAATTAGTTCATAGGAAGAATATAAATTTTTTTAAAAAACCAGAAGTACTGCATCGTTTACACATTTAAAATTTAGAATATAGCTTTTATGCTTTCATGGTCTGAAGTGATCTTAGACCAACTTCCCCTAAGATAGAATAAAGAATTATTTACCCTAGCCCAATATATAGAAACCGTAAATATAGATAAATTAATAAATTTGCATTATTTTATTGATACTAAATGCTTAGAATAAAGTTATTTAAGTTCATGATTACTGCTGCAATTTTGAAAGGAAAATAAACATTATTTTTCCCTATCCAAGTTCCAAATTAATTAAAGAATAGATACAAAAGTTGGAAAATAGATATTAATTGGTTCATTCAACGAATATTTATTGAGCACCTAACATAAGCGAGGCACTGTTCTGTATGCTAGAGGTAGTGCAAAGAACAAAAGGGATAAAAACTCCTGCCCTCATGGAGCTCATATTTAGGTAAACAAGATAAATAAATTATGTATTATGTTAAATAATAAGTGTTATGAAGAAAAAGCAGAATGTGGAAGGTGTGTGTGGGCGGGGTGGGCTTGCTAAGGTTACATTTGCGCAAAGACCTGGGGGAAATGAGGGAAGAAGTCATGTAGAGGGAAGAGAGTTCAGGGCTGAACAGTGGCTCATGCCTGTAATCCCAGCACTTTGAAAGGCCAAGGCAGATAGATCACCTAAGGTTAGGGGTTTGAAACCAGCCTGGCCAACACAGCAAAACACTTCTCTTCTAAAAATACAAAAATTAACTGGGCATGGTGGTGCACCACCTGTAATCCCAGCTTCTCGGGAGCCTGAGGCAGGAGAATCGCTTGAACCTGGGAGGCAGTGGATGCAGTGGGCTGAGATGGCACCACTGCGCTCCAGCCTGGGTGGCAGAGTGAGACTCTGTTGAGATGGAAGCCTACTAGACAGTGGCTGCAAAGGAGGGAGGGAGCTGGGAGAAAGGAGGAGTTCTGAGAGGTGGGGAAGGGCAGATTAGGAAAGGCTTATTAAGTAGTTTGTTTTAGAACTTAGATTTAGCTGGAAGGGGCCCTTTCTTCATGCTGAAACCTGGATCAGAGAATAAGATTTTAGCCTTATGACACAATGGGCTTCTAATATTTCATCCTTAAACTAGACAGACATTCTCCCCAAGGTACAGGAACACTGGATGTCCGTGGGTGTTTTCCATGGATCAGGGCCCACCTTTCTGAGCTTCTAGGGGCAGGCAGATGCAAACCTGGAAGTCAGAAGGGATTACACTGAGCAGTGCTTGCCTGGTGGTGTGTACTCAATTATTATTGAAGCGAATGAGATAAGAGAGGTTAAAACAACGATAGATGTTTGCCCTGCTTATTTCTAAAAATAGTTATTAGCTTTGAAACAGCACAAAGAGAATAGAAATCTTAGAGAAAAGGGACTCTTTGGACTGATTGCAAACACCTTATTGGGGGTTTAAATTGATATCCAGAATACATGAAAAAATTAACACTGTATTGCTAGTGCTTGAAATGTTTCACGTCAATCTTTTGCTATTCATACCTTTGTATAAAGGATAATGTAGTATTTCAACTGAGAAATCATATTCAGTGGATGTCTTTTTATAGTAAGATTTTAAGGAGTTGGTTTAAAGTAATTTACATGTAATTTTTTAAATGACACTTGGAAAGATAAAGCAATTGGTGTGTCGCTGATTTTTTTTTTTTTTAAGAGACTCTGTGGGTGGAATTTGCCTGCATTTAATTTGGGCTTGAAAAGAATGTTCTAAACTTGTCACAGTTTTGCCCATTGTGTGGGTTGAATTATTTGGCAATTTTTCGGAAAATGATCTCACTGCAACTGATGAACAGCAACCCAAACAGCCAAATTCTAGGAACAGATACAGGTGCAGACTTGATTTGCAGCCTTCTAGAACAAAAGAACTACAGGGAAGCAGAGGAGGCAGCAGCCAGGCTCTTTGGATGTTACTAGTGGTAGTCCTGTCATCACACATATTAATGTATCTAAAATCGCTCTGATTGAATGTAACCCAATGAATGCCACACCAGGATTTGAAAATACACATCCAGCATTTTCCTGGACTTAATTTCATGTAATTATACATGAACTATTCTGAAGGGAAAATGATAGGAAAAGAAACCTTTACCCAGCACCAATTTTTTGCTTATCCTTCAGTGAGTTTGCTTTCTTAACACCTGGATTACATTAAAGTTTGATTCAAAAATATAACAAAAACTAGGCTATATGAAAAGCTGTGCAAAGCACATTGTGGTTAAAATTTTTCAAGATTTTTTTTTCCCCCAAAATACTCCTAGGATATTTGAAATTACGATTGGAATCTCTTATGCCTCTCTCTCCCTCCACAAAATAAACCATATAATGCAAATTTATTTCTTAGGCATAATTATATTCATTTATCCTCACCTCCTTGACAGTTTGCCTGTTCGTTTTTTTCAAGCTCTAAAAGGAGATGAGCCTACTAAATTTTTAACCACCACAAATCAGTTACCTCTAATAATTAGAAATAAGAGAAAGGCAGGCTTTTAAAAAAGTTATACCCTTATGCCTACATGTGCCAACCAGAAGCTTGGCTGTTAAGCAGCAGAATGGACTCTGGTTAGGCAGAGGAATGTCTCAACAGGCTCTCATGTTGCAAGTGACAGAAGGCAGGCTCAGAAGAGGGCAGGAACTAAGAGAAGACAGGAACAGAGTCCAGGTTAGCCCAGGAACCACCTGATGGGCTCTGCTGCCTACACTCCATCCCCAACACTGCCACCCACCACTGCTCTGGCATTGCTGTGAAGGGTTTTCACCTCCCCTGAATTTTTGATAACCCTCCACAGATGCAGTTTCAGCAAGGGCATTACTTGGATTCCAGCACAGCTGAAATGTGCAGTAAGGTGGGAGAGGGAGTGCCTGCCTGTTGTGTTTCATCCAATGAAATGGGAGGTAGAGGAAAACAGGAGGATTTCCCTCAATGGGAATAGTCTTTGGGTTAGGTGACACCCCCCAAAAAGTAAATGTCAACTATTTCATTGTAAAGACCTGGGTTAGTCATTTTCTATGTGTTAGAAAATGGTTCTCACTGTTCTAAAACAAAGACATATTCTTGTATGATGTTTTTCTTTCAGACGGCAACAAGATTTCAGCTTCTACCTTGATGGGTATTTTGCTAATGAATGATTTTAAACTTGTCATTAATGAAATAGCATATGATGTACAGTGTCCAAAGAAAGGTAAGAAACACAGCTATCCAACAATGACTTTTCTTTTTTTTTTTTGAGATGAAGTCTCACTTGCTCTGTTGCCCAGGCTGGAGTGCAGTGGCGTCATCATAGCTCACTGTAACCTCAAAATTCTAGGCTCAAAGAATCCTCCCACCTCAGCCTCCAGAGAAGCAGGGACTAGCATGTACCACCATGCCTGGCTAGTTTTTTTTTTTTTTTTCTTTTTTAACACTTTTTTGGAGATTGAATTTCCCTATGTTGCCCAGGCTGGTATCTTAACTTTTACTTTTAGCTGTGAGGTTTTTAGAAGGAGTAAAGTTTATGGTAAGAATCTTTTAAATTTATCAGATAACCAAAAAGCCTTTGGAAAACCAATGTTTAGGCTTTTCCATCAGGGGTATAAGTGATCACTAGCAGTTGCCTAGCAGGGCTTTAAGTCCCATATACCCTTTTTAGACTTTCAAGATTTTACTTCAGGTTCTTGAATGCTTAATCCGACATTATTGGGTTAAGAGAGAGGTAGGGCCTGAAAATCAAGAATTCAAGTTTAAATGGTTGTATAGCTCTTAATTCTTTTTTTTTTTTCCTTAAAGAAAGATGGGGTCTCCCCATGTTGGTTAGGCTGGTCTTGAACTCCCGACCTCAGGTGATCTGCCCGCCCTGGCCTCCCAGAGTGCTGGGATTACAGGTGTGAGCCACAGCGCCTGGCCAGCTAACTATTTAAAAAAAATAAATTGTATCATTTAAAGTAGTTTTAGATTCAAAGCAAAATTGAGCAGAAAGTACAAAGAGTTTTTGTATGCCTTCTGTACCCCACGCCCCTTACTATCAGTATCCCACAGCAGACTGGTGTATTTGTTAAAATTGGTGAACACACTGACACATCATTGTCACCCAAAATCCATAGTTTACATTAGGATTTACTCTTGGTGTGTACATTCTATGGATTGTGACAAATGTAGAACTACATGTATTCATCATTAATGCACATAATGCAAATAATTATCTTGTTTTTATTAATCTTTCTTAAATGTATATATAGCTCACATTTATTTCCATATTTAATATTTAAAGTGTTTTGGGGTCTTTATTTACAAGTTTGGTGATGTTTTTATGACCAGAAATATGCTGTAAGAACCTAACTCTTGGGCTGGGTGCAGTGGCTCACACCTGTAATCTCAGCACTTGGGGAGGCCGAGGAGGGTGGATCACCTGAGGTTGGGAGTTTGAGACCAGCCTGAACAACATGGAGAAACCCTGTCTCTAAAAAAAAAAAAAAGAAACTAATTCTTGCTTATTTCAATTAGTCTACGGTAAAATTGGTTTCCTTGTAGTCGTTTCACTTAAAGTTGCAGTTTTCAAGAACCTATCTATGACATTAAGAATTATTCATAATAGGGTCGAGCACAGTGGCTCATACCTGTACTGTAATCACAGCACTTTGGGTAGCTGAGGCGAGTGGATCATGAGATCAGGAGTTTGAGACCAGCCTGACCAACATGGAGAAACCCTGTCTCTACTAAAAATACAAAAATAGCCGAGCATGGTGGTGCGCACCTGTAATCCCAGCTACTCAGGAGGCTGAGGCAGGAGAATTGCTTCAACCTGGGAGATGGATGTTTCAGTGAGCCAGGATCACACTACTACATTTCAGCCTAGGTGACAGAGTGAGACTCCATCTCAAATAAATAAATAAATAAATAAATATATGGACAGAGAACCACTTGGAATCAGAGTGCCGCCTTCCTTTCATGGTTTGTTCTGGTCATTGTCATGGTGATTGTCAGCTGACATGGTGCTGGTGGGAGTGTCATTTAGCATGGAAATTAGATTATAATGAAGCTAAATGTTCTTCAGAGTTCAACTGAGTTGCCATCTTGTATCCCACAAGTTTCAGCAGTTTGGTCACGAGGCGGAACCAGAGGCATCCTGTTTCTTAATGATAAGTAGAGTTAAGGCAGGGTAGAAATTCAGCTAGGTCACATAGTCATTTCACTAGTAAAAGTTTCACTGCTCTTTAAATCCTCTCTGCTCCACCTGTTCATGACCCTTCTTCCCCCCAAACCCTGGTAACTGTTAATCTTACTGTTTCTGTTTTGTCCAGCCTGGAATGCAGTGGCATGATTGTAGCTTATTGTAACCTCATTATTTCCGGGATGTTATATAGTTGGAATCATATGGTATATAGTCATCCCTCGGTGTCTGTAGGAGTTGGTTCCAGAACCTCATGGATACCAAAATTCAAGTATGCTAAAGGCCCTGATATAAAATGTTGTTATATTTGCGTATAACCTACATACTCCTCTCATATACGTTAAACCTCTAGATTACTTATAATACCTAAGACAGCGTAAATGCCATGTAAATGGTTGTTATAATATATATATTTTTAATTCATTTTGTTGGTGTTGTATTGTTCATTTTTATTGGATTTTTTTCCAAATATTTTCAATCCATGGTTGGTTGAGTTCACAGATGTGGAACCCACAAATAAGAAGGGCTGATTGAGTAGCCTTTTCAGATTTGCTTCTTTCTTTCTTTTTGGTGGGGGTGAGAGCGCATCAGAGTACGGCCAGGAACATGAGAGAGCTGGGGAAGAGAAAACAATATTTTAAAAAGGAGATACAACAGGGAAAATACTAAAGAGTGGGAGAGAGGAGTGAAAAAAGAGGGAAAGTGGGAAGAGAAAAAGGATAAAGTCAAGAGGGGAAAGAAGAAGGAGGAGAGGAAGAGAGGAGACAAGAAAAGGGAGCAGAAAGGGAGGAGACAAGAGGAGGAAGTAAAGAAGAAAGTGAAGAGGAAGGCCGGATTGGCTTGTTTCACTTAGTAATATACATTTAAGATTCTTTCATGTGTTTTCAGAGCTTGTTTGCTCATTTCCTGAATAATAGTCCATTATCTGTATGTGCCACAGTTTATTCATTCACCTACTGAAGGACATCTGGGATGCTTCCAAGTTTTGGCAATTATAATTGAGGCTGCTATAAACACACATATGCATGCTTCTATTTGCACATAGATTTTTCACATCATTTGGTTAAATACCCAGGAATACGATTGCTGACTCATATGGTGAGAGTGTTTAGTTTTGTGTAAAACTGCCAAGCTGGTCTTCCAAAGTGGCTGTGCCATTTTGTGTTCCCACCAGTAGTGAATGAGAATTCCTATTGCCCCATATCCTTGCCAGCAATTGGTGACATCAGTGATTTGTATGTGATTTTCACCATTGTAGTAGGTGTGTAGTCATTTTTTTTAATTTGCAGTTTCTTAATGACATACGATGTTGAGCATCTCTTGATATGCCTATTTGCCATTTATGTCTTCTTTGTTGAGGTGTCTTTTCAGATCTTTGCCCATTTTTTGTTCAGGTTGTTCATTTTCTTTTGAGTTCTTTGTATGTTTGGGATCAGTCTTGTATCAGATATGTCTTTTGCAAATATTTTCTCCCAGGCTATGACTTGTTTTCTCATTGTCTGTCACAAGTTGAGGAAATTGCCCTCTGTTCCTGGTTTGCTAGGAGTCTTCATTGTGAGTTGGTGTTGGATTTTTGTCACATGCTTTTTCTGCATCTGTTGATATGCTCATGTGATTTTTCTTCCTTAGTCTGTTGATGTGATGGATTGATTACATGAATTCATATTCAAGTGTTAAGCCTTGCATACCTGGATAAATCCTACTTAGTTGTGGTGTAGCAGTCTTTTCAGACATTGTTAGATTTTATTTGCTATTATTTTGTTGAGAATTTTAGTGTCTATATTCATGAGACCTCGGTCTATGGTTTTGTTTTCTTATAATGTTTTTGTCTGGTTTTAGTATTAAGGTAATGCTAGCCTCATAGAATGAGTTAGGAAGTATTCCCTCTGCTTCTGTCTTCTGAAAGAGATTGTAGAGAATTGATACAGTTTCTTCCTTTGATGTTTGGTAGAATTCACCAAGGAAATCCATCTGGATCTGGTGCTTTCTGTTTTGGAACTTTTTTGGTTACTGATTCAGTTGCTTAATAAGTATAGGCTTATGCAGATTGTCTATATCTTTTTGTTTGAGTTTTGACAGATGGTATGTTTTGGAGAATTTATTTTATCTTGAATTTGTGGTCATAGAGTTGCTCATAGTATTTTTTTATTTACCTTTTAAAGTCCATGGAATCTGTAGGTAAGTCCCCTCATTTCATTTCTAACATGAGTAACTTGTCTTTTTTTTAAAAAAAAAAAAAGAAAGGAAGAAAAAGAGAAAGAAAAAAAGAATGAAAGAGAGAGAAAGGAAGAGAAAGAGGGAGAGGAAACGGGAATCTTGCTCTATTGCCCAGGCTAGAATGCAGTCTATAAAAATGGGTATTAAAAACCTCTTTTATGCCAATAAATGTGCTTAACAATGGAGACAGGAAGGAATAGGGAGGAAAATAACAAACAAGCAGCCAACCAATATTTCATTTAAACCTGTGAAATGCTATGCAATTGCTGAGGAGTGATTTACTTCCAATTATGTGGTCACTTTTAGAATAGGTGTGATGTGATACTGAGAAAAATGTATGTTTTGTGGATTTGGGGTGGAGAGTTCTGTAAATGTTTATTAAGATTGCTTGTTCCAGGTCTGAGTTCAAGTCGTGGATATCCTGTTAAATTTCTGTCTCGTTGATCTGTCTAATATTGACAATGGAGTGTTAAAGTCTCCACTATTATTGTGTGGGAATCTAAGTCTCTTTCTAAGTCATTAAGAACTTGCCTTATGTATCTGGGTGCTCCTGTATTGGGTACATATATATTTAGGTTCGTAAGTTCTTGTTGAATTGATCCTTTTACCATTATGTAATGTCCTTTGTCTCTTTTGGTCTTTGTTGCTTTAAAGTCTATTTTATCAGAGACGAGAATTGAAACTCCTACTTTTTTTTTCTTTCCTCTCCATTTGGTTGGTAAATCTTCCTCCATCCCTTTGTTTTGAGTCTTTGTGTATCCTTGCACGTGAGATGGGTCTGGATACAACATACCAATGGGTTTTGGCTTTTTATCCAATTTGCCTGTCTGTGTCTTTTGATTGGGGGATTTAGTCCATTTAAATTTAGGATTGATATTGATATATGTGATTTTGATACTGCCATTTAATGCTAGCTGGCTGTTTTGCCCATTAGTTGATGTAGATTCCTCATTATGGTGATGCTCTTAATCTTTTGGTATGTTTTTGGAATGGCTGATACTGGTGGTTCCTTTCTATATGTAATGCTTCTTTCAGAAGCTCTTGTAAAGCAGGCCCAGTGGTGATGAAATCTCTTTGAGTACTTGCTTGTTTGCAAAAAAATTTATTTTTCCTTCATTAAGAAGCTTAGTTTGGCTGGATATGAAATTCTGGGTTGAAAGCTCTTTTCTTTAAGGATGTTGAATATTGGCCCCCACTCTCTTCTGGCTTATAGGGTTTCTGCTGAGAGATCTGCTGTGAGTCTGATGGGCTTCCCTTTGTGGGTAACCTGACCTTTCTCTCTGGCTGCCCTTAGTATTTTCTCCTTCATTTCAACCCTGGTGAATCTAACGATTATGTGCCTTGGGGTTGCTCTTCTTGAGGAATATCTTTGTGGTATTCTCTGTATTACCTGGAGTTGAGTATTGTCCTGCCTTGCTAGGTTGGAAAAGTTTTCCTGGATAATATCCTGATAATATTTTCCAGCTTGGATTCATTCTCTTCATCACATTCAGGTACACCTATCAAATGCAGATTAAGTCTTTTCACTTAGTCCCATATTTCTTGGAGACTTTGCTCATTCCTTTTTAGCCTTTTCTCTCTAACCTTGTCTTCTCATTTTATTTCATTAAGTTGGTCTTCAACCTCTGATGTCCTTTCTTCTGCTTGATCAATTTGACTGTTAAAACATGTGCATACATTGTGAAGTTCTCATATTGTGTTTTTCAGCTCCATTAATTCACTTATATTTCTCTCTAAATTGTCTATTCTCGTTAGCATTTCGTCAAACCTTTTTACAATGTTCTTCGTTTCTTTGCATTGGGTTAGAACATGTTCTTTTAGCTCACAGAAGTTTCTTATTATTTGCCTTGTGAAGCCTGATTCTGTCGATTCATCACACTCATTCTCCACCAGGCCTTCTGTTGCTGATGAGGAGCCGCGATCCCCTGTAGGAGGAGAGACATTCTGATTTTGGGTGTTTTCAGCCTTTTTGTGCTGATTTCTTCCCATCTTTGTGGATTTATCCACCTGTCATCTTTGTAATTGCTGACTTTCAGATTGGGTCTCTGAGTGGACGTCCAGCTTGTTTGTGATCATGTTTTTTCTGTTTCTTAGTTTTCCTTTAGCGGACGCCCCTCTCCCACAGAGCTGGACCTTTCCGGGTTCAGCTGTGCTTGCTGTGAAACTCTCAATCCTCAGCGCTTCCAATTGTTGTTTTTGTGTGGGGTAATTTCCCGTGCAGTGACCCACTGCGCCGGCTGAAACAGCAGCATTGAGATTTGTGGCACTTTTCTGCCTGGGAATCTCTCGGTCTGGCTCCCCGCTTCAGTCCCCCTTTCAATCAGCTGAATGGGCGACTCTGCCTTCCTGGCGCTCCAAACACCAACTAAAAGGGCCCCCAGTCCCTTATACTCCGCACTGAGAACCGCTGCACCAGCCAAAAGAGTTGCACTGGTGACCCGTGGGGCTCCTCCACTGGGAATCTCCTGGTCCGTGGGCAACAAAAATTCGTCTGGAAGTGTGGTGTCCACTCACTCTCTGCACTTTCACAGGGAGCTACAATCCTGAGCTGCTGCTAGTCAGCCATCTTGGATCTTTCTCCGTCTTTTTTTTTTTTTCTGTTAACGTGGCTAAAAGTTTATCAATTTAATTGATTTTTTTCAAAGAGCTGGCTTTTAACAGCATTGATTTTTCTCTGTGTATTGATTTCCTGTTCTCAATTTCACTGGTTTCTACTGTATTTATTATTTATTTTCTTCTGCTTGCTTTTCATTTTATTTTCTCCTCTTTCTCCAGTTTCTTAAAGTATATGTTTAGATTTTTAAATTTTAGGTGTTTAGTCTTTCCCATTATATGTATTCAATGCTATAGATTCCCCTCTGAGCATTGCTTTTGCTGCCTTCCATAAATTTTGATAAGTTGTATTGCCATTTATTTAAAAATATTAAAAACATTTTTTTTCTTGTGATTTCTTTGACCCAGGTGTTAGAAGTGCATTATTTAATATCCAAGGATTTGGGGATTTTTCCAGCTATCTTTGGGTTATTGATTTTTAATTTAATTCCATTGAAATCTGAAAGCATACTTTGTATTTTTCTTTTTTTACATTTACTCATGTGAGTTTTATAGCCTTGAATATGATGTGTTGGGTACCAGCCCCAACCCCATACATGGGTGCCCTTAGTTCCTGTGATGACCAGGGACTGATGGCATTTCAGTAAAGTCTACCTGGAGATCTTCAAACAGAGCTGCTCCATAAGCTTGAATTCTAGGGGAAATAGTTGGACCCTGCCTCGCATTGTGTTGCCAACATGTAATGCATCACTGTGCCACAATTTTGGTCAAGGCTGCTAAGTGTGAGATGTAAAAGTACTGGCCCAACATCTTTTCAAGCAACTCTTGACCTAAATGAGTGGTCTTATGTACGGCTTGTACAACTGCTGTCCCCAGCAGCTGTGGTACTGCTATTCTTCCTTCTGGCAGATGGATCCATCCTTCTTTAGTTAGTTGCCCCGCTTCTGTCTGGAGAAAGTCTCTTTCTTCCTTAGAGCAAGTAGGTATTAGATCAGGGACCTGGGGAATCAGCGGGGCTGTAACTGCCATTCAGTAGGGTGCAGATGCTGCCTTACGAGCTGCTCAATCAGCTCGGGAATTTCCCAGGGCCACGGAGGTGTGGGCCCACTGATGTCCTCGGCAATGCACGACTGCCAGCCTCCAAGGCTTCCAGACTCCTTCTAACAGCTGCAAAATTTCATGCTAATACTTTATTTCTTTTCCCCCTGAATTTAGCAGGCCTCTCTCTTTGTACAGTGCTCCATGTACTTGGAGAGTCAGGAAGGCTTATCGAAAGTCATTGTAAATGTTTACAACCTTATCTTTACTCAGCTCTAAGGCTCAAGTTAAAGCAATGAGTTCAGCCTTCTGAGCCGAGGTACCCTGAGGCAGGGATTTGGCCTTGATTACAGTGTCCAGAGTTACCACAGCGTAGCCTGCACATCTTTCCCCTCGTTGATTGACAAAGCTGCTCCCATCCACATACAACTCCCAGTCTACTACTGTCCATGGCTGATCCCAAAGATCAGGCCTGCTGGAATAAACTGTGTCCAGGACTTCAACACAGTTGTGTTCCACCGGACTCTCTGACATTGGGAGCAAAATGGTGGGGTTTAAGGTGTTGCAGACTTCAGTGGCGATGCGGGGATTTTCACATAGCAGGCCCTGGTATTTGGTCAGCCTAACATTTGATAACCAGTGGTGCCCTCTGGTATTCATTAGAGTCACTACTGCCTGAGGTGCCTTGATATTTACGTTCTGTCCCAGAGTTAGCTTATCTGCTTCTTGTGCTAGCAGAGCAGTTGCTGCCAGGGTCCTTAAGCATGGGGGCCATCCTTTGGACACTCCATCCAGCTGCTTGGAGAGGTGAGCTACAGGCCTGGGCCAAGGTCTACTGTTTGGACTAGGACCCCAACTGCCACTTTTTCTCTTTCTGCCACATATAATGTGAAGGGCTTTGTTAAATCAGGCTGCCCCAAAGCTGGAGCTGACATTAGTTTCGTTTTCAGTTCCTGATAGGCCTGACGCTGCTGGGATCCCCATTCAAAGGGCTCCTCGTCTCCCCGCTTTGTCACATCATAGAGGGGTTTGGCTAGTACTGCAAAGTTTGGAATCCACAATCTACAGAAGCCCACGGAACTCCTGCACCTGCCTTCTAGTCTTGCATTCTGGCAGGTCGCAAATTACTTGCTTCCTTTCTGGTCCTAGGCTGCGTTCCCCCTTCTGGATGTTAAATCCCAGATACTTCACTTGCTGTCGGCAAATCTGGGCTTTCTTTTTAGACACTTTATACCCACAGTCCTCCAGGTGCTGAAGTAAGACATTGATTCCTTTGAGTACCTTACTGCCGTGGGATGTCCCAATAATAGATCATCAGCATATTGAAGTAGGACACAGCCTAAGTCTTTAGCCGGAAACCTTCGGAGGTCACGGGCCAGTGCCTCCCCAAAGATGGTAGGAGAGGTCTTGAACCCTTGGGGGAGCCGGGTCCAGTTGTACTGGGTGGTCCTACCTGTTTCTGGATTCTCACATTGAAAGGGAAATAGCTTCTGACTTTCCAAAGCCAGCCTGATGCTAAATAAAGCATCCTTTTAAGTCCAAGCAGGTGAACCAACCATCCTCTGCTGGCAGTAATCCCAGCAGTGTGTATGGATTAGGCACAGTTGGGTGCAAAGTCACTGTGGCCTGATTGACCAGGCGCAAGTCTTGTACTGACCTGTAGTCTTTGGTCCCTGGTTTGAGAACAGGCAAGAAGGGGGTGTTCCATGGAAACTGGCAAGGAACTAGTCCTTAAATAGTCCTTTAAGCATTTTAGATGGACCTGAATGCCTTTTAGCGCCTCTTGGGGAACTGGATACTGCTTTTGTCTAACTGGCCGAGCCCCAGGCTTGACTTCAGTGAGCACAGGGGTCTGGTTAATTGCCAGTCCAAGTGGATTGTCCTCTGCCCAGACCTTAGGCCATCGTTTTGCCAACTCAGGCTCTATTTCCTGGTCTGGTTCCATTAAGAAGAGTCTCCACTCTTCCTCACGAGGCACCCTGAGGGCCATTATGATCCCAGTTTTAGGCAATGCCAACTGTAAATTGCCATTCTTTGTGAAGGTTAGGGTCGCCTGTAGCTTACTGAGCAGATCCCTTCCTAGCAAGGGCAAAGGGCAATCAGGTATGTATAAGAACTGGTGAATCACCTCGTGCCCCCTCAGCTCACAAGTCCGAGGCAAACAGAAAGATTGTTTTTCTGACACCCCAGTAGCTCCAACAATATGGGTTGTCTTCTTCAATAGGGGGACCACACGGGTAGTTACCACCGAATATACAGAGTCTGTGTCAATGAGGAAGTCAATGGCATTGCCCCGTAATGTCATCTTGACCATGGGCTCCTTGGAGGCAATGGAGCCCGGTCCCCTTTAGTCCAGTGGTCCTTCCATTAGACTGAACAGAGCTCCTTTGCTTTTGTCTGAAGCCTCGTGCTCAGGGTCTCCCTGTTTTCCCATTTACCATGGACATTTTTCATTCCAGTGTCCTATTTCCTGACAAAAAGCACACTGGTCGCGTTGCAGGTGCGGGTGCACAGACTGGGAGGCCTTCCGGGAACCCCTCTTTTCCCGCCCTCTTGGGGGTGCTCCTTTAATAGTGGCAGCTATCAAGTCGGCATTCTGTTGAGCCTGGTGCTCCCTTTCTTTACGACTTTCCCTCTGGCTCACCATTTCTCGGTTTACAAACACCTGGTTAGCTATTTCCAATAACTGTGAGGTATTAATGCATGCAAATCTTGCCTGTTCCTGCAATTTTCTTCTAATGTCTTCTGCACACTGACTGACTAATGCCATATTTATCATATGCTCATTTTTGGGATTCTCAGGATCAAAAGGAGTGTACATGCGGTAAGCTTCACACAGTCTTTCATAGAATTGGGTAGCACTTTCCTCTTTTCCTTGAAGAACCTCAGAGACTTTATTAATGTTTGTAACTCTCCTGGCCCCTTTTTAAAATCCTTCCAGCAAGGCTTCTCTGTACCAGATTAGCCTCTGCATGCCCTCCAGGGTGTTTGGATCCCACTGGGGGTCAGTTCCCGGTAACTGGACCCTGACTCTTGGGGGTTCTGGTAATCTGCAGGTATCTGCTCCTCCAGCCAATTAGAAGTGGTTTGGAGTATTCTCTGCCTTTCGTCCCTGTTAAAAAGATGCATAAGCAGCTGATGGCAATCAACCCAAATGGGGTTATGAGTCTGAATAATAGTTTGCAGTAGATCAATGAGAGCCTGGGGTTTCTCAGTATAAGGTGGGTTGTTATTTTTCCAATTGATAAGATCAGCCGAGGTGAATGGCAGGTACATGAAAACACCCTTTTCTACCATGTGGCCATTCTCATCCCTCCCTGTGTATCTCTGCTCTCTCAAAGACATTTGCACCCCGGCCTTGGGTCGCAGATGGGCTGCCAGAGGGGGAGTTCCTTCTGGGAAGCGGGCAGCAATGGGTGGAGTTTTTCCACATTCTCTTTTGTCTACTCTGGGGGATTTGGGGGTGTGCAGCTCTGGTGGGGATGCTGAGGCTTCCGGCCCTGGGGCAGGGAGTCCTTGAGGAGGAGGAAGAGGAGGAGGCATTATCGAGAAAAACTCTTCTGCTGCTGGGTGGACCAAAACCTTGGGATTGTTGCTGCCACTGTATCTGCCTGGATCTTAGGAGTCCACGTCTCTCAGCGGCGAGGGGGATGGTGGTTTCTAGCAGTCTGTCCCTTGGCCATTAAAACAGTCGCTGCCTGCTCTCTTAGCCACTTCGGAGGGTTCAAAACTAACTGCCACCACGAGTCTATGTATGGAAATTGATCGAGGTGTTCTAGCTCGCCCCTATATAACCTCATGCCTTACTTTGGAGACAAGGGACCTGTCTAGGGTCGCCTCTGGAGGCCTCCCGACCCTAAATGCTGGCCAATCCTCCCTACATAAAACCCTTAATTTCTCTGGTGTCATAGTTACTTTATAATTTTCACTAAATCCCTTCTTGAAATCTTTCAGCATGGTTTCTAAAGGGGTGGGCTTGCTGTGGGAGTGACCCATATTACTTCAAAGAAACAGTTTCCATAGTTAGGAGAGTCTTAGTTCGCTCACAGCAGTTCTCGCCTAGCAAGATGCAGCGTGGAGCACTCTCCAATTTATATTCACTTCAATCCTTTTACAATGCCCAGAGGCTTCTTCACTCAGCCTTATGTGGCTGTCTCTAACTCTTACAAATTGCTGGATGCATGAGGCCCTTCCTAATGGGCCCGATACCTTTTACAGCTGATGAGTCCAGTTGGTCACATCTACACACACAGACACACATCCAGTTGCTCTCCTTCCAATTCAAAACCATAAGCAAAAAGCTTCCAAGGTTAGTTACAGAGAGCTGCCTTCAAAAGAGCTGATCTAGCACCGTGGGTGATCAGGCCATGCTTCCACCCAAAATGGGATGGGCTACTTTCCTGGGTTCAGTCTTACCAAATTCAGTGGTCCGGACTTCCCCAAATACTCGTTCCTCCTCGGTGTTCAGCCACTGGGCAGATCCATACTGTAGGGCTTCCCTACTCCGCTCTGGCAAGGCTTTTCCACCAGGCAAATAACTGCCCAGGAGCACTCTCAGGATGCGTCACGCCAGTGAAGAGGAATCCCCCTGCAGGGATGCTCCACAGTGCTGGGCAAACCACCTAAGAGACTTTTTCCCACCGTCTGCTATTCGAGACTCGCTTCCCGGCCAATGCATCAAAACTGTAGCAGGAGTGGCCGCGGGAAACGGATCTCTCGGACACTGAACACAGGAGGAAGGAGAGTTTATTTGGCCGGGAGCCTTGGGTGGTAATCTGTCCAAAACCCAGCTCCCCTGACAAAGAGAGGTTCTGCTTTTATATAGGCTTATACTTTAGATGTTGCACATCAAAGAATCTTAGGTTTGTAGCTTTACATATGAAAAGGGTCTCAGTTTACAGTCTCAGGAATTACGTATGAAAAGGGTCTCAGTTTACAGTCTCAGGAATTACATATGAAAAGGGTCTTAGTTTACAGTCTCAGAAATTACGTATGAAAAGGTTTTAGTTTACAGTTTTAGGAATCACATAGGAAAAGGGGAAGTTGATCTGAGATGCCTGGGTCTCTCTCTTCAACACAAGGTAAGTTACAGCATGGGTCCAGGGGACCAACACAAGTGTGGGAACCACTATGACCTACAGCTCTGGGTTCCAGACACTTTTATTATGTGCATAATCTCATTGATCTTATGGGCTTAGAAGGGAAGGATAAAGGGGTAGGTAAGATAACTGTGGGGAAAGCACTTGAGATCTTCTAAGACATGCTAAACTAGTGCTCTGAGCATTTAACAGCAGTTGAGATCCTTCTAAAACTTGCTAAACTAGTACTCTGAGTTTATCACCTATTGTTACCCAGATGCAGCTGCATCAGAAGTTTAGTGAATGAGGAACCACCAGGTCTGACCACACTTAATGCATCAAGGGGCTTTTGTCTCCCAAGCATTGAGGATATTAGAGCAATTAAAATCACTCCATATTCTGAGAACCTAGGCAGAGCCTGAGGTGTGCTGTGATCTCTGCCCTGCAAGGCTTTTATCCTCCTTTCCAGTTCCCATCTGCAAAGACCCTCCCGGATCTTGTGATCTTGTGAGCAGAGGTCGCCTCCCTTCTCCGAGATCTTTGCACAAGCCCTCTTTATTAGACCCTCCTGCAGTCTCCATGTTGAGAAGGTATTCGTTGGACCATTGTAGTATTGCCTGCTCTGCAACCACACCTCAGCATTCCCCCGTGTTACTGCACTCTTGGTGGTCTTTACCTTAGGCCTCCTGTTGCCGTTTGATTTCTAATTAACTGAACCAATAATATATTTAGTTTGGTGTGTAATAGTCAATGTACTCTGAGCCAAACAAGCTTATAATTATTTAGCTAGAATTAACATAGGTCTCCCCCTGGCCATCTTGACCCACAGTGATCTATGTTGCTGAGCTGTTCCATGTGAACTTGAGAAGAATGTATATTCTGCTGTTGTTGGATAGTCTATAGAAGTCACATTTATCTCAGTTGATTGACGGTGCTATTGAGTTCAACTGTGTACCTCCTGATTTTTTGCTTGGCAGATCTGTCCATTTCTGATAGAGGAATGTTGAAGTCTGCGACTGTAATCATGAATTCATCTATTTCTTCTTGTAGTTCTATTAGGTTTTGCCTCATGTACTTTGATGCTGTATTAGGAGCATACACATTAAGTATTGTCATGTCTTCTTAGAAAAATGGCCTTTTTATTATTATGTAATGTCTCTCTTTACTCCTGGTAGCTTTTCCTTACTCTAATGTCTATTTTGTCTGAAATTAATATAGTTGTTTCAGCTTTCTTTTCATTAGTGTTAGCATGGTATATCTTTCTTCATCTGTTTGCTTTTCATCTATATATGTCTTCATATTTAAAGTGGGTTTCTTACAGACAATATGTAGTTGGATCTGGCTTTTTTATCCACTCTGAGAAGCTCTGTCTTTTGATTAGTTTATTTAGATTATTGACATTCAAATTGATTGATATACATAATATCTACCATTTTGCTATTGTTTTCTATTTGTTGCCCTTGTTTTTGTTCCTGTTTTGTCTTCCATATTTTTTATGGCTTTTTTTGGTTTTTAATTGAGCATTCTATATATTTCATTTTCTCTCCTTTTCCAGCATATTATTTATACTTCTTTTTTTAGTGGTTGCCTAAGAGTTTGCAATATACACTTACAATTATTGCAAGTTCACTTTCAGATAACATTATACTGCTTCATGGCTAATGCAAATACCTTATAATAACAAAATAATCCCAATTCCTCCCTCATGTCCGTTGTCTCACTGCTGTCATTCAT
Organism: Callithrix jacchus; assembly: GCF_049354715.1. Taxonomy (NCBI): domain Eukaryota; kingdom Metazoa; phylum Chordata; class Mammalia; order Primates; family Cebidae; genus Callithrix; species Callithrix jacchus. Next base: position 87,610,569 of record NC_133504.1, on the reverse strand, counting down.
TTCAGTGATACATAAGCACAGATATATAAGCATACATAGTGAAAAACAGTGTTACCATTATTCTTTTGAACCAACTGTTATCTACTAGATCAATTAAGAATAAAAATAAAGGTTTTTATTTTACTTCCACTATTCCTTCTCTGATTCTCTTTTTTTCTGTAGAGCTAAATTTTCAACCTAAATCATCTTGCTTTTCTCTGAAGAACTTCTTTTAATATTTCTTGCAGGCAGGCCTGCTGGCAACAAATTCAGTCAATTTTTGTTTGAAAATATCTTTGTTTCTCCTTTTGAAGGATAATTTCACAGGGTATGGAATTTTAGACTTTTTTTTTCTCTCTCTCAACCCTAAATATCCCACTTCTTGCTTGCATGATTTAAGAGAAGTCAGGTTTAACTTCTTTTTTTTTTCTCTGCTATAGCTAAAGGTTCACCCCCCCCACCCCCACCCTCCACCCTGGCTTCTTTAAGTGTTATTTTCTTTATCTTTGATTTTCTGCAGTTCGAAAATAATATGTGTAGTTTTCTTTTGATATTTGTTCTGCTTGGTGTTCTCTGAGCTTTCTGGATCTGTGGTTTGCTATCTGACATTAATTGGGAGGAATTCTCAGTTATTAATCAAATAATTCTTCTGTTCCTTTCTTCTCCTTCTGGTATTCTCACTGCATATATGTTATTTCTTTTGTAGTTGTTCTAAGTTCTTGGATATTCTCTTCTGGGTTTTTTTTCCCCACAATCTTTTTTCTCTTTGCTTACCAGTTTTGAAAGTTTATAATGAAATATCCTTGAGCTCAGAGATTCTTTCTTCAGCTATGTCTCATCTACTAGTAAGCCCATTAAAGGCATTCTTCATTCCCGTTACAATGCTTTGGATCTCTAGCATTTATTTGGATTCTTTCTTAGAATTTCCATCTGTCTTCTTAACATTACCCATCTCTTCTTGCATGTTATCTACTTTTTCTTTTTTTTTTTAATTTTTTATTGGATTTTAGGTTTTGGGGTACATGAGCAGAGCATGCAAGACAGTTGCGTAGGTACACACATGGCAGTGTGCTTTGCTTTTCTTCTCCCCTTCACCCACATTTGGCATTTCTCCCCAGGCTATCCCTCCCCACCTCCCCCTCCCACTGGCCCTCCCCTTTTCCCCCCAATAGACCCCAGTGTTTAGCACTCCCCTTTCTGTGTCCATGTGTTCTCATTTTTCATCACCCACCTATGAGTGAGAATATGCGGTGTTTCATTTTCTGTTCTTGTGTCAGTTTGCTGAGGATGATGTTCTCCAGATTCATCCATGTCCCTACAAACGACACAAACTCATCATTTCTGATTGCTGCATAATATTCCATGGTGTATATGTGCCACATTTTTCCAATCCAGTCTATTATCAATGGGCATTTGGGTTGATTCCAGGTCTTTGCTATTGTAAACAGTGCTGCAATGAACATTCGTGTACATGTGTCCTTATAGTAGAACGATTTATAGTCTTTTGGATATATACCCAGTAATGTGATTGCTGGGTCAAATGGAATTTCTATTTCTAAGGCCTTGAGGAATCGCCACACTGTCTTCCACAATGGTTGAACTAATTTACACTCCCACCAACAGTGTAAAAGTGTTCCTTTTTCTCCACATCCTCTCCAGCATCTGTTGTCTCCAGATTTTTTAATGATCGCCATTCTAACTGGCGTGAGATGGTATCTCAATGTGGTTTTGATTTGCATCTCTCTGATGACCAGTGATGATGAGCATTTTTTCATATGATTGTTGGCCTCATATATGTCTTCTTTTGTAAAGTATCTGTTCATATCCTTTGCCCACTTTTGAATGGGCTTGTTTGTTTTTTTCCTGTAAATCTGTTTGAGTTCTTTGTAAATTCTGGATATCAGCCCTTTGTCAGATGGGTAGACTGCGAAAATTTTTTCCCATTCTGTTGGTTGCCCATCCACTCTAGTGACTGTTTCTTTTGCCGTGCAGAAGCTGTGGAGTTTCATTAGGTCCTGTTTGTCTATTTTGGCTTTTGTTGCCAATGCTTTTGGTGTTTTGTTCATGAAGTCCTTGCCTACTCCTATGTCCTGGATAGTTTTGCCTAGATTTCCTTCTAGGGTTTTTATGGTGCCAGGTCTTATGTTTAAGTCTTTAATCCATCTGGAGTTAATTTTAGTGTAAGGTTTCAGGAAGGGGTCCAGTTTCTGCTTTCTGCACATGGCTAGCCAGTTTTCCCAACACCATTTGTTAAACATGGAATCCTTGCCCCATTGCTTGTTTTTGTCAGGTTTATCAAAGATTGTATAGTTGTATGTATGTTGTGTTGCCTCCGGTGCCTCTGTTTTGTTCCATTGGTCTATATCTCTGTTTTGGTACCAGTACCATGCTGTTTTGATTACTGTAGCCTTGTAGTATAGTTTGAAATCCGGTAGTGTGATGCCCCCCGCTGTGTTCTTTTTGCTTAGAATTGACTTGGCTATGCGGGCTCTCTTTTGGTTCCATATGAAGTTCGTGGTGGTTTTTTCCAGTTCTGTGAAGAAAGTCGATGGTAGCTTGATGGGGATAGCGTTGATTCTGTAAATTACTTTGGGCAGTATAGCCATTTTCACAATATTAATTCTTCCTAACCATGAACATGGAATGTTTCTCCATCTGTGTCCCCTCTGATTTCGTTGAGCAGTGGTTTGTAGTTCTCCTTGAAGAGGTCTCTTACGTTCCTTGTGAGTTGTATTCCAGGGTATTTTATTCTTTTGTAGCAATTGCAAATGGCAATTCGCTCTTGATTTGGCTTTCTTTAAGTCTGTTATTGGCGTAGAGGAATGCTTGTGATTTTTGCACATTGATTTTATATCCTGGGACTTTGCTGAAGTTGCTTATCAGTTTCAGGAGTTTTTGGGCTGAGGCAATGGGGTCTTCTAGGTACACTATCATGTCGTCTGCAAATAGAGACAATTTGGCTTCCACCTTTCCTATTTGAATACGCTTTATTTCTTTTTCTTGCCTGATTGCTCTGGCTAGAACTTCCAGTACTATATTGAATAGGAGTGGTGAGAGAGGGCATCCTTGTCTAGTGCCAGATTTTAAAGGGAATGCTTCCAGTTTTTGCCCATTCAGTATGATATTGGCTGTTGGTTTGTCATAAATAGCTTTTATTACTTTGCGATACGTTCCTTCGATACCGAGTTTATTGAGGGTTTTTAGCATAAAGGGCTGTTGAATTTTGTCAAATGCCTTCTCTGCGTCAATTGAGATAATCATGTGGTTTTTGTTTTTGGTTCTGTTTATGTGGTGAATTACGTTGATAGACTTGCGTATGTTGAACCAGCCTTGCATCGCTGGGATGAATCCTACTTGATCATGATGAATAAGTTTTTTGATTTGCTGTTGCAATCGGCTTGCCAATATTTTATTGAAGATTTTTGCATCTATGTTCATCATGGATATTGGCCTGAAGTTTTCTTTTCTCGTTGGGTCTCTGCCGGGTTTTGGTATCAGGATGATGTTGGTCTTATAAAATGATTTGGGAAGGATTCCCTCTTTTTGGATTGTTTGAAATAGTTTTAGAAGGAATGGTACCAGCTCCTCCTTGTGTGTCTGGTAGAATTCGGCTGTGAACCCGTCTGGACCTGGGCTTTTATTGTGTGGTAGGCTCTTAATTGCTGCCTCAACTTCAGACCTTGTTATTGGTCTATTCATAGTTTCAGCTTCCTCCTGGTTTAGGCTTGGGAGGACACAGGAGTCCAGGAATTTATCCATTTCTTCCAGGTTTACTAGTTTATGCGCATAGAGTTGTTTGTAATATTCTCTGATGATGGTTTGAATTTCTGTGGAATCTGTGGTGATTTCCCCTTTATCATTTTTTATTGCATCTATTTGGTTGTTCTCTCTTTTCTTTTTAATCAATCTGGCTAGTGGTCTGTCTATTTTGTTGATCTTTTCAAAAAACCAGCTCTTGGATTTATTGATTTTTTGAAGGGTTTTTCGTGTCTCAATCTCCTTCAGCTCAGCTCTGATCTTAGTTATTTCTTGTCTTCTGCTGGGTTTTGAGTTTTTTTGATCTTGCTCCTCTAGCTCTTTCAATTTTGACGATAGGGTGTCAATTTTGGATCTCTCCATTCTCCTCACATGGGCACTTATTGCTATATACTTTCCTCTAGAGACTGCTTTAAATGTGTCCCAGAGGTTCTGGCACGTTGTGTCTTCGTTCTCATTGGTTTCGAAGAACTTCTTTATTTCTGCCTTCATTTCGTTGTTTACCCAGTCAACATTCAAGAGCCAGTTGTTCAGTTTCCATGAAGCTGTGCGGTTCTGGGTCGGTTTCTGAATTCTGAGTTCTAACTTGATTGCACTATGGTCTGAGAGGCTGTTTGTTATGATTTCAGTTGTTTTGCATTTGTTGAGCAGTGCTTTACTTCCAATTATGTGGTCAATTTTAGAGTAGGTGTGATGTGGTGCTGAGAAGAACGTGTATTCTGTGGATTTGGGGTGGAGAGTTCTGTAAATGTCTATCAGGTTTGCTTGCTCCAGGTCTGAGTTCAAGCCCTGGATATCCTTGTTGATTTTCTGTCTGGTTGATCTGTCTAGTATTGACAGTGGAGTGTTAAAGTCTCCCACTATTATTGTGTGGGAGTCTAAGTCTCTTTGTAAGTCATTAAGAACTTGCCTTATGTATCTGGGTGCTCCTGCATTGGGTCCATATATGTTTAGGATCGTTAGCTCTTCTTGTTGTATTGATCCTTTTACCATTATGTAATGGCCTTTTTTGTCTCTTTTGATCTTTGTTGCTTTAAAGTCTATTTTATCAGAGATGAGAATTGCAATTCCTACTTTTTTTTGCTTTCCATTAGCTTGGTAAATCTTCCTCCATCCCTTTATTTTGAGCCTTTGTGTATCCTTGCATGTGAGATGGGTTTCCTGGATACAGCACACTGATGGGTTTTGGATTTTTATCCAATTTTCCAGTCTGTGTCTTTTGATTGGTGCATTTAGTCCATTTACATTTAGGGTTAATATTGTTATGTGTGAATTTGATACTGCCATTTTGATGCTAAGTGGCTGTTTTGCCTGTTAGTTGTTGTAGATTCTTCATTATGCTGAAGCTCTTTAGCATTCAGTGTGATTTTGGAATGGCTGGTACTGGTTGTTCCTTTCTATGTGTAGTGCCTCTTTCAGGAGCTCTTGTAAAGCAGGCCTGGTGGTGACAAAATCTCTGAGTACTTGCTTGTTCGCAAAGGATTTTATTTTTCCTTCACTTCTGAAGCTTAGTTTAGCTGGATATGAAATTCTGGGTTGAAAGTTCTTTTCTTTAAGAATGTTGAATATTGGCCCCCACTCTCTTCTGGCTTGTAGTGTTTCTGCTGAGAGATCTGCTGTGAGTCTGATGGGCTTCCCTTTGTGGGTGACCCGATCTTTCTCTCTGGCTGCCCTTAGTATTCTCTCCTTTATTTCAACCCTGGTGAATCTGACAATTATGTGCCTTGGGGTTGCTCTTCTTGCGGAATATCTTTGTGGTGTTCTCTGTATTTCCTGCAATTGAGTGTTGGCCTGTCTTGCTAGGTGGGGGAAATTTTCCTGGATGATGTCCTGAAGAGTATTTTCCAGCTTGGATTCATTCTCTTCGTCCCCTTCTGGTACACCTATCAAACGTAGGTTAGGTCTTTTCACATAGTCCCACATTTCTTGGAGACTTTCTTCATTCCTTTTTGCGCTTTTTTCTCTGATCTTGGTTTCTCGTTTTATTTCATTGAGTTGGTCTTCGACTTCAGATATTCTTTCCTCTGCTTGGTCAATTTGGCTATTGAAACTTGTGTTTGCTTCGCGAAGTTCTCGTATTGTGTTTTTCAGCTCCTTTAATTCATTCATATTCCTCTCTAAGTTATCCATTCTTGTTATCATTTCCTCGAATCTTTTTTCAAATCTTTTTTCAAGGTTCTTAGTTTCTTTGCATTGATTTAATACATGATCTTTTAGCTCACAAAAGTTTCTCATTATCCATCTTCTGAAGTCTAATTCCGTCATTTTGTCACAGTCATTCTCCGTCCAGCTTTGTTCCCTTGCTGGTGAGGAGTTTTGGTCCTTTCTAGGAGGCGAGGTGTTCTGGTTTCGGGTGTTTTCCTCCTTTTTGCGCTGGTTTCTTCCCATCTTTGTGGATTTTTCCGCTGGTCGTCTGCGTAGTTGCTGACTTTTCGATTGGGTCTCTGAGTGGACACCCAGAATGTTGATGATGAAGTATTTCTGTTGCTTGATTTTCCTTCTACCAGTCTAGCCCCTTCGCTGTACGACTGCTGAGGTCCGCTCCAGACCCTGCTTGTCTGGGGTGCACCTCTAGCAGCTGTGGCACAGCGAGGGATGCTACCAGTTTCTTTTTCTGCTATCTTTGTCCCAGGATGATGCCTGCCTAATGTCAGTCTTTTGGATATAGAGGGGTCAGGGAGGTGCTTGAAGAGACAGTTTGTACTTTATAGGGGTTTAATTGCTGAGCTGTGTGCTCTGTTGTTCCTTCAGGGCTGTTAGGCTGCTATGTTTGATTCTGCTGCAACAGAGCTCATTAAAAAACCCTTTTTTTTTTTTTTCCTCAAATGCTCTGTGTTGAGGGGTTTGGGCTTTATTTTTGGATGTTCGATGAGGTGTCCTGCCCAGCTAGAAGGCAGACTAGCCACTGTTTGGCTGCCGAGGCTCTGCCCTGCCGTTGTGTGATTCGCCCTGTTCCTGCAGGCTCTGCTGTGGTCTCCGCCACGCCCTGTGGCGGAGTCTCTTCGTTGTAGCGTGTTGCCTCAGCCATGGCAGGCTGCGTCAGCAGTGGGCGTGTATCTCAGTAGGGACGGGTTGCCTCGGCAACGGCTGTCTGCGTCAGCAGTGGGCGTGTATCTCAGTTGGGGCGGGTTGCCTCGGCAACAGCTGGCTGCGTCAGCAGTGGGCGTGTATCTCAGTTGGGGCGGGTTGCCTCGGTAGTGGTGGATGCCCCTCCCCGACAGAGCGTCTCGGGCAGTCTGCTCGGGATAGTTTGAAATTGCGGTTTTGTTCGTCCCACTGGGTATCCCAGACGATCTGTCCCTACAATCCCCTGGGCTGGGCTACTGTCCACGTCTCGTTCGGTCTCAAGTCCAGCCCTCTCAAGTCTCAGGTTGCTGGTTCAACAAGGCAGCCGGACAAGCGCGCCCTGTGGGGATTGCTGGGTAGGGCCGGCTACCGCCGCCCCGGCTGCCAGCTTCGCCAGGCAGACCTACTGCCTGGCGTCCCGTGTCTTTTTTATACTTGGGAGTTTCCCCGTTCTGTGGGCAACAAAGATCAGTCTGGAAATGCAGCTCAGACTCACCGTTTGCGGATTCAACGTGAGCTCCAATCCTGGGTTGTTCTCACAGCGCCATCATGTTATCTACTTTTTCTAGTAGATTCCTTAGCATATTATTTGTAGTTATTTCAACTTGCTAGTCTGATTCCAACATTCCTGCCATGTCTGGCTCTGGTTCTGATGCTTATTCTGTCCCTTCAAACTGTGTTTTTTGCCTTTTAGTAAGTCTTGTAATTCTGTGTTAAAAGCTGGATATGATATACTGGATAAAGGGAACCGCAGTAAATAAACCTTTTGTAATATAGTGATAAAGTAAGGTATGGAGGGTAAGTGTTCTGTAGTCCTATGATTAAGAGGACTAGGTCTGTCTTTTAGTGAGCCTGTGCCCCTCGACTGTGAACTTCACAAGTGCTTCTCAGCCCTTCCCCCACCCCCTATCACCTTAGGTGGGATAGGATGGTTATAGGGTGCTGAAGTTGGGCTTTTCTTTTCTCCTAGGTTAACTAAGCTTTAATGAAATCCCAATAGGTTAGGCTCTGGAAAAATAATTTACCTTGTGGACAATCCTTGTTAAGAATAACAGAATTTGGCAGGGCATGGTGGCTCACGCCTCTAATCGCAGCACCTTGGGAGGCCGAGTTGGGCAGATCACTAGGTCAGGAGTTCAAGATCAGTCTACCAACATAGTGAAACCTCATCTACAAAAATTAGCTAGGCATGGTGGCAGACATCTGTAATCCCAGCTACTCAGGAGGCTGAGGCAGGAGAATTGCTTGAACCTGGGAGGCAGAAGCTGCAGTGAGCTGAGATCACACTGCTGCACTCCAGCCTGGGCAACAGAGTGAGACTCTGTCTCAAAAAAAATAAAAATAAAAAAGTGAGGCGTGGGGGCTCATGCCTGTAATCCCAGCACTTTGGGAGGCAGAGGCAGACTGATCACCTGAAGTCGAGAGTTCAAGACCAGCCTGACCACCATGGAGAAACCCTGTCTCTACTAAAAATATAAAATTAGCTGGGAGTGGTGTAATCCCAGCTACAGGCTGAGGCAGGAGAAGCGCTTGAACCTGGAGGTGGAGGTTGTGGTGGAAGTGTTCTATAGTCCTATGATTAAGAGGACTAGGTCTGTCTTTTAGTGAGCCTGTGCCCCTGAACTGTGAACTTCACAAGTTGTGAAGTTTCTGAAAACTGAAAAATAGCAGTTTTCCCTCTAACCTTAGTTTTCTTATGCATCTAAGAAGAGTTGTTGATTTTCAGTGTATTCAGCCATTTATTAATTGTTAGGATGGAGTGACAATTTCTGAGTTTTTTTTTTCTTTCTTTCTTTTTTTTCCTGGAGACAGAGTCTCACACTGTTGCCCAGCCTGGAGTGCAGTGGGCACAATCTCTGCTCACTGCAACCTCTGCCTCCCAGGTTCAAGTGATTCTCCTGCCTCAGCCTCCCAAGTAGCTGGGATTACAGGTGCCCACCACCACGCTTGGCTAATTTTTTGTATTTTTAGTAGAGATGGGGTTTCACTATGTTGGTCAGGCTGGTCTTGAACTCCTGACCTCATGATCTGCCTGCCTCGGCATCCCAAAGTGCTGGGATAACAGGCATGGAACCACCACACACAGCCACCTTAAGAGTTTTTATATGTCAGATAGGAAACTGGAAGTCTTAACTCTTTCTTAGAGAGAGCTTTTTTTCATCTTGAACTACCATTTTGACCACTAGCAATATTCTTTTGGACAATTCTCAGCCATTATTAGTTCAAATATTGCTGCTTTTCCTTTCTTTTTTCTTCTTCTGGTAGTCCTATTATGCCTAAGTTACACTTTTGCAATTGTCCCACAGTTCCTAGATATTTTGTTGATTTTTTTTCCATTCTTTTTTCTCTTTGACTTTCAGTTTGAGAAGTTTCTGTTAGCAGACCCTGAAATTGACTGATTCTTTCCTCCTCAGTGTCTAGTCTACTGATGAACCCATCAAAGGCATTCTTCATTTCTGTTACAGAGGTTTTTATTTCTAGCAATTCCTTTTGGGTCTAAGTTTCTATCTCTCCATTTACATTACTCATCTGTTCTTGCATGTTGTACACTTTTTTCCATTAGAGCCTTTAATCATAATTGTTTTACTATCTTACTCTAAGTCCAAAGTCTCTGCCGTATCAGAGCCTGGTTCTGATGCTTGTTTTGTCTCTTCAGACTGTGATTGTATTGTTTTTTTCTTTGCCTTTTAGCTAGTCTTTAAATTTTTTGCTGAAAGCTAGACATGATGTATCATGCAATAGAAACTGAGCTGAATAGGTCTTTGGTGTGAAGTTTTATGTGGCTATGAGTTAGATGTTTAATGTTTGCTGTAGCTGTAGATTATCAGAGGCTTTCCTCTAATGTTCTTATTTTTGTTTCTACTGATGTTTTGGGGTTCCCCTATAAATTCTTTCTCAAATAGAATCTGTGCCTTATATAAAACTGGAGTTCCGGTAATGTAGTGGTAAGATATTGAGGAGAGGAATCGTTCTACAATTTTATTATTAAATATATATATCTTTTTAATTGGGCTTGTATCTCTAGGCTGCAACCTTTACAAGAGTTTCTTAACCTCTTATTTTCCAGTGTGAGACAGTAAAGCTAGAAGGGTCTGTAGCTGACTAATTGCCCTTTCTCCAGGTCAGATAAGGCTCTAGTAGTTTCCTATTAAGGAGGACATGAGCTCAGGGCTATGCTATTTCAGAATGGTTATTTTTCCTTTCTCCCTGCCCAAAGCAGGGACAGTATTTTTCTCTGATCTCTGATCTTCACTGTGAGAACCTGGTAAGATTCCAGGAGATAAAACTCATGAAAGTGTGGGAGTTTTTACTTCAAAGCTAGTTCATACAGAGTGTCCAGCAATTTACCAATTACAGTTTAAGAATTCCTGCTAGTATTGGCTCCTGAAGCTTCTCCCAGTAAGCTGCAATTATAGACTGTTAAGGGTAGGGGGAAGAAATTAATAAGTCTATGCCTTAATAAATTGGTGATAAAATACATCAACAAATAATAGAAGGCTCTTACTTACAGTGAGATGCTGAGCATCTACTGGTAAATGTGGGATGTTTCTGGAGGTGGAAAATCATTTTGCAACCAAATTCTAGATCAGGCAAGAGCCATCCACAGGGAGGGAATTTAGATAAGAAATTGCTTTTTTAAAAAGTCCTCCATCTTGGAGCAGCTCCAGCTAGTGATATCTGGTACAGTTTGAACACCAGTGACTCCTGTGTCTTTGTGACTTGCTCCCTCTCCCGCCTTTTTTGTAAGCACTTTCTTACTTTTTGGTACAGAAAGATGATCCAGGTTGACCTTGTACCTATCATGTCCCATCACAGTTTTCAGCCATTTATCTGAGGATCTCTCAAACGAAAATAATTTAAAATTTTTTAAAATTGTATGTTTGAACATTATATGGGATTTTCAAATATAAACAAGGATAAAGAAATTAAAATGAATCACTCAGGCCGGGTACAGTGGCTCTTGCTTGTAATCCTAGCACTTTGGGAGGCCGAGGCAGGCAGATTATGAGGTCAGGAGTTCAAGACAAGCATGACCAACATGGTATAACCCCATCTCTACTAAAAATACAAAAATTAGCTTGGTGTGGTGGTGCATGCCTGTAATCCCAGCTACTCAGGAGGCTGAGGCAGGAGAATTGCTTTAACCTGGGAGGTGGAGGTTGCAGTGAGCCGAGATCATGCCATAGGACCCCAGCCTGGGCAACAGAGCAAGGCTCTGTCTCAAAAAGAAAAAAAAAAGAATCACTCATTTTAACACTTACAAACTTTCTTCCATTCTGAATTCTCTTTTAACATCAGGGTAGTATTTAACTTCAAAAACAGAAGGGGGACAGAAATTGAAAATTATGGAAGTGGAAATCACTGTTAAAGATTTTATACAACTTTCATGTCCAGTGAGTTTCTTTTTTTTTTTTTTTTTGCCTCCCAAACCCCATATCCAGTGAGTTTCTAACACCCTGGAAGGTCTTTCACTTCCTGTTCTTTGGGTTGCATGTATGAGCAAACAAGTGAAAATAGATGTTTACAGGTCATCCCAGTACTCCACATGACCTTCCCATCCTTCAAACCACTACATAGACTGTAAGCTTTAGGTCCAAGTGGGATGAAGCATGACCTCCCTACTCCTGCCAGCTCATTAGAAAACCCCTCTTGCTGCCTGGAAGGGCTGTTTGTTGGGATTGAACTCCTGGAGCAGGAGCCTCCCTGGAGATGGAAGGTCAGTGACCCCAGGTTTCACTGGAGCCTCAGCTTATGAAAACCGTATCAGACTTGCCAAGTCTCAGTGTAAAGTAAATAGGGACACAGCATAGTTGGAAGGAAAACAATGACAGAGGAATCACACTGGATTAACTGAACATGAAATTTATGAAATTACAAACTTCAAAAGATTTCAAAAAAATTATTTAAACTCCATTGAAATAAAATATTCCTAAAACATTGCAAATTTGGATTTGAAAATTTGGGTTATAAAAATTAAGTTCACATAGAAGACACATATACAAGAAATAAGCAGTTTCTGAAGAAAAGGAAAAGAATAATTATCTCTCATTTTGGGGCTTTATTAGGAGATGCCACAGACAAATGGTATGAGTCAGTTTAGGTTGGTGGTGTAACTAATGAATTCTGTGGTGCCCACAATTCTGAAAGAGCAGAGCCAAGGCCACTCATTGTTGAACTCAGAGAAACATTTAATGCCACTTGACAAAGACTAAACTTTCATGCCTTTGACTAAACTTTATTCAGGTTCCTCTGAACCCTCTTCTCAACTAGGCATTAACCATGGCCTATAAAAACTGTCAACTCTCAGTACAAATTTTGTCAATACTGTCCCCCCTCACACCACACACACTAAGAGACTTGAACAAACATTTGCGTAGTTTCTAATAGCTCAGGGCCACATCATTTGGATGATACCTCCAGTTCCCTTATAATGCCTGTCTAAGAAAACTCAATATCATCTGGAAAATTTACTGTTTATTCCAGCCAAAACCTGGTGATAGGTCAGTAAGCCATAGAACCTCATCTTTAGAGTAATTCTGTACTTTGAATATATTCCCCAAAGTTTATGTGTTAGAAACTTGATCCCCAGTGTTGTGGTGTTGGGATGTAAGGCCTATTATGAGGTGTTTGGCTCATGGAGGCACTGCTCTAATAGATTAATGACATTTTCACTGGAGAGGTTCATTATCATGGCAGTAGTTTCCTTATAAAAGGATGAGTTTGGCCCCTTCTTATGCTGTTGTGCACACACACTTGCTTTTTCTCTGCCTCCCTTTTGCCATGGAATGATGCAGCAAGAACGTTCTTATCAGATGCCAACACCTTGGTCTTGGACTTCCCAGATGCCAGAACCATGAGGAAATAAAATTTTGTTCTTTGTAAGTTACCCAGTCTGTGATATTCTGCTATTGCAGTAGAAAACACATTAAGACAGAAAATTGGTAATAGGAGTGGAGTTATTGCAATAACAGATATCTGAAAAGGTATAAATGGCTTTGGAATTTGGTAATGAGCAAAGGCTGGAAGAGTTTGGAAGAACATACTAGAAAAAGCCTATATTGCCATGAAAAAAGTATCAAGGGCAATTCTGATGAGGGCTCGGAAGATAATAGCTATAGGGAAAATCTGAATTAGAGATTTACTTAAATGGTCATGATCAAAATCTTGGTAGAAATATAGATGGTAGGCTGGGCCTGGTGACTAATGCCTGTAATCCCAGCACTTTGGAAGGCCAAGGCAGGTGGATCACTTAAGGTCAGGAGTTTGAAACCAGTGTGGCCAAGATGGTAAAACCCTGTCTCTACTAAAAAGATAATACATATATATCCTTTGCCATATACACACACACACACACACACACACACACACACACATATATATGTAGAGATATGTATGTCTTAATAGAGACATATATGGCAAATATATAATCTTTTTAACACACACACACACACACACACCCGGCAAAGGCCAATCTGATAAGCTCTTTGAAATGAAGAGTATCTTATTGGAAGCTGGAATAAACACCATTATTGGTAAGGACCTGCAAAGAACTTCCACGCCCTTGCCAGAATTGCCCTTAATACTCTGTTCTTGATAATGCAGGCCTTTTTTAGTCTGCTTTTCCAGACTCTTCCAGCCTTTGCCCATTACCAAATTCCAAAGCCAATTACACCTTTTCAGGTATTTGTTATAGTAATAATCCCACTCCTAGTACCAATTTTCTGGTAAGCGCCTTCTTGCTGTGTCATAATGTAGCAGAAAGCATCACATGGGTGAGAGAGAGAGCAAGCAGGGGCCAAATTTGTCCTTTATTAAGGAACCCACTGCCAAGATAACAAACACTCCCATGATAATGACATTAATCCATTCATGCTGGTCCTCATGACCTAAACACCTCTAAAATGTCCCACCTCCGGGCCGGGTGCAGTGGCTTATGCCTGTAATGCCAGCACTTTGGGAGGCGAAGGCGGGTAGATCGTGAGGTCAAGAGATAAGACCATCCTGGTCAACATGGTGAAACCCCGTCTCTACTATACATACAAAAAATTAGCTGGGTATGGTGGCGTGTGCCTGTAATCCCAGCTACTCAGGAGGCTGAGGCAGGAGAATTGCCTGATCCCAGGAGGCAGAGATTGCCGTGAGCCGAGATCGCGCCATTGCACTCCAACCTGGGTAACGAGCGAAACCCCGTCTCAAAAAAAAATAATAGAATGTCCCACCTCCTAGTACCTTTGCATTAGGGATCAGGTTTGTAACACATGAACTTTGAGTGACACATTGAAACCATAGCATTCTGCCCCTAGACCCCCAAATTCATGTCCTTCTCACATGCAAAATACATTCACTCCATCACAATAATCTCAAGCATCTACTCAAAAGTCCAGTTCCAAAGTCTCATCTAAATCAGATATGGGCAAGAATCAAGCACGATTCATCCTGAAGCAAATTCTCCTCCAGCTATGAGTCTGAAATCAAACTCACAGCTGCTGTTTGTACTTCCAAAATACAACAGCTGTGTTTTGGCAAAGCCATGAGGGCAGGACTGCATTGATCTTGGATTTCCCAGCCTCCACTAATGAATTTCTGTTCTTTGTAAGGAAACAAATTTTTGTTCTTTGTACATTACAGGGTCTGAGGTATTTTGTCATAGTAGCACTAAATAGACTCAGAAAGCTTGCAATTATGGACCTTCTCTCCTGCTTTAAGGTATATAAATATATATATATATATATATATATATATATATATATATATATATATATATTTTTTTTTTTTTTTGAGACAGAGTCTTGCTCTGTCCCCCAGGCTGGAGTGCAGTGGCACAATCTCGGCTCATTGCAACCTCCGCCTCCCAAGTTCAAGCAGTTCTCCTGCCTTAGCTTCCCGAGTAGCTGGGACTACAGGTGTGCACCACCACACCCAGGTAATTTTTGTATTTTTAGTAGAGACAGCATTTCACCATGTTGGGCGGGCTGATCTTGAACCCCTGAACCCAGGTGATCCACCCACCTTGGCCTCCCAAAGTGCTGGGATTACAGGCATGAACCACTGCACCCAGCCTGAGGTATAAATTTGTTTTATTACCCAGACTTGTCTTCTCAAGGACTTGGGAGTTTCTCTTTGAAATGCTAATGTTCAAGGACATACTCTTGCTCTTACTCCCAACCTGTGGGTGTCTTGCTCTGACTGGCATCCTGTCATAAGATATGGTAAGTTTGTTTCTCTTCTGGGATAGCTGCTAATTAACAAACCCAGATGGCCCAGTAGCATTAACCAACTTCCCACTTTTTGTAAGTTTTTACTTCTGTTACTCTGTTCAAGCCTCTGCTGTTCACCCTGCCTATTCTGTCATTCTTTCTTTAAAACAAGTCACCTCAGCCAGGCACAGTGGCTCACACCTGTAATCCCAGCACTTTGGGAGGCCGAGGTGGGCAGATCATAAGGTCAAGAAATCGAGACCATCCTGGCTAACATAGTGAAACCCCATCTCTACTAAAAATACAAAAATTAGCTGGGCATGGTGGTGGTGTCTGTAGTCCCAGCTACATGGGAGGTTAAGGCAGGGGAATTGCTTGAACCTGGGAGGTGGAGGTTGCAGTGAGCCGAGATCATGCCCTGCACTCCAGCCTGGCACCTGGCTGACAGAGCAAGACTCTGTCTTTAAAAAAAAAAAAAAAAAAAAAGTCACCTCTGCACCAATTGAAGTTGAGTTCAGTTCACGCTGGACCCTATTGCAATAGTTACTAATAAAATTTAACCTTGCTGTTTTAGTGTCCAGCTTTGTCTGTCTTTGTTATATACTCTACAGTTTTGGACCAAATTTTGTCCCATCTATGCCTTTTCTCTGTATATAGATCTTTTATGTATCAATACATTTTTTATTAACAAAAGGACACTGACTCTTCTACAGATCTCAAAGCCTAAAACGGAATGCCTAGCTTTCATTCTTGTATGCAGCTATAGCTTAGAATATGGAAGAGGGTAAAGACCACAACAGTCTTGAATTGGGTAGTGATGGAAGAAAAATAACTTCAGGACTACTGACATAAACTGGAAAACTCACTAGGCTGATACTGATTCTAGACACACATCTGCTCCCTGGTGGGAAGGTCCCTCTCCCTCAGGTTCTTTTACAGTGATAATGAAAAATTACAGCCCTAAGAAAGGTATCAACCTGAGGGACTTCTCATAGGCTGAGCCTAATTTTATATGGACTTATAAACCCATAGAGAAGGCAGGAAGAGGGAAGTCTGTAATCAAAAAACTTTATATTAAAAACTCTGAAACTCTAACTCCTATAAATATTAAAAAATAATTTTCCCTTGGTTCTTAGCTGGGATGGACCCCTGCAACAAGACAGATTACTAAGAAAAAAACAGTAGTTTAGTAATGAGTGTATTTCATAGACACATGGGAGGTATCCAGGGAATAATTCTCAGAGATGGTTCTGAACCTCAGATGATAGAGCATCTTCTACAAAGAACGGTACGTCTTTAGAGTTGTGACAAGACAAAGGAAAAGAGCCTGGAGTCTCTGGGGGCAGCAAACTATGGAAAAGCAAGTAAGTTCAAGGTAGTTAAAAGCTACTAAAGTTTGTCATGTAGATTCCTCTGGTGCAATCTCTAAGCTGAAAAGGATCTAAAGTGTTTGTCAATTTGTGTCCTGCTTTTAGGCAAATAGGGAGAGGCCAGAAAGCCTTTCTTTTATCTGTTTATTCTCAATTGCCTTTCAGCTCAAAATAATCCTTATGCCAAAGTGGCATGTTTTTTGGTTACCTTTTTTTAACTTATATATGAATTGCCTTTCAGATCCACTTTTTTATTGTGACTCTCTTTGTTGAAAAGAACATACACTTGAATTGCTTTTCAAATGTATATTACACCTTTGTTTACATGTTTGTATGCAAGCTACCTTACCCTGTGGATCCTAAAATAATTTGGAAAGATACTTGGGGAAAGACTTACACACCCTGCAGGAACAATGTAGTGACTGGCTTGTTTCCTTTGTGTCTGTTCTCAGAAAAAACAAGTAGTGAGCACACTGCTGAGATGGAACACATGAAATCCTTGGTTCATGGATTATTTACAGTCTTGCATTTAGAAGAGTCTCAGAAAAAGAGAGAGTACCACTTATTGGAGAAAATTGACCACCTGAAGGAACAGCTGCAGCCCCTTGAACAGGTTAGGAAGCATCATGGTTGAGTATATTTAAAAATCATACCTAGTGTTTTTTAAGTGCTCCTCATGTGAGCATTTTTCTGAATGCTTTCCATATGCTAATTTTCTCCTTTTCTCCTCACAAAAAACCATGTAAGTTCAGTACTGTTATCTTCCTCATTTTTCAGATGAGGAAACTGAGCAACAAAGGTATATAGCTAATACATGGTAGAGCCTGGACTTGAGCTCATGTGGCCTGTGTTGAGAGCTGCCACGTTAAACACTATGCCATGCTTTCTCTCCACAGATTAGTCATAATGTCCCTGTAAATAAGTGTAATAAGAGCAGGGAAGCACTAGCTGGAGTCCTACCTGCCTTTCCTTTTTAAAGAATAGGCCCAGCACCTGTGCTCTGCCTAACAGCTAGCAACAAGTTAATCAATAGTGTGGAAAAAATAACTTTGATTTGAGGGGATAGTTGGGGAAATTTGTTTCAAGAGAAAGAATTGCATTCTTTAGACTTACCCATTTGTGATTTTTATTTAAATGGGAAGGTATATGTGTATCTTTGAATATGAAGGGAAAGTTTCTGGAGATACAAAGTTTTAATAGCAATTACCTCTAAGAATATTTGGAGGATAGCAGAGAGAGGGACTTGTTTTATTTTTTGATTGTTTACCATTTTTTTTCTTTACTTGTAATATATTTACTTGGATTAAAATTTTAAAATTTGGCTGGGTGCAGTGGCTCACGCCTGTAATCCAAGCAATTTGGGAGGCTGAGGCTGGTGGATCACCTGCGATTGGGAGTTCAAGACCAGCCTGACCAACATGGAGAAACCCTGTCTCTACTAAAATTACAAAAATTAGCCAGGCATGATGGCACATGCCTATAATCCCAGCTACTCGGGAGGCTGAGGCAACAGAATCACTTGAACTCAGAAGGCAGAGGTTGCGGTGAGCTGAAATCATGCCATTGCACTCCAGCCTGGACAACAAGAGCAAAACACTGTCTTAAAAAAATTTTTTTAATCTAAAATTTTCCTCCCACCTTATCCTCCCAGTTACTATATTCTCCACACATTTTATCTATATACAAATATATTTTGTTCTCTTTCTCAGAAAAGAAAGCACATTTTACACTATTCTCATCTTTTTTCCCAGTGTATTATAGAAATCTCCCCTTATTGGCACGGAGCTTTGTTACAGTTGTGTAATGTCTTGATGGGCATATGGATTATTTTAGACTTCTGCTATTAAGAATGAATCTGTAATGGGTTTTGTGTATGCAGTTGGGAGTTGTAGGATGAATTCCTAGAAGTGGAATTAGTAAGTCAAACAGGCCTCTAATTTTAGTTGGAGTTCAGAAGATGACTTCTGAGTTTTTCATTGTATACTTTTCTATACATTTCATTTTTTCAAGGGCAGTTATTACCTTTATAAATTTTAAGATGAATGAGCTGACTTGGAAATGAGTAACTCATTCATTTATGTTTGTTTTTCCATATATTTGACCTCTTCAAAGTAAGAGTTCCTTTTCATCTTGCTTTTTGTCTCCTTTAGTTGGTGTATTTGTAAATGGAATTAACAGTTTTTCATTCCCCATCAGGTGAAAGCTAGACTCGAAGCTCATTCAGAAGCCAAAACCAGTGGACTCCTGTGGGCTGGACTGGCATTGCTGTCCATTCAGGGTGGGGCACTGGCCTGGCTCACGTGGTGGGTGTACTCCTGGGATATCATGGAACCAGTTACATACTTCATCACATATGCAAATTCTATGGTCTTTTTTGCATACTTTGTAGTCACTCGACAGGTGAGTAGTTTGTTAGGAAAATGGTATGTTAGAACATCTTTGCAAAGAATGTCTTATCTAAGCATTGAACAATAGAGCTTTTTTATTTACTGAATTACTGCCATCTGGGCTTTTATGAGCTGGTAAATTTTTTAATTGTTTTTCACGAGACTGGATGAAGACTCACAGAGAAACTATATATAACTTCTATGGAAAAATAGTTAGTATAACACAAATTCCTCCATTGGGATAAACATGTCAAATTTGTGTTCTCTGTGCTCTCATTTATAAATAAAACTGAATTTGAATTGCAAAACATTCAGTAACATTAACTTTGTCTCATGGTTATTTAATATGCCAAAAATCTCCCTTTTTTCTTCCTCATGCTTTCCCATTATGTGTCATTTCTCTTTCAAGTTTGCCTGATTTTAAAGGAGTAGCAGATCTTAAATGAGACAATGTTTTACTTCCTTTGGGTTATACTTACTTACCCTCATGGCCACTGCAAATATTTTACTCATTCATCTGCCTTCTTTTGCTTTGGTGTTGCTGAGTCAAGTATCTTTCTTGCCAGAAGCATTATGTTCATTCAAAACATGTTATTTTCTTCTTTTGTTTTTTTAAGGATTATACTTACTCAGCTGTTAAGAGTAGGCAGTTTCTTCAGTTCTTCCACAAGAAATCAAAGCAACAGCATTTCGATGTGGAGCAATACAACAAGTTAAAAGACGACCTTGCTAAGGTATTGTACTACAAATACATCTTACGGCTGGTTTGTCTGGGAGCCAGAACTTAGTATCAGGGAGATACAGTTGGTGGCTCATCCTCACAAGTTAAATCTTGGTCCTAGATTTCTACGTGCTGTGGAATCGTTCATTGAAACAGCTGACACATTTCATATTAATCTCATATCCCAGTTTTACTCTTCTGTACATGAAGATAGCTTTACGTGTGTGTTAAAAATTTTTAAATGACTTGAGATAATAAAAGTTTTCACTGGAAATCCATTTCTAAGTAAATAAAAATTAGAATTTTAGGAAGGTGAACACTGTGATAAGGAATTTAAGCCATGTATACATTTCCTTTCCCTAAAGATAGAAGAATCACAGTATTCTTCCCTTCATCTTTTTCCTTCTGAAAGTCGCTTAGGTATACACTGCTATAAAGTGAAGGAACCATGGTATGAACACAAGTTTGATTTCGGAGTCTATATTCTTAAGTACTTTTTCACAATCTGTTTTCAGGCAGTTATCTGTGGTCTCCCAACTTACTCATTAACTTTGTTCAGATGGTGACTTCTCAGCACATCACTGGATTTTTCATTTTTATCAGTAATTTCGTAACAAAAAAGTTCTGATAAAAATATCCTCCATTGCTCAATGCATGCTTATTTAGTATGCATCCCTAAAATATAAAAAAAATTACTCAAATTTTGTAGTCTAAAAATTGTAGAGCCTTTATTTTTATTTTTTTTCCCTTGAGATGGAGTCTTCTTGTTACCCAGACTGGAGTGTAGTGGCACAATCTCAGCTCACTGCAACATCCGCTTCCTGGGTTGAAGCAGTTCTTCTGACTCAGCCTCCTGAGTAGCTGTGATTACAAGTGCCCGCCACCAAGCCTGGCTACTTTTTTGTATTTTTAGTAGAGATGGAGTTTCATTGTGTTGGTCTCAAACTCCTAACCTCAATTGATGCACCTGTCTTGGGCTCCCAAAGTGTTAGGATTACAAGTGTGAGCCACCATGTCCAGCCAAGCCTTTTTAAAAATATGTTTTATTTCATATAATCTTTCTGTAGGAAAAATATAATGCTTTAAAAATCTTTGTGGATTCCCTTATATTTAAGTATTCCCATCTGAGAAGACTAAGGAATATTCTTTCAGCTCATTTATATAGGACAGTGCATTTGAGATTTAGAAGGTAAGCCTGGCGTGATCCCAGTGATTTGGGAGTCCAAGGTGGGAGCACCTCTTGAGTCCACAAGTTGGAGAGAAGACTTCATCTCTACAGATTTTTTAAAAAAATTATCTGGGTGTGGTGCTTGTAGCCCCAACTTGTAGCTAAATGCTTGTAGCCCCAGCTACTTGGGAAGCTGAAGCAGGAGGATCCCTTGAGCCCAAGAGTTCAATGCTGCAGTGAACTATGATCACAACATGGCACTCCAGCCTTGGTGACAGAGTGACATGAGACCCCCCATCTCTAAAAAAAAGTTTTAAATATAACACCTTGTTAAAGTTTTATTAAGGTAATAAAGTAGAGCTAAAAAGGTAAAGTGGTAGGTTAAGGGTATTTTTTTTTTAAGAATATGAACTGGAAAACCATTATAAAGGGGATAACCTAGTATTTTTTTTAAAAGATATAAAGATGAATTAGTAAACTTAAGCTCATCTTTTAAAAAGATCCATATATAAAATTGAAATATTTATCCCATCACTTTGGGAAGCCAAGGTGGGCAAATCACTTGAGTCCAGGAGTTCACGACCAGCCTGGGGAACATGGCGAAACTCCATCGCTACAAAAAATATCAAAAAAAATCAGGCAGTCATGACGGTCCCAGCTACTCAGGTGGCAAAGGCAGGAGAATCACTTGCACCAGGGAGGTGGAGGTTGCAGTGGGCCAAGATGGCACCACTACACTCCTGCCTGGGTGACAGAATGAAACTCCATCTCAAAAAATAAAAAAAGTATTTTAGCCATTTGCCAGTAATAGTTTTAATTTTTTATTGCTGTAAGGAGACGTTAAGTTTATAGAATTCCTCTCAAGCAGTAATGTTAGTATGTTTCTCATTCTTTCTGACCACATGCGTTTTCTTTTTCCCATGACAGGCTAAAGAATCCCTGAAACAGGTGCGCCACTCTCTCTATTTGCAAATGCAAGTAGAGGAACTCAATGAAAAGAATTAATCTTACGTTTTTAAATGTCATTGGATTTTCCATTATGTATTGATATTGCGACTTAGGATGTTTTTGAGTCCCATGGTTCACTTCAATTTGATTGTTCAATTGTTTTTTTGGTTAATAAATTTGAAGTTCTCAACTGAGATTTTTACTTTGTGGATTTTTATGACTTGCTAATGTTAGAAAGGGCTTGTATGCGTCTATCAAAGCAACAGTGGCTGCTGTTAGCCAAAAATCCTTGTCAGCTTGTCCCATGTTGATTCTCCATGTGGAGGTGAAAGGGTCTATGCTTGGCATTCACTTTCACTCTTAAGACTTCATTTGGAATCATCTTTTAAAAAAATTAGAGACCAGGTCTTGCTAAATCAAACTCCTGGGCTCAAACAACCCTTCTGCCTCAGCCTCCTATGGAATCATCTTGTTATTAACTTCTTTTTTTAATATGCAATCTTAAGATCTTTTTATCATTTATCAAAAGGCATAAATGTTCACTAACCATAAAGTATAGTTGACAGTTTTTGAGCTTCAACTGAAACTGTGTATATAAATGATGGCTTTTGAATCTGCAAATCACAAGTTTCAGGTATCAAAGCCCAAACACTTAACCTTGTTCGACCTCTGGCAGATTATTAACAAAACAGTATTATTCATATTCTGTGTATCATATTAATAAGAATTGAACCTTAAGGGTAACATCTATTATTCTATTAATGTCATCGTGTGTGAAGAACAGGTCTGATGACTGTTGGACTGTTTCTTGGAACTTAACATGAAGATGCTGACAGAATCATTTTGCAGACGTTCAGCCTATAGTGGCTAAGAATTACTATTTTTCTGTTTCATCCTCAGAATGCCATATAACAATTCTGAAATGCTGATTTTTTAAAAAGTAGGAATTAAAGTCATACACAAAATGTGGTAATTCATGTGTAGATGAAATATTAAACATTTATATGACCAAGTAAAAACTATAAATTACACAAATGAATGTTAGAAAAATGTAATAAAATATGCATTTCAGATATTTTATAAGGATGATTTAATTCTTGGCTTTCAAAAACCTTTAAAAACAATCAACTTTATAAAAACTTTCATAAAAAATGTGACAAAATACTAGTTAAATCAGCCAGATTTCCTGCAGTTTACTAAAAAATATTACAAATGCTTGTAAATTATTTATCTAATTTCCTGAGGATTTTGTTTCTGCATATCAAACCCTTTCACCATGGCCAACATGAACTATTTTTTTTTTAAAGGCAGTTCTTTGTTGGGCATTAAACATTAAAACATTTGAATCACTGACCATATGCTTAACCTAACGATATTTATATAAAAAGAAGAGAAAGACATTTTCAATACAGACTGTTAAGATAAGATCGCCCCTATTAATCAGACTTTGGAAAGAAATGCAGCTTTTTAGTTAGCATTGAGGCAAAGCAAGGAACCTGCTTCTTCCCAATCGCACTTGGGTCTTTGCAAAAGTCCACGCGGCGCTGAGAAACTTTCCTGTTCACCAGTGTGAGGAGTTCTGTGAACTCTAAGGAGGAGCCATATTTTCCCAACATCTCACACAAATCTTGAATGTACCATGAGCCATTGATCGTTTCCCGGTGAGAATAATATCCTAAAAAATGAGGAGGAAAATGTTGCTGTAATTTTCTGGCTTTCAATTACTATGAATGAAAAATAAATTTATACTTTACAGAAGTGTAAGTTCTTAAAAATCCTTAGAAAAGACTAAGATATGTCCATGATATATATGGTTAAAATTTTTTTTGGCTCTTCTCAAATAGGAAAAGAGAGTAATTCCATACAGTTTTGAATATATGGGGTTAATTCTACATAATTTCCTGCATTTCCTAAAAAATTCCCAAGATAGTGAGACAATGATTTTGAGAGACATGAGATTACTAGAAAGAAGTCAAACAAAATTATTTACTATGAAAGCAAAGAAGAACCTTTATCAAAACAGTTTTCAGTCGGGCATGGTGGCTCACGCCTATAATCACAGCACTTTGGGAGGTTGAGAGAGGCAGATCACTTGAAGTCAGGAGTTTGAGACCAGCTTGGCCAACATGGTGAAATCCCATCTCTACTAAAAATACAAAAACTAGCTGGGCTTGGTGGCAGGCATCTGTAATCCCAGCTGCCCTGGAGGCTGAGACAGGAGAAACGCCTGAACCCGGGAGGCCAAGATTGCGCTACTGCACTCCAGCCTGGGAAACAGTGAGACTCTCTCAAACCAAAAAATATTTTTCATGCTGGGTGCAATGGCTCATGCCTGTAATCCCAGCATTTTGGGAGGCCACTGCCAGAGGATCACTTGAGCCTAAGAGTTTGAGACCATCCTGGGCAACATAGCAAGACCCAATCGCTAAAGAAAAATTTAAAAATTAGCCAGGCATGATGGTACATGCCTATAGTTCCAGCTACTGGGAAGCTGAGGTGGGAGGATGGCTTATGCCTGAGAAATCAAGGCTACAGGTGAGCCATGATCATGCCACTGCACTCTAGCCTCAGCGACAGAGACCTTGTCTCCAAAAAAAAAAAAGCTTTCCATGACAATTACCACAATGGCACTACCACTCTCAGTAACTGATAGTAGGCTGCTAATATTAATACAATTAGACTTGTTGCTTTACTTAATATCTCTCAAGAATACTTTTTCTGTAAGGTATTTTACATTTTCACTTTTCATTCTGTGCCCTGTGGTCAAAGAAATAAGTCTGTGAGCTTCAGGATGGAATCACTATGTCCTAATAGAAAGACCTGACCCATTTAAATGAAAGTTGCCAGGAAAAAAAAAAAAGACCTGACCCAACCAATCAAAGGTGAAACTTACGGGACCTTAGACAAGAGAGGCAAATTATGTTTGTCTTAAACACCACACACCTTCTGCAACGGAGTAACACATGAGGAAGTCTGCTCCAGCAGGAAGTGTGTAAACGGAGGCTGCATCCACCTCAGTCACGTTGGTGTCCAGCTTGTCTGTCTGATTATCTACGACATCCAAAGGAATGACCGGTACATCGTGCTGGTTTCCCCGACATGCCTACAAGACAAGGAGAAAAAATACCACCTCTTTGCCTACTGTTTCCTTCCTAGTGCTTAATGTGTTCAGTGAATGTATAAGCCAGTACACCTTCATTACAACAGAAACCACATGCTGAGCATTTCAGAAGCAATACATTCAGGTTTAAAGGGAACTTAATGCCAACAAAGTTGTTTCCCTACTTACGTTTTCTTTTAGCTAATAAGAACAAATTGGCATCCCCAAGTATACATTAAATTATGTTGGTTGAAAGGTATACTGTAGAGGAAAAAGCTTGTGGCACTCCCAGGGCGCACTGCATTACCTTCCCTTTGAAAAGCTCTAGTATTTACCTAAGCATTTCTATTTAGTCAGTATTTCCAGATTGTTTTGCTTGCCTGGCTGCTGCAATAAATTGTTAGGAGTTAAAATGACATCCAGTCTGACCTGAGGAGATGCACCTCTTCCCTTGTGTGCCCGTTAAAAAGTGAGGTGTCAAATGTTTATCCACTAATTCTGACTCAGAATTTACATTAAATTTAGACTCACTCAGAATTAACATTAAATTCTGCCTCACAAGTGACTTCTTTTAGAGGCTGACCTGTGTTCCCCCAAAATTTGTATGTTTAAGTCCCAGCCCTAATATCTCAACTATGACTGTATTTGAAGACAGGGCCTTTAGAGGTGATTAAGATAAAATGAGATGATATGAGTGAACCCAAATCCAACATAACCCGTTGTCTTCATAAGAAATTGGGACACAGACATGCACAGAAGAAAGACCATATGAAGGCACAGGGACAAGACGGCCACCTACAAGCCAAGGGAGGCCACAGAAGAAACCAACCCTCCCCACACCTTCATCTCAGACTTCCATCCTCCGGAACTGTGACAAAAATCCCTGCTGTTTAAACCCACAGTCTGTGGTACTTTGTTATGGCCACCCTATACACGAACTATGGTCAAAATTTTTGTCTGGGTGCAATGGCTCACGCCTGTAATCCCAGCAATTTGGGAGGCCGAGGTGGGCAGATCATCTGAGGTCAGGAGTTCAAGACCA
This sequence comes from Callithrix jacchus, assembly GCF_049354715.1. Lineage (NCBI taxonomy): Eukaryota > Metazoa > Chordata > Mammalia > Primates > Cebidae > Callithrix > Callithrix jacchus. The sequence continues at coordinate 87,584,834 of NC_133504.1, read as the reverse complement.
GCCTGGCCAACATAGTGAAACCCCATCTCTATAAAAATACAAAAATTAGCTGGACATGATAGTAGGTGCCTGTAATTCCAGCTACTTGGGAGGCTGAGGTGGGAGAATTGCTTGAACCCAGGTGGGGGGGTGGAAAGGCTGCAGTGAGCCAAGATTGCACATTGCAGTCCAGCCTGGGTGAAAGAGTGAGACTCCATCTCAAAAAAAAAAAAAAAAAAAATCTTTAATGATATGCCAAGTAATAATCTATGCAAAAAATTTTTTTTGTTTTGTTTTTCTGAGACAAAGTCTTGCTCTGATGCCCAGCCTTGAGTACAGTGGTGCACTCTGGGCTTACTGCCGCCTCTGCCTCCCAGGTTCAAGCAAGTCTCATGCCTCAGCTTCCCAAGTAGCTGGGATTACAGCTGCCCACCACCATGCCTGGCTAATTTTTGTATTTTCAGTAGAGATGAGGTTTCACCATGTTTCCAGGTGGGTGTTGAATTCCTGACCTCAGGTGATCTGCCTGCCTCTGCCCCTCAAAGTGCTGGGATTATAGGCATGGGCCACTATACTCACCAAAAATACCTTTATCCCTAAAACCAATTTGGCATAGGGGAAACAATCTTGGTTTAGGGGGAAATGTGAAAGTGATGAGACAGGATAGGACTACAAAGCTTTATCTTCCATTCTCTACACTGGTTTATATGCTCTCCGTCTCAAAAAAAAAAAAAAAAAAAAGATAATGTAATCAGTCTTACCTGAATGATGAATATCTTGGGTTTTCCAACGAGGCTCCGACACTTGTCTCCTTTGAACAAGCCAGTTAATGTCTGAATTTCAATTTTAGCATCATATGCATAAATGTGATTGCCTTCGCCATGGCTCAAGAAGACACACATAAAGCAATCGGCATCTGTGTGGCTAGAGGTTGACACTATAAAGGCCCCAAAAGAGAATATAGAAATGAAAAGCCTGTTATCTACACATAAAAATTCTGTTTACTCATATTAAAGTTACATTCACGATTGGAAAGGAGAAAATATTGTCTCTCTTTTTTTGAGACAGAGTTTTGCTCTTGGTGCCCAGGTGTAAGCTGGAGTGCAGTGATGTGATCTTGGCCCACTGCAACTTCTGCCTCCTGAGTTGAGGTGATTCTCCTGCCCCAGCCTTTCAGGTAGCTGGGATTACAGATGCATACCACCACACCCAGCTAATTTTTGCATTTTTAGTAGAGATGGGGTTTCACTATGTGGCCAGGCTGGTCTCGAACTCCTGATGTCAGGTGATCTCACCACCTTGGCCTCCCAAAGTGCTGGGATTACAGGTGTGAGCCACCACACCCAGCCTATTCTCTAATATGTATAAAATACCTGTAATGAAACTTACTTTAAAATGTCTAATCAAACGATAATTTATACCATACTGTATCTGATTTTTTAAGAAATCCAAATTTATTAAAGTTCAGAGTAATAGAGTTTGACCAAATTTCATTAGCCTTTTAAAACACAGAATGATGTGAAAAACATAAAGGTATTATGATAGGGAAGCCCACTTAAGATCCAAAGTACTTTGGCAGTAAACTAAAAATTTCCTTGAATTAGCAGACCTTAGAGCAGACTGGAAAGACCCAGGAACTGCTGCTCAGCAGCTCCCCACGAGCTGCTGCACTTTCACTATAGGAATACAACATTTAGGGCTGGGCATGGTGGCTCAAGCCTGTAATCCAGCAGGTAGATCACTTGAGGCCAGGAGTTCAAGACCAGCCTGGCCAACATGGTGAAACCCCATTTCTACTAAAAATACAAAAATTAGCTGGGTATGGTGGTGAGCTACTTGGGAAGCTGGGGCAGGAGAATTGCTTGAACCCAGGAGTTGGAGGTTGCAGCGAGCCAAGATCACACCACTGCACTTCAGCCTGGGGGACAGAGCGAGACTCTGTCTCAGAAGATCACAGCACTTAGAGCTTCCAAAAGTAAACTCAAGGCCGCGTGCAGTGACCTAAGACTGATGTTCTCCAAAGCTGCTGAGCAAAGTAGAAAAGCTGGTAAGCAGACAAATTAAAATCATGTGCAGTTTAAAGAAGAGCTCTGAAGAAGTTTAATTATGCAAATGTAATGGTTGGCAAATGATTTGAATACCCATGGCATGCAGTGATGATTATAATATAGGATATAATTAGAATACCTACCACATATTGATGATGTAGGAATTAAAGGAGCTAATGTATGTAAACCAACACTACTTGGAAACAGTGAGAAAATGGGGCCTGAAAGGAGTTAATGGGAAAATGTAGTATTTGCATTTTAGGCTTTTACTGCCAGTTGAACGGGTTCATCTCATTCATTTCTACAGTAATAGACTGTAACTAGTGGTATGCTAAATACAGACTTTAGAGGCACAATTCTTTGCAAGGGTCTCTAAATGTTCTGGCTAACAGAAACACAGACACACACCCAAAACCTGTAATCTGTGCTAAATTACGCTTTTTTTTTTTTTTTTGGTCACACAAGTAATTACTTGTACCTGTCTTTACAGAGAGGATAAAGGACTCAATCTCATTAGAGGAAGATGAACTACGTAATAGCAAAACTACCTACCCTCATGAATTTTGAGCAGTAGTTCTTCTGCTTTAAGATCGTTAAAGCATTTCACTTCAAATCCTAGATCTGAAAACCTAGTGATATATTAAATGAAATGTTAGCCTATAAACTTTTCAAAGTCATCAAATACCCTTACTTTGGCGGAATCTATACACACATTAATGACACATAAATTTGCTTTCTTTAGGAGAAAAGAAAAATATAACAATGGTGATTTTCCCTTCATTCACCATAGTAGGAAAGGATTTAATCATAATGATAGCCAAATCAATTTAGAGTATTGTTATCTACTATGCAAATGTTAGTAAAAATGCAAAGCCTGTCAACATTTAATAGAACAGACTAAGGAAGATAACTCAGGTAAGTTCTTAAGGAAGGCTACAAAGTGAGGCCCATCCTTAAACACTCTTGATCTGTTATCTCATTAGTGTTGACAAGTTATAGATAACTTTTCCTACTTTTAGGAGTCTGGAATTTTAATTAAGAACTTTTTTTTAAGTTTTCTTTTGGAAGCCTGGAAAAAAATTATTTTTTATTTTAGAGACAAGGTCTCACTCTGTCACCCAGGCTGGAGTGCAATGGTGTGATCACAGCTCATCACAACCTTGAACAGGATCCTGGGCTCAAGCCATCCTCTCCCCTTCAGCTTCCAGAGTAGCTGGGACCACCGCCACCACGCTCAGCTAATTGATTTTTACTTTTTATAGAGACAGGGTCTCGATCTGTTGTCCAGACTGGTCTCAAATTCCTGGCCTTAAATGATCCTCCCACCTTGGCTTTCCAAAGTGCTGGGATTACCAGCGTGAGCCACCACACCTGGCCAAAATTGTGTCATCACTTAACTGCCTCATCTTGCTATGTAGATAAAACTACTACCTTCGGGTAAGATTGTCTCTGTCCGCGCTGGTGCCCCGCCTATCTGGCAGTGTTAAGTGCCAAAGGAATCTCTCATGATTGAAGATTAAAGCAATTCCTCTCCTCCTGTGGTCCATTTTGTACTTTTCTGCCGGATCAAATATTTCTCTGTTAATGAAAAGTTCAAAAACAATCACTTCAAGTTATATTAAATAATGAGCCCCTCCAAGTTCTGGGTCAACATGTAGATAGAGAGCTGAGCTTCCTCCTTGCCAGGCTGATGTCCACTGGAGTGCTCCAGTAAAGGCCACACTGACTACCACATGGCTCAGAACCAAGCTCTCGCTCTAGGCTCATGCAATGCCAATTAATACGTATTCTGAACATCACTCCAGGACCCTCGACAACCAGGGACAGCACAACCTGACTATCTACAAATCACATCCCCAAAGCTAAAACTTGGCCTACTCAGTTCTACTTTCCAGCGCCCAGGTCCCATTCTTGCTTTGATTTCTGTAGGCTGACCGTGACCATCGAAGGAAGAGACCTTTATTAGAGAAGAGCACAGTTTTACCTTTTATAGAAGCCATCTGCTTCTGTTATGTTTTGTTCCCCACCTATTAAAAAAAGTTGATTTGTGTTAATTATTTTTTACCGTGGCAGTAAAATATAGTAGGAGCTCCCATCCTCCTTCCAACTCCCAACTCTAAGACCCTTCTGTTTTGGTTAGTGTAAAAGCCAAAGTATATAACGAGAAGGAAATGAAAGAACACTGCTTACTAATAAACTATAAATTAACAGCTCTGTACTTTCTCATCCCCAACTCGACCTGCAAAATAACATAAACAGAAATGGAGAAAATAGTACACAAATGCATTCACTGCAAAATATGCCTAGAGTAACACAGTTCTGTGATTATGGAGTTAAAATGAAATATGAAGTTGCTTTGTTATTCAGAAAATGTTTTTCCACATATTTTCTGAAACAAAGAATTGAGTCCTACGGGAGAACTGAAATTCAGTTTGTGGTTACTGCTGGATTACCAGTGGCAAAGAGGTGGACGTTTGGGTGAACGAAGGGAAGAGCAAGGGCAAAGACATGGACCTTGAATCTCTTGCGTGCCACATCTGCATTTCCAACCCTGTAAGGGGAACCTTCTGCTCTCCATTCTTTTTTTTTTTTTTTTTTTGAGACAGTTTTGCTCTTACTACCCAGGCTGGAGTGCAATGGCTCGATCTCGGCTCACTGCAACCTCCGCCTCCTGGGTTCAAGCAACTCTCCTGCCTCAGCCTCCCGAGTAGCTGGGACTACAGGTGTGTGCCACCATGCCCAGCTAACTTTTGTATTTTTAGTAGAGATGGGGTATGTTGACTGGGATGGTCTCGATGTCTTGACCTCATGATCCACCCATCTTGGCTCCCAAAGTGCTGGGATTATAGGCTTGAGCCACTGAGCCCGGCCTGCTCTCCATTCTCAATAGGACTTCCCTACTCCCTGGACAGACTTCCAATGAATTCCCCTCCACTTTCTAGAGCACTGCTATGTCATGGAACTGTCTGTGATGGCGGAATTGTTCTGGATTTGCACTGTCTCATAAAGTAGCCACTGGCCACATGTGTCTACTGAACACATGAAATGCAGCTAATACAACTAAGGAACTCAATTTTAATTTATTTTCGATTAATTTAAATTGGCCAGTGGTTTCTATGCTGGACATTGCAAAAAGTGTGGTATCTTCTATAACAAAGACCCCATCCACTCATGCATCTGTTCTTACCTGATAGCTCAACAGCTTAGAGGGGAGACACCAATAAATAAACCAAATATTAGCAGTATAGCAAGATGCACCCTTCCGTTGAGGAAGAACGACCCTAAAGCACGTACTCCTGCCCATCATCTTCTAGCTAAAAGGGTTGTGTTCCCCTCTCCTTATGGATCTCCCCATTACTAGCCCCATCACCTGATTGTTCTAATCTCATTTCTCCTCGAAAAACAAGGTGGAGAATTCAGTTCAAGTCCCCTTTAGCCTACTCCTCCATGAACTGACCAGCAGTCAGACCCAACTATGACCCCACTAAGCCATCCCTCTGTCCATACACCCTAAGTCAGTTTTGCTCAACCCTGTGCATCAGAATTCCTAGTGTAGGTGTTAAAACGCAGATTCCTGGATCCTGAGACAGAATCAGGAAGGAGGTGACAACCTGCATTTTTCACAAAGTGATTTTTACACTAAAGTTTGAGAGCCAAAAGCAACCTCTCCAACTGGTCCTCCCCCTGGCATGGCAGATGAGAAAGCTGTTTAGTCTGACCACTGCCCTAGGTGAGCACAGTACCCAGGTGCTTCCTACTCCACACACCGCTCTATGAAGACAGCAAAGGGATTTCATTCTTTCCATTTTCAAAAGCTGTCAGGATCTACTGCCTTTTGATAACCTCATCTGTGGGTCAAGATGGCCGGGGGAGACCCATGTTAATTCTAGCTGAATAATTACAAGTTTGCTTGGCTCAGAGTACACGAACTAAACTATATTACTGGTGTAGTTAATTAAAAATCAAGCAGCAACTGGAGGCCTAAGGTAAAGACCATCCAAGAGCGCAGTGACACGGGGGAACACCGAGGGGTGGTTGCAGAGCAGGCAATACTGCTCTGGTCCCACAAATGCCTTCTCAACATGGAGACCATATGAGGGCCTCATAAAGAGGGCTTGCACAAAGATCTCAGAGAAGGGAGGTGACCTCTGCTCATAAGATCACAAGATCGGGGAGGGTCTTTGCAGCTGGGAGCTGGGAAGGAGGATAAAAGCCTTGCAGGGCAGAGATCACAGCACACCTCAGGCTCTGCCTAGGTTCTCAGAATATGGAGTGATTTTAATTGCTCTATTTCTTTAATCCTCGAGATAAAAGCCCCTTGATTCATTGGGTGTGGTCAGACTGGGTGGTTCCTCATTCACTAAAGTTCTGATGCAGCTGCACCCGGGTAACAATAGGTGATAAACTCAGTATTAGTTTAGCATGTCTTAGAAGGATCACAAGTGCCCCCCCATCTTACCTATCCCTTCACCCTCCCACGCCCATAAGATCAATGAGATTATGCACATAATAAAAGTGTTTGGAGCCCAGAGTTCAGGTCCAACGTGATTCCCACTTTTGCGCTGGTCCCCTGGACCCATGCTATAATTTCTACTTTTGTGGCTCTCTTTATTTCCTTTTCTCAATCCCTCATCACTGCAGGGACTAAGGGCACCCATGTACAGGGTTGGGGCTAGTACCCAACACTCATCTCCTTATCTTTTAACCAATTATACTATAAAGAAACAATAACTTCAAGAAAATTAAACCCATATGTCTGAACCATCCTTACCCACCAAAATTCTACACAATTTGCAAAGTATTCAGTGTCTTCCTTGGTGGTAGCAGGCCAGTGTCTCACCTCCTGGCACTGCTGCTCCATACGGACTGCTGAGCAGAAGGCAGCTCACGGCCTACCTCGAGGAAGCTGGGCCAAATGGCTGCTGAACAAAACTAACTCAAGTCCCTGAGGGTGAAAACATTGGAGATGTATTCTTGCTTGGGTCTTTAAAACTCCTGTTTCTCATATGCCCAAAGGAGCTTCACAGTTGTTAGCTGATATATTAATAATGGAAGACGTGAGTTTGGGTTGTCGCAAATGTGCCCTCACGTTAGTCAAGACCTACAGGCTTAGGAACGGCTAACCAGCATTAGGTAGCTGCTCAAGAAAATCTGTTTAAAATGATGCTCGGGCTGGGAATAGTTGCAAACTTATAGTCCCAGTTACTTGGGAGGCCGAGGCAGGAGGATCTCTTGAGCCCAAAAGTTCTAGGACACAGTGTGCTATGACTGCTGCTGTGAACAGCCACCATACTCCAGCCGGGGTAACAGAGCCAGACCCCATCTCTTAAAATAAGACATTCAGTTTCAAAGTTAATAGATTGGGCAACCTCAATGTAAGGCCGGTTGCCTCACCAGGAGGCCACACACACCCACCTCTGCACTCAGCACCTGACTCTGCATCTGGCACCAGGCTCTGCACTTGGCACCTAGCTCTGCTACATGGCTCCCCTGGAAGGCTCCGGCTAATGCAACCCCAGCTGGCTCTCACACCAGAAAACCCGCCCAACAACCCGCCAACCAAGAGCGGCCCACCCCATCCCAATCCTGCTCCCCTGGAGCCAATCAGAGCACCCAGCTGTTGCTCGTTCCTCATAGCCATAAAAACCCCATGCCCCAGGAAGTCAGCACGAATTCTCCAGCCCCTTGTGTCGGACCACAGAACCTTGCCCAGGAGCTGATTAAATTTCCTTATTTCAATAACTGGCCTCAGTTGCCTCATTCAAACCTTACATTTGGTGCCAAAACCCGGGAGGAGCCTAGCCCCTCTTCCATTCCCTTTTTGGGAAGGGCTGGCTCCTCACCCAGAAGCCGAACCAGGAATCTGTCAACCTCCTCGGCATCACTGGTCGCCACATGGTAAGACACCGGGTAAAATATTTGGTGCTGCCTAAACCTGCTGCTCAGAACCTCACACCTGCCTACTCCCAGGAGCACTCCTGTCTGTAGTTACAGTCGTGCCAGGAGGGCCCCTCCTCACTCCAGGTTAGAAGTTCCATGGAGACGTCCAGGGGCTTCCCCAGTCCGTTCCAAAAGCCAAAGTGCCAAGGAGACGTCCTTCCGCTCTGGTCTTTCTGTTACCCTCGTACTCAGAACGAGAACCGGGATGCCGGTTCCTGTTCCTGACTACTTTGTAGCGGTGAGTGAATTCTGAGCAGCAAATCCAGATTCGGCTGTATTCTTGGCTCCTGTTTTTGCTCCTATCTTCTCTTTCTCTCTCTCTCTCTCTTTTAAGATGGCGGCCGTTTCCTGTTTCTGCTCCTATCTTGTCACTCTCTCTCTCTCAAGATGGCGGCCGTTTCCCATTTCTCTTCCTGTTTCTGTCTTCTCATGTCCTTCTCCTAAAATGGTCATTCTCCACCTTCTCCTTCTATACTGCCCCTCAACCGTACGCCAATTAAATTCTACCCACAAATCCTCCACCATAGGCAGAACCTCAGCCCACCCCCACCCAGCTCCTCCTCTTCCTGGCTCCAACCTGGCCTCTCCTGTCATTGCTCACACTCACTCATGTCGTGCTCCTAATGAAACCTCCCTCCTCCTCTGCCACCTTCGCAAGGTTGCAGAGTGGAAGGCATTGTCCGAGTACATGTTCCCTTCTCCCTTTGAGAAATGCCTAGGGTCATTTTCCACCAATCCTACTGCTTACACCAAAAATTCCGCTACCTCACCCAGGCTTACGATCTCACCTGGCATGATACCTATGTAATTCTGTCCTCCACCCTCACTCCAGATGAGCGTGATCACATCCTTATGGCAGCCTGGGCGCATGCTGATCAGGTACATCTCACAGATAATCAGATGCCAGTAGGTGCGGTGGTGGTTCCTGAGGCCGACCCTAATTGAAATTATCAAACTGGTCAAGATGGCCACCACTGCCAAGACCAAATGCTACAGTGCCTTCTAGCAGGCATGCAAAGCACAGCCCAAAAGGTAGTTAATTATAATAAATTAAGGAAAATAACTCAAAGTCCTACTGACAACTGCACCGCCTTCCTCGACCAATTAACTAATGCTATAATCCTTCATAACCGGCTAGACCTGGCCTCTTTACTGGGGGCTACAGTTCTAGCCACCCATTTCATCTCTCAGTCAGCAGCTGACATTAGAAAAAGCTTAAAAAGGCTGAGGAGGGCCCCCAAACTCCCATATGAGACCTGGTAAACATAGCATTTAAAGTTTTCAACGGCTGAAAGGAAAAGGCTGAGGCCACCCGCCAGGCCCGTCTACAGCAAAAGGTAAGCCTCCAAACCCAAGCTCTTGTGGCAGCCCTGAGGCCGGCAGCCCACCAGGCACCTGGTGGATGGGGTCCATCAAAACCTGCCAAGAACTCTGAAGGCGTTCCACCTGGGCTCTGTTTCAAGTGCGGTCAAGAGGGACACTGGGCACGTCAGTGTCCATGTCCCCGACCAACTACCAAGCCCTGCCTGGACTGCAAGCAGCTTGGACACTGGCGCAGTAATTGCCCATCCTGGACTACAGGCCCACCCCCCGCACCTCTATGTGGAGGGCAGGCCGGTCTGCAGGAAGCAATCCCATTGCTTGAACTTCTTGGCCTTCTGGACGACTGATGCAGCCCGGACTCGAAGACCCCCATCACCCTTGCTGAGCCCAGGTAACGCTGCAGGTAGCAGGTAAGTCCATTTCCTTCTTAGTGGACAAAGGGGCTACCTATTCTGTATTCCTACTCAGGACCTAGCATACCTTCCCAGGTTTCAGTCATGGGAACTGACGGAAAGCCTTCCTGTCCTAATCAAACCCATCCTTTAGCCTGTGTCCTCGAGGGACACCCCTTTTCCCACTCCCTTTTAATTATACGCTCGTACCCAGTCCTCCTTTTAGGATGAGACATTCTCCAGACTGTGGGAGCCACTCTCCAACTCACTGGCCCTCCACACTCAAGCCCATCATCCGCCCACCTCCTACTGCCACTCCTAACCGACGCCACACCCTGTTTTAACTCCTAGCCCCAACCCCCATCCCTCCTAACATAGCTAATCCCCTAGTATGGGATACCTCCAAGCCTGTAGTGGCCAAACATCATCCCCCAGTTAAAATGCTTCTCAAAAATCCTACCCACTTTCCTTCATGTGCTCAGTTCCCCATCTCTAAGGCCCACTATCAAGCCTGAAGCCTATCGTCACCCGCCTGCTAGCCCAGGAACTACTTATTCCCACCAGTTCCCCTTGTAACACTCTTATCTTGCCGGTCCGAAAGCCGTCTGGCAGCTACCACCTGGTTCAGGACCTGCGCCTTATTAACGAGGCAGTGGTACCCCTCCACCCTGTAGTCCCCAACCCATACACCCTATTATCAAACATTCCCTCCACTACCTCTCATTTTACAGTTCTTGACCTCAAGGACGCCTTCTTTACCATTCCCCTTCATCCTGAGTCCTACTTTCTCTTTGCCTTCACCTGGACCGATCCTGACACCAACCTGTCACAACAGCTTACCTGGATGGTCCTGCCTCAGGGGTTCCAAGACAGCCCTCACATTTTTAGACAAGCCTTGGCAGCCGACCTTGGCTCCTGCCCCCTTCAACTCAGTCTCTTTCTCCAGTACGTAGCCAAGTACACCCTCAAAATGTCTCTCTCTGCTCTGAGACAGCCAGCAACTCCAGTCCCAGCTGTAACACCACAGTAAAGTTAGAGGTATACAGACAGGCGGAACTTCTATCCCTCCTTCCACCCTCCCCAATCACTGAGACAGATGAGCAGTCTTCCTCCCAGTGGTCATTGATCTCTCTCTAGCATCCTCTCTGGTGGTGGCCAGGCTGGGTAGCAGTGCCCTGGGCCACAGTGTCACCTCAGCCACTCAACTAGAAGACAAGCTTCATGTGGCTATCGAAGGGTCAGCTGCCTCCCTGGCCTCCCTCCAGCAGCAAGTCACGTCACTGGCCCAGGTAACTCTCCAGAACCGATAGGCCCTTGACCTGCTGACAGCAGAAAAGGGAGGTACCTGTCTGTTTCTCTAAGAGCAGTGCTGCTATTACATCAATGAAACAGGCCTTGTAGAAGAAAATGTCAACACTCTCTATCGCCTCCAAGAGGACCTCCACAAGAAGCAGAATGCATCAGTCTCGCCTCTTAACTGGTAGCAATCCCCCATGCTAACCTGGCTAACCCCTATTATCACTCTCATCATCATAGTTTGTCTTCTGTTAATGCTAGCTCCTTTTTTCCTCAGGTTTTTACAGGCCCGCATGAGAGAAATTTCCACGGTGGCTGTAAACCAGATGCTACTTCACCCCATGTCAGACTCCCAACCGAGGCACCAGCCAACTGACCCTTCTCCCTCACTCTGCCCCTATTCAGCAGGAAGTAGCCAGAAAGAAGTGGCATCCTATATCAACAAAAGGGTTGGAATGTAAGGCCGGCTGCCTCACTGGGAGGCTGGACGGACCCACTTCTGCACTCAGCACCTGACTCTGCACCCGGCACCAGGCTCTGCACTCAGCACCTAGCTCTGCCACATGGCTCCCCTGGAAGGCTCTGGCTGATGCAACCCCAGCCGGCTCTCACACTGGAAAACCCGCCCAACAACCTGCCAACCAATAGCAGCCCACCCCATCCCAATCCCGCTCCCCTGGAGCCAATCAGAGCACCCAGCTGTTGCTCGTTCCTCATGGCCATAAAAGCCCCACGCCCCAGGAAGTCATCGCGACCAGCCCCTTGTGTTGGACCACAGAACCTTGTCCAGGAGCTGATTAAATTTCTTTATTTCAATAACTGGCCTCAGTTGCCTCATTCCAACCTTACACTCAGTGAGGAATTTTTTAGTTTTTGTTGTTGTTGTTAATGCTATGGATGTAGGAAAAAGCCTAGGCTCGGGACACCTTGGTTCTGACCCTGGCCAGCTGTAACCTTCACTCTCACAAAGTGTACCCTGCATCCTGCAGTACCAAGCAAACACTGAATCAGAACAAAAGGCCATGGAACAGATGTCAGGACCTAAGTTCCAGTACTTTTCTGGAGTTGATAAACTTTACCCACAGGTTTCAGAGAAAATAACACATCAGGACTACTGGCATGACCACCTTGAGCTGTGTATACCAAGCAGGCAAGCTTTCCAGAAGGGGGCACTTAAGTATCATAATGCTGCATTAATATTTATTTTTTATTTTATTACTATTTTTTTGAGACGGAGTCCAGTGGCGTTATCTCCACTGACCACAACCTCTACCTGCTGGATTCAAGTGATTCTCCCACCTCGGCCTCCCGAGTAGCTAGGACTACAGGCATGTGCCACCATGCCCAGCTAATTTTTTTTTTTTTTTTGTATTTTCAGTAGAGGACAGCGTTTTGCTGTTATCCTGGCTAGTCTCAAACTCCTAGCCTCAAGTGATCCATCCACTTTGGCCTACCAGAAGTGCCGTGATTACAGGTGTCAGCCACCAGGCCTGGCCTGCACTCATATTTAAAAACCTGGATAAAATCAGAAATAGCTTTGTTGACATGGAGAAAATAAATTTCAATGAAGGAGCTACCCTCTATAACAGATTAAAAAATTCCTTTTCATCTGTAATCTACTTATCAAAAATGTGCCCTTCATTAAACCTGATTCTTCACCTCTTTTCACTTTTTTTTTTTTTGAGACAGAGTCTCCTTCTGTTGCCCCAGGCTGGAGTGCAGTGGGGCAATCTTGGCTCACTGCAATCTCCACTTCCCGGGTTCAAGAGCTTCTCCTGCCTCAGCTTCCGGAGTAGCTGGGACTACAGGTGCCTGTCACTGTGCCCAGCCCTTTTTTCATTTCTATTTCTTTCCACAATAATGTAACTATCACCTCCTTATTCTTTAGGTTTTACAAAACTAATCATTCCTTTTTTCACCTCACTCTAATTTGATAATCCTTCCAGATAATCCTGCCAGCTACCATTTGTTGATGGCCTGACCCTTAGATACCTTATCTCACATCTCCACAACCCAGGAACAGGAACAGAGAAAGTGGGCCAGGCTTGTCAAGGTTAGAGCAGTGGATTTGGTAAAGCCAGGTCCACCAGCAGATTCCAAAGTCTCTGCAGGCCCAGTCTCCACGCAGCCCCTCCCACCCCAGCCATACCAGCTATCTTTGCAAACTTGGTTTAACTTCCCAAACTACTTCAAGTCATTCTACTGTCATCGTCTTCATTCACGAAAATCTCCTGATCAGCTCTATCAACAATATGATTAGTAACCCTATACTGAGAAACCCCATCAGACTTAGAACAGGCCCTGGGGAGTGGGGTGGAGAAACAAGAGGAAGGGAGCAGGTGAGTGGAGGGGAAAAAAAGAAATGGAGTGGAATGGGTGGTGACTAGTGGCGGACATCGGGACCCCTGCACCGGCTTCCTGACCCTCGAGATTGCGACTGGATCCTGCACTGTGCCTCCCATACATGGCTACGTATCTACTTCCTCTATGACCGTGTGACTTTTACAACTTGCTTCTGGGGCACTGCTTCCTTTACGCAGCAAAATATAAAAAGCTCTGAAATAAAGGCACTCTAACCGACTGCAGGCGTTTCTTTCTTTTTTCTGATCCGAAGTCTCACTCTGTCGCCGAGGTTGGAGTGCAGTGGCGCCATCTCAGCTCACTGCAACCTCTGCCTCCCGGGTTCAAGCAAATTGGCCTCAGCCTTCCAAGTAGCTGGGACTACAAGCGCGCGCCACCACGCCCGGCTAACTTTTTTGCATTTTTAGTAGAGACAGGGTTTCACCATTTTGGCCAGGCTGGTCGCGAACTCTTGACCTCAGGTGATCCACCCGCCTAGGCCTCCCAAAGTGTTGGGAGTACAGGCGTGAACCACCACGCCCGACCAACTGCAAGCGTTTCGACCTTTCGTTTGTCTTTCTCTAGCCAGGTTTGAAGTTTCTAAACTTTACCAGTAATAACTAATAAGTGACACAAAGTACGCTCTCAGCAGTTATTTTGTAGAGAAAAGTTATTGTGGTTTTGGCTCAAACCGACAGACGCAGCAGGTTTCCTGGATGCATAAGAGATACTGGGTGTGCTGCCTTCGCCTCCAGCTGAAGCCTGGGTGGACCCAGAGGCCTCTGCCCGGGCACCCCGCGGGGCAGTTATGCTTTCCTTATGACTCGGCGGAACCCCTCCTTTTTACTTTTCGAAGTGAGCAAACAAATATCCAATGCCAAAAGTCATCATTTCTAAAGGCCAGGTGTGGGGGAACCCCCGGCCCTAATGAGGCCAGCCTTTTCAGGTTTAAACAGCCGGGGCGCCCCAAAAACACTCACTGCCCGGAGGACAAAGACGGCAGGGGCACGCTCGGGCGCCTGCGCCGCTACCCTGGACCGCGAGGAGGCGGCGGCCAAGTCCCGGAGTGTTTCTTAGACTGGAGCGCCAAGCCGTCCCCACCGGCCCTGAGCGCTGCAGTGCAAGACCTAACTTCTCCAGGCCGCCCCGCAAAGCCGAAGGAACCCGCAGCCCAGCTGCGGGCCCGCACGCCCGCCTCGCTAACCCGTGCTTCTCCCTAGGCTGGAGCAAGACGCAGACCCGCCCGGCGCCCCCTACCTACCTGCGGGGCGCACCTCGCGGAGCCCCGACGCCGTGCTCATCGCGACCACGGTCGCAGCCAGACGCTCTGTCCTCCGCTTCCGGAAACCAAGATCCCCCCAGCTGGGGCCTGGCCCCGCCCCCGGCCCTTCCTCTGCGGCCCCGCCTCCTGCGCCGTGAGTGGGGGCCTGCTGGTTTTGGCTCTACGCAGCCTGGGCTCTCGCCGCGTCCGACCGGTCCTTCCCCCAGTTAGCTCCTCCCAGTTGCTCCTGAGCCGCGGGAGCGAGGAGAGGGCGCAGTCTCTCCCTCCAGACCCGCTGGGACTAACCGGGCCCTGGGAACAGTTGCCACCTGGGGGGTGGGGGGGAAACACAGACCGCCTAGCTCGAGGCAATTTCGCAGCACTTGTGTGAGCTGGGCCTCATTCAATCCCAGCGGCTGCAAACATTTGCTCTTCCTGACTCTAGAGATACAGGCACAGATTGTTTTATATCGCTTAACAGATACTGCCTTTATTTCAACAACATTGGCTCACTCTGTGTCTCTGTGTCACATTTTTGTAACTCGCAATATTTCAAAAGTTTTCATTGTTATTATGCCTGATCCGTGGTCTTTAATATTAATTGTTTTGGGGGCACCATGAACCACACTCACATAGGAAGGGGAAATGAATCCAGAAGCCCTGTATGTGTTCGGACTGCTCCATCCCTCTCCCTCTCCTGGGGCTTCCCTATTCCTGAAAACACAATATTGAAATTAGAACAACTAATAATCCTACAAAGGCCTCTAAGTGTCCAAATGAAAGGAAGATTGTGTCACTTTAAATGAAAAGCTAGAAATGTTAATCATTAACATTAATGAGGAAGGAATGTTAATGAGGAAGGAATGCTGACAGGCGGAAAGCCAGGCTTCTACTCCAGTTAGCCAAGCTGCTAATACAGAGGAGAAAAGCCAAGTCATGAATGCACAGGAAAAGATTTTGAAGGAAATTAAAAATGCTACTCCAGTAAACATACAAAAGGTAAAAAAGCTAAACAGCCTTATTGCTGATATGGAGAAAGTTATAGTCTGTCTGGATAGAAGATAAAACCAGCCACAACATTCTCTTAAGCCAAACCTAATCCAGAGCAAGGCCCTAACTCTTCAATTCTATGAAGGCTGAGAGAAGTGAGGGAACTGCAAAAGAAAAGTGGGAAGCTAGCAGAGGATGGTTCCTGAGGTATAAGGAAAGACGCTATCTTCGTAACATAAAAGTACAAGGTGAAGCAGCAGGTGCGAACATAGAAGCTGCATCAGGTTATCCAGATCTAGCTAAAATCATTGATTGAAAAAGGCAGCTACACTAAACAACAGATCTTTTGTTTTTGAGAGGGAGTCTCCCTCTGTCACTAAGGCTGTAGTACAGTGATGCAATCTCGGCTCGCTGCAACCTCTACCTGCTGGGTTCAAATGATTCTCCTGCCTCAGCCTCTCAAGTAACTACGATTACAGGCATGTGCCACCATGCCCAGGCTAATTTTGTATTTTTAGTTGAGATGGGGTTTCACCATATTGGCCAGGCTGGTCTTGAACTGACCTCAAGCAATCCACCTGCCTTGGCCTCCCAAAGTGCTGGGATTACAGGTGTGAGCCAACATGCCTGGCCAAAACATATCTTAAATGTAGATGAAATGGCCTTCTATTGGAAGAAAATTCCATCTAAGACTTTCAAAGCTAAAGAGAAGTCAATGCCTGCTTCAAAGCTTCAAAGAACAGGCTGATGCTCTTGTTAGAGGCTAATGCAACTGGTGACTTTAAAGCCAGCATTCATTTACCATTCTGAAAATCCTAGCGCCCGCAAGAGTTATGTTAAATGTGCTCTATAAATGGACCAACAAAGCCTAGTTAGTAACAGCAAATCTATTTACAGCATGGCTTACGGAATATTTTAAGCCCACTGTTGAGCTTGAATTCTCAGAAAAAAAAAGTTCCTTTCAAGATATTACTGCTCATTGACAATACACCAGGTCATCCAGGAGTTCTGCTAGAGATTGTATATCTATATCGGACTGATGCTGTTACTGTGCTTGCTAACACAACATCCATTCTGATGCTCATGGATCAAGGAGTAATTATGACTTTCAAGTCTTATTATTTACAAAATACATTTCATAAGGCTATAGCTGTCATCGTGATTCCTCTGATAGTTCTGAGCAAAGTAAACTGAAAATCTTCTGGAAAGGATTTATCATTTGAGATGCCATTAAGAACATTCATGATTCATGGGAGGTCAAAATATCCACTTATGGTATTTAACTAGAAACAGGGTGGGGGGGGATGAAAATTTAAAAACATAGGTATTATTCACAATGGCTTATGCCTATAATACCAGCACTTTGGGAGGACAAGGTCGGAGGCCTACTTGAGGCCAGGAGTTTTGAGACCAGCCTAGGCAACAAAGCGAGACCCTGTCTCTACAAAAAGAAAAATTTTTTTTTAATTAGTCAAGAGTGGTGGCTCATACCTGTATTCACAGTAACTCAGGATGCTAAGATGGCAGGATTGAGTTCAAGTTTGAGGCTGCAGTGAGCTGACTGTGCCACTTCACTCCAGTCTGGGTGAGAGTAAGACCCTCTTTAAAATATAGATATATAATTATATATATGAATATTTTAAAATATTTCAATTGGCACACTGGGTGGTATTACATGGGCAGGATAACATGCCTACCCACTTTATATATACACACATACACTTTATATATATATACATATATCTCCACATTAATAGAAGTTTGAAAGAAGTTGATTCCAACCCTCATCAATGATGTTTCGGGGTTCCAGACTTCAGCGGAGGAAGTCACTGTAGATGCGGTAGAAGTAGCAAGACAAATAGAATTGGAAGTGGAGCCTGAAAATGTGACCTCACTGTTGCTATCTCATGATAAAACTTTGATAAAGGAGATGCTTTTTATGGATGAGCAAAGAAAGTGGTTTCTTCAGATAAAATCTGTTATTGGTGATTACTGTTTAAATGACAACAAAGGATTCAGGGTATTAGCTGACAAAGCAGTGGCAGGGTTTGGGGGGATTGGCCCCAATTTTGAAAGGTGGGTGGGTAAAATGCTATCAAACAGCATCACATGTTACAGGGAAATCTTTTAATGAATGGAACAATCAGTGGTTGGCCAGACGCGGTGGCTCACGCCTGTCATCCCAGCACTTTGGGAGGATGAGGCAGGCAGATCACCTGAAGCCAGGAGTTCGAGACCAGACTGGCCAACATGGTGAAACCCTTTCTCTACTAAAAATACAAAAATTAGCTGGGCACAGTGGCAGGCACCTGTAGTCTCAGCTACTCAGGAGGCTGAGGCACGAGAATTACTTGAACCCAGGAGGCAGAAGTTGCAGTGAGCCAAGATCATGCCACTACACTTCAGCCTGGGTGACAGAGGGAGACTCCATCTCACAAAAAAATTAAAAAATTAAAAAATAGCCGGGCGCGGTGGCTCATGCCTGTAATCCCAACACTTTGGGAGGCTGAGGCGGGCGAATCACAAGGTCAGGAGATCAAGACCATCCTGGCTAACACAGTGAAACCCCATCTCTACTGAAAAAAAAAAAAAAAAAAAAAAGATTAGCTGGGCATTGTGGCATGCACCTGTAGTCCCAGCTACTTGGGAGGCTGAGGCGGAGAATTTCTTGAACTCAGGAGGCGGAGGCTGCAGTAAGCCGAGATCGAGCCATTGCCCTCCAGCCTGGATGACAAAGTGAGACTCCATCTCAAAAATAAAATTTAAAAAAAATCTAAAAATAAAATAAAAAACAAACTTCCTTAAGAAATTGCCAGTCACCCCAGCCTTCAGCAACCACCACCCTAATCAGTCAGCAGCCCTCAACAAGACACCCACCAACAAAGACTATAACTCGCTGAAGGCTCAGATGATCCCTAGAATGTTTTAGCAATATTTTTAAATTAGGGTATATACATTATTTAGACATGTTATTGCACATTTAATAGACTACACTTTAGTATAAACAACTTTCATATGCACTGGGAAACCAGAAAATATGTGACTATTGGCCTAGAACCAAACTAGAAATCTGAGGTATGCCATAGGGGGAGGTACGTGTGTTCCTGCAGTGCCAGCTACTTTGTAGGACTTGCAGTAACTTATTTTAAATGCTCTTTGTTTGTATAGGGGACTTGGGCCAAAGTAAACTGGACATAACTCCTGGAATTTTTTCTCTCTTTTCTTCGAGACAGAGTTTTGCGCTTGTTGCCCAGGCTGGAGTGCAATGGCGCAATCCTGGCTCACTGCCACCAGCACCTCCCAGGTTCAAGCAGTTCTGCTGCCTCAGCTTCCGAGTAGCTGGGATTACAGGCATGCACCACCACGCTCAGCTAATTTTGTATTTTTAATAGAGATGGGGTTTCTCCATGTTGGTCAGACTGGTCTTAAACTCTGGACCTCAGGTGATCTGCCTGCCTTGGCCTCCCAAATTGCTGGGATCACATGCATGAGCCACCAAGTCTGGCTTTCATAGGTAGAGCTAATTCAGGGACGAAATCATGCAGAAATTCACAGAACAATGAGGGTCTCTAGATTATGGCGTTTCTTGGAGCGAGTGTGTTGTCCTACCCATAAAATACGACCCAGTGTGCCAATAAGGTGCCATGGGGTGCTCAATGTCAGACTTAATCTAGCTCCTCCTTGGCTGGCTATTGTGAAACATTTACTTTGGCAATGCTTTCAGATTTGATAAAATGGTGGCTTCATCTATTATAATTCCTCTGGACCTCGTAATTTTAAAAGCAACCAACCTTGGAGTGGGAAAAAAATTAAAATGTGTTAAGGCACCATTTCTAATACATTAAGTATAAGGAGTACTTAAGAAACAGGTATAAGGGACTCATCTCATACTATTATTTGGGAGAGAAAAATCGAATATGATAACTTCTACATATGCTTGTGGTTGAAGTCTTAATGTCATTAGAGTCTGAATTCCAAGAAGGGTTTTTACTCAAACCATTTACTGTTCATTTCATTGTGTGCATAAAATCAGAAATCACTTAGTAACTTATTCTGCAACTAAGACATGAAATATCCCTACCTCGCTTGCATGGTGGTTGCGATGACCGGGTTAAGTGACCGGGAAGAGCTCAATGAATATTGATTATTGCCACCATCTTGTACTCATTGGAAACAGAAGTGGCATTTTCTGGTTTGCTCATTACCTACCCCAGTTGCCTTGCATGTAGCTCAGTATTTAGCCATTGACTGTAATTCAGGGTTTTAACATTTACACTCTGGCTTTTATCTAGTCTGAATGAGTTATTTGACCACCAGAATTTCCGGTCCTTTGGCCTCACTTTCAGGGTCTCTGTTTCAGTCCTGAAAACACTCTCTCTACAGGAGTGGAACTCCAGTTGGCTGATTTTCCACTTACCCGAAAAGAGCAGATGGAAAGGAATTTGTCATTTTTTTCTCCCAAGTATCTTATTATCTCAGAATGTTACTACTATAGTCTGTGGTTATGTATTTTAAAACGAGATTTTTGTCTACCTTTTTTCCCCTCATTTACCACTGATCAGAATTTTGTCTATCTTAAAACATAAATAAGCCAGGTGCGGTGGCTCACATCTGTAATCCCAGCACTTTGGGAGGCCGAGGCAGGTGAGTCACCTGAGGTCAGAAATTTGAGAATATCCTGGCCAACATAATGAAACCCCGTCTCTACTAAAAATACAAAAAATTAGCTGGGCATAGTGGCAGGTGCCTGTAATCCCAGCTACATGGGAGGCTGAGGCAGGAGAATCGCTTGAACCAAGGAGGTTGAGTGAGCTGAGACTGCACCATTGCACTCCAGCCTGGGCAATAAGAGCTTCATCTCGAATCTCGCGGGGAGGGGGGACATAAATACGAAGCATTTTCTTGGGTACTTATTTTGGAGTTACAAATGTATAATTTTAGCCTCTTAAAGCAACAGCTACCCACAGTACAATGGCTAAGTCCCTGGGACTGGGAAACGGGCTGCCCAGGTTCTAGTCATGGATCCCCCATTGTATTTGCTACTAAACATTCAATATGTAATACAACTTAACCTCTCATAGCCTCAAACTCATTGCTGTAAAATGGGGCCCAAATCTACTCGAGAATTTCTGAGACAGTAAATGCCCAACTCCTATGACAGTACGGAACCCATAGCAAGCTTTCAGTACATTATTTTCAGCACTGAAGATTATCTAAACTATTTCCCAAGCTGCAGTCTATGAACCAGCAGTATTAACATCACCTGGGAACTTGTTAGAACTGCAAATTCTCCCAGCTTCCCCAGACCTACTGAATCAGAAACTCTGGGGGTGGGGTCCGACAGTGCGTTTTAACAAAGTGCTTCAGCAATTTTTACAAATGCTCGTGTTTGAGAACCACTAACATAGACTGGAATGCAACCAATCACTCTCTTCTCTCTCAAAGAAAAAAAAACCCCAAAGCAAATCCGTTAAAATTCACATACACTAAGTTAACCGATAGGATGACTTGATTTCTCCTACATCTGAATAGTTTTCCATGAAAGTGACTTATTGAAACTGATTTGCCCTCATATCTCAAGCATGTCTTCATTACATCTTCTCTGTGCTCAATGTCTCCTTTATGAAATAAACAGAGCCATCTCTGTCCCTGGAAGAAGTGTGTCAAAAGATTTTAAGGAGATGAGCATTATTTGAAGGCAATATATTACTTTAAAACATAAATAAAAGTGTAACTTTTTGAAACTGAAGGTCTTGTCACTGATCATAGGCAGATGGCTGGTTTTTGTAGGGTTAAGCAGTGAAAAGCAGCAAAGGAAAGGGGCTATTTCAAATACAGCACCAGTCACTACCCAAGACTTAAATCAATACATTGCCAGTAATTTCTATGAATTCTGAACAATGCAATGTAGTGCATGTGGAAAGATCTTGCCTAATAAGTTTCATTCTACTCCTCAAAGTTACTGAAGCCCGTCAACTATTAATAACAGAACTGTTTTTATATAAAGATTCCATCTTCTTTACTAGATTTTATACCTGTCTTGCACTAGGATAAAATAACAATCATTGTGCATCACACCTTCTGATAATCTTGTACTTCTATATATGCTGATAGAAATAATCTTTTTTTTTTTTTAATTTAGAGAGAGTTGGTTATAGGCTTTTTTTTTTTTTTTCCCAAGAATGAGTCTGGTTCTGTCACCCAAGCTGGAGTGCAGTGGTGCAATCTCGTCTCACAGCAACTTCCACCTCCCAGATTCAAGCAATTCTGGTACCTTCGCCTCCCGAGTAGCTGGGATTACAACCATAAGCCACCATGCCCGGCAATTTTTGTATTTTTAGTCGAGACAGGGTTTCGCCATGTTGGCCAGGCTGGCCTTGAGCTTCTGACTTCAAGCAAGCTGCCTGACTTGGCCTCCCAGGGCTGGGATTAAAGGCCTGAGCCACCATGCCCAGCCTCTAGCAACTAATTTTAACAAGTTTTACTAGACTAGTTTACAGGTTCACTGAAAGAAAGGCTACCCGAGAGGATGTGTTTATTAGCTTTTGCCCTCATATCTCAATTCTGTCTTCATTACAGCTCTATGCTTAGTTTCTCTAACTATGAAATAAATACAGCCATAACTGTCCCTGGAGGAACTATGTCAAAAGATTTTAAGGAGACAGGCATCATTTAAAGGCAGTATTATTTTTAAATATCAGTATTACATTTCTTGCAAAGAGCTGCTGAAAGTTAGTTTTTGGTTTTTTGCTCTTTTAATGAGTTTATTCTGTCAATGGGGAAAATATCAACTTTAAAACCTAAATATATGCCACAAAATTGTGGGACAAATTTTGAGTTGAAGATGGCAGTCCAAACTCACGTTTAGCTTTGTACACACATATAATAATTATAAGTGTGTATGCATGCATGGATTAATACACATACATGTTTCTCCACTGTGCTACAAAGAGTGACATCCCAGTAGCAACAAGCACCTCTAGTGCCCAGATCTTGGTTTCTTGTATCATTCTCCAACAAAAGGAACCAGGGCTCTTTGGAGCAGGGGTCAATTCTAGGGCTGAGGCAGGGAATATACAAGATGAACCTGGAGAATCTTGTAGTGCCAGAAAGGAAGGAAGTGCTCAATATTCAAAAGGATAGGCACATCAAAGGAACATAGGCACCAAGCATGACAGGATTCCTAATAACCAAGCTGGACAACGTAAGCAACAAAATAAATACTGTGTTACCCAAAATATAAAATATACATGAGTCCATACTGATGTAAACAGTGGGAGGGAGAGACAAATTTTCTATACAGAAAAATTCCAAGTACTATCTATGGATATTCCCATTTCTAGAAGGTTGAATGTAATCTTCACCACCCACCACCTCCCATGACTGGACTTAGTGACTGTTTTCCAAAGAACCAAAGTTGGAAAGGGAAAATAAACAGTAATTTTCAGCAGCGAAAACCAACAGACACTACCTTACCAAGTGCCCAAAGTTAATATACCATCAAGCTGATAGCATATAACTCCTGACATGATGCAGTGAGAAGGACCTTCACCTCTGATATTCTTCCTAAAAATCCATAACCCCATTCTAATATTGAGGAAAACATCAGACAACCCAAATTGAGTTACATTCTATAAAACACCTGACCAGTACTCCTCAAAACTGTCAAGGTCATAAAAAACAAAGACAGACTGTGGAACTATCACGACCAGGGGCTGATTAGGCATGATGACTAATTCAGTGTGGTATCCTAGACTGGATCCTGGAAAAGGAAAATGACAATAAAAAAACTAGTGCAATCTGAAAAATAAAATCAAGTTCCATTAACAGTAATTACCAATGTTAGTTTCTTAGCTTCTGACAAATGCTTCATGGTTAAATAAAAGGTTAACACTGGGAGAACTGAGTGAGTGGTACACAGAAGCTCTTCATGTATCTCTGCAACTTTTCTGTAAGTCTAAAATTATTCCAAGTTTTTTTTTATCTGAATATAAAAAACCACTTCTACTGATTTTTGTATAATTTGTGATCATGAATTAATTATATTTTACAAAGATACTGAGTTTTTCCTTTTGAGAAAGCCAATGCTGCTAAGAAAATCCATGAATTCATTATAAGTTTAAACTTACCTGGAGAAGTATTTCAGTAATAAATATTGATAAATCATTAAGTTGTTTTTAAGACAGAGTGTCGCTCTGTTGCCCAGGCTGGAGTGCAGTGGCACAATCTTGGCACACTGCAACCTCTGCTTCCTGGGTTCAAGTGATTCTCCTGCCTCAGCCTCCCAAGTAGTTGTGACTACAGGCATGTGCCACCACGCCTGGCAAATTTTTGTATTTTTAGTAGACAGCATTTTGCCATGTTGGCCAGCTGGTCTCAAACTGCTGACCTCAAGTAATCCACCCGCCTCAGCCTCCCAAACTGCTGGGATTACAGCGCGAGCCACTGCACCCAGCCTATAAGCATTAAGTGTTAATAATGGCTTACAAAACTGTACCTTTTATAAAGGTTTGAAATAAAGTATCAATTGAGAGTTCCAAACATTTAAATGGAATCCCAGTTTGTTTGCTCAATTAGCCACAAGGCATACATGTGCCTTGTCTCAATAGAGCAGACCAATTCAAGTTGGATGATATTAGGTTCCTGGCAATGACACATCTCCAAAGTGAGGAACATGGCCCTTTCTCCAGAAAATATTTTTTCTTCTGCCCTGTTCTACCTGTAATGACTTACAAAGAACCACCTCTCCCTATGCTGTCCTTCTCTGACTTTGAAACTCAGTTCATCTTAATACCTTTGGCCATGGGTTACCCAAAGGCTACACATGGCTTGAGGGCCTGCACCAGGGAAAGGTTAACAACAGCAGTAAGCAAAGACCAGTCTAGGAACAAAACTCAACATTCCAAGAGATTGAAAAGTTTTCAACATTCATAGATGTCTTCAGAAGCTGCTGAAGTTTTCTGGGATTTGCTCTAAACATATGGTAATAATTTTCAATGTAAATAAGAGATCTGTAAAAGGCAGTCATTTCTGTCTTGCCTTTTCCATCCCTTTGGCTCCAGTTAAAGGATTTTTAAAAAGCAGTGTCAAGCACAAATTAGAGTAAGACCACAGTTAGTAAAAGGTTACAGTCTTTAAAAAATCTACTATAAGGAATAAATGCTGGGAAATAAACAGCAAATAGTGCCTTGATGAATTATGTTAAATATCTTTTCATTTATCTCATCAAGTCCATCTTTACTCCAATTTGGCAAAGGTTATAGCAAAATAGGACATTTATCATGTGAGTAGCTCATAAAATGGGAGTGGCTATACTTCTGAATTGCATTCACATCACCTTCAAGGCATATGATATTTAAATATCCTGGGTTTGCTCTCTACGAGGTTATCAGCAGATGGTTCCAATTTTACAACTGGAAAAATGAAAACCTTGTCCTTGTAAGTAGTCCTAATAGAAATGTGACTTACTCTATGCTCAACGGGCTACAGAGAAACAACAAATATTATGTTGTATTTTAATTACGTATGTGTAATTAAGAGAGAAAAAAAATTTTTTTAAGTCCGTTCCTTCTAGGCTTAAACGTGTATTTAAAATTTTGTAGTAAACAAATACTTGTAAGTGATGATTTTCCCATATTTCCAAATAAGATAATGTTGAACAGACCTTATAATGAATTTTATATTTGATCTTTTTTTGGTAAATATAGGTGTGAAAACTAAGTTATATATTCTTCTTTCCAAAAATTCTCCCCTTAATGAGCACTTGCTTTTGATACTGGTCAAGACATTTGGCATACTAAGGGGGCAGTGCCCAGGAAGATACCTCAGAAGACAAGCGTGCCCTCCCCTTATTATCTCCCTTTTTTTCTTTGAGGTTTTAAGATCAAGATATAAGTTATTTTAAGGTCTCAAAATAATCCTTTCACAAAAATAAGGCAGTTTTATGTTGTAAAAACATTAGTTATTTGTCAAAGGTTATGTTCTTCGGTCTTCTTCGGTCACCAGCTGTCAGCATCTCCTAAAGATCGGTTTTTTCTTCATAATGACACCTGCATGCGGCTCGCTGGCTGTCCAGATATGGTTTACAACCTAAATGTATAACACTGTCAAACAAGAGTTCCACTGCTGTTTCACAGGCTGCAAAATAAGAAAATGCGATTACTGTTGGGCAACTGCAAAGCACTGCTCTCTCTTCACCGATGTTACACATTATAGCACAGCAACAAGCACATCCCTAGTGAGCACTGAAATATATGCTCGATCAAAGTCACCAAACTCTCATAAGCCAGTAGCATATTTACATACACACATGTGTGTATCTACAGACTTCCAGTTTTAGTCTTGTTATCATGCACCTTATTTTTTGTTTGCATTCAACTGTTCAACCCCAATTTTTCTTTTTAAGACAGGGTCTCACTTTGACACCCAGACTGGAATGTCACGGTGCAGTCACAGCTTACTGCAGTCTCAACATCCTGGGCTAAAGTGATCCTTCCACCTCAGCCTCCTGAGTAGCTGGCACTATCATGGCCAGCTAATTTTTAATTTAAATTTAATTTTTAATTTTAAACAGACACATCACCACACCCAGCTAATTTTTTTATTTTTTATTTTTAGTAGAGATGAGGTCTCACTATGTCACCCAGGCTGGTCTCAAACTCCTGGGCTCAAGCAATCCCTACCTTGTCTTCCCAAAGTGCTGGGATTACAGGCATGGGCCACCATGCCTGGCCCAATTGTTGAAACTAGAAAAATATGTCTTTTAAAATAGCACTGATTAATCAGTGTTAACTTTCTTTTTATTTGAAAACTATAATCACTAATAGAGATGTCTGATAATATTCTTAAATT
This sequence comes from Callithrix jacchus, assembly GCF_049354715.1. Taxonomy (NCBI): domain Eukaryota; kingdom Metazoa; phylum Chordata; class Mammalia; order Primates; family Cebidae; genus Callithrix; species Callithrix jacchus. Next base: position 87,558,414 of record NC_133504.1, on the reverse strand, counting down.
TGCATTTTTTGTTGTTGTTGAGACAGAGTCTCACTCTGTTGCCAGGTGCCAGGCGGGAGGGAGTGCAATGGCGCGATCTTGGCTCACTGCAACCTCCGTCTCCTGGGTTCAAGCAATTCTCCTGCCTCAGTCTCCTGAGTAGCTAGGACTACTGGTGTGCGCCACCACACCCAGCTAATTTTTGTATTTAGTAGAGATGGGGTTTCACTATGTTGGCCAGGATGGTCTCAATCTCTTGACCTCATGATCCGCCTGCCTCAGCCTCCCAAAGTGCAGGAATTACAGGCACGAGCCAGTGTGCCCAGCCTTTAAATTTGCATTTTGAGAAAAGATGTTTCATGAGTAGAAGAAACAAAGTTTAAAAATTGAAACCTCAAAACATTTCATATGGCCAATGACTTCTGAGGACTGATCATATATCAGTTAAGAGGCGTAAAGTAAATGGAACCCAGTCTCTTTGACCAATGTCCAAATTTGACTTGGGGGCACGGGAGCATAGAAATAAAAAGTATTTTTCCCTAGTCAGGTTTATTTTATCTATTTATTTTTTGAGACAAGGTCTCACTCTGTTGCCCAGGCTGAAGTGCAGTGGCATGATCTTTGTTCACTGCAACCTCTGCCTCCTGCGTTCAAGCGATTCTTCCACCTCAGCCTCCTGAATAGCCAGGACTACAGGCACTTACCACCACGTCCAACTAATTTTTCTATTTTTTTTTGTTAGAGATGGGGTTTCACCATGTTGGCCAGGCTGCTTTCAAACTCCTAGGCTCAAGTGATCCACCAGCCTCAGCCTCCCAAAGTGCTGGGATTACAGGCATGAGCTACTGCACCCGGCCCCAGTCAGGTTTTTAAATTTTTTAAAGAATATAAAAAGGTAATTTATTTACTTTTTTTATTCTAAGAAACCTGAAACATCCAGGTGAGATTATCTTAATGTGTTACACTTACAGAGCTATAGCACAGAGTGGCTTTTAGTTATCCAAAAACTTACCATTTCAAATACATATGTTAAGGAAGAAACTTTTCATTGCAAAATCTTAACATTTTCAAAGTTCTCCAAAAGACTGCCATTAAGAAACAACCAACCACAGAAGTGCAGAGGCTATGACTATTAAATAGGAGGTTACAAGATAATTGGTTTCACATTCTCCTTAAATCAGAAACAAGAAATTCTATGCTTCAGAAGTTTATAGCCGGTTTCCCTTAGCCAAAAGCTGCAAAGGGATATGGAGGCTGTAAATTCAAGATTACCTGCAGTAGAGATTTCTTCCTTGACATGAATTATTGGGATATTAGAATCAGGGTTACAATGTAAGACTATTTGGAGAATATTGTGAAATAGACAGAACACAGATTTGAAAGTCAGATACGCTAAATGCTCATAAGTTACTGTATTCTGAACCTTTGTTTCCTTCCTTGAAAAATAGGGATAACACCACCTACCTCATTAGGTTTTTGTTGGCATCAAATGAAAACGTGAATAAAGTATCTAGCACAGTACCTTATGATAAGTGCTTAAAACGTTATTTTCTTTTCCCACCTTGCCTCTTCTGATTGCAGTGTATGGTATGTTCTTCAGCTTGACAGTAGAGAGAAATCTTGTAACTACTAGTATTCGAATGGTGAATTACTTGTATTTCCACAAATATTTCATTTCATCCTTATGACAACACTATGAAGTGAGTATTATCATTCTCCTCATTTTAAAAATGACACCAAAGGGCCCTTTCCCTTTGCTAGTTTGGCTTTGTATCACTTCAACATAATATATCATGGCAGGGAGTATAACTATATGCTGAGTCCCGTGAGTCCTTTTAGTGAATCACTGAACCTGGGGGTCATCTGGGGACCTTCCCAACAGAAGGGAGTGTTAAGATAAGTCTTCCGGAAATTCCTACTCCAAATCCAGTGTGCTAAACTCTTTCACTGGTGGTATGGTCTGAATGCTTATGTCTCTCCAGAATTCATGTTGAAATCCTCACCTCCAAAGTGAGGAAATAGAAGGTGAGGCCTTTGGAGGTGTTTAAGGTCAAAAGGATGGAGAATACGATTAGTGCTCTTATAACAGAGGCCCCAGAGAGCTATCTAGTCCTCTCCACTAAGTGATGACACAGTTGGAAGGCATCTTCTACGAACTAGAATATGAGTCCTCATCCTATACCAAATCTGCTAGTGCCTTGATCGTGGACTTCCCAGCCTCCAGAACTGTACAAAATAACTTTCTGTTGTCTTCTAGAAGCTGCACAGTCTATGGTAGCAGGCCGGATGGACCAAGAGAACTGGAATCAGAGTTTCAAACTTTAGCTACTTCAGGTTCTTACATGATGACTGGACATATATTTCAGGGCACAAGGTAGATGAATTCTTCTCTCTCTTGGCCTTAGACACCCCGCCCCCACCAAGGTTTCCTAACGCTTTTTGCTTCTGTGACTATAAATCATTTTAAGGTACAAAATCATCAGCTCCTCACCCCAGAAAATTGAAGTCCGTGTCACAATAGATAATATATGTGAAAATTTTCTATTGGCAAATCCTATACTAAAACATAAAGCATTTGATAAAACTTTAAAAAGTATACTCATCCCAAGTGGCCAGATCCTTACCCTGAACATGCTGAGTTAGTCCTAGTGTTTTCTGTACATCTCGACAGATCTTGGAGAGGCAATACTGGAACTCCTCGTCGCAGTCATTCTTGCTTTTGCCACAGGTCTCATAGCACCTATCGTGTTGGTTGCAGCATTTTGTCAGGGAAGGGATACCAATATTAAGCTGAAATTGGCAGTTGGATGGATTACTGTCAATGAAATGCTAAACTCCTCTGCTGACGCACCGCATTCAAATAGACTAAATGGATACAAATGACAATGACTGCCGTATAGATAGTTCCAAACTCCGTTTCTGCCTATAAATATTTTCTGTGTTATAAATCTCCACATTACACTTACCCATACCCATCCGTGTTACTCTCTCAGCCATGCCTCACTGCTCCCTATTCTGCAGCATTAGAACACTCAGTTACATGTCAGTAACTAACACAACTTCCATTTGTCCAAAACACAAAATGTAGTTTTAAAAACAGAAAGATAAGGCTAAGTCTATTAAAGAGTCCCCAAGGGCTAAGCAAGTATGATTTTTGGATATTCAAAGTGTTTTGTGGCCTCTTCTTTCAAATAAAATGTACTTTATGTGAAATATCACAGAAAACTTTCCTATAACTCAAATTGTTTTTTTTTAAATCTTTAAATACTTCTCCATTCCCCAAAGATACTATTATTCTGAATCTATAATTTCAATTATTTTAAATAACTTTATACATAAAATCCTTGTGTCTAGGAATCATTCTCATAAACATTTTTTTCCCATAATTCTTGGCTTAGATCAATCTTTCCTACAACAACCACACAGCTATCCCACTTAACCTTGTTTTAATGTAGAAAACGTGCTTTATCTATACTTTTCTCTCTAAGTAGTATTACTTCTGTACTCCAAACTTTTCAACTATGTATGTGATATTAGGAAATATCATTAAAATAGTATTAACATCTACAAGATTCAAAAATAAAACAATTTACTTCATTTACTTTTGTTAGAAGTTTTGCCAGAAAGAATCTAATAAACCTGATCACTATTACACCCAGCTATATTATTTCTGTATCTGAGAACATGGTGATAGTCTTATATCTCCCAAAAGTATTACATGATTTACAAGTCACAAAATTTATCAAAAAAAAGACAATATTTACATGAACACCAAACAGTGGAGAGCCACATCCATTCGGTGGGGAGGGTTTATAACCATAACGTGGGAAAGGCTTAGATCCTATAAAATATAAATGATATCATAATTAATTTTCAAACATGATAAAAATAAAATACATACTCAAAAACGTCCACAATATGCTAGACTAGCCTTAGAAATATTTAGTATTTATTTGGATGCTAACGTAAGTATATATGTCTTTATTCTGATGAGCATTAAGAATGCTAATTTGACTATTTTTATTTCTCCTGTGGTGAGGAATATATACAATGTCCACATATATACACATACACATATATAGCAGTTCATAAAATGTAATTATTTGTAAACCTATGCCATACAAAACATACAAAAGCTTATCCCGGACTTCTGGAGATTTCAGAGGTCACTTGCCAGATGGGGTCCATATGTATGAAAGATAAATCCACCCTGTTTTCCTGTATATTCCAACACTTTGTATTTTTAGAGCTAAGACCGTGTCTTCCCAACCTCCCACAAATGCTTCACTGCATACAAACCTCAATAACCATTAACTAACCAGTTTACCCAGCCAAAGCCTAAGGCTAAGGAAGACAAGGTCATCTGATGATCATTTAATAACCTTAGTACTACAAGACATTACAGGACCATACATTCTGCCTGATGCCCTCCCACCCAGTCAACCATTCCATAAATATACTCCTTTTATATCTAAGGAAAAGGTTAGGAGGGATACCTGGTGAACTATGGAACTTCTGGAATATCATAGTTTTAATGAAGTACTTCTAATGAACAGAAGACTTGGAAGGCTAATGCTCCCCAGTAGCATCAAGGGTTCAGTAACAAGGAAAAAGATGACATAATCATAGCAATCTTAAATTTTGAAGGATACTTCAGAAACATCTCACCTCATTTAATACAGGCTTACCTCAGAGATATTGCAGGCTCAGTTCCAGACTGTCACAATAAAGCCAATATAACAATAAAGTGAGTCACACAAGTTTTTTGGTTTTTTAGTGCATATGAGTTTTGTTGGCTGGGTGAGGTGGCTCACGCCTGTAATCCCAGAACTTTGGGAAGCTGAGGTGAGTGGACCATGAGGTCAGGAGTTCGAGACCAGCCTGGCCAATATGGTGAAACCTATCTCTACCAAAAATACAAAAATTAGCTGGGCGTGGTAGCAGGCGCCTGTAATCCCAGCTACTCAGGAGACTGAGGCAGGAGAACTGCTTGAACCTGGGAGGTGGAGGTTTCAGTGTGTCAAGATCATGCCACTGCACTCCAGACTGGGCGACAGAGTGAGGCTCTGACTCAACAACAACAAAAAAAAAAAAAAAAAAAGAAAGAAAGTTTTGTTTACACTATACTGTAGTCTATTAAGTGCTCAATAGCATTGTCTAAAAAATCAATGTACAGACCTTAATTTAAAAATACTTTATTGCTAAAAAATGCTGACACAGAGATACTAAGTGAGCACATGCTGTGGGAAATATGGCACCAATAGACTTGCTTAATGCAGGGTCACCGCAAACCTTCAATTTGTTTAAAAAATAACCACAATTATCTATGAAGTGCATTAAAGCAAAGCACATTAAAATAAGTATGCTTGTGTAAAAATCAGTTCAACCTACCAGCCACCTACTGTCTTTTTGAATATTTCTCACAATCCTCCTGTATCAAGAAATAACCTATTCCATGGTTAAATGACATCAACCAAGACCTTCTGCCTTCTGGTAAGTTCTACCCATAAACAATCTTCTGCCCCTTGGGGAAACAGAAAAATAAGCCAACTCCCTATTTTACACAATAATCCTTTCAAATATTTGGGGCTGCAATTTATCTTTCTTTCTTTTTTGGTTTTTTTTTTTTTTTTTGAGACAGAATTTCACTCGTTACCCAAGCTGGAGTGCAATGGCACGATCTCGGCTCACTGCAACCTCCGCCTCCTGGGTTCAGGCAATTCTCCTGCCTCAGCCTCCTGAGTAGCTGGGATTACAGGCACACGCCACCATGCCCAGCTAATTTTTGTATTTTTAGAAGAGACAGGGTTTCACCATGTTGACCAGGATGGTCTCGATCTCTTGACCTCGTGATCCACCCGCCTCGGCCTCCCAAAGTGCTGGGATTACAGGCTTGAGCCACCACGCCTGGCCAATTTATCTTTCTTTCTAAAATGAGATATTCCCAGGTATTTTACCCTAAAACATGGCAGTTTCCAAATACAACCCCACGGTTGGATATGTAGGATTGACACAAAGTATTCTACCAACTTTCATTTAACTAACATTTATTGGTAGGAGAATTAAAAAAAGACAAGGTTACCCTCCAAAAGTAAATTGAGGGTAAAAAAAGCAATCCTTTCAGTAATTAACCATCAAAATAAGTAACCCCTCAAAGTAATGATTGAAAATGGTTTCAGGCCAGCGTGGTGGCTCATGCCTGTAATCCCAACACTTTGGGAGGTTGAGGCGGTAAAACTGCCCGAGCCCAGGATTTCAAGACCAACCTGGGCAACATGATGAGACCCTGTCTTCATTTAAAAAAAAAAAAAAAAAAAAAAAAAAAAAACTAAAAACAATTAAAAAAAGAAAGAGGAAAATAAATGGTTTCAGTGAGTTGCTCAGAAGTTCCATGATCAACTGAGGTCACCACATATAGCCTCAGTTGAGTAGTACAATCTCATGAAGATATAAAGCTACAGTCTGGTAGGGTGTGGTGGCTCATGCCTGTAGTCCCAGCACTTTGGGTGGCTGAGGTGGGCAGATCACCTGAGGTTGGAAGTTCAAGACCAGCCTGACCAACATGGAGAAACACCATCTCTACTAAAAATACAAAGTTAGCCAGGTGTGATGGTGCATGCCTGTAATTCCAGCTACTCAGGAAGCTTAGGCAGGAGAATCACTTGAACCCGGGAGGTGGAGGCTGCAGTGAGCCCAGATCATGCCATTGCACTACAGCCTGGACAACAAAAGCGAAACTGTGTCTCAAAAAAAAAAAAAAAAAAACCGTTAAAAAGGTACAGCCTGCTCTACCAATGCTAAAGGAACAATGTATACAAAAAGGAATGGTTAAGGTGAGTCTAGAAAGGGGAAGGCCAATGACAGCACTTGGTCTTGTTTCTCCAGCCATGTCCAAGAGGAAAGATTGTTTCTCAACCCTTGCAAGATGACGGTAGATGGCTCAGACTATCACAGACTAGTCACCACGATCCTTCAATTCTTATCTCCTTTAGTCCTTCATTCCTTTTTTTTTTTCGATGGAGTCTCGCTTTGTTTCCCGGACTAGAGTGCAGTGGCCTGATTCTGGTTCACCACAACCTCCGCCTCCTGGGTTCAAGCCTGTTTCAGCCTCCCAAGTAGCTGGAATTACAGGTGTGTGTCACCACTCCTGGCCAATTTTTGCATTTTTAGAAGAGGCGGGGTTTCACCATGTTGGCTGAGCTGGTCTCGAACTCCTGACCTCCTGATCCACCCGCCTTGGCCTCCCAAAGTGCTGGGATTATAGGTATGAGCCACTGCGCCTGGCCCAGTCTTTCATTCATAAGAAAACAGTTTATGACTTGGCATCCTACTTACAAGGGCCTACAGAGGAAGGACATACCATAAACACTTGGATGTTCAGTGGGCATCTCAAGCTGTCCCTCCTGACATTTACCTCAAACTTGCTCCATCCACAGTTCCCTGTTTTCAGTTAATGGTGACTCTGTCCTTCCAGATGCTCAGAGCAAAATGCCAGCCATTTTTGTTTATGTTCTTACATTCTTATACCTCACATTCAGTCCAACAGTGTATCCTATTGACTCAACCTTCAAAATATTCAGAATCTAATCACTTCTTACCACTTCCACTACTTCCATCCTGCTCCAAGCCACAATGGATTATTGCTATAAACTCCTAACTAGTTGCCCTACTTTGGTTCCCCTGCCCCACACTAACCCCCATAATCCAATCTCAACACTGAGCATGAGTGATCTTATTAAAATACGTTAGAGCAAGTCTTTCTTCTGCTCACACCTCTCCAATGGCTTTTTATTTTATTCAGAACAAAAGCCAAAGTCTATACAGCCTATAAAACCCTGTATAACCTGGTCCTCCCATGATTTCTCTGACCTCATCCTCTTCCTATTCTCTCTCTTCCTTTCTTCCTCAACCCATTCCTCTTTGCTGTTACACAGACATTGCAGGTCTGCTCCTACCCCAGGGCCTTCAAACCTGCTCTTGCTGTATATGGATGCTCTTTCTCCTGATAATACATAGTTTCTGTTTTACTGCTATGGTTTGAATGTTTGTGTCACTCCAAAACTCATGCTGAAACCTAATCACCAATGTGATGGTATCAGGAGGTGGGACTGTTAGAGGTGATTAGGTTATATGGACATATCCCTCATGAATGGAATTTGTGCCCTATAAAAATGGCCCTAAAGAGCTGCCCTTTCCCATCTACCACCATGTGAGGACACAGCTAGAAGGTGCCATCTATGTACAAGGAAGTGGACCCACACCAGATACTGAATATGCCAAATGCTCCATCTTGGACTTCACAGCCTCCAGAACTGAGGAATAAATTTCCATTGTTTATAAGCCATAAGGCATTTTGTTATAGCAGCCTGAACAGACCAAGACATTCATCTTCTCAGCAAGTCTTCCCTGACCATACTATTTGTAGCACATACCGACCTTCTAACATACTATATCACTCATCTACTTATTATGTCTCCCCATACTAAAATGTAAACTCATTGAGAGCAGACATTTTTGTGTTTTGAATTCCCAGTGCCTAGAACAGGGCCTGGAATAAGTATGTAATGAATTTTTGCAATAAGTATATGATGAATTAATGAAGAGAAGACTTGGAAGGCCAATTTCCATGGCGGATAGAATATTCATTATAAATGGAGATTACCCATTGAGAAATCCTGCTGTTTACCCTTCAGTCTCTTTTGAGTTTGGTGAGCATTCATCAACCTCCAAAGACTGATCACTTCTAGTTTGTCATGTCTCTTTAAAATATGGCACCTAAAACTAAATACCATCGGGTAAGATGGGCTTAACCTTTTGAGCTGGATAAAGTACTTGTATTAATGCAGCCTAACATAGTATATGTTTCAGTTGTGCCTCACTGCAAACATACATCAGACAGTAGTAAAAAAAAAATCATCAGTTCTAAAATGGTCTTTTTAGTATCTACTGCTAGAGGCTTAGCACTTCCTCAATTTAAGTTTGAGCCTAAACATAAGATTGTATATAATAAGATTCAGTTTACTTTCAGTTCACCATTCTCAACTGTTCAGCAGTTTCTAAATCTAGAGCTATTCTTCCAGTGTTACCTGATCCCAGACATTCACAAACTTAAGATGTAGGTATTAATCAGGACAGAGGTACACTACAGACGAGTCCTCTCTCTAAGCAGCCAGGAAGTCATCAAATCATATCCAGTTTTTCTCACAGGAATATCATGAGAAGCCATATATTTATCTATGATTTTATTTGCCCTAACACACTAGAAACGTCTTCACAGAAAAGGAGAGAGGCTGGATCAGCATTTAATTCTTGGGGAGCCTATTCTAGTTCCTCAAGTTTCATCATGAATCTCTCTTTTGTCAGGGTTTTAACAATCAACTGTTTAAAATGTTTAGAAACTTATTTAGAAATACACATTAAATAATGGGTCAAGGTGTTAATCTGAAAAAAGTACAATATATCAGAGAATGTTCAAGAAGTCTGGAAACAGGAATAGGGTATTTACAATATATATTGTTCAGGTTAATAACTGGACTGTTTTAAATTTAGAAGTATATCACCGATAGGAGGTGTCTAGGCCAGGCGCAGTGGCTCATGCTTGTAATCTCAGTGGCTTGGGAAGCCAAGGTGGGCAGATGACAAGGTCAGGAGTCCAAGACCAGCCTGGCCAACATGGTGAAACCCTGTCTCTACTAAAAATACAAAAAATTAGCTGGGTGTGGTGGCAGGCACCTGTTGTAATTCCAGCTACTCAGGAGGCTGAGGCAGGAGAATCGCTTGAACCCGGGAGGCGGAGGTTGCAGTGAGCTGAGACCACGCCACTGCACTCCGGCCTGGGCAACAGAGTGAGACTCTGTCTTAAAAAAAAAAAAAAAAAGACTTTGGGAGGCCGAGGCGGGTGGATCACGAGGTCAAGAGATCCGAGACCATCCTGGTCGAAATGGTGAAACCCCGTCTCTACTAAAGATACAAAAAAATTAGCTGGGCATGGTGGCGCTTGCCTGTAATCCCAGCTACTCAGGAGGCTAAGGCAGGAGAATTGCCTGAACCCAGGAGGCGGAGGTTGCGGTGAGCCGAGATTGTGCCATTGCACTCCAGCCTGAATAACAAGAGCGAAACTCCGTCTCAAAAAAAAAAAAAAAAAAAAGTGTCTAGTGGTTGATGAAAAACCTATTGAGTGTGTCATTTGAAAATATAATGTTTATCCTATGTTTCCAACTTTTTAGATACCTTGTACATTCCCCCTCCCTCCCATCTGCCAGTCTACAGATTTCTGGAACCTTACCCTTTTACATGAGGAGCAAAGATTACCACCCTCAGACAACTGATATGGCCCTAGGGCTTTAAAGGCATGCGTCTCAATTGCCTTTTTTTTTTTTAATCAGAAAAGTATTTCTCTCAATGTACATACAATAGCAGTACTTCTATTTTCCTTCCCTTTGTATTTTAGCAAAATCCATAGACTTATTTCAAATCTATAAAAACATTCCTAACGCTCTGATGTGTGTAATGATAGTGATACATATGTGTATGCATGTATGTACATATATAGGCATTTTCTCATAAGAAATAATTACCTTTGAATGGGAGAATGATCAGATACAAATGAAGTGAGAAGAACTAAAAATATGTCCACCATAGGAGAATAAAGAGGAACAGAGATTGTATCAAGGTCAATTGGCAAAAATGAGAATGGGGGTATGAGGAAGTAGGAGGCTGCTGTGTCAAACAGAGCTAGTGTTTGTAATTGTCCTAAGGAGAAAAGTTAATAAAAATCAAGTAATAAAACTCAACACCTACTGTACATGAAAAATTGGATAACACCATGAAATAAATGCTGGTAAAAAGTGGCTCCCCAGTGTAAATGGCAAAGGGGCATATGTGTTTGGTTTTTTAGTTTCTTTTGAAGTAAACTCCTAATGTCATTTTCTCAGAGAGGCCTTCCTTTCCTACCCCATCTAAAATAGCACCCCCTGTCTTTCTAGCATTTACTGACCAAATTAATATTAACATTAGTCAGTTTCTATGGAGAAAGGAACTTAATCTTGCTCACTTAGAAGATATTTAGCACACAGTGGGTACCCAAGAAATTATCAGATTAAAGAAATGGGAAAGCATTCTTTGATGAAATTAATTCTTTATTTGCAGCAAAGACTGAAAACTTGGAAGTAACTAGTTTCCTGAGAAATTCTGAAGTATTTTGAAGTTCTAAATTCACCTTTAAATTAAAATAGTTATTTCTGAACCAGGGAAGTTATATAGACAGTTCTTTTTTTTTTTTTTTTGAGACAGAGTTTCACTCTCGTTGCCTAGGCTGGAGTGTAGTGGTGCGATCTCAGCTCACTGTAACCTCCACCTCTCAGGTTCAGGCAATTCTCTTGCCTCAGCCTCCCAAGTAGTTGGAATTACAGGCACCTGTCACCACACCAGCTAATTTTTTGTATTTTTAGTAGAGGCGGGGTTTCACCATGTTGGCTAGGCTGGTCTTAAACTCTTGACCTCAGGTGATCCACCTGCCTCAGCCTCCCAAAGTGCTGTGATTACAAGCATGAGCCACCACACCCAGCCTATAGATAGTTCTTTATTAGAGATTAAGTTGATTCAGATACCAACATTACAAATGTATTAATATTTTAAATTTTGTTATAGTGTTATAAATGGCTAAGCATTTTAAAAATTAGCATTTCTACTGGTTCCAGATTTTACAAGTAAAGGAAAAACTCAATAATGGAAGAAACAAAATCAGAGTCACACCAAAACACCATGATGTGTTGGGGCCACTGTCCTCTAAAATTTGCAAGTGGATACAAACCAAAACCCCTGTGTATAATTGCATGGAAAGGACTATTCACCAATTTCAAGTTTTGACTTAACAAATAGCTCCTCAATTGTTTGTTTTATCATTTATACCAACTGCTGAAATCTAAAGATTTTCGTAGACTGGGACAAACTTGATTCTTTTCCATGTATTTTTTCTAAATTCGATGCAACTACTTCCAAGCAGACCAGCTGTTTTCACTGGAAAGAATATGAAGATGACAAGCACAAGAAGTTGTCTGCTGGGTCACACAAAGGTCTCACCACCAAGTTTTGTAAGATTCCAACCTGCACTCCCAAACACTTGGGACGTTTAAGTATTCATGATCATTAATCTCCATAGGGTCCTTATGCGACTTGATTTTTGTAGTCTGTTCACTTTCCTATTTTCCTCAAATCTCCAACATCCCCATTCCCAATTTCTAGAAAAGTAGGCAATCAGGAGAACCTGAACATCCACACACTTAAATGCATCAGCCATCAGTTATCATATCCTCTACCCCTGCTCCTATTAACAGGGCTATGCTAAATGTTCTTGGCCAAACTCTCCATGTATATGCTAGAAACCATCCCCTCTCACTTACCCAAGGCTATGACTCCAACAATTCCCTCCCTCATCAGTATTTCTACTCTCCACTGAACCATTCTCGAAAGCATACAAATATGTTATTTTTCCTAATGCCTGAAAACTGTTCTTTCCCATTTCAGTTAATGGCAATCCTTCCAGTTATTCAGGCCAAAAGCTGTGGTATTATTTTTGACTTAACTCACACCCAACTTCCAAGCCATCAGCAAATCTTTGAGGTCCTTCCTTCAAAATATATCCAAAATCCAACTACTTCTCATTACCTTTATTGCTACCAACTTGAACAAAATCACCCTGTCTTTGGTCTGGACTCCTGCACGTGTCCCCCTGCTTTCATTCTAACTCCCCAACCCTCTTGACCCCTTTTGTTCTCAGCACAACAGCCAGAGGGATCCTGTGAAAACATGTATCACTGAATGAATTAAGGACTTATTCATAGTTCTAAAAACATTTACAAGCCAGTTTTGTGTTCTATTTTTCAAAGGAAATTGAAAAGTTTTCTTTCTTAAATCTTCCTTGCTGTCAGGGAGAAAAAAGTTTAAAAAAATAACAATCATCAAATGTATTTCCCTAAATACTTAACTCTGAAAAGAAGGCCTTTTTCCTACCCAAGAGTGGTGGCCAAAAGTAAGGGAGCATAGTCTCCATAATGCCTGTCCCTTAGATAAAGCAAGGACACGTGCCCTTTATTTGACCAAACTCTCCCTACCATTAACTCAGTCTCTCTTTTTTTTTTAAAGCTCCCTTGATCTGTTTCTTATAACTAAAAACACCCCTTAATCACCATGTTTCTTCAGATTTGGGATTGTTCTGTTTGGTTCTGATTTGGACACCTGAATTCCAAGATATAGGAAAGGCTGAATCATTGTTCCAGGGAGACTGTTCAAGTAATAGCAATTTTTAAATTGTATTTAATTTTTATTTATCTTTTATTTATTCTAGGCTCACTGCAACCTCTGCCTCTCCGGTTGAAGTTATTCTCCTGCCTCAGCCTTCTAAGCAGCTGGGACTACAGGTGCGACCACCATCCCAGCTAATTTCTGTGTTTTTAGTAGAGATGGGGTTTCATCATGTTGGCCAGGCTGGTCTCAAACTCCTGACCTCAAGTGATCCGCTCATCTCAGCCTCCCAGAGTGCTGGGATTAAAGGTGTGAGCCACCACACCTGGCCTAAAATTTTTTTTTTTCATTGAGATTGATTTACCTCTCAGTATGGTGACTTGGACTTGAAACCACATGTCCACTGAACAAAAAAATTTTCACTGACGCATATAATGTTTCTTAAATTCTCAAATTCCTTTGTGTTTTTTTGTGTCAGAGACCTTCCTCTAAACTCCAAATAGTACATTTTGAGAAGCCTATAGAAAATGAAAAAGACTAAAAAGAAAGACTAAGCCAGGTGTAGTGGGGGCATGCCTATAGTCCTAGCTACTTGGGAGGCTGAGGCAGGAGAATTGCTTGAGCCCAGGAGTTGGCGGTTGCAGTGAGCTATGATCACATCGTTGCACTCTAGCCTGGGCACAGAGGGAGACCCTGCCTCAAAAATATTAATAAAAAATAAATGAAAGAGATTAAAACAGTATTTTAACAAGACTAGTATTCATTCGACTTCAGGGATATTTTAAAAGTAAATAAACTCTAGAACTCTGGACTAATAAATTTATGAAGACGACTCCTTCCATGCCTTCCCTACCTCTGTAAATGGCAACTGTATCCTTCCTTTGGCTCAGGCCAAAACCTTCAGAGTCACCCTTGACTGGCCTTTCTCCTCAGGTTCATTGCATTTGCTAGTCCCTCTGCCTGGAATGCTTTTTCTCCAAATTACCACAGTGTCCCCCTTACCACTTGGAGATTCTCTCATCAGTGAGGCCCCTGCTGAACAACCCATTTAGATGAGTAAGTTGCCTCCAGCATGGTCCCTCATCTTCCCTGCTCAGACTCCAAACTTCCCTGATTTTACTTATTTACTAGTTAATTACTCATCTCTCCCTCACCAGAACGTCAAGCTCCACAGAGACTTTAGTCTGTTTTATTAACTACTGAATCTCAAATTAGAACATCTGACGCACAGTTGGGACTTAAACAATTGTATAATAAATGGAAGTGACTAAGTAAAACTAACATTTGCTTCAGGAAAGGCAATCACGTGATCCTTAAATTATGCACCCAGTCCTCCTAACAAGTTCCACAAGAACAAAAATATCTTTATAAAGCATACTGGTGGTAACGTTTAGGCACAAATTTTTTTTTTTTTTTTTTTGAGACGGCTCTTGTTACCCAGGCTGGAGTGTCATGGCGCAATCTCGGCTCACCGCAACCTCCGCCTCCTGGGTTCAGGCAATTCTCCTGCCTCAGCCTCCCGAGTAGCTGGGATTACAGGCACGCGCCACCACGCCCAGCTAATTTTTTGTATTTTTAGTAGAGACGGGGTTTCACCATGTTGACCTGGATGGTCTCAATCTCTTGACCTTGTGATCCACCCACCTCGGCCTCCCAAAGTGCTGGGATTACAGGCGTGAGCCACCGAGCCCGGCCCTAGGCACAAATTTAAGAAGCAATGAAACATGTCTCAGCACCTGTTCAGCGCTTTAAAGCATGCAAGATACAATTCATCCTTTACTTCTATTAACATAAAACAAGAAATTATCTTGAAAATTGCAGGGAGCAGGTGGCATCACAGCTTTACATAATATCAGTTCTTTTACATACAATCAGGTTCCAACAATGAAGTCACTGGATCCCCTATTATTTTCAGCTGCCAGCATTAATGAGACTCTAACCTTGTCTAATCTTATTGGAAACATGACCTCCCAAGTGCTCGCCTAACATTTTCAATTTCCAAACAAAAGTCCAATATTTTTCTGACCTATTAAAATATTTAAGCATTCAAAAATGTGCTACAAAAGAACCATCTCTGCCTGAAGTACTGAGTTGATTAGTACTCATACTGCCACCAAACAAGTTCTCAGATTCAAAGAGAAAGTTCAAAAAATATTAAAATAGTAAATGAAAATAACTATTAACGTTAACTAACAATGGGGGGGGTCACTGATATCTAAGGAAAGAAGAGTTACGGAACTCTTTCTCAACACTCGAGTACACCAAAAGTCTGTACAAAGGTCGCAAGTTATTTTCTGTGCTTTGCAGAAAAAAAACATCTAATATCAATTATCGAGAAAGTTAATACGGCATGGTTTTTAAATTCTCAGTTTCGCATGTTCATCCAATTTACAAAAGCAAAAATAGAGCTAAAATCAGTCTCTTCCACTCCATTCCCAAGATTCCTACGTCGGTAAGTTCTTGGGCAACTTGGTGCAGTTGGGAGAAAAAAGGTTAATTCAGAAACAATGAAAACGGAACGGACAGTACACTCAGGTGGCCTCTCACTTTCTAACAATAGCGGTGCGAATTTGTACCCTGCTTGCTCATCACCAGAACGGCAAGATTCTAGCAGTAGTTAAGTTTTTCCACAGCCGAAGGGCACCGTCAAGGTCCACCTTGCATCTGCCACTCACACCTCCATGACCTCCGTCACCCCAATCCCCCGAAAGCACAACCCCTCGCTGAGCCGGGGTAACCCCTCACCGTCACTGCATTTATACTGGCAGAGACCATCCTCGCCTCCCAAGAGGTCCAAGGCGGCGTTCAGGTACGTGTCTATCTTGTGAATGCCGTTACGGATGGTCTTCAGGGTGGCCCTCCAGTCGGTGGTCTGGGCCTGCTCCTGGCACCTGACAACAGCGGCCGTGAGGAGGAGCAGGATGAGCGCGGGGAGCGGGAGCAGGGCCATCCGCGCAGCGCGGGGTTCTACAGGTCCCGGAGCTGCGGCGGCAGGCGCGTCCCCACGGAACCCCCGGGACGCGCTAGGCAGCGGCGCGGGCCCGGGGCTTTGCAGCCGCCGGCTCCATATCCACGCCTCCTTCCCCGATGGTCAGCAGGGCCTCGCTGGCTTTACTGGACCCGCCTCTGAGAGACAGCGCCGTCGCAGAGACGCTTCCGCTCCCCATGGGCAGCGACCGTCCCCTGTGCGCCTGCGCCGGAGCGCGGCGGGGCGGGGCGAGGTGCTCAGAGGGTGGGGTGAGGCGGGGGCGGGGAGCCAGCTGTGGGAAGCGCGGAGCTGGGGAGGGGCGGGGCCTCCACGCCCACGAGATTTTTGCGGTGCCCTCACAAGGCCCTCAGTCCTGGTTCACTAGAGAAGTTTAAAAAATACCCAGGCCCGGGCCGCTTTTCTGGGAGCCTGATTACTTTGGTCCTAGGTAATAGGACCTAGTTAGGACCAGTGGGCGTCGGTATTTTTTGAAAGCTCTGCGGGCGATTGACCGTGAAGCTAGAGTGCAGAGCTAACCTCGGTGTCCTAACCTGACCAGTAGGGGTTTTCAGCACAGTAGTCCCGAGAGACAAACTTTTCTGGTTGTGGACCATATCGGAGAAAGTAACTCCTGTGTTCGCTTGCAGAGAGCGCTGCGAGAGGTCCAGCTGAGTACCGGCTGGAAGACGTGATTCCGCTGGCAACGTGGGCAGAGGCCGGATCTCAGCTCGAGGAGGGCTTTGCCTCCTCGCATCCTCTCCCGGTCCTCCAGACCTGCTGTGGTCGCGGTTGCGGCAGCCGGATCTGGGAGATGCCAACCCAGGCCTTGGCAATGCCTGACTCTAATCAGGACGAGCTAGATGCTAGTTTAGACTTTCTGGAAAAAGAAAATGGTCCAACGGTAAAAATCACAAAATTCTTCCCTGGTAAGGAAGAAACAGTAGTATAAACTTAAATATAGTAAAATAAATAAATAAACTCTTAATCAAGGAAATCATTGTTTTCCTACTCAAGGGATTTTGTAACTTGATAGTTCCAGTGACGTTTGTTTCTCTGTACCCACCCTTCTGCCCCAGCATTGCGCAGAAACCATAAATAACTATTGGGATAGTACTTTCTACCAGTTATAAATTCCTGGTTATCTTAAAATCACAGCAGTTTCCAAGAATTTTACAGTAAGATCCAGAGCAATGTTGAAAGTATTGGACAGGCCAGACATGTTGCCTCACTCACGCCTGTAATCCCAGCACTTTGGGAGACCCGAGGTGGGTGGATCACTTGAGGCCAGGAGTTCGAGACCAGCCTAACCAACATGATGAAACCCCGACTGTACTAAAAATACAAAAAATTAGCCAGACATGGTAGCAGGCACTTGTATCCCAGCTACTCAGGAGGCTGAGGCAGGAGAATCGATAGAACCCTGAAGGCAGAGGTTGCAGTGAGCTGAGACGCACCACTGCACTCCATCCTGGGCAACAGAGGGAGACTGAATCTCAAATAAATAAATAAATAAAAATAAAGTATTGAGCATAGGTGTGTCCTTTCTATAAGAATTACCAGTAAGTTCTAGATTTGCCCTTTTGTGTTTGTTACAAACTAAATGAGCTTATAATAAATGTTCAGTGCATAGTTCATAAAAATTTACTGAGTGCATACTGTGTGCCAGGCACTTCATGAATATGATCGATCACATTCAGAACACTGTTTTACAAGGATGCAGCCTTTGGGTAAGTTAGAAACATAGAAAGGCATTCCTCCCTACCAAAGGGGTAGCCCAACCCCAGGCTGGAGACGGCCTGGACTTCACTCAGCCCCTCAACCAGGAGTCTTGGGCAGTGATTAATTTCTACCACAATGGAGAATGGGGAAGAACGTTCCCTAGAAGGTATTATTATCTTCATCTTTTACAATGAAAGAGTTAAGGTGAGAAGTCGTGACAGTATCTAGTAGAAACAAAGGCCTCTTTCTGTCGTCACAAAATACCAATGATATTTTTATTTTTTAATTTTTAGACAACACATTTCAATGTATTTAAAAAAGGGAATTTAGAATCACTGTCTTAGCTTTCTAGAACATTGGCTTCTGAGCTCCAAAGTATGGAAGTCAGATTAGATTATCTCTGACTTCCATACTTTGGAATTCTTAAACCCAAATTCTTAAACCAGGCTTGGTTCTTACAAGCTTCTTCCAGAAAAACGCCCTAGTCCAGGGATAAGTCTCGAAAGAAAGAACAGAATGTAGTAAAATGACCTGGTTCCAGCCCTCAGTTACGACCCAAAGCCTCTCCTTTCCCCACTTTATTTATTTACTCCTTTGTGTTCTCTAATTTCTTACACCTTAACTACTACTGCTTTGAGGACTCAGAAGTAGTTTGTATGTCAGATCTCTCCTTAGGGATGAACTTCTCAAATGCCAGTTCTTCTGGCTGGTGGAGCTGTTCTCCTTCTCTCTCAAGCAAATCTTTTTCACTATCTTTCCCATGGGAATCACCACCATTTTTGTAGAAAACAAGACTCTTAAGTTCCATTTTCACATCCTTTTCACATTTAATCATTATATATTTGTTGTTCTGCTGCAGTAATTACAAATTTACTTTTTCCTCTTAATTGATGCTGTCAAATACCACGGATCTGAACTGACCACAGACTATCTATATAATTTGTAGGGCTCAGTGCAAAATAAAAATACAGAGCCACTTGCTCAAAAATTAAGAATTGCAAGGTGATAACAGCAGAGCGTTAAAGTAAGTGAAGAGCCCTTTTGACTGTGCAGCCTTGTGCCATTACACAGGATGCATGCCCTGATTCGCTATATCATATAACTTTTTTTATTGCATTTTAGATTTTGGGGTACATGTGAAGAACATGCAAGATAGTTGCATAGGTACACACATGGCAGTGTGTTTTGCTGCCTTCCTCCCCTTCACCCATATTTGGCATTTCTCCCCAGACTATCCCTCCCCAGCTCCGCCCCCCCCCGCTGTCCCTCCCCTATTCCCCCCAATAGACCCCAGTGTGTAGTATTCCCCTCCCTGTGTCCATGTGTTCTCATTTTTCATCACCCGCCTATGAGTGAGAATATGCGGTATTTCATTTTCTGTTCTTGTGTCAGTTTGCTGAGGATGATGTTCTCCAGATTCATCCATGTCCCTACAAAGGACACAAACTCATCATTTTTTATTGCTGCATAATATTCCATGGTGTACATGTGCCACATTTTCTCAGTCCAGTCTATCATCAATGGGCATTTGGGTTGGTTCCAGGTCTTTGCTATTGTGAACTGTGCTGCAATGAACATTCGTGTGTGTCCTTATAGTAGAACACTTTATAGTCCTTTGGATATATACCCAGTAATGGGATTGCTGGGTCAGATGGAATTTCTATTTCTAAGGCCTTGAGGAATCGCCACACTGTCTTCCACAATGGTTGAACTAATTTACACTCCCACCAACAGTGTAAAAGTGTTCCTATTTCTCCACATCCTCTCCAGCATCTGTTGTCTCCAGATTTTTTAATGATAGCCATTCTAATTGGCTCAATGTGTGTACCAAAACCACATGGTATCTCAATGTGGTTTTGATTTGCATTTCTCTAATGACCAGTGATGATAAGCACTTTTTCATATGTTTGTTGGCCTCATATATGTCTTCTTTTGTAAAGTGTCTGTTCATATCCTTTGCCCATTTTTGAATGGGCTTGTTTGTTTTTTTCCTGTAAATCTGTTTGAGTTCTTTGTAAATTCTGGATATCAGCCCTTTGTCAGATGGGTAAACTGCAAAAAATTTTTCCCATTCTGTTGGTTGCCAATTCACTCTAGTGACCGTTTCTTTTGCCGTGCAGAAGCTGTGGAGTTTGATTAGGTCCCATTTGTCTATTTTGGCTTTTGTTGCCAATGCTTTTGGTGTTTTGGTCATGAAGTTCTTGCCTACTCCTACGTCCTGAATGGTTTTGCCTAGATTTTCTTCTAGGGTTTTTATGGTGCCAGGTCTTATGTTTAAGTCTTTAATCCATCTGGAGTTAATTTTAGTGTAAGGTGTCAGGAAGGGGTCCAGTTTCTGCTTTCTGCACATGGCTAGCCAGTTTTCCCAACACCATTTATTAAACAGGGAATCCTTTCCCCATTGCTTGTTTTTGTCAGGTTTATAAAAGATTGTATGGTTGTAGATATGTTGTGTTGCCTCCGATGCCGCTGTTCTGTTCCATTGGTCTATATCTCTGTTTTGGTACCAGTAACCAGTATCATGCTGTTTTGATTACTGTAGCCTTGTAGTATAGTTTGAAGTCTGGTAGTGTGATGCCTCCTGCTGTGTTCTTTTTGCTTAGAATTGACTCGGCTATGCGGGCTCTCTTTTGGTTTCATGTGAAGTTCATGATGGTTTTTCTCCAGTTCTGTGAAGAAAGTCAATGGTAGCTTGATGGGGATAGCGTTGATTCTGTAAATTACTTTGGGCAGTATAGCCATTGTCACAATATTGATTCTTCCTAACCATGAACATGGAATGTTTCTCCATCTGTTTGTGTCCTCTCTTATTTCGTTGAGCAGTGGTTTGTAGTTTTCCTTGAAGAGGTCCCTTACATTCCTTGTAAGTTGTATACCTAGGTATTTTATTCTCTTTGTAGCAATTGTGAATGGCAGTTTGTTCTTGATTTGGCTCTCTTTAAGTCTGTTATTGGTGTACAGAAATGCTTGTGATTTTTTCAACATTGATTTTATATGCTGAGACTTTGCTGAAGTTGCTTATCAGTTTCAGGAGTTTTTGGGCTGAGGCGATGGGGTCGTCTAGGTATACTATCATGTCATTGGCAAATAGAGACAATTTGGCTTCCACCTTTCCTATTTGAATACCCTTTAATTCTTTTTCTTGCCTGATTGCTCTGGCTAGAACTTCCAGTACTATATTGAATAGGAGTGGTGAAAGAGGGCATCCTTGTCTAGTGCTAGATTTCAAAGGAAATGCTTCCAGTTTTTGCCCATTCAGTATGATATTGGCTGTTGGTTTGTCGTAAATAGCTTTTATTACTTTGAGATACGTTCCATCGATACCGAGTTTATTGAGGGTTTTTAGCATAAAGGGCTGTTGAATTTTGTCAAATGCCTTCTCTGCATCAATTGAGATAATAATGTGGTTTTTGTTTTTGATTCTGTTTATGTGGTGAATTACATTTATAGACTTGTGTATGTTGTACCAGCCTTGCATCCCCAGGATGAATCCTACTTGATCATGATGGATAAGTTTTTTGATGTGCTGTTGCAATCGGCTTGCCAGTATTTTATTGAAGATTTTTGCGTCTGTGTTCATCATGGATATTGGCCTGAAGTTTTCTTTTCTTGTTGAGTCTCTGCTGGGTTTTGGTATCAGGATGATGTTGGTCTCATAAAATGATTTGGGAAGGATTCCCTCTTTTTGGATTATTTGGAATAGTTTCAGAAGGAATGGTACCAGCTCCTCTTTGTGTGTCTGGTAGAATTCGGCTGTGAACCCATCAGGACCTGGGCTTTTTTTCGGTGTTAGGCTCTTAATTGCTGCCTCGACTACAGACTTTGTTATTGGTCTATTCATAGTTTCGGCTTCCTCCTGGTTTAGGCTTGGGAGGACACAGGTGTCCAGGAATTTATCCATTTCTTCCAGGTTTACTAGTTTGTGTGCATAGAGTTGTTTGTAATATTCTCTGATGATGGTTTGAATTTCTGTGGTATCTGTGGTGATTTCCCCTTTATCATTTTTTATTGCATCTATTTGGTTGTTCTCTCTTTTCTTTTTTATGTCTGGCTAGTGGTCTGTCTATTTTGTTGATCTTTTCAAAAAACCAGCTCTTGGATTTATTGATTTTTTGAAGGGTTTTTTTTGTCTCTATCTCCTTCAGTTCTGCTCTGATCTTAGTTATTTCTTGTCTTCTGCTAGGTTTTGAGTTTTTTTGATCTTGCTCCTCTAGCTCTTTCAATTTTGATGATAGGGTGTCTATTTTGGATCTCTCCACTCTTCTCATATGGGCACTCATTGCTATATATTTTCCTCTGGAGACTGCTTTAAATGTGTCCCAGAGATTCTGGTATGTTGTGTCTTCGTTCTCGTTGGTTTCGAAGAACTTCTTTATTTATGCCTTCATTTCATTGTTTATCCAATCAACATTCAAGAGCCAGTTGTTCAGTTTCCATGACGCTGTGCAGTTCTGAGTTAGTTTCTGAATTCTGAGTTCTAACTTGATTGCACTATGGTCTGAGAGACTGTATGTTATGATTTCAGTTGTTTTGCATTTGCTGAGGAGTGCTTTACTTCCAATTATGTGGTTAATTTTAGAGTAGGTGTGATGTGGTGCTGAGAAGAATGTATATTCTGTGGATTTGGGGTGGAGAGTTCTGTAAATGTCTACCAGGTTTGCTTGTTCCAGGTCTGAGTTCAAGCCCTGGATATCCTTGTTGATTTTCTGTCTGGTTGATCTGTCTAATATTGACAGTGGAGTGTTAAAGTTTCCCACTATTATTGTGTGGGAGTCTAAGTCTCTTTGTAAGTCATTAAGAACTTGCCTTATATATCTGAGTGCTCCTGTATTGGGTCCATATATATTTAGGATCATTAGTTCTTGCTGTATCAATCCTTTTACGATTATGTAATGACCTTCTTTTTCTCTTTTGATCTTTGTTGCTTTAAAGTCTATTTTATCAGAGACGAAAATTGCGACTCCTGCTTTTTTTGGTCTCCATTTGCTTGGTAAATTTTCCTCCATCCTTTTATTTTGAGCCTTTGTGTATTTTTGCCTGTGACATGGGTTTCCTGGATACAGCACACTGATGGGTTTTGGTTTTTATCCAATTTTCCAGTCTGTGTCTTTTGATTGGTGCATTTAGCCCATTTACATTTAGGGTTAATATTGTTATGTGTGAATTTGATACTGCCATTTTGATGCTAGCTGGCTGTTTTGCCCGTTAGTTGATGCAGATTCTTCATTTTGTTTATGCTCTTTAGCATTTGGTATGTTTTTGGAATGGCTGGTACTGGCTGTTCCTTTCTATGTGTAGTGCCTCTTTCAGGAGCTCTTGTAAAGCGGGCCTGGTGGTGACAAAATCTCTGAGTACTTGCTTGTTTGCAAAGGATTTTATGTTTCCTTCACTTATGAAGCTCAGTTTGGCTGGATATGAAATTCTGGGTTGAAAGTTCTTTTCTTTAAGGATGTTGAATATTGGCCCCCACTCTCTTCTGGCTTGTAGAGTTTCTGCTGAGAGATGTGCTGTGAGTCTGATGGGCTTCCCTTTGTGGGTGACCTGACCTTTCTCTCTGGCTGCCCTTAGTATTTTCTCCTTATTTCAACCCTGGTGAATCTGACGATTATGTGCCTTGGGGTTGCTCTTCTTGTGGAATATCTTTGTGGTGTTCTCTGTATTTCCTGCAGAGAAATTGAGTGTTGGCCTGCCTTGTTAGGTAGGGAATATTTTCCTGAATATCCTGAAGAGTATTTTCCAGCTTGAATTCATTCTCTTCATCACATTCTGGTACACTTATCAAATGTAGGTTAGGTCTCTTCACACAGTCCCACATTTCTTGGAGACTTTGTTCATTCCTTTTTGCGCTTTTTTCTCTAATCTTGGTTTCTCATTTTATTTCATTGAGTTGATCTTCGACTTCTGATATCCTTTCTTCTGCTTGGTCAATTTGGCTGTCGAAACTTGTGCATGCTTTGTGAAGTTCTCATGTTGTGTTTTTCAGCTCCTTCAATTCATTCATATTCCTAAGTTGTCCATTCTTGTTATTTCCTTGAATCTTTTTTCAAATCTTTTTTCAAGGTTCTTAGTTTCTTTGTATTGATTTAGAACATGTTCTTTCAGCTCACAGAAGTTTCTCATTACCCACCTTCTGAAGTCTGATTCCATCATTTCATCACACTCATTCTCCATCCAGCTTTGTTCCCTTGCTGGTGAGGAGTTTTGGTCCTTTTAATAGGCGAGGTGTTGTGGTTTTAGGTGTTTTTCTCCTTTTTGCACTGGTTTCTTCCCATCTTTGTGGGTTTATCCACCTGTCGTCTGAGTTGTTGCTGACTTTTCGATTGGGTCTCTGAGTGGACACCCAGATTGTTGATGATGAAGTATTTCTGTTACTTAGTTTTCCTTCTAACAGTCTAGCCCCTCTCCTGTATGACTGCTGAGGTCCACTCCAGGCCCTGCTTGTCTGGGGTACACCTGTAGCAGCTGCGGAACAGTGAGGGATGCTACCAGTTTCTTCTGCTATCTTTGTCCCAGAATGATGCCCGCCAAATGTCAGTCTGCTCATTCCTTTTCGAGGTGACTCTTTGGATATAATGGGGTCAGGGAGCTGCTTGAGGAGGTGGTCTGTACTTTATAGGAGCTCAAGTGCTGAGCTGTGAGCTCTGTTGATCATTCAGGGCTGTTAGGCAGGAACGTTTAAATCTGCTGCCGCAGAACTCATAAAACTCCTTTTCCGCAGATGCTCTGTCTCGGGGAGTTAGGGCTTTCTTTATGAGTATCCGTTGCACTGTCCTGCCCAGCTAGGAGGCAGTCTAGTCACTATTTGCCTGCTGAGGCTCCACCCTGCTGCCGTGGAGTCCACCCTGCTGCCGTGGGCTCCGCCCTGTTGCCATGGGCTCCTCCCTGTTGGCAGAGTCTCTCTGTTATGGCGGGTTGTCTCGGCAACGGCAGGCTGCGTCAGCAATGGGAATGTACCTCAGTAGGGGCGGAATGCCTCGGTAATGGCGGACACCCCTCCCCCACTGAGCTGCACTGTCCTGGGTTCAGCTGTGCCTGCAGTGAAACTCTCAACCCCGAGCATTTTGAATCGCCGTTTTGTTTGTCACCGTGGGGGTGGGACCCGCCAAGCCTGACCACCTGGCTCCCTGCCTCAGAGTCCTTTTTTTTCTCTTTTTAAGTCAAACGGTTGACTCTCTCCCAGGTGTTTCAGTCGCCTGCTGGTAGGGCACCGGGATCTGTGTGATTTCCCATGCAGCGACCCACTGCGCCAGCTCAAACATCGCCTCCCAGGAATCTCCTGGTCTGGATCACTGTCCAAGTCCCGGTCAATCAGATGGATATGCTAATCTGTCCTCCCAAATCTCAGATTGCCGGTTTAACAGGGCACCCAGACCAGTGCATTTTGTGCGGAGTGCTGCTGCACCGTGGTGCCAGCTGAAGCAGCTGTGCTGGCGTCCCGTGTCTCTCCTACACCTGGGAACCTCCCCGTTCTGTGGGCAACAAATATCCATCTGGAAATGCGGCCTGCACTCACCCTCTGCGTCTTCACTGAGAGCTACAATCCTGAGGTGCCCCCACCGTGCCATCTTCTCAGGAATCTAACTTTTTGTTGTTGTTGTTTAAACACCAAGTCTTGCTCTGTCACCTGGCTGGAGTGCAGTGGATCTTGACTCACTGCAACCTCCACCTCCCAGGGTCAGGCAATTCTCCTGCCTCAGCCTCCTAAGTAGGAGGACTACAGGCACGTGCTATCATGTCCAGATGACTTTTTTTTTTTTAATTTTTAGTAGAAACGAGGTTTTGCCATGTTGGCCAGGCTGGGGTCTCGAACTCCTGACCTCAAGTGATCCCCTTGCCTTGGCCTCCCAAAGTGCTGGGATTACACACAAGAGCCACCATGCCCAGCCCATATCGTATAACTTCTAGATGACCCACTTCCATCCTTTCTTCCCAAATTTTGGCATAAAATGTTTGAAAAGAGCTTTCTTTATAGGAAACTTTCATCTAACAAGTAAAACATGTTATTCTGATGACAGACACCATTAGTTGCAAATCCACAGCTGTCTTTCAGGTCTTTCCTGCTAGAGAGTGGCTAGCTTGTCTATATATACTTTGACTGTGGTGGGCAGAAGCTGAAGATAGGAAGTTAGTTAGGATATAGTAAACTAGGTAAGGCAATAGTATGGCTTGGTCCAGGAAAGGAGAAGTGGCTGTATGAAAAGTGGTCATATTCTAGATTTAACTTGATGGTAGGGCAAAAGGGATTTGCTGATGTGAGAGAAAAAGAGGAATCAAGGATGGCATTGAAATTTTGGCCGAAGCCATAGGATAAGAGTTCTCATAACTGAAATGGGGAGGATTGTGAAAGAAGCAGGTTTTGGGGGGAAATTTAAGAAATTCATTTCAGTCATACCATGTTCGAGAAGCTTATTCTGAGTCTGCAGTTCAGCATACAGGTTAGAAATATATTTGGAAGTTGTCAGGATAGAAATGTCTTTTAAAGTCATGGGGCTTTGCTGGGTGCAGTGGCTCACACCTGTATTCCTAGCACCTTGGGAGGCCAAGGTGGGCAGATTGCTTGAGTCCAGGAGTTCAAAGCAGCCTGGGTAACGTGGCAAAACCTTGTCTCTATAAAAAAATACAAAAATTAGCCAGGCGTGGTGGTGCATGCCTGTAGTCCCAGCTACTTGGGACGCTGAAGCAGGAGGATCCTTTGATCCTGGGGTGCAGAGGTTGCAGAGAGCTGAGATCGTGCTATTGCACTCCAGCCTGGCAACAGAGCAAGACCCCATCTCAAATAAATGAATAAATAAATAACACGGGACTAAATTAGATCCTCTAAAGAGTGAGTGTGCACAAAGAAGCAGAGCAAGATCTAAGTCTAAGGATGTCAGGGAACAAAGAGCAAATAAAGGAGCCTAAGAAGGAGCAGCCAAGTGCAGCAGAAGTGGAACTAAGAGAATGCTGTATTCTCGTGTGTCAAAGAAAGACAGAACCACCAGTTCTGCTGATGCGAGGAAGGTGAGGGCTGGATATTGACTACTAGATTTAGTAACATGGGGGTTATTGGTGAACTTCACAAGAATCTCACTGAAGTACTGGGGAGAAAACACAGTTGTAGTTAGAGGAAGAAAAGAATTAGGTAATGTCAATTATAGTGAATATCAAAATAAATTATGAAAATATAAAATGTAATATATTTGCACTGATTCTTGTCTGAATGAAATATTAATAAACACCTTGGAATGGGGGATTCTGAGTGGCCAACACTAGGCTTTCTTTTCTTTTCTTTTTTTTCAGAGACAGGGTCTTATTCTCTCACCCAGGCTGGGGTAGCATGATCATAGTTCACTGTAACCGTGAACTCTTGGGCTTAAGCAATCCTCCTACCTTAGCCTCCTGAGTAGCTAGGACTACAGGTGTATACCACCATGACTGGCTAATTTTTGCTGTTGTTATTATAGAGATGGGGTATCCTTATGTTGCTCAGGCTGGTCTTGGACTCTTGGGCTCAAGTGATCCTTCTGCCTTTGAGGGAGTGTGTTCTCTTTCTGGGTCCACAAGGCAGCGTAGTTTTAAGGGCAAGAACTTCCTAGAGCCATGCCCCACACCCATCTCTCTCCATCCGGGAGATTTAATGGTCTCTGTTTTAATTTTCATGGGCATGGGAAGAATAAAAAATTAATCACTCCAGCGGAAGTCCTTAGAAACTCCTTTCATTGGCCAGAGGTCTAGGAGAAGGTAGCAGTTCTTCCCAGGTTAAAGTCTCCTTCTTCTACACCCCTTTGGGCTCCATGTTTGGATCCCCTTCCACGAACACTCTCTCGTGGAAGCCTGTCTTCCCCCATAAACTCCATCTCTCTCTTAATTCCCTTCCACCCAGTGTGGAAGCTCTTTCCTCTCCTGGATTCCATCTTTCTGGATTCTCTCACTCAGTGTGAGAGGAGCTTTCCTTCTCTGGATTTCTCCTCTCGAGTCCCTTTCCACACACACTCTCTCTCTCGTGTGGAAGTTTTCTCTCTTCTCCTTTTTTTTCTCTTTCTCTACCTAAATAAATTCACTTTCTGCAAAAACTCTGTTTGGGGTCCTGTATTTACTTTGTGAGTGCACCTGGTCTCCTCTCTCATTCGTGAGAGAACGGGAGACCAAGAACCTTGGGAAAAAAATCCTCTCAGGGGAGCTGAGGGCACCCCTGAACCCCTGAACCCCAACACCTTGGCCTATCAAAGTGCTGGGATTACAGTCATGAGCCACTGCACCCAGCCCTACATTATATTTTCTGTATCGAACTTCCCAGAATGATAATAAGGATAGGCAGTCAGATCTCTTCTAGAAACACCTAATGGTTTCTCCTCTATATACGAACATCATGAAACATGATAGTATTAATGAGATGAGAATGCATAATTTGGGGGTTTTAATGTACCATATTAACTTAGAATGCTTAGAAACTATAATATTACATAATGCTTTGTTATTTTAAGGAACAAAAAAATCAATAAAATATTAATGATCAACGTCAGTTTCTATATATATATATATATTTTTAAGCTTTTTCCAGTGTCTCACTAATGGCCTTGGCAGTGTTAATTGTGACGAAAATAAAAGCCACACGGTGAAAATAGTTCCAGCCATAGTGGTCAATTTTTGTCCAGGATGAAAATAAAAGCCACATGGTGAAGCAATTCCATCCATAATGATTAATATTTGCCTAGTGCCAAGGCTGGAAGGTTAATCTCTAAAAGGGAACTCACATTAAAGAGAAATAAGTACTAGGTTCCAGCCTTGGCTAGAAAGTCAATGGCATCAATAGCTTTCAAGCTGGAACAAAGCGAAGGGCAACAGATGGCTGCATCAGCTCTATGAGCATGAGCTATCTCCAGAATATGTTAAAGACAATGATCCTCTGCTTGGGTATAGTGGAGGCTCTACCATCAAGAAAATTTGATCACCAAGATATTTTCAAGTTATCTTTATAGACACAATGTAATATTGCTTGGCACACAGAGAAGAAGCACTGGAGGGATGGAAAGGAAGCCACTTAGGTGAGACTGCAGGGCTTTAAGCCATCAAGACAGACTCAGTATGTAGTTTTTCTAAGTAGGGTTCCTGACTACTTCCTAACCTCTGGTTGATTTTCAGCTTTGTATTTCCTATCTCACACTGTACACCTTCACTGGGCTTCCTTAGAAACCACAATTTCAAGTTATCCCTAACTGTGTAAACTTGCTTCTGTTCTTCTACTTCCTTCATTTCTGTTCTCAGTGGTAATACCAACCACCTCACCATCTAAGAGCCTGGGAATTATCCTAGACTCAAGTCCCTCTCTCTAGTACTGTAATCTATTTGTCCCCAGATGCCATCTATTTCACTCAACATATCTAGAGTCAGTGCCATCCTTTTTATCCCTGCTTTAGTTTCTCCCTTCATTATTTTTTGTTTGATTACTCCAAGAGTGTCTTAACTGTCTTCCCTACCCTGGTCTCACCCGCTTCCAATAAATCTTCCTTGCTGTCTCCAGTTTGAATTTTCTAGAACCCTTTAGTGGTCTTAACTCTTTGGCATGAGCCCTCTCCAGCTCCTTAGCTGCACCCTGGGCTTCAGTCACACTGAACTGCTCTCCATCTTTGTATGTGGTTAGTTCCACACGCTGCCGGGCCTTTGCATTTGTATCTGCCTGGAAAGTTCTTCCATAATAAGGACTAAGCTCACCTCTGCAGAAACTCTCTTTGATATGTCAGGCTGATTTCTGGATCTCCTTCGAGTTTTCCTTACCATTGTATCTGGCAATATGCAGCTTCATGATTTATTTTCCCATTTCTCTTACAAGATGGAGAGCTCTGAAACCAGGGTTAAATAGAAGATGATGGCAGAGCTCCACATCCAGTGAGTGGATGCAGAGCTAACCTTCAGGCTAGCTCACAAAAGCAGCTATGTCCAGTGCCCAGCCTCTGCAGTGCAAGCTGTACGTGGAGACTGGGACCCACAGGACTGGCCGTGGGAGTCTCTAATGGAGCAGTCCTGTCGTGCAGTCTGTGAAATACACAGTATTTCCAGATGTGTAGACTCCAATTCTCTGGCTCCTTTGGAAATTCTGTGAGCAGCATAATATCTTTGAATAAAATTAATTTTTCATTAAACCAGTTAGATTGGCTTCTGTTGTCTGCAGTTAGGAGCCCTGAGACAGACCTCTAAACTAGGAGAAGCTTGGAGTCTGGTCATCTCACTCCTGTTGTTCCTGTTCTCTCTCTGCCATATAGAGCTGGCTCTTCACCCTTCAAGCCCTGACCCTGGTCCAGTTTTCTGTGAAGCATCCAGATGCCAGGTCACTGTGCAGACTGTGACCCTTTTGGGGTCACACTGTTTGGCCCTTTTGGGTCCCCCTTCCTAGACTGGCTAAAGACGCCCTATATGCTGGATTTCCCACCTTGTAGCACTTGAGTACTTTTCTCTTTTTCTTCTTTTGAGGCAAGGTCTTGGCTCTGTCACCCAGGCTGAAGTGTAGTGGTGCAATCACAGCTCACTGCAACCTCAACCTCCTGAGTTCAAATGATCCTTCCACCTCAGCCTTCCAAGTAGCAGGGGCTACAGATGTGCACCACCACTCCCGGCTTTTTTGTGTGTGGTAGAGATGGGGTATCACTGTGTTGCCCAGGCTGGTCTCAAACTTCTGGTCTCAAGTGACCCAACAACCTTGGTCTCCCAAAGTTCTGGGATTGCAGCTATAAGCCACTGGGCCTAGCCACTTTTCTCTTTTTATATCTTACACAGACATATTCTAAGGTGCTGCGTTGCTCCAGGATTGCTGAGTCAGGACAAGGTAGTTTTCCAACATGTCCATACATTCTTTGATATACCCCTCTACTCCATCAAGGGATGAATTATTTCCCTTCCTTTTCAGCCTGAGCAGGTCTTTGTGATGCTAAGTGACTTCCGAAGCTGGGTTAGAAAAGCCCATGCAGGTTCTGCAGTTCCTCTTGGGAGGCTCATCAGCTGCTATGTAGGAAGTCTGGTGCCCCTGGGCCTACCATGTTTAGAGCCCATAGGGAGAGTGCATAGAGAGATCTGAGAAGCCCCAGCTGTCTAAGTCCTCCCAGCCCAGGCACCAAACACATGAGTGAGTAAGCCTTCATGATAACTCTGGTCCAGTCCTGTCTGATGGCAACAGCATGAGAGACTGGAAGGGGAACTGCCCAGGAATAAATAACCAAATACTTTCCTGAATTTAATGGGTGAAAAATCTGGGCAGCATGGGATTGAGGACTGGTGAGTTATTGTTTGATAAAGTTTCAATTTGGGGAGATGAAAATTTTCTGGAGATGGATGGTGATAATGATTGTACAACAATAGGCATGTACTTAATGTCACTCAACTTTACACTTTTAGTTAAAATGGTTAATTTTATGTTATGCATATTTTATCATGATTTTTAAAAGAAAATCTGGGCAGTAACTGATTATGGAATATATGTAAAAATCAGTATTTACATTATTAAATCAACTGGGCTCTATCCAAGACTAGCACCAAATAACATAGTAAAGGTAGTATTTACATGAAACACGTAATGTCTACCTTCAGAATAAGAATAACTGTGCTTAAAAAAAAAATAAAAGGCTGAGTGCAGTGGCTCATGCCTATATTACTAGCACTTTGGAAGGCCGAGGCGGGCAGATCACGAGGTCAGGAGATAGAGACTGGACACAGTGAAACCCCATCTCTATTAAAAATACTAAAAATTAGCTGGGTATAGTGGCACCCGCCTGTAGTTCCAGCTACTCGGGAGGTTGAGGCAGGAGAATTGCTTGAACCTGGGAGGTGGAGGTTGCAGTGAGCCGAGATCACGCCACTGCACTCCTGCCTGGGTGACAGAGTAAGACTCTGTCTCAAAAAAGAAAAAAAGCAGCTAATGTTTATTCACTGAGCACCCTTATGAGGCAAGTGCTAGGGATGTAGCCAGAAGGAAGACAAATTAGGTCACTCTTGTCCTGTGTCTTATGTTGTAGTTGGGGGAGGCAGTGTTGCGAAGAGGTAGACAACCCAATCAAAACAGAATATACTGGGGGAAGACGAGTGCTATGCTGAGATTAAAGCAGGTGTGACAGAAGAAGACAGGGTGCCTACAGTAGCCCTGGGCTGGGGGTGGGGGTGCTATTTTCTGTAGGTTAAGAAAATAGGTTGACCACTTTGCTTTTGAAATGTTACTAGATATCCATATGGCAATGGTATATACTAGTGTTCAGTGGCATATACTAGTCTGAGGTTCTAGGACAGGCCAGGGCTGAAGATCCAGGTTTGTGAGTCACTGGACTGTGAGAGGGATTTAAAATGGAGTCCAGATGAGATTACCAGGGAAAGTGCACAGTGAGAGAAGCAACCAGAAGAGGCTGAGAATAGCAGCAAGGGAGGAGTGTGATGCCCTGAGGGTTTAATGCTGCTGGGATGAGAACGGAAGTGACTGTGAGGTCTGATACCATGGAGGTCAGTGGTTGTATTGAAGTATTTGTGGAGAGGTTTACAGAGAGGGTCAAGGAATACTTGTGAAATGGGGGAGCAAAGGCTAATTTTTCAAGAAATTTTAATATTTAAGCAGGGGCCTGGTGTGGTAACTCACGCCTGTAATCCCAGCACATTGGGAGGCTGAGGTGGGAGGATCCCTTGAGCCTAGGAGTTTGAGACTGGCCTGGGCAACAAAGCAAGAGGCCTTTCTACAAAAATTTAAAATTAGCTAGGCATGGTGGTGTGCACCTGTAATACCAGCCACTCAGGAGACTGGGGTGCGATAACTGCTTGAGCCCAGGGGTTTGAGGCTGCAGTGAGCTATGATGGCACCTTGGCAGTCCAGCCAGGGCAACAGAGGGAGACTTTGTCTCA
The DNA here is from genome assembly GCF_049354715.1 of Callithrix jacchus. Taxonomy (NCBI): domain Eukaryota; kingdom Metazoa; phylum Chordata; class Mammalia; order Primates; family Cebidae; genus Callithrix; species Callithrix jacchus. Next base: position 87,525,656 of record NC_133504.1, on the reverse strand, counting down.
AAAAAAGAAAGACAGAGCAAGCGAGAGAGGAGAGAAAGAAAGAGAGAGAAGAAAGAGGAAGGACGGAAGGAAGGAAGGAAGGAAGTAAAGGAAAGGAAGCAGGGAAATGGGACAAGAGCTGTCAAGTCAGTTATTACCCTGTGACAGGTACCACGCCAAACATTTATGTAAGTTTGTAGTTTCATTTTCACACAATTCCAGTTTTCATTTTATAAGTGGAAAAGGAGATACAGAGAAGATAATAAATTGTCCAGGGCATAGTAGGTGATAGAGTTGGGATTTGAACCCAAGCTTATATAAGTTCAACATTATTCAATTAGTTAAACCTTTAGTCAATAAATCACTCCTGCATTGAGATAAATTAATAAAATTTTCTGATCAATAAAACTTGTATGCTTGACCAAAACATTTATTTGAGAATTATACAACAAAACTCCAATGTCATAAACTTTGTGGAGACCTTTGAAAATATCCTATGAGATTTGCTTCATTTTTCCCCTATAGAATTATTAATTATTGAGTTTTATTTCCATTAAATGGAACTCTTGGGAGAAAAAGAATAGAAAGAAGAGGGAGATCACAATGTTATGTATTATGCTGAGAAATAAGAGGCCTTCCCACATGGTAGCTAATCCAGTCAAAATAATTGGCTACTTTGGTATAAACACCTGGGAACTCTGGTTTTCCACAGTTTTCCCCCCAACTCACAACACCCCAGATGTAAGTCACATTGTTGGCATCCATACAGACTAAAGGACCTCCAGAGTCCCCTTTACAGGCATCGATGGAACCATCATATGTACCTAAGAAAGAAATGGGAAAGAGAAATCACATATTTCCTTCCATTTGTCAAGGCTGCCATGCCTCCTCCATGACATTTAATGACTCTGGCTTTCTTATACTTTCCTGACAGCAATAGCATGGGCTCTGCTTAGAAGCCCCAGCTGGGCTTGCAGAGTTGAAGAGATGCAGGTTGGGAAATACTTAACAAGTTTTCCATTTATTTCCCCAATTCAGCATGTTCTTCCTGTGTTCTCTACTTTATGCAACTGAGTACTGACATGAGATTGCAACATGGAGGTTGCATCAAATGCTGAGTGGGAAAATAATAGAAATACCTAGTGCTTACTGAGTACTAAATACATATTAGTCATTCATTGTCTTAATTCTCACCACAACCCTGTTAGGCAAATATTGTTATTATTTAACTTGTCTAAGGTCACATGGCTAACAAACGACAGGGCCTGGACTTGAACCCAGGCACCCACACATCAGAGCCTGTCCTCTTGACCATGATACTCCCTTCTGGCAGATTTTGTGCTCTTCACCCTTTTGTCCACTGTAATCCTGAACTCCATTTCAAGATGGAAGACACTTTCTTCTCACTCATGACTTTCTGAGATTTTAAAATCACTGTATCCAAGAAGCTATAGGATGTCAATAACTACCCTTTTCAGTAATACACCATTTAGAAATGGTTTCAATAAAGCACCTAAATGTACTACACTGGCTGGTATCCTGCCTTTGTATCACCTCCAAAGCAGGAGCTGCTATTGTTGTATTGGGCAGGAGAATTAGCTTAACCATGTTATCAAAGGAGTCTGTGGCATAAGAAATGCACTGTGATTTCTGTGGAGGAAATATTTACTTCCAACTGGAAGTAAATCTCATCTCATTTGAGATGAGATAACTTGAATTTGTATTTAAAAGCAATTTAGTTTTGATCCTGGGTATACCACCTCTCGTCTGTAAAACTTTGGGCAGATTATGTAACTGCTCTGCATCTCAGCTTCCTTTTCAATGATCCTCAATTTTACAAATGAAGAAACCTGCTCAAGGTCACGTGACTATCAATTAATAAAAGCTGGGATGTAAAGCTGGGTCTGATTCCAGAGCTCGTTCTCTTAGTCACCTTGCTGTACTGCTACAGAATTGCTTAAGGAAGCAATTTTCCTCATAGTATTAGAGGAAGAAACCTTAGCTACAGGGAAAAGACTGAGTTTGACAGTGCTACAGCTAAAAGGCAAACTGGAGGGAATTAGGGCCCAGTGCATGGGGGCGACGCTGTGGGAGGAGATGTTTGATGGGAGTGGGGATATATACATCTTGGATAAACCAACTGGCACTTACCTGCGCATTCCATTTCTTTTTCATAGAAACGATTTCCGTAAAACTTAGAGCAGTTGCTTATTAGTTTAACTTCACCCCACTGAAGTGAAAAGACTTTTTTGTTTTCTAAACAAAGTAAGAAAACCAACATTTAGAAGTCACAAATGAGAAATCTAAATACCTACTCTCATCACTTAATAAACTGTTAGGATTATGAAAGGGTATATAGTCTTCAATACATAGACATTTTTGAGGACACTTCCTTATCATATTTAATCATACCCTCTTCACATCTCCACTTCTAAAATTAGATGGATAGTCAAGGGGGTCTATTGAACATATGGTTCGAAGTCACACTCATTTAATAAACAGCTGGTACCCTAAGATGAATGAAAGAAAATCTTTCCCTTTTTGGCTGCAGAACTCAGCCAGGCAATTGGATAGGAATCAGTGATGAGGTCTTTTCACATAAATATGACCTATCTTCTTACAGTCCCTTATTTACCTGAGAGTTTTTGTTAAAGCGAAAAGGTTTTAACATAAGAACTTCAAATAAAGAAAACATATGAAGTTATCAATGTTTGTGTGTTTTTGTGTGTCTAAGAAGAAAAATCCATCTCCTAAATGATTTGAAGTTATTTAAAACAGGATTTAGGATTTTCTTCCTCAAGTGATCTGCCTCCCTCTGCCTATCAAAGTGCTGGGATTACAGGTATAAGCTATTGTGCCCAGCCAGGAAGGAGTTTATTATTTTTTTTCCTTTCAAGCCCTACTTCAAGTTAGTCTCCAGATACTTGTGTTCCTTAGGACAAGAGCTTTTTAAAGATAGTGATTTATTATTTCCCCTTATTTTGGAAAAGCCTTTAAAACTGTGAGCAATTCTTAATGGCTCAGGAGATAGCTAGTGCTTGGCACTCTTGTAGGCTTCTTGAGGCACTTGTCACATTCTGCTCTCTGATGGTAGCTGAGGCAATGAAAGGGCAGAATTTTAACTACTAGACTTCCAGGTGGTCAGTAAGCACCTTGAAAGCTGGCCTTCATCTTTCAGCCTTGGAAGTTATCCATCCCCTTGTTTGTTGACTGGGTCCATATTTTCATCAGTGAAATCCTAGCACTTTGGCATTGCTATCTGGCACACATAGTAAATCCTCAATAAATGTGTTAAACCTTAATCAATAAACAAATAATTGATTAAGGACATATCTAACTACAAGATTATAGGAAGTACATGGAATAAGAGAATATGTTAAATGCTAGATCAGGCTGGGTGCAGTGGCTCATGCCTATAATCTCAGGACTTTGGGGGGCCGAAGTAGGAGGATCACTTGAGCTCAGGAGTTTGAGACCATCCTGGGCAACATGGCAAAATCCCATCTCTACAAAAAATACAAAATTAGCCAGGCATGGTGGTCCTAGATGCTTGGGTGGCTGAGGTGGAAGGATCGCTTGAGCCCAGGAGGTCAAGGCTGCAGTGAACTAGGTTTGTGCCACTGCACTTCAGCCTGCACAACAGAGCAAGACCCTGTCTCAAAAAAAAAAAGCCAGATAAAGAATGTAATTAGCTAAATTCAAGGCCCAGACATTCTGAAATAAGAAATATCCACTTTCTTTAGTGACTAAATTTTAAATAAAAGGAAAGGGTAACTACTCTAGATTAAAAGAGATTTAAGAAAAATAGCCACCAAATGCATGTGTGAACTTTGTTTGGATCTTGATTCAAATAATTTGATTATAAACTTTTTTTTTAAATAAATGAGGAATATTAAACATGGGCTGGTCACTGGATCATATTCAGGAATCACCTTTATTTTGTTGGGTATGAAAATAGTGTTGTGTCCTTATCTGGTGAAGATACATACTGGAGTATTCATGGGTGAAATGATATGACATCTGGGATATGATTTAATATACTCCAGGAAAAATATGTGGGGGAATATGTTGAATAGCTTCTGAATGTGCCTCAGAGCCATTCTCTACCCTTCAATGCCCTGCCTCCTGCCCTAAGAGCCTGACCTGCAGAGACTGCCTGAACAGGAGTCACTTGGCCTCTGGTTCCCAGCTGGTTTTAGACAAAGAGAACCCTAGCAGGAGGAAGGAAAGGAAAGACGAGGCTAGTGAGATTGGGCCTGGCTATATCCTTTAACCCAAGGTCCTTGCTTCTCTCAAGGCAGCCTGCTTTACCTGAGACTTCTTCTTCATCTAGTAACTTCTCCTACTTTTCCGCCTTCAGATCCAGGAGTTAAGACAGCTCTGACACCTCTAGTCCTGGGAACATGCGTAGCCCCTGTGATTCCCCAACCCCTTAACTATATCTTTGTAATAAACCCCATTATAAATAAACCTTCCTAATTGCTCCATTGAGACCCTAATTAATACAGGGAGATAAAACAAGAATGGCAGAATGCTGATAACTGTGAAAATTGGATTATGGATAAGTAAGAGTTTAATATATTTAATCTTTACTTTTGTGTATACTTGTAAATCTACATAATAAAAGATGAAAAAAAAAACCCAGAATATAAGGACACAATACTATCATGATGAATTAAATCCTAATACAATTTGGTGTTTTATAAGTTTTGGGTATTGAGACATACCACAAATCCAGATTAATTTCTACATATATTTTATACCTTCCAATGTGGCAATTATAATGAATGTGTTGGAATATGAGTCTACAAGACCAATGCAATGAAGGTACTTAGAGTTGCTGCTAACAAAGAGAGTTTAAGATGTTGAAAGGAAGCTAAATTTTAAGGTTAAATCTTTTTTTTTTTTTCTGTTATGCTTGTAGTTGTTTTGAGATAGCGCCTCACTCTGTCACTCAGGCTAGACTGCAGTAGTACAATCGTGGCTCACTGCAACCTCAACCTTCTAAGTTCAAGTGATCCTCCCACCCCAGCCCTGTTCAACCTCCAGGAGCTGGGACTACAGGTACATACATCCAGCTAATTTCTACATTTTTTATAGAGACAGGGTCTCACTTTGTTGCCCAGGCTGATCTCAAACTCCCGGGTTCAAGTGATCCACCTGCCTTGGTCTCCCAAAGTGCTAGGATTACAAACATGAGCCACTGTGCCCAGCCCAAGGTTAAATCTTCAAGATGAAGGAATGATGTTGGCTAGTTTAATTCTAATCTAATCTCTAATTCAGCAGGTCTTTCTAATAATTTGTCTCTGAGTGTCTACATCTTTTCTTCATATGAAGTATTCGCCTCAAGTCTTCTTAGAAATTCAAAAAATAAATTCATGGTTTTTTTTTTTTTGTAGAGAAGGTAGGACATGGGGAATAGGACAGGAGACAGGAGGGGAGTGAGAAGGAAGGGAGAAGGATGGTTGTGGGCATCAGGGATTCAACATACACCACAGCTATCCCTTTGTAAGCCTTTTTAGCTTTTACCCACATTTCCCAACAAATCTTAACAGTTCATGCTGTATGTCTCCCTGTCTCTATATTTTTTTTCTTGGTGAGTCGTTACCTTCCAAAGTTTGCCTCAGGATCATAGAGAGTATACATATGTCATTTGAAAGCCTAGATAAGGACTGGTTCCATAATTTGCACAGTCCAGTGAAAAACGAAAACGTGGAATGAGGCTATTTCAAAAATTATGAAGAATTTCATGATGGTGACAGCAGAGCAAGAAATCAAGCCTCGGGCCCTTCTGAGCATGAGGTGCTGGGCTGCTGCACAGGTTGCAAACCCATGAAGCCAGCCATGGCTGGATGTTTACTTTTCTGGATATTATGTTATGCTTCTTTCTGAGTGCTAGGAAATTAGCTCCCATGCATTTCTATTCTCATTCATTTCCAACCGCTGAATTCTGAAGAACAAATTGTAAAACATATACCTTTTTCTCGCCCCCAGCCAGAAACGATGCATGTATCATTAGGTTGAAACAGATAAGGAGACCAGGGGACACAGGCAGGGACAGAATGAGGCAGCTCACAATCTTTTTTGTTTCCCTCTTTTTTCATTTCAATCAGAGCGATGTCATTCTGGTAGGTGTGTCCATCATAGTTTTCATGGAAAATGATTCTATTCACCAATTCAACTACTATACGTTTACGATCGGGTTTTACCCAGTCTACTACTGTTGTCCATATTTGGTAACGGTGAGTTTTACTGGCTCTATAACAGAAAAACAAGAAGAAGAAAAATAAAACATATTGAGAAAAAAATAGGAATTCTGACACTTTACTTTTATATTTTTCCCTTTTAAAAACCTTTCTCGAGGGAGTTTTCCAAGATGGCATGGTAGGAACAACTCAGAAATGCAGCTCTCAGTGAAGGCGCAGAGGGTGAGTCCTAGCCACATTTCCAGATGGATTTTGCCCACAGATCGGGGAAATTCCCAGGTGTAGGAGAGATACGGGAAGCCAGCGCAGCCCTCTCGGCTTGCACGGGCCGTTTCAGCCAGTGCCGCAGCGCAGCGGCACCCCGCAAAAAAATGCGCAGATCTGGGTGTCCTGTTAAACTGGCAATCTAAGATTTGGGAGGGCAGATTAGCATATCCATCTGATTAAACGGGACTTGGACAGTGAGCCAGACAAGGAGATTCCCGGGAAGCGACATTTGAGCCGGTGCAGTGGGCCCCTGCATGGGAAATCACATAGATCCTGGTGCCCTATGAGCAGGCGACTAAAACACCTGGGAGAGTCAACTGTTCAACTAAAAAAAAAAAAGAGGGAGAAAGGGCTCTGAGGCAGGGAGCCAGCTTATCAGGCTCGGCAGGTCCCACCCCCACAGGGACAAACAAAATGGCGATTGGAAACACTCGGGGTTGAGAGTTTCACTGTGGGCACAGCTGAATCCAGGATGGTGCAGCTCTGTGGGGGAGAGGCGTCCGCCACTACCGAGGCATTCCGCCCCTACTGAGGTACACGCCCATTACTGATGCAGCCTGCTGTTGCCAAGGCAACCCGCCATAACAGAGAGACTCTGCACGCAGGGCAGAGCCCACAACAGCAGGGAAGAGCCCATGGGCAACAGGGCAGAGTCCACAGCAGCAGAGCCCACAGCAGCAGGGACTGGAGTGGACCTCAGCAGTCGTACAGCAGAGGGGCTACACTGTTAGAAGAAAAATTAAGTAACAGAAATACTTCAGCATCAACAATCTGGGCGTCCGCTCAGAGACCCAATCGAAAAGCCAGCAACTACTCAGACGACAGGTGGATAAATCCACAAAGATAGGAAGAAACAAGTGCAAAAAGGAGGAAAACACCCGAAACCAAAATACCTCACCTCCTACAAGAAATCACAACTCCTCACCAGCAAGGGAACAAAACTGGACGGAGAATGAGTGTGAAGAAATGACAGAATCAGACTTCAGAAGGCGGATAATGAGAAACTTCTGTGAGCTAAAAGAACATGTTCTAAATCAATACAAAGAAACTAAGAACGTTGAAAAAAGATTTGAGGAAATGATAACAAGAATGGACAACTTAGAGAGGAATATGAATGAATTAAAGGAGCTGAAAAACACAATATGAGAACTTCGCGAAGCATGCACAAGTTTCAACAGCCAAATTGACCAAGCAGAAGAAAGAATTTCAGAAGTCGAAGATCAACTCAATGAAATTAAACGAGAAACCAAGATTAGAGAAAAAAGTGCAAAAAGGAATGAACAAAGTCTCCAAGAAATGTGGGACTATGTGAAGAGACCTAACCTACGTTTGATAGGTGTACCAGAATGTGATGAAGAGAATGAATCCAAGCTGGAAAATACTCTTCAGGATATTCTCCAGAAAAATTTCCCCAACCTAGCAAGGAGGACAATATTCAAGTCCAGGAAATACAGAGAACACCACAAAGATATTCCACAAGAAGAGCAACCCCAAGGCACATAATCGTTAGTTTCACGAGGGTTGAAATGAAGGAGAAAATACTAAGGGCAGCCAGAGAGAAAGGTTGGGTCACCCACAAAGGGAAGCCCATCAGACTCACAGCAGATCTCTCGGCAGAAACCCTACAAGCCAGAAGAGAGTGGGTGTCAATATTCAACACCCATAAAGAAAAAAATTTTCCACCCAGAATATCATATCCAGCCAAACTGAGCTTCATAAGTGAAGGAAAAATAAAATCCTTTGCAAACAAGCAAGTACTCAGAGATTTTGTCACCACCAGGCCTGCTTTACAAGAGCTCCGGAAAGAGGCACTATACATAGAAAGGAAGACCCAGTACCAGCCATTCCAAAAACATACCAAATGCTAAAGAGCATCAACAAAATGAAGAATCTGCATCAACTAACGGGCAAAACAGCCAGCTAGCATCACAATGGCAGTATCAAATTCACACATAACAATATTAACCCTAAATGTAAATGGGCTAAATGAACCAATCAAAAGACACGAACTAGCAAAATGGATTAAAATCCAAAACCCATCAGTGTGCTGTATCCAGGAAACCCATCTCACATGCAAGGATACACAAAGGACCAAAATAAAGGGATGGAGAAAGATTTACCAAGCAAATGGAGACCAAAAAAAAGCAGGAGTTGCAATTCTTGTCTCTGATGAAATAGACTTTAAAGCAACAAAGATCAAAAGAGACAAAGAAAGTCATTACATAATGGTCAAAGAATCGATACAACAAGAAGAGCTAATGATCCTAAATATATATGGACCCAATACAGGAGCACCCAGATATATAAGGCAAGTTCTTAATGACTTACAAAGAGACTTAGACTCCCACACAATAATAGTGGGAGACTTTAACACTCCACTGTCAATATTAGACAGATCAATCAGACAGAAAATCAACAAGGATATCTAGGGCTTGAACTCAGACCTGGAACAAGCAAACCTGGTAGACATTTACAGAACTCTCCACCCCAAATCCACAGAATATACATTCTTCTCAGCACCACATCACACCTACTCTAAAATTAACCACATAATTGGAAGTAAAGCACTCCTCAGCAAATGCAAAACAACTGAAATCATAACAAACAGTCTCTCAGACCATAGTGCAATCAAGTTAGAACTCAGAGTTCAGAAACTAACTCAGAACCGCACAGCGTCATGGAAACTGAACAACTGGCTCTTGAATGTTGATTGGATAAACAATAAAATGAAGACAGAAATAAAGAAGTTCTTCGAAACCAAAGAGAACGAAGACACAACATACCAGAATCTCTGGGACACATTTAAAGCAGTCTCTAGAGGAAAATATATAGCGATAAGTGCCCACCACATGAGAAGGGTGGAGAGATGCAAAATCGACACCCTATCATCAAAATTGAAAGAACTAGAGGAGCAAGATCAAAAAAACTCAAAACCTAGCAGAAGGCAAGAAATAACTAAGATCAGAGCAGAACTGAAGGAGATAGAGACAAAAAAAACCCTTCAAAAAATCAATAAATCCAAGAGCTGGTTTTTTGAAAAGATCAACAAAGTAGACGGACCACTAGCCAGACATAAAAAAGAACAACCAAATAGATGCAATAAAAAACGATTGAGGGGATATCACCACAGATTCCACAGAAATTCAAACCATCATCAGAGAATATTACAAACAACAGTATGCACATAAACTAGTAAACATGGAAGAAATGGATAAATTCCTGGACATCTGTGTCCTCCGAAGTCTAAACCAGGAGGAAGCCGAAACTATAAATAGACCAATAACAAGGGCAGAAGTCGCGGCAGCAATTAAGAGCCTACCACACAAAAAAAGCCCAGGTCCAGATGGGTTCACAGCTGAATTCTACCAGACATACAAAGAGGAGCTGGTACCATTCCCTCTGAAACTATTCCAAATAATACAAAAACAGGGAATCCTTCCCAAATCATTTTATGAGACCAACATCATCCTGATACCAAAACCCGGCAGAGACTCAACGAGAAAAGAAAACTTCAGGCCAATATCCATGATGAACATAGACACAAAAATCTTCAATAAAATACGGGCAAACCGATTGCAACAGCACATCAAAAAACTTATCCATCATGATCAAGTAGGATTCATCCCAGGGATGCAAAGCTGGTTCAACATACGCAAGTCTATAAACGTAATTCACCACATAAACAGAACCAAAAACAAAAATCACATGATTATCTCAATTGATGCAGAGAAGGCATTTGACAAAATTCAACAGCCCTTTATGCTAAAAACCCTCAATAAACTCGGTATCGATGGAACGTATCTCAAAGTAATAAAACCTATTTACGACAAACCAACAGCCAATATCATACTGAATGGGCAAAAACTGGAAGCATTCCCTTTGAAATGCGGCACTAGACAAGGATGCCCTCTCTCACCACTCCTATTCAATATAGTACTGGAAGTTCTAGCCAGAGCAATCAGGCAAGAAAAAGAATTAAAGGGTATTCAAATAGGAAAGGTGGAAGCCAAATTGTCTCTATTTGCAGATGACATGATAGTATATCTAGAAGACCCCATCACCTCAGCCCAAAAACTCCTGAAACTGATAAGCAAATTCAGCAAAGTCTCAGGTTATAAAATCAATGTGCAAAAATCACAAGCATTCCTATACACCAACAACAGACTTAAAGAGAGCCAAATCAATAACGAACTGCCATTCACAATTGCTACAAAAACAATAAAATACCGAGGAATACAACTTACAAAGAATGTAAGGGACCTCTTCAAGGAAAACTACAAACCACTGCTCAACGAAATAAGAGAGGACACAAACAGATGGAGAAACATTCCATGTTCAAGGTTAGGAAGAATCAATATCGTGAAAATGGGTATACTGGCGAAAGTAATTTATAGATTTAATACTATCCTCATCAAGCTAACATTGACTTTCTTCACAGAACTGGAAAAATCCACCATGAACTTCATATGGAACCAAAAGAGAGCCCGCATAGCCAAGTCAATTCTAAGCAAAAAGAACACAGCAGGAGGCATCACACTACCAGATTTCAAACTATACTACAATGCTACAGTAATCAAAACAGCATGGTACTGGTACCAAAACAGAGATATAGACCAATGGAACAGAACAGAGGCATCGGAGGCAACACAACATATCTACAACCATACAATCTTTGATAAATCTGACAGAAACAAGCAATGGGGAAAGGACTTTCTGTTTAATAAATGGTGTTGGGAAAACTGGCTAGCCATGTGCAGAAAGCAGACACTGGACCCCTCCTGACACCTTACACTAAAATTAACTCCAGATGGATTAAAGACTTAAACATAAGACCTGGCACCATAAAAACCCTAGAAGAAAATCTAGGCAAAACCATTCAGGACATAGGAGTGGGCAAGGACTTCATGACTAAAACACCAAAAGCATTGGCAACAAAAGCCAAAATAGACAAATGGGACCTAATCAAACTCCACAGCTTCTGCACAGCAAAAGAAACAGTCACTAGAGTGAATTGGCAACCAACAGAATGGGAAAAAATTTTTTGCAGTTTACCCATCTGACAAAGGGCTGATGTGCAGAATTTACAAAGAACTCAAACAGATTTACAGGAAAAAAACAAACAAGCCCATTCAAAAATGGGCAAAGGATATGAACAGACACTTTACAAAAGAAGACATATATGAGGCCAACAAACATACGAAAAAATGCTCATCATCACTGGTCATTAGAGAGATGCAAATCAGAACCACACTGAGATACCATCTCATGCCAGTTAGAATGGCAATGATTAAAAAATCAGGAGACAACAGATGCTGGAGAGGATGTGGAGAAATAGGAACACTTTTACACTGTTGTTGGGAGTGTAAATTAGTTCAACCATTGTGGAAGACAGTGTGGAGATTCCTCAAGGCCTTAGAAACAGAAATTCCATTTGATCCAGCAATCCCATTACTGGGTATATATCCAAAGGAGTATAAATCGTTTTACTATAAGGACACATGCACACGAATGTTCATTTCAGCACTGTTTACAATATCAAAGACCTGGAACCAACCCAAATGCCCATCGATGATAGACTGGACAGGGAAAATGTGGCACATATACACCATGGAATACTATGCAGCAATCAAAAACGATGAGTTTGTGTCCTTTGTAGGGACATGGATGAATCTGGAGAACATCATCCTCAGCAAACTGACAAAAGAACAGAAAATGAAATACCACATATTCTCACTCATAGGCGGGTGAGGAAAAATGAGAACACATGGACACAGGGAAGGGAGTACTACACATCGGGGTCTATTGGGGGGAACGGGGAGGGACAGCGGGGGTGGGGAGCTGGGGAGGGATAGCCTGGGGAGAAATGCCAAATGTGGGTGAAGGGCAGGAAGGCAGCAAAACGCACTGCCATGTGTGTACCTATGTAACTATTTTGCACGTTCTGCACATGTACCCCAAAACCTAAAATGCAATAAAAAAGAAAAAAAAAACCTTTTTCATTTCTCCAGATTTTTTTTATAAGATGATAATAATGTTTTATTTGTTAATAAGTACTGGTTACACGTGTGTGCTCATTATGTGACCGTGCATTGAGCTATACACATATCATTTGTACATTTTCCTGTGCATATGCTTCTTTTCAATTAAAAAGCTAAAAACCCCCAAATCTGAGTCCCAGTAGCATACTGTGTTACATCAAGATAGCAATTCTATCCAATATAATTCTGTCTAATAGTTACCTTATTCACGACTAAGCATAATTTAGAGTCCCAATGGGTTTGGAGGACTTGGTTTAAAAATTCCATAAAGAAAACAACCATAATACTAAAATCACTTTAAAATGAAATGCTTTTATGTTTAAATATTTATAATTCACAATTTTTTTGAAATGTTGAAATATAGAATGAATGACACTGATGTAGGTTATATTAAAATATGAAATAAGAAATTTACTTAAGGTTGCCTAGAGCTTAAAAAAAAATCTAGACATAGCTTTAGTAATAATGATTAAAACCATACTGTTAGTAAGTAACCTTTGCTGAGGGCTATTTCATAGCAACCTGAAATCTCTGATGAGATCATTCCATGTAAGCTTCATAAGAGCCCCATGGAGTTTTATCATCTTGAACTCCATAGAAATTCCTTACAGGGAATTTGTGTTATACTTGGACCATTTTATTATCTTAAGGAACATTGCAACCTATATCATCAACCACCAATATATTGAAATAAATGTAGCAAAGGCCATTTGTGAAAAAAACAGCATATCATGGTAAGAATTAAAGATTAATTTTCAAACAAAATATTACTGAAAATTACCACCATTCTCTCAAAACCTGATCTGCAAGACTTCAAAAAAGATTGATTCCCCATAATGCTTGCTTGTTCGTGTTCTGATTCATTTCCCCAGATTTTTTTAATCCTTGCTGTCATGAAGCAATGAGATTAAATTTACTTAGTACAGTATGAGGTCAATGATAAATGATAAAGCTAGGAATAATCCATGTAACTGCTCATATGAGAAACATAAAGAACTCACTAACAACTAGAAATGCCCAGAAGTGGAATGAGTTTGCTGCCTCTGGTGTGAGGGTGCTGTCACTGCAGGTGTTTAAGCAGAGACCAGACAGCATCTTGCCATAAATGTAGCTGAGGAACTAGGGAGCTGGACCACACACACTCTTGACTCTGCCAACCCTGGAGGTTCTCAGGGCGAAGGCCACAGCAGTCATTATCCTGACCCTTAAGACTAACTTCATCCTAACATTGTATTGTATTTATTTGTTCACATGCCTTTCCTCCCACTAGACTGTGCTGCTAGAAGCCAGAGATGGGGTCTGATTCATCTATGCAGCCCTGGTGCCTACTATTATACCTGGAACATAGTAGCTGTTTTAAAATCCTGTTGAAATGGTGAATGAGCTAAATATTGCCTATTTTTATGCTTCACTCCATTTTCATACCAAATTTCTTTCTTCCCTTCTTTCTTTTTAAGACAGAGACAGGGTGTCACTCTTTTGCCTAAGCTGGAGTACAGTGGTGTGATCGTAGCTCACTGTAGCCTTGACTCCTGAGCTCAAGAGACACTTCCACCTCAGCCTCCCTAGTAACTAGAACTATAGGAATGTGCAACAAAACTAAGCTAATTAAAAAAAAATTTCTTTAGAGATGGCGTCTCACTGTTACCTATCCTGGTCTCAAACCTACTGAAGTGCTGGGATTATAGGCATGAGCCACTGCACCCGGCCTCATACCAATTTTCAACTCATAGTTTCAAGCAAATTGGGCATCTACCATCATCTTCTCATGGAAAAGTATAGAGTCACTCCAGCAAAGTATTATAGCTTAGTATTTTTGGTTTGATTTGAAGTAAGGTGCTAAATAATGACCTCATAGTCTAACATTTCCAAACAATAAATTATTTTATAGAATAGATTTTCCTTGAGCAATATACCTTATTTTTAAACAGTTTAATGGGAATCTTTTCAAAAAGTGTATTATTTATATCAGTGGTTCCCAACCTTTTTGGCACCAGGGAAGAGCAGGTTTTGTCGAAGACAATTTTTCTATGAAACTGTGAAAAACTGGGGTGAGGAGGAGATGCTTTCAGGATGAAACTGTTTCACTTCAGATCACCAGGCGTTAGATTCTTATAAAGAGTGCACAGCCTAGACCCCTCACATGTGCAATTCACAACAGAGTTTGCACTCTTATGAGAAACTAATGGCACTGCTGATCTGACAGGAGGTGGATCTCAGGGGGTAATGCTTGCCCACCGCTCACCTCAGTTCCTAACAGGCCACAGATCAGTACTGGTCCTCAGCTCAGAGGTTCAGGACCCCGATCTATATAACATTTGCTTTCTCAAACAGCATTAGCTGAACAGAATTTAACTGTACATAAGGGTGATTCAGATAATCACCTTACAGTTAAACAGTGATGTCCTAGGAAATAATGAGATGTTCAGGATCCTTTTATTTATAGTGTTCCAAGAATGCTGTCCTTCATATTAATTTTGGTTGTTTTTTGGGATCACAGGTTCTAAATATTACTTATTTAGACAATTTATTCAACAGATACTTAGTGTGAACCTATATGTACCAGGCACTGTGTTAGGCACTGAGATGCAGAAACAAGCAAAATCAGAAACAGTTCCTGCTTCCATGGAGTTCAGGGTCCGGGGAAAAATGCAGCAGTAAGTGGGTTATCACACTGATGTGTCCTACCCTGAAAAGTGAGAGGAATGAACAATATGTGCACTTTTACGAACTTATCAAGAGGGCTTTGACTAAAGGGAGTCAGGGAAGGTTCCCCAAGGAGGTGAAGATGGAGCTGAGATCTGAATAAAGGGTAGTACTAAGTAGGGGAAGAGGGTAAGGAAGATCATTTCTGGAAGAGGAAACACATATGGAGGTCCCTTTGCACGAGGGGCAAACGCAGTTGAGTAGCAGAAAGCAGTCCAGAGTGGAGGTGGTGGAGCAGGGAGCAGGAGGTGGCTCTGTGGGACAAGATAAGATTGGCAAAGGTTAGCAGAGGTCAGATTACATGGGGCCTCATGGGCCATGTTAAAAACTTTTGTTCCAATTTTTTCCTAAGGCAAATGCAAAGTCATTGCATTTTAAGTGATAAGTAATCAAAACTAGGTATGGAAACATGACTCTTGAGCCAGACAGCAGAGAAAATACAGGTGGGGGACAGTGGAAAACAAAATGTAAGTAGTACCTACCCACTCTCCCACCCTGCAAATGAGCCAAGTGAAGTAATTTGGCAGCTATGGGTTTGATCTGGCTTTGCCAGTGAGATCAGCAATTTGGTCTGTGGAGCACAGAACAGATTCTATGGGATTGGCCTCTGGAATTCCGGTCGTGAATACAAGAGGATAATTTGCAATTAATATGCTGGAGTTTGTCAACACGTTTTTCAGATATGCTTTGCCACAATTTCTATTACGCACTTTCATTGTTTCAGGAAATCTAAAATGTACTGAAGAAATCTTTTACCTGAGACAATGTGCAGCAGTCAGAATCCAACAGCCACCAATATAAACTCCCCCACAGGTGATTCCATTGGCATCCTTAATTCCCACCTGCCATGGGAGGTCTCCCTGTAAAAGACATTTGTGTGGTCACTGCCATTCTGACAGATGACGATACAAATAGCTCTAAGATATTTCCATGGCAAGACTCCCAGTCTCTTGTAACATCATCTCTCTGCCCCCTCTTCCCTCAATTTAGGCTGCTTCTGGGCAGTTGCGTTGTGACTTTTCATGTGAGTTTACCAGTTGTGCTGGCTTGCCTCCCACAACTCGCTTCCTCCGTATGTGCATTCTGTTTTTAATTCCACAAGATATTGTAGGTAATAATGACTTTATCCGTCTTCTTTCTTCAAGAAATGAAGAGATTACATCATTATTATCTTGAACCCATTAACCCTTTTAACATACTTCTTGATCTATGCAATAAAATCAGCAGTCACAGCTAGTACTAGACAGGCTGGAATCATTAGTAAATTATTTTGAATGCTAAACCACACTATTTATCTTATTTTAAAATTCTAGCTTGATATTCAAATGGTCTTGATTTTCTGAAGTTCTGCCTAAAGATGGACTACTGGCAGAAAGGGGCTGGCCAAAAGGTTAAACATTTACCAGCCTCTAGCTGATAAAGGATGCCACATCTCCAGGCACTGTGACAGTGGCAGCTCAGAAGGGAATCACATTCTGAAATCATCAGGATAAACCGACAACGTGGCAAACTATATCTTTTCACTCTCGTAGTTTTTCTTTGCTTTTCTTTTTCTTTTTTGAGATGGAGTCTTGGTCTTGTTGCCCAGGCTGGAGTACAGTGTTCCGATCCTGGCTCACTGCAAACTCCGCCTCCTGGGTTCAAGCAATTCTCCTGCCTCAGCCTCCTGAGTAGCTGGGATTATAGGTGCCTGCCACTACACCTGGCTAATTTTTATATTTTTAGTAGAGATGGGAGTTCACCATGTTGGCCAGGCTGGTCTTGAACTCCTGACCTCAGGTGACCTGCCTGCCCCTTGGGCTCCCAAAGTGCTGGGATTACAGGCATGAGCCACCATGCCCAGCCATAGCTTTTATTTTCTAGAGGCTGTTTATATTGAACTCTTTTATTAATATCAATGTTAACATAGTGAGGTTAGTATCAAGTACTTTCTATATGCCAGGCCCCATTCTGAGTCTTTGTATATAGTTTATCTCATTGAATCATCATATTAGCCCTGAGGGGTGATGTGCCAGTGACCCGAGACAAGTGGGTCAGTGGGCTTGGGAGTGTTTTTTAGCCATTGGACATCTGACAATGTTTTCTTCGTCTATCTGTGAGCATGCAGATGTCTAGCACATTTGTCACTGACAAAACATCGTAGAGCAAAGTTTATGACATGAATTTGCAAGAGAATTTATGACAATTGAAGAATGTAAAAGATACCCTTTATTTTCTCTCTATATTTTAACATGTCATAAAAATTTTTGTAAACTTGCTTCTTAGCCCCAGATGAGGAAGGAAAATGAATATTGCTGTTAATAATTTCAGGCATACCAAAAGGAGTTAGGCCCCCAAGAAAGAGAGGTTGTGGTATGGAGGCTGAAGCAACTCTGTCTTGGATACTAATCTGCCACGTTAGCTTCTGATTAGCCCCAATTCTGGGAAGGCCTCGAGATTTCCAGCTTATCTATTCTTCCTTGTGTAAGAGCATGTATTTACTATAAATCCTGCCATTAGGGCAAATTCCTACCCATTAGCTCTGAAGCATTCTGCCCCTCCCCTATGGTATATAATCCCTGGGTCCACAGAGAACTAGCACAAGGATCCACCATCTTCTCTCACCGTTGCCCAAAACACAGACATGGCTTCCATTAGTAAGTCCCTATTAAATGTTCTTTGTAAGGAACTGGATATGTCAGCCTCTTTCTTAGGCTTCTCAGCTTCCTCAGACTTTGGGGGCAGGTTTGTGTGAACTTGCCCACTGTGAAACACATTGATAGAAGATAGTTTTTTTTTTTCTTTATTCTTACCCATCCTAAGAACTGGGGTGGGGGAAGAGTGTGATGGTTAAGTTTTTGCTTAGACCTTTGAGAGAAGAGGGACTGCATGCTCTGAGGACTGTGAAACCAGCTTAGGTACTATCTGAAAATGAATGTTATATTGTGTAAAAATAAAGGACCTTTGTTGAAAATCCCTTTTGACTAATATCTATAGCTTTGAGATCTAAATCTCTTTTTTTTTTTTTTGAGATGGAGTCTTGCTTTGTTGCCCAAACTGGAGTGCAGTGGCACAATCTGGGCTCACTGCACCCTCCGACTCCCAGGTGTAAGCGATTCTCCTGCCTCAGCCTCCCGAGTAGCTGGGATTACAGGCACCTGCTACCACACCTGGCTAATTTTTGCAGTTTTATAGAGATGGGGTTTCACCATGTTGGCCAGGCTGGTTTCAAACTCCTGACCTCAATCCGCCTGCCTCTGCCTCCCAAAGTGCTGGGATTACAGGCCTGAGCCACTGCATCCAGCCTTAACTCTTTTACTCATTGCCTGATTTTTAAAAATTGTTACTTAATTTTGGTTACTGACAACTAGAAAGAAGTCTACATGAACTTATTTAAAAAATCCCACTAAAACAGGGAGCTATTTTATTCCCAATTTATATTTGAGGTTAAGTTACTCTCTTAAGTTACGTAATAGCTAATACATAACTGAGTCAGGATTTAATGTAAGTCTGTCTGACTAGAAATCTCTAATCAATTGCTATCTTTCCAAGAACTTAATACCTTAATTTAATTTGGCTCTCAGTACACAACTGGCCAAGGTATAGATCTTCAAAGGTCTCCTATTACCATGACTTAAAACACTGTGAAAGAATGGCTAATTCAATTAACATCTATTATTTTTTTCATTTAGAAAAATTATGTCATGAGTCATACTTGAGAGCTGGTTGTTTTTTGACAAAACTGACCTGACAAAGTTCATATTAAATAGAAAAAGCTTATGTGGGACTGAAGTATTGTTTTCACTTCAAAATGAGCCATATGAATTAATCCAGTTTTAAAAGCAGTTCTCAAGAATCACTTAAGCTTACTTTCCTTAAAAGTGGTAGGGAAAAAGGAGAATAATAATGCTAAATTTTTCAATTTAAATTGATAGCAAAATTAATTGTTGCTTGAATCAATTATATATACATGCAAATGACATTGAAATAACAGCCTAAACCAGTGAGCCAACTAAAAAAGGATAACGTCAACTTACCTGCATCCATATCAGCAGTCAAAATTTCTGTTTCTTCTATGATAAAACAAAAGATTCCAATGTTTAGTTGTTAATTATAGTCAAAATTAAATCATTAAAATTATTTAAACACTGATAATAATTTTCTGCCTTAAAACTTGTCCTCCTTTTGTAAGGGACTATACAAAATCTCCAAGGCATGCCATCTTATTTCCTTTCTATAATTAGGTAATTGTAAAGACTCAAGATACACTGTATGGAAATTCTTGCTGGCACAAACTAGAGATATCTGTTGGTACTAGTGAATGTTGAGACTCATGGTGTCATAGTTTTCTGCAGTTAGAGCAGGCAAAATGCATAACCTGGAGAAGGAAGGCTTCTCTTTCAATGCTTTGTATCCCCAAGGTGTTTACATAAGGTAGGGAGCAGTCATCAGCACTGACCAAGGGAGACCTGAGCTGACATGAAAAAGGCTCTCTCAGTTTGTATAGGCATGGGTTAGCATTAGGCATCTGGGATGCAGAAGTCAAAGAAAAAAGTAATCTTTTCTTCTTTCGATTTTTTTCTTGAAGTTATACTGGATGTTTTCACCTTTGCTCTGCCATTCTAGAACATTTCTGTGGACAGAATCATGATTTCCTTGACCTGGCG
Source organism: Callithrix jacchus (assembly GCF_049354715.1). Taxonomy (NCBI): domain Eukaryota; kingdom Metazoa; phylum Chordata; class Mammalia; order Primates; family Cebidae; genus Callithrix; species Callithrix jacchus. The sequence continues at coordinate 87,505,814 of NC_133504.1, read as the reverse complement.
ATCTAAAGGTGAATTCCCACCATGTTGCTCTGTCATGGATGAGGATATGGCTCAGGGTAGCATTGCCCAGAATGGCAGCATCACTTTGCTGCAATCCTGTGTCCCATCACTGAATTTGCCAAATTCTCTTTGGGATACACATATGAGTGTTTGTTATCCCATACACCTAAGTTGTTTACTGGGGCAGAGAGAGGCTCTGCTCAGATGCATTCACGAAAGCACCTTTGTGAATCAAATTTGAGTCTTCTTGAGAGAAGACTCAAATATTTACATTCAAAGCCCAACAAAGGAAAAAGGGAAAGTCCAGTGTGGCTGAGGTGTACTGGGTATTAGAAGAACAGGACAAATTTGATTTTATATAATCAAAGCTAAGGTGTACTAGGTATTAGAAGAATAGCTAGTACATATTGGATTATATAAAAATTAAGAATTTCTATTCAACAAATCTCACATGAATAGAGTTAACAGATGAGTGACAGAATGGAAGGAGGTATTTGTAAAGTCTAAAACTGATAATGGATTAATTCCTAGACTATAAAAGAAACCCTTGAAAATCAATAAGAAAGATTACAATGAAAGAAATATAAAATTATGCAAAGGATGTGAACCAGTGAAAGGATAGAAGAAAAAAAAGGAAGATGAAGCTAAAAAGCTAGTATGCTTATGAAGGGAAACTCAGAATCATTAGTTAATATAAAAATTCAAGTTAATAAACAATGCCATCACTTGACAGCTGGAGAAACGTGCTTGATGTTGGTGGGGTTGGAGAGAACCCTCAGGCTATTGGTGGAAGTAAGGACTGGTATATAACAGCACTGCCAAAGAACATACTGGCACTAGCAGTCAAATTAAGTATGCATACTCCAAGACTCAACTTGCTACTATGGTTTAAATGTGTCCCCCAAAGTTCATGTGTTGGAAACTTAATCCCCAACACAAAAGTGTTGGGAAGTGGGACCTAATAAGAAGGGATTAGGTCATGAGGGCTCTTCCCTCATGAATAGATTAATGCCATTATCTCAAAAGTGGGTTAGCTGTAGTGAGAGTGGTCTTGTTATAAAAGTGAGTTCAGACTCCTCCTGTTCCCTTGCTCTCTTGCCTTTCCACCTGCCATGGGATGCTGCAGCAAGAAGGCCCTTGACAGATGCAGGCCCTGTGACCTTGGACCTCACAACCTCCGGAACTATAAGAAATAAATTTATTTTCTTCACAAATTGTCCAGTTTGTGGTATTCTGTTATAGCAACACAAAACAAGACACTTGCCCAGCTAGATGCCTCCAAGAAATCCTCCCACACATACTTAAGGAGAGAATACATCATAGAGTAACTGTGGGCTAAAAGTCCATTACTGCGGAAGTGGAGAGTAAATTGTGCAAGATAAACACAGTGGAGTATTTATACAGCAGTTAGAAGCAACAGATTATATGAGCACAGAGTAACATGGACAGGTCTTTAAAATGTAATGAGTTGTGAAAAGAGGAGAAAGAAATAATAGATCTATAACACCATACTATGTGAATAAAAAACGTATGCTTACAAAGTAACAATACACATTGGATAAGAATGCATACAAACAAAAAGACACGCACATTAAATCACTTAAAAATGGTTGCCTATTGGGGGAGAGGAATGGGAGTGAGCTTTAGTGATAAAGACAGATAAATGAGTCAAATAAGACAGGGGCCTTGCTGGACCCCTGAAGACCATGTATAAAGAGCTGAGGAGTATCATTAACTCATCACTTTGCCCCTGAGATCTGAAACTAGGGAGGAAGGAGGAAGGAAAGGAGAGAGGGAAAGAGAGAGGGAGGGAGGAAGAAAGGGAATAGAGAAGAAGGAGGAGGAGGAGGAAGAGGAGGGAAGAGAAGGAAGAAGAAGGAGAAAAGAGAAAAGAGGAAGAAGGAGGAGGAGGAAGAACAGCTTCAGAGGGCAAAATGACAAGTGAGAGGGAATACAATGAAATAATAGGCATTTAAAGCAAAGGGTAGTCTCAAGTTAGCAAGTCCCTCAGGAATCCTAAGAAATCCTGAGGAGGATCATGAACTTTGACATTGTATGAACTGGGGATGTGAGCCATTTTACATGAATTTTTTTTTTAAGGTCTGTGTTCTTTCCTGTTTTTTTTTTTTTTTTTTTTTTTTTTTTTTTTTTTAATTGTACTTTAGGTTCTGGGGTACATTACATGAATATATTTTAAAAGGGTGGTCCCAAAGAGCTGGAGGATTTGGGGACATCTGGCTGATACAAATAAGTATCATGCCTATCATGAAAAGATGTTATCTTTCCTCCAATGGCAATTTCTTGAGGAGCTATCTTGATTTGGAGGAAAACTGAAGACGAGAAAGGTATTCGGCAAAGGTGAAATGGGCAGGGAAGAGTCCACTCTGGGTGGTGCTTCGGTGAGCAGGCTGTGGATGGTGTGTATAAGAGTGAAAGTTTATCACACTGAGAAAGGGCTTCTATGCCTAAACTAATGTTGAAGCTGGTTTATTGCTAAAATGTGGTCATATGATGCTTCATGAACAGTTACATTAAAATATAAGAAGACAATAATAGAACCTGAGTTTTCTTTCCATTTTTCAATATCCCAAAATTTTAATAAAAAATTTACCTGGAGCCACAGATGCAAAACCTGAAGAAAACAACAACAATAACAAAAATTATCACAGCAAAGGATAATTTTTAATTGGGAAAAATGAATACTATATCAATATACAATACATATGTCATGAATACCATAGCACCTTATTTCTGTTTTCTTTGGTAATATAATTTTTCTATTATAAAAGTAGGTTTACCTTGAATTGTAGAATGTCCAGCTGCTAAAACAAAACAAAAAATTCACTATAGCAAAGAGATCACTTTGATTTGAATAAAATATGCACAAATTATTGAATTTCAGACTAGCACAACTTAATAGTTAGAAGCATTACTAAAATGCAAAAGGCAGAGCTCATATCTGAATAAGAGTAAACTGAAGTAACAATGATAGTTGGCTAAATGTGTTTTTTTAGATTTTAAAAAGATAAAAAGAGGTTGAGCACAGTGGCTCACACCTTTTTGTCCCAGCACTTTGGGAGGCCGAGGCAGGTGATCATTTGAGGTCAGGAGTTAGAGATCAGCCTGGCCAACATGGTGAAACCACCTCTCTACTAAAAATACAAAAATTAGCTGAGCATGGTGGTGAGTGCCTATAATTCCAGCTACTCCAGAGGCAGAGGCACGGGAATGGTTTGAACCCAGGAGGCAGACGTTGCAGTGAGCCAAGATTGTGCCAAATAAACAAACAACAAACAAAAAAGATAAAAGGAAACCACAGTATGTCATCTTACTTTGATTTTTAATACTGCGTAACAAAATTTTCAAACATGTCAATTTCACCATGTCTAGGAAATAGTTTTAACTTGAACTTTAAAAGCAGCTTAGTAGGCCGGGCGCGGTGGCTCATGCCTATAATTCCAGCACTTTGGGAGGCTGAGGCGGGTGGATCACGAGGTCAAGAGATCGAAACCATCCTGGTCAACAAGGTGAAACCCCGTCTCTACTAAAAATGCAAAAATTAGCTGGGCATGGTGGCGCACACCTGTAGTCCCAGCTACTCAGGAGGCCGAGGCAGGAGAATTGCTTGAACCCAGGAGGCGGAGGTTGCAGTGAGCTGAGATTGCGCCATTGCACTCCAGCCTGGGTAACAACAGCGAAACTCCATCTCAAAAAAAAAAAAAAAAAAAAAGCAGCTTAGTATATAGATGCATTTGGATACATATTCAACAAGAAACTTACTATATTATTATACAAAATTTATAACTATTTTTAACTTATATTAGGTAAAGCACAGCTTATAAAAGATAAATTCCATGAAGATCTAATACAAACCTCCCTTGATTTAGTGATTCTGACCTGGCCACTTAAAGAAGAAGTCAATGAATATATAATGTTTATTTTGCATCTCTGTTCTCACTTGCACTTTTTTAGAGAGGGAAAAAATAGAACCATTACTGAAATACAAAAGGCAGAGCTCACCCTAAAGAGGGGTAAGCTGAAATAACAATGACTAAACATATTTTTGATACAGATTCAAGAAATCAATGTGAAAACAAGATTTACATTACAGTTACTCTCACAGTAAGATTTTTTTCTCATAAACTAATAAATTATGCTCCTTGACCTTAAACTTCAGAGTTTTAAATATGGGGAAGGAGAAGGCCAAGAATAAGAGGAGGAAGAATAGAAAAACCACCAAAGTATTATATTTTACTGAAGAACTCAAACTGTAGAGCTTCACTGGCAAAAATCGTGCAGTGACTTTTGTCCTCCTGGCTGAAAAATGTTTCTTCCTTCTTCTCAAGGATTGAACTAAATGTAATGACCATAAAAGCACTTTTGCTCAACTGCTTATAAAGCCTTCAGCAGAAATACTATGATTTAAAATTCTAAAATGTGTATTCTTTAAGAACTGATATCAATAGGAAATTAAACAAAATTTCATTGAAGTCTAATAAACTCTACTGAAGTGGGATATAAATTCACCCACTCCTCCTACAGCCTTCCCCATCTTTGTGGCTAGCCGCTCCCTTTCCATTCTCAGGCCAAAAACCTGGCAGCCATCCCTGACTGCTCATTTGCTTTACTACCCTATCCAGTCTATTGGCAAATCTTGTTGGTTCTGCCTTCAAAATATATCCCAAATCTGACTGTTTCTCCTCATTTTCATTCCTACCAACTTGCTCTAGTCATGCTCTGTGGGGATCGCTCCTGCGAAGGGCCCTTGACAGGACCCTCGCCATCTTGAGCTTGAGCCCATACACATTTCTCCTCTCCTGGAGGCTGTTGAGCTAAGGGAAAGGAGGAAGTCTGGTTGCACTGATTTTATAAACATCAATCTTTGCCTCTGACATTTGCAACAGAATGGCTGAGCTCAGGCCTTGTGGTCTAACGAGACATTGTATGGTTAGACATTGTGTGCCTCCTAGTTCCTTCTCTGCACAATAACTCTATGACTTTGTTTACCTCTGCTAACTCAATCATATTATTTGCATATGATCCTATATGAATAGGCAAGGTTAGAATGGCATTTGGAAAGGTCCAGCTATACCTTGTTAATGATCTTGCTTGCTTAACTGATTTTAGAAAAACAGATGTTTAGATTTATGACCCCCTTTTTGCAAACTTTATTGCCCCTTTGCTGTATACCCTTTGATTAAGAGTCATACTTTCTGTACCCCTTTTCTTGTGATTTATGTTCTTGATTTTATTTCAAGATAGAATGGAATGTATGTCACTCCTCAAGCACTGAAAGGTATATAACCTGTAGTTTGCACAAATAAACTTGCTGTCTTGGCACTTGCTGCTCCGGCATTGCCTGGCAGTCCTCCAGACCCCACTCTCTATCTATCTTTTCTTCCGCACACTCCCTCTTCCAGGTTAAGAACACTTGAGTGGTGCTGAGGCTTTCCGCTGGTCGGAAGCCCCCCGGCAGACGTGCCGGACCCCCACAATGCTCATGCCTTCCTTGAATGACCGTGGTAGTTTCCTAACTGGTATCCTAGCTTCTCTCCTTGCCCTTGTACAGCCTATCCCACAGCCAGCACAGTTTCTCTCTCTCTCTCTGTTTTTTTCTTTTCTTTTTTTTTTTCAGAGTTTCTCTCTGTTGCCCAGTGACGTGATCTTTGCTAACTGCAACCTCCACCTCCTGAGTTCAAGTGATTCTTCTGCCTCAGCTTCCCAAGTAGCTGGGATTACAGTTGTGAGCTGCCACACATAGCTACTTTTTGTATTTTTAGTAGAGACAGGGTTTCACCATGTTGGCCAGACTGGTCTCAAACTCCAGACCTCAGGTGATCAGCCCACCTGGGCCTCCCAAAGTGCTGGGATTACAGGCGTGAGCCACCGTGCCCAGCTGTAATCTCGATTTAAAGTGAGTCAGATCATGTCACTCCTCTGCTCAAAGCCATGGAGTGGCTCCCCATTTCAGTTGTTAGCAGTACTTACTTGACCTGCCCTGACACTTCCAGCCCCTATCCCTCTTGCCAGTCCTGCTGTTTGACCCTTAATGTCTCACTACCACCACTGGTAATGCCTGTCACACTTACCACCTTACTGCTTGTTTCTCAAATAGCAAGAATTCCAGGCTATTGCTTCTGCCTGGAACTCAGTTTTACAGACATCTGCAGGGCTGGCTCCATCATTTCTTCAGATCATTATGTAAAAGTGGCCTCAGTGAGAGAGGCCTTCCAGGCCACTTTACCTAAAAACATCAAAACTTACCCTACGCATTTTATACCTTCGTCCTTACTTCATTTTTCTTCTTAGTACTTGTTATTTTACTTATTTCTCCTATTTATTGCCTTTCGTCCACCATCAGAATGTAAGATTAGTAAATGGGCAGGGATTTTTTTTAAAAAAACTAACTTGTTTTATTTTATTTTATTGGTTTTTGAGACAGAGTCTTGCTCTGTCACCCAGGCTGGAGTGCAGTGGTGCAATCTTGGCTCACTACAACCTCTGCTTCCCAGGTTCAAGTGGTCCTCCAGCCTCAGCCTCCCAAGTAGCTGGGATTACAAGCATGCACCACCATGCCCAGTTAATTTTTGTATTTTTGGTAGAGATAGGATTTTGCCATGTTGACCAGGCTGGTCTTGAACTCCTGACCTTAAGTGATCTGCCTGCCTCAGCCTCCCAAATTGTTGGGATTACAGGCCTCAACCACTGTGCCTGACCAGGGCAGGGATTTTTGAAATGTTATTCACTAATGAAACCCCAGCACCTAGAACAGGCACTGGCATACATAGTAGCAACTGAATAAATATTAATCGAGTAAATGAATGAATATAATAACTTAAAGAGATTTTTCCTCCAGAAAGCATTAATGGAAGCAGAGTCAGTCTGTGTAGCCTAGAATAAGAAATATTTTTCACCATTGGAGGTTATCCAGAGCACCAAATCATTGCTTTGAAACTTGGTAAGTCAAAGGAAAGAATTAAGCATTATTCTGTCTTTCTCTAGATTGCTAGTTAATAAGTCCAGAAGGCATGATAAAATTAGAAATTGCCGTTTTACAACCCCTATTGACAAAATGGATGTAGGCAACAATTTAAAAGGTTGCTAAAACCATTAGGAAAAAGATTGTGGGGACTTTTTTTTTTTTTTTTTGAGACGGAGTTTCGCTTTTGTTACCCAGGCTGGAGTGCAATGGCACGATCTCGGCTCACCGCAACCTCTGCCTCCTGGGTTCAGGCAATTCTCCTGACTCAGCCTCCCGAGTAGCTGGGATTACAGGCACGCACCACCATACCCAGCTAATTTTTTGTATTTTTAGTAGAGACGGGGTTTCACCATGTTGACCAGGATGGTCCCAATCTCTTGACCTCGTGATCCACCCGCTTTGGCCTTCCAAAGTGCTGGGATTACAGGCTTAAGCCACTGCGCCAGGCCTGGGGGCACTTTTAAATGGACACACCAACCTGATCAAGAAATCATCTTAGCAGCACTAAAAAAAGGACAGCCAGACAAGAAGACATTATGTGTAATAGGAAATACATACAAGACTCATCAAGAGTTCTTGCCTAAGGCCAGGAACAGTGGCTCACACCTGTAATGCCAGCACTTCAGGGCACCGAGGCAGGCAGATCACTTAAGGCCAGGAGTTCAAGACATGGCTAAACCCTGTCTCTACTAAAAATAGAAAAATTAGCCAAGTGTAATGGCACACACCTGTAATCCCAGCTACTCAGGAGGCTGAGGCAGGAGAATCACTTGGACCCAGGAGGTGGAGGTTGCAGTAAACCGACGTTGCACTACTGCACTCCAGCCTAGACAACGGAGCAAGACTCTGTCTCAAAAAGAGAAAATAAAAAGAATTCTTGCCTAAAATATTAAACCTTGCTTTTTTTAAAAAAAAAATCTGTCACTGATTTGAAGCTCAAAACCTTGCTTATAATTAAATCTCTCTAAATCCAGAATAAGGAGTATCCAATAGAAAAAAAAATTAATAGTATGAGAAAAATTAGGGTGGGGAGATGGGGAAGATAACTCTTAATGAATAAAGAAGACTTTAAAAACTTAATAACCAAAGAGAACATTCAGATTCTTTTAGATCCTGATTGAAATGCATTCATTGAAAAAAGACATTTTTGAGATAGTTGAGAAAATTTAAACATGGCTGTTACTAAAAGAAATTAGTGAATTATTATATCTAAAAATATCTATTTTACATATACTAATGAGAGAATGGTTTTATATATATAGTGCTTTTATTATTGGAGATGCATATAAATGATGTGATCTGATATCTAAAATTTACTTTAAAACACTCCAACAGGCCAGGTGCAGTGGCTCACGCCTGTAATCCCGGCACTTTGGGAGGCTGAGGTGGGCAGATTACCTGAGGTCAAGAGTTTGAGACCAGCCTGGCCAACATGGTGAAACCCTGTCTCTACTAAAATACAAAACTTAGCCAGGCGTGGAGGCAGGTGCCTGTAATCCCAGCTACTCAGGAGGCTGAGGTAGCAAAATCACTTGAACCCTGGAGGTTGAGGTTCTGGTGAGCTGAGATCGCGCTGCGGCACTCCAGCCTGGGTGACAGAGCAAGACCCATCTCAAAAAAAGTAATAATAAATAAAATAAAATAAAATACTCCAACAAACATACAAACAAACAAACTGGAAGAGAGAGAACAAGATGGCCAAACTATCAGTAACTGGCTGGCAGAAAATGGGTTTGTTCTAATGGTCTATTTTGTGTATGTGCAGTGAGAATTTCTTTTAATAAAAAGCTCTAAAATAAAGTGGATGAAAATATGAGGAGATGAACATTCCATAGTTCTGCCAATGCTACACCCATTAATGGTCCTCTTAAGATTATATTTTACCTAAAGAAAAGTTTCAGAATTCCTGGACTCAATAATGAATAAAATCACCCCAAGACTTAAAATTACCTTCACAGCCAACTTCATCTTCCCCTGTAATACAGTCCACCTCACCATTGCATCGGTACTGGCTTGGAATACAAACACCCGATTTACAATGGAAGCTCTTGCCTCGGCATGCTGTGCAAACATAAGTAGGAGAGGTATTTTTCAATCCTTAAAATTTAATGAGCTACAATCTGAAATTCAATGGAAAAGCTGTTTTTCTTCTTCTACTCAGAAAAATGAAGAGCATTTAGAGGCTAGATTTATGCCTACCTTTACAACACAGTTCATCACTTTGGTCTCCACAATCATTAATACCATTACAGGCCTCTGCCTGAGAAATATATTTCCCATTCACACACTGAAAGGAGTCATCTGTTGGAGAATCTGTAAAGAAGGAATTATGTTTGTGAAATTTATTTATGGAGTGGTGGCACGACATCTTTATCAGATTTTTGGGATAATGGAGTCATTAAGAGAAAGTTAAATTTCAAAAAAAAAGATGTAAAATGTATTGGTATTATCAACATAGTATATATGACTCATACAGAAAATAAATGTCAAAGTTGGCTTATGGAAGCCCTTTTATTATGTCTGAAAGCCAGTATTTTATTGTGAAAGCCTAAATTTGCTGAAACGGGGAGAAATCGAGAATACCTGCTGACATTGACAAATGCTGGTTTCCACCCACCCATTTCTTCCTCCCTCCCTCCCTCCCTCCCTCCCTCCTTCCTTCCTTCCTTCCTTCCTTCCTTCCACGCAGTCTTGCTCTGTTGCCCAGGCTGGAGTGCAGTGGCATGATCTCGGCTCACTGCAACCTCTACCTCCCATGTTCAGGTGATTCTCCTGCCTTAGCCTCCTGAGTAGCTAGGATTACAGGCACGTGCCACCATGCCTGACTAATTTTTGCATTTTTAGTAGAGACAGGATTTCACCATGATGGTCAGGCTGGTCTTAACCTCCTGACCTCAGCTGATCTGCCCGCCTTGGCCTCCAAAGTGCTGGGATTACAGGCATGAGACACTGTGCCCGGCCTCCACTCATTTCTTTCATGCTGCTATACTCAGTCATCCTTACCCCTACTCCCAAGACTTGTTTGGGCAGTGCCATTTGTTTACATTTTGATGGTACTTGTTTTTAGCACTGAAAAGGGATGAGTATAGCTTTGGTCTTTAAAACTAAACATGTGACTAAAATATTCCAGTGTCAGGAAGGAGGAGAAAATAGCAATGACTGATTGAAAACCGAGGCACCAATGTGGTCACTTGAAGGTTTTAAATAAATTTATATACACAGGCCCTCTTAAAGGAGATGCTGAGGTTTCTTCTTATGTTTGATTAACTTGTGTTTACTATAGTAACTTTAATCCAAATGTTCAAATGAAGCAAGGGGAGTAAGGCAACTTTACTTCCCATATATGAACCTGTAGAGAGGCAATGTTTGAATGACAGTAAGGGAAAGGCACCATTTAGGCTCTAAAGCCCAAACCTTGATAGAATCTATATTATTGCCTCTGTGACTGGTAACTAGGCATCAATCATTTGTTTACTATAGGCTTGATGTAAAATAAACAATCTTCAAGGAAGGGAAAATAACAGGTAAATACTCCACCAACCTGCTTTCTGTGTGTAACACACTACATCAGCTAAATCCTGGTAACCCACAGTTCTTCTCTTAGTAAAAGTGCATTCAGTCAAACTGGTCTCTAATCCCCGGCAATGCACATGTAGACATTCAGTGGCATTTATAGAGAGATTAGATGACTGAAAGCTTCTTTGAGTATCAGCACCTCTGCAAATAGAATAAAGGAAACATTATGATAGAATAATTAGTACTTTGCATTTATAACCCTACAGTAGCAGGGAAGAAACTAGAGTAATGTCCTCTCAATCTCTATATAGGAGTTAAAGATTGGTAAGATACTTGCCCACTGTAGCCTCAGTGCCTTCATCTATAAAAGGAAATATAAGTACTTCCCTGGGTTTTGTAAGGTTAATTAAAGCTTGGCCAGGGGTGGTGGCTCACACCTGTAATCCCAGCACTTTGGAAGGCTGAGGTGGGTGGACTACCTGAGGTCAAGAGTTTGAGACCACCGTGATCAACCTGGTGAAACTTCCATTTCTACCAAAAATACAAAAATTAGCTGGGTGTTGTGGCCCACACCTATAGCCCCAGCTACTTGGGAGGCTGAGGCAGAAGAATTGCTTGAACCCAGGAGCTGGAAGTTGCAGTGAGCTAAGATCACACCACTGCATTCCAGCCTGGGCAACACAGCAAGACTCTGTCTATTTAAAAAAAAAAAAGGCTGGGCACGGTGGCTCACACCTGTAAACCTAGCACTTTGGGAGGCTGAGGCAGGCAGATCACAAGGTCAAGAGATTGAGACCATCCTGGTCAACATGGTGAAACCCCATCTCTACTAAAAACTACAAAAATTAGCTGGGTGTGGTAGCACACGCCTGTAGTTCCAGCTACTTGGGCAGCTGAGGCAGCAGAATCACTTCAACCTGGGAGGCAGAGATTGCAGTGAGCTGAGATCGTGCCAATGCACTCCAGGCTGGTGACAGAATGAGACTCCATCTCAAAAAAAAAAAATTCCATCTTTTTCTTTGCCTGCCCCATGCTGTAAACTTTAGCTGGTTGATTCCATTATTGCCTAAGACTTGGGAGGTTAGGTTAGTTTAATTCCTCTAGGTCAATTTTGCTTTATAGTAAGCTATATTTTCACTTCAGCCTTGACAGAATTCAGGTGATATTTTGGCATCTGTATGCCACTGCTTAGACTTCTCAATTTGTTCAGAATTTGTGAGAAGAGGCTGCCTCAGTGACCTATCATCCTAAAGATGATGATTTACAGTGAACTATTCTTCTAGGACTTTCTTTTCTTTCTTCTTTTTTTTTTTTTTTGAGATGGAGTCTCAGTCTGTCACCAGGCTAAAGTGCAGTGGTACGATCCCAGCTCACTGCAACCTCTGCTTCCCAGGTTCAAGCGAGTCTTCTGCTTCAGCCTCCCAAGTAGCTGGGTCTACAGTGATGCACCATCAAGCCCAGCTAATTTTTGTATTTTTAGTGGAGACAAGTTTCACTATGTTGTCCAGGATGGTCTCCATCTCTTGACCTCATGATCTGCCCACCTTGGCCTCCCAAAGTGCTGGGCTAACAGGCTTGAGCCATCGTACCCAGCCTCTTCCAGTACTTTCAATTGCTCCTTGCTTCTCTCTAGAAGTAAATGGGGAAAATAGGCTAAAAATTAATAATTGAGCGAAGATCCATCAGGTAAATGGAAACAAAAATAGAACAGTAATAACAATATAAATATTAGATAGACTAACTAGGATAAAAGGCAAAAAGAGAACAAGGAGGGTATTTTTAATTATTTTGAATCATGAATCTGTGCCATGAGAACCAACAAGAACCATTTGAGGCAACCTTATAGGTTAATAATCTGAAAAACCTACCATCCTAAAAATATCTAAAAATACTATATAAAATGTCATCTTTTTCCTCAATGAGTTCTTAAGGAAGTAAGGGAAATCTGCACTGGTTAAAATTAGAGATGTCTGTTCATGAGCTTATGTAAAATACAAGAGCAAAATGCTGAGCAATCAAATACTAAGAAAATCTGCCAGTAGGCTGAACCATAAGCTGCAGGTAACAAACTGATGAAACTCAGAAATAGTCTATGGCTCAATTTAACAATATAAGAGACTCTCACTAATGAACTACTAGCAGATTTGCTTTAAGAAGAAGAAAACTCAATCTAGAAAGAAGGGGTAAAATACAAGAAGGAGCAAACCAAGAAGTTGGTAAACATTAAGTAAATCTGAGTAAGCAATGACTTAACAGTAATAATAATGGCTTATTATACCATCATAGCGATTAACTTCTGGGATATAGAAAAATAAGGTGAAACTAAATATTGGAAATTTCATGGGCTAATTACATTTCTTCTATTATTACTGAAGAAGGTAAAGACTTCCTAAATCAAGGATTTATGGTATAAACTCAAAGGTAACTAAAGAAATAGATCCTGCCAAGATGGCCAAATAGAACAGTGCCAGTCTGCAGCTCCCAGTGAGAGCAATCCAGAAATTGAGTGATCTTCACATTTCCAAAAGAGGTACCAGGTTCATCTCATTGGGACTGGTTAGACAGTGGGAGTGGCCCAAGTAGGGCAAACTGAAGCAGGATGGGGCATTGTCTCACTTGGAAGCACTAGGAGCCAGAGAACTCCCTCTCCTAGCCAAGGGAAGCCATTAGGGACTTTTCGGGACACTCTGGCACTCTGGATTAGACACTGCACTTTTCCCTTGGTCTTCACAACCTGCAGACCAGGAGATTCCCTCCGGTGCCTACACCACCAGTGTCCTGGGTTTCCAGCACAAAACTGGGCAGCTGTGGTAGCTGCAGCAGAGACAGAAACACTCATTCCCCTGAAAAAAAGGGGACTGAAGCCAGGGAGCCAACTAATCAGACTTGGCCAGTCCCACCCCCAACGAAAACCACCAAGCTAAGATCCACTGGCTTGAAATTCTCGCAGCCAGCACAGCAGTCTGAGCTTGACTTGGGATGTTAGAGATCAGTGAGCGGGAGGGGCATCCATGATTACTCAGGCTGGGGTAGGTGGTTCTAAACTTGCCTGTGTAAACAAAGACACTGGAAAGTTTATACAACAACCAGGCAGAGCCCAAGGCAGCTTAGCAAAACCTCTACAGGCAGACTGACTACACTCCTTTCCTGCTGGGCAGGGCATCTCTAAAAAAAAAGAAGCAGCCTATCAGGGACTTATAAATAAAGCCCCCATCTTCCTGGGACAGAGCACCTGGGAAAAGGGGCAGTGTGGGTCCTGCTTTGGCACACTTAAATGTCCCTGCCCAGCAGCTTGGAAGGGACCAACAGAGCTCAGAACACACCACCTGAGCTCTGATAAAGGACAGATTGCCTGCTCAAGTGGCTCCCTGGCTCCCATTTATCATGAATAATAGACACCACACACAGGAGAGCTCTGGCTGACATCTGGCAAGTATCCATCTGGGACAAAGCTACCACAAAAAGGAACAGGCAGCAATCTTAGCTGGCTTGTAGCCCCCATGGGTGATGGCCAGGCAAGCAGAGTCTGGAGTGGACCTCCAGCAGACCTGCAGCTCAGGGGCCTGATTGTTAGAAGGAAATAGCTTCAGCATCAACAGAAAGGATGTCCACTCAGAGACCCTATCCAAAATCACCAACTTCAAAGACCAAAGGTAGATAATTCCATGAAGATGGGAAGAAACCAGCACAAAAAGGCTGAAGTTGCCAAAACCCAGAATGCCTCTTTTCCTCAAAGGGATCACAACTCCTCACCAGCAAGGGAACAAAACTGGGTAGAGAATGAGTTTGATGAATTGACAGAAGTAGGCTTCAGAAGGTGGGTAATGAGAAACTTTACTGAGCTAAAGGAGCATGTTCTAATCCCATGCAAGGAAACTAAGAACCTTAAAAAAAAGCTAGATGAAATGCCAACCAGAATAACCAGTGTAGAGAAGAACATAAACAACTGGATGGAGCTGAAAAACACAGCATGAAAACTTCGTGGAGCACACACAAGTTTCAATAGCTGAATCAATCAAGCAGAAGAAAAGATATCAGAGATTGAAGATCAACTCAATGAAATAAAAACAGAAGGCAAGATTAGAGAAATAACAGTGAAAATAAATGAACAAATCTTCCAAGAAATATGGGATTATGTGAAAAGACCAAATCTACGTCTGATCAGTATATCTGAACGTGATGAGGAGAATGAATCCAAGCTGGAAAACACTCTTTAGGATATCATCCAGGAGAAATTCCCTAACCTAGCAAGGCAGGCCAACATTCAAATTCAGGAAATATAAAGAACACCACAAAGATATTCCTCAAGAAGAGAAACCCAAAGGCAAATAATCATTAGATTCACCAGGGTTGAACTACAGGGAAAAATGCTAAAGTCAGCCAGAGAGAAAGATCAGGTTGCCCACATAAAGAAGCCAATCAGACTCACAGTGGATCTCTCGGGAGAAATCCTACAAGCCAGAAGAGAGTGGGGACCTATATTTAACGTCTTTTTTTTTTTAAATTTTTATTGCATTTTAGGTTTTGGGGTACATGTGCAGTACATGCAAGACAGTTGCATAGGTACACACATAGCAGCGTGTTTTGCTTCCTTTCTCCCCTTCACCCACATTTGGCATTTCTCCCCAGGCTATCCCTCCCCAACTCTCCCCCCCGCTGGCCCTCCCCTTTTCCCCCCAATAGACCCCAGTGTTTAGTACTCCCCTCCCTGTGTCCATGTGTTCTCATTTTTAATCACCCGCCTATGAGTGAGAATATGCGGTATTTAATTTTCTGTTCTTGTGTCAGTTTGCTAAGAATGATGTTCTCCAGATTCATCCATGTCCCCACAAATGACATGAACTCATCATTTCTGATTGCTGCATAATATTTCATGGTTTATATGTACCACATTTTCCCAATCCAGTCTATCATCAATGGGCATTTGGGTTGGTTCCAGGTCTTTGCTATTGTAAACAGTGCTGCAATGAACATTCGTGTGCATGTGTCCTTATAGAAGAACAATTTATAGTCCCTTGGAGGATATATACCCAGTAATGGGATTGATGGGTCAAATGGAATTTCTATTTCTAAGGCCTTGAGAAATCTCCACACTGTCTTCCACAATGGTTGAACTAATTTACACTCCCACCAACAGTGTAAAAGTGTTCCTTTTTCTCCACATCCTCTCCAGCATCTGTTGTCTCCAGATTTTTTTAATGATCACCATTCTAACTGGCGTGAGATGGTATCTCAATGTGGTTTTGATTTGCATCTCTCTAATGACCAGTGATTATGAGCATTTTTTCATATGATTGTTGGCCTCATATATGTCATCTTTTGTAAAGTGTCTGTTCATGTCCTTTGCCTATTTTTGAATGGGCTTGCTTGTTTTTTTCCTGTAAATCTGTTTGAGTTCTTTGTAAATTCTGGATATCAGCCCTTTGTCAGATGGGTAAACTGCAAAAAATTTTTTCCCATTCTGTTGGTTGCCGATTCACTCTAGTGACTGTTTCTTTTGCCATGCAGAAGCTGTGGAGTTTGATTAGGTCCCATTTGTCTATTTTGGCTTTTGTTGCCAATGCTTTTGGTGTTTTGGTCATGAAGTCCTTACCTACTCCTATGTCCTGGATGGTTTTGCCTAGATTTTTTCTAGGGTTTTATGGTGCCAGGTCTTATGTTTAAGTCTTTAATCCATCTGGAGTTAATTTTAGTGTAAGGTGTCAGGAAGGGGTCCAGTTTCTGCTTTCTGCACATGGCTAGCCAGTTTTCCCAACACCATTTATTAAACAGAAAGTCCTTTCCCCATTGCTTGTTTCTGTCAGATTTATCAAAGATTGTATGGTTGTAGATATGCTGTGTTGACTCCGATGCCTCTGTTTTGTTCCATTGGTCTATATCTCTGTTTTGTTACCAGTACCATGCTGTTTTGATTACAGTAGCCATAATATAGTTTGAAATCAGGTAGTGTGAGGTCCCCACTGTGTTCTTTTTGCTTAGAATTGACTTGGCTATGCGGGCTCTCTTTTGGATCCATATGAAGTTCATGGTGGTTTTTTCCAGTTCTGTGAAGAAAGTCAATGGTAGCTTGATGGGGATAGCGTTGATTCTGTAAATTACTTTGGACAGTATAGCCATTTTCATGATATTAATACTTCCTAACCATGAACATGGAATGTTTCTCCATCTGTTTGTGTCTTCTCTTATTTCTTTGAGCAGTGGTTTGTAGTTTTCCTTGAAGAGGTCCCTTATGGTCCTTGTGAGTTGTATTCCTAGGTATTTTATTCTCTTTTTAGCAATTGTGAATGGCAGTCCATTCTTGATTTGGCTCTCTTTGTTTCTTGATTTGATTCCTCTATTGGTGTCGAGGAATGCTTGTAATTTTTGCACATTGATTTTATATCCTGAGACTTTGCTGAAGTTGCTTATCAGTTTCAGGAGTTTTTGGGCTGAGGCGATGGGGTCTTCTAGGTATACTATCATGTTGTCTGCAAATAGAGACAATTTAGCTTCCACCTTTCCTATTTGAATGCCCTTTATTTATTTTTCTTGCCTGATTGCTCTGGCTAGAACTTCCAGTACTATATTGAATAGGAGTGGTGAGAGAGGGCATCCTTGTCTAGTGCCGCATTTCAAAGGGAATGCTTCCAGTTTTTGCCCATTCAGTGTCATATTGGCTGCTGGTTTGTCATAAATAGCTTTTATTACTTTGAGATACATTCCATCAATACCGAGTTTATTGAGGGTTTTTAGCATAAAGGGCTGTTGAATTTTGTCAAATGCCTTCTCTATTTGAGATAGAGATAATCATGAGATAATCATGTGGTTTTTGTTTTTGGTTCTGTTTATGTGGTGAATTACATTTATAGACTTGCGTATGTTGAACCAGCCTTGCATCCCCAGGATGAATCCTACTTGATCATGATGGATAGGTTTTTTGATTTTCTGTTGCAATCGGCTTGCCTATATTTTATTGAAGATTTTTGCATCTATGTTCATCATGGATATTGGCCTGAAGTTTTCTTTTCTTGTTGGGTCTCTGCCGGGTTTTGGTATCAGGATGATGTTGGTCTCATAAAATGATTTGGGAAGGATTCCCTCTTTTTGGATTATTTGGAATAGTTTCAGAAGGAATGGTACCAGCTCCTCTTTGTGTGTCTGGTAGAATTCGGCTGTGAACCCATCTGGACCTGGACTTTTTTTGTGTGGTAGGCTCTTAATTGCTGCTCAACTTCTGACTTTGTTATTGGCCTATCCATAGTTTCAGCTTCCTCCTGGTTTAGACTTCGGAGGACACAGGAGTCCAGAAATTTATCCATTTCTTCCAGGTTTACTAGTTTGTGTGCATAGAGTTGTTTGTAATATTCTCTGATGATGGTTTGAATTTCTGTGGAATCTGTGGGGATTTCCCCTTTATCATTTTTTATTGCATCTATTTGGTTGTTCTCTCTTTTCTTTTTTATCAATCTGGCTAGTGGTCTGTCTATTTTGTTGATCTTTTCAAAAAACCAGCTCTTGGATTCATTGATATTTTGAAGGTTTTTTCGTGTCTCTATCTCCTTCAGTTCTGCTCTGATCTTAGTTATTTCTTGTCTTCTGCTAGGTTTTGAGTTTCTTTGATCTTGCTCCTCTAGCTCTTTCAATTTTGACAATAGGGTGTCAATTTTGGGTGTCTCCATTCTCCTTATATGAGCACTTATTGCTACATATTTTCCTCCAGAGATTGCTTTAAATGTGTCCCAGAGATTCTGGCATGTTGCGTCTTCGTTCTCATTGGTTTCAAAGAACTTCTTTATTTCTGCCTTCATTTCATTGTTTATCTAGTCAATATTCAAGAGCCAGTTGTTCAGTTTCCATCAAGCTGTGTGGTTCTGGGTTGGTTTCTTAATTCTGAGTTCTAACTTGATTGCACTATGGTCTGAGAGACTGTTTGTTATGATTTCAGTTGTTTTGCATTTGCTGAGGAGTGCTTTACTTCCTATCATGTGGTCAATTTTAGAGTAGGTGTGATGTGGTGCTGAGAAGAATGTATATTCTGTGGATTTGGGGTGGAGAGTTCTGTAAATGTCTATCAGGTTTGCTTGTTCCAGGTCTGAGTTCAAGCCCTGGATATCCTTGTTAATTTTCTGTCTGGTTGATCTGTCTAATATTGACAGTGGAGTGTTAAAGTCTCCCACTATTATTGTGTGGGAGTCTACATCTCTTTGTAAGTCATTAAGAACTTGCCTGATGTATCTTGGTGCTCCTGTATTGGGTCCATATATGTTTAGGATCGTTAGCTCTTCTTGTTGTATTGATCGTTTTACCATTATGTAATGGCCTTCTTTGTCTCTTTTGATCTTTGTTGCTTTAAAGTCTGTTTTATCAGAGATGAGAATTGCAACTCCTGTTTTTTTTGGCTCTCCATTTGCTTGGTAAATCTTCCTCCATCCCTTTATTTTGAGCCTTTGTGTATCCTTGCATGTGAGATGGGTTTCCTGGATACAGCACATTGATGGGTTTGGGTTTTTTATCCAATTTGCCAGTCTGTGTCTTTTGATTGGTACATTTAGTCCATTTACATTTAGGGTTAATATTGTTATGTGTGAATTTGATACTGCCATTTTGATTCTAGCTGGCAGTTTTACCCGTTAGTTGATGTAGATTCTTCATTATGTTGATGCTTTTTAGCATTTAGTGTGATTTTGGAATGGCTGGTACTGGTTGTTCCTTTCTATGTGTAGTGCCTCTTTCAGGAGCTCTTGTAAAGCAGGCCTGGTGGTGACAAAATCTCTGAGTACTTGCTTGTTCGCAAAGGATTTTATTTTTCCTTCACTTATGAAGCTCAGTTTGGCTGGATACGAAATTCTGGGTTGAAAGTTCTTTTCTTTAAGGATGTTGAATATTGGCCCCCACTCTCTTCTGGCTTGTAGAGTTTCTGCTGAGAGATGTGCTGTGAGTCTGATGGGCTTCCCTTTGTGGGTGACCTGACCTTTCTCTCTGGCTCCCCTTAGTATTTTCTCCTTATTTCAACCCTGGTGAATCTGACGATTATGTGCCTTGGGGTTGCTCTTCTTGTGGAATATCTTTGTGGTGTTCTCTGTATTTCCTGCAGAGAAATTGAGTGTTGGCCTGCCTTGTTAGGTGGGGAATATTTTCCTGAATATCCTGAAGAGTATTTTCCAGCTTGAATTCATTCTCTTCATCACATTCTGGTACACCTATCAAACGTAGGTGAGGTATCTTCACATAGTCCCACATTTCTTGGAGACTTTGTTCATTCCTTTTTGCGCTTTTTTCTCTAATCTTGGTTTCTCATTTTATTTCATTGAGTTGATCTTCGACTTCTGATATTCTTTCTTCTGCTTGGTCAATTCGGCTGTTGAAACTTGTGCATGCTTTGCGAAGTTCTTGTGTTGTGTTTTTCAGCTCCTTCGATTGATTCATATTCCTAAGTTATCCATTCTTGTTATCATTTCCTCGAATCTTTTTACAAGGCTCTTAGTTTCTTTGCATTGACTTAAAACATGTTCTTTTAGCTCACAAAAGTTTCTCATTATCCACCTTCTGAAATCTAATTCCGTCATTTCATCACAGTCATTCTCCATCCAGCATTGTTCACTTGCTGGTGAGGAGTTTTGGTCCTTTGTAGGAGTTGAGGTGTTCTGGTTTCAGGCGTTTTCCTCCTTTTTGTGCTGGTTTCTTCCCATCTTTGTGGATTTATCCACCTGTCTGAGTAGTTGCTGATTTTTCGATTGGGTCTCTGAGTGGATGCCCAGATTGTTGATGATGAAGTATTTCTCTTACTTGGTTTTCCTTCTACCAGTCTAGCCCCTCCACTGTACGACTGCTGAGGTCCACTCCAGGCCCTGCTTGTCTGGGGTGCACCTACAGCGGCTGCGGAACAGTGAGGGATGCTACCAGTTTCTGTTTCTGCTATCTTTGTCCTAGAATGATGCCTGCCAAATGTCAGTCTTCTGGATATAGAGGGGTCAGGGAGCAGCTTGAGGAGACAGTCTGTACTTTACAGGAGCTCAAGTGCTGATCTGTGAGCTCTGTTGTTCATTCAGGGCTGTTAGGCTGCTACATTTAATTCTGTTGCAGCAGAACTCATAAAAAAACCCCTTTTTTTCTCAGATGGTCTGTCTCGGGCGGTTGGAATTTTCTTTATGAGTGTCCGTTGCATTGTCCTGCCCAGCTAGGAGGCAGTCTAGTCACTATTTGCCTGCCGAGGCTCCGCCCTGCTGGTGTTGCAGGCTCTGCCCGGCTGCTGTGGTCTCCGCCCTGCTGCCACAGGCTACGCCCTGCGGCGGAGTGTCTCTGTTGTGGCAGGTTGCCTTGGCAACAGCAGGCTGCGTCAGCAATGGGAGTGTACCTCAGTAGGGGCGGGTTGCCTCAGTAATGGCAAACGCCCCTCCCCCACCGAGCTGCACCATCCTGGGTTCAGCTGTGCCCTCAGTGAAACTCTCCACCCAGAGCGTTTGGAATCACCATTTTGTTTGTCCCACTGCCCTGGTTCTAACGCCATTTCCCTGGAATCTTCTGGCATGCCTCACTGTCCAAGTCCCGTTCAATCAGATGGATATGCCAATCTGCCCTCTCAAGTCTCAGATTGCCGGTTCAACAGGGTACCCAGACCAGTGCGCTTTGTGCGGAGCGCTGTGGAGCGCCGCTGCGCTGCAGCGCTGGCTGCCATCTGCACCAGCCAAAACTGCTGCGCTAGTGTCCTGCATCTCTTTTATACCTGGGAATTTCCCTGTTCTGTGGGCAACAAAGATCCATCTGAAAATGCAGCCCTGACTCACCCTCTGTGCATTCACCGAGAGCTTCAATCCTGGGTTGTTCGCACTGCACCATCTTGAGTCACCATCCTATTTAACATCTTAAAGAAAAGAATTTTGAACCCAGAATTTCATACCAGCCAAACTAAGCTTCATAAGTGAAGAAGAAATAAAATCCTTTACAGACAAGGAACTGCTGAGAGATTTCAACACCACCAAAATAGCCTTACAAGAGCTCCTGAAGGAAGCACTAAACATGGTAAGTAAAAACCAGTACCAGCCACTGCAAAAGCATACCAAATTGTAAAGACTATTGACACTATAAAGAAACTGCATGAACTAATCGACAAAACAATGAGATAGCATCAAAATGACAGGATCAAATTCACACATAGTAATATTAACCTTAAATGTAAATGGGCTAAATGCTTCAATTAAAAAACACAGATTGGCAAATTGGATACAGTCAAGACCCATCCGTGTGCTCTATTCAGGAGACCCATTTCATGTGCAAAGACACACACAGGCTCAAAATAAAGGGATGGAGGAAAATCTACCAAGCAAATGGAGAGCAAAAAAAAAAAAAAAAAAAAAAAAGCAGGGGTTGCTTTCCAAGTTTCTGATAAAACAGACTTTAAGCCAACAAAAATCAAAAGAGACAAAGAAGGGCATTATGTAATAGCAAAGGGATCAATGCAAAAGGAAGAGCTAACAATCCTAAATATATATGCACCCAATACAGGAGCACTCAGATACATAAAGCAAGTTCTTAGGACCTACAAAGAGACTTAGACCCCCACACAATAATAGTGGGAGACTTTAACACTCCATTCTTAATATTAGACAGAGCAACGAGACAGAAAATTAACAAGGAAATTCAGGATTTGAACTCAGATCTAGACCAAGCAAACATAATAGACATCTACAGAACTCCCCACCCCAAATCCACAGAATATACATTCTTCTCAGCACCACATCACACTTACTCTAGAATTGACCACATAATTGGAAGTATATCACTCCTCAGCAAATGCAAAAGAATGAAAATGATAACAAACAGTCGCTCAGACCACAGTGAAATCAAATTCAAACTCAGGATTAAGAAAGTCACTCAAAAATGCATAACCTCATGGAAACTGAACAACCTGCTCCTGAATGACTACTGGATAAATAATGAAATGAAGGCAGAAATAAGGAAATTCTTTGAAACCAATGAGAACAAAGACACAACATACCAGAATCTCTGAGACACATTTAAAGCAGTGTCTAGAAGAAAATTTGTACTACTACATGCCCACATGAGAAACAAGGAAAAATCTAAAATTGACACCCTAGCATCACAATTAAAAGAACTAGAGGCTGGGCGCAGTGGCTCACGCCTGTAATCCCAGCACTTTGGGAGACCGAGGTGGGTGGATCATGAGGTCAAGATATCAAGACCATCCTGGTCAACATGGTGAAACCCTGTCTCTACTAAAAATACAAAAAATTAGCTGGACATGGTGGCACATGCCTGTAATCCCAGCTACTCAGGAGGCTGAGGCATGAGAATTGCCTGAACCCAGGAGGTGGAGGTTGCAGTGAGCTGAGATCGTACCATTGTACTCCAGCCTCGGTAACAAGAGACTCCATTTCAAGAAAAAAAAAAAAAAAAAAAAAAAAGAACTAGAGGAATAAGACCAAACAAACTCAAAAGCTAGCAGAAGACAGGAAATAACTAATATCAGAGAAGAAATGAAGGAGACAGAGACACAAAGAAACCCTTTAAAAAATAAATAAATCTAGCAGCTGGTTTTTTTTTTTTTAAAGATCAACAAAATATCCCACTAGTTAGACTAATAAAAAAGAAGAGAGAGAAGAATTGAATAGATGCAAAAAAAAAATGATAAAGGGGATATCACCACCGATCCCACAGAAATACAAACTATGGTCAGAGATTACTACGAACACCTCTGTGCACATAAACCAGTAAATCAAGAAGAAATGGATAAATTCCTGGACACTTATACCCTCCCAAGACTAAACCAAGAGAAGTTGAATCCCTAAATAGACGAATAAGAAGGGCTGAAGTTGAGGAAGCAATTAGTAGCCTACCAACCAAAAAAAGTCCAGGACCAGACAGGTTCATGCCAAATTCTACCAGAGGTACAAAGAGGAGCTGGTACCATTCCTTCTGAAACTATTCCAAACAATACAAAAAGAGGGAATCCCCCCTTACTCTTTTTATGAGACCGACATCATCCTGATAACAAAACCTTGCAGAGACACGACTAAAAAAGAAAATTTCAGGCCAATATCCACATTGAACATTGATGTTAAAATCTTCAATAAAATACTGGCAAACCGAATCCAAGAGCACATCAAAAAGCTTATCCATCATGATCAAGTTGGCTTCTTCCCAGGGATGCAAGGCTGGTTCAAGATACGCAAGTCTATAAACGTAATCCACCACATAAACAGAACCAAAGACAAAAATCACATGATTATCTCAAGAGATGCAGAGAAAACCTTCAACAAAATTCAACAGCCCTTCATGCTAAAAACTCTCAATAAACTACATATTGATGGAACGTATCTCAAAACAATAAAAGCTATTTATGACAAACCCACAGCCAATATCATACTTAATGTGCAAAAACTGGAAGCATTCCCTCTGAAAACTAGCATAAGACAAGGATGCCCTCTATCACCACTCCTATTCAATGTAGTATTGGAAGTTCTGGCTGAAGTCATCAGGTAAGAAAAAGAAATAAAGGGTATTCAATTAGGAATACCCTTTGTCAAATTGTCTCTATTAGACAACATGATTGTATATTTAGAGGACCCCATCATCTCAGCCCAAAATCTCCTTAAGCAACTGATAAGCAACTTCAGTAAAGTCTCAGGACACAAAATCAATGTGCAAAAATCACAAGCATTCCTATACACCAATATCAGACAAACAGAGAGCCAAATCAACAGTGAACTCCCATTCACAATTGCTACAAAGTGAATAAAATACCTAGGAATACAACTAACAAGGAATGTGAAGGACTTCTTCAAGGAGAACTACAAACCACTGCTCAAGGAAATAAGAGAAGATATAAACAGAAAAAAAAAACATTTCATGCTCATGATTAGGAAGAATCAGTATTGTAAAAATGGCCATACTGCTCAAAGTAATGTATAGATTCAATGCTTTCCCCATCAACTTACCATTGACTTTCTTCACAGAATTGGAGAAAACCACCTTAAACTTCATATAAAACCAAAGGAGAGCCTATATAGCCAAGACAATCTTAAACAAAAAACAGAACAACAACAACAAAAAAATAAAGCTGGAGACACCACACCACCTGACTTCAAACTATACTACAAAGCTGCAGTAATCAAAGCAGCATGGTACTAATACCAAAACAGAAATAGAGACCAATGGAACAGAACAGAGGCCTTGGAAGTAACACGACATATCTACAACAATCTGATCTTTGACAAACCTGACAAAAACAAACAATGGTAAAAAGTTTCTCTATTTAATAAATGTTGGGAAAACTAGCTAGCCATATGCAGAAAACTGAAACTCAGTCATTTCCTTACACTTTATACAAAAATTAACTCCAGATGGATTAAAGATTTAAACACATGGCTTAAGAACATAAAAACCCTAGAAGAAAATCTAGGCAATACTATTCAGGGCATAGGCATAGGCATAGGCAAGGACTTCATGACTAAAACATTAAAAACAATGGCAACAAAAGTAAAAATAGGCAAATAGGATCTAATTAAACTAATGGGCTTCTGCACAGCAAAATATATTGTCATTAGAGTGAACTGGCAACCAGCAGAATAGGAAAAAATTGTAATCTACCCATTTGACAAAGGGCTAATAACCAGAATCCACAAAGAACTTAAACAAATTTACAAGAAAGAAACATCCCCATGAAAAAGTGGGCAAAAAATATGAACAGATAATTCTTAAAAGAAGACATTTATGCAGCCAACAAACACATGGAAAAAAGCTCATCATCACTGGTCATTAGAGAAATGCAAATCAAAACCACATGGAGATACCATCTCATACCAGTTAGAATGGCAATCATTAAAAAGTCAGGCAACAACAGATGCTGGAGAGGATATGAAGAGATAGGAATGCGTTTACACTGTTGGAAGGATATAAATTAGTTCAACCATTGTGGAAGACAGTGTGGCAATTCCTCTAGAATCCAGAACCAGATATACCATTTGACCCAGCAATCACATTACTGGGTATATACCCAAAGGATTATAAATCATTCTACTATAAAGACACATGTGGCCAGGTGTGGTGGCTCATGCCTGTAATCCCAGCACTTTGGGACGCCACAGTGAAAAGATCATAAGTTCAAGAGATTGAGACCATCCTGGCCAACATGGTGAAACCCCATCTCTTACTAAAATACAAAAATTAGCTGGGTGTGGTGGTGCATGCCTGTAGTCCCAGCTACTTGAGAGGCTAAGGAAGGAGGCAGAGGTTGAACTCAGGAGGCAGAGGTTGCAGTAAGCTGAGATCACACTACTGCACTCCAGCCTGGTGTGTGGAGACAGAGTCTTGCTTTGTCTCAAAAATAAAAAAAAAAAGGAGAGGAGAAGATGGCGCTATAGGAGTAACTCAGGATTGCAGCTCCCAGAGAAAGTGCAGAGGGTGAGTGGACGCCGCATTTCCAGATGGATCTTTATTGCCCACAGACCAGGAGATACCCAGGTGTAGGAGTCCCACGGGCCGCCAGTGCAACTGTTTGGGCTGGCACGGCTGTTTGGGCCAGCCTGGCTGTTTTGACCAGGGCCGCAGTGCAGCGGCACTCCGTACAAAATGCACTGGTCTGGTTGCCCTGTTAAACCAGCAATTTCAGATTTGGGAAAGCAGATTAGCACATTCATCTGATTAAATGGGACTTAAATAGTAAGCCAGGGCAGGAGAGTCCCAGGCAGCGATGTTGTTTCAGCTGGCACAGTGGGTCGCTGCACAGGAAATCACACAGATCCTGGTGCCCTTTCAGCAGGTGACTAGAACACCTGGGAGAGAATCAACCGTTCAACATAAAAAAAAAAAAGGAAAAAAGGGCTCTGAGGCAGGGAGCCAGGTGATCAGGCTCAGCGGGTCCCACCCCCACAAAAACAAACAAAACAGCAATTGAAAATGCTCCAGGTTGAGAGTTTCACAGCAAGCACAGCTGAACCCAGGATGGTGCAGCTGGTGGGGGAGGGGCATCTACCATTACCGAGGCACTCCACCCCTATGGAGGTACTCTGCCATTTCTGACATAGCCTGTTGTTGCCAAGGCAACCCACCATAACAGAGAGTCTTCCATTACAGAGGCGGGCCACCATCGCCACGGAAGTTCTATCCACACCCATATAAACAGGACTACAGGGAATTACACATGGCAGCAGGGTGGAGACCACGGCAGAAGAGCAGAGCCCATGACAGCAGGGCGGAGCCCACAGCAGCAGGGCGGAGCCCAGAGCGACGAATACTCATAAATAAAGCCCTAACTCCCTGGACAGAGCACCTGAGGACAAAAAGGGCTTTATGAGTTCTGCTGCAGCAGACTTAAATGTACCTGCCTAGCAGCCCTGAATGAACAATGGAGCTCACAGCTCAGCACTTCAGCTCCTATAAAGTACAGACTGTCTCCTCAAGCAGCTCCCTGACCCCCATATATCCAAAGAGTCACCTCAAAAAGGACTGAGCAGACTGACATTTGGGGGACACATTCTGGGACAAAGATAGCAGAAGAAGAAACTGGTAGCAACCCTTACTGTTCCGCAGCTGCTACAGGTGTTCCCCAGCCAAGCAGGGCCTGGAGTGGACCTCAGCAGTCCTACAGCAGAGGACTCCTAGAAGAAAAAATAAGAAACAGAAATACTTCATCATCAGCTATCTGGATGTCCACTCAGAGACCCAATCAGAAAGTCAGCAACTACACAGACGACAGGTGGATAAATCCACAAAGACTAACAAAACTAGTGCAAAAAGGAGGAAAACACCCGAAACTGGAACACCTCACCTCCTACAAGGGACCACAACCCCTCATCAGCAAGGGAACAAAGCTGGACAGAGAATGAGTGTGATGAAATGACAGAATCAGAAGTCAGAAGGTGGGTAATGAGAAACTTCCGTGAGCTAAAAAAACATGTTCTAACTCAATGCAAAGAAACTAAGAACCTTAAAAAAACATTTGAGGAAATGATAACAAGAATGGACAGCTTAGAGAGGAATATGAGTGAATTGAAGGAGCTGAAAAACACAACATGAGAAATTCGTGAAGCATGCACAAGTCTCAACAGCCAAATTGACCAAGCAGAAGAAAGGATACCAGAAATTGAACATCAACTCACTGAAATAAAACAAAAAGCCAAGATTAGAGAAAAAAGCACAGAAAGGAATGAACAAAGTCTCCAAGAAATGTGGGACTATGTGAAGAGGCCTAATCTACGTTTGATAGGTGTACCAGAATGTGACGAAGAGAATGAATCCAAGCTGGAAAATACTTTTCAGGATATTATCCAGGAAAATCTCCCCAACCTAGCAAGGCAGGCCAATATTCAAGTCCAGGAAATACAGAGAACACCACAAAGATATTCTGCGAGAAGAGCAACCCCAAGGCACATAATCGTCCGATTCACCAGGGTTGAAATGAAGGAGAAAATATTAAGGGCAGCCAGAGAGAAAGGTCGGGTCACCCACAAAGGGAAGCCCATCAGACTCACAGCAGATCTCTCGGCAGAAACCCTACAAGCCAGAAGAGAGTGAAAGCCAATATTCAACATCCTTAAAGAAAAGAACTTTCAACCCAGAATTTCGTATCCAGCCAAACTGAGCTTCATAAGTGAAGGAAAAATAAATTCTTTGCGAACAAGCAAGTATTCAGAGATTTTGTCACCACCAGGCCTGCTTTACAAGAGCTCCTAAAAGTGTCACTACACATAGAAAGAAACAACCAGTACCAGCCATTCCAAAAACATACCAAATGCTAAAGAGCATAATAAAATGAAGAATCTGCATCAACTAACGGGAAAAACAGCTGGCTAGCATCAAAATGGCAGTATCAAATTCACACATAACAATATTAACCCTAAATGTAAATGGACTAAATGCACCAATCAAAAGACACAGACTGGCAAATTGGATAAAAAGCCAAAAGCCATCGGCATGCTGTATCCAGGAAACCCATCTCACATGCAAGGATACACAAAGGCTCAAAATAAAGGGATGGAGGAAGATTTACCAAGCAAATGGACAGCAATAAAAGCCGGAGTTGCAATTCTCATCTTTTGATAAAATAGACTTTAAAGCAAGAAAGATCAAAAGAGACAAAGAAGGTCATTACATAATGGTCAAAGGATCAATACAACAAGAAGAACTAACGATCCTAAATATATATGGACCCAATAGAAAAGCACCCAGATATATAAGGCAAGTTCTTAATGACTTACAGAGACGTAGACTCCCACACAATAATAGTGGGAGACTTTAACACTCCACTGTCAATATTAGACAGATCAACCAGACAGAAATTAACAAGGATATCCAGGGCTTGAACTCAGACCTGGAACAAGCAAACCTGATAAACATTTACAGAACTCTCCACCCCAAATCCACAGAATATACATTCTTCTCAGTACCACATCACACCTACTCTAAAATTGACCACAAGATAGGCAGTAAAGCACTCCTCAGCAAATGCAAAACAACTGAAATCATAACAAACAGTCTCTCAGACCATAGTGCAATCAAGTTAGAACTCAGAATTCAGAAACTAACTCAGAACCGCACAGCTTGATGGAAACTGAACAACTGGCTCTTGAATGTTGACTGGATAAACAATGAAATAAAGGCAGAGATAGAGAAGTGCTTTGAAACCAATGAGAACGAAGACACAACATGCCAGAATCTCTGGGACACATTTAAAGCAGTCTCTAGAGGAAAATATATAGGAATATGTGCCCACATGAGAAGAGAAGAGAGATCCTAAATTGACACCCTATCGTCAAAATTGAAAGAGCTAGAGGAGCAAGATCAAAAAAACTCAAAACCCAGCAGAAGACAAGAAATAACTAAGATCAGAGCAGAAATGAAGGAGACAGAGACACGAAAAAACCTTCACTAAATCAATAAATCAAAGAGCTGGTTTTTTTGAAAAGATTAACAAAGTAGACAGACCACTAGCCAGATTGATAAGAAAGAAAGGAGAGAATAACCAAATAGATGCAATAAAAAACGATAAAGGGGAAATCACCACAGATTCCACAGAAATTCAAACCATCTTCAGAGAATATTACAAACAACCCTATGCACATAAACTAGTAAACCTGGAAGAATTGGATAAATTCATGGACACTCGTGTCCTCCCAAGCATAAACCAGGAGGAAGCCGAAACTATGAATAGACTAATAACAAGGTCTGAATTTGAGGCAGCAATCAAGAGCCTACCACACAAAAAAAGCCTAGGTCCAGATGGGTTCACAGCCTAATTCTATCAGACACACGAGGAACTGTGACCATTCCTTCTGAAACTATTCCAAATAATCCAAAAAGAGGGAATCCTTCCCAAATCATTTTATGAGACCAACATCATCCTGATACCAAAGCCCAGCAGAGACTCAAAAAAAAAAAAAAAGAAAACTTCAGGCCAATATCCATGATGAACATAGAGGCAAAAATCTTCAATAAAATACTGGCAAGCCGATTGCAACAGCACATCAATAAGCTTATCCACCATGATCAAGTAGGATTGATCCCGGGGACGCAAGGCTGGTTCAACATACGCAAGTCTATAAACATTTATAAATTCACCACATAAACGGAACCAAAAAAAAAACCACATGATTATCTCAATTGATGCAGAGAAGGCCTTTGACAAAATTCAACAGCCCTTTATGCTAAAAACCCTCAATAAACTCGGTATCGATGGAATGTATCACAAAATAATAAAAGCTATTTATGACAAACCAACAGCCAATATCATACTGAATGGGCAAAACCTGGAAGCATTCCCTTTGAAATCTGCCACTAGACAAGGATGCCCTCTCTCACCACTCCTATTCAATATAGGACTGGAAGTTCTAGCCAGAGCAATCAGGCAAGAAAAAGAAATAAAGGGTATTCAAATAGGAAAGGAGGAAGCCAAATTGTCTGTATTTGCAAACGACATGATAGTATATCTAGAAGACCCCATCATCTCAGCCCAAAAACTCCTGAAACTGGTAAGCAACTTCAGCAAAGTCTCAGGATATAAAATCAATGTGCAAAAATCACAAGCATTCCTATACACCAATAACAGACTTAAAGAGAGCCAAATCAAGAATGAACTGCCATTCACAATTGCTACAAAGAAAATAAAATACCTAGGAATACAACTAATGAGGGATGTAAAGGACCTCTTCCAGGAGAACTACAAACCACTGCCCAATGAAATAAGAGAGGACACAAACAGATGGAGAAACATTCCATGTTCATGGTTAGGAAGAAAATGGCCATACTGCCCAAAGTAATTTATAGACTCAACGCTATCCCCATCAAGCTCCCAATAACCTTCTTCAAGGAACTGGAAAAAACTACCTTAAACTTCATATGGAACCAAAAGAGAGCCCGCATAGCCAAGTCAATTCTAAGCAAAAAGAACACAGCAGGAGGCATCACACTACTGGACTTCAAACTATGCTACAAGGCTACAGTAATCAAAACAGCATGGTACTGGTACCAAAACAGAGATATAGACCAATGGAACAGAACAGAGGCATCGGAGGCAACATAACATATCTACAACCATACAATCTTTGATAAACCTGACAAGAACAAGCAGTGGGGAAAGGATTCCCTGTTTAATAAATGGTGTTGGGAAAACTGGCTAGCCATGTGCAGAAAGCAGAAACTGGACCCCTTCCTGATACCCTACACTAAAATTAACTCCAGATGGATTAAAGACTTAAACATAAGACCTGGCACCATGAAAACCCTAGAAGAAAATTTAGGCAAAACCATTCAGGACATAAAAGTAGGCAAGGACTTCATGACCAAAACACCAAAAGCATTGGCAATAAAAGCCAAAATGGGCAAATGGGACCTAATGAAACTCCACAGCTTCTGCACGGCAAAAGAAACAGTCATTAGAGTGAATTGGCAACCAACAGAATGGGAAAAAATGTTTGCAGTTTACCCATCTGACAAAGGGCTGATATCCAGAATTTACAAAGAATTAAAAGAGATTTACAGGAAAAAACAAACAAGCCCATTCAAAAATGGGCAAAAGATATGAACAGACACTTTACAAAAGAAGACATACATGAGGCCAACAAACATATGAAAAAATGCTCATAATCACTGGTCATTAGAGAAATGAAAATCAAAACCACACTGAGATACCATCTCATGCCAGTTAGAATGGCGATCATTAAAAAATCTGGAGACAACAGATGCTGGAGAGGATGTGGAGAAATAGGAACACTTACACTGCTGGTGGGACTGTAAATTAGTTCAACCATTGTGGAAGACAGTGTGGCAATTCCTCACGGACCTAGAAATAGAGATTCCATTTGACCCAGCAATCCCATTACTGGGTATATATCCAAAGGACTATAAATCGTTCTACTATAAGGACACATGTACATGAATGTTCATTGCAGCACTGTTTACAATAGCAAAGACCTGGAACCAACTGAAATGCCCATCGATGATAGACTGGACTGGGAAAATGTGGCACATGTACACCATGGAATATTATGCAGCAATCAAAAATGATGAGTTCTTGTCCTTTGTAGGGACATGGATGAATCTGGAGAACATCATTCACAGCAAACTGACACAAGAACAGAAAATAAAATACTGCATGTTCTCACTCATAGGTGGGTGATGAACAATGAGAACACATGGACACAGGGAAGGGAGTACTACACCCTGGGGTCTATTGGGGGGAATAGGGGAGGGACAGTGGGTGGGGGGAGCTGGGGAGGGATAGCATGGGGAGAAATGCCAGATGTGGGTGAAGGTGAGGAAGGCAGCAAGTCACACTGCCATGTGTGTACCTATGCAACCATCTTGCATGTTCTGCACATGTACCCCAAAACCTAAAATGCAATTAAAAAAAAAGACACATGCACACATGTGTTTATTATGGTCCTGTAGACTTGGAACCAACCCAAATGCCCATCAAAGATAGACTGGATAAAGAAAATGTGGCACATATATACCATGGAATACTATGCAACCATAAAAAAGGATGAGTTCACGCCCTTTGCAGGGACATGGATGAGGCTGGAAACCATTATTCTCAGCAAACTGACATAGGAACAGAAATGCAAACACTGCATGTTCTCACTCATAAGTTGGTATTGAACAATGAGAACACATGGACACAGGGAGGAAAACATCAGATACTGGGGCCTATTGAGGGATGTGGGGGTTAGGGGAGGGATAGCAATGGGTGAGGGGATTGGGGAGGGCTAACATTAGGAGAAATATCTGATGTAGATGACGGGGGGATGGATGCAGCAAACCACCATGGCACACGTATACCTGTGTAACAAGTGTGCACGTTCTGCACATGTACCCCAGAACTTAAAGTATAATTAAAGAAAAAAGAAAAATATAGGAATATAATACATAATTTTCAAATCAACTAGAAGTGGAGAAGAGAAAAGATTTTTTAAAAATCTTTAATTTAGTAGAAATTAGAAAAGTCAAAAAGACAAAAGCACTCAAAAAGTAGGGTAAATAGTAAGCCTAAAAACAAGAGGAAAAATAAATTCAACAGCACTTTGGGAGGCCGAGGCGGGTGGATCATGACATCAAGAGATCAAGACCATCCTGGTCAACATGGTGAAACCCTGTCTCTACTAAAAATACAAAAAAAAAAAAAAAAAAAAAAAAAAAAAAATTAGCTGGGCATGGTGGCGCATGCCTGTAATCACAGCTACTCAGGAGGCTGAGGCAGGAGAATTGCCTGAACCCAGGAGGCGGAGGTTGCGGTGAGCCGAGATTGCGCCATTGCACTCCAGCCTGGGTAAGAAGACCGAAACTCTGGCTCTAAATAAATAAATAAATAAATAAATTCAACAATATAAGTAATTATAAGAATGTAAATGGACTAAACTCTTCGGTTAACAGTGATTGTAATCCTGAATTAAAACAAATTTACATATGTGCCTTTTACAGGGAACATGCTTAAAATCTAAAGATATAGGAAGATTGAAAGTAAAGATATAGAAAAAGATCTGAACAAAGCAGCTAATAACTTTGCTAATTCTATTAATAACAAATAACATATTTATTATTTAGAGCCCTACACATGGAGCATTTGAAAAATACTCTGCCACAAAGCAAGTCTCAACAAATATTTTTAAAAATTGTTATCATACAGGGATATTCTCTGACCACAATGCAATGAAACAGAAAATCAATAACACAAAGTTAACCAAAAGCAAACTAATATATTAATTAAAACAAATATTATAAGAAAACTTCTAAATTATACATGGAGCAAAGAAGAAACTATATTGAAAGTAAGAAGGTATTTTGAAGCGAACAATAAATAAAATACCACTTATGAAGGCTGATGGCATGCAAATCAAACATTACCTAGAGGGAAATGTGGAACCTTAAATATTTATGTTAGGAAGGTAAGAAAAATTGAAAATGGTCAAGCCAAGTATTCAACTCAAGGAATCAGAAAAAATACAACAGGGATAAGAAGGGAAAGTAAAAAATTACAGCAAATATTATAGAAGTAGAAAATAAAGAAATAAAAGACCATTTTAAAATATAAAAATCAAAAAGACCAATTAAATAGACAAACCTGTAGAAGGTTGATCAAGGAAAAAAGAGATAAGGCATATATAGTTTTTTCTTTCTTTCTTTCTTTCTTTTTTAGAGGAGAAAGAAAGGATGGAGTATGGGCAAGGGAGAAAAGGAAAAAAAAAAAGATGAAGGGGTTCCAGGCTGTTTAGAATCTACTCAGAAAGGAAGAAATAAAATTGAAACCTTTAAATAAAGAAAAGTTCCAATCCCTGCCTTCCTTTTGGAAACCCTGCTAATTGTTCCACACCAACCCCACATTAGAGGAGGAATCAAGACAAATGGCTAACCGCCACAGAATTCCTGTGCTCTCAGCTGCGATTTAACATCACTGTTTTATATTTATTCTTTTTGGTTTTTTTGACAGAAAGAAAGAAAGAAAGAGAAAGAGAAAGAAGGAGAGAGAACAGGAGTCTTGCTCTACTGCCCAGGCTGGAATGCAATCTAAAAATAGGTATTAAAATCCTCTTTTATGCTGATAATTGTGCTTAACAGCGGAGACAGGAAGTAATGAAGGAAGAAAATAACAAACAGCCAAACAATATTTCATTTAAGTCTCTGAAATGCTATACAAATGCTGAAGAATAATTTACTTCCAATTATGTGGTCACTTTCAAAATAGGTGTAATGTGATACTGAGAAAAATGTATGTTCTGCAGACCTGGGGTGAAGAATTCTATAAATATTCACTGAGTTTACTTGTTCCAGGTCTGAGTTCTAATCATAGATGTCCCTGTTAATTTTCTATCTTGTTGATCCGTCGAATATTAACAATGTGGTGTCAAACTCTCCCGCTATTATTATGCGGGAGTCCAAGTCTCTTTATAAGTCATTAAGAACTTGTCTTATGTATCTGGGTGCTCCTATATTGGGTGCATATATATTTATGATCATTGACTCCTGTTGTTGCATTGATCCTTTTACCATTATGTAATGTCCTTCTTTGTTTCTTTTAGTCTTTGTTACTATTAAAGTCTATTTTGTCAGAGACAAAAGCTACAACTCCTGTTTTTTTTTCCCTCTCCATTTGATTGGTGAGTCTTCCTCCAATCCTTTGTTTTGAGTCTTTGTATGTCCTTGCATATGAGATGGATCTAGATACAGCATACAGATGGGTTTTGACTTTTTATTCAATTTGCCTGTCTGTGTCTTTGATTGGGGCATTTAATCCATTTAAATTTAGGATTAATATTGATATTTGTGAGTTTAATATTGTCATTTAATGCTAGCTGGCTATTTTGCCCATTAGTTGATATAGATTCTTCATTATGGAGATACTCTTTACCTTTTGGTAAGTTTTTGGGATGACTGATACTGGTTGTTCCTTTCTGTGTATAGTGCTTCTTTCAGAAGCTCTTGTAAAGCAGGCCTGGTGGTGATGAAATCTCTGAGTGCTTGCTTGTTTGAAAAAAAATTTATTTTTCCTTCATTTATGAAGCTTAATTTGGCTGGGTATGAAACTCTGGGATGAAAATTCTTTTCTTTGAAGATATTGATTATTGGCCCCCACTCTCTTCTAGTTTGTAGGGTTTCTGCTGAGAGATCTGCTGTGAGTCTGATAGGCTTCCTTTATGGGTTACCTGACCTTTCTCTCTAGCTGCCCTTAGGATTTTCTCATTTATTTCAACTCTGGCGAATCTAACGATTATGTGTCTTGGGGTTGCTCTACTTGAGGAATAACTCTGTGGTGTTCTCTGTATTACCTGGAGTTGAGTATTGTCCTGCCTTACTAGGTTAAGAAAGTTTTCCTGAAGAAAATCCTGAAGAATATTTTCCAGCTTGGATTTATTCTCTTCATGACATTCAGGTACACCTATCAAACGTAAATTAGGTCTTTTCACATAGTCCCATATTTCTTGGAGACTTTGCTCATTCCCTTTTACTCTTTCTTTTCTACTCTTGGTCCGTGAGCAACAAAAATTCATCTGAAAGTGTGGCGTCCTCTCGTTCTCTGCACTTTCACTGGGAGCTACAATCCTGAGCTGCTAGTAATCGGCCACCTTGGATTTCTCTGAGGCATATATAAACTGTACTATAAACATAACTATATAAACTATCAACTATACTAGTTATATATAAAATATGTAGCTTATACTATATGAAGTATAAACTATACCATAAACTATAATTTATATTAGCTATATAGTTTATACTATAACTATATAGTTTATAATCACTATATAAACACAAGTATAGTTTATACAGTTACTATAAACTATACTTACACCCAGTATATAAACTACACTGGTTGTGAAAAAATGCACATAATTATAGATGAGTAGAGACAAACAGAAATGAATGTGTTTGTGACTCTCAGAATCACTGAAGGATTCACATCCAGATACTTTGGTAGCCTTATTGTCCATGCTATGTGGTCATCAGGGTTCCAAGTGCTGGGTAAACACAAATGCACTTCTTCCTCATAACAATTCTATGATGCATGTCATTTACTTTCTTAGGTTATATATGTGGAAATTAATACACAGAAAGATTAGGTAATCAAAAAGCAAACAGAACAATGAAATCAACCATGAGAAAATTCACTGATACAAGTCCTCACTGTTGAAATCCAAGGTCAAGGCAGGCCACGTTGGCTTCCCTCATGGTCCAGCTGCTTTTGCATATGAACATTGTCTTATCTTGGTCCACAAGTTTTACTTCAACTATTCCCTCTGAATCTGTACTTCCATACTTCAAGGAAACACTAAACTTTCCTAAAATTAAAAAAAACAAAAAAAACAATAATGAGCAATAGGTAGCCATTCACTTTTTCTCTTAGTCAAAATTCTTTAAAAATAATAATGTACTTAATTTCGTGAACTTTGAACATCATGATGATTTTAACAGTAATAGTAAGCAATTATGTTAAGAGTGCTTACTATGAGTCAGTAGCTGTGCTATTTGGTTCTATAGAGGATCATTAAATCTTTACATCAACCCTATGAGGATGAAGCCTATGTTTATTCTCATTTTTACACATGAAGAACCTAAATTCAGGGAAAGTTAAGTTCACGGCCCAAGTGGTGAAGCCAGGATTTGGAACCCATTCAATTGATCTCACTCCAAAGTCCATGCTCTCAAAAGTAAGCCCAACAGTGAAAATGTAAAATGTAGAAAAGGGTTTATGTACTCTCATATATTCAAGTCATTTAATGCCTCAAGAGAAGAAAAGTCTGATACTGATGAAATAACCTCCAACATTGCCTTTCTCCTTCCAACAGGGATTACAGATGAGCTTGAACAGGCAGCTGTCTCCTTCCTTTTCCACAGTATCTCAACATCTTAACTCAGCATCTCAAAAACATACAGGCTGCTGTGAGCTGGTATATGTCATGGTGCCTTTAAAAAGGATGTTTTAAGCATTTCTATGGCCATGAAATGTCCATAACTTGCTATCAGAAGATAATGAGCCCAAGCTTTGCTGTCATACATAAAATGTAACAAGTACTTTCTGCATGCTGAACACTGTGTGAAAAGCCCTGCATACATGTTTTATTTAAATTTCTAAAGAACTGTTCAACTTAGAAACTTCTATTGTTCACATTTTTCAGAAGAGGGAACTGGAATCTAGTGAGTTCTCACAACTTGTCAATAACCAAGGCGGGGTTTGGAGGGAATTGAAACTCAATGGGATTGACAGTGAAATCCCTAATCATAGCTGTCCACTAATCTGAATCCGAGGGCCCCAGCCTCCTCAACACATGAAGCACCTGGAGGGGCTGTAGACAAGCTCTCTGCTCTGACATCTGGGTTTGCTAGGTTGGAGTATGTCCCAGGTCAGCAGTGGCTCAAGTGTCCCTTGGATATTTAGGGACAATAGGGTCAGGGCTCGGGGAAAGGGTTGGGAAGTCGGGGGATGAATGTTGAAAGAAATCACTGGGGCCACAGGGGGACCAAGGCTTGACTAGCCTATATGTGAGTATCAACCTTACTTGAAGACTTTTCACTGGCTTCTGAACCAGCTTGATGGCCCTGGGAATAATCCCATTAACCAAGTAGAAGTGAGGGTGGGGACAATTTAAAGTGCTGGGCAGCAGAGAGTGGCACAAGCACTGAAGGGAAGGTCTGGACTCAGCATCCCATGCTCGGCACTCAAAGACTGGCTGGATTCTGGTGACCCTTGATTTCTTTGGTGATTACCCCAATTATTATTGAGAGCCTAGAAAAGAATTTTGAGT
Source organism: Callithrix jacchus (assembly GCF_049354715.1). Lineage (NCBI taxonomy): Eukaryota > Metazoa > Chordata > Mammalia > Primates > Cebidae > Callithrix > Callithrix jacchus. The sequence goes on along the minus strand of NC_133504.1, from coordinate 87,467,588 downwards.
TGTCATAATATATACAGGAAAATTATTTTCTGATAGAAAGCATGGCATACTAATGGCCTCTTATATCATGGAATGACTTGAAAAGTAGGCTTTTGCTACCTTCAGCTGTGCACGTTCCATTATTTAAAAACTTTGTCCCTGGACGAAGACATTCCAAACTCTTTAGTTGACAATATGTTAGGAAGTTTCTCCCATTAGTTGCACACGCTGAAGTGCCGTTCTTTGGGCACTGATATGGTAGTTTACAAATACAGGTGCCCTCGATGCATTTCTGCCATGGCTGGCAGAAGACTTTATTGCAGGAGAGGTGAGTATATTTTTTTGCTAAGCACTTTTTCTCCACCAGTTCCTCTTGAGCTGTATGCAATCTTAAAGAGACCTGTAAAATGCAAAATAAACATTAACTTAGCAACAAACTAAAGACTCCTGTTTGAAGATGAGTAAGTGAAAGAAAAGAGCAAAACAGATACAGCCCACAGTACAGATGAGGGTGGTGTGGTCTGGTGGCTTTTAAGAATCAGACAAACCTGACTTCTAAACCCAGTTTTGCCACTTACTATCATATGGTGCGGGGCATGTGACCCTCTTGAAACATGAATTTCCTCATCTGTAAAATGGAGATAGTATCTCCTATTTTGCAAGACTAGAAATACCATGTGTGTAATGATTGGCAGGTACTAGGCATGAAATTTATGAGAGCTATCATTATTCTGCAGGACTCCAGTGGAAATAATGTGAGGGCTGGGAACAGGCCAATTGGATCAAATATCAGTTTGCAAAGAAAAGCCAGTGTTCTCTCCCTGTCCCCCAGAGCTTCCTCTAAGGATGCGCCTCCTGTCCTCTAGTCTCCCCTGCTGCCCGCCTTGAGCCCTGCTCCTTCCTCAGTGCCCTGCAGCTGCAAACCATCGTGCTGGGGCAGACAGAAATCAGTCTTTAAATGCCATTAGGAAGACAAACAAAGAAGCTAATTAAAACATGCAAACGTTTGGAAAGGTTGTCAAAGTCATTCTCTGTAATTTACTTTTCAGTAACTTTACAAACAGCTACACACACACACACACACACACACACACACAATGACAAATTGGCCATTTGGAAACTGGCTTTTGATACGTGATCTAGAATGAAATATACCAGTTACACGCTTTTCGTGGTTCCACATATCTCTTTTTGTCACTTATTAGAGTTGGAATTTTTGTAATAATTTCTCTCCTGTATCTTCCGCTGACCAGCTTGCAAGTGTCCTGACAGCAGAGACATTTTATTGAAACAATGACACTTTCATTGGGTGAGATATGCAAGGAGAAAGCAACTTGATTTTTTTTCTACCTTTATTCTTTTAAATCCTTTCTGAAATCTCATTCCCCTTGATCTTTGGATATAAACTTTGGGAAGTGTCATAACTTTTTCAGTCCCTCAGATTTAAACAAAAACAAAAAAATATTAAAGGATGTTTAGTCCCAGGAATAGTCACTAAATAGCAATGACAATGTCTAGTGCTGTGGAACCACTGAAGCTGTCTTTACGTCAGGTGAAAGCCTCTCCTTCCTCCCAGCTCAGACTTGCTTCCAGGATGTGTGATGGGTTCTTTCTCAGTTCTCCTTCATTCCACAGCTTTCAGGTCATGCTTCCCGCCTCTCAGGAGAGGAAGAAAGGGACAGCAGCTGGGTCTCATCTGATTCTTACGGCTGAGAACTAGCCTTTGCGAGGTTGGGGGTAGAGCTGACTTTCTCATGTGAGGTACTATGAGGTTCTCTGGAGACTGCACTACTGGGAACATTTGATGTCAACCCATGCAATGCTGGCAGTGCTTCTCCTCCAGCTGGCTGCTCACGGTCCATGTCTTCTTAGCTCCAGTATCCAACAGTACTAGCTCCTTTCTGCTGAGGTTGCTTATCCTTGGCAAGGAGCCACGGTCTTGGACAAACGTCCTATTTCTGATGGTCTCCAGGATCATTCTCTCCCAAGGGCCCATACCTCTCTGTTGCCTGCCCTGCTTCCTACCATTGAAACAGGGCTTGCTCCAACACAGCTATCTCTCTTTTCTCTGCCACCAGGCACCTCCAGCCTTGGGTCCTTATTCCTTTCTGGCATGGGTCAAATACCAGTTCTTTTGCCTCCCCAGACTTTAGAGAACACCATGCTAAGCACTACAAGGGAAGCTATGGGAAGCCCTTTCACAGTGAAAAGAAGCAGCAGCACCTTCCATCCTCATTGCCTGTGGTGGAGCTGTTACTCACTCTGTTACATAAAATTATGGGAAGGCATTTTTTTGAACTGCACTCCTGCACCAAGCCCAACAGACCAAACCAAAATGGAGTCACTTATGCTAAATGCCATGTAATTAAACTAAAACTTTAAGGAAATGTAAAAACACACATTGGTTGAAGCTGGAATAGGAGGTGAAGGAGTGGAAATAGAAGCTTGACTGGTTTTGGCCAGGCGAAGTGACTCATGCCGTAATCCCAGCACTTTGGGAGGTTGAGGTAGGCAGATCACTTAAGGTCAGGAGTTTGAGACAAGCCTGGCCAACATCGCAAAACCCCATCTCTTCTAAAAATACAAAAATTAGCTGGGCGTCGTGGCACCTATAATCCTAACTACTTAGGAGGCTGAAGCAGGAGAATCACTTGAACCTGGGAGGTAGAGTTTGCAGTGAGTGGAGATCGCACTATTGCACTCTGCTTAACAGCGCAAGACTCTGTCTAAAAAAAAAAAAAAAGGTTTGACTGGTTTTGCCATTTAGACATGAGGACATGAACACAGAGCAAAAAAAAGTGAAAGAAAGAAAGAGAGAAAAAAGAGAGAGAGAAAAAGAGAGGAAGGAAGGAAGGAAGGAAGGAAGGAAGGAAGGAAGGAAGGAAGGAAGGACATCTTATCTCTTCTCCAAGCTCTGTTAAATTGAGAATTAAGGAATTTTTTTAAAGGGCATAAAAAATAAGATCAAAGAGAATGGAGAGAGGACTGCAGGACGTAAGATATCAAAATGTTGTAAACTAGGAAACAGATGGGCTAGTGGTAATGGATTTAGCAGCGACATGAAAGCTAAGCCCCACAGAACCCCAGAAAGGCTTAGGAACTAGGGGACCTAGTACCTCTGAAGAAGGAGTGGCTATGTTGAAAGAAATGGTTGTATGAACATGTCACTGAGAAATCTGTTGTAAACAGCAAAAGAAAGAGCAAAGATTTAAGTGCTTGCCCCTTGTGATAAGGATGTTTTTCATTTAAGTAAGGTCTGATGTCCTTATGCTTTCAGTAGAGAAGTAGAAGATTAGGGCTGAGCGCAGTGGCTCATGCCTGTAATCCCAGCACTTTGGGAGGTCAAGGCAGGTGGATCATAAGGTCAGGAGTTTGAGACCAGCCTGGCCAGCATGGTAAAACCGCATTTCTACTAAAACAGCAACGACAACAACAAAAAAGTTGGCCAGGCAGGCTGTGGTGGCTCTTGTCTGTAATCCCAGCACTTTGGGAGGCCGAGGCGGGCAGAGTGCCTGAGGTCAGGAGTTTGAGACCAGTCTGGCCAACATGGTGAAACCCCATCTCTACTAAAAATACAAAAAAAAAAAAAAAAAATTAGCCAGGCATGGTCGCATGTGCCTGTAATCCCAGCTACTTGGGAGGCTGTGGCAGGGGAATTGCTTGAACCAGGGAAGTGGGAGTTGCAGTAAGGTGAGAACACACCACTGCACTCCAGCCTGGGTGACGGAGTGAAACTCCATCTCCAAAAAAAAAAAAAGTAGACAATTAAGTGCTAGGCTCTAAAGGAGAACATTTGATGGGATAGTAGTGTAATATGGGAGTTCAGGGTGTCCTCACCTCCCCTGAGAGGCCATTTTTCCAGGTTCTTGGTCTCCTGCCCTCTCAAGAATGAGAGAGGGGACCATGGCACAGTGTGCAGTAAATGCCAGACTCAAAAGTGTTTGTATAAAGTGATTTATTTAGAGAGAGAGAGAGAGAGAGAGAGAGAGAGAGAGAGAGAGAGAGAGAGAGAGAGAAACAGCTAACTCACACTGAGAGAATACAGAAAGATGAAATCCAGGAGAGGAAAGCAGCTTCCACACTGAGTGGAAGGGAATAGAGAGAAATGTTTAGGAGGGGAAGACAGGCTTCCACAGAGAGCATGGAAGGGGGCTCCAGAGGGAAAATCCAGGATAGAGAAAAACAGCTTCCACGAAGGGAGTGTTCGTGGAGGGGGATCCAAACATGGAGTCCGAAGGGGTGTGGAAGAAGGGGACTTTTCATCTGGGCGGAACCCCCACCTTCTCTAAGACCCCAGGCCAATGAAAGGAGTTCCTTAGAACTTCTTCTGGAGTGATTGACTCTTAGTTTCTTCCTGCGTGCCCGTGAAATGCAAACATAAACCGTTAAATCTCCGGGATGGAGAGAGATGGGAGCAGGGCATGGCGCTAGAAGTTCTTGCCCTTAAAACTACACCTCTTTGTGGACCCGGAAAGAGAACCCCTTCCCTCATTAGCATAAAGGGCCACAGAGTAAAGAGAGGTTTTGTTTTCATTAGAATAGAAGAGATTTCATCATGATTACAGGCTAAGGGGAGGAATCTAACAGAATGGGAGAGATTGCATTTTTAAGAGGGAGAGAGGGGGAAATGGTTGAAACAAGGTTTGGGGGTGGGGGTAGGAGAAGCAATCAGAGCATGCCAAAGTTCATCTTAGAAATTAAGCAGTTTCCTGTATTTACAATTTCCTATTGTAAGTTGGAAGCAGTTTTCATAGTCACAGCAGTTCCCAGGCAAGTTGGAAGCAACTTTATGAAACATTACCATTTTCAATTTCAGATGGATGGTAAAGGATAACACCAACACAGTGTCTGTTAACAAGGGCAATATTAATCAACAAAGACACAGAAAATCACTGTTGGACAATAGCTGAGCATAGCAAGAGTGTTGTTTATTTATACACTGTCTAAAACGTGATAACAGTAGCTTTAACTTAAAAGAATTGGTAAGTCACATGTATCTCAATGTCTAGAACAGTGGCTGCCAAAATATGGGCTGATGATCTTTGAGGATGTAATTAAAGAGGTTTGTAAATGCATGTGTACACCAGGCTTTGCCTGAAGACAAAATATAAATGATGTGGGTATGCCTCATATGTTTATGTACACCTGTCTTTTGAATGTAAATGCTATTGTGGTTAATAAGAAAAATTATTTAAATCATCATTGAAACTATAGTGACTGTCATTTCTGTCTCTCCCACGATAACAGATATTAAAATAACAACTAGTATTATGTGTGTTTTGGGTGGTGTAAGATGGAGTGGTGAATCTGATCATCTCTTTTTTTTTTTTTTTGAGACAGTCTCACTGTGTTGCCTAAGCTGGAGCACAGCAGTATGATCATAGCTCACTGTAACCCTAAACTCATAGGCTCAAGTGATCATCCTGCCTCGGTGTCCTGAGTAGCTAGGACTACAGACAAATGCCACTATGCCCAGTTAAATTTTCCTTTTGAAATTTTTTTTTATAGAGATGGTGTGGTGGTGCATGCCTGTAATCCCAGCTACTCAGGAGGCTTGAGCTGGGAGCTGGGAGGCAGAGATTGCAGTGAGCCCAGATAGCACCACTGTACTCCAGCCTGGGCAACAAGAGCAAGACTCTATCTCAAAATATATATATATTCTTCTTTCAAGGAAGAATGTAAGGTAACTCTCTTTTTTTTTTTTTTTTTTGAGACGGAGTCTCACTCTTGTTGCCCAGGCTAGAGTGCAGTGGCACAATCTCAGCTCACTGCAACCTCCGCCTCCTGGGTTCAAGCAATTCTCCTGCCTCAGCCTCCTCAGTAGCTGGGATTACAGGTGCATGCCACCATGCCAGGCTTATTTTTTGTATTTTTAGTAGAGACAGGGTTTCACCACATTGGCCAGGCTGGTCTTGAACTCTTGACCTTGTGATCTGCCTGCCTTGGCCTTCCTAAGTGCTGGGATTACAGATATGTGCCACCACATCCAGCCTAAAATTCTTTCTTTGGTATTTGCAGTGACATAGCAATTATTATATAAACTTTATCTTTTTTTCTCTAGGCAGGAGACCAATGAAACAATGTTATATCATTGTTCATTAGAAAACAAGAAATAAACAACCTCCTCTTTCTGAACCTTATCAACCCAGTATATAGCTACATACCTTATCCTCAGGTTTCTTCATTGCCCTGTTTTGTCTGTCTGTTCCATATTTAGACTATAAACAAACAAATTAAAAAAGATGATCAACTATTATTAAAGCAAGGAAAAGTCCACCCCTTTGTCTTCCTTCTGGGTATAATCAGAATGTTCCCCTTTTATTGCTAATTAGTTGTATGATCTTGGATGACTATCATTCTGATCCTGTACTCTCTTATATAAAATGTAGAAAATAAAAATAATGTTCACACAAAGATACTCTGAGGATCAGATGAAAATACATGGGAAACACAAACATTTAAGATCCTGTATAAACATGAATATGATGATGATTTTGGTAGATTGCCTATAACACCCCTTGTTCTATCCTCATTTGATCCTAGTTCTTGACTGTATGCTTTACTGGGGACAGGGTATATTTCCCTGTTCTTTGAAAGATGCTTGGAAAGTACTTGTGCAACTGGGTTTGTCCTTGTGTTTCTCTGCCATAGCTAGGAGAAGAGCAAGACCAGGCTAGCACAGACATAAAAAGAACCAACCCTGCTGAGCCCAGAGTAGGCCAGCTGACTCCCCAGTGACCTGCAGACTTTTATACTAAAGTTGTATATGACTGAGATTATGTGGTACTTTTGTTATTATGGCATTAACCAACTGGTACAATAACAATTTCCCTGGAAAACACTGAGAAAAAAACTGGAAAACTTTCAAAAAACTGACCCTATAGCCAGCCCCCAAAGAGCATTTAGATAGTGTCTAATGTTTTGCTATTATAAATAATGCTATGATTAGTATCTTAAATAATACACTTTCTTCCAGAAGTGAATAAGCAACTTGGATCCCAAGAGTTAACAACCCTATCAGAAACCTTTCCATTGGAAAAGTTTTAGGTCCCCTATGGCCTTCGTTCTCCCTTCATGGTCTTTACTAGCAATTTTTCCTCCACTTTTTTCTCTCCTTGGAGTTGCCCACTTTGCATTTTACCTGGGAGCTGCCCTGCTTTTGACATAAAGTGATGCCACAGACACCCTTCAAACCAGCAACCATTCTATTCAGATTAAAAAATAGTTAGGGAGTTCCTGTTTCTCTGATAATACTTATGAATGAGTTGTTCCAATTCACATAAGAAATTTGATAATTTGTTGTTTTTTGTTTTTATTTTAAAAATAAATATCCTTCTTTTTTCCAGAATCAGAAGATTTTTGGGATTGTGGGAAGATGACTGTATGCTGTAGTCAGGTAGAATGGATTCTTGAGTGCTATTTTTTAGTCTCTAAAAACTGGAAATATTGTTTTGGGGTCAACTTCATTATTTTTGTCTCAGAGATTAAAAATAAAACCAGTTGTCTAGTTTTCTGGTCTTGTTTTATTCATAATGAATGTGAGATGGCTAAAATTTTGTCTCTTTTTAAGTTTTTAATAGATTTTTTTTTAAAATAGGAAACATAGAGAAATGTTCAAACAGGTTCAAAAATGTGCCTGTAAAAAAGTAATGTTTCCTTACTTGCCTTATCCTCTCAACCCACTCAGGCCCCACTTTAGAGGTAACCATTTAACAGCTCTTTGTGAGTCTTTCAGAGATCATGAATGTACATGTGAGCCCATGTTACTCTCCAATCTGTGCCCCAACATCAGTGCATTTGTATCTAGTGACCCTATAGCCAGCCCCCAAAGAGCATTTAGATAGTGTCTAATGTTTTGCTATTATAAATAATGCTATGATTAGTATCTTAAATAATACACATAATTTCTCACATATGCTAAGTATATCTGCCAGATACTTCCCTGGAAGTGAAATTGCTGAATCAAAGAAATCAGTAATTTTAATATCCTGAAAGATACTGGGTAATTTTGCCCTACAGAGGTTGTTTTAAATTTCATTCTCATCATCAATATATGAGAATACGTAGTTTCCATACTCTTGACTACAGAGTATATATTATTACACTTTTTGATCTTTGCCAATTTGATATGTAAAAATGTTACCAGAGCACACTTTTACTTGCATATTTTTCCTACAAGTGAAGTTGAGCATCTTCAGTATGCTCAAATTTTAAGAGAGATTTTTCTTCTTTCTTCACATGCTAACCATATCTTTCACTGATGTAATTATACTTTTTTCTTGTTTTTTGTAGTAACTCCTTATATATTAAAGAAACCAGCATTTTATCTGGAATATGGCTGGTAAAAATTGCTTGTCTACTGACTAATGGCAACTCTAGTGTATTTGTCACACAGCACAGACACTTTAAAACATCCTCATACCAGAAATTATTTTAGCAAAAATCATAAAATGAAAGGAATAATGAATTATGAAGACAATGCAAACAGTGAATATTTTAAAATGGAAATTCAGATACATAATCAAATCTGTAAGCTTTTTAAAAATTAAATTTAAAATACATATTACAGTATGAACAGCATCCAACAAGGCAAAATTCATAATATTTGACATTTAATATAAAATAGTAGGGCATGCAGAGAAATCATAAAATATGACCCATGATAAGAAGAAAAAAACAGGCAATTGAAACTTACCTAGAATTCAAAAACAGATGCTAGCATTAACAGGCAAAGAGATTTAAAAAGTTATTATACTGTATTCCACATGTTCAAAAATAGAGACACAGATGATATAAAAAGATCTAAGCTGAACTACTAGGAGCAAAACTACAATACACTTGATGAAACCAAAAACAAATAAGACATTGCAGAAGAAAAGACTGGGAAACTTAAAGACATATCAGTGGAAATGATCTACAATAAAATTTAAAAAGATAAAAAAATTGGCTGGGTGCAGTGGCTCATGCCTGTAATCCCAGCACTTTGGGAGGTTGAGGTGGGGATACTGCAAGGTCAGGAGTTTGAGACCAGCCTGGCCAATATGATGAAACCCCATCTCTACCAAAAATACAAAAAACTAGGTAGGAGTGGTGGTGTGTGCCTGTAATCCCAGCTACTCTGGAGGCTGAGGCAGGAAAATCACTTGAACCCAGGAGGTGGAGGTTGTGAGAAGAGATCATGCCATTGTACTCCAGCCTGGGTGATAGAGCAAGACTCTGTCTCAAAAAAAAAATTAATAAAGAATAGAGTATAAATGAACTGCGGGGCAACTTCTAGTAGATCTGAAATTAGAGTCTCCAAAAAAAAAATGGACAAAACGAGGGAACAAAAACCCTATTTGAAGAAATAATGACTGAAATTTATCCAAATTTGAGAAAATTATAAACACACAGACCCAACAAATGGGGAATGAACCCTAAGCAGGAGAAACATGAAGGAAACTCCACCAAATACATCATACGCAAATTACTCAGAAACCAAAAACGAAAAGAAAATCTCCAAAAGAGTCAAAGAAAAAAGACAGAGTATGAAACAAAGATGAGTATGACATTTCTCATTAATAATGTAAATGAGAAGACAATGCAGCAACATTTTTAAAGTCCTGAAAGAGAATACTGGCAACCTGTAATTCTATACCCAGCAAAAATATCATTCAAAACTTAGGCAAAAGAATAACCTTTTAAGACACACAAAAGCTGAAAGAATTAGCCAGCAGCATATCTGCACAAGAAAATTTTTCTTAAATTCTTTCAAGCAGAAGGAAAATTATCACAGAGGGAAATCTGGATCTACACAAATAAATTAAGAATACTGGAAATCTTTGGGAGTTTTTGATATGGTGTGTAGATAGCCTTTATCTCTATTTTGCAACTTTTCTTGCAGTGTCTTTGACTTTGGTATTATGGTAATATTGGCCTCACAGAATGCATAGGAAGGTCTTCTACCTTTTGAAAGTGTTTGAGAAAAATTAGTATTAGTTCTCTTTTTATGTTTTGTAGAATTCACTAGTGAAGCCATTTGGTTATAGATAGTTCCTTTTTGGGAAATTTTTAAATTACTGACTTAATATCTTCACTTGTTATAAGTCTGTTCAGATCTTCTATTATTTCTTTAATTAGTTTTGGTGATTTGTATGTTTCTAGGAATTTATTAATTTATCTAGGTTATCTAATTTGCTGGCATATAGTTGCTCATAGCATTCTATTCTCTTTTTTTTTTTTTTTTGAGATGGAGTTTCGCTCTTGTTGCCTAGGTGGAGTGCAATGGCGAGATCTCAGCTCGCCACAATCTCTGCCTCCCAGGTTCAAGCGATTCTCCTGCCTCAGCCTCTTGAATAGCTGGGAAAACAAGCATGTGCCACCATGCCTGGCTAATTTTGTATTTTTGGTAGAGACGGGGTTTCTCCACGTTGATCAGGCTGGTCCTGAACTCCTGACCTCAGGTGATCTGCCCACCTTGACCTCCCAAAGTGCTGAGATTACAAGCATGAGCCACCAAGCCTGGCTGTGTTCTCTTATCATTCTATTTCTGTAAGAACAGTAGTAGTATCTACAATTTCACTTATAATTTTAGTTATTTGTACCTTCTCTTTTTTTTTCTTTTTCAGTTTAGCTAAGGTCTGACAATTTTGTGGCTATTTCCAAAGAACCAACTTGTGATTTCATTGATTCTACTGTCTTACTATATATTTTTTGTCTCTAATCTTTATTATTTCATTTCTTCTGCTAACTCTGAGTTTAGTTTGCTCTTCCTTTTTCCAAAGAAGTTGTGCTTCTTAAGTTGTAAAGTTAGGTTATCAATTTGAGATCTTTACTCTTTTTTAAAACTTTTAAGTCCAGAAGTACATGTGCAGGTTTGTTATATATGTGAACTTGTGTAATAGGGGTCTAAATAATTGTACAGATTATTTTATCATCCAGGTATTAACCCTAGTACCCATTAGTTATTCTTCCTGATGCTCTTCCTCCTCCCACCCTCCATCTTCTGATAGGCCCCAGTATGTGTTGTTCCCTCTATGAGTCCATGTGTTCTCATTATTTAGCCTCCACTTATAAATGATAGTATGTGGTATTTGGTTTTCTGTTCCTGTGTTTGTTTATTGAGGAAATGGCCTCTAGCTCCATCCATGTTTCTGCAAAGGACATAATCTTGTTCTTTTATATGGCTGAATAGTATTCCATGGCATATATGTACCACATTTTCTTTATCCAGTCTACCATTGATGGGCATTTAAGGTGATTCCATGTCTTTGCTATTGTGACTAGCACTGCAATGAACATATGTGTGCATGCATCTTTATGACAGAACAATTTGTATTCCTTTAGGTATATAGCCAGTAGTGGGATTGCTGAGTTGAATGGAATTTCTCTTTTTAGGTCTTTGAGGAATTGCCACACTATCTTCCACAATGGTTTAGCTAATTTACACTACCACTAAATACGAATAAGCATTCCTTTTTCTCTGCAACCTCACCAGCATTTGTTATATTTTGACTTTTTAATAGTAGCCATTCTGACTGGTGTGAGATGGTATTTCACTGTGGTTTTGATTTGCATTTCTCTAGTGACCACTGATGTTGGGCTTTTTTCAATATGATTGTTGGTGCACATAAGTCTTCTTTTGGAAAGTGTCTGTTCGTATCCTTTGCCCACTTTTTAATGTTTTTTTCCTTGTCAATTAGTTGAAGTTCCTTATAGACACTAGATATTAGACCTTTGTTAGATACATAGTTTGCAAAAATTTTCTCCCACTTTGTAGGTTGTTTGTTCACTCTGTTGATAATTTCTTTTGCTGTGCAGAAGCTCTTTAGTTTAATTTGATCCCACTTGTAAATTTTTGCTTTTGTCGTGATTGCTTTTGGTATCTTCGTCATGAAATCTTTGCTCATTCCTATGTCCAGAATAATATTGCATAGGTTGTCTTCCAGGATTTTCATAGTTTTGGGTAGTATATTTAATTTTTTTAATGTATCTTGAGTTAATTTTTGTATATGGTCTAAGGAAGGGGTTCCAGTTTCAACTTTCTGCATAGGCTAGCCAGTTATCCCAGCACCATTTATTGAATAGGGAATCCTTTTCCCATTGCTTTTTTTTGTCAGATCTGTAGAAGATCAGATAGTTATAGGTGTGCAGTCTTATTTATGGGCTCTCTATTCTTTTTTAATGTAGGCATTTACTGCTATACACTTCTTTTTAATGCTGCATATAATATGGTTTGATATGTTGTGTTTTGTTTTCATTTATCTCTAAGTATTCACAATTTCCCTTGTGATTTCTTATTTGACCATTAGTGGCTTAAGAATGTGTTGTTTAATTTCTACATATTTGTAAATTTTCCAATTTTCTTTCTGTTATTGGTTCCAGTCTTATTCCATTGTGGTTAGAGAAGCTAATTTGTCTAATTTCAATATTTTAAAAATATATTGACTCATTTTGTGACAAAAAGTCTTACATGGTCTATCTTAGAAATTGTTCCACATGCACTTCAGAAAAATATCTGAAGTGCAGAGTTACATATATGTTTAGTTATTATTGAGTGCAGAGTTACATATATGTTTAGTTATTAGGTCTACTGGGCTTAAAGTACTGTTCAAGTTCTCTATTCCTTATTGACCTTCTATTCACTATAAAAAATGGAGTATTGAAGCATCCAACCAATATTATATTCTTGTCTATTTCTGGTCAGGCATGGTGGCTTATGCCTGCAATCCCAGAACTTTGAGAGGCTAAGAGCAGATCATCTGAGGTCAGGAGTTCAAGACTAGCCTGTGAAACATGGTGAAACCCTGTCTCTACTAAAAATACAAAAATTCGCTAGGGGTAGTGGTGCACGCCTCTAATCCAAGCTAATTGGGAGGCTGAGGCATGAGACTCACTTGAACCAGTTGCAGTGAGCTGAGATCATGCCACTACACTCCAGCCTGGACAACTCTGTCTCAAAAAAAAAAAAAAAAAAAGAATTCTATTCTGTCACTTTTTTGTTTGTATCTTTTCAGGCTCTATTGTTTAGTGTTTAATGTTTGCAATTGTTATGTATTCCTGATGAATTGACCCTTTCATTATTATATCATGTAATTTATCTCTTGTAACAGTTTTTGACTTCAGGTCTATTTTGTCTGGTATTAGTATAGCCAGTTTAGCTCTTTTTGGTTGTTATTTGCGCATAATATCTTTTGCATCCTTTATTTCTTTGGACCTAAAGGGAGCCTCTTTAGACACCATATAGTTAAATCATAATTTTAAAAAAATGAATTCTGCCAATTTCTGTCTTTTGATATTAGAATTTAATTCACTTTCATTTAAAGTAATTGCTGATAAGAAAGGGCTTACTCTTCTATTTGCTATTTGTTTATTGCATGTCTTTTAACTGTTTTGTTTCTCCTTTTCTCAATTACTGCCCTTTTTTGTGTTTAGTTGATTTTTTTGTAGTCAACTCTTTTGGTTCCCTTTTTATATTTCCTTCTGTATATATATTTTTAGATATTTTCTTTTTGGGTACTATGAAGATTACAATTATAATTACATTTAAAACAATCTAGTTTGAATTGATAACAACTTAGCTTCAAGAGCATACAAAACTCTGTTCCTATACTGCTCCATCCACTCTTTTATGCAATTATTGTCATATGTTACATCTTTATATGTTGTGCACCATTAACATAGATTTATAATAATTTTATACAGTGTCTTTAACCCATGTGGGAAAGAAAAAGAATAGATACAAACCAAAATAATATAATACTGGCTTTTTAAAAAATAGTGGCTTGTATATTTACCTATGTAGTTACCTTTAATGAGATTCTTTATTTCTTCATATTACTTCAAGTAATTGCCAAGTGTCCTTTCACTTCAGTATGTAGGGTTCTCTGACTTGTACTGCATTTCTTTATTTTAATTTAATTTTATTTTAGAGATGATCTCATTCTGTTGCTCAGGTTTGAATCAAGTCGTGTAGTCAGAGCTCACTGCAGCTTTGAACTCCTGAGCTCCAGTGATTCTCCCACCTCAGCCACCTGAGTAACTGAGACTACAGATACATGCCACCACATATCACTAATTTTATTTTTATAGAGATGGGCTCTTGCTGTGCTTTCCAGGCTAGTCTTCAACTCCTGGGCTCAAGCAGTCCTCCTGCCTCATTCCCCTAAAGCGCTGGGGATTATAGGCAATGAGCCACCACATCTAGTCATTTGTAGTGCATTTCTTGTAGGCCTATTAGCAGTGATCTCCCTCCGCTTCTATTTATCTGTGAATTTCTTCATTTCTCCTTCATTTCTGAAGGATAGTTTTGCCAGATATAGAGTTCTTGGTTGACAGTTTTTTACTTTCAACAAATAAAATTGTCATCTTACTCCCTTCTGACCTCCAGTGTTTCTGATGAGAAAGCTGCTGCTAATCTTATGGAGAATTTTATGACTATGTTGTTTTCAAGATTTTCTTCATTCTTGGTTTTGACAATTGGTGTTGAGATTCACTTGGGGTGGTTGGCAAAATGTTACAGAAAATATTTAGGGAAAGTTACAGATTATATAGATTATGGTCTCAAACCTTTTGGAAGGCAGAAAGGTTTTATCAAGTTAGGGAGAAGACAGAGACAGAGGCTTTCCCAGTTAAGTCTGTTTACCCCACATCCCTTTGTCTCCTAACTGTTTACTCGAGTAAACTTGTGCTGGATGGCTCTCTCAGTGGGAGATCAAACAGGAATTACCTGTTAAAAGTGTTTACTCTGGGCCCAGAACCAAAGCTTTTATTATTCATATAACCACTCTTTAACCATGTTAATTATCCACAAGTGTGTTAACTTTGAACCTCTGTTATGAATAAAAGTGTGGATGAACAGGGAGTCTGGTTCAACTGGTTGCATTTTGCCCTCTGAAAGCAGCCAATGGCCATCTGTATCCCACTTGAATCACTGTAATGGTGTGAGAGTGCATTCGTTCATTCATCCATCGTTGAGTCAGGGTCTGCAGGTCTGACTCAAAGATGGATGGTGGTGACCCACATCTCAGATGGTGACCCCAATGAGATCAAGGTCACAAATTGGATTATAATGTGTCTTGGTTTGGACTTTTTTGTTTATCCTTCTTGGATTGCATTGAGCTTTTTGAATGTGGAAAGCCATGCATTTGATCAAAATGTGGAAAGTTTTCAGCCATTATTTCTTTATATATTCTCTCTTACTTTCTCATTTCTCCTTTTGGGATTCCCATTATGCATATTTTGCTATGCTAGATGGTGTCCCACAGGTTTCATAGGCTCTGTTTAGTCTTTGTTATCCTTTTTTCTTTCTGCTCCTCATACTGGATAATTAATTAAATTGACTGATCTTTAAGTTTGTTGACTATTTCTTCTGCCTGCTCAAATCTTCTACTGAAACCTATTAGTAAAATTTTCATGTTTGTTATTGTGCTTTTAAACTCCAGTTAATTTTGTCTGGTTCCTTTTAAAAATTTATCTTTGTTGGCAAGGCACGGTGGCTCACACCTGTACTCCCAGCACTTCAAGAAGCTGAGGTAGGTGGGTCACTTGAGGTCAGGTGTTCAAAACCAGCCTGGCCAACATGGTGAAACCCAATCTCTGCTAAAAAAACAAAAATTAGCCAGGTATAGTTCTAGGCACCTGTAATTCTAGCTATCTGGGGGGCTGAAGCAGGAGAATTGCTTGAACCTGAGAGGCAGAGGTTGCAGTAAGCCAAGACTATGTCAGCACTCCAGCTTGGGTGACATAGCAAGATTCTGTCTCAAAGAAAAAAAAAAGTGTGTGTGTGTATATATATATATATATATATATATATATATATATATATATTTACTAATATTCTATATTTGTTTATACATTATTCTCAGGGTTTCCTATAGCTCTAAACATATTTAAGACAGTTGAAGATGTGACATTGGCAAGATGGTGGAACAGAATGTCCCAGCACTTGTCTTCCTACAGAAACACCAATATAACAACCATTTATGAATAAAAATACCTTTATGAGAGCTCCAGAATCAAGGTGAGAGGTTACAGTATGCGAGTGAAACAAAGATATGAGAAAATATTGAAAGGATAAGAAAAAAAGTTTCACTTTATAGAGTTACCTCTTACCCTACACAGCATACACAATGCTGAAAGAGATTCCTTTGGATCATGAGCTCTCCTGTGGGGGGAAAAGAGAGGAAGCCTGACCCTGGACACTGGCATCAAAACTGACTGTCCACCCACCCAGTGAGCATAAACCAAATCTGCCCATGGACTGCAGCACTGGGCCCACTGACAGACCCAGGTACCAGGTCCACCAATATGGTCTCAAGCAACAGGCCATTCACACAGGCCCCACCAGCTGGTCAACCTAGAATCTCTGGCTGGGCTGACTGGTGAAAGGCTTTTTCTGCCAAAGTCAGTCTGTGAAAACTGAAAGAGGTGGCTGCTTCTTCAAACATGCAGACACTAACACAGGCTACAGGATTATGAAGAAAAAAGATACCATCCAAGGAACAAATAAAGCGCCAATAAGTGACTCTAAAGAACCGGAGACCTATAAATTGCTTGACAAAGAATTCAAAGTAGGAGAACGATCCAAGATGGCCGATCGCTAACATCCCGGGATTGCAGCTCTCAGGGAAGGCGCGGAGAACTAGAGGACGCCACACTTTCAGACAAAGTCTGGTCGCTCACGGAGCAGAAGATCCCCCAGTGGTGGAAACACACGAGTCGCCAGCGCGACTCTCGTGGTCGGCGCAGCGGTTCCGCCGGTACCTCTACGCGGCAGCGCTCAGCGCAGAGTAAACGTGACCAGTTCCGACCGAGGTTTGGAGCCCCGGGAAGGCAGAGTCGCCTACTACGGAAACTAGAAGGAAGCCCGACAGGAGAATCCTGGGCAGAAAAGCACCATCAGTTTTAACGCCGCTGCTCTGGCCCTGGGAACTAACAACCTGGACGTCCACTCAAGAGACCTAATCTGAAAGTTGGTAATTTCAAAGACGACAGGAGGATAAATTTACAATGACGGGAAGAAACCAGCGTAAAAAAGCTGAGAATACTCAAAGTCAGAACGCCTCTCCCTCTAAAGATGATCACAGTTCCTCATCAACAATGGAACAAGGCTTGATGGAGAACGAGCGCCTCCTGATGACAGAATCACTCTTCAAGGAATGGATAATAACAAACTTCGGTGAGTTAAAAGAACATGTTGTAGCCCAACGTAAAGAAACTAGGAACTTTGAAAAAAGGTTTGATGAAATCCTATTGAGAATAGACAACTTAGAGAGGCGTATGAGTGAATTAATGGAACTGAAGAATACAATACATGAACTCCGAGAAGTATGCACAGGTTTAAACACTCGAATTGTTCAAGCAGAAGAAGGGATATCAGAGGTCAAAGTCCAACTTAATGAAATAAAACGTGAAGAAAAGATTAGAGAAAAAAGGATAAAAAGGAATGAGCAAAGTCTCCAAGAAATGTGGGACTATGTGAAAAGACCAAATTTACGTTTGATAGGTGTACCTGAATGCGACGGAGAGAATGAATCCAAGCTGGAAAATACCCTTCAGGATATTATTCAGGAAAATTTTCCTAAACTAGCAAAGCAGGTCAACATTCAACCCCAGGTAATACAGAGAACACCACAAAGATATTCCTCAAGAAGAGCTACCCCAAGGCACATAATCGTTAGATTCAGCAGGGTTGAAACGAAGGAGAGGATACTAAGGGCAGCCAGAGAGAAAGGTCAGATTACCCACAAAGGCAAGCCTATCAGACTTACAGCAGATCTCTCGGCAGAAACTCTACAGGCCAGAAGAGAGTGGGGGCCAATATTCAACATCCTCAAAGAACAGAACCTTCAGCCCAGAATTTCATATCCAGTCAAACTAAGCTTCACAACTGAAGGAAAAATAAAATCTTTTATGAACAAGCAAGAACTCAGAGATTTTATTACCACCAGGCCTGCTTTACAAGAGCTTCTGAAAGAAGCATTACACACAGAAAGAAACAACCAGTATTAGCCTTTCTAAAAATACACCAAAAAGTAAAGAGCACCAACATAAAGAAGAATTTACACCAACAAATGGATAAAACAGCCAGTCAACATCAAATGGCAGTAACCCTAAATTTAAATTGACTGAATTCCCAATCAAAAGACACAGCCAAAACCCAACGGCATGTTACATCCAGACCTGTTTCACATGCAAGGATACACAAAGACTCAAAACAAAGGGATGGAGAAAGATTTACCAACCAAATGGAGAGCAAAAATAAATAATAAATAAATAAAAAGCAGGAGTTGCAATTCTTGTATCGGATAAAATAGATTTTAAAGCAACAAAGATATAGTGGTAAAAGGATCAATGCAACAACAAGAGCTAACGATCCTAACACCCAGATAGGAGACTTAGACTCAATGAGACAGAAAATTAATAAGGATATCAAGGACTTGAACTAAGATCCAGAACAAGTAAACTTAATAAATATTTATAGAGCTCTCCACTTCAAATACACAAAATATACATTCTTGTCAATACCACATCACACCTACACATTAGTTTAAATGAAACATTGATTGGCCATTATTAATACCCAATTTTTTTCAAAATAAAGCAATATTTCCATTTACTCTCCTTCTTTCTCTTCCTCTTTCTTCCTCTCCTTTACTTATTTTTTTTTTCTTTCCTTCTCTCAAAAAAAAAAAAAAAGAAATCAACTTGTAAACCTCTAGATCCAGGTTGGCAATGTCTCTTTCATTGCTTGATTTCCTTTCTTCCCTTCCCTCCCTTCCTCCCTCCCCGCTTCCTCCCTTCCTTCCTTCCTTCATCCCTTCCTTCCTCCCTACCGTCCTTATTCCCTTCCTTCCTGCCTTCCTCCCCAAAAAAAAAAAAAAAAAAAAAAAAGAATTCAAAGTAACATCTTAAAGAAGCTGAAAGGGCTATAAAGGAGCACAGATAAACAACTACACAAAATTAGGGGGAAATAATTCATGAACAAAATGAGATGTTCAACAAACATATAGAGAGCATAAGAAAGAATTAAAGAGAAATTTTGGAGGTAAAAAGAATAAAATAATGGAACTGAAAAATTCAATAGAGAGCTTGAACACCATACTTAGTCAAATAGAAGAGAGAATCAGTGAACTCAAAGACCAGTTATTTGAAATTATACAGTCAGAGGAACAAAAAGAAAAAAAGAATCAAAAAGTATAAAAAAAGACTATAGGACTCATAGGATACCATCAAGCAAACCAGTGTATGCATTATATTATTTATAGATGGAGAAGAAAAAGGGAAAAGTAAAGAAAGTTTATTTAAATTAACAATGCCTGAAAACATCTCAAATGTAGGCAAGGAAATGGACATCTGGATTCATGAGGGTCAAAAGGATCACATAGTGATTGAATTTAAAAAGGTATAGACTGAGATACGTTATAATTAAATTGCCAAATGTCAAAGACCAGAAGATAATTTTGAAAAAAAGAGAAAAACAACTTGTCATATACAAAGGAATCCCTATGAAACTATCAGTGGATTTATTCTTTAAATTTCTTCTTCTTTAGAAAACTTGAAGGCCAAGAAAGAGTTCAATGATATATTCAAAGTGCTGAAAGAGGAAAACAAAAACCCCAAAACCACTGCCAACCAAGAATATTACACCCAGAAAAACTATCCCCTAAAAAGGAGAGAGAAAAACTTTCCTCAATAAACCAAAACAGGAAATACATCACTGCCTTACAAGAAATGATAAAAGGTTTTATTCAAGTTGAAATGAAAAGATGATAGACAGCAACATTAAAGCTGCAGGATATAAAATCAACTTACAAAAATCAGTTGTGTTTCTATACACCAATAATGAACTGTCCCAGAAGGAAATTAAGAAAACCATCTCAGGCCAGGTGTGGCAGCTCATGCTTATATCCCAGTGCTTTGAGAGGCAAAGGTGGGAGGATCCCTTGAGGCCAGAAGTTGAGACCAGTCTGGGCAACTTAGTAAGGTCCTAATGCCACAAAAAATCAAATTAGTTGGGCATGGTAGTGTGCACCTTTGGGTCACAGTTACTTGGGAGGCTGGGGTAGGAGGATCGCTTGGGCACAGGAGGCCAAGACTGCAGTGAGCTATAATTTGTCATTGCATTTCTACCTGCGAAACAATGCAAATCCCTGTCTTTAACAAAACAAAATGAAACCAAACAAAATAATCTCATTTAAAATAGCAGTTATAAGAATAAAGTACTTATAAATAAATTTAACCAATTAGGTGAAAAACTGGTACCCAGAAAACTGTGAAACACTGATGAAAGAAATTAAGGTAGGCACAAATAAATGGCAAGACAACTCACATTCTTTCACTGAAAGAATATTGTTAAAATGTTTATCCTATCACAAATAATCTACAGATTCAATACAATCCCTACCAAAATCCCAAAGGCATTTTTTTACAGAAATAGAAAAAATAATTCTAAAATGTATATGGAATTTCAAAAGACACCAAAGAACCAAAACAGTTTTTTGAGCAAGAAGAACAAAGCCAGAGGTATCACACTTTCTGATTTCAAAAAATGTCACAAAGCTGCAGTAATAAAAACAATATTATACTCTTATAAAAACAGACATGTAGACTTATGGAACAAAATAGAAAGTTCAGAGATACATCCATGTATACATAGTCAACTGCTCTTCAACAAGGGAACCAAGAATGTACAATGGGTGAAAGATAGTCTCTTCAATAAGTGGTAATGGGAAAACTGGAAATCTACATGCAAAAAATGAAATTGGACCCTATATTATTCAGACAAAAATCAACTCAAAATGGATTAAAGACTTACATATAGACCTGAAATCATAAAACCTTTAGAATAAAACATAAAGAATAAGCTTCTTGACATTAGTCTTGGCAATAATTTATTGACTATGATGACAAAAGCATAGCCAACAAAAGCAAAAATAGACAAGTGGCACTACATCAAGCTAAAAAGCTTCTGCACAGAAAAGGATACAATTAACAAAATGAAAAGACAACATATAGAATGGAAGAAAATATTTGCAAGCTAGACATCTGGTAAGAGGTTATTATTTGTCTAAAATACATAGGGAATTCCTACAACTCAATAGCAAGAAACCAAATAGTCTATTTTAAAAAGTAGACAAAGGAGCTAAATAGACATTTCTTCAAAGAAGATATATAAATGGTCAATAGGTACTAGAAAATGTATTCTACATCACTAACCATTAGGGAAATGAAAATCAAAATCACATACCAGTTAGGATGGCTATTGTCAAAATAACCAAAGATAACATATGTATGTAAGGATATGGAGAAAGGGAAATTCTCCTACAGTTGTGGAAGAATTGATAAAGAAAATGTGGTATATACATGCAATGAAATATTATTTGGCCTTAAAAAAGAAGGAAACCCTGCCATTTGTGACAATATGGATGAAGCTACAGGACATTAATCTAAGTGAAACAAGGCAGGCACAGAAGTATAAATACCCCATAATTACCGCTTATATTAGGAATGTAAGATAGTCAAAACTCATGGGGCCAGAGAATAGAATGGTGGCTGCCAAGGACTGGGAAAGACATATTAGTCAAAGATATACATTTTCAGTTATGCAAGATAAATAACTCTTAGAGATCTACTCTACAGAATAGTGCCTACTGTTCATAATACTGTATTGTATACTTAAAAATTTGCTAAGAGTATAGTTTTTTGTTAAGGTTGTTATACATACACACAAAATAATAAAGGGTAAGAGGAAACTTTTGGAAGTGATGAATATGTTTATGGCATATGTCATGATATTTTCACAGACATATACTAATCTCCAAACTCATCAAGTTATGTACACTAAATATGTATAGTTTATTATATGTCAATCATAAATCAATACGATGTTTTTTTTAAAGATCATTGATTAAGTCTTTGTTTAGTGAGCCCAAAGTTTGTGCTTCTTCTGGAACAGATTCTTTTCATTTCTTCTGTAAAGGGGCCATACATACAACCAACAATTTTGGTTGAAAACTGGATATTTTGACTATTATAGTAACTCTTGAAATCAGTCTCTCCCTTCTGCTTCTTATCCAGGCCATTTGCAACTTATCCAGGCCATTTGCAACTCCACCTTAGCCCTCACTTCATACTTGCACCAAACCAAGACATCTTCCAGAGTTGCAGACTCAGAGTCTTCTGAGGTCTTTCTGAACATTTGTCCTGCCCTAAGCGTGTATGTGGCTTCCTAAACTCCCCAATACACACAGGCACTTTTGAATGACCTAATTTCCCAAAGGATCTCTCTCAGTTTTTCCCCATGCTTTGGTGTTCTGTTGTGTGCCTCCACTGTAATCCTTTGCCCCAGACAGCTGAGATTGTTCAATAATCTTACAAGGCCTGTGCTTGGTAATACTAATGCTTTTCTTTGAGTTCTGAGTTAGGTGAAACCAAGACAAGTGCCTGGGGTCTGTCCTTCAGGTAGGTCTTAGGATAGAAAAGACAAACACAATTCTTTTTGAATACGGTCTTCTCTGTTCTTTCCAGTGCTAGGGAACAGGTCCCTGAGTGAGAAACATGCACAGCTATTCAAGATCAATGCCAAATCAGGGAGAGTATGGGGCAAGGACACAAAGGACACACACACAAAATGCCACAAAGCTTTTCTACCATTTTTAGTTGCCTGTTCCTTCATTCAACATTTGCTTAGGTGCTATAAACCTTTGAATGTTTTCCAGAGTTTGAAAAAAAGTTGGATCTGACAGCTTCTTTTTGGGTTTTGTGGAAGTGGATTTTTGGTTTTCGTGGATCTGCCTACTCTGCCATTTCCACGGTCATCACTTGCACTGCACACCCTCCTGTGTGCCACCCTCCCTTTCCAGGATGTTGTCATTCTGCTTAACATTACCCTAGTTCTTTCTCTCTAAAATGCCACCCTTATATGCCTGAGTTTGTAATAAAATTTTAGGGTAAAATAAAATTTAGGGTATCAATTGGGGATTATGTCACAGCACAATTATAGTAGGTAATTATGCTGACTGAAACATTTGGCTTCTGTTTTACTTCATTTATTTATTTTTGAGACAGGATCTTGTTCTGTCACTCAGACTGGATTACAGTGGGATGATCATAGCTGCCTGCAGCCTCAAACTCCTGGGCTCAAGCAATCTTCTTGCCTCAGCCTTCCAAAGTACTGGGATTACATGTGTGAACCCCCAGACTCAGCCAGCTTCCTTGTTCTTGAACATCCTTTGGTTACTCTTACTATCAGAAGGTCCCAGCAGCCACTCCCATTGTGCTGTGGGTTTCTTTTTCACTTTTTCGGAATAGCCTAGTTTCCTTGTCTGAGTAGGTTCAGTAAAACCGCTTTTCTTATTTTACTATTCAGAACGATTTAATTCTATCTCACTACCATCTATCCCAGTCATTGATATCATTTACCTTTGCATCAGTCCCTCAGGAGGTTCTGAAACAAAAAATAAGGAAGGGATACTTTTTATCCCTCAGGCAGAAATCTACCTCCAGCTCTTAAAAATTTATCCCAGTTGCACATACTTCATTTAGTTTTGAAAACGTAATTTAAAACTACATGAATACTAATTATACTATCTGTTAGAGTAACCATATAAAATGGTTACTTCTCAGCAAGCAGAATTTTAAAATTCCACTTTCTTTTATAAACAAATATTTTAAGTTCTGAAATTTTCATGAATTTGAGATTAACCCTTTTTTAAATGCTGTTTCTTAAAGCACCGAAGGCAACTTTGTTTTTGGAAGACTGTGCAATAAAAGAAAGAGGCTCTTTTCAGGAATGGAAAAGGGAGCTGAAATATTTCTTATTTTTCAAAAAAGTAATTTTTCTAATTATAAAGTAATATATATATTCATTTTAAATAAAAAAAAGAAAAAGAAAAATTTGGAATTCTGAAATTCAGAAATGTATAAAATGGTATCACCAGTAATCTTACTAGCCAATGATAGCAACGATTAACTATTTGATACATGTACTGCAAGATCGTTTAGTCATATATATAAGCAGGTATAAGTATGCATTTATGTATGTATGCATATAAACACACATATGCCTGTGTTTTTCTTCAATAAAAACAAAATTGTAGTAAGGACTTCATTTCAATAAATATGTCATTTCAATAGCTACATACTAGTTCAATTTTGGATATACAATAATCTAACCAGTGTCTTATTTTTATTTTTATTTTGAGACAGAGTCTCCCTCTGTCACTAGGCTGGAGTGCAGTGGCATGATCTCGGCTCACTGCAACTTCTGCCTCCCAGGTTCAAGCAATACTCCTGCCTCAGTCTCTCAAGTAGCTGGGACTACAGGCACGCACCACCAGGCCCAGCTATTTTTTATTTTTTGTATTTTTAGTAGAAACAGGATTTCACCATGTTGACCAGGATGGTCTCGATCTCTATCTCATGATCCTCCTGCCTCGGCCTCCCAAAGTGCTGGGACTACAGGCGTGAGCCACCACTCCTGGCTTCCAGTGTCTCATTCATAAGCATTTAGTTATTTCCATTTGTTCTCTATTACAAACATTGCAATGATGATGCCAACTATTTTAGAAGTTACAAAAATCTTAAACTGTGTTTTCTTAAGTATTTCTTTAAATATTTTCTTCTACAAGCTGGCATTAAGACAAGATAGTTTTGGATTGCCACCAAAGTTGGCAATCATCCGTAAGTATCTAAAATGTTTTAAACATGTTTCACCTTAATAGACAACACTCTAACTTCACTATGACATGTCATTTCAGTTTTGAGTACCTTTGTACTCCACAAAGCCTTCATTATGATCAAATTGATTCATTTATCTTGAGGGGCCTTGTGCTTTGCTGCCTTCCTATGGCAGCACTTGCTGCTTTTCCTGGCTGGAAAAGCTGGAAATCATTCCTTTCTCACCACTGATCACTTGTAATCCAGAATTAAAGGTTCAGCTCAAATCCTACTTGATCCATAATCTCTTCATGACCTCTCAGCATGAAGTGATTTGTCCTCTCATTAGTCTTTTACTACATATTTGTATCACTTTTGGCAATTAAATATATGCTGTCTTGTAACTTGTATTTTTGTGTGTTCAGATGTTTCAAATTTGCTTATTATTTCCCCTTTCTATAATTATAGAGTGTACTAAAAGGCTGTTGAAGGAAGAGATCAGTCTCACTATCTTCCTAGCACTGTATCTTATACACAGGAGGCACTTGGTAAATATTTTTGATTCACTACACAGTAAATCACAGCCTTGTATTAGTAATACTCTTGTTCAGTTCAATATCTCTGCATATATAAGCATATAAAAAGAACTATTTTTAAAAAAACTCTTTTATCAATATACTAACATAAAACATTTGTTGCTGACTATAGAGTGGCATTGTTGGTAACTGAACTATGTAATATTTAAGTCAAAATTATATATTTAAAATTATTTTCTATATTTTTACAACTTTTAAACTATTAATTAAATCATTTGCATAAATATTGATTTACTTACCTGGCAAAAACTTAAGTGGAAGCACAAAAATAACAGAAAAACATGAAGAAGCATGTTGGAGGTGTTCGGGGTCTCTGTCTCTGCTGAGAACTCTTTTCCACCCCAGGTATTCTTCTGAAATTTAATTTTTAACCTCTGAAAAAATATTTCAAAAGAACAAGCCTCCTGAAGAGCTTTGTACTTTTGAACTCTGAAAGAAAGTGGCTGAAATCCAGAGATTTACCGTAACTGAAACCAAAAAATGGCCCTCCCAGTGAAGAGCTGAGCAAGGTGACCAATAGGAATTTGTTTTCACCAGAAGAGACTGATTTTCCCCCACCCTGTTAATGAGCAATGCTTCCATTATGTATTCTGGGGAAGAAAGACATTATACTGGAAGCAAATTTTTTGATTTTTTTTGTAAAATAAAAATAAAATTTTTAAACTTAAGGTTGAAGACTAGGAGACAGTAAGACTAAAAGTAGAGCATCATGAAGGATATGTAAAATACATTTAAAACTCTCAGAAACCAGCTTCTTTACCATGCATTTGTTGGGCTGTAATCAAATTTTATTTTTGGAGTACAAGAAATTTTAAAAACAAGTATTCTTGACCTAGTATCAACTATCATGCAGGATTTATCTGTCTGTGAAATAAGTCTGTGATAGCAGCAATGCTGATACAGTTTGGGTTCACCAGAAGCAGAGACTTGAGACAGAGTGAGCATGGGGTAAAAGTGTTTGTTAGGGATCAACACCTGTACAAGGAAGGGAGGGGAAGCAGTCTTAAGCCAAGGGAGAAGTTGAACTGGAGTGTGATCTGTCACGGTGTCCCTGGGTTCAGTATAAATGGCTGAGCTGTTATATTATGTCTTGCTCAGTCCCCTACTATATGTTGCCCAGGAAGGGCATACATACACTTAGGAGAGGCAGTTTTCTGTAGCTGATGCAGACACGGAAGGATCTGACACTTATGTACTATCAGGAGGAGGTATCTTCTGACTATATTCTTTACAGCCAGAAGCCAGGTGGCAAGACCCTCCTTGACAGGGGATCTGGGAAACTCATCTCTGTGTCTTTCAGAGTACATACTTGCACCTTTTAGATCAATGTTCCATATGTACTCTAAGAGTGGCTCCTTAAAATTTTCAGTGGGCCTCTATTCTTGAAAGAAAACTGAGAAGAGGGAGTTAGTGGGAAAAACTACAGCTCCTACCTTTGCAGTTGATCTTGGGGCTCACCCTCGTCCCCCCTCATACCCATTTTAGATTCCCTTTACCCTGACCTCCCACCTCTGCTGGTCTCAGTGACTTACTTGACGACATGATCCACAATCTCTTTTAGGAGTGGTGTGAACTCCTGGTTACCTT
The DNA here is from genome assembly GCF_049354715.1 of Callithrix jacchus. NCBI lineage: Eukaryota > Metazoa > Chordata > Mammalia > Primates > Cebidae > Callithrix > Callithrix jacchus. The sequence goes on along the minus strand of NC_133504.1, from coordinate 87,440,787 downwards.
TTACTTCTTAAGCAAAAGTTGCCATTTGTATCCCTACTGTCACAAGATGCAGGCCGGACAGGTGGCTCACTCCTGTAATCCCAGCACTTTGGGAGGCCAAAGCAGGAGGATTACTTGAGGCTAGGAGTTTGAGATGAGCCTGGGCAACACAAGGAGAGGTTGATGCTGCAGTTAGCCATGACTGGACCACTGCACTCCAGCCTGAGTGACAAAGAGACCCTCTCTTAAAAAGGAACCCCCCAAGAAAGATACCCCAGTAGGTTATGTGGGTTGCACACATCTTTCTCACTGCCCACATCATAGTAACAGCAGCCCTACTTCCTAGGAATGAGAAGGGTCAATTACCCCTGTGGATTATGACTCTCTTTCTTTCTTGCTGATCCCTAGATACAAAGAGCTCAGTGTACACCAGGCAATGGCTCTAGTTTATAATTCCATGGGATTCTTGCTGTGGCCCTGGTGAAAGTACAGTCCTTTGGAGAACAAGACCAGGAACCCTGCAGAGTCTACAGTTGTGGAGACAAGATGCACAAAGCCTCCAATTGGTCAATGGGAGTGATGGTAAGTATGGTCATTCTTGCCTTTATTCTTTGGTTCCCAGACCCATGTATTCTTCCTATTGGGAATACGATGCTATATGAAGGTCTTTGACTGAATGTATATACGGCTTACTGGAGTACAGCACTCTATTCTCACGGTTTTGCATTTAACTGGCACCTCAGCTCTGCCCATGCCAACATTCTATCAGTCCACCAGCTTCTGAGGGGTGTGGTATGTGATATGACCAGGGGATTGTATGGTCACAGGCCCAGTCCTGGGTCTGCTTTGCTGGAAAGTGGACACAAAGATCCCATCCTTGTCTGACAGGATATGATCTTCACTAGAGGATGATAATTCTCTGGATTATGGTGCCAACGGAGGACCTGCAGTCAGGAAAGGCATATCCATACCTCAAATATATGTTTATTCCTGTAAGAATGGACCACTGACCCTTCAAAGAGTGAAGAAATCAGATGTCGTTAATTTGCCATTAAGTGACTAGTTGGTCTCTTAATGAATTGTGCCATCTTGTGGGTGCAGTATTAGTGTCAGCTGCTGTCAGGTTGGGTATTTGTTAATGATGGAAGATAAGCTTTGTTGAGTCAAAATGGCCGAGCCACTTTGTGGGTTATTTTGTGCCTTTTCTCTGGTGGATGCTTTCTGGTAGGCATTAACATGTGATATAAAGATTTTTATACTTCATGCCCACTCCTATGTGTACATGTATCCATTTTAGGTTCCCTTCACTCTGACCTCCCACCTCTGCTGGTCTCAGTAACATACTCAATGACATGACCCACAATCTCTTTCAGGAGTTCTCTTTCAATGAGCCCTTGGTTACCATTTGCTTCTCAGGCCAAAGTTGCTGTTTGTATCCAGAACTTTTTGCTCTTGATTTTTGAATATTTTCATTTCAGGAACAAAAGACGGTCAGGAAATCAATATTGCCTGTGATTCCATATAAAGTCTAACCTCAGGCCACCTCTCTTTCCACACAAAGTGGATGATCAGGTGCAGCTCTGCCCACTGGGAGGACTTTCTCTCACCACTGTCTTTCAAAACAACTCCAAAGTGTGGCTGTAATGCAGTCTCTATTTTCAATTTGTACCTATATACTGGGTCAACACATCTGCAAACAAAAGGTGAACTTTCCTCTCTTTCTTCAGCTGGTCATACCAGATTCCTCAGAGAGCTATAGGTGTGAGCTGAGGAAGGGGCATCAGTGCAACTGTTTGGTTGCTGGGGACAGGGGGCAGTCTGGGCTACCTGCTACCTGCTTATGCACCTTGCTCATACCTCTGGTCCTGTTTGTGTTTGGCTCTGGATGTCACACTTCTATCTTACAATACATTTTTGCTAGGCTTGCTTGACCTTACACTTTGCAGGTCCATTTGGACTTAGATGATAATGGGCAGTTCTGGCAATATGGTGATGTAGTGTCCTATGATTCATTAATCTACATTTATCAGGAACCAGTAATACACAAATTGGTTTTCAAAAGGTATACCATTCTCTGCTGCAGATGGCATGGTCTTGGTCCAGAACCCTGAGGTCCTCCTATATTGCGGTTCTCTCACAGGATCCTCCTCAAACACCACACAGCATTCTTCCCCCATCAATGAGACTTCTGATGCCATAGAGTCTGCTGGACCACTGCAGAAGCCTTTTCTGCTTTGGCAGCTGGAGCAGTATTCGCTAGTGCAGAATATTTGCCCCCAGAGTCCAAAGCCTCACCAGGTTTTGTGCTTCTTTCTTTGTTAAAGGAAGTATAAGATACAATAATTTGTCTTTTACATTAGAGAGGATGTTCTAGCAGGTTCCTGAACACTGGTTTCCTAAAAATTTTACTGATATGCCAGGCTTTATCTCCTACCCTCTGGAGCATGTGTTTATCAAAGTATTTAGCATGCTCATCTCCTCTGATGAAGATAATGCTATCAGTGGAAAAACAACCAGAATGTCTTATGGGAAATCCAGATGATCCAGATCTCTGCATATTACATTATTTCAGAAGGTGGCAGATAAGGCCTGGAGAAAATGTTAAATGTATATGTTGCCCATTCCATGTGAATGAGAACTGTTTTTGATCCTTTCTGGTTAAAATGTCCCCTCTCTCTTGCTCCTACTCCAGCCACATAATGTGTGTTTCCGTTTGCCTTCCGCTATGGATATAAGTTTCCTGAGGCCTCCCCAGAACCTGAGCAGATGACAGCATCATGCTTTCTGTACTGCCTGTGGAACCATGAGCCAATTAAACCTATTTTCTTTATAAATTATCCAATCTCAGGTATTTCTTGATAGCAGTGCAAGAAAGGACTAATACAGCGGTTAACAAAAGGAAAATGTAAACTGCTTATGAGGACTGACACTTCATTCAGTTTAAGTCTCTTTCCTCCTATGATTGCAATGAAAATAAATATAAAAATAAAAGTAATTCCACTGCACCACTGAAAAATGAGGAAGGATTCATTAATGGAATATAAACAGTGAAGAATTACTAGAATACATATAGCAGACAGGAAAAGATTAACTGCAAAACTTAAAGGAGTTTAAGAAGTGTCAAATTCATGTAAGTGTCTTGTTGGTCTCCTTGATGAATTGTACCATCTTGTGGGGGCAATATTAGTGTCAGCTGCTGTCAGGTTGGGTATAAAAAAGACCACAGAATAAACAGAATCTGAGAGAAGTGATGGACTCAGTAATTAACAAATAAAAGGAAGAACATTTGAGCCAGTGTCCCACATGGGGGCACTTGAGCATTTATCCCAGGCAAAGCCTATAGTAATGCTCTCTGTAGCACATGTTCTAACCCAGAACTCCTTGAGTGGACACTAAGGCAGAAGCAGAAAAGCATTTTAGATGACACTAACGTCCATGAAGTTGAGGGAGTCTCTGCACTTAAGAGGCAAGCCATAGGCAAAGAGGCCCCGTATCCCACCATTCTCCTGCACAGTCATTGAAAGCAGAGCTCTATTATCAGAATCTGCAAAAACAAAATGTGCAACACAACAAAAAGGCCAACCTCACTTATGAATATAGATGCAAAAATTCTAAACAAAATATTAGCAAACCAATACAAACAAAATCTTAAGCAGTACTCGGTAGTCTTACTGTTAATAATAATACTTATTTGATAACATATATATGGAGGCTAAGGCAAGTGATTATGCTAATGTCATAAGAATTTCAGGGCAAGACAGACACAAGTTTAAATTCAAAGAAACAGAAACTCTGTAGTCTTAACTTTGAATTGAAAATATCACTGTGAACCACAGTTCTTTTTTCTTTCTAAAAATAATTACCTTCTAGTTGTCCATTGTACTGATAGGGTCTACAAGTCATAACAATCCAGAGCAAAGAGCCAGATTGTCTTCTCTACATATCATTTTCCACTTAAAAAACCAAGGCTCTTTGGAGAATGAGCTGATTCCATGTCTGAGGCTTAAAATGTAAAAGAAATATTTTGTACCAGAAAGCAAGAAAGACATCAAAGGCTAGTTGGTGGTATTAAAAGACTTGAAGGGGCTCTCACAAGCCAAAGATGAAATATTTTAAGCATTATAAGGAACAATGAGAGGAAAAAATTGAAATAAAAATATTAAAAAAGGAAATTTATTTCAGTTAATAATTGCAAAATAAATGATAGAATTATCATATTACTATTTTGCAATACCTTATGAGTCAATTGATGATCACCAACAGCTGCTAACATTAGGTGAGAAGCTGGCAGGGAACTAATATGTCAATGAGGCTGAAAACACTGATCCCACTGATTAATCTCATTCCCAGAGAGAAACAACCAGACATTATGTGCCTCCCCAAGGGACGTCTGGAAGTATTCTTGCAGGAGAAAAAAAAAGAAGAACCTGAACACAATCAAGTCTCTAGATCTTACTATCAATTAACTAATAGTTTATGGGAAATACAGAGGATAGAAAAACAATGTATACCACTATGAGGATGTAATCAATGACAAAGTGGGGAATTATACATGACAAAAGACTCAGTTTTTTCAACAAGTAAATGCCATGGGAAGAAAAAACAAAACAGGGAGAGGAAACTGACACAGAATAAAAGAGACTTAAGAGATATATCAATAAAATATAATGTATGGACCTTGTTTGGATCTCAATTTGATTGATCCAACTATTTAAAGACATTTTGAAATAACCTGGGAAAATTTCACATGGACTAGATATTTGCTAATACTAAGAAAATATTATTTTTGAGATGGAGTCTCGCTCTGTCGCCCAGGCTGGAGTGCAATGGTGAAATCTTGGCTCACTGCAACCTCTGCCTCCCGGGTTCAAGTGATTCTCCTGCCTTAGCCTCCCAAGTAGCTGGGACTACAGGAGCCTACCACCAGGCCAGCTAAGTTTTGTATTTTCAGTAGAGACGGGGTTTCACCATGTTGGCCAGACTGGTCTTGAACTCCTGACCTCAGGTGATCTGCCTGCCTCAGCCTTTCAAGGTGCTGGGATTACAGGCGTGAGCCACCGTGCCCAGCCTGATTTGTGCATCTACAAGTTTTGGATTTCTGAGAAAGAAGAGCAGCTTGACATTTATAGGAAAGTAATAAACATTTTTGACATACTTTTAAACTTTTTCTTCAAGTTTTTTCTTTTTTTTTTTGGTTGCAGAAAGTTGATTTTATTCAGGTAGAGAAAAGAGAAGCAAAGGAGAAGAGAAAGACTTCCACAAAGAGTGTGGAAGGGGATTCCAGAGGGGAAATCCCAGAAGGGAAAGGGAGCTCCCACCATGCGGGAGGGGATTCCAGAGAGCTGGAAATCCCTCAAGCAAGTTTTTTCTTATTGAGTAGTTATGAAGAGCAAAGACAGAAAGCATCTCATTTCAGTTCAAAATGAAATCTGTGTGTGATAATCTCAAGTCAAACTCAGAATTGAGCAGATACACAGCAAAAGACAACCAAAAACTTCACATTAAATAGGTAATTTTCATTTTTTTCTTTCAAAAGTAATACTTTTATGCATATATAGGCCCATAAAAGATCGACATTCATTAAAATCAAATTGCAACCTTTACTAAATTAAAAGAAAAAGAAAAAGTGAAGTTTCCTCTCTCACTTGTTTTTTGTTTGTTTGTTTTGAGACCAAGTCTTGCTCTGTTGTCCAGGATGGAGTGCAGTGGCGGATCTGGGCTCGCTGTAACCTCCACTTCTGGGGTTCAAGCGATTCTCCTGCCTCAGTCTCCTGAGTAGCTGCGATAAAAGGTGTGCATCACCATGCCCGGCTAATTTTTCTATTTTTAGTAGGGGGGCGGGGTTTCACCGTGTTGGCAAGGGTGGTCTCGAACTCCTGGCCTCAAGTGATCCAGCAGCCCCGGCCTCCTAAGGGCTGGGATTACAGGCGTGAGCCATTGCGCCCTGCCTACAAAGGTATTTTAAAATCCCATTTACAATAACCCCGTCAATTAGATAGGTACCAAGTTCAACCCTATTCTAAACACGAGGTAGTCAGCTGTGTCAAATATCAAGGTAAGGTCTCAGAGGATTTGGGTATAAAAGACTCCAACCACATTTAATAAATGGAAGGTCACTACCTTTATTTGTGAGAGAAGCTCTGGAGAATGTGGGGGAAGCTGATGTCAAATATAAAGGGCTTAAGGAGAGAAGAGGGAGAGGAGCATCGAGCACAGAGTGGTTCACAGCCTGTCGGTGCTTAAAACATACTTGAATGAATACCTGGTACAAAGATAAAAAAGATGGTTTGGTTTTCTATAATACAGCATAAAAAATTAAATAAACACACACATTGCTTTTCTTCCTCTAATCAGTGAGACCACAGAACAGAATAACAGGCACAGTTCAACCCACAATTGTGCGAAAATCAATAGGTCGAGAAAAAACAAGAAACTCAGATAAACGCTTCCGCCGGCTGTGACAGGTTCTGACACAGCCAGATCCACTGAAAAGAGTGCGGCTCAGAAACCTTAGAGACCCGTCTGCACAGTTGCTGAAGTTAGCAACAAACTGGTGAGCGCGGTTGGGGACAATTTCGTGAGAAGCAAGTGCGCCCCGTTAATCGGCACGAACCTTAAGAACCAACCTTGTTCCTGCAAGGTGCTTTCGTTCCGGCAGTCAGCGCTGGAACCAAACTGGCACCCGCCCCGCCCCCGGTAGAGAGGGCGGATCTCTAACGCCAACTATCTCCAAGAGCAACATTGCCGCAGCACTTCCGGGATGTCGTGCTGCGAAGGACGCCGCTATTGTACGTCACTTCCGCTGCTCCACTCTAGGCACTTTGACCTCATGGTTGTAAATTAGTCGTTAAGGTTCGATATTATTCCACTCTTCCAGCACTGAAGACTGTTTTGGAACCAAGTGTTGCTGGTTCCGCCGGTGACTGGCTTTTTTTTTTTTTTGGCTTGCCAAAAAAAAGTGGGTTTAAAAAAAAAAACTCTGGCGGTACGGTAGCCGAGGAGGTTCCAGTGCTGCGGAAGTACCCAGCGGGTGGGTGTGTGCGCGCGCAAGGCCAGGGCCAGAGGTGCACGTGGCGCCGGTGAGTTGCCGTAGAAGCCGGAGGATCTGAAAATGCTGGACGCGGAACCCAGCTGCCAGAGGGAGGGAGGAAGGAAGGGGATACGGTGTGAAGACCTTGCTGTCTGTGTGAGGAGGAGTTACTAATCCTGGGGCGGCCAGGCTGGTCTGTGGTCGGTCGGCGTTCCGGAGACTCATGGGGAAGTAAACTCTTCACCCTAGAGGTTGGTCACTGGCGGTCTGACCGTGGGTGACGTGACAGGGCTGCTATTGTCCCTTTCTGACTGCGGCTCCAAGGGGTTGGAGTGTACTCAGAGGCTACAGTGATCAGAAGATAACTGCTCATTTTTTTTCACCAGGGAGGAGAGAGAATGTCTTTTCGAGGCGGAGGTCGTGGAGGCTTTAATCGAGGTGGTGGAAGTGGCGGCTTCAACCGTGGCAGCAGCAGCAACCACTTCCGAGGTGGAGGCGGAGGCGGTGGCGGAGGCGGCGGCAATTTCAGAGGCGGCGGCAGGGGAGGATTTGGCCGAGGGGGTGGCCGCGGAGGCTTTAACAAAGGCCAAGATCAAGGACCTCCAGAACGTGTAGTCTGTATGTAGTCTTCAACATTTAGCCTATTTGAAGGAGTAGAGGTGGGTTGTGGGTTTGTGTTATTAGTCAGCAAGTTTGGGATACACAAGCCTGTGTGGAAAATGATGTAAACTGACTTATAATCGTACAGTACATGTAAAGGTGGGATGGGGAGATGAAGAAAGCTGTGGGATACTTAAAATGCATCATGGAGGTGGAACTTGAGGGTTCACAAGAAGATATTAAAGATAGCAAGTGAATACTTATCCTTAATTCCCTGATTTTACAGATGAGAAAACCGTGATTCAGAGTTAATTTTTTTTGCTAGGGTCTTAAGGTTAGTGATAAGTTATCAGTTAGTGATACAGCTGAAATACAGGCTGGGTGCGGTGTCTCACACCTGAAGCCAGGAGTTAGAGACCAGCCTGGACAATAAGCAAGAGACCCTGTCTGTACAGAAAAGAAAGAAATACAAAGCCAAGTATTCTGAGTCCACAGCCCATGCTTTCGTTACTACTCAAAAGTTGGTAAGTGAGAAAAAAATTTGCTTGAGAGGGAAACTGCCAGTGAGGAAGTCGAGAAAAAGACCCATTTAGGGCAGTTTTCGAGTAATTAACAATGAGATTGGAATGGAAGTCACAGAAAGTAAAGCCTACTACATTAAAGATGAGAGAGGATGAACAGTGTCTAGTTAAGGAGGATTTGAAAGGAGCAGTGTCTAGAATAAAAGGTCCCAGCCCAGAAGCTGTTGCACCAGTCCATACGTGAGGCATTGAGAGCCTGATTCAGGATGGTCACAGTGAGGAAAAAGAGGAAGGGTTAGATAGGAAAGATTTCAAAGGAAACAAAATCAGTAGAACTTAGCTAATACTGGCAATAAAAAGTTTCAGGTTTTGAGCTTGGGCGATGGGAATGGAGAGTTGGTTTTGCAGGAATGTGGTAAGTATTTAAGTTTGGGTGATACTCTAGTTAGTTAGAAATAAAGGTAGTTATTTTGAGACTCCAGATGTCCTTTAAAAAAATGAATCATTGTTAAAGAGTTGGTAGTGGGAATGTGAAAGTTGAAAGGCAAGAGAAAAAAAAAAAGAACAAAGTCTGATTCAGTGGGGGTTGAAGACAAGGAAGAATCAGAAGAAAGAAGCAGAGTTTTGAATCAGATAATACGTTATAATAAGATAACTGTTTAGGTTGAATGGTCTCAGTGTGCCAGGCACTATTCTAAGCACTTGACATTTGTTATTCCATTTAGTCCTTACAATACTCTTTTAGGTGTAGATATACATGATATGGTATTAGTGCATACTAAAGATGAGACACTGAATTAGAGAGAGGGTGGGTGACTTCTCTTAGGTCACAGAGCTAGTGTGTTGTGGAGTCTGTAAACCAGCCCAGGAAGTCCACACTCTTAATGACTGTGGTCTTCTGCCTCACAGGAGAGCAGATATGGTGAAGTGCTGGTAGCCAAAAAGAAAGCTTCCAGGAGAAGTTCGTCAGTATCATTTGAAATAGTTCTATGTTTTAACATTTTCTTGTTCTATTTCAGTGTTAGGAGAGTTCCTCCATCCCTGTGAAGATGACATAGTTTGTAAATGTACCACAGATGAAAATAAAGTGCCTTATTTCAATGCTCCTGTTTACTTAGAAAACAAAGAACAAATTGGAAAAGTGGATGAAATATTTGGACAACTTAGAGATTTTGTATCCTTTTTAATTGGAAGACTGAATAATATTCAAAGGTTGCTATTTGTATTTTTCTGAGGCAGTTAAGTATAAATTAAACTTGTTTTATTTAATTAGACAGGATTGCTACATACTGGACCATGAAGGAGAATCAAGGGGAGGATGTATTCATCCATAGGTATTAAAATGACAGACCCTAGAAAGGTGAGGTTTTTTTTGGGAAAGTTCTAGAAATGATGGCCATTTGGATAAGTCCTACAGGATTAAGTTGGTTGATTTGGATATAGTGGTGCCTCTGGAAATGTAGAATTAGAAGTTGTTTGGTGCCCCCACTACTGTGGAAACTCTTCTCTCCTCTTCCTCTTCCTCTTTCTCTTTTTTTGAGATAGATACTCTGTTGCCCAGGCTGAAGTGCAGTGGCACGATCTCAGCTCACTGCAACCTCTGTCTCCTGGGTTTGAGCAATTCTCATACCTCAGTTTTTCAAGTAGCTGGGATTACAGGTGAGTACCACCTTGCCCAGCTAATTTTGGTGTTTTTAGTAGAGATGGGGTTTTACCATGTTGGCCAGGCTGGTCTCAAACTCCTGGCCTCAAGTGATCGACCTGCCTTGGCCTCCTAAAGTATTGGGTTTGCAGGCATGAGCCACCACGCCCAGCCCCCTGGAAACTCATTTTTTATTTTTCATATATATATGTCCATGTATTCTAATCTTGTTTTTGAAATTATACATAAATTCATAAGGTTCGATATTACCTTTCATCTTAATTGCTAATTTGTTCCTTAATGAAAGTAATAGTATTTTTCAGTTAAATTGTCAGAAAATATGAAGGCTTCATCCTTTAAAAAACTGCAGAAGGTGAGTCATACTTACGTTACTTGGGATCCTTGGTTTTATAAGGGAATGACCTATCTTAGGAAAGTACTACTTAGGGCACTTGAGACTTCCCCAGTATATCACTAGTAAAGCTCTTAAACTGAAATGTTCTGTGCTATAAATATTGAACATACTAATCTTTAAAAGTAATTTATTTGATACAACCTTTTAGAAAGTAAAAATTACAGATTTTGCTCATATTAACAAGATCTGTAACCGCTAGAGTAAGAGATTTCGTTTATGTAAAACTCATATTGAAAAACTTTAATGACCAAACACTCTAGGTAAAATCTTACGTTATTTGAGAGAACGTAGGTACTGAATGATTTCCCAAGACATCAACAGCATATGCTGTGAAAGAAAACTACAGGTTGCCATGAGAAACTGTAGTGCCACCAACTTTAGTAATGTTTCCTGAAAAAGTGAGCTTGAAGCTTAGGCCTGATTGTTGACTAGAAGTGATTTCCACACCTGGTTGCATGTCAGAGTTATCTTGGGGAGCTTTTAAGAAGATGTACTTCAAGTTTCCACTTGAGGAAATTTGACCTAGGAGCTCTTAAGTAGGGTTCAGGATTCAGTTGTAAAAAGGAAAAGCACTTGGATAGTTTTGATGTAGTTAGGCAAATACTTGAGAGGCGCTGAGCTAGTCAAAGAGAAAGAGGAAAGTACATTCCAAGTAGAGAAAAGAGTATATGCAGTCTCCGAGACAGCAAGCAACTGAAAGGAAATAAAAAGGCAAATGTATAGGTTGGGAAGGAAGCATTTAGGAGAGGTTGGGAAAGTTGTGAATTAAGACCAGAGAGGTAGGAGGGGGCTTGATTCACTTAAGCCTTCAGGTCATAGGAAAGAGTTTAGACTTTAGTTTCAATTGTGTTTTGCTTTTTTTCTTGAGGCAGCGTTTCACTCTCGTTGCCAAGGCTGGAGTGCGACAGCATGATCACGGCTCACTGTAACTTCTGCCTCGCAGGTTCAAGTGATTCTCCTGTCTCAGCCTCCTGAGTAGCTGGGACTACAGGCATATGCCACCATGCCCGGCTAATTTTGTATTTTAAGTAGAGATGGGGTTTCTCCATGTTGGTCAGGCTAGTCTCGAACTCCCCACCTCAGGTGATCCGCCTGCCTCGGCCTCCCAAAGTGCTGGGATTACAGGTGTTAGCCACCACTCCCGGCCATGTTTTATTTTTGAATAATGGGATAATACAGTTAGTTGTATGCTTCAGAAGAACACTGGGAAGATAAAAAAGCACCTTGGGAAGAGGGCAATATTGTGTGAGGGGACAGGTAGGAGGTTATAATAGTTGTTCTAACTATAAAAAGTGGGTGGATTTATGAAAGGTACAGGAAGTAGAATCAACAGGATGGATATTGAAGAAGGGAAAAATATCACCATCTTTCAGATGTCTGATGTCAACATCTTTGTGGGTGATGGTATCGTTTAATGAAATGGGCAACAATGCAGAAGAGGAGGGTTGGGGAAAGATAATGAGTTCGGTTTTGGACATAGTGAGGTGAAGGTACTTGTGAGATGGTCAAATCGTCAGGAGTTTAAAGGAAGAGTCTAGACTGGAGATAGAATTGGGAATTTGTTAAGTATACAGACAGTACATGAAACAGTGTAGGAAGAAAGAATGAGAGGAAAAGAGCACCTATGAAGTTTTGGGACACCTCCTAAAGCTAAATGTCTGTTACTGGAAACTCAGTTAGTGGAAATTGCCAGTTTAAAAAAAAAAGGCAAACCACGAGCCTGCCATAAAAATGGTGTCACAAAAATTGAGAGTGTTTCCAGGAGAGACTGCTCAGCTGTGGCAAAATGCTGCAAAGTGTTCATTGGAAGACAGCCACGTAGACGTCAGGGAATCATGGAGCCAGTGCAGTAGTGGGCCCAGGAGCCAGAATGAAATGGGAAATGAGAAGGAGACAATAGCTTGTTGTTAGCTTATGCCTGCTAGTTGTGGAAACCTTGGCAAGTACTCACAGGAAATTGCTTCAGGTGTGCCTGGAGCTGTTGAGCCCAGAAAGAAACAATGCTGAGAAAGGATTTCCATTTTGTGACCTGAAAAAAAACTGCTGGTAATAGCCACTTAAATTGATTGGAATCCCTCTCCCTTTTCTCAGAATTATTTATTTGAGGGCTTATTATTTAGTTTTTTCGGTTTTTGTTTTTTAACTACAGGTATTAACTTGAGTACATTCTACCTCTCCCAGTTTCCATACCCCCTGCTATGTTGAGATTCAGCCCTCCTTACCCAGCCTGCGTTATTACGAAGTCTGTAGACCAGTGCCCTCTACTTGAACTTTCTGCAGTGATGGAAATCCCTGCCCAGTAAGGTAGCTCTTAGTGACATGTAGCTTTTGAGCACCTGAAGTGTGGCTCATGTAACTCAGGAACTGAATTTTTAATAATTAAATATAAGTAGCCACCTGTGGCTCATGGCTACCACATGGAACAGTGTAGATCTAGATAATATTTTGAGATGATGGGCTATGAAGGGAAGATGAATAATAAGGTGATAGCTAGAGAGGGATTCAGGTATCTTATTCTAAGTAATGTATCACAGTTTTGAAATCCTCATGTGTTTTGTGTAGAAGAACTATGATACAATATGCCCTTTACATTTCATTATCTGAGAAATGTCCTCTTTAGCCCCAATTATGGGATGGGTATAGTTTCTCTATATCCTTCATTACTTTGTGTGTTCAGAAAATAGTTACCCTTTTGATCTTTATTAAAGGCTTGAAACAGCTAGTTTGTGAATGCTTTATTTTGAATTTTAATGCTATGTTTTTTATTTTATTCAAGATAATGCTATGTTTTATTTTTCTTAAGGCAGTTCTTTTGAGTGGAAATGTTAAACCTATTTCTAAAGAGAAATGAGATTGAATTGGTCTTGATTTTTTTATATGCATACAATGCTTATTGTGTGCCAAATTGCAAGTGCCTTATATAGGTCACTTTTGATCATCACACAAACATGTGAGCTAGTTATGTATTCTCTACATTTTACAGATAAAAAAACTAAGGCAAACTGACACAGAAACAGAAAACCAAACACTGCATGTTCTCATTCATAAGTGGGAGTTGAACGATGAGAACACATGGACACATGGTGGGGAACATCACACACCCGGGCATGTTGGGGGGTGGGGGGCAAGGAGAGGGAGAGCACTGGGACAAATACCCAATGCATGCGGGCTTAAAACCTCGATGACAAGTGATAGGTGGAGCAAACCACCATGGCACATGTATACCTATGTAACAAACCTGCACATTCTGCACGTATATCCCAGAACTTAAAATTTAAAAAAAAAGATAAAAGAAAACTAAGGTAGTAAGAAATTAAGTGCTTACCCAGAGATACATTGTGGAAAGAATTAAATTGCAAAACGGAACCCAGTCAGTTTTGACTCTATCATGTAGCTTCTGAATTATTATACTGTCCCCCAAGTCATCACACTAATTGCTTCTATTATGTTTCCAGTTTTATATAGACCCATATAAGCTGCTGCCACTGCAGAGGTTTTTACCTCGACCTCCAGGTGAGAAAGGACCTCCAAGAGGTGGTGGCAGGGGAGGCCGAGGAGGAGGACGAGGAGGAGGTGGCAGAGGTGGTGGCAGAGGTGGTAAGTTACTTGGGGAAAATTTCTGTTGAGATTTTAGAGTCACAGCTAAATTCATATAGTACAATTTAGTTTTGAACATAGCAAACCTCCCTTATGGTAAAGCTGCTTTCAAATATTGACAGATTGTCCATAATAATAATGCTTCATTTCAACAACTTAAACAGAAAAAAAAAAATCTACTGTAGTATACTTTTGAGGGACTTTATTTCTTTGGGTTATTCATGTTTTCTTGGGCATTTTAATAAACCATAAAATCATCTTAATTTTATTATCATTGAGTATAGACTGCATGCTGAAAGCTGGTCATACCTTCTTTTAATTTCTTTGTATATTCTTCTAATCTCAGTGAAACCTTTTGAGATAGATGATATTTTTGTTTTATGAATGAGGAAAACGGAGACTTACAGAAATTAATTTGCCCCCATCAAACAATTGGCAGACCCAGAATTAAAATGCATATCTTCTGATGTCATGTCAAGAACTATTACTAATAAGTTCATTGCTGTGATCTCACTGTTTCCCCAAGGTTTTGGCACATTCATCATTAATTGGCAGCTAGGTGATGAGCAGGGCTCTGGGGAGTGGGGCTGCCATGTCCTGTGAGTAGGGGGAGGGCCAAAGTGGAAAGGGGGAGGAGCTGAAAGTTGGGCTTTTGTTATTGGATCAGAAAAAGAGAAGGAACGATTCGCTTTTGCGTCTCTCAATTTAATCATCATTTCACTCCATAAATGTACTTGTTTGGGTCCATATAGGTAGCAAGGAATATCTTTAAAAAATATCAACATATTTCTCCAATATTTTCAGGGGTACCTTCTTGAGAATTTGATGAATAGAGATTCCCCTATTCTCATTTGAGTATCATTTAACATTTCAAAAAATTCACAACTATCTTATTTTTAAAAAATCTTACCTATGTAGCTCAATTAGCCTTAACTATCATATTTATTATCATGCCCCCAGAGCAAAAGCACCCATAGGTGCCACCCTTTGTTCTTAGGATAAAAAGCCTTCATTCCATCAAACTATCCTTCGTTGAATCAAAAAGTCTTTATCATAAGCAAGAACTAAGGTGATAATTGTACATTTAACAAGACTGAATTATACTTTAAAGTAGCAGGTTTTCTAATTTATTGAAATGGAATACTTGTTTAAAAGGAATCTAGGGTTTTAGCCTGTTGCCAAGTTGGTAAACTACAGTCCCTCCATTTTTATCTTCTAAAATTTTTTCCATGATAAAATATGTGAATATTCATTGTAATTATAGTTATTGTATTGATGTTTGTAGGCTTATCAGCATAAGAGGTTATATAGTTAATAACTGTTCATGTTTATTATTTATATTATTTAAATATTTTGCATTATTATTTAATACATGTTTTTTAGGTGGTTTTAGAGGTGGAAGAGGAGGTGGAGGTGGGGGCTTCCGAGGAGGAAGAGGGGGAGGTGGTTTCAGAGGTGAGTATCTTAAAAAGTCTTTAAATTGCTTGATTTTTAGAATTGATACTAAACAGGCATTTTCTGTTTTTGTTTCAGTTTATTTTTCTCTGCTAGCAAGTATGTAGCACACCGTGATGTTCTTTGCTTAGCCTAATTTGTGGCTTTATTTTATATCACTTTTTGTTTTGCCTTTTCCTTTCAATTTTTTTCACCTAATTCTAATTTGGTTTTGCTTAATTATTAATTTAAAAAATGAAAGTGTAATATGAATGACAGTTAAATTGGGTAAAATATGTTTGCTAAACATTATAGAAACTAATGCTGATTTTAAACTTGAGTTTTAGGTTATAATACTATTAAGAAATCCATTTTCTGTGCCCTTAATACTTCAATTTTCTCTTAATTAGGGAGAGGACATTAAGTGAAATGGTTGACAGACATCACCAGTTGACTTCTGCATAAACCTGTGTCATCTGTTTCTACTGTGGATTGGAAACTTGTTTCTTGAGCAAGTCTTGAAGATCTTGGTCGTTTTATGACAATGGATCTAAAATGTCAGCATTATGCCAAGTACAACGGAATAGTGAATTTTGCTCTAAAAGAGCATGAACAAATCTTTTTAATGTTTTGTATAGTGCCTGGCACTCTGTGGGTGCTTAATAAATGGACAGGAGTTTTCATTTGAAGCATATTTGAATTTTTAAAATAAAGTGTTTATTCCCTTATTTAGAGTGTGTTTATTAAAGAAACCCATTTTTTGAAGTAGAAAGGAACAACTAAAGCTTAAACCCAGTGAATTGCAGATTAAAAAAAGGTTTCTTTTCAATCCTTTTTGATTCTATTTGATCTTTGAAAAAATAGGCTACTAGAGCAGTACTTTATTTACAAATTAATACCCCCTTTCAAAACCCTGGCCTTTTACATATGAGAACATAGCTCTGTGTTTCCCTTTTGTGTTTTAATACATAAATCCGTTAAGCTGTTTCTCTAATTGCATTTAATTATTGATTTAAAAATTTTCCATATTAGCAATGTATTGAAGGTGGAGTAGCTCTGTTTAAGTGAAAACTGTAGTTCAAGAAATTTCTAAAGAAACGGTCAATTTTTCTCAGCCAACATAAATGGAATATTAAAGGTTTTATTGAATGTTATTTCACTTTTACTTTTTTAAAGGGACTCTAAAAGTTTAAGGTGTTATTTACTATACGTGAATATCGATTGCATACCACATGTTCAAATTGCTGGGTAATGATGTTAAAAATGAAATTGGTTTTGGTCACTGTTGCTAGTAGCGTGTAAAGAAATGACCATGGTAGCAAGTTACAATGCCATGATACGGAGCTATTTACCCTGCTATTCATTTTGCACTTCTCAGAAGGAGTGATGTTTCTACATCATTTGTTAAATTTTCTAACATGCTTAACCCTTGAATGCTCATTTGAGGAGCATACAGTGTTGTCTATGTCAGTATTTGGGATTTTATCTCTTTTTTTAATTGATAGAATTGTAGCAGGATTAATAAATACATAGGCCATTAATATATATGATGAGTGAATGTGTTGAAAATTACAGTTTTTACAGGAATAGGCAGTTATGCTTTTACAGCTTAGGAGATCATTTGATTTAGAATTGTGGTGATGAAATTTTCATGGAGTGTAGGGCCAGAGTTTTTGCTCTTGGTTTGGAAAAGAAGTTAGTGAGCATTAGAGGGTGATGGCATTGTCCCAAGGGCAAATAGTAATAGTGCAACATTTCTACAGTTTTTTTTTTAAACATTAAAAATAAATCTATAATGGCAATGTTGGATAAAATGTGATCAGTAGACAAACCACTTGCAGATTTCATCTTTTAGCTTATATATATATATCTTTTGGTCATTGGTCATTGGCCATCTTTAAGCTATTATTTCGACATCGTTTCCCTTTTTTTCCTTATAGTTTCTGGTTTTTTTTTTTTTTTTTTGGAGACAGAGTTTTGCTCTTTTTGCCCAGGCTAGAGTGCAATGGCATGATCTTGGCTCACTGCAACCTCTGCCTCCTGGGTTCAAGTGATTCTTCTGCCTCAGCCTCCTGAGTAGCTGGGATTACAGGCATCTGCCAACATGCCCAGCTAATTTTTATATTTTTGGTAGAGATGGGGTTTCTCCATATTGGTCAGGCTGGTTTCAAACTCCTGACCTCAGGTGATCGCCAGCCTCGGCCACTCATAGTGCTGGGATTACAGGCATGAGCCACCGTGCCTGGCCTAGCTTCTGGGTTTTTTTTTTTTGAGGCATTTTATTTTGAATCAAATTCACTTTTTTTTTTTTTTTTGAGATGGAGTTCCGCTCTTGTTACCCATGCTGGAGTGCAATGGCGTGATCTCGGCTCACTGCAACCTCCGCCTCCTGGGTTCAGGCAGTTCTCCTGCGTCAGCCTCCTGAGTAGCTGGGATTACAGGCACGTGCCACCATGCCCAGCTAATTTTTTTGTATTTTTAGTAGAGATGGGGTTTCACCATGTTGACCAGGATGGTCTCGATCTCTTGAACATTACATTTATACAACGTGAGTATGGGTGGCTATAAGATTTGGGACAGATAAGTCAACCTGTTTACCTTGAGTTTAAACACAGGCAAGAGAACTGAGGCAAAAGGATTATCTTAGGTTTCTTCTGTGCCATTCTAGGATTTACAAAAGATTAAGTGGGTAAATATAGCCCTCTAGTGGTTCTGTTTTATGCTTACACTGTTAACCTTGGTGCATCTAAGCATTTCTCTAATGTTTACTGATTTTAAGAAACTGAGAAGAATCAGATTTTAATAATGTGAATGGAATAAAGAATATGGGGGAAAAGGTAATAGGGATACCTTATTATTCTAACAAAACATGTTTGGGTTAGTTTTCATGTTATAATGTGATAACCCAGAATATTTTTACTCTGCTTTACCATATCAGTGATTGAATTCAGATACTTTGGCAATGTATAAAATGATTACTATCATCAGATAATTTTAATTATGTGCATATCAAACTATAGGATAATTTTTTTTTTGAGATGGCCTCTCACTCTGTTGCCCAGGCTGGAGTGCAGCGGCACAATCTCAGCTCACTCCAACCTCTGCCTTCCAGGTTCAAGCGATTCTCCTGCCTCAGCCTCCTGAGGAGCTTAGATTACAGGTGCGTGCCACCATGCCCGGCTAATTTTTGTATTTTTAGTAGAGATGGGGTTTCACTATGTTGGCCAGGCTGGTCTTGAACTCCTAACCTCATGATCCACCTTCCTCTGCCTCCCAAAGTGCTGGGATTATAGGCTTGAGCCACCGTGCCCAGCCAACTATGGGAAAAATAAACTGAGATGGATGGTGGAGTTGATCATGTTATATCCATGCTATGAAATATATAGCTACTAATAAATTAGACTTTATTAGATTCTGAGATTATTGACCTGAAATTTATAATACAGCCTTAGGGAAAAACAAGTTGCATTATATATGCGTTATATATATACATATATACTTACTTCTTTTCCTCATTTTTGTTTATAAGAAAAAAGTGGAAGAAACCTTAAATACTTGTATGAATATATATTTGTATAAGCAGAGAAAAGCATAAGAAAGAATATGCACCAAAGAATACTGGTACGTTTAGGAGAGGGAGATTCGAAAGTAGGAAGGAGATTACTTCTTTATCACTAATATTTTAATTAAGGAGAAAAAATAAAAGGAGCCACAATGGAAAAACTTGAAGGGTCAACAGAAAACAGGGACCTTAACCTGAATAGTTTCAGAGGACTAAGACTGGCTTTTAATATCAGAACTGATTTCCAGCAGAAATCATTTAAGTCTGCTCCTGCACTGATTTCCTGAGTTTGTTTATTGTTTAATTGTGATGTGTGTGCTTGATAATCTCCTTAGACTGAAGACTGATACCCAAATAGGTTAAAATGTGTAGTGCTTGGTATTTCTTTTTGTTTTGCTAATAAGCTTTTCCCTTATTCTGGGAATTAAAATCCCTTCCTCTTTAGCCCAATTAAATTTGTTAAGGGAGGGCCTCTATGAAAAGGCCCTTCTTTGAGGTCTCTAAGTGGAAATGATTGGTCCTGAAAGATCTTTCCTCAGTAGCTCATAAAACAGTTCATAATTATCAAAGGCTTATTATGAAGGCTGTCTCAGTATCTTCCCTCCAAAATGCTAAGAAATAATTTAGGCAACAGTTCAGACTCTAAAAATGAAGATGGCTCGGTCTTTTCACAGACTGAACACAATATTGTTGCAAGTTACTTGATTATGGCAGGTATGGATGTTTAACAGTTATCTTTCTTTAGGGGGAAGAAAGGCAGAAGTTTTCAGCATAAGGAATGCATTGTTTCAAGTTCCATATTATTGGCCAACCTTAAGAAGTCATTTATCCGACTTGGCTTGCTCGTGTGGTAAATGAGGATGATGATATTCTATTTCTGGGCTGTAAAGATCAAATAAGAGAATGTGGGTGAAAGCATTAGTGATAGCCATTGTCGCGGGTTATTTTGATGTTTGATAATGTAAGAACAGTGAAGTGGGGCTGAGAAAAGTTTTCTATGTAATAAGTAGTTCTTTTATAAAAATCTATATATTTGGTTATTGCATTGTCAAAGTTTTTATTGGAGAAGAGCATGCACCATGGCAAAAATATATTTTTATATCATTTACTATTCTTATACATAATCCTCATATTTTTGTTCTTTGTGGTAGAATTTAGCTAAGGACTTAAAGGTTCTGGAAAGAAAAAGTCCTAAGAAGACAGATCAGAGTATATTGTCATTTAAGGACAGAGTTTGAAAATTCAGCTTGCTCTAGAATACTTATTGGAAAACTCTTGAATTTTGGATTTCATGTTTTAGTATATTTGCAACTGTGAGCAAGTTCCTTCTCCTTTTTGTTCTTCCATTTTCTCACCTGTAAAACAAGGATAAGAGTAAGTTACCTGTCATGATTGTCATAAGGCGTAAAATTAAATGATACATAAATGCCAATAGTAGGTGTTGGGCAAATATTTGTTTCTTTTTCCCTTTCCTCTGTACACACTCACTGATGTAAAGGATTGTTTGCAGAAAAAAACGGATGGGGGAAATGACAGTAGAAACTCTGTCTTTTGATTGTATCATTGAATTGTGTAACTTTTATATTGAGCAATCACTTAATTTTCAACTTTATACTCCGTAACAAGTTTTAGGAGTCACTGTATTATACTGGGTTCATTATTTTTTGGGTGGACTTTTATGAAAATTTCAAACATACTTAAAAGTAGAATGAAAAGTGTAACATATCATCCTATACCCAGTTTATAATTGTTTCGTTTCTTTCTTATAATTCAGCATATTACTTCCAGTGCTAGAAATTGTGAGTTCCTCAGTTAAGTTTTGTGATTTTAGTGACATGTTATCTCGTTCATTTGAATACCTCTGTATGATAAGTACTAAACAAGTACTAGTTTCTTTGTTATTGCAAAAAAGAGAGAAAAATCTCGTAACAATTACATGGAAATACTTTGTATACAAGTGTTTGGTTTAGTTTTTTGTAGATGACCAAAAAAAAAAAACCAAAAAGCAAAAACAAACAACCAGACCTATCCTTTTTTGACCTGGTAACAAAATTAGCATGCAGAAAATATTCTATTTAGTTATTATCCCTGTAACAGTAGTAGTAATAGTAATGTTACTACTGCTACCAATGTTATCATTTGAATACTTGCTATATACCAAGCACTGTTCTAAAACCTTGCACATACAGGATAATTCATCCTTACACTAATTCAGTAAGTTACTTTTCAGTTTTATTTCTCTAGTTTATACTGATGAAGAACTTAAGAATCTTGTCTAACACACACATCTGAGTAGCTACACCAGGATTTGAACCCAGGCATTTTGTTTCTAGAGCCCTCACATATAACTCCATGAGTCAGCTTTATCAAGGTATACAATGTGTATGTGTTGTTCACTTGTGTTTCTTGTGGAGCAACTGAAGGAAGCAGATCTGACCTCTTTATGCTTTTGTTCTGACCCTGTATCAAGCACCTATTTTTCTTTAGATCCCCTAACTTTCCTCCTTTAACAAAATCCACGTAAACTTGCAAATCAAAACCAAAAGTATGAGGAAAGGGTGTAGTGAAAGCATTTATTTCATTTGTTACTTTCACCAAGAGGCTGTTTAGATTTTTTATTTAATCTTTTATTTAGATTTTGGCTCCTATAAACTGTTACCAACTTCCAGTGCGACAGACATTTTGTTAATTTAGTGTCCTTGAGCACTCTCCCTTTCCCCAATTGAGGCCGGGAGGTAAGAGGACATGGTGAATTCGAGAATCTGAGATAAATCATTATGGATGAATCGTAAGATGAAGGGTGAGAGATATGTTGGAAATGATAGCTGAGTATCAGACAGTGATGAGCCATGTAAGTTTTAAAGGTGACAGGGAGTCACTAAAGGATTTGAAACCAGAGTGACATGATCTGATTTGCATTTTAGAAATGCGCTATAGTGGTATCTAAGAAACCACATAGGAGGACATTGCAGTGATTCTGAGGAGGGAATAATGGCAGTGGGGACAGAAAGAAGTAGATACATTCAAGAGCTAGAAGGTGGAATTGATGATTGGATGATAAGACTGTGGGAGGAGAGGAAGCATCAAAGATGACTCCTAGGTTTCTTTTTTTGAGCTACTGAATAGATGGTGATGGTCTTCATCAAGATAGAAACACACCTGGGGAAGAACAGGTTTGAGGCAGGTGAAAAAGTCTCTCAGTTCAGTTTGAGAGGTGTCCAGTAAAAAGCTGGACACATGGGTTTGAGTGTCCGGAGGCTGGAAAGTATCGGTATAGCCTTGGATATGAAGAAATCACTCAGAGTATGTGAAAAGAAAGGGGTCCAAGACAGAAGGTTGGACAATGCACATATTTAATGAGTCAGATGGGGAAAGAAAGGCCAGGAAGTAGATCAAGAAGGGTCTGTCCAAGAGATTGGATGGAAATCACAGAAGACAAGAGAAAAAAATGTTTCAAGGGTGAAAGAGAAGTCAACCTCAAGTGCTACGTAGCGTTTAGACTGACTGTGAGATGGGACTTAACTAAAACCTACTGACTAGGTGATCTATTGTTATACCCATTAGAAGACCTGCATCTGGGGAAACAAGGCAGAGTGTTTGGCACAGCTGCAGAGAGAATAGAGAAAAGCACGAAACTGTTTACTTCATACCCCCCATTATTTCTAAGACTCCCAGAATTATAGTTACTTTATTCTGGTTGTGTACTTGGTAGGCAGCAATTTACTGCACTGTTTTTATCTAACTTTTAAAAAATCATTGAATCTGTAGGTAGCCCAGAAAGATTCTTCATTAAATTCTTCAGAGTATTTTTGTATACATGCGACAATCGTAGATGCTAAAAATAAGGCCAAATTATCAAATTTGCTATCATTGTGTGCTAATTATCTTGAAGGAATGGTAGAAACTAAGCAATATGGGTTTTAGTTGTAGCCACTTGTTAAATAAATCTGCTGTATGTCACATAATCAAAAACCACAGAAATAATGAGGAGCCTGAAATCTACATGAAAAGACTAGGAAAAGTACCAGTTAAATTATATAGAGTCACGTAAGACTATATTATAAGCAAGTCATTCGGAAATTTAGGAAGGAGAGGATAGTGTGGATAGGAGAAGGGTTAAGAGCTTGAACTGAAGTTTGAAGGATGGATGGCATTTGGATAGGCAGAAGGAAGGAGCAGGATGCTCCAAGTGGGAGAAATATGAGTCAAGCATGGTGTATCTGGGACATAACTAGAATAGAGAGTTTGTTTCACAAGTGTAGAAATTTGCTTCTAGAGAGTGACAACAGATTGAGGCAAAGAACCTGGATATCAGGTTGGGACATTTGGATTTTATCCCACAGCCAGTGGAGAATATTACAAGTTCTCGAGAGGTGAAGAACCGTGGTTAATTCTATGTTATAGCAAGCTGATTCTGCCAGAAGCAAGGAGGGGAAAAGAACAGGAATCTGGAAGGTTAGCATAACAGGCTAAGATGGAAGTTCTGAATGAAGTGCCAAGATATGATAAAAGTTTTTACTGAGCTGGTATTGTTGTATGTTGGTGCTTGGAAACTGTCCTTCTCTGACAGTAGTTGGGGATTGATCACCAAGTAATTCTTGACGAGGAATTCAACTCTATTCCTGCTTGTTGCACAACCCTCCTTTAGTCTCTAATAATCCAGTAATGATTCTAGTTTCTTGGCTGAAATCTGTTCACACCCCAGCCCCCACACCCCGTTAGGACCTAGTATGGCCCATATCTGGCTTTTGCCCTTTACAGCATGTAGGGGATGTTGAACATGCACATCCAGTACACTCAACAATACTCCTCAGTGTAAATTAATGCAGTGGCATTCTGGTTGATAAGTGTAGTTATCCGTCCGCCTCAGTGCAACCACTCTGGGGCACTGACAACAATGAGGTCCTGAACCTGCAAGCAAACAGTCAAGAACTTGATTAGGTTGGTATCAGCTGTGAGGCTTCTCTATGAACCAAAAAGCTGACTCAACTTCCTCTCTGGATAGTCAAGTCTTGTAGTATGCATTCTTCTATCAGGGTAGTGGTGTGGGTGTGTGTGTGTTGGATGAAGAATTTGGACATGTTGAGTTTCAAGAAATACTGGAATAGTCATACAATTTTACATATGGTAAATGCTTAGTAAATGTTTAATGACAATGAGTTGAAGGAAAAGAGAAGATGTGGAACTGGAACTTGTGTCATGGCTGGAAATAGTGACAAAAATGCTGTCAGGATAGTATAATAATTGAAGCTTGATAAAGGCAACTATAGAAAAAGAAGAGCCCCAGGACCCAGGAAGGAAGAGGAGGAAGTAAAGCTGCCAAAAAGACGGTATGGTCAGTCACACATTCGTCCTAAAAATCAGCAGGAATGGTAAGAAAGCCAATGAAGGAAGGTCAAGGACAGAACACTCAATAGTGATGACATTAAAACCAGCCTTCAGTGCTGGCTTGTGCAACTGGCAGATTCTTTGCGTTTTAAGTTTCTTATTTCACAGAAGGGATGTGAAGATGTTACACACAGTTTTAAGAACAGCAGGAGCTCTTCAAATAAATGAACTAAAATAGATCTGTTATGTTTTTAAAGGGGCTTAAATATTTAATTCTGAGTCTACTTTGAAACATTCAAATTAACCAAAATGCATCATATTTTTTGTGTGTGTTTTCAGGTATGATAAGTATTCTCAGCAACATAATAGTTCTGGGCATCTTCATTAAGTACAAGGAACTTCGGACACCCACAAATGCAATTATTATTAACCTTGCTGTTACTGATATAGGGGTCAGTAGCATTGGCTATCCCATGTCTGCTGCCTCAGATCTGTACGGAAGTTGGAAATTTGGATATGCAGGCTGTCAGGTATTGGAGATTATTAGAACGAAAGCAAAATAAATAGATTAAAGAAATGTAAATTTAAATGTCTAAAAAGAATCCCAAGAGTTTAAATCGAATAAGATATTGTAGGATAATAGATATAGTGCTTCTATGGAAAACAACTTCAGAAGTGACTAGGAATATATTCTTTAATAAGAGAAATAAAATTACTAACCATTGTTACATTTTCCAAATTCTCCCAATCCAAAGGAAGAAACAAACAAAACAACTAGCATTCAACTGAGTGAGAAGAGTGCTGATTTACATATTCAGATGAAATTTGCATATTGCAAATTTGGAAATAAATACCCTGCTTTCATCTGAAACAATAAAGCATTTAGTGATTTAATCATAATATGGAAGATAGTTAAGCTACCATGTTGTTGAATTTTTTCCTAAAGAATGTCCTCCATGAGAATTGTTACTAAATGTATTTGTTATTTTTTACTAAAAAGAAAATGTATTAATAGTAATTTGCTTTAAGACATTAGGCAAATATTACTTTTGGCCTAATTCCTTTAACAGTTTACTATCATAAGCTAAAAACTATAGGGAATAATGTCGTAGTGAATATACAATATCCACATAAGTTCCAATCAGTTTTGTGAAATCTTAATGTTTTGAAATCTGTGCTTCAGATTGTTTTTCTTTTTAAAGATCTAAAACTATACAGATACTGATACAAAAGTGCTGTCAGGATAGTATGATAATTGAAGCTTGATAAAGGCAACTATAGAAAAAGAAGAGCCCCAGGCCCCAGGAAGGAAGAGGAGGAAGTTAAGCTGCCAAAAAGATATCTTACTCTTCCCATGAATGTTTTTCTATCTTATATGTGTGCATGTAAACCAGATACTGTCTGAATACTTTAGGTTTTGTGTAAATGATATCAATTGTTTGCATTATGCAATTTCCTTTCATTGTTAGATATTATGTTTTTGAGGTTTATGTTGATGGATATGGCTGTAAGTCATTCATTTTAACTGCTATATAATATTCCATTTTATGAACATAGCCCAAATGTACTTTTTCATTTTACTCTTAGAGGACATTTGTTCCCATTTTTTTTCTATCACAGACAAGACTTCAGTAAATGTTCTTATATATGTTTCCTTCTGCAATATGTGAGTTTCTCTAGACACATTGCCTAGGAGTGGAATGATTAAGTTGTAGAGAATGTTCATCTTGAACTTTATCAGAAGTAGCCAAATTGCTGTCCAAAATAGTTATTCAAATTATGAGAACGTCTATTACCCCACATTCTTCTTAACACTTGGGATTGTCAGACTTTTAAATTTTCATTTTCATGAGTGTGAAATGCCATCTGATAATCAGTATTTTTTTGAAGATTTATTGTGGTCATATGTCTAATGTTATAAATACTCAAATGCCAATAGGCTTGTGTGAATAACCCATTCATCATCTGGTCATTTTTCTATTGAGTTGTCTTTTCCTCCTGTTGACTTGCCCATCTTCAGAGTACTAGTCTTTTGCTGGTTTGTGGTTGTTTTGCATTCTGTTTATAGAGTGTTGTACAGAAATTTCACTGTAAGTCTTAAAATTTTCAAAAGGTTCATTTTAGTTAATAAAATTACAAACTACTTTCCATAAATTCTTTTATTAAACAAGTTACAATTTGATAATGAAAATATATTTTAAAGTAGTAAAGTAAAAAACATTTAGTATATTTGAGATATATTCTAACAACAGTACAAAAATCTAAATGTTTCTTGGGAGGGTGTTTAGAATGGTAGAGTCTTTTCAATTTTGGTTTTCAGGTGTATGCTGGATTGAATATTTTTTTTGGAATGGCAAGCATTGGATTACTCACGGTCGTGGCTGCGGACCGATATCTGACCATCTGCCTTCCTGACATAGGTATAGCACTTTTCTCAGCTTTCTTAATGAATCCATTTCTTGACTAATGACCACTTAATATATATATGCTAATATATAAACCTAATGGTTTGTAGTTAGGGTCAATCTTATTTCTTTGGCAATAATTGTTCAAATGTTTCAATGGCTTCCTATTGTACTTAGAATAAAATCCAAATTTCATAAGGCCACTCGCACTTTGGGGCACAGACCAAGCCCAGAACGAGGCCTTCGTATTTGCTGTTTTCCTAGGTCTGGAAAGTTCCTCTTCCTGCTTATCCTCTGGTTGATTCTTTTCTCATTTAGGTTTCAGCTTAAATGTCATTTTTTCCAGAATGTGAACTTATGTAGGTAGGCTTGGTAAAAAGGGAGAATATATTTATTACTTTTATTTGGAGTTGCATCCATGTTTTGGCTCCTAAGGCCAACTAAAGTGCTCTGTAAAGAATTTACTTGCTAACACTTATGAATCAAGCAAGTTTAAAACAGTGAGTCCCATCAATGGCAAATGATGCTAGTATTTTCTATACTTGATAATAGGGAGAAGAATGACCACCAGTACTTACATCATCATGATTCTGGGAGCCTGGATTAATGGCCTGTTTTGGGCTTTGATGCCTATCGTTGGGTGGGCTAGTTATGCCCCAGATCCTACTGGTGCTACCTGTACCATAAACTGGAGGAAAAATGATAGGTAAGAGGCGAGTTTACATGTTATAATCAAATGCTTCTAAGGTAGACATTTTCTCACCCTTTCAAATTTAAGCTCAGATCATGTGTTCCTCATACAGAGACAGCAAAGTGCTTACTTGGTAGTAATGATGTGATTCTAGCAAAAGTCAGAATTGAGAAAAGTGACTTACGCTTGTTTGCAAGTAAAGGTCTTCCAGCTCCCTTTCTCTCCCTTACCCCATTCCTTCCTTCCTGCCCAGTGTTCCCTCTTAAGGCAGCAACGCAGGATACCAATCACCCTTCCAATATCTGCACATTCTCAAAGGTAGGATCATGAGCAGGGAAAGGGTTAGTGAAGCTAGACAGAGTGTACAGCTCTGGCAAGAGCCCAGGCTGCCTCCTTGCTGTCTTTTTGGGATGGTCTGGTGTTTAAGCACATTCTGAGAACTGCGCAGCAAAAGTAGAAGCACTGCAAAGATTTGCCTGCTAGTTAGTAAGGCTTCTGTGAATTTTCCAGGAACAAGAGGATAATTTAGTTCATTACAAGAAATGAAGGATGACATAAAAACTTCTAAAATCTCAAACCAGAAAATTTCTAAATCTCAAACCAGATCTAAATCTAAAGTATTTTCTGTAGATTCAAAAAGTAAAGGCTGGGCACAGGGGTTCATGACTGTAATCCCGGCACTCTGTGAGGCTGGGGTGGGAAGATCACTTTAGTCCAGGAGTTTGAGACCAACCTGGGCAACATATTGAGAACCTGTCTTAAAAAAAAAAAAAAAAAAAAAAAAGAGGAAAAAAATTAGCTGGATGTCGTGGTGTAAGCCAGTGGTCTCAGCTACTCAGCAGGCTGAAGTGGAGATTGGTTTCAGCTGGGGAGTTTAAAGCTACAGTGAGACGTGATTGCACCACTGTACTCCAGCCTGGGTGACAGAGCGAGATTCTGACTTGAAAACAATTTAAAGTAAATAATTTAGGCTCTATAGGCCAGATGGTCTCTATCACAACTCTTCAACTCTGACATCATCCTGTAAAAGCAGCCATAGCCAATATGTAAATGAGGGCACATGGCTGTGTTTCAATAAAACTTTATTTACAAAGATGAGTGATGGGCTAGAATAGGCCTATAGTCCATAGTTTCCCAATTCTTGGGAACTAATTCAAAATTAGTCAAATATACTTCTTAACTGTATGAACTAAAAGTCAAATATACTTCTTAAACTGCTTAACAATATAATGACTACGAGTGTTATTTTAAATAATTATCTCCTCTTTCCTCTTTCCCCATTTAGTACATTAAATGGCAATCATGATTGCCTTTTCTTATTT
Source organism: Callithrix jacchus (assembly GCF_049354715.1). Classification (NCBI taxonomy): domain Eukaryota; kingdom Metazoa; phylum Chordata; class Mammalia; order Primates; family Cebidae; genus Callithrix; species Callithrix jacchus. The sequence goes on along the minus strand of NC_133504.1, from coordinate 87,412,261 downwards.
TCAGATCTTTTGTGTCTTACACCATGGCAGTTATTGCAATAAATTTTATTGTGCCCTTGACAGTGATGTTTTACTGCTATTACCATGTCACACTATTCATCAAACATCACACTACCAGTGACTGCACTGAGTCCCTCAACAGAGACTGGTCAGATCAGATAGATGTAACAAAGGTAAGAGGTCAAATTCCTTGAAAAATTGTCATGGAGCTATTACCCACTCATAGTTGAGAGTCCCTGGTACCACCACAGTCTTCTCTCCCTCATCTCCAATTCTCACTCCTCCGCTTTTTCTTCTGTGTTTGCCTCATTTCTTTTTTTGTTTTTGTTTTCATTTTTTTTTTTGAAATGGAGTTTCGCTTTTATTGTCCAGGCTGCTGTGCAATGGCATGATCTAGGCTCACTGCAACCTCTGCCTCCTGGGTTCAAGTGATTCTCCTGCTTCAGGCTCCTGAATAGCTGGGATTACAGGCATCTGCTGCCACGCCCAGCTAATTATTTTGTATTTTTAGTAGAGACAGGGTTTCACCATGTTGGCCAGGCTGGTCTCAAACTCGTAACCTCAGGTGATCCACCCGTCTCGGTCTCCCAAAATGTTGGGATTACAGTCATGAGCCACTGCGCCCATCCACTTGCCTCCTTATTTCTGAATGATATGCTGTTTGCTCTTTTGGGTATTTTTGTTTGCCATCATCTCTTGATTTCCTACTATGGATGATGAAGTTTTATTCTCTTACACCACCTACTTGCTTGCCCAACTCTTCCTCCACACCTTTCTCTCTCCTTCCCTGTCAGTATAATGTTAACAATATCTGGCTAAAGAGGCTCTTTCTGTGCTCTCAGTATGTTTAAACACACCACAGAAGTGATGCACTTTATCCTCTTCTTGAAGCCATCCTCCTGGTTCCCTGGGGCCTTTTGCTCTGGTTTGAATTGGTTTCTCCTGAGGACTGCTGCTCAGGAAGCCAACATCCTCAGGTCTCCCTTCATCACCAGCTCAGGATGCTTTTGCCTCCTTCCAGGATCAAATCCCCTGTTTTCCGGAATGCTTGTCTTCCTTTTTCTTTCTTCTTAGTTTATTTTCTCTGTTTTGGTAGAACACATTCTCCAATTAATTCCTGAGGTTACAGGAGAGGTAAATTTTTTAAGACTTTGCATAACTGAAAATGCCTTAATTTTACTATCATATATGACTGATTGTTTGCCTGGTCTAGAATTCTAGGGGCAAAAGTAATATTCAGAGTTTTGAAGGCATTGCTCTATAGTCTCCTAATTTCCAGCACTGCTGCTACAAAAGCTGATGGCATTCTAGTGGCTGATGCTCTGTGGTGATCTGTGGGTTCTCTCTGGAAGCTTGTAGGATCTTCTCTATGTCTCCAGTTTTCTGAAAATGTAAACTGATGGGCCTTGGTATGAGTATTTATCCGGTGCTAGGTACTTGGTGAGTACTTTCAGGTAGAGACTCTGGTCTTCCTCTTCTAGGAGATTTCTAGTATGATTTTTCTGATGATTCCCGTCCCTGTGTTTTTTCTTTCCTCTTTACCTGGAATTCTTTTATTTGGATATTTCATCTTCTAGATTTATCTACTAATTTTCTTAAATTTTATCTCCCATATTGTCTATTTTTGTTTGTTTCTTTTGTGGTGTTTGTTTTTGTTTCTACTTTCTGGGAGATTTCCTCAACCGTATCTAGATCTAGCATAAGAGTGAGGAAAGTGAAGGCCAACCCTTGGGTGCAAAATTCAAGCAAGCACTAAAAAATTCATTAATTAAAAAAAGTAGTTTAATCTAGTACTTAAAAAAACAATATTGGGCTGGGTGTGGTGGCTCACGCCTATAATCTCAGCACTTTGGGAGGCCGAGGTAGGAAGATCACCTGAGGTTGGGAGTTTGAGACCAGCCTGACCAATATGGAGAAGCCCCATCTCTACTAAAAATACAAAATTAGCTAAGCATGGTGGTGCATGCCTGTAATCCCAGCTACTTGTGAGGCTGAGCCAGGAGAATTGCATGAGCCTGGGAGGTGGAGTTTGCAGTCAGTCGAGATTGCGCCATTGCACTTCAGCCTGGGCAACAAGAGCAAAACTCTGTCTCAAACAAAAAACCAAAAAAAAAAAACAAAACAAAACAATATTAGTATAAAAATTATGTTGAACAAAATACAAATTTTAAATAAAAACAGGATCTGACCCTGCACTTAGATAATTTACCTGATTAACCTCCCCTGATCCCAGTCTGATAATATCACACAACATTTCTGTTACATTTTTAACATTCTACTCTCAACTTTTACAGATAGGATAAAAACCATTTTTAAAAAAAATTTCCAACTTTTGTTTTAAGTTCAGGGGTACATGTACAGGATATATAGGTTTGTTGCACAGGTAAACATGTGCCATGGTGGTTTGCCGCACAGATCATCCCAGGTTTAAGCCCAGCATCCGTTAGCTATTCTTCCTGATCCTCTCCCTCCTCCCTCCCTCAGCCCTCTGACAGGCCCCAGTGTGTGTTTCTTGCCCTCGTGTATCTATGTGTTCTCATCATTTAGCTCCCACTTATAAGTGAGAACATCTGGTCTTTGGTTTTCTGTTCCTGCATTAGTTTGCTAATGATAGTGGCCTCCAGCTCCACTGATGTCTCTGCAAAGGACATGATCTTATTCCTTTTTTATGGCTGCCTGGTATTCCATGATGTATATGTACCACATTTTCTTTATCCAGTCTATCATTGATGAGAATTTAGGTTCATTCCATGTCATGTCCATGATTGCTATTGTGAATAATGCTGCAATAAACATACACGTGCATGTGTCTTTATAATAGAATAATTTATATTCCTTTGGGTATATACTCAGTAAAATAATGGCTGGATCAAATGGAATTTCTGTCTTTAGGTCTTTGAGGAATTGTCACACAATCTTCCACAATGGTTGAACTAAGTTATACTCCTACCAAACAGTGTCATAGTATTTTCCACAGCCTCAACAGCATCTGTTATTTTTTGACTTTTTATTAATAGCCATTCTGACTGTGTGAGATGGTATCTCATTGTGGTTTTGATTTGCATTTCTCTAATGATCAGTGATGAGCTTTTTTTTTTCATGTTTGTTGGCTGCATGTATGTCTTCTTTTGAGAAATGCCTGTTCATATCCCTTGCCTACTTTTTAATGGGTTTGCTTGTTTTTTCTTATAAATTTGTTTAAGTTCCTTATAAATGCTGGATGTTAGACCTTTGTCAGATGAACAGATTGCAAAAATTTTCTTCTATTCTGTAGGTTGTCTGTTTTCTCTATTTATAGTTTCTTTTGCTGTACAGAATCTCTTTAGTTTAATTAGATCTTATTTGTCAATTTTTGCTTCTGTTGCAGTTGCTTTTGGCATCTTCATCATGAAATCTTTGCCTGTACCTATGTCCTGACTGGTATTGCGTAGGTTCTCTTCTAGAGTTAAAAACCATTTTTATTGCTAAAACAGCTATTTTACACTCTATTCTCTCCTTGTTTTATGGATGTATATCTTCTGTTATTTCTGTGATATTATGTATACATTTATATTTCCTTCTGTTTACCACATATTTTTGTTTCCCCTCAGTTCCTGCACTGTTTTTTTTTCTTTGCCTGTCACCATAAAAGTTTTCTTAATGTCTGGTGGTCAATGATTGTCCGCTCTTACTTAAGAGTGATGCATTAAAAATGTTGATTGTAAGTATGGAGATGCTCAGTGAAATGTTTCTTTTGGGAGAATTTCTAATTGTCTCTGGAGGTATTATTATTATTATGATCATCATCACTGTCATCTGCTAATCAAAACAACAACAACAACAACAACTTTCTAACTTCCATACTCAGTCTGGAAACAAATATCCTCTCTTGAGCTCAGTGAATTCTAGCACAGGCCGTTTCTGCTGGAAATATATTACATACAATGCAGATAATTTTGTAAAGAAGCTCTCTTGTACCTTGTTTAAATGGAAAATTATATTTTTTGTGTTGCTTCCTCCTGATTGCCTTCTAAAATGATGGAATCGAAATTTGGGGGAATTTCTAACTGTCTAGGTATTTTATTCTGGGCAGATCAGTTTCTTTCATGTTTCTGGGTAGGAGGTAAAAGTCTATCTCCAAGTTTTTTCACACTCAGTGCAGGGAGTGGTCAGCACACAGATACCCCTCTTTTCAGTACAGTACTAAAGTGCTTAGCTGAACCTGGTGTCCCTGTGTCCTGAGTTAACCAAATTAGCCTTTTTAAAAATATATATACTGAGCCTCTGGAAGTCTTCTAGGGAGAGGAAGAGGAAGTTATTCAGTAGACTGAGTGTACAGGGAGAAAAATTTGGAAGTCTAACTATTTTCTTTTCTTTGTAGATTTCAACCAGTTCTATCTTGAGCTCCAAAGGCACCCCCACATCCAGAGTTTTCTGGTACCTTTTGTTACTAGACTTTCTGTAGCTCTGTAGTAGGGATTGATCTGTATCTGGTTTTCCCTCATAGTTGGCTTTTTAACATTATTTATTTACTTTTTTATAAAATTATTTTCATGTTTCTTACGTAATTTGCCACTTGTTCAATGGTCGTTGTTTCCATTAAAAAAATATATTGTCTAATCTCTGATTCTCTGTCCTCATGGGTTTATGTCTTCTTTAACCTCTATTCCATAATTTTAGCAGGCAATCCAGAGAAGCAATATAAAAATATAATTTTTCCATTGAAACAGGATACAAGAAAGCTCCCTTACAAAATTATCTGCACTGTGTATAACATTTATCCAGCAGAAATGGCCTGTGTTAGAATTCATGGAGCTCAAGATAGGATTGTATTTGTTTCCAGATTGAGTTTAGAAAGTTAGAAAGTTATATTTTAGTTTAGCAGATAATTCCAGTAAGAGCAAATAATAATGATGGTGATAATAATAGTAATAGCCATGCCAGCAGTTCACAGCACAATGACTTGAAGTGGGGTGGGGTGGGTTTTCATCAGTCTTTCATTCAAGTTAGCTTTTATACTCTCCCCTAGCATACAGAAAGAAAAAGGGCATCTTTTACATGTGTGTAACATTCTTAAAAGCAATGTTATATATTCTTGATATATCCATTTCTCAAGGTCTCATCATCACAGATGACTTCAAGCACCTGAACAAAGAACATTGAAGGCAAAAACTCAGCTATTTCCTTTATGTCATCTCAACAACATAAACATATTCAAATTCCATCTGAGATAGATTTTTACCCTACTTTAGATATATTTATATTTAAATTTTCTAAATATTGGGCTTGGTGGATATTTATTTCTTTACAGATGTCTGTGATAATGATCTGCATGTTTCTGGTGGCATGGTCCCCTTATTCCATCGTGTGCTTATGGGCTTCTTTTGGTGACCCAAAGAATATTCCTCCTGCCATGGCCATCATAGCTCCATTGTTTGCAAAATCTTCTACATTCTACAACCCCTGCATTTATGTGGTTGCTAATAAAAAGTAAGTAATGTCTAAAATGCTTGCAAATACAAAATAAAACTGATATAAAAAGAATGTTAAGACTTTTTGGGAGAGAAGTGACAGAAACCCACTTTCATCTAGCATAAAGGTTATTTGGCTCATGTGACTGGAGCAGCATCTAGGACCTTGAATGTCTAGAGCTCCAGATTTGTAACAGACTCTTCCCAAATAGTGGCAGAGATTATCGTGGGCAACTCAAGACCAAAGTTCTACCAGCTAAGCATCCCCAAATGCCAATGCATCTCAGATAGCTCTCTGGCAGAAAAGCTCCTGGAATGTTAGTGGTTAGCTTGGTTCAAATGGTTTCCCCACCCCCAAATACATGGAATAGTGGTTTCCAAAGAACAGAGTTATTCTATTACTGGAAAATAGACAAGGCAATATTGGGCTCCCTTGGTGGGTAGTATAGATGTATGTTTACAAGAAAGAAGACATATCATTCAAATACAAGAGAAAAGTTCAGTGCCAACATAAAAGGCTTCAGGATACTAGACAATTCTTCCCTCCTCTCTTTTTTGGATTTCTCAGCAAAGTGTTCCTTTCCTGCCTTCTCCATGAAGTTTAGATTGTTTCATTTGTGTTACTGCTGGAAAGATGGAATAAATCAATCTACTGTGCTTAAATATTTGGCCAGAAAATTTCAGCAGAAGTTAGGTAATTTTATCCTGGAATGACAATGTTTGGGAAACAGCTTTAGCTACAGGTATGTGAAGAAACAAAATTTTACAGACCAAACAGACCACATAAGAAGAATGAAGAACACATTTTAAAATCAGAATCTGCTGGTAGTTCTTTTGGAAAATTCAGTCATTCCCAAGCTCCCTTAATTTCAACTGGCCTTTGCTGGGAAGAACAGAGGCATGAAACACATGTTGTTAGTTCAAATAAACAACTCATGGCATCTGACATTAGAAGCATCCTTTTAAATATATATAAATATTTACTTTTATTAGATGTCTTCAATCTATAGAATCAACAATACAAAATTGGCCTTTAACTGTACCATATACCTTATATATTTATACAGGTTCTCAACAGGAAATCTATAGACTCAACAGACAAAATTGGTCTTTAAATGTACCATATACTTTATGTATTTATAAAGGTTCTCAACAGGATATATTAAAGTTGGAGGCAGCAATCTATCCAGAGATGTAAATTAACAGTAGTGGTATCAGCCATTTTTAAAATGCTTTAGAAGTTTCAAATCATTATGAGTTAATGTCAGATTTTTTTTTTTTTAATTGTAGGTTTCGGAGGGCGATGCTTGCCATGTTAAAATGTCAGACTCACCAAACAATGCCTGTGACAAGTGTTTTACCAATGGATATATCTCAAAACCCACTGGCTTCTGGAAGAATCTGAAAGGAGAGAAAAGGACATACTATCAAAACATTGTAGTTTTTGGCAATGCTTTTATTTTAAATATGAGTCAATTTAGATCACATGCAGACATAGATCATTGTCCTGTTAGACTGTAAGTTCCTCAGGTGCACTCATGCTTCTTTTGCTTGTACCTTGGCTGCTGTAGTGCATGCTTCTGTATATCCTGATATGTCAACTTATTGCTTATCTCCTTGGATGAATTAGGGATCCGAGGTTAAGGCCCCTTGTCTTTCTCCCTATTATGGCAGGCATTACACTGCACTGATGACCTTTAACTTCGCTGGCTCCTCCATTGGAATAGAAGCAGTCACTTACTTAATGTTAGAATAAATTAATAAAAACAATAATAATTAATAATTCTAGATAATTATGAAATTATATTGGATGTTCCCTGTTAGAATAGAAAGCATTTTTGAATTTCAACATTTTAGTATTTAAATCAATTATTAACTTATGTTATTAAATAAAAATAATCAAATGAATATTAAACATGATGGTTTCTAAATAAAATGTCAATTCATATATATATAATATGGCATTATAACCTCTGTGCATATTTTTATGTTTTCTGAAAATTTTCTTATCATTTTGTGCATATCTACTCCATATATTTGCCACCAGAGTTAACATCAATGAGAGTGGAGATTTTTATGTTTGCTCTCTGATGGATCCTTAGCACATGTACCCAGTGCTGTCTGGTATGTAGTAGGTAGTCAATAAATATTTTTTCAATGTTGAATGAATTTGGAGACTCACATATTTGTCATTTTAAATGACTATTAAGCATAGTACAATATACCATTGTTTATATAGCAGACAATTAAATTGCTTTCCAATTTTTAGTTTCATGGATGTATCACTGAGAACATTTTAGTATAAATATATTTTTTCTTTTGGAGAAGTTATTCTATTTGAGTGGTTTTTTTCAGATTAGAAATACTAGATACAAATACAAAAACACTATATTGTTGCTAGTTTGCTTTCTGGAAAGATAGAATTAGTTTACACTGATACTGGCAGTATCTAAGTGAGCTTTTCACTGCATATTCCTGCGAATAGTGCTGTATATATTTAAATTATGACTTATATACTCAAACTCAAATTCATTTTACTTCACATTTCTTTAACTGCTGGTGAGGCTGTTTATCTTTGCATATTGTATTTTTTAATCTCTATTTTATCTCCTTGTAAATTGTCTCTTTAGCATATTAAGTACACTCAAGGCATTAATTTTATGTATACAGTCCTCTATTTATATGGAAAGGTAAACTGCTATAGTAATCTCCTACCTTATCTCCTCACTTTCTGACTTTCCCACAGCAATCAATACATACAATTGCAAATCAATACAACTTCATAGCTAACCTTTTAAAAATAAAGTTCCAGTGTCCAAAGTCTTTAGCTAGAAAACCTTCACTTGCCCACCAAGTTAAGTATAAACCCCTCAGCTGGATTTTCAAGGCCCTCTTTAACATACCCCCCAAAGGGACTTTTCAGCTTTTTGTCTTTCTTCATGGCTAAATAAAATGTTTAGTGTTCCCAGAGAGTTTCGAATGCTTTGTGTCGCTAGCTCTTTGCTCATCCTGTCTACTGTAGCTGAACCTTTTTACAGGAAGAGTATAGGGAAGTCTGTGCCCAAAGTCCCAAAGCCATTAAAAGGCCAGGACAACATCTGTAATAACGTCTAGAAAAATGGACTCAAGAGTTCCAGTTTGCAAGGCCATGAACTCATTTCCAGTGATAAGAAATATAAAGGAGTTCAATGGTGTACAGTACTTATATTTCAATGCTATCTTATCAATTAATTTGCTTATATGATAAAACTAGGAAGACCTGGCTTTGGTTACATAGTTCCCTCTGACCTCTTAGTTTACTAATTTCTGATGTTTTTATCTTTAAACAATGATTCTATACTCAATTTGGCACATCTTGCCTCTGTGTAAGTCTTGACATCCGTGAAATTAATAATTCAAAAAATCTCTTGGTCATTTGGCGATCAGAGCTTTACCCATCCTATTTCTCCTTCCTCTTGTGCTCAAAAACTCAGTTAGGGCCATCACCTCTCACTGCATCTCCAGCACTGGGAAACCTGAGGGTTGTTCTTAAATCCCTTCTTCATCCCTACACCTAATCAATCATTTCTCTCACCTGGATGTTTCCTGAAGCTGCATTATCCTAACTATTTCCAGCACAGCAGTCAAGGCTGTAGCCTGATGGCTGCTCTCCTGGACTATGATCACAGACATCCACCCGAAGCCTCCTCCTTTCTTGCTGCTTGCTCTATCTAAACCTTTCCTCCACACAGCCACCAGAGAATTCTTCCTAAAAGGATAAGCTGATGTGCCACTCCCAAGTCTAACTTTTATTGCTTCCATTGCCTATAGGCTGAGTGTAAGCTCTCCATCCAGTCGAAGGGTTTCCTTGAAAACATCACCCCCACTTACCTCTCCAGCTTTATCTTTTTTAACTTCCTGCCTCAAAATCTTATGCCTGAGCAACAAGAAGTGCTTGCAGTTCTCTGAAGACAATACACTCATTCTCTCTTCTCTCCCTTTGTTTCCACTATTCCCTTTGCTTGCAATGCCCCTTTTTGGATTTTCCCATAATGCATCATCATGCACCCTGTAAACGGCAGCCAGGCACCACCCACCTTAGGAAGTCTTGCTTGACTAACATAAGCTGAGTTTGATGTTCTTTTCTTGTCCTTCTTGAGTACTCTGTTCCTCTTTTTCTCATGTGAGTTCTTTATGTGTAATAACTGTCTTGTTCATCTTTGTATCCCTCAGTGCTCCGCAGAGAGTAAGTACTCAGTAAATATTTGAGGAACAAATGAATTGTGCAGAATCTGGAAACCTGCAGTGTTTTATTTTAATTGAGCGCAGTTTGTCAGACTATGGTTCTTATATGAATTCTATTAGTTTTCAACATTTCCTGTAATATGCTTATTTTTATAGATTTAATTTTCTTATTAAAAAGTTTTTAGTTTAAGGAGGATGGTTAGAAGGGACCACTAAGAAGGTTAAATGACATATATTTATTACTTAAATCCTTGAGTGACTCTGTGAATTCTCATTTTATGTGTGTGGAGATAGTTTTAAATTTAATTACATATAATTCATATTTTCTGATAGAGCCTAATATAGCTAAAAGAATTAGAGTCGATCTTCAAAGATGGCTTTGATGCAGATAACTTGGGAAACTATTGAACAGAGATAGTTGCCTGCATTAAAAATAATTGTGCTGGGATAAACCTTCCTCACACTGAGATGATCTAGAAGAGTCTTAGAACACATTCTCACTGGAGAACTTAGTCCTGCCACAGGAGTGGTTGGTTGAAGCAGTTTCCCCTTAAAATCTATGCAATGGACTTGTTTTACTTTATTTTTAGAGGTAACCAGTATGTGGCAACATCAATAACTCTTTTCTAAATCATTCTTTTGTCATGTGCCTCTATTTTTAAAACTAAATTTTGTAAAACAATTAGTTATGCATGCTGGCAAAAACCAAATGTAAAACGTTTTATAATGTTATAACAGGTAAATAATCTACAGAATTTTCTAGCATCTGCCAGGATCAAATTACTTTTAACATTAAGTATATTTTGAAGGTGCAGCGGCAAGTACATCCAGAGGAAAGGGATTTAATAGGCATTTCCTTGCAAATCAAGCTATGGGTAACTATTGAAATTGCTTGTCATGTGTTTTGATTTTCATTTTCCTTAGAATGTGTTACTTTGCTGAAAATGTATTCAAAGGCTGGGTCAATTGATCTCTTGCAGGATACACTTGAAGGTTAAGTAACTACAGATCTCAGCTAATCCTGTGTAATCTGCTGTTACTAAATGGCTGTTTGCATTCCGGGCACACCAGTTTCTGAATGCTTAGGATTTGGTACCTTTTGTTTAAATAACCTCTGAAAGGAGTGATGCATCTCTTTGCATGTCTGTGCATTGTCCTTAGCATTTTGGAAGGAGTGGGCTCTTCGTGTCCTTCACAGTGCACCTGTGATTATCACGGCAGAAATGACGGCTTGGGATCAAGGTATGCTCCTCTGCTTGCTACTAAATGTTCTCATTATTTTGACAAAAAGGACCCAAACCAGAGAGCCTACTTTTGAAAGCAAATGTTTGAGGATCAGAAATCACAGAAGAGAAGGTTTAATATCCATAAACTTTAACTTCATTGTATTAATACTGGTCACCTACTCCTTCACTGTTTTCATTTCGAGCAGTTTGACTCTTAAAGGCCTCAAGTTATTGGAAATTTCTAAACACATTCTGTGTTACCAAATTTTTTTTTATGCTCATGTTCGCAAAATGTTGCTTGAGGTCAAACCATTTAAAGGTGTGTGGCCAGCTCAGCCCTTGATTATAGAAAGCCTAAGAGGGCAGGGCTGAACAGGAGCTGAGGGACATGCCCACATCCTTTGCTTTCGGGGCTCTCCACTTCCTTTGAGGATTATTTGGCAGGAAGGAAGATCTCAAGCGTAAACTTAGAGAGGTTAATAGAATATTTCATTTTAAGCTGATTGAATTTACAAAGTAAAGAAGATTGAAAAAAAAAATACTGTCTGTTGCAGACACTGAAGGATCCTCAGAAGTTATTCAATCTCTAGGTTGCTTTAGCATCTACTTGTGTAATGAGAATAGTTATTTGCTTATAATGTGCATGAGACCTTTTAGATATGTGAAATGCAAAACAGAACTCTTGCTAGCTAAACACGGTAGAACTTGAATTTTTTTTGAGAGGGTATTTAATAACAAAATCAGACTATTTGTGACTTGGTTGAAGTAAATGTGAGTCTTAGACAAAATAATTTGTGAAAAGAATTGCCCAATTTACTTACGTCTTATAACTTTAAACAAATAAATAATAACTAAGACATATTTGTTAAAAGCTTATCTTGTTATTGTGTAAATTTTACTTAACCAATTCTTGGTATTTTTTGAGATATTCACTGGGTGGTTAAAGATGATAAAGAGAATGTAGCAAATTAAAGACCTACTTGCCCAGAGATGTTCAGCAGTGAAGATCAGGCCAGGCTACTTTTGAGAAACAATCACAGAAATGTTTCCTGCTCCGTGGTGACCCCATTATTGATGGATTTTATAAAAATTATAGAATATTAGCTCTGGTAAGAAATAATCTAGTTCAACCCCTTGTCAGTTTATACATGAAGAAACTAAACTGTACGGAGACCAAGTGACTTGCCCTAGGTTATATAATTGTGTGGATGTAGCTAAGTTGGTAAAGATGCTAGATCTTTTTGTGTACACACTAGGCTTTCTTCTATGATAGCATGCTGAAATACTTTCTTAATGAGTAGCAACTGGTATAAAGTAGCACTGAAATCTGTGATACAAAATAGAGATGAAAAGTAAGAGATATCCCTAGAGTATCTGAAAGATTCCATGAGGTCTTCTCCTGAAGTTATAGAAAGGAGATAACACATTGCAGCTTTATGCTGCTTACATTTGTATACGTTATGAGCAGCTTTTCAGAGCCACCGATTTAATATGATTTTCACTAAAGGGTGAAATTTTTTTCACGCTTTTTATTGCAATTATGTACTGAATTTATTGCATGCTATATTTTGTATATTTTGCAAAACTTCTTATTGTTCATTTTTAGTAATTCAGATGAGTATATCATAGGAGACAAATAGGTCTTTTCCAGGCTAAAATGAATCTAAATTCTCAGATTCCTCATACTTTAAATTTACACATGGGACAGTGTTGTTTTTCTTTTTTCTTTCTTTCTTTCTTTTTTTTCTATTTTGAGATGGAGTCTTACTCTGTCACCCAGGCTGGAGCGCAGTGGCGCAATATTGGTTCACTGCAAACTCTGCCTCCTGGGTTCGAGCGATTCTCCCACCTCAGCCTCTGGAGTAGCTGGGATTACAGGCATCCACCACCACACCTGGCTAATTTTTGTATTTTTAGTGGAGATGAGGGTTCCCCATGTTGGCCAGGCTGGTCTCGAGCTCCTGACCTCAAGTGATTCACCTGCTTTGGCCTCCCAAAGTGCTGGAATTACAGCCACCTTGCCCAGCTGGCACAATGTTGTTTTTCTATGTCTGTTTTATATGTGCCAACAAACAAGATCAAAATGTGATTTGCTCAAGGTCAACTCCTAATTTCTGGTTTATTCCTTAAGCAGAAAGCAATGTGCAAGTCACATTGTTAAAACAGAGCTCAACTTTAAATGTGTACTGTGAACACTTGTTTTTTTCTTTCACCTAAATAAATTATCCTCTTGAAAAGTATTGATTTATGATTTTAACAGGCGATTCTTTTAAAATGGGCCATTTCCTAAACAGGTGCACTTTGAAGATGGACAGAAGTGGTTTTGAAAGGTGGCTGCAAAACCCACTAGTTGGGTGACCTTGGGAAGTTACTGAATGTTGGTGGGCCTCAGTTACTTTCCATGTAAAACCGAGGTTATTGACAGTAACAGCAAACACCTACCGAGTATATAATATGTTGTAAAGTTTCACATCCATTGTAACTAATCTCATAACAGTGCCATATGGGAAAATGAGGTTGAGACACTGGTGAAGTGGCTTTGCATGACCACAGAAGAGGTGGCAGACCTTAGACCCTGGATTGTTTTGATCCAAGATCAGTGTGACTCTAAGGCGCTTTTACCTGTTACCCAATATCTGCCTCCTGGGGTTGTTGTGATGATTAAATAAAGTCATGGATGTGACCTTGTTGAGCAGGGCTTGCATGTGAAGATCTTCATAAATGTTAGGTTGAACCACATGAAATTGCTGATATTTGATTATTTTTTACTATCTTGGCTATTTTATATGGTTCAACCCAAAAGTAGCTGTTGTCACAATGAAGAAGAAGATGATGCACTATTAGAGAACAGGTTAACCAGAATAAATATTTTTTGAACACTAATAGGGAATAAAAATTTATATATATTGAGATGGAGTCTCACTTTGTCACCCAGGCTGGAGTGCCGGGGTGCGATCTTGGCTTACTGCTACCTCCACCTCCTGGGTTCAAGCGATTCTCCTGCCTCAGCCTCTTGCGTAGTTGGGACAACAGGTGCCTGCCACCACGACCAGCTAATTTTTGTATTTTTAGTGAGGTGGGGTTTAACCATATTGGCCAGGATGGTCTCCACTCCTGACTGCAAGTGATCTGCCCATCTTGGCCTCCCAAAGTGCTGGGATTACAGGTATGAGCCACTGCCTGGCTGAAAATTGATATTTTTCAAATGAGAAATATTTTTTTTCAAATGGGTGTTGGAGAGTGAGTTTCCTCACATTGCTCTTTTTGTGACACTAGGTTGGTGCTATGTAACGACATGGATATGAATGAGCTCCCTACAAACCTCCCCGTGGATACCGTGAAGCTTCGTATAGAGAAGACTGTTATCCGCAGAATCTCTGCAGAGGCCTTCTATTACCTAGTAGAGCTTCAGTACCTCTGGGTGACTTACAATTCCGTGGCCAGCATTGACCCCAGCAGTTTTTACAACCTGAAGCAGCTGCATGAGTTGCGTTTGGATGGAAATTCTCTGGCTGCTTTTCCTTGGGTGTCTCTGCTGGACATGCCCCTTCTGAGGACCCTGGATTTGCACAATAACAGAATAACCAGTGTGCCAAACGATGCACTCAAGTATCTGAAGAACCTTGCCTACTTGGATTTATCAAGCAACAGACTCACCACATTGCCACCAGATTTCCTGGCGAGCTGGTCTCATTTAGCTACAACACCTTCTGGAGGCTTGGACGTTTCCCCAAGCAGGGTTATTCTTGGTAAGCTTGCGAGCCTCTGGGCTTTTCATCTATAGATAGTCTGCTATGCATAGCTTTTGTTGTCCAGTCTTTTAAAATCTATTGGATTTGGTTTTTTACTCTGTGATTGCAATTTTAGTGGAATAGTACCTTATTGGTTAACGTAGGTCAAATTACCTCTTTCCCCTGTGTAAATTGTAAGGTGTGTGTGTGTGTGTGTGCACGCATGCCTGTGTGTACATACATGTGTGAAGAAAGTAGAGGAGAACTTGCATCAGAAATGGAGAGAGGACCATTTCTCGTAAAGAGCCTTCAGCTGAGAGACAGAAGCCATCAACCTGCATAGACTCTAGTGCGCACAGTATTGCTCCATACTCTGGTACAAACTTAATGCTCAGTTTGCTTTTGAACTGTTCATTAGGTTCTTTCTGGCGTCTTTATGCAATAGCAGTGGCTTAATTAGGAAGAATAGTGTCTAAATTTCCTTAATCTAAAAAGAAATGGTGGAAACACCAGTTATTTTACTGGCCCCCAAATGGTTATCCTAACTGAGTTGGTCTCTTAGTTTAGTTGTGACTAGTTTTGGAATTTTGAACTTAGCCTTGTTTAGGTTCTATGTTAGGATTCTTTTTTTTTTTCTTTATTGTACTTTATGTGCAGAATGTGCAGGTTTGTTACACAGGTGTACTAGTGCCATGGTGGTTTGCTGCATCAATCAACCCGTCATCTACATCAGGCATTTCTCCTAAAGCTATCCCTTCCCTAGCCACCCAACCCAACAGGCCCTGGTGTGTGATGTTCCCCTCCCTGTGTCCATGTGTGCTCATTGTTCAACTCCCACTTCTGAGTGAAAACATGCAGTGTTTGATTTTCTGTTCCTGTGTTAGTTTGCTGAGATTGATGGTTTCCAGCTTCATCCATATCCCTGCAAAGGACATGAACTCTTTTTTTTATGGCTGCATAGTATTCCATGGTGTATATATGCCACCTTTTCTTTATCCAGTCTACCATTGATGGGCATTTGGGTTGGTACCAAATGCCCATCAATCTTTGCTATTGCGAATAGTGATGCAATAAATAAATGTGTGCATGTGTCTGTATAATAGAACGATTTGTAATCCTCTGGGTATATACCCAGTAATGGGATTTTTGGGTCAAATAGTATTTCTGGTTCTAGATCCTTGAGGAATCACCACACTGTCTTCCACAACGGTTGAACTAATTTATACTCCTACTAACAGTGTAAAAGTGTTCCTGGCCCAGCGTGGGGGCTCATGCCTGTAATCCCAGTACTTTGGGAGGTCAAGGTGGGCAGATCACAAGGTCAAGAGATTGAGACCATCCTGGCCAACCTGGTGAAACCCCATCTCTACTAAAACTACAAAAATTAGTTGGGCATGGTAGCACCAGCCACCACGGGAGGCTGAGCCAGGAGAATTGCTTGAACTTGTGAGGCAGAGGTTGCAGTGAACTGAGATCACGCCACTGCACTCCAGCCTGGCGACAGAGTGAGACTCTATCTAAAAAACAATAATCGTTTCTATTTTTCCACATCCTCTCCAGCATCTGTTGTTTCCTGACTTTTTAATGATTGTCATTCTAACTGATGTGAAATGGTATCTCATTGTGTTTTTGATTTACATTCTCTAATGACCAGTGATGAAGAGCTTTTTTTTTCATATGTTTGTTGGTCACATAAATGTCTTCTTTTGAGAAGTGTCTGTTTATATTCTTTGCCCATGTTTTGGTGGTGTTGTTTTTTTTCTTGTAAATTTGTTTAAGTTTCTTGTAGATTCTGAATATTAACCCTTTGTCAGATACGTACATTGCAAAAATTTTCTCCCATTCTGTAGGTTGCCTGTTCACTCTGATAATAGTTTCTTTTGCTGTGCAGAAACTCTTTAGTTTAATTAGATCCCATTTGTGAATTTTGGCTTTTGTTGTCATTGCTTTTGGTATTTTAGACATGAAGTTTTTGCCCATGCCTTTGTCCTGAATGGTATTGCCTAGGTTTTCTTCTAGGGTTTTCATGATTTTAGGTCTTATGTTAAAGTCTTTAATCCATCTTGAGTTAATTTTTGTATATGGTGTAAGGAAGGGATCCAGTTTTAGTTTTCTGCATTGGCTAGTCGGTTTTCTCAACATCATTTGTTAAATAAGGAATCCTTTCCCCATTGCTTGTTTTTGTCAGGTTTGTCAAAGATCAGATGGTTGTACATGTGTGGCATTACCTCCAAGGCCTCTGTTCTGTTCCATTGGTCTATATCTTTGTTTTGGTACCAGTACCATGCTGTTCTGGTTACTGCAGTTTGAAGTCAGGTAGCGTGATGTCTCCAGCTTTGTTCTTTTTGTTTAGGATTGTCTTGGCTATATGGGCTGTTTTTTGATTGTATATGAAATTTAAAGTAGTTTTTTCTAATTCTGTGAAGAAAGTCAGTAGCAGCTTGATGGGGATAGCATTGAATCTATAAATTACTTTGGATAGTATGGCCATTTTCATGATATTGATTTTTCCTATCCATGAGCATGAAATGTTTTTCAATTTGTTTGTGTTCTCTCTTATTTCCTTGAGCAGTGGTTTGTAGTTCTCCTTGAAGAGGTCCTTCACAGCCCTTGTAAGTTGTATTCCTAGGTATTTTATTCTCTGTAGCAATTGTGAATGGGAGTTCACTGATGATTTGGCTCTCTGCTTGTCTGTTATTGGTGTATAGGAATGCTTATGATTTTTGCACATTGATTTTGTATCCTGAGACTTTGCTGAAGTTGCTTATCAGCATAAGGAGATTTTGGGCTGAGATGATGGGGTTTTCTAAAAATAAAATCATGTCATCTGCAAGCAGAGACAATTTGACTTCTCTTCCTATTTGAATACTCTTTACTTTTTTCTGTTCCTGATTGCTTTGGCCAGAACTTCTAATACTATGTTGAATAGGAGTAGTGAGAGAGGGCATCCTTGTCTTGTGCCAGATTTGAAAGGGAATGCTTCCAGCTTTTGTCCATTCAGTATGATATTGGCTGTGGGTTTGTCATAAATATCTCCTATTATTTTGAGATACAGCCCATCAATACCCAGTTTATTGAGAGTTTCTAGCATGAAGGGGTGTTGAATTTTATTGAAGGCCTTTTCTGCATCTATTGTCTATTGAGATAATCATGTGGTTTTTGTCATTGGTTCTGTTTATGTGATGGAGTACGTTTATTGATTTGTATATGTTGACTAGCCTTGCATCCCAGGGATGAAGCTCACTTGATTGTAGTGGATAAGCTCTTTGATGTCCTGCTGGATTCAGTTTGCCAGAATTTTCTTGAGGATTTTCACATTGATGTTCATCGGGGTATTGGCCTGAAATTTTCTGTTTTTGTTGTGTCTCTGCCAGGTTTTGGTATCAGGATGATGTAAGGCTGGTTCAACATAATAGCTGGAAGATACTATTTCCCTACCTATCCTTCTAAGTTTCCTGGAAAGTAATTCTTGGTTCTAATAGAATTACCAAGTGGAGTAATATAGTAGAACATAAAATTCAATTACAACATTGCAATTAATAGCTTTCTAATGATCAATTACTAATATTACTATGAAGAAACAATTTACAGAACATTCATATTTTTTCCTTGGGAGTTAAATCTGGATGGGAACTTAGGGATCAAAGGGAAAAGGTTATGAAATTTTACTAGCCATAGGAAGTTACCTAAACAGTTTTAACTGCATTTTAGGATCCAGAATTTTTAAAAGCAGTAACATGAAAATACTTTTGTGTAACATTAAATTGTAAAAACAGGTTATGCAACTGTATAAAAAGCATGAACATAAATATTTAAAAATGTGCAAAGACGAAGAGTGAAAAGAAATTCACTAGCTGGTTAACCGTCTTCTTTGTGTGACAACTTTTCATTTTTTATGTTTCCAAAATGTCCTGCAATGGTCATGCATTACTTTTAAAGACAAAAATAATCATGATAATAAATAACAAATGATAGTTTGAAGCATGTTGAGTGACATCTGACCTTAGCAAAGCCATGTTTGATATGTTACCAAAAGAAGAAAAAGAGAGGACCACTTGATATGGATAAATCACACACAGAAAACTCAGTTTTTTCATCTGGAAAATGGTAATGATAGGGCTTGCTCCATTTTGTTCATAGGACTGTAATGAGAAGATATTGAAATATTTTATGTAGCAGTTCTTTTTTTTTTTTTTTTTTAATTTTTTATTGGATTTTAGGTTTTGGGGTACATGAGCAGAGCATGCAAGACAGTTGTGTAGGTACACACATGGCAGTGTGCTTTGCTTTTCTTCTCCCCTTCACCCACATTTGGCATTTCTCCCCAGGCTATCCCTCCCCACCTCCCCCTCCCACTGGCCCTCCCCTTTTCCCCCCAATAGACCCCAGTGTTTAGTACTCCCCTTTCGGTGTCCATGTGTTCTCATTTTTCATCACCCACCTATGAGTGAGAATATGCGGTGTTTCATTTTCTGTTCTTGTGTCAGTTTGCTGAGGATGATGTTCTCCAGATTCATCCATGTCCCTACAAACGACACAAACTCATCATTTCTGATTGCTGCATAATATTCCATGGTGTATATGTGCCACATTTTTCCAATCCAGTCTATTATCAATGGGCATTTGGGTTGATTCCAGGTCTTTGCTATTGTAAACAGTGCTGCAATGAACATTCGTGTACATGTGTCCTTATAGTAGAATGATTTATAGTCTTTTGGATATATACCCAGTAATGGGATTGCTGGGTCAAATGGAATTTCTATTTCTAAGGCCTTGAGGAATCGCCACACCGTCTTCCACAATGGTTGAACTAATTTACACTCCCACCAACAGTGTAAAAGTGTTCCTTTTTCTCCACATCCTCTCCAGCATCTGTTGTCTCCAGATTTTTTAATGATCGCCATTCTAACTGGCGTGAGATGGTATCTCAATGTGGTTTTGATTTGCAACTCTCTGATGACCAGTGACGATGAGCATTTTTTCATATGATTGTTGGCCTCATATATGTCTTCTTTCGTAAAGTATCTGTTCATATCCTTTGCCCACTTTTGAATGGGCTTGTTTGTTTTTTTCCTATAAATCTGTTTGAGTTCTTTTTAAATTCTGGATATCAGCCCTTTGTCAGATGGGTAGACTGCGAAAATTTTTTCCCATTCTGTTGGTTGCCGATCCACTCTAGTGACTGTTTCTTTTGCCGTGCAGAAGCTGTGGAGTTTCATTAGGTTCCATTTGTCTATTTTGGCTTTTGTTGCCAATGCTTTTGGTGTTTTGTTCATGAAGTCCTTGCCTACTCCTATGTCCTGGATAGTTTTGCCTAGATTTCCTTCTAGGGTTTTTATGGTGCCAGGTCTTATGTTTAAGTCTTTAATCCATCTGGAGTTAATTTTAGTGTAAGGTGTCAGGAAGGGGTCCAGTTTCTGCTTTCTGCACATGGCTAGCCAGTTTTCCCAACACCATTTGTTAAACATGGAATCCTTTCCCCATTGCTTGTTTTTGTCAGGTTTATCAAAGATTGTATAATTGTATGTATGTTGTGTTGCCTCCGGTGCCTCTGTTTTGTTCCATTGGTCTATATCTCTGTTTTGGTACCAGTACCATGCTGTTTTGATTACTGTAGCCTTGTAGTATAGTTTGAAATCTGGTAGTGTGATGCCCCCCGCTGTGTTCTTTTTGCTTAGAATTGACTTGGCTATGCGGGCTCTCTTTTGGTTCCATATGAAGTTCATGGTGTTTTTTTCCAGTTCTGTGAAGAAAGTCAATGGTAGCTTGATGGGGATAGCGTTGATTCTGTAAATTACTTTGGGCAGTATAGCCATTTTCACGATATTAATTCTTCCTAACCATGAACATGGAATGTTTCTCCATCTGTTTGTGTCCTCTCTGATTTCGTTGAGCAGTGGTTTGTAGTTCTCCTTGAAGAGGTCTCTTACGTTCCTTGTGAGTTGTATTCCAAGGTATTTTATTCTTTTTGTAGCAATTGCGAATGGCAGTTCGCTCTTGATTTGGCTTTCTTTAAGTCTGTTATTGGTGTAGACGAATGCTTGTGATTTTTGCACATTGATTTTATATCCTGAGACTTTGCTGAAGTTGCTTATCAGTTTCAGGAGTTTTTGGGCTGAGGCAATGGGGTCTTCTAGGTACACTATCATGTCATCTGCAAATAGAGACAATTTGGCTTCCACCTTTCCTATTTGAATACGCTTTATTTCTTTTTCTTGCCTGATTGCTCTGGCTAGAACTTCCAGTACTATATTGAATAGGAGTGGTGAGAGAGGGCATCCTTGTCTAGTGCCAGATTTTAAAGGGAATGCTTCCAGTTTTTGCCCATTTAGTATGATATTGGCTGTTGGTTTGTCATAAATAGCTTTTATTACTTTGAGATCCGTTCCATCGATACCGAGTTTATTGAGGGTTTTTAGCATAAAGGGCTGTTGAATTTTGTCAAATGCCTTCTCTGCATCAATTGAGATAATCATGTGGTTTTTGTTTTTGGTTCTGTTTATGTGGTGAATTACGTTGATAGACTTGCGTATGTTGAACCAGCCTTGCATCCCCGGGATGAATCCTACTTGATCATGATGAATAAGTTTTTTGATTTGCTGTTGCAATCGGCTTGCCAATGTTTTATTGAAGATTTTTGCATCTATGTTCATCATGGATATTGGCCTGAAGTTTTCTTTTCTCGTTGGGTCTCTGCCGGGTTTTGGTATCAGGATGATGTTGGTCTCATAAAATGATTTGGGAAGGATTCCCTCTTTTTGGATTGTTTGAAATAGTTTTAGAAGGAATGGTACCAGCTCCTCCTTGTGTGTCTGGTAGAATTCGGCTGTGAACCCATCTGGACCTGGGCTTTTTTTGTGTGGTAGGCTCTTAATTGCTGCCTCAACTTCAGACCTTGTTATTGGTTTATTCATAGTTTCAGCTTCCTCCTGGTTTAGGCTTGGGAGGACACAGGAGTCCAGGAATTTATCCATTTCTTCCAGGTTTACTAGTTTATGCGCATAGAGTTGTTTGTAATATTCTCTGATGACGGTTTGAATTTCTGTGGAATCTGTGGTGATTTCCCCTTTATCATTTTTTATTGCATCTATTTGGTTGTTCTCTCTTTTATTTTTAATCAATCTGGCTAGTGGTCTGTCTATTTTGTTGATTTTTTCAAAAAACCAGCTCTTGGATTTATTGATTTTTTGAAGGGTTTTTCGTGTCTCAATCTCCTTCAGCTCAGCTCTGATCTTAGTTATTTCTTGTCTTCTGCTGGGTTTTGAGTTTTTTTGATCTTGCTCCTCTAGCTCTTTCAATTTTGACGATAGGGTGTCAATTTTGGATCTCTCCATTCTCCTCATATGGGCACTTATTGCTATATACTTTCCTCTAGAGACTGCTTTAAATGTGTCCCAGAGGTTCTGGCACGTTGTGTCTTCGTTCTCATTGGTTTCGAAGAACTTCTTTATTTCTGCCTTCATTTCGTTGTTTACCCAGTCAACATTCAAGCGCCAGTTGTTCAGTTTCCATGAAGCTGTGCGGTTCTGGGTCGGTTTCTGAATTCTGAGTTCTAACTTGATTGCACTATGGTCTGAGAGGCTGTTTGTTATGATTTCAGTTGTTTTGCATTTGTTGAGCAGTGCTTTACTTCCAATTATGTGGTCAATTTTAGAGTAGGTGTGATGTGGTGCTGAGAAGAATGTGTATTCTGTGGATTTGGGGTGGAGAGTTCTGTAAATGTCTATCAGGTTTGCTTGCTCCAGGTCTGAGTTCAAGCCCTGGATATCCTTGTTGATTTTCTGTCTGGTTGATCTGTCTAGTATTGACAGTGGAGTGTTAAAGTCTCCCACTATTATTGTGTGGGAGTCTAAGTCCTTTTGTAAGTCATTAAGAACTTGCCTTATGTATCTGGGTGCTCCTGAATTGGGTCCATATATGTTTAGGATCGTTAGCTCTTCTTGTTGTATCGATCCTTTTACCATTACGTAATGGCCTTCTTTGTCTCTTTTGATCTTTGTTGCTTTAAAGTCTATTTTATCAGAGATGAGAATTGCAACTCCTGCTTTTTTTTGCTTTCCATTAGCTTGGTAAATCTTCCTCCATCCCTTTATTTTGAGCCTTTGTGTATCCTTGCATGTGAGATGGGTTTCCTGGATACAGCACACTGCTGGGTTTTGGGTTTTTATCCAATTTGCCAGTCTGTGTCTTTTGATTGCTGCGTTTAGTCCATTTACATTTAGGGTTAATATTGTTATGTGTGAATTTGATACTGCCATTTTGATGCTAAGTGGCTGTTTTGCCTGTTAGTTGTTGTAGATTCTTCATTATGTTGATGCTCTTTAGCATTCAGTATGATTTTGGAATGGCTGGTACCGGTTGATCCTTTCTATGTGTAGTGCCTCTTTTAGGAGCTCTTGTAAAGCAGGCCTGGTGGTGACAAAATCTCTGAGTACTTGCTTGTTCGCAAAGGATTTTATTTTTCCTTCACTTCTGAAGCTCAGTTTGGCTGGATATGAAATTCTGGGTTGAAAGTTCTTTTCTTTGAGAATGTTGAATATCGGCCCCCACTCTCTTCTGGCTTGTAGTGTTTCTGCCGAGAGATCTGCTGTGAGTCTGATGGGCTTCCCTTTGTGGGTGACCCGACCTTTCTCTCTGGCTGCCCTTAGTATTCTCTCCTTTATTTCAACCCTGTTGAATCTGATGATTATGTGCCTTGGGGTTGCTCTTCTTGCGGAATATCTTTGTGGTGTTCTCTGTATTTCCTGCAATTGAGTGTTGGCCTGTCTTGCTAGGTGGGGGAAATTTTCCTGGATGATGTCCTGAAGAGTATTTTCCAGCTTGGATTCATTCTCTTCTTCCCCTTCTGGTACACCTATCAAACGTAGGTTAGGTCTTTTCACATAGTCCCACATTTCTTGGAGCCTTTGTTCATTCCTTTTTGCGCTTTTTTCTCTGATCTTGGTTTCTCGTTTTATTTCATTAAGTTGGTCTTCGACTTCAGATATTCTTTCTTCTGCTTGGTCGATTCGGCTATTGAAACTTGTGCATGCTTCGCAAAGTTCTCGTATTGTTTTTTCAACTCCTTTAATTCATTCATATTCCTCTCTAAGTTATCCATTCTTGTTATTATTTCCTTGAATCTTTTTTCAAGGTTCTTAGTTTCTTTGCATTGATTTAATACATGATCTTTTAGCTCACAAAAGTTTCTCATTATCCGTCTTCTGAAGTCTAATTCCGTCATTTCGTCACAGTCATTCTCCGTCCAGCTTTGTTCCCTTGCTGGTGAGGAGTTTTGGTCCTTTCTAGGAGGCGAGGTGTTCTGGTTTCGGGTGTTTTCCTCCTTTTTGCGCTGGTTTCTTTTCATCTTTGTGGATTTTTCCGCTGGTCGTCTGCGTAGTTGCTGACTTTTCGATTGGGTCTCTGAGTGGACACCGAGAATGTTCATGATGAAGTATTTCTGTTGCTTGGTTTTCCTTCTACCAGTCTAGCCCTTTCGCTGTACGACTGCTGAGGTCCGCTCCAGACCCTGCTTGTCTGGGGTGCACCTCTAGCAGCTGTGGCACAGCGAGGGATGCTACCAGTTTCTTTTTCTGCTATCTTTGTCCCAGGATGATGCCTGCCTAATGTCAGTCTTTTGGATATAGATGGGTCAGGGAGCTGCTTGAGGAGACAGTTTGTACTTTATAGGGGCTTAATTGCTGAGCTGTGCGCTCTGTTGTTCATTCAGGGCTTTTAGGCTGCTATGTTTGATTCTGCTGCAACAGAGCTCATTAAAAACCCCCCCTTTTTTTTTCTCAAATGCTCTGTGTTGAGGGGTTTGGGCTTTATTTTGGATGTTCGATGAGGTGTCCTGCCCAGCTAGAAGGCAGACTAGCCACTGTTTGGCTGCCGAGGCTCTGCCCTGCTCTTGTGTGATTCGCCCTGTTCCTGCAGGCTCTGCTGTGGTCTCCGCCACGCCCTGAGGCGGAGTCTCTTCGTTGTAGCGTGTTGCCTCAGCGACTGCGTCAGCAGTGGGCGTGTATCTCAGTAGGGACGGGTTGCCTCGGCAACGGCTGTCTGCCGTCAGCAGTGGGCGTGTATCTCAGTTGGGGCGGGTTGCCTCGTCAACGGCTGGCTGCATCAGCAGTGGGCATGTATCTCAGTTAGGGCGGGTTGCCTCGGTAGTGGTGGACGCCCCTCCCCCACAGAGCCTCTCGGGCCGTCTGCTCAAGATAGTTTGAAATCGCGGTTTTGTTCGTCCCACTGGGTATCCCAAATGATCTGTCCCTACAATCCCCTGGGCTGGGCTTCTGTTTAAGTCTCGTTCAGTCTCAAGTCCAGCCCTCTCAAGTCTCAGGTTGCCGGTTCAACAAGGCACCCAGACAAGCGCGCCCTGTGGGGATTGCTGGGTAGGGCTGGCCGCCGCTGCCCCGGCTGCCGGCTTCGCCAGGCAGACCTACTGCCTGGCGTCCCGTGTCTTTTTTATACTTGGGAGTTTCCCCGTTCTGTGGGCAACAAAGATCAGTCTGGAAATGCAGCTCAGACTCACCGTTTGCGGATTCAACGCGAGCTCCAATCCTGGGTTGTTCTCACAGCGCCATCTTGAGTCCTCCTCCCGTAGCAGTTCTTTAGAATACGAAGTTCACAGTCTCTGAGATTATGCTTTTAGATCAACGATTATCTACAGAAGCTGTGACTGGGATGGGAGTGTCCTATAAAGACTTCGTTTGCCCTTTTTGTTATTCCAACAATATTTGGACCTTTTAGTTGCATCACTGAATGTAGTGATGAGAACCAGTCCTAGCTTTTCTAAAACATAGCATTTAAGTATAGCAATTATATCTTTCCAGGTGTCCTGTAGAATTTGCTTCTGTTCTGTTATAGTGGGATATAGTCTACTTTTATTTAATTTTTATTACTCTCTGTTGATTATTGTTAGAAGATTGGGGTTCTATTTGTAATAATAATACTAATAGTTAATTTGATGGAATTACTCAATGCCAACCTGGTTCTTATACTTGACCTATGTGACTTCTAGTCTCACATTAACTCCATAGTAAATACCACTTCATCCCCATGTTATAGATGAAAAAATAAGACACAAGGTAAGCCACTTGCCCAAATTCACTCATCATATAGTGGTGGAGCTGGGTTTTGAGGACAGGTCATCTGGTCCAGACCCCAGGTCCTTCTCCCTTCTTTATAACGTGAAGTATACAGTAACAACAGAGTTTCTTTCTTCATATATTCATTACTTTACTGACCACTTTAGATCATATATGTATGTAATAAAAACATTACGGTGATGCTTTTCAATTACTCTTTCTCTTCTACAGGAGTAAAAACATCAACTTAGGCCGGGTGTGGTGGCTCACGCCTGTAATCCCAGCACTTTGGGAGGCCAAGGCGGGTGAATCACGAGGTCAAGAGATCGAGACCATCCTGGTCAACATGGCGAAACCCCGTCTCTACTAAAAATACAAAAAATTAGCTGGGCATGGTGGCGCATGCCTGTAATCCCAGCTACTCAGGAGGCTGAGGCAGGAGAATTGCCTGAACCCGGGAGGCGGAGGTTGCAGTGAGCCGAAATCGCGCCATTGCACTCCAGCTTGGGTAACAAGAGCAAAACTCTGTCTCAAAAAAAAGAAAAAAAGAATCAACGTGGTTAAATTGTCATTTATTGTATCCATGAAAACTTAAAATATTGCCCTGCAAATAAATATTGGAATTAATTATAAAATTAGATATTAATTTGCAATACAGGTAAAGTTCCATGGTCTCTTTCTCAAGATTAAGCAAATATTTATACAGGCATATTCTGTAAGGCCTTGACACTGTTTGTCTTGGGAGAAAGGTCTGCAGTAGGAGAAAACATAAAATGCTTTTTTTGGGTGTTGTTTTACTTGTACCCAAATTTGCTCAGTTGTAAGCATGGGCTCTTTTCCTATTTGAAATGGAGTTTGCCTGAAGGTCAGTGACAGCCCTAATATTTCTATACTTTTCTAAAATGGTGTCAATTTAGTTCAAAAAACACATCAATCTCTGTAGATGTGCCACATCCTTTTTTTGGTTTGAGGAAACAAATTCACATAGTTAAGGTTTATGCCTTGCTCTAATCCTCACCCTCTTTCCACAGCTAGTAAGAAGGCAGAGTCAAGCTTCAAATTTACCGTTCATCTCCAAAGACATCACTCTTTAATTTTTAAAGCTTTGTTTCTTTTTTCTTATTTTTTTTTATTGCATTTTAGGTTTTGGGGTACATGTGCAGACCATGCAGTACAGTTGCATAGGTACACACATGGCAGTGTGTTCTGTTTGCTTTCACCCCTTCACCCACATTTGGCGTTTCTCCCCAGGCTATCCCTCCCCACCTCCCCCTCCCACTGGCCCTCCCCTTTTCCCCCCAATAGACCCCAGTGTTTAGTACTCCCCTCTCTGTGTCCACGTGTTCCCATTTTTCATCACCCGCCTATGAGTAAGAATATGCGGTGTTTCATTTTCTGTTCTTGTGTCAGTTTGCTGAGAATGATGTTCTCCAGATTCATCCATGTCCCTACAAATGACACGAACTCATCATTTCTGATTGCTGCATAATATTCTTTGTTTTTAATTGAGACATTGAGGTATACTTTGGATAGGTGAAATGCAGGACTGTAAGTCTACAATTTGGTAAATTCTGATAAAGGTATAGCCTTAAATAACTCACACCATCATCAAGATACAGAATATTTCCATTACTCCAGAAAGTCCTGTGTTTCTTTCCAGTCGATCTTGCCTGTTTTGAATTTTCTTCGCTATAGGCTAATTGTGCCAGCTCTAGAATGTTATATAAATGGAATCATACAAGATGCACTTTTGTGCTAGGCTTCTTTCACTTAGCATTATGTTTTTGAAAATCATTGATTCTCTTGCATGTATTGGTACTTCCTTATTGAAAAATTGTATTCAGTTGTGTGAATGGAGCAATTGTTCATCCTTTCTCCTATTGTTGGACACATGGGCTGTTTTGAGTTTGGGACCATAATAAATTAAGCTTCAATTAACATTCTTGTACAAAGCTTTTTGTGGCACATGTTTTCATTTCTCTTGGATAAATTCCTAGGATTGAAATTGCTGGGTTATAGAATGGCTGTATGGCTGGGCACAGTAGCTCATGCCTGTAATCTAGCACTTTGGGAAGCTGAGGTGGGCAGATCACTTGAGGTCAGGAGTTTGAGACCAGCCTGGCCAATGTGGGGAATCCCTGTCTCTACCGAAAAATATGAAAATTATCCAGGTGTCATGGTGCACACCTATAGTCCCAGCTTCTCAGGAGGCTGAGGTAGGAGAAACCCAGGAGGCAGAGGTTGCAGTGAACTGAGATCACATCACTGCACTTCATCCTGGGTGGGGAAAAAAAAGAATGATTACACATATAACTTTTAAGGAAACTACCCATTTTTCAAAGAGGCTGTATAACATTATACATTTCCACTAGCAATGCATAACAGTCTGGTTGGTCCATATCCTCACCAACACTTGATGTTGTTGGTCTTTCTCATTTCAGTTATTTGGGGATTGGGTGGGTCACAAAGCTGTTTTCATTTGCTATGGGTCACTGTATATCTTCCTTTATGAACTATCTTTTACTTAATTTTTAAGGGTTATTTGTCTTTCTTTCGTGATTAAATATAAGTCTTTTGTCTGTTATAGCATTATGAATTTTTTTTCCAAGGCTGACTTGCCTATTCGGTTTTCCTCATGTCTTTGATAAGAAAGGTTTAAATTTTGATGACATTTGATTCATTACCTTTTTCATTCACAGTTAGTGCTTTCTGCGTACCACCTAAAAAATATTTGCCTACCTCAATATCACAGATATGTTATTTTCTTATGGTTTCAGCCTTTATACTCAATTTTAGCTGTCTATTCTTAGCTCTTATACTTATAGCTATTATCCATTTAAAAATAGTTTTTGAGTATTGTGTAAAGTAGGGGTTGAGGTTTATATGTTTGCAAACACATGTCCACTTGTTCCAGCACCATTCATTAAAAAGATGTAGTCCAGGCATGGTGGCTCACGCCTGTAATCCCAGCACTTTGGGAGGCTGAGGCAGGTGGATCATGAGGTCAGGAGTTCAAGACCTGCCTGGCCAAGATGGTGAAACCCTGTCTCTACTAAAAATACAAAAATTAGCTGAGTATGGTGATAGGGACCTGTAATCCCAGCTACTTAGAAGGCGGAGGCAGGAGAATCACTTGAACCTGGGAGGCAGAGGTTGCAGTGAGTCGAGATCGTACTACTGCACTGTAGCCGGGACAAAAGAGCAAGACCCTGTCTCAAGAAAAAAAAAAAAAAAGATGTTCCTTTCCCCACTGAATTGTTAAAGACTGTTGTCTCCACAAAGCTGAGTAGGCATGGTCTGTACCTTCAAGGGCTTATAGTCCTCAGAGTAACTTTTGTGCAAGAATTTATTGCTCACTTTTCCCACACAAAAAAGCACATTTAGTCCAACTATTCTGATGCACATAAATATTATTCTTTTAGAAAAGATTAAGTTCACTTGTCCCCACCATCCAAGAATAGTTATATAAAGTAAACTAATTAATGCAAATTAGTGTAATTGTGGTTGATGTGTTGCCTTGAAGGAATGCAGTGCAAGTAACAGTTTAACTCAGAGAGTTCTCTTACCTTTGTCCTCAGAAGAAAAAAACACTTAAATGTATTCAGTTCTTGGTCACTACTTTTTCCTTTGACCTTAGATGTTTCAAGCTGAAATAAATAGACATTTTATTTTTGAGGGATTTAAAAATATTTACATAACTTTTAGATATAACCAGTTAAATTAATTTTTTAAAGAATTTTGTTTTACCATTAATACATTTTAAAATAATTTCAAAGCATGAAATAAATTGTTAACGTCGTAGCTCTTGAATCTTTTCCTAAACATTTATACTCCAGATTTTGCTGCTTTAACATTTTAAAATTTTATTTTATTTTATTTTGAAAGAGTATCTCACTTTGTCACCCAGGCTGGAGTGCAGTGGCGCAATCATGGCTTACTGCAGCCTCCACCTCCTGGGCTCTGTTGATCTCCCGACCTCAGCTTCCTGGGTAGCCGGGACAACAGGTAAGTGCTGCTACCCAGCTAACTTTCGTATTTTTTGT
The DNA here is from genome assembly GCF_049354715.1 of Callithrix jacchus. Classification (NCBI taxonomy): domain Eukaryota; kingdom Metazoa; phylum Chordata; class Mammalia; order Primates; family Cebidae; genus Callithrix; species Callithrix jacchus. Next base: position 87,382,521 of record NC_133504.1, on the reverse strand, counting down.
AGAGACAGGATCTCACCATGTTGCCCAGGCTGGTCTTGAACTCCTGACCTCAAGCAATCTTCCCACTTCAGCCTCCCAAAATGTTGGGATTACAGGTGTGAGACTGTGTGCCAAGAGCAAGTCAATTCACTGAAGAGCTCGGCTTCTCATAACCGAGACCTGTCATTACTGGACTTATGCTTCAGGACTACATTCAATAGACTGTGTCTTTAGATGAGGGGATGTATCCTTTGGAAGGATCACGTAGATGTTGTCTCAACAGTTCTTCTCCCATGGAAGTCTCTGCGGTTCCTCCTCAAGTGGGAGGGGGCCATTTCCCTGAAGTCGAGGTTCAGGTAGACCAGGACCTAGTTGTTGCCCCAGAGATCTTTGTGGAGCAGTTGGTGAATGGCTTGTTGATTGGCACCACGGGAGTCATGTTGCAGAGCCTGAGAGCGGTTCACAATGATGTCCCTCCACGCCCACCATTGCTACCTCCAGTGCAGAATATTCAAATCCAAAGGAACTTCAGTGGACTTACTGGCACAGAGGCCCACATGAGTAAAAGTATGTGCTGTCATTTCAATTTTGATCTTAACTCTGTTCCTGGGGTTGCAAGAGTTTGACTCAGTGCAAAGTAGTGGTCCCATGCTTGTGTCACACCTCACAGAGGAGCTGAAAAAACTTGCAAAACGAGGATGGTACTGGGAAACAACCACATGTTGGGAGGCAGAAGGGAGCCTAGCAAAGATGCCAGATGGTTCTTTTCTTGTCCGGGACAGTTCTGATGACCGTTACCTTTTAAGCTTGAGCTTTTGCCCCCATGGTAAAACATTTCACACTAGAATTGAGTGCTCAAATGGTAGATTTAGCTTTTATGAACAGCCAGATGTGGAAGGACATACATCCATAGTTGATCTAATTAAGCATTCAATCAGGTACTCTGAAAATAGGGCTTTTTGTTATTCAAGGTCTCTGCTGCCTGGATCTGCAACTTACCCAGTCAGACTCACCAACCCAGGGTCCTGGTTCATGCATGTGTGCTCCCTGCAGTACCTGTGTCTTTTTGTTACATGTTAGTATACCAGGATAGACTTAATTCAGAAACTGCCTTTGCCAGAAAAAATGAAGGATTGTTTACAGGAGAAGCACTACTGAAAGACTGAGAACCCTACATCTTGCACTCTGGGAATAAGAAAAAGAGATTGAAAGACAGTTTACAAACTTTCATTGCCATCAAAACCTTTTGCTGCCATAACCATTTCAGTTTTATGTGTAAAAGAGTCATCAGTTTGTTTAGGGGTGGGGAAGTGTCAGCAAGGTGTCTTGGGTTTCTTTTGGTTCTTTAAAAAGGGAAGTCTTGAGGTTTTAGAGGTGTGAATTCTATTTCATCAATGTGCAGAATAATCACAATGTGAATTATCAAATTCTCCTCAGTACTCCCCGCCCAGTCTTTGCTGCTATCCACTGTGATTTTTATGCATTAAAGGCACATTTCATGTGTATTCAACCCTAAGTAAAGTTTAATGAAACTTACAGAATGGAAATTGCTATGTCTTTTTAAATGGCCCATTTTCAAAAGATAGTGTTGAATAAATATACCTGTGTGATAAACACAGAATTTACATATATGCTGAAGATGAGTTTTTAATCTCTTACTTTAAAAAGATTTATTTAGAACCATGAATTGACATAATCTTGGGTAATGGAAAGAAGATGTACAACATGTCTTTTAACAACACTTTTTTCTAAATTATTTCTGAGGTTGTGCTAATATTTTTGGTTGTGAAAGTTTGAATTTTTCTGTTGCCTTCATTTTCATCTTACAGTTTGTCTATTTTAATAAATGGCCTTACATTAAAAAATTATAAAGAAATATATACCACCAATTTAGAAATTGTTGCCTTTTCTGTAATTAAACTGGGGTACAAATTGGCATAACACAAAAACCTATGGAACTAGAATTATTATTAAAAAAAGAAAAAATCTGGCATAAATTGAAGTGTTTTCAAAGTGTGAAATATTTTATACATATTATATAACTGAATAAATTTGATGTGCTGGCACATTTAGAAATTAATCTTAAAATCAAATCATAAAAAGCTATGATGAGCATAGCTTTTATATATAGAATATTGACACAAATTTATAGGTGTAAAATATAAGTAACCTTTTATTTCGATATAAATGTTTTAGAATAATTCTATTTATGAATTCTTACTATATTAAGATGGGTGTTTACATGTTTTTTTCTAAATCTTTTGATTGTTTTTATTTGACTTAAAATATTCCATTTCCTCCTCTTAGGCACTATGATAACATATCTTTGCCCTGGAGGACACTTGCCCGTTTGTTTCCTGTGCTCTTCTCTTTGCTGGTTTTATCTTTCACTCAGGGAGCAGACACATGATTGGATCCTCACTTTGAGATTTAATTATCTGTGGGAGGCAACGCATATATTCATTTCATTGATTTCTTGCAAACCAAAGCTCACAATTCTGACAATACCAATTGATAGCAACATTTTTAATCTTTTATAACTTTTTGTAGAGGTTACCGGAACATTACACACCAACTGACTTGATTAATTTGTTAAACCGTGTGGGTCACAGTCTAACAATCTAATCCCAAATCTAGTTCTTTATGATATTTAAATGTGTATAAGGCAAAACTGGTTAATGTAAAAAATATGCGTACAAAGTAAAATAAAACTACTGAAGGGAGTTCAGACTTTGGAAGAGTTTTAAAATTGTAGTGATTCCCCTTTCCCTCCATTTTAATAAGTAAAATCAGATATATTGTTTGTAAAAGGAGAATTGACTACCTTTACTCTTGACTACCTTTACTCTTTATTGTAGTCAAAGTTGATAAACTGGTTTCATTTTGTATGATATTCACATTTTAACTGTGTATCAGTACAGACATAGAAAAATCACAAACTTGAAAGATTTAACTTTTAAAAACAAGCACTATTGGGCTGAGTGCCGTGGCTCACACCTGTAATCCTAGGACTTTGAGAGGCCAAGGCAGGCAGATCACTTGACGTCATCAGGAGTTCAAAACCAGCCTGACCAACATGGCAAAACCCCATTTCTACTAAAAATACAAAAAATTTGCTGGCTGGGTGTGGTGATGAGTGCCTGTAATCGCAACTACTCAGGAGGCTGAAGCAGGAGAATCGCTTGAACCTGGAGGTGGAGGTTGTAGTGAGCCAAGATCGTGGCCACTACACTCCAGCTTGGGTGACAGAGTGTGACTCTGTCTCAAAAAAGCACTATTAGGACAGTCTAGATGCACAGATTATCTTAGCACCTCAATCAATAGAGATAAAAATGTTACAAATTAGGCATTCTATCATATTCTTCTGCTTTTTACTGAGTGATGGATTTTAGTGTTAATTTGTTGTTCCATCTTTGGTTTCTTTTAGTCTATGATCATTATTTTTATTTTATAGGCTGATAGAACATTATGGCTGTAAAAAGCTCTAGCATTTATCTAGTCAGCTCTCCCATTTTGCTGATAAGAAAACTGAGGCTCAGCAAGGTTGCATCATCCAGGGCACAGAGTTAGTGGTTGAGCCTCATCAGGAACCCAGGCACAGTAAAGTTTGTGAGAATGTCATTTCCTATTATTTTTAATTTATCTTTCATATATTTAAATCTGGCCTTCACATATCAGGTCAACTAATATATACAATAATAATTGAATATCTAATGTGGTGTCTGGTGGTGAAGTGAGTTTTTGAATGTCTATGAACTGACTTCATTATTATAGGTATTTCAGAATCTATCAGATTATGTCTCCACCATTACTTACGTACTTGTTTTGAATTATTTTTTAGTAGATGTACAGGTTGTATTACATTTGGTTTATTTTGTTAAGATCAAGAAAATATGGACCCTAGTATAGGGAATATGTTTTATGTGTATGAAATTTGCTACATATTCAGAGGTTGAAATGACTATATTTTACAAAAGATTTTAAGTACTATGTTTAGCAAGAAAGGTTAAAGTTCACAGAGACTCTACTATGAATAAACCATTGCTCCAGGTAATTTCCATGAATTATGTAATTTAAAATTCATGCAACTCTGTGAAAGAACTACTGCATTCTGTAGATGAGGCTGAGAGTAGGTATAGATACCTACTCATGGGGTGAAGCTTGACAGAACCGAGATTTCATCCCAGACATTAGGTTCCACAGCCACACTTGGTCATAGCAACATAAAATAAACTAGAAAGTTTGCTCATCACGTAAAATTGGATGAAAGAGCCAACACTTAAGAGAATACAATTCAAATTAATAATGATTCAATAACTAGGTATAGATTCACAAGATTAAATATAAGAGGAAAAGTTTAAAGTTATTAATACATGGAAGAGAAGCAAACTCCTAAAACAGGAGATGTAAAAGTAAACTTTTACCATTACTGGTAGAAAAACATGAGCCAATCATGACTTGCTATAATAATTTTAAAAGGTATAAAAGAAATATAGAAGTTATGAACTAACAGTTAAATTTCCACCATGGTTAGAATTTGTAAAATTGTTCTGTCTTTTCTTCCCAATTTAGTAAAAATTTTCTTCCACTCCGTTAGTAAAAAGCCATAACCACAAATCTCTGTGATAAATTTTTTTCTATCTTGGGCTTTATATGAGGCTGTTATAGAACATCACTTCTAAGATCCTAGAGAAACTTTTATCTGACAGAATACTCTAAAGCTCCATTTTAGATCCTTCTGAGGTTTTAGCACATAATTTTATAGTCCCACCTAGATTTGATATTTGCCCTGAAGTTCTATCTTAATTTGAGAATTTTGGAGAGGCTGAGAATAAGAAATAGTTTTTAAATTGAACTCAGCAAGTTATATTCCTTTATATTTAACAGATTTTTAACTGTTGCCTCTTCTCTATATTTTATTAGTAAACACCAGGGAGTTGTTTCAACACTCTGTTTGGAAATATCCTTGGGTAGACCACATTGCATTGAGTATGCTTTTGACTTTCCGTGTGGATCACAGGTGACAGTGCTGCTAAACTTTCTGCCACTCCATGGCAAGGATCCTCTTTCCTTTAGTTTCCAGTAACATTTCCTTCACTTTCCTTCAAGTTCTCACTGAAGGAGCCTCCTTGAAGGCCCAAAGGCTTCTGCTAACAATTCTGAAAGTGAGACAGATCCTGAAGATGCTTGCGACTGGAAGCTATCAACTAACTGCATTGCTTGAAGCTGATTCTCTTTTGAAGGGAGTATTGAGCAAGTCACATTTATGGTTATCACATATGACATTCATGCCAAGCCATGTTTTTGCTTCTACCAGCCCTTCTAGGCTTCTCTCCAGCCATAGCCAGCATTTCACTCTATGTCTTTGACCACACAAAGCTTGCATACCTCAATACACCTTCAAATCACTTAAAACCATAACTTATTCCAGGCTGAGGTAGGTGCCTCTGAGCACCCTATAATACTTACAATACTGTAAATATTTCCATAGCACCTTTGAAAGATCTTCATTACTGTATTACGGCATTCTGTGGTACCTGGATTAAAATCTTGGCTCTGACACTGATTAGCTATGTGACCTTGGCCAAGTTATTTGGCCCCTCTGTGTCTGAGCTTCATCTTTAATATGGGGATGATAATATCATTTATTATAGGGTTATTGGGATTAAATGTGATAGTAAGTGCTTAGAACATAATCTAACACAGAGTAAGTGTTCAGTAAGTATTAGCCATGATTATTAATGATCTGAACTAATGGTTAGGATATGTTCATTGAAATTGTTGGATTGCAGAGCAAAACTGACATAAAAGTGACTATGCTTTAGATCCCTACCTTCTCAAGAGACAGGATGAAACTGAAGTCATCAGAATAACCTTTGTCATTCTTTCCCACCTTCCGTTTTAGGTCTACAGGACAATCCTTGGTTCTGTGACTGTCATATTTCCAAAATGATTGAGTTGTCAAAGGTTGTTGACCTGGCTATAGTGCTTCTGGATCCACTGATGATTTGCAGTGAACCTGAGCGCCTCACAGGAATTTTATTTCAGCGGGCTGAGTTGGAGCATTGTCTGAAACCATCAGTGATGACCTCGGCCACCAAAATCATGTCTGCTCTGGGTAGTAATGTTTTATTGCGGTGTGATGCCACTGGCTTCCCCACCCCACAGCTCACATGGACCAGATCTGACAGCTCACCAGTTAATTACACAGGTATTTTCTTGATTCAGCCCTACGATCAAAGGAGTTTACAAAGCTCTGAAGTTAACATCATGTTTTGTGTGATTTGAAATTAGCCCGTTAATACAGATAAAGTATTTCAAGAGTATTGGGTGCAAGGGATTTGAAGGTACATTTTATTGGTTAGTATTCTCCTCAGATTATCTAACTACCTAGATAAAATTAGACACTCGAAACTCTTTTTCTTAGGTAGAATAAAACAATGTAGTGGAGAGATATGGCAGACAAGGCCTTTGTCTTGCTTCATCACCTTGGATACAGCTCACTTCAAAATGTACAACCATTACATTTTTTTAAAAAGGGCCTTTTGCTGGCCGGGTGCGATGGCTCATGCCTGTAATCCCAGTACTTTGGGAGGCTGAGGTGGGCAGATCACCTGAGGTCAGGAGTTTGAGATCAGCCTCGTCAACATGGTGAAACCCCATCTCTACTAAAAATGCAAAAATTAGCCGGTTGGTTGTACGCACCTGTAATCCCAGCTACTCAGGAGGCTGAGGCAGGAGAATCACTTGAACCTGAGGAGCAGAGGTTGTGGTCGAGATCATGCCATTGTACTACAGCCTGGGTGACAGAGTAAGGCTCTGTCTCAAAAAAAAAAAAGATGGGGGACCTTTTGTACAAGTCTCTCATTTTCAGGTAATTATTTAAATAATAAATTACATGGAGACCTTATTATGAATCAAAAAGTATAATTTTAATAAATATTGATTATATAGACTTTTCAGATCCTAGTGTGACAATGTGCATGCTTTGTGCCCAGTTTTAAGAGTGATATTCTGAAAATTAAAGTGATATGTTTTTAAAATTCCTCAAAATTAAACTAAATTCAGGTTGAAATAATGAAACCTGATGGCAATGAAGAAGTTAAGGCCTCATGTCCCCATGTATACGTGGTCAGTGGCCCACAGTTCCAGCCGGTGAGTTAGGTTTTGGGCTACTGGGATACTGTTCTTTGCATTACTATTCTTTGAAAAGCCCCTGAAATCAAGACAGAATGAAAATATACCCAGATGCCAGAGTTTACGATAGCAAAATTCAGATTTCTTTAAAAAACTATATGTGATTATGCAAACAAAAGAATCTGTGATTTGCTGGTTTACCTAAGTTAAATATAAAATAAATTATTTGGAATACAAATGATGACTCTGCCATGCCGGAAAATGATCTGCTATACCCCAGGCTATAGGGGTGTATGCGTTTAATTACCATGAAAAAGTATCATAAGAAATACTTAAGTGAGGTCTTATGATAAACATTTTATAGAATTACAGTGACTTAAAATTGAAAGGGATCTTTGAAATCACTTTATCTCATTCTCCTATTTCATAAACGCAGAAAAAGAGGCCTAAAGACGTGAATTGACTTATTTACAACTACATAGTATTTAGTGGGCAAAAGTTTCTAAAACCCGAGTCTCTTGATTCCCAGTCTTTTGTCTTTTAAAAATACTCTTCCCTATACAGACCTCACAACACCCGGCAGGTCCTAGATCTTGATGTAAGCAGTTTGATGAACCATCGCCCATTGCCAGAGACTTGCAGGATGCCATTTCCCTCTTGGCTTTTGTGAGAGGATGCATATAGAGCGGATAGCTGTTTCCTCCTCAGTTGGCATGGTTGCTTGAATTTTCCTTTTTTTCCTCACAGATTATACATTTGTTTTCTTCCAGTAATACAAGAATCTCCAGAGGAAGGAGTCAGATGGTCCATAATGAGCTTGACAGGCATTTCTGCCAAAGATGCTGGGGATTACAAATGTAAGGCCAAAAATCTGGCTGGGATGTCAGAAGCTGTGGTTACTGTGACAGTGCTTGGCATTATCACAACCACAATATCACCAGATGCTTCTGAAAGAACTGGAGATCATCCTGAGTGGGAGGTCCAACCAGGATCTGGAAGATCTACATCTGTATCTAATGGATCACCATATCCTTGGTCCTCTTCCTTTCCCCCCACATCTTCTTTGTCTGCTTCTACTTTGTCTCCTCCCTCCACTTCTTCTTTCTCTTTATCTCCTTCCTTCTCCTCCACCGCTTCTTCAACCACTACTCTGAGCACGAGCATCTCAGCAAGTACTACCATGGCCAACAAGCAATCACTCCAGTTCCACCCAGATGGGAAAAGAAATTTAAAGGTGGCGAAGAGTGGAAGTAAGCTTCCTCCAGCCAGCACAAGAAAGAAAGCAGAGCTGGCATTGTTAGATCAAACAATGCTTATAGAGACAAATGCCACAATAGAAAACCTCAGGGTGATCAGCGAGACGAAAGAGAGTGTGACATTGATGTGGAATATGATCAACACCACACATAACTCTGCAGTGACTGTGTTGTATTCCAAGTATGGTGGGAAGGACATGCTGCTGTTAAATGCAGACTCCAGCAAGAACCAAGTAACCATAGATGGCTTGGAACCCGGTGGGCAATACATGGCCTGTGTCTGTCCAAAAGGAGTGCCTCCTCAGAAAGACCAATGCATCACCTTTTCTACTGAAAGAGTTGAAGGAGATGATTCTCAATGGTCTCTCCTTCTCGTGGTGACCAGTACTGCCTGTGTTCTTGTCTTACCATTGATTTGTTTCTTGTTGTACAAAGTTTGCAAGCTGCAATGTAAGTCAGAACCTTTTTGGGAAGATGATTTGGCAAAAGAGACTTATATCCAATTTGAGACCCTGTTTCCCAGGTCTCAAAGTGTGGGTGAGCTCTGGACACGAAGGCACAGGGATGACTCAGAAAAATTGCTCCTTTGTTCTAGGTCAAGTGTGGAATCTCAGGTGACATTTAAAAGTGAAGTTTCCTGACCAGAGTATTTTTGCTAAGGTTCTGCAGCTCAAGTGCATGTGAGCTACAAAATTAGCATCTAAGGGTATAATTGACCCTAGGTTTTAATGACTTTTGGACAGACTTTCATGTTGTTAGTGAAAATCACAAATGGAATGATTTGAAATGTGTTTTAAAAATACCATGAAACCTCTGAACTGAAAAGACAAATAACTTTGATTTTTTTTTCTTGTGTGGAAAAGGTCTGAGGTAATAATTTTTAGAGTGGTGCTTAATGAATTATTAATACTAAAGGGTAATATTTTAGTTCTTAAAAATAAGTTCATGTGAAAGTAGCAAGTAAAATCTGTATTTAAAAATACGGTTTTTTAAAGTAACGAGGAAACAGTAGCATAACCAGCTAAGCCTTGATGTTTATTCATGTTCGAAGTGCATTATGACATTTGCTGTGGACATTTTCTGACGTTGCCTAATGGTGAGCATGGGATTATAAAGTATTTTACGTTTGCTAAGGTTAAATCCAACTCACGGGGGGGGGGGGCGGGGCTCTGTCTCTTGGTAACATTATGCATTATAATACTGTAGAGTTGTGTTCATATTGCATGTAAGAAAAATTTCACTTTTCTTTAGAAATATAGGTATTAGCAAAAGTAAGTATACAAAGAAGATCATGACATATAGACCATTTCTTTAAAAACGGCAACTGTTGCATTTAAACACATCTGCTGACAGAGGGTATGGATATTTAAAAATAACTTTAATATTTTGCTATTTGCTCTTCTTTTCTTATTTCTTTCTCCCCTCCTTGTCTTCCCTCCTTCTCCTTTTTTCATTCCTTCTTCCTTCACTTCTGCTTTGTCAGAAGATGTATAAGTAGCCAAAGGACCACGAGCCAAGCTGTTTGTCTTTTGCCACATTATCTTTTGATTCTCTTGACGAAGAAAAAGCTTTTGAAATTATTTACTGCCCTTTGAAAGTCTGTTTTAGAACCCCAAAGGGTATTTTAGGATTTTGAAAGGGAAGCTTCAATGGATTCATTTGGTTAGACTCTTTTCCTAGGTTAAAAACATCGGGGAACTTAAATACATCGGAAAGGAGTTCATCAATAAAATTCGTTTTTTTTAAAAAAAGCATTTTAATAACTATAGTATACTACGAGAGACATCTGTGGCTATTAATGATAGTGATAAAACCCACTCAAGCATCTCACAGAGCTGATACTGCATGTCACTTAGCAGGATGATGCAACCCAGCCCAGGGATGTCCAGGAGACAAGGCCACCTCAGCGCAGAGGCAATTTCATAAATCTTAGAACAAAGCTTGACCTTACTAAATTAAACTTGCTCTATGAAAAACACCTGGTAATGGACCCAGACTGAATACATGTGTAAGAAATGGGAAAGATCTCTGAAACTCTGAGAATGGTCTTCAAATAGAAGCCCTCCCACTCCATTGGTCATCTGACCCCTGACTCTATCTGGCCTGTGACACCGGCCAGCTCCTGCTTTCTGCCTTGTAAAAGCACTGCTGGAATAAACTGCTCGAACATTAGATGGTGTCTAAGACTCATCTTTGATGAGATTTAGACTGACAGGGATAAATCACCCTTGGGAAGCTGGCTAACTGGGACCACCCAAAACCTCAGAACACAACGAGCGATGAGGATAAAATCTGAGTAAGCCAATGAGTGATGACACCCATTTCTAGAGGAGAATCAAGGGAGAGTGACCAGGGCCTGGCTCTGATCAAGAGACTGGGTGAGGCCTGTGGAACACTCCACAGTGGTCTGGCAGTTTTTGTTCCCTTTTCGGATCTGTTGCTGCCTTCTACGCTCACTTTGTACCTCTGTTTTGGAAGTCGCCACCAGGCAAAACTCACCAAAATTACTTTTAAGACCACTCTGGTTTCACAGGAAGGTGGGCTCCTAGGAGGAGGGTGATAGGGACCGTGTGGGTTGGGGGACATCCTGGGCTTGAGCCAACCACCAGCTGGTGTGTCTCTAGCCTCGGCTGTGGGAGAGGAACTCCTTTCTTATCCCCAAAGATCCTGACATCATGACCTCACAGACCAAGAAGGCTCGGGCACAGCTTCTCCACAGAAAGCTTATCTGTTGTTGTCCACTAACCAGAGAAAGAGACTCCACCAACAGACCCCTGGTCTAATGCCACTAGCAAAGTCACCAAATCACCAAAGGGCATGTGGCTGCCATCCCTCTTTCTCTGCATGCTCCCAGTGGGACAGTGCGGCTTCTCAAGGGTTTCACCACCCCCTACAATGCCTGCTGGGTGCTGCTGGCAGCAGCCCATGAGCAGTACATCCAAATCATAGGGGCTCACCTCAGACTTACGACTCTGTGTCTGGCTGGCCTGGAGGCCTGTGAGCTGTGGCGTGATCATCCTGAGTGTGCCAGATTCCCACCAGCGGCACCACAGGCATTTCCAGTCACCACTTGACCACAGTTAAGAAAGCAGCTGCCACCTCCATAAACAGCTAGGGTGAGGAAGAATGAATCCCAGTTCCCAAAGCAAGCATTCTCTCTATCAGGACTGGTTTAGTAACCATCAGAGCTGGTGGTTACACAGTGACGGTCCTCCTTGCCTTGGCTCCCTCTGGCACACTCCACTTCCTTTTCCACTTCTCTGCCATGCTGTGGCACGGCAGAGGCCTCGCTGGAAGCTGACCAGATATAGTGGGCAGATCTTTGACTTCTAGGCCTCCAGAATGTGAGCCAAAATAACCTCTCTTCTTTATACATTACTCAGTTTCAGGTATTCTCTTACGACACAGAAAACAGACTAAGAAAATTCTTATGGATAAAAGATTCATTCTTAACCTTAAATCTTAGAAACCTCAGCCTATGAGGGTTTTTTTTTTTTAACCTTAATAAGTCAGGAACTTTCACCTTTTCATGTAAAGGAAGCACTTTATGCTTCTCGTTGGCATATTCAAGTTGCCCGTGTCACCATTCTTGTGTTTCAGGACCACTGTCAAGTAAAACAAGGGTTACTAGAACCCAAGCACTGTGATACCGTGACAGTCCACCTGATAACCTAGGCGGCTCCAAAGTGACCGATGGGCTGGGCGTGCGTCGTGTGGATCCTCTAGACAAAGGGATGACTTACATCCTGGGTGGAATGGAGCAGGATGGCAGAAGATTGCATCAGACCACTCACAGCCACACCTCCTGGAAACACTCGGAGCCCTACTTGTGCTTGGCAGCCATCTGGAACGGACAAAACCTGAAACTCTAGCTTGATTGGACCACCTCCAAGATCAACTTAAAATTTATGAATTGCTTATTTGTAGATTTGTCCATTAAAAATGTTGGGACTGTGGTTGAAGTTGGGCATCTGAAAACATGGAAAACAAAACCTCGAGTAAGGGGGTGCTACTGTAGGCCCTTTGATACAGGCGGAAATCCAAAGCCTGCTCAAAGACCTGGTGCAGCGGCCCAACAGGAAAGGTGCCACCTGGCTGTACTGTGTTTACTGAAGAGGAAGGGAGCTACAATTCACAGGCCAAGAATACAACAGCTAGCAGCCATTTCCAAAGATGGGAAGGTTGATTTCATTACCTAAAGATCCTGTCCAGCTTATCCAGGAAGGACAGTCAGGTGGGACTCCGGACCCAGAGCAGGCAGGCGTGATAGAAGCTATTCCTGTACTCTGTCGCAATGGCTGTTCATGGCCTGGCAAGCAGCCAGCTCCAGCATAAGCCGCCTTACAGCGAAGGCTGAAAGTGGATGATGTACCTACCACTCAGGAGGGAAGAGAGCCACTGAGACATTTAGGTGTGCTCCAGTGGGTTTACTTACCTCCGTCTTCACAGGACAGAGGCGACACTCATCTAGCCCTTAACCTCAACTCAAGTCTATCTGGGCTGTGAGGATTTGCCTTGTGCACAAAAGCTTCTCCGCCTTCCCCTCACAAACACATTTTGGGCCCAGTCACTGCCTGTGCACCTCTGAGCAGCATTATGAGGGCCCCTGCCCCATCATGTCTGCAGTGACTACTTCATGCCCTCTTGGACCAAACCCAGACTTCTCTACCTGCTGCTGGAAGACACCTTCACCGTTGACACCTAGCATAGCCATGGAGACAGGCCTACCAACCTCGACTAATCTCTACTTGGCGTTTGCCAACTAGGCCACCTCTGCCACAGTTTCTATGGCCTGGAAACCTCGGTTGTGCTGGGCAGCCCGCTGGATGGACAAGACCTGAAGCTCTTGCTTCACTGGACCACCTCTGCATCTATAACATCCACCAGCGCACAGTATCTTCTTCAGACCTTACTGCTTCGCTCTGAGTTCTCCTGGTCCTCCTCTTCCATTCTGGCCTGTCGTTGCTCTGCAATCAAGCAGCTCCAAGCCTGCTACTGCCAGGTCCATTCAACTCCTTTTATATCCCTAGAGCCATTTTCCAAGACGCAGCGTGCCTGCTGTCTTTCACTGCTCCGGGTGGCCCAACATTCCGCATTGAGATGTTGCTTCTTGAGACCTATTCACTGGTTACCCAGCACTGAAGTCACTGACAATTTCCACCACAGGGTCATTTTGATTACCCAGAGTGGCCAAACCCAGCTTGCTAAGCACGCCTTCACCAACCTTCTGCCACTTGTCCACTCTTCACAGTCAAGCCCTAGTTACTGTCAACTGCCCCTCCTTTGCCATTGGTGAGACTGCCCCATATCCACAGCTGAACCCTGTTCTCATGACCTCTCCTAATTGCTCAACCGGATGCTGGACTTACCGTATATCCTCTGCTGATACAGTTCAACGCCCACCAGATTGTTCCGAGGATGCCACTTATTCCTGCCTTACCATCACAATATGCTTTCTACAGAACACCTTAATGCTGATTGGTGTACCCGGACTGGACGGCTGGATACCTCTCACCTGCTCACCCAGAGGTGGTGTGGTGGTCCTGTTCTGGTGACCTCCCTTCCTCCTGTCTACAGTCTGACCATCTGCAGGTAGAGGTAAGGGTAGATTCCCTTACCTCTACCCTGACATGGCTAGAAGTCCTGCTAGTGTTCTGGGCCTCCACCCCCTTCCCTTTCTTGACGCCATGCAGCAGGGGCAGTTGTGGCAGCCATCTTGATAAAGATGCTATTCTCTTTACAGGGAAGATTTGGGAGTATAGAATAGATTTCTAAAGCTGTGTCAGGAGTCCTGAAATATTCTGAGATGCAAGTTCTAAGAAAATACAATATTTTGTGTAAGAAACAGATTGGCTTTAAGGTACCACTTTCTAGAAATTATAATACAAGCAGCTGTAGAATGGAAAAATTGTTCATTCTACGTGGTTCTTAATTAAAAAGAAAAAATAATTATAGTATAGGCATAATCTGTGTATTAGTAAGAGGACCAGTAAGAGTGGATAGCCTCTCAGAACTCCCCAAATTCCCCTTCTTATATAATTTTCTTTCCTGTCCCTTCACCTCCCTTGTCTCCTTTCCTTATTTCCCTCCCTCCCTCCCCCCCCCACCCTGCCCTTCCCTTCCACTCCTCTCTCCTTTCTTTCAGGCCTCATTGTCCTTGGTGCTTTCGTCACTCAGTGCATTGTCTAATGATCTAACAGTTTTCAATTTAGTATTCATTGTTAACAATTTAAAAAAATATCTTTTGCAGACAATTTTGTGTTTAGCTTAAATTTATTTTAGATCAACTTATTTTAAATTAAAAGGTTACAAAGCTTGTATGCCTTTACTCTGCTATAGATGTAATGCAATTTCATTGCCATGAATTTAAAAGGCGCATATAAACCGACTACTAATATACTACCAATATTCAAAATAATATGACTGTATGAGAATGTTACAGACTACTGAGCCAAATGGTGGATATGGAAAGGTGCCTGAATTGTACAAAGGCGGGTTATTTGTCCAGGCAGTTTAACTTGTACCATCCTGATCAGATAAATTACTTACTGTCCTCATAATGAAAATCAAGCTAAGCCTGGGCTTAATTTTGACAGAGTAAAAAAACTAGTTGGTGGTGTGAAGAGGGATAGGAACCTCAGGAGAAAGCACCTGGATTATTTCTCAACAGGGTTTTGGCACAAGAGGTGTGTTGCAAGTAATTTATCACTAATAGTGAAAGCACTAAAATGACACACGATCTTCTTTCTAAAAATACATACATTTGAGAGTAAAGTTATCTCAATAGTATCAGTGCTCTCATGTTCTTACAAGTATGTTTTCTTAAGTGAGAAAGAAAGGTTGATCTTAGTGAAAAAAGCACGGAATGCCACATCATCAATAGTTTATCAGCATCCCCAGAAACACTGTGGACAGCAAGCCTTACTAATATATAGCCAATATATGTGGCAACTAAAAATGATTACAGCGTTTTATTTTCAGGAATAATGTATTTGAGTTTTGTGGAAATTGTGAGAGTGAGAGCGTGTCACACACCAGTGAGTGTGTCACGGGTGAGACTATTATCAATGTTATACTGTGACATGAAAAATTGCAAATGTTCAAAGCTCTTATCATGGCCAGAAAATGGAGCTCAAATATACTCAAGCAAATACCTTGGCTTTGGGGAAACTTTAAAAAAATTCAAGGAAAAAAACAGCTTTGCCCCATGAAATTGAGTTTCAAATAAGATTATGGCTAATGAAGAGAGATTTTTTTTTAAAACCAAGAAATAATTCAAATAAAATGGGAGACAGCTCAGGAAAGTCGAATGATTGTCTATTAATCTCAAATTTTAAATGACATGTTTATACGAAGGAAGAGTAACCAAAGGTGAATGTGGAAATATAGCAAATCTACTCTAAAAGTGCTATAAAGTAAAAACCTAATGAATTGAGGATGTAAAAAAAAAAAAGGTAAACATGACCAAAAGGAGCTGTGAGGCTTTACTTTATTTATTTATTTTGGTAGAGATAGGGTCTCACTGTGTTGTCCAGGCTGGTGTGCAGTGGCATGATCAGGGCTCACTGCAGCCATAGTGTCCTTGCCTAAAGCTCCCCTCTCTCCTTGGCCTCCCAAAATGCTGTAATTATAGCTTTTAGCCACTGCATCAGACAGATGCCTTTTTATGTCAAAAAGAACAAGGAGGGGAGAGTGACAACAGTGAGATGTTGAGTAGGAGGTCCTAGACTTCATGTGCCTTCAACCAAAGTCCAACTAACAACTATTCACAAACAAGAACTTTTGTGAAAAAGTCCCTAAATTGGGAATGAGCCTGACTCCAGTGTGGACCACAGAATGAGATAAAAACCACATTAAAGGGTAAGAGACATGGTCTTATTTTGACTACATTTCTCCCCCCACCCCCAAGTTGGTACAGGGCCACACAGACAGAGTTCCCCTGGGTCCATGATTTTATTTTATTTTTTCCTTGGGCCATAAAATTTTATTGGCAGTTCAGGGGAAGTGCTAGGGGTAAGTATCCCTTCCTTCCCATTCTCCTACCCAGGAGACACCCTCTAACGGAGAGCAGAAGCCCAGGAGCCTGCTACCTTAGAGGATCTTGGAGGTGGACAGGCTGTTGTAGTGATCTTCCTGATCCTGGAGCAGGCTGAGGTAGGTGGTGATCTGCTCCAGTTGCGACTTGATGTCCATGAGCCATTGGTATTCTGGATTCTGCCACTGTCAGCTCACACATTGCCCAGCTGAGCTTCAGTACTGCTGATCAGCGCAAGGATCTGCGCCAGCCAAACTCCAAAGTGCGTCAGTGGCCTTCCAAGTGGCTTTCATGCTAAGCTGGTACTGCAGCTCAATCTCAAGACCCTGGAGTGTGCGCCGCAGGTCAGGGACCTTGGACCTGTTCATCTGGAGCTGCTCTGTGTGGTCAGCAATCTCCAGTTCAGTTTCTCAGTCTGGCTGGTGAGCCAGGCTTCACCATCCTTCCAGTTCTGCTCGGCCATGACCTCATATTGGCTCCGCATGTCATTCACAATCTTGGCAGCATGGGTGCCCAGAACCGAATCCACTTCCACACTGACCTGGCCTCCCACTTGTCCCCTCAGGGTCTTGATGTCTTCAGGTAGTCCAGCTCTTCCTTCAGGCCTTCAGTCTGCATCTCCAGGTTGGTCCTGGCCAGGGTCAGCTCAACCAGCACCCTGTGCAGGCCATTATGTCGCCCTCCACACTCATGAGCAGAGTATGCTCCCTCTCATACTTGGTTCGGAAGTCATCTGCAGCCAGACAGGCATTGTCAATCTGCAGGACAGTCCAGGAGCTCTCAATGATGGCACCAAGAATCTTGTCCTGCAGGTCCTTGATGTCCTTATAATAGTGGCTGTAGTCGTGGGAGGGCCTGGGGCCCATGATTTTAAAATAGGAAAACAACCAGAGACAGACATCCAGCTTTCCTAGCATTCCAGGGTGCATCCAAGGAAGCTCACACCAGTCTTGCCTTATGGGGGACACTGGAAGTAATGGCATGGTTAGACTGTCTGGGGTCAGTTAGAAACAAAAAAGACAGAGCTCACAGTGACCAGTGTGCAGATCTTGGCAGTAGCTTTCTGTTCCTGCCAGCTGTGGTGCCCAGTCAGAGATGCCAGCCAATAGCACAGGCCACATGAATTGATCACTCCCAGAAGCATGGTGGGAAATTCAACCTGGCTTTAGTCTCTAGACATCCAGCATCAAAGCCCAGCCTCAGAGCCCATTGCAAGGCCCTGCCTACTCAGGGAGATGCCCACAACATTGCATTCTTCAAAACACAGGTGCTAAACCTGCCAGACATGGGAGGTCAATCAGTGACTTGATCTGGTCCCAGAGCCCACATCAAGGCACCACCCAGGCAGGGCAGCAAGCCTCAACTGTGGATTTCCATGGCGTATACCCTCTGGTCCCATTTGTCCCAAACAGCAACTCTGTTAAACCCAGCCTGCAGTCCTGCCCAGCTGTGGAACCCAAACAGTGATACCACTCAGCCAGGGGATATACCTGGTGACCTGGCTTGATCAGGGACCATCACATTGCTTGGCCATCAGCTTCACCTGATAGCAAAGCCCAGCAAGTGGTTTCACTTCACAGCAGAGCCCAGCCACCAGCCTCACACAACCTCAGAGCAATGGCAGTGGCCCAGCCAACCAGAGAACCCAACAGCAACCTCTACCTACGTGTGGCCATTACCAGCTGACCTATCCAGAATCACAGGGTAGACTAAAGTCTATCCCTCCCAAAGAACACCTGTAGACTGTAAGAGGTGGCTGTCTCTTCAAATACACAGACACCTATCCAGGACACAAGGATTACGAAAAATCAGGGAATCATGACACCTCCAAAAGAAACTAGTAAAGCTCCGATGACAGACCATAAAGAAAGAGAAATCTATAAAATGACTGACAAAAACTCAGAATAATCCTTGTAAGGAAACTCTGAACTACACGAATATATTGACAGAAAATTAAAAGAAAGTTAGAAAACAATACATGAACAAAATGAGAGGTTTGACAAATAGGACCTTTTAAAAAAACCCTAGAGATGAGGGATGCAATGACTGGACTGAAAACATTGCATAGAAAACTTCATCAGCAGACTCAGTCAAGAAAAATAAATAACCTCTGATCTCAACGACAGAAAATTTTAAATTATTCAGTCATAGGAATAAAAAAAATAAAGAATGCCTACAGGAATTATGCAACACCATCAATAGAACTAACATGCATATAATAGGAGTTCAACAAGAAGACAGAAAAAAAGCATTAAAAGCATATTTGAAGAAATAGTGACAGAAAACTCTCCAAATTTGGAGAAAAGATGCCAGTATCTAGGTACAGAAAGTACAGGAGTTTCCAATCAATTTCAATTCAAAGAAGAGTTAACTAAGACATGTAATAATCAAAGTATCAAAAATCAAAGATGAAGAAAAAATTCTTTATTGAGAGCAGCACTAGATAAGAAACATATCACATATAAGGTAGTCTCAATGTCAGTGGATTTCTTAGCAGAAATGAGGGAGAAATAAAAGCATTCCCAGACAAAGAAATGGTAAGGGAACTCATTACCATAAACTAAGGGAGCTCATAAGGGTACAAAGTTTTAGTTAGACAGGAGGAACAAATTATTTTAGATATATTGCGTAGCATTGGTAACTATAATAATGTATATTTCAAAATTGCTAAGAGAATAAATTTTAAATGTTCTTGCCACAGAAAAAGATAAGTGTTGAAATGATAGATATATTAATTAGCTTGAAAATATGTATATATACAATTGTAGTTTGTCAATCCACGATTTCAAAAAGAGCAAGGAAATAAATCTACTTCTTAGAGATGATAACAGAAGGTATATCAGAGATTAACAGCATCATTCAACTCCTACTTTTTTCTTCTCTTGTTTCTAGATTGGGTTTAAATTGCATATGGAGAATAAACTATGAAAAGTTGAAATTGCAGCACAAGATAAAATATGCACTGGCAAGCTAACTCCAAGGTGTTTAAAATAAGACCAGATAAATTTTGTACCAGGGTGGAATAGAATTTCCAGCTGTAAACTTAGAGCTACTGTTTGGTAGTCTTTGAAAAGTCATGGCAAATAGGAGAGATGCCACAAGATCACAGATGGGTACATTTCATCTTTATTTTTAAGAGAGAAATAGAAAGGATTCTGGAAATTATAGACAACTTAATTCATATTTGCAGATTTAACAACAGATTGTTAAAAATGCTCTAGTTTTTGAGCATTCAGAAATGAATGTTAGTAACCAACTAACATTCATTGTTGGTCATTAGTAACCAACAAATGTAAAATAAGGACAAGCTTTTGTTACACTCATCTGATTTATTTTTTATGAGGTTACTAAGCATGTAGATGAAAGGATTGCTTGAAAATTAAATTGAAGCAGCTAGTGATTGGTATTCATCTTGACGTGATGTAGCAATATGGAATTGTCTGTTTTCAGGAGTGTCTATTAGCGATGTTATAGTCTCCAGTAGTATGCCTTTACCCTATTTTATTCAGCATTTTCGCCAATGGCTGGATGAATATAGAGGCTTCTCAACTTTGCAGAGGGCATGCAAATAGACAAGGTATCTTATTTCAGTGCTTCTCATACTTTTTCACTGAATAGCCCTCCTAATGGAGGGGAAATAAACATGTACACCTGGAGAAACTAGTCCATCTTATTTCTCGAGGTAAAACTGCCATTTCTGTGTCTTTGAATATCTTCCACATTCCCCTAGAAGTACTCTGTTTATCTTCACCCAAATCAATTATGAAAACTTCAAACTGAATGGCCTAAAGGAAAGAGAACAGTGGCTTTTTCGTGCAGTATAAAGCCATCAATAAATGATTTTATATGATAGATGAAGAAACTGAAAATTAAACGTTATCTTAATGAGATGGCATATTAACACAATTAAATTTAATAGCAATAAGTGTAAAATTTTGCACTTAAATTAGAAGTCATATAGCACAAATATGGAAACTCAAATGAAAAACTGTGACTTTGATTGATTATAATCATTCTCTGAATTAACAGAATTATGTCATTTAAAAAAATTTAAGTAGTAGTTAGATCAAGGGAAGGAAGAATCCCTATGTACTCTGCATTAATAACCATCTCTACAAGGTCAGACTTAATTTCTGGGACCAAATTTAAGTACAGACTTTGATGAACTATAATATCCATAGTAAGACAACTAGGAATACAAAGCACCATGTTTATCGTCAGGTTTATCATGGAAGGGTTATGGACCTGGGGAATGACTATGGGGAGACCATTTAGCTTAGTGCAGCAAATGGCATGATTACTCTAAAGGACCATGCTTAGGAGCGTCTGCTTAGGATGTTAAAATGCTGACTACTTGGCTTTACATGTAGAATTTCAAATTCAGCAATATGGGCTTTTGAAAACTGCATTTTGATACTCAACTCAGGAGAAGGAGGTGAATTAATGACTTTGAAAAACACTGTTCTATAAAATGTATGTAGAGGCCGTACTGGAATTACACAGAAACAGTGTGGTTTTACATTTAAAAAAAATCTACTTTGTTTTGTTTGATTTTTTGTAACTGTCAGAGTTAGAAAACAGTGGAGTAAGCCTTATTATATTAATTTTATTGAGAACATTCATGGATATTCCAGGAGTCAGGCATGCAGCAGAAGAGACACTGAAGGACATTGTAAACTAAACATCCTCTAGTCAATCATTTAGACTACAGCAGAAAGACAAGAAAAACTTTGAAGGAGAAGTAGTGAAAATTGAAAAATTGAAAATCGTTATTAATGTAATTAAGGTGCATCTTTTGGTCAATGGTGCACATGTATTATTAGAACATGACTACTTTAGGCAGGCAGTTTTGGTATTTGCTTAAATATGATCTATGCCATTTGATAGCCAATGTCAAAACACAGCAGCGGATTGTCTTTCTTCTGGAAAAATGGGGTCCTTTAACCATGGGAAATACTTATAAACTCGACATTTATTGAATTAACTTCCCTTAGGACTCCATCTCACCCCAATCCTGCCCACACATGCTGGCCAATCCTGATACCCTTTTATCCTTAGCAGAATCTTTTTTCACTCTAGCAATGTGCACATTCGTAAAATGGAACATCTAGGGTTTTCATTTTCAAAGCATTGCTTAAGAGGTGTGTCCCTACTTCTTGGCTTTTAAAAATATGTGTGTGTGTCTGTGTGTGCATGATTGTGTGCCTGCAAGACAGTCTGCTTCTTGATAAACTGGCCCTGTAGTCATCTCTTGGAGGTCAAATAGATTTCTTGATGCATGGCTATAAGTTTATTGACTGTGATCACATTTTAGAGACTAAACTCTTGGAAGGAAATGACCATGTCTGTCAATTTACCAAAACAACATATGATTGTTTCACATGTGTTACTATGATGACCAAGGAAAGAAAGTGTTTTGGAGAATACAGTTTTATGGTTCTGATATTCACTAATATTTTTGATTTGTCTGAGCCAAATTAATATCTTTTTTTTACTTGGTGGCAGAAGAAAGTCCTTATAAAGGATAATTGAAGATTAAAATGGATCCATTATTTCCCCATCAAAAAATCAAGGCCTCATTATAGTCAGCATTGTATTCCTTGATTTATTCATTCATTCATTTTCTTTTTCACTAGGAAGATACTTCATGTTCTTGTAATTACTGAAGGTTGAAAAAGAAAAAATAAGAATGCTGGGTTCCTTTTAAAGCCAATTATGTACAACTGGTTTGCTTTATAATGCAAAAATTACTCATCATAAATTTTATATGATTAACAGCTGAACACAGAGACAGAGCACAAAGAAGGACCTCAAAAAGCATTTGCTTGATAAAATTCTATAAAATGTTGCAGTCTTTGTCAGGCTCGGCCCTTAAGCCTGTAGGCCCCATAGGCTGTTTGAAGGGTGTACTTCCTTTCAAAGGGGCCCACATATTCTTGGGAGTGTGCAAATGCAGGCACATGGGCTAGAGTATCACAGAGGGGAGGTATTTGTTTTGTTTTACCAAAATGGAAACAGCATTTTTGTGTTTGATGATTGTTAATGTATGATTTTTTTAAGCAACTTAGAAATATATATAGTCAAAATTTCTTACTTGTTCCATCTGCCACTTCTCCTAAAGATAATAACGAATAGTAATTTGTATATAGCTTTCTAGACTTTTAAATTTAAATAAACTTTTTTTTTACATTAAATGAGATGAAATTGCACATGTTGTTCTGAAATTGCTTTTAAAAACTAGCAATACATTGAGGGCATCATCTCATGTCAGTAGATAAAGACTAACTTCATCCCTTCACAATTCCTCTAATAAGGATGAAGCACGTTAATCTAGCCAAGTTCCTAATGATGAATAATTAGGTTGCTTCCATATTTTTTGATATTATAAAGAATGCTCCAGTAAATATCCTAATTTGTTCATCTTTGCCCACATGTCTTGTTTTCTCAGGATAAACTCCTAGACAGGATTGTTGAGTCAAAGTGTATTTAAAAATTGTAGTATATCTTTTCAAAGTATTCTCAGCTGAAAGATTGGACTCCAGTAGTGCATTGAAGTGTCTGTTTCCCACACCATTGAAATCACTGGCATTATCGAATCATGGCCAGTCAGATAAGTACGCAAACGTTTCTTCGTTATTTCAATTTCAATTTCTTTTTTTCTTCCTGAGACTGAATATCTCTTCATCTATTTTGGTTGTTTATACTTCTTCATGAATAGTTTATTTGAAGACTTTACACATTTTCTATTAGGTTGTTAATCTTTGCCTTTTTAGTTTGTAAAAACATTAAACTATTAAGGATATTAACTGTTGATCGGCTACATATACTGCAAATATCCATCCCCGATTTTTTCATTTGTTTTTCAGCTTTTATTTATGATTTTTGAATAAAGAAGTTTTACATTGTCGTGTAGTATCAGTTTATATTACTCTTATGGCTTCTGGCCTTATAACCATGCTTGGAAAGACCTCCTCATCCTGAAATTGCTTACATATTTCCAAATGTTCTGGACTTTTCATAATTGTGTTTTGCTTTGTAGTTTCTAATCTGTATAAAATTTAATTTATGTATGATATGAAACAGAGGGTAAATCTAATGCCAAACAGGATTAATTGAAATTAACTTGGTTTGTAAATATAAAATATTTTTTGGAACTATACGGTAAAAGATCAGACTTGAAATGTATGAAATGTAATACATTTACAATGAACATTAGGGAAAATAATATAGCTGAGAAAAACATACCTCTCTGATTATCTCAGTCATCTCTGAGGTGAATTTGTTACAAGGGTTACTACTTATGAGTTGTGGAACACCAAACCACAAGACAGATATATGATCTGCTTAGGTAATCTGCATCATGGGACAAGTGAATGACAGATGTTTGGGCCATTTGGGTGAAACATTCTATACATTCTAAGAATTGTTGAGGGGGTGGAGTTCCACTGTTTTTTTTCTCTAAAGCAGAGTTCTCAATTTTAAATGTTACATAGGAATCACTTGCTTTTATTTTATTTTATTTTTTGCAATCAGCAAACACCTGCTTTTTAAAAAATGTTCATGCCAGACCCTGGAGATTCTGATTTTATTGGTCAGTGCCTAGCTGTCTTGGATTTTAAAAGCTCCCCAGGTGATTATATAGTGCATGGCTAAGGTTGAGAACCACTGCCTTAAAGATTCCTAATGATGCCTATCTGATATTATTTGCTTAAAGTTTAACCATTTTTCAATTACTATTTCTCCAAATTTCAGTTCTAAGGCCCTGCCATCCTGGGCCATAATCAATTGTTTTAAGGAAATCACTAGGACCTTGGGTGGATAAAATCTGCACATCCTTCTAAGTGCATTTGAATCTACACAATGGTTTTAAGAGAATTGAAGAAGTGATCGGTCTAATAAAAGTTTTCAGAATCATTTCCCATGACAGTGAATTTATTAATTTGTTTTATAAGTATTCTTTTCTACAATTTAATTGCACATTCAAAATGGAAAACTTTTGCAAGAGCTTTGTAAGGCAAAATGTTAGCATCAGTGTGTTCATTTTTCCTTTTCCTTTTTAATAAAGCAAAGTAACAGCATACAATTATGGATACTCGAGCCCCTGTTGGCACACAGGTTTCCTTACTTTCATGCAGGTGAATTACTTAAAGTCAAGTGTTAGACTAGCAGAACAGAATTTGCTAGTTACTGAACTAAATATCCAACAGACTTTTGCTCAACATAAACAGCATGAAACAAACGCATGCAATCTAAGGGGAACTCAGGTGAAACACATTCCCTTGAGCATCAACTGAACATTCTTGGTGCCAGGTAGAAAACGTGATTGGGAAAATAGCTATGAATATCATTCTTTCTGTGCCTGAGAAATGTCACCTTCTCAGGAATGCAATTAACTGGGTGTTCAGGAACATAAAAAAGCATGTGAAATAAACTGGTGGGTGCTGAAAATTTTCCTTTATTCATTTCAAAATAAATAGCATGCACATAGCAAACAAAGCAAAAGGCCTATTATTGGGTTTTGGCAAGACTGGTGTTCTCCAACGCTTGATTTGGTTAGTCTATAATCAGTAACTTCCAGGTCAATGTTAAGTACGGGGTCGGTAAGTGTGAATTACCCCAAGCCATATGGTGTGTTGGAAAATATAAGTACAAGGAGTCATCAAATGAAGTTCTAGTTTTAAATAAATTCTAGCACAGATCAATCATTCCTACCACCTGAGCCAAAGTCTTCTGACTTTGGTCTCAGTTGGCCTTCTCCTTGTCCCTCCCATCCAAGAACAGCATGGACAGCTGTGACCCAAAATAGGGTGTGTCTCTGGCTATGAGACTCAGATGCCACACTCTAGATTTTCTCTCTCATCATGGCATTTGAGGTTGAGATCCACATGTTGGCTTTGCTTCCTGGGCAGCTGGGAGGTTGTATAAGGTCACAGGGCTTCTCACATGGGTGCATTGCTTCCTCTTCCCAGGGGCCTCATTTCCCTTTAGGGTCTAGGGTAGACGTGACACATTTCTGTTCCCTTTGGAGATTCCTCAAAAGTTTCCAAATGATCAGGTAGGTTTTTACCTTGGACTGATGCTATATTTTGGGGACAGTTTCCACAGAGGAGAGGCACTTTACATAACAACCAGCCTTGTGAAGGTGGTTACTGAATTTTTGAAAACTATTTGTCTATGAATCAATTTTTTAAGTCTTTGTTTGTGTACATATGCACACACACACTCTGCAAGATTTTTTTTTCTGCTTCTTTTTACTTTTAAACTATTGGTCATTCATTTATTTACCTGACAAAGACATACTGAGTGCTTGCTCTATCACAGACACGGTCTCTGGAATGACAAACTGTCTAGCTGGTCATATGACTTAGGAATCTGGTGGAAGCACTTTGGAGAAGTTTCCTCTGAGATAATTAACTTTAAGTCAAAAACAAGGCAGTCATCAAGCAGTAATATATTTTCAGGACTCAAAAAAAAAAAAAAAGAAAGAAAGAAAGGAAGGAAGAAAGGAAAATTTTAAGACCCAGGCTCTATTCCCAACACAAGCCTTCTCAGTTATGTGATTTTGAGTTAATCTGAAGGCTTTGGTGTAGTTTCATTTGTTCTTGCAGTACTGTAGGAATCAGGTTCCTATGTTGAAACTACACCAAACCCTTCAGATAAATGCCAAGGCTATATTAAATGTTTTTTGAATCCAGAAGAAGGTAGGAGATAAGAAATTGTTTTTCTCCATAAATGAAAAAATCTTCAATTTATAGCCCAAAAACATGTCTTTGTCTTTTAATCCCTATGCCAATAATAACCCAGATTTGATTGCCCTCATGGGGGCTATGTTTTCTGCCACTCTCAGGACTAGGCATTTATGTTTTCCTCAAAGAATCACATCTCGTGAGACCAACTTTTCTCAATGAAGACTCAGATATGGATAAGGTTGCTATACATGAAACATTCCACATGGAAACTGGTTTAAAAAATTTATAATGACCAGGGAAATGCAAATCAAAACCACAATGTGATACCACTTTACTTCTGCAAGAATGGCCATAATCAAAAAATAAAAAAATAGTAGATGTTGGCATGGATGTGATGAAAAGGGAACACTTTTACACTGCTGGTGGTGATGTAAACTAATATAACCACTATGGAAAACAGTGTGGAGATTCCTTAAGGAACTAAAAGTAGATTGCCATTTGATCCAGCAATCCCCCTGCTAGGTATTGACCCAGAAAAAAAAGAAGTCATTATATGAAAAATATACTTTCACACACATATTTATGGCAGCACAATTCACAACTGCAAAAATGTGGAACCTACCCAAATGCCCATCAATCAACAAGTGGACAAAGAAACTGTGGCGTATATATACAATGGAATACTATTCAACCGTAAAAAGGAATGAATTAACAGAATTAACAGCACATGCAGTGACCTGGATGAAATTGGAGACTATTATTCCAAGTGAAATAACTCAGGAATGGAAAATCAAACATTGTATGTTCTCACTCTTAAGTGGGAATTAAGCTATGAGGATGCAAAGGCATAAGAATGACAAAATGGACTTTGGGGATTCAGGGGGAAAGGGGGAAAAGTGGGTGAGGGATAAAAGACTACAAATTGGGTTCAGTGTATATGGCTCTTGTGATGGGTGCACCAAAATCTCAGAATTCACCACTGAAGAACTTTATGTAAACAAACACCACCTGTTCTTTAAAAACCTATGGAAATAAAAAAATTAAAAAATTGTAACTGCATTACATTATTAACACTTACTTGGATATAAGAAAAAAAATTAATACTATAAAACCAACGAACTTGATAGAAAGTTAATGGAAGGTCTCATCTTGAAGAGACACAGTGGTGGGCTAACTCCAAATATTCTCAAAGGAGTTTTGAAAGAAATGCCTTAATACATCCATACATATATATCAAGAAATAGACCGAAAGAAAACTAGTTAAGTAAGGTAGAAATAAAAAACTATCATACAAAATATAACTGATTAAGCACATGTATTACCAAGATATCCCTAGTTTCCACCATTATGTTATGCAAACTATTTT
Source organism: Callithrix jacchus (assembly GCF_049354715.1). NCBI lineage: Eukaryota > Metazoa > Chordata > Mammalia > Primates > Cebidae > Callithrix > Callithrix jacchus. Next base: position 87,355,059 of record NC_133504.1, on the reverse strand, counting down.
TTTAGTCATTGTCTGGGGAAAACTGTCCTATTGAGGCTTTCTGTTTCTCTTTCTATGCTAGAAACATGTGCTGTGTTGATAAAAAAATTAATTTGCTGGCCATGCACAGTGGCTTAGGCCTATGATCCTAGTACTTTGAATGGCCAGGGCAGAAGGATCAGTTGATGCCAGGAGTCCAAGACTAATGTGGGCAATCTCCACGCAAACTTAAAAAATTAGCCAGACATGGTGACATGTGCCTGTAGTTCTAGCTACTTGGAAGACTGACGTGGGAAGGTTACTTCTGCTGAGACATTGAAGCTGTGGTGAGCTATGACTGTGCCAGTGCACTCCAGCCTGGGCGACAGAGCAAGACCCTGTCTCAAATTGACTTAATGACAATAAGCAATATAGAGACTTGAAATTTTGAAGCCATACATCCTCTGGAGAATATTTTTATCTTAATACCTAAATTTTTAAACAGCACATTTGTTTTTGACTCAGAATGTTTGATGTGAACTATCAGGACTAGGTTATAGAATTCTTACTTATGAATTCTGCATAAAAATTTTGGTAGTTTAGCTGTGACTCCGTTAGGAGCAGGAGAACACTCGAAAGAGTCTGATATGGTTTGGTTCTGTGTCCCCACCCAAATCTCATGTTGAAATGTAATCCCCAGTATTGAGGGAGGGACCTGGTGGGAGGTGATTGGATCACCGGGGTACATTTCCATCTTGCTGTTCCCGTGATGGTAAATTATCATGAGATCTATTTGTTTAAAAGTATGTAGCATCTCCTCCTTCACTCTCTCTCTCTCCTGCTCTGCCACGTGAAAATTGTGCCTGCTTCTCCTTTACCTTCGGCCATGATTTTATCTCGAGACATCCTCAGCCATGCCTCCTGTGGAACTGTGAATAAATTAAACCTCCTTCTTTGTAAACTACCAAGTCTCAGGTTGTTCTTTACAGCAACGTGAGGATAGACTAATACAGTCTTCCTTTAAAATGTTTTTTCTATTGGTTTGATCACCAATATCCATGTTTTTCTCTTTAAAGATAAATTATCAGTGCTCTAGAGCTAGAATGAAGCAAGTTATATTAATCTGGGTTCCTCTAATTAAGTCTGCAAATTTTTTCTTTTTTCTTTTTTTTTTTGGAGATGGAGTTTCTGCTCTTGTTACCCAGGCTGGAGTGCAATGGTGCCATCTCGGCTCACCGCAACCTCTGCCTCCTGGGTTCAGGCAATTCTCCTGCCTCAGCCTCCTGAGTAGCTGGGATTACAGGCAGGCGCCACCATGCCCAGCTAATTTTTTGTATTTGTAGTAGAGACGGGGTTTCACCATGTTGACCAGGATGGTCTCGATCTCTTGACCTCGTGATCCACCGGCCTCGGCCTCCCAAAGTGCTGGGAATACAGGCTTGAGCCACCGCGCCCGGCAAGTCTGCAAAATTATTTATTTGATTGGAATGGCTTTACTGTTTCACTGTTTATACAGAAAAATTTTGCTACTTTGCAAATTAGTATGCAAAAGTTTGTAGCGTCTTATTTATCTACTTAAAATCCATTTTTTTTTGAGAAAAGGAAAGTTCTCAAACTTCTCAATTTAATTCTGTGTTACCAGATGTTCCTAATTATGAATATGTTGTTACTCTCTCCTTTTTTTCCTTCATGGGAGTTTAAAAATATATTTTTATTATGACTCTTATTTCACTGTATTATAGTATTTAGGGCTTATCTTTTCCTTCTTAGATAAGGCACTATTGAGTCGGATCTTAGTTTTTTAAATCTAGTGGTTTTCATAAATAAATATTTGTTGAGTGAATAACATTAACTCAATAACAATAAACATTTGTGAGTGCTTTCAATAAATATTTGTTGAGTGGGTAAAGGATAGAAAAATGATTAGTGTCTATCTGAAGAGACTCTGTGAGGCAAAAGAGTGTCAAATGGTGACAGACTGCAACTAGGGGTCCTGAGGTGACAGTTTTACCCTTAAGGGAAGAGTAGGTAGTTTGGTAGTAAAGGCAAGGAATGTAAACTTGACTTTTCAAAAAATTAGGTTAATTCTCCCTATGTTAACAATTCCAACTCTTAGAAAGTATCTAGAGAGTTCTGGGGTGTTTTCAATTATCAGAATAATTGGGGTGGCATCTAAATAGCAATTATTGGTAGGGAGACAGGAAAGCTAGATGTCCTCATGTATTAGAAAGACCCATTCCATGAAGAGTTTTCCAAATCTCAAACAGCCCTTGGATATTCTGCTGGACTTTCAGGATGATGAAGCGCATTTTTGTGTGATTATCTGAGCCTAGACCAGTGTTTCTTAAACTTTAATATGTATATGAATCATTTGGGAAGGCTTTATGTAATGAAGGTTTTTTTGCATTTTTAAAATTGATCTATAATAGATGTATGTATTTTTGAGGTATGTGTGGTGGTTTTTTTTTTTTGGAGACCAAATTTCACTCTTGTTACCCAGGCTGGAGTGCAATGGTGCCATCTCTGCTCACCGCAACCTCTGCCTCCTGGGTTCAGGCAATTCTCCTGCCTCAGCCTCCTGGGTAGCTGGGATTACAGGCACGCGCCACCGTGCCCAGCTAATTTTTTGTATTTTTAGTAGAGACGGGGTTTCACCATGTTGACCAGGATGGTCTCGATCTCTTGACCTCGTGATCCACCCACCTTGGCCTCCCAAAGTGCTGGGATTACAGGCTTGAGCCACCGCGCCCGGCCGTGTGGTGTTTTAATACATGTATACAAGGTGGAATGATCAAGTCAGGTAATTAGGACATCCAGTAACTGCAACATTGATCCTTTCTTTGTGCTGGGAATATTACAATTCTTCTTTTGTAGCAATTTTGAAATATATAATAAATTATTATTTATTATAATTTCCCTACTGTATTATTGAATATTAGAACTTATTATTTCTATCTAACTATATTTATATAATGCAGATTCTAATTCTTTAGGTCTTATTTGGGCCTGAGAGTTCCATATAACCAGCTCCAGGTGATGCAAGACACTAGTGCCTGGGTCCCCTCTCAGAAGGTGTGATTGAACCAACTGGGGTGAGTACTGTGCATCTGGAGCTTTGAAGGCTTCCTGGGCTGTTTTAATATGCAGCTATGGTTAACAATTACTAGCCTAGAGCCTAACTCTTTTTACATATAAACACAATGTATTTTTTACACGGTTTTATGCACAGGGAACTTTTTATGACACCATGTAAATGGAAGAAAGGCTGTACCTTGATTTGTTTTGAACTGTTCCTAAGAGCTGTTCACCACTTTCCAAAGTTGAGCCCCTGATGGCAAGACCAGTCATGGTATTTGAGATGTTAATTCATTCTATCTCTATTGGTCACTTTTGAATTCACAGTGATCCACCTACCTTGGTAAGTTTTTGACACTTTCAATGGGGCTTCCCTAGTATAATCATGCCCAAACATTTCTATATAAATATAATATAATTGATTTACTTTCTATATAAAATACAATATAATTGATTTGCTTTCTATTTCTCATTTATAATAAAATTAATAATTATGTTGATTTTTTAAAAATATGTGGGCAGGGAGGTTATTATCTGTCAATGTCATTTTGCGGTATTAGTAGGGGAATTAGGTCTGATAGAGCTGAAAACTTCTGAATCAGAATGAAAGGTGGGGGAGCGCCATCACAAGCAGCAGATTGAGGAAAGGGGCTTTAGGCTATAAGAGAACTGAACACAGTGTCTTCACTTGAAGGTCAGTTGATGGCTTAGTAAGTATCATTAAAATTATGCCTTTTTTTCTTTGAGACAGAGCCTCACTTGGTCATCCAGGCTGGAATGCAGTGGTGTGATCTTGGCTCATTGCAACCCCTGCCTCCCCAGTTCAAGTGATTCTCAAGCCTCAGCCTCCCGAGTAGCCAGAATTACAGGTGCGCTACCACATCTAGCTGGTTTTTGTATTTTTGGTAGAGACAGGATTTCACCATGTTGGCCAGGCTAGTCTCAAACTCCTGACCTCAAGGGACCTGCCTGCCTCGGCCTCCCAAAGTGCGGATTACAGGTGTGAGCCCCTGCACCTGGCCTAAAATTATAACTCTAAATAACAAAAATTTAAGTCAAAAAGGAAAAAGCCCATAATCTGACTACCTACTCAAATAAACTATTTTCATTTTTTCTGTTTCTTACCCATGTATATGCAATGATAAATACTATAATTATAAAGTAGATATGATTTTTTATTTTTTCCATTAATATTGTGGTAAACATTTCCCTTTAATAACTGTATCATGTTCTTATAACAATGTCTTAATCATTTCTCTAATTATAATTGAAAATGGTTTTAAATGTTTACAACTATGAATAAAATTACAATATACATTTGTATGATTAGAATTTCTTTTTATAGTGGAGAGATTATTCCTTTAGAGAGAAATGCCAAGAGTGAGATAACGTGGTCAACACTTACAAATATTTTTATGGCTCTAAAATGTGTTGCCAGATAGCTTGCTGAAAGGGCTATACCAAATGCAGATTGGCTTTTAAAGGTCAAACTTACTTTCATATAAGATCAACATATGTGCTACATTAACTACCCATCAACTGGTGAGAAACAAAATATGTCATTTCTTAACATACAGAATACGAATATAATCCAGGAATTGTGCCAAAATTTCATGCTATGAATGGGCCAGGCAATCACAAAGCTCAGTTCTCTTCATTTCGGTCTTTTTTTTTTTTTTTTTTTTTGAGACAGAGTCTTGCTCTGTCACCCAGTCTGCAGTGCAGTGATGCAATCTCGGCTCACTTCAACCTCCATCTCCTGGTTTCAAGTGATTCTCCTGCCTTGGCCTCCTGAGTAGCTGGGATTACAGGGCCCACCACCACACCAGGGTAATTTTTGTATTTTTGTTAGAGACAGGGTTTCACCACGTTGGTCAGGCTGGTCTTGCATTCCTGACCTCTAGTGATCTGCCTGCCTTGGCCTCCCGAAGTGCTGGGATTACAGGCATTGCCACCTCGCCCCTCCCTTTGGTCATAATTTTAAAGTAGAGCCCCTCTTCTCTAAGTCACATTTTGGACAGACTGTGGCCCAAGCCTCAGGTATGATTATTTCAATTCCTCTTTTTGCCACAGCATATGTGGGAAGGTCAAGGCTATAATTTTACTTGTGTATATGCATGTTAAATCTCATTTTACTTCAAAATCTCCAGCACTTGAGAGGATTAAGAATGAAGATTATGGCCGGTGAGGTGGCTCACACCTGTAATCCCAGTACTTTGGGAGACTAACATAGGAGAACTGCTTGAGCCCATAAGTTTGAGACCAGCCTGGGCAACATGGCGAACCCTACCTCTACAAAAAATTTAAAAAATGAGCCAGGAATGATGGTACGTGCCTGTAGTCCTAGCTAGTTGGGAGGCTGAGGTGGGAGGAGCCCTTGTAGGATTGAGGCTGCCATGGGCTGTAATTGTGCCACTGCACTCCAGCCTGGACAACAGAGTGAGACCTTGTTTCAATAAAAAAAAAAAAAAAGAATAAAAATTACAACTTGTCCCCAAACTTCTTGGAAACAACATCATTATTTCTCTTAAAAAATAAAGCAGTAAGGGCCGGGCACGGTGGCTCACGCCTGTAATCCCAGCACTTTGGGAGGCCAAAGCAGGTGGATCACAAGGTCAAGAGATTGAGACCATCCAGGTCAACATGGTGAAACCCCGTCTCTACTAAAAATACAAAAAATTAGCTGGGCACGGTGGCACGTGCCTGTGATCCCAGCTACTCGGGAGGCTGAGGCAGGAGAATTGCCTGAGCCCAGGAGGCGGAGGTTGAGGTGAGCCGAGATTGTGCCATTGCACTCCAGCCTGGGTAACAAGAGCGAAACTCCGTCTCAAAAATAAATAAATAAATAAAGCAGTCAGCTTCTGAGATATAGTTTCAAATATATCTTATATAAACAATTTATCTGCATAACGCCTTTCATTTTATGAAAGGGCTAAAATACATACGTGAAAGCACTTAGGGAAATTGGAGTCATAGGTGACCTCAGAGAGAATGGACACTTTCCACGACATCAATTTAAATCAGGTGACAGGATCTGAGATCTGGTGTCTTTAAAATTGCCTCAGGATGACTTTTAGTCTTAGCAAAAGTGGCTAAATACTTTCCTTTCTTTTTCCTCCAACATACTTAAAATCTTTGTGCAAAATTTGGAATAACACCATTTATTGGCTATTCTAGAAGTAAGAAACTCACTTGCATTCGTTCTTGGGGTTGTTTTCTTACATTTTATTTGATTTTCCTCTCTTGAGTACTGACTTAAACTTCCTTGAAGACCAGGGCATCTGTTTATTTAATTTCATGGCTGACTCTTTTTCTTATTATCTCCAGGCACATCTTTATGGATCACTGAAGAAGAATACTTCATTTCTCAAACAACACAAATTATGACATTCAGCGCAGCCAGATATACCTTAAATGTGAAAATTTAAATGCAGGGGAACACCAGATAAGTTGGCAAAACCAGGAAGAATGGATGGGATGGTCTCAGGAGCAATCATGGGAAATGCGAACTCATTATAACATTATTGGTGAAATAAAATAAACCTTTAAGAGTGTGTTTTAGGTTCATGTACTAGAGATAGTTGTGAGACCTTGGGCAAATTCTTTATCTTTTCTTTTTTGAGACAGAGTCTTGCTCTATTGTCTGGGCTGAAATGTAGTGGCACAATCATAGCTCATTGCAGCCTCTGGGCTCAAGAGAACCTCCCACTCAGCCTCTCGAGTAGCTGGGACTACAGGTACATATACCACCACCACTCCCAGCTAGTTTTTTAATTTTTTTATAGAGAAAGGGTCTCAATCTGTTGCCCAGGCTTGCCTCCAACTCCTGGCTTTAAGCAGTCCTTCTGCCTTGGCCTCCCAAAGTGCTGGAAATGCAGGTGTGAGTCACCATGTAGAGCCTTCTTTAACTTTTATAACCTCAGGTTTATCTTCTGTAAATGGGGTTAATGTCTACTTTCATCAAGTTTAGACAAGGCTTTTCTTCCTCAATTTTCTTCCTTGTGGTGGGTCCTGAATGATGGCAAAGGAAGGTGGGTAATATTTGAAAAAACAGATAGGCATTTTATTCTATTTTTTTTTTAAATTTTACCACTAGTATTTTGGGAGAAATATTAGCCTTTGGACTCAATAAACAAACTCCAGATATAATGAAGTATTTAGCAAGGTGGAAAAATACAAGGCCCATATACAAAACTCACTTTTATTTCTATAAAGCACCAGCAAAAAATTGGAGTATAAAAAATAAAACTAATAAAGTAAGCAACCTATTTATAAAAGCATCCAAAAAACACAAAACAAAAATAAATTTAAGAAAAGGTGTGTAAAGCTCTACACTAAACAGTAAAAAATAATGATTAGAGAAATTAAAGAAGTTCTATATAAATGCAGAAATATGCTTATAGGTTGGGAGACTCAATATTGTTAAGATCATTCTTCCCAGATTGGACTATATATTCATTAATATCCCAAACAAAACTCCAAAAGAAATTTTTGGTAGAAATTAACAAACTAATTCTAAAATTTATGTGAAAATGCAAAGAACCAAGAATAACCAAAAATAATCTTGAAAAACAACAACAACAACAACAAAGTCTGAGGATTACCCTACCAGATTTTAAAGACTTACTACAAAGCAATAGTAATCAAGACCGTGTGGTATTGGCATGAGGACAGACCAAGCAATCAACAAATTAAGTCTTAAAACAGACTCACACATAGATGACCAAATAAATTCTCCATAAGTGTCAAAGCAATTCAAGAGTAAAAAAAAAACTCTCTTCATAAAATAATGCTGAAGAAATTGAATATCTAAATGGAGAAAAAACCCTTCAACTTCAACTTTATATAATATACAAACATTAATTAATATGAATCACAAACCCAAACATAAAAAGCAAAAACTCCAAAAGTACTATTATGATTTCTACAAAATCTATGAATTCAATGCAATTCCTATTGGGTATAGTGTACACTGCTCAGGTGATGGGAGCACCGAAATCTCAGAAATCACCACTAAAGAGAAAACAAAAAATGTTAACCACAAAAGAAAAAAAAAGATAAATTGAACTTTATCAAAATTAAAATTGCCTGCTTATCAAAAGACACTATCGTCCTAGCCAAAGCAATCAGACAAGAGAAAGAAATGAAGGGCATCCAAGTCAGTAAAGAGGAAGTCAAACTCTTGCTCCTTGCCTGTGACATGATTGTGTACCTAGAAAACCCTGAGGACTCATCCAAAAAGCTCCTAGAACTGGCAAATGAATTCAGCAAAGTTTCAGGATACAAAATTAATGTACACAAATCAGTAGCTCTGTTATACACCAACAGTGACCAAGCTGAGAACGACATTAAGAACTCAACCTCTTTTACAATAGCTTGAAAAAATATATATAATACATAGGAATATACTTAACCAAGGTGGTGAAAGACTTCTACAAGAAAAACTACAAAACACTGGTGAAAGAAATCATAGATGACACAAACAAATGTAAACATATCCCATGCACATGGATGGGTAGAATCAATATTGTGAAAATGACCATACTGCCAAAAACAATCTACAAATTCATTGCAATTTCCATCAAAATACAACCATCATTTTCACAGAACTAGAAAAAATAATCCTGAAATTCATATGGAACCAAAAAAGAGTCCACATAGCCAAAGAAAGACTGAGCAAAAAGAACAAATCTGGAGGCATCATATTACCTTACTTCAAACTATACTATAAGGCCATAGTCACCAAAACAGCATGGTGCTGATATAAAAACAGGCACATAGACCAATGGAACAGAATACAGAACCCAGAAATAAATCCAAATACTTACAGTCAACTGATCTTTGACAAATCAAACAAAAGCATAAAGTGGGAAAAAAACATCCTATTCAACAAATGATACTGGGATAGTTGGCAAACCACATGCAGAAGAATGAAATTGGATCCTCATCTCTCATCTCATAAAAAAAAAAATCAAGTCAAAATGGATCAAAGACTAAAATCTAAGATCTGAAACCATAAAAATTCTAGAATATAACATCTGAAAAACCCTTCTAGACACTGGCTTAGGCAAAGCCTTTATGACGAAGAATGCAAAAGCAAAAGCAAAGAAAAAGCAGATAAATGAATGGGACTTAATTAAACTAAAAAGCTTCTGCACAGCAAAAGAAATAGTTTGCAGAGTAAATAGACAACCCACAGAGTGGGAGAAAAATCTTCACAACCTACATAGGCAACAAAGGACTAATATCCAGAATCTACGAGAAACTCAAGCAAATCAGGAAGAAAAACAAACAATTCCATCAAAAAGTGAGCTAAGGACATGAATAGACATCAAAAGAAAATATATAAATGGGAGACAATCCAAGATGGCCGATCGCTAACATCCCGGGATTGCAGCTCTCAGTGAAGGTGTGGAGAACTAGAGGACGCCACACTTTCAAATTCTGGTCGCTCATGGAGCAGAAGATCCCCAGTGGAGGAAACACACGGGTCGCCAGTGCGACTCTCGTGGCTGGCGCAGCGGTTCTGCCCTCTGCGTGGCAGCTCTTGGAGCAAACAGGTTTGGAGAACCCGCACGGGCCCCCAGCACAACACCAGAGCCCTGCGCAGTGGTTGTGACGGCAGCGCTCGGCGCAGAGTAAACGGGACCGGTTCCCTTTCTGACCGAGGTTTGGAGCCCCGGGAAGGCAGAGTCTCCTACTATGGACACAAGAAGGAAGCCCGACAGGAGAATCCTGGGAAGAAAAGCACCATCAGTTTTAACGCCACTGCTCTGGCCCTGGGAACTAACAACCTGGACGCCCACTCAAGAGACCTAATCTGAAAGTTGGTAAATTCAAAGATGACAGGAGGATAAATTTACAATGACGTGAAGAAACCAGCATAAAAAGGCTGAGAATACTCAAAGTCAGAACGCCTCTCCCTCTAAAGATGATCACAGTTCCACATCGACAATGGAACAAGGCTTGATGGAGAACGAGCACATCCCAATGACAGAAGTACTCTTCAAGGAATGGATAATAACAAACTTTGGTGAGTTAAAAGAACATGTTGTAGCCCAACGTAAAGAAACTAGGAACTTTGAAAAAAGGTTTGATGAAATCCTATTGAGAATAGACAACTTAGAGAGGTGTATGAGTGAATTAATGGAAGTGAAGAATACAATACAGGAACTCCGAGAAGTATGCACAGGTTTAAACACTCGAATTGTTCAAGCAGAAGAAGGGATATCAGAGGTCAAAGTCCAACTTAATGAAATAAAACGTGAAGAAAAGATTAGAGAAAAAAGGACAAAAAGGAATGAGCAAAGTCTCCAAGAAATGTGGGACTATGTGAAAAGACCAAATTTACGTTTGATAGGTGTACCTGAATGCGACGGAGAGAATGAATCCAAGCTGGAAAATACCCTTCAGGATATTATTCAGGAAAATTTTCCTAAACTAGAAAAGCAGGTCAATATTCAACCCCAGGTAATACAGAGAACACCACAAAGATATTTCTCAAGAAGAGCAACCCCAAGGCACGTAATCGTTAGATTCACCAGGGTTGAAACGAAGGAGAAAATACTAAGGGCAGCCAGAGAGAAAGGTCAGGTTACCCACAAAGGCAAGCCTACCAGACTTACAGCAGATCTCTCAGCTGAAACTCTACAAGCCAGAAGAGAGTGGGGGCCAATATTCAACATCCTCAAAGAACAGAACCTTCAGCCCAGAATTTCATATCCAGCCAAACTAAACTTCACAACTGAAGGAAAAATAAAATCTTTTATGAACAAGCAAGAACTCAGAGATTTTATTACCACCAGGCCTGCTTTACAAGAGCTTCTGAAAGAAGCATTACACACAGAAACAAACAACCAGTATTAGCCTTTCTAAAAATATACCAAAAAGTAAAGAGCACCAACATAAAGAAGAATTTACACCAACGAATGGATAAAACAGCCCGTTAACATCAAATGGCAGTAACCCTAAATTTAAATCGACTAAATCCCCCAATCAAAAGACACAGCCAAAACCCAACGGCATGTTACATCCAGACCTGTTTCACATGCAAGGATACACAAAGACTCAAAACAAAGGGATAGAGAAAGATTTACCAACCAAATGGAGTGCAAAAATAAATAATAAATAAATAAAAAGCAGGAGCTGCAAATCTCATATCGGATAAAATAGATTTTAAAGCAACAAAGATACAGTGGTAAAAGGATCAATGCAACAACAAGAGCTAATGATCCTAACACCCAGATACATAGAGACTTAGATTCAATGAGACAGAAAATTAATAAGGATATCAAGTACTTGAACTCAGATCCGGAACAAGTAAACTTAATAAATATTTATAGAGTTCCCCGCTTCAAATACACAAAATATACATTCTTGTCAATACCACATCACACCTACTCATAAGTTTAAATGAAACATTGATTGGCCATTATTAATACCCAATTTATTTCAGAATAAAGCAATATTTCCGTTTACTCTCCCTCTTTCTCTTCCTTGTTCTTCCTCTCCTTTACTTATTTTTTTCTTTTTTTCTTTCCTTCTCTCAAAAAAAGAAATCAACTTGTAAATCTCTATATCCAGGCCGGCAATGTCTCTCTCATTGCTTGATTTCCTTCCTTCCCTTCCCTCCCTCCCTCCCTCCCTCCCCCTTCTTCCCTTCCTTCCTTCCTTCATCCCTTCCTTCCTCCCTACTGTCCTCCTTCCCTCCCTTCCTGCCTTCCTCCCCCCCCCAAAAAGAAAATATATAAATGGCCAACAAACATAAGAAAAAAATGCTTGACATCACTAATTATCAGGGGAATTCAAATCAAAACCACAATGAGATACCACCTTACTCCTGCAAGAATGGCCATAATCAAAAAATAATAGATGTCGGATTGGATGTTGTGAAAAGGGAACATTTTTATGCTGTTGGTGGGAATATAAACTATGGAAAACACTGTGGAAATTCTTTAAATAACTAAAAGTAGAACTGCCATTTGATCCAGCAATTCTACTCCTGGGTATCTACCCAGAGGAAAAGAAGTCATTATACAAAAAAGACACTTGTACACACGTGTTTGTGGCAGCACAATTCACAATTGCAAAAATATGGAACCAGCCCAAATGTCTACCAATCAACAAGTGGATAAAAGAAAATGTGGTACATATATACCATGAAATACTACTCAGCCATAAAAAGAAACGAAATAACGGCATTTGCAGCAACCTAAATGGAATTGGGAACCATTATTTTAAGTGAAGTAACCTAGAAATGGAAAACCAAACATCATATGTTCTCACTCATAAGTGGGAGCTAAGCTATGAGGACACAAAGGCATAAGAACAATACAATGGACTCTGGGGACTCGAGGGAAAGGGTGAGAGGGGTACGAGGGATAAGACTACACACTGGGTACAGTGTACACTGTCTGGGTGATGGTGCACCAAAATCTCAGAAATCACCACTGAAGAACTTATTCATGTAATGGACACCACCTGTTCCCCAAAAACCTATTGAAAAAAAAAAGACACTATGAAGAAAATAGAGGACAGGTGTGACGGCTCATGCCTGTGAGCCCAACAGTTTGGAAGGCCAAGGTGGGAGGATGATTGCTTGATGCAGGAGTTTGAGACCAGCCTGGGCAACATAGTGAGACCCCATCTCTATAAAAAATAAAAATATTAGCCAGACATGGTGATGCACATCTGTAATCCTAGCCACTTGAGGGGCTGAGGTGAGAGGATTGCTTGAGCCCAGAAATTTGATGTCACAATGAGCTATGATTGTGTCACTATACTCCAGCTTAGGCAATCGAGTGAGACCATATCTTAAAAAAAAAAAAGAAAGAAAGAAAGAAAAGAAGAATGCATAACCCCCAGACTGGAGGAAATATCTGTAACACAAAGATTTGACAAAGAATTTGAATCTAGACTATACAAAAAGAACTTCTACAAATCAATAATGAAACTTCAAACAATGCAATAAAATAAGCAAAAGGTTTGAACTGATGTCTCACAAAAGAGAATACATAAAGGATCAATTAACCAAAAAAAAGATAGTCATATGTCATCAGGAAAAGGCAGATTAAAATTGCAAAGTGTTTTGTTACATGTAGAAAAATGGTTAAAATTTAAAAGACTAACAGTACCAAATGCGGGTGAGGACACAGAACAATGGACCTCACATACATTGCTGGGGAGAGTATAAAGTGGAACAGCCACTTTGGAGAAATATTTGGCATTTCCTTATGAAGTTAAACATATGTCTACCCTATGACCTAGTAATTAGGTATTAACTGTTGAGAAATGAAAACATTCATTGAGCCAAACCTGGAAACAATCCAAAGGTTCATGAACAAGGGAATAGATAAACAAATTGTATTATATCCATACAAAAATATTTCCCAGCAATAAAAAAGAATAAAGTATTCAATTAAAAAGAATATAGTACTGATATACACAACACAAATCTCAAAAAGATCATGTTTAACAAAACCAGCTAGACCCAAAGTTGAACATACTGTATGATTGCATTTACATGAAGTTCAAAAACAGACAAAACTAATCTATGATGAGAGAAATAAGAACAATGGTTACCTATGAGCAGGATTCACTGGAAGGAGTTTATGGAAAATTTTGACAATAAAGGAAATGTTCTGTGCTTGGAAATTTCTACCCAAAATGGTGTTTTTAAAAAACCAGTTTGAGATATTGATGAAATATATATATACATTTATCACAACTCATCAGACTGTACACTTAAGATCTGTTCACTTTATATACATTTTACTTTAATGAAAATGAAAAAGAATACATCTTAATTATAAGTCAGGCTGGGAAAACCAAATGAAAGCAATGTAATTTATTTTTTTTCTTTGGTATTTAAAACGGAAATAATCCATATATCACCAAGTCAAATATTTTCTCTCACCATCTATTTTATACATCTTTTCAGTTTTGAGTGGCAAGCCGTGATTATTTTCACCTAAATAATTTCTGGTTTTGGAAATAGAAAAAGGGAAAGAGGATACTGATTCGCAGTTTTATACACGTAATAAGAGCCGCGAACCATGGTTTGCATTTTCATTACTTCCAGCGAGTAGTGTTTCATTCCATGCAGTTGACAGTATCTCTAGTTCTCTTGTCAAGGCTTGTAGAGCTCTTGAAGTGCTCTACATTTAATGGTACAGTACTTTTATAGATTGAGCCAAACTGAAGGCCAGGGAAAGATTGTTTTGGAAATGACAGAAAAGCCAGAGTTATTTCCCTAAATAACTCATTTTTAGAAATGAAAATACCTGGGAGGATGATGAAGAGGTATGCTGTAATTAAGGAGGCAATCTGTTGATGGTGTGGTGGTGGCAATGACTAGCAAGAGGTGCTGAGCACAGCAAATAGATAACTCAGGAGAATTAGGTGCTCTGCGTTTCAATGAGGAAATTTCATCTAACAAGTTAGAAAAATGACCAGCACACATAAATATGTGTCCCAATAGTCCCTTCCAGCTATTGCTGTCCACTTACACTTACAAGCATTCCGAACTGTCTCCTTGTTATTAACGTCCAACTTTCTTACTGACCTGCCTGCAGGGTTTCCCCCACCCAGCTGTGTCCCTTCGGGTTTTGTCCTTTCCTGTTCCACAACCTATTGTCAAGATGACCCTTCCATGTCCCCCTGAGGTGTCCTAATTACTCCACAGTGCTTCACACTGCAGGCTGTAGTCCAAAGTACATTGCAGCTCCCCTCCTTCTTTCCTGACAGCCAGTACATGATCAGTCCCATACTTGGAGACTGGTCATTCATTAGCTCATACTCATATACTCTTTGTTGTTGCTGTTAATCAACCTCAGTAAGCTCTTAATGTTGAGGATGATGACTTCTGTTTCCTGTACTCCAGACAGTGCTCTATCACATATAACTGTTCAATTAATTAATCAGTTAGCTAACTTTAACTCAATTCGAAAAATTAAAGCATATTTGGAGCTCAAACCCATAAGTCATTATGCATTTCTTGTCAACTTTAAAATACAGAGTGTATTTCAATCTTTTTGAATGCAAGACAGGTTCAGTTTTATCTAGAAGTGGAAACATAAACTTATTCAATATCTCTGGAAATCCTTCCTATTTGGGTAGCTCTGTCCTGTGATTTTTCCATCCAGGCACTTGTGGATGATGAATTAGCCGGGATTGATCTTCATCATCAGTCATCAGCCATAGCATCTGCTATAACTCTGTTGACTCTGTCATCTCCTAGGGGGCTTGTACTCAACATTAATGACAACATTAGCCCAGATTACATGTAATTAAGAAAACAAACCTTTTTCCAACCAGAAATAATATGAGAGGCTCCAGATCCAAACAGAACAGAGCTGTGGATCGTTTCATGTTTGTCTTCATATCATTCTCCCCTCTGACACAGCTTGATGCTTGACTGTCCTCTAAGCCCTTTCCATTGCTCTCATCTCAGATGCTGGCAATGTATTCTGCTAAAAGGGAAGCTTATTAATAAAGTTAGTAACTTGGAGAGTCAGTGCAGGTTATTTGTAGGACACTCATTATGAGTCTTGAGTCTGACTGAGTCCGGAAAGCAGTGGAATGTTCCACATATCCACCCACAGGACCTCTGTTTCCCCCCTCCCCAGGGTCTGTTTCGCTTGTAAGGGTTCAGAGCTGCCTGGCAGAGGCTGGCTGAAATAGGAGAAATCCTGAATTAAGCTGTTTCAGAAAAGTGACCCAGTCTTTGGAAAATAATTAAGTATGAGTAAAAGGCTCAGAGTCATTCTATTCTCCTCTGTAATGGGGTGTTCATTGTTTTTGTGACTACTGCTTTTATGGACATTTTGGTTGGCACTTGGAACACTACCTCAGGGTAACTTAAATGAAAGTCTATTTTTCAGGATGGAGTAAACTGGCAGAAATTTCCATTGTGTATCAAATCTGCTATAAATTGTTTGCCTTCTGGGTATTTTGGGCCCAAGATGTACTCCTGAAGAAATAACCCCTGTTGCTCCAAGTAGAAAGTGGTTGAGGAGACAGCTAACAGATACGTCAAGCTCTTATTTTCTATCACAGAGCTGTGAAAAAAAAAAGCCTAAATTATCTGAGAAGGAATAGCATTCTGTTGTGCTGGATTCCCAGTGCTTCCCAGCTTTTGCACTGTTAGCTTAATTTTTCCAACGGCCCTATAATAACAATCCACTCTTTCCCCTACACTCCTGGCCCGGGTGATGTTTTATCATGCTCATGCTGAAAGAAAAGGTATGTGTGCATACTGTATCTCTTCATTTGGCTTCAGGGATTTCCCTTTGATTTGGAAAGAATAATCTTTCAAATTCCGCTATAAACTATACAGGAGAAAGAGAAAAAAGAAGATTAAGCTTCTGGAATGTGCACTGGTATTGACATTTTGTTCAAATAATGAGCCGAAGGTGAACTATCTTTAGTATTGCTCATGTGAACAATCAATTATTATCAATCCAAGCTATCAGCAGTGTTGCTCATCATTAATTTATACTGGATGGTTTAATTTTGTCTCCATCCTTCAAGACTTTAAAATATAGCCAATATTTAGCAGGTCCTGCCAAGACACCATGAGCTCCTCCACAGCCTCTTAACTGCTCTCTCCCTGTTCTGTCCAGGATATTTATGGTGAGCAGCAAGTTATCTCCTCTTTGGCAGCCATCCCTGCTTTCCTGTGCGGAGGAATTGCTCACATTCTCATTTGCAAACAGAGGCTCACTCAAGTGTCACTAAAGGAAAGGGGGTGGAGCCTGAAGAGCTTTAAAAAGCAAAGCTGAGTCATTCCACTTTTCAAAAAGAGAAACTGTGTTGGGAGAGGAATAGTATCTCCGTATTTCTTCTTTCAGCCCCATCCAAGGGCTGTGGCTGGAACTTTCCATCAGTTCTTTCCTTTTTCCTCTCTAAGCCTTTGCCTTGCTCAGTCTGTCACAGTGAAGTCAGCCTCAGGTCGCCAGAGTGGGGCTATTGAACTCTGCGAAATTTGTCATAAGGGTGCCAGGTGTTTCTTACTGGCTTCCAAAGAAACGTAGATAAAGAAATCTTCCCTGTGGCTTCCCTTGGCAGGCTGCATTGGGAAGTTCTGTCAGTGGAAGAAAGAGCTGGAGGGCAACAGCACAACAGGAGGGTAAAACATGCCCCACGGCCAAGGCTCCGCTCAGGCAGCCGCATTTGGGGTCAGACACACTCACCTTGCCCAGGCCATGCTCCAGGAAAATCAAGTTGTTTTCTTTTGAAAGTTCAAACCCATCAAGATTATGCTGCTCACTCTTGTCATTCTGTTTACAGTAGTTTTAAAATTTAGTTTTGTTAGTCTGTCTGCACCGCAGCACTGGAGCTGTTCTGAAGGTACTCCCGCAGGAAATGGGAATTCTACTTGTGTGGGTAAGTAATCCGATGAAAGAGAGCTCCAGGTCTCCGGGAAACTGCCCTCACATCCCTGTTGATTCAATCCTGTATACTTGGGCATTTAAAAAAGTTTGTCTTTGGGTGTATACAGTTGCTTAATTTTTGTTTTCTGATGCATGTTTATTTTCTTACTGGCCATTAGAGCTAATGTGCTACCAACTAAAAATTTATAACTCTCAAACTGTACTTCAGTGTGTAAGTGAATGAATATACCTCATTTTAAACTAGCAGAGCATTTCATGGAAGCTTCAGTTTTTATTCTGACAAGACAAGTAATCAACACCTAGTTGATTGGCTTTATATTGGAAACTAGGGAAACAGATGGTTAATTTTTTGTTTGTTTGAAACTCTTCAGTCACAAAGAAACAATATCCTTCCTTCTGAAAGCTTGGTGTAAGAATTCAGAAGTTGCTAAGAATTAGTGAAAAACGGGAAGGGAACTGTGAACAAAGATAATTGTGAGAATTAACCTAACTTTCAATTTCAACCTCCTTTACTTTCTCCCCACTTTCGCTATTTCTGAGGCTGACACGACTCTGGAGTTTTAGTAATAGATGCATTGTAACTCTGAGAACTGCCAAATATGACAATGGGCAAATAAGCCACACTGTCCTCTCATATTAAATGGATTTATCGCCAAGGGGAAATGGGAGCTTGACTGAAGGCAAATTACATGCCTGCCAAAATATATTGCCTGAAAAACATTCTCTCTCTAACTGTTAATTCATTTGTTGAATCCTTGGGTGGGTCTCCAACCTGCTGATCCGACACGGCAGCCACCTCCATCGATGAGAGAGTATAAGCTGCTCTGACATTCCATTCTTATCAGCTTGCTCTTTTGAGATGGGGTCTGACTTTTAAAAAGAGGTAGATGGAGGGGGAAACACAGTACAGTTTTCAGGAGAGACACCTCTGGAAGACAGTACGCAATAGTTTGAATAAAGAGAGCAGAATGGAGCCAAACTGCCAAAGCCAGGCTGCTGTCCTGGCTCACTCATTAAGGAAGTTCCCAGTGAGGAAATCAGGTGCTTCTGCTCACAATCTCTGGACTCTGTTCTCAGGCGGCACTCCTTGTAACAGGTGAGCAGAACTCTAGGGCGTTTGAAAGAAAGGCTAAGTCCTAATGATCTCTATGTCCGCAGCACCTAGGACATTTCTGCTTCCATAGTGTGTACAGCAAATTGTTGTATATGAATGAGGTGTTTTTCTCTGATCTGCTAATGACATTGTCTTAGAGAACAGCAACAAAAGGAGGAGACAAATGACAAAAGTGACCTCATGAACCTTAGACTCAGCTGCTGGAGGCAGAAGTAAAACTTTTGTATACAGTTATATCAAATGGACTGGAGCCCCTTTGGGGTGGAAGAATTTTCCTGGGAGTAGCTGGCAAATATCTAGAGTTGGGCACTGTCATTTACATGGGATGTGAGGGGTGACAGTTGGACCAATCTATCAGGCAGCCAGCAGCTAGGAAAGAAGAACCCAAGTTGCTGAAGCAGAACCCAGGAAATTACAAAAATGAGCTTTAATGGTTGGCTCTGGGATCTCAGAATAGTTTGATTTCTGGAAAGCAAGTCTATGCCTTGTTTTCCTTGCCACCCCTGATGGTGGCTCAGAAGTGCCTTCGTTGAGCTAGGTTGTACCCAATAAACATAAAACCCAGGATAGAAACAATGAGTTGGGGAGACTGTGTCATGAAATGGAAGGAACCACAGGTTTCAGAAGCAAGCAAACCTCGTTTCATATCCATGCTACTAACTCGATAGCTGAGTTACCTTAGAATATCTCTGGGAAATAAAGCCCTCACCCACTGCTTTTAGGATTTTTGTGGGGAGTCACATGAGATAACCCAGTATGTACCAAAGCATGGTGCTTAGCAGTGTGTGTTCAACTAATGTCCTCTTGGGCTCCACGTCTTGGCTAAATCTCTTTGATCAAGTCATATGATGAGATGTCATATTTGAACAGCGCAGTGACATGGCACAGATCCCTGGAGTATGGAATGTATGGATGCCACTTTGTGACTCCCGGCCTCTCTGCTTCCTCATTTCTTGCAAGTCACTGGTTTAAACCCCGTACTTTACACTCGCGGTCTCATGTTAGCTGCTAACTGCCTGGGTCACCCTCTGTCACTGTGTGCATTTCAGAGGATAGTATTTCTTTCTCCTCCCTAAATAGATACGGTACCATCATCTATTTTTCCCTCATTTAAATTCTACTTGCCTTATTTCTTGACCTTGTTATTGAGACCTCTGCAGCCAACCTGACCCAGCAGGAAGAATGCTTTGTGATCTAACAGTATTCATGTAAACTTACGCAGGATTATTACTCATGTGGCTGCTGGCCAGATAAACCAAGTCATAGCAACACAATTAGGTTTCTTTCTATTCCCCTTCCTCTCCCTGCTTTTAAACAAATTAACTGAGTATTCTCTTGGCTTCTACTTGAGCTACAAAAGGTGAGAAGAGCAGGGAAGAAAACTGCTGGCAAGTGGTTTCTGAACTTTCAAGGCTATTTACCCTGGAGGACAAATAGCAGTTGAAAAAGAAACGGTTCCTGTTTGGCATCTGTACCTACATTATTTATATGAACTTTTTGGTAAATAAAGAGTAAGAAGAAGTACAGTCTCCCAGCTGCAGGTGGGATCCTGGGTGGCACTACGTTAGCCAACTTGGTAGATCACTTTGAGTAGTAAACAGTGAAATCACTGATTTCAGCACCAGCTAAGGCTTGGTCAGCTTCCCAGTCACGGGCAAACCAGAGTAATTCTGAGACCAGGAGCTTGTTTGTTTTTTCAGTCAGGGTTATGTGAACTTTTTTTTTTTTTTAATCCAACTCCAGTGAAACTATCCTCCAAATATTCAGTGGTTTTTGGTCGTTGGGGGTAGTAGGGCTTAGTGGTAAAGAGCGTAAGTTTTGGAGAGAGATTGCTTGCCTGTGTTCAAATCCCATTTCTGCTGCTTGTGAACTGTGTGTCTCATTTTCCTTACTCTAAAATGAAGATAATTGTACCCTCTTCCTAGGACTCTTGTCAGGATTTCGTTAATGTATTCATTTTCAACGAGGGCTGCACATTAGAATCACCAGTGTTTAGGTGATCGGCCCAGGCAGTCTGGATCACAGACTCTTCTGCGATTGAAATCTAGGTCTCATTTTTAAAAAAAATGTTCTCTTGGTGATTCTAATCAATAGCCTGGGTTTAGAACCACTAAGTTAATGTGTGTAAAGTGCACAAAACAGAGCTTGGCATATAATAAACACTTGATAAGCCTGAGATTCAATTAATGTTTTTGTTGTTCTAAAAATTATTTTTATGGATGTAACAGTATTTTCTAAATGTGACTTGGTTTTGCCTATAATCATTGAACATTTTTTATACATGACAAAATGCCATATTGAAAAACCCAAGAATAGTTCTACAACATTAAAAATTATAGTCAAAGTAATTTCAAAATACAAAAATTCATATTTTTGCGATCAGAAGAAATGTTTATTAAAAATACAAAAGCATATCAACTCGATTTGAGTAAGTACCCTTGTGGAACTGCAGCTCTGGTGTTTGTCTTTTTCTTACACCAATTAATAAAAAATTCCATTCATCGCAAATTAAGTCTGTTTGTTAGGTTTCTTACTGGTAATAATGTTATTTTAACAGCAGCAAAAACAAGCCACTTGAAAGTGATAGTGATTATTTAAATTTTTTGCATATTTTTGTCTATATGTGGAACCTTTCCTGAAGGATTTTTAAAGCTATTAAAGGCATATTAATTTTCGTAATGAATTTACATTTTGGGGCTAATTCGAGCTGGTCTAAATATTTGACATTCAATTTAGAAGTTGGAAGGTCAGAACCACTTGGTTGTGTTAGGGTAGAGCAAATAATTGATCATTTCCATCAATAGTAAAAGGAGTAGAAGGGGCATGGTGGCTCGTGCCTGTAATCCCAGCACTTTGGGAGGCTGAGGCAGGCGGATCACTAGGTCAGGAGTTTGAGACCAGCCTGACCAACATGGTAAAACCCTGTCTGTACTAAAAGTACAAAAATTAGCTGAGCATGGTGGCTGCCACCTGTAATCCCAGCTACTTGGGAGGCTGAGGCAAGAGAATCTCTTGAACCCAGGAGGCGGAGGTTGCAGTGAGCTGAAATCATGCCACTGCACCACTCCATCCTAGGTGACAGAGTGATACTCTGTCTCAAAAAAAAAAAAAAGTAAACAGACTAGTAATTTGGCTCAAGTAAATTAAAAACTTTATAATTTACAAATCTGCCTTTATGAAAATCCATTTCAAAGTATGCCTTGTGTAGTGTGATTGGCTGTTTTTTTTTTAGCTTTTAGTTTTTTGTCTTTTTAAATTTCAATTGTTACTTTAGATTCAGGGGACCATGTGCACATTTGTTACAGGGCACATTGTGTGAGGTTTGGGCTTCTATTGATCCCATCGAATAAGTTGTTTTTTTATTTTTATTTTTACAGACGGATTTTGCTCTGTCGCCCAGGCTGTAGTACAGTGGCGTGATCTTGGCTCACTGCAACCTCTGCCTCCTGGGTTCAAGCAATTCTCCTGCCTCAGCATCCCGAGTAGCTGGGATTACAGCCATGTGACACCCACACCCAGCTAATTTTTGTATTTTTAGTAGAGATAGGGTTTCACCATGTTGCCCAGGTTGGTCTCGAACTCCTGACATCAAGTGATCCATGCACCTCAGCCTCGCAAAGTGCTGGCATTACAAGCACAAGCCACTGAGCCTGGCCTCAGTTGGTTTTTTACATCAGTAGTCTTCAGTCTCTGTTCCATCAGTAAAATAATTAAAATGTGAGCATATGCTCCTAATAAGCACGTTTATTTATTAATTAATACATGTAATAAGTACACTGTACACATGAATATGTAATACAATGAACATTACACAACAAATAATATATCTAATATTTTCTTTATCTAAAGACTTTACCTGAAGGGCTGCTGTGGGGAGGATATCGGGAGGGGCAAGGGTGGCTTACATCCCAGCACTTCAAACAGGATGCCTATGCAATTGCAAACCATCTTAACATTCTCTATATGATATACACCCTCCTTGGAAGATAGTTTTAGAAAAAAAGTGAAATGGCAGAATAAATGTTTACCTTTTCTTCACTATAAGCTCTATTCCTTTCTCTTGATTGCTAGGTGTGTGTTTTTAAACAATTGTTATTTCGAGTAAAGGTGGGTTCTTCATAGCAAATGACTTTTCTCAGAGTGTGTAATGGTAGCAATAGAAATGGTTGTGCTGAGATTCTTCCAGAAGGACCAGAAAGCCAGATCATCTTCTTGACTGGGGCCTGGAGTTTCAGAAATGCCCAGGTCCTGTGGCTTGCTGGCTCTGCATCTATTTAAATTGAAGTGGCCTGCATGCACCTCCATCCTATGTTCTGGGAAACCTGGAGTCTCATCTGTCATGGAAGATGCTGGAGGTGGGGACTGTGATGAGGAAGGAAAGGCTACGTGTCCCTTCTGGGCCTCCTGCTGAATTATTCATCTACCTTGTGTCTGGCTGCCTCATGTACTGTTCCCATTCCCATACTTCACCCCTTCACGCCAGCCACAACCCTGTCTCACTTCCACGAAAGAACAAGGAAACAATTGTTTTGAGCTGTGAGGGACAGACTTTACCTGAAGGGTTGTTATGGGGAGGCTTGGGGCAGGGGCTGCTTACATCCCAGCACTTCAAACAACAAAACAAAACATTTCTTCATTCCTATTCTTAAAAGTGACACAGTGTCGTCTGTGGAAAGGACTTGCCAGGCATCTCTTCTTCTTGGGCCTTAGTCTTCCACCACGTCAGCCAAACCCTCTCCCTCTGCGGTGGTGTTGACCTGCACCTTGGTCCCTTTCCTGGGCCCCCCGAATCTACTTCAGACCATCCACATCCTTCTGCAGAACATTTTAGATTTCTTCTTTCTCCAGTTTTGTTTTTCTGATCATATCCTAGACCTTTTTGTTCTTTTTTTGAGACAGTCTTGTTCTGTCGCCAGGCACTAGGCTGGAGTGCAGTGGTGCAATCTCGGTTCACTGCAACCTCCGCCTCCCAGTTCAAGCAATTCTCCTGCCTCAGCCTCCTGAGTAGCTGGGACTGCAGGTGCACACCACCACGCCTAGCTAATTTTTGTATTTTTAGTAGAGACGGGGTTACACCATTTTGGCCAGGATGGTCTCGATCTCTTGACCTCGTGATTCACCTACCTCGGCCTCCCAAAGTGCTGGGATTACAGGCATGAGCCACCATGCCTGGCCTTAGACCTGCCTTTTTAAATGAAAATAATTTTTTAAACTGTTAAATAGTGCACTGATATGTTTTGCTAACCAAAACAGTTGTATACATGTAAGAATTTCTGGCTCCTGGTTTCATACCAATATTTTCCTTTTCCTTCTACAATGAGTGATACTAATTTTGAGACAGAACTGAAGGTTCTCATCGGCAGTCCCAGGTTTTGGGAATCCATGCTCTTCTTTCTCTCTCTCTCACTCCCCCCCACCCCGTCTCTTTTTCCTCCTCCTCCTCTTCTTCTTTTTCTTCTTCTTCTTCTTCCTCCTCCTCCTCCTCCTCCTCCTCCTCCTCCTCCTCCTCCTCCTCCTCCTCCTCCTCCTCCTCCTCCTCCTCCTCTTCTTCTTCTTCTTCTTCTTCTTCTTCTTCTTCTTCTTCTTCTTCTTCTTCTTCTTCTTCTTCTTCTTCCTTTTCTCTCTCTCTCTCTCTCCCTCCCTCCATCTCTCTCTCTCTCTCTCTCCTGTATTCTGAGTCTTGGAAGGGACTATAGCACTTTGGGGCTGGGGAGTGCCCTTACTTTGGCTTGGTGGACAAAGAGACTTGAAAAGAGACTTTAACAGGTCTGGTCATGGCCAGTGGCTGTGAGTTACACTATAGGTTGTCTGTCCTCCTCCTCCATTATCCACGATCCTTAAAGAGGACTTTATTCAAAGTTAGAACTTGATCTCACTTATGCTCAGGTGAAATGGTACCATGAGTGACAGGTATGGGGAGCCTTCTTCCAGGAGCACTGTGGCCTCACACTGGTGTGGCCAGAGATCAAGGAGGTCAGAGGAGAGCTTTGGATGGGGTGAGGATGAGAGAGGCAGGACCTGGAATCTCTCAGAGGGGTCTAGGGTGGGAGGATTTTAAAGGAGACTAATTTCTAGCAATTTGTTGGTGGTATAAATTTTTTGGCATAATCCAAAAAATTTCACTATAAAAAAGAAATATGCCCTTGTTTAGTAGTCCTTGACTGGTCAGGCCAAGTGTAAAGTCTGTGAATAGAGATGTATGCTCCGAATATTCCCTAGTCAGTGGTCTACTAGATGGAGCATCAAATAGTTTGGCTTGTGAATCAGTACAATGCCTTTTATTTTTATCACTGATATGTAGGTTTCATTTAACCAGTTCATACAGATTAATTTATAAGTTGCTTTTTAATGCACATAGAGTAAAAAGTCAAATGTTGAATTTCAGATGAAAGATAACAAAGATTCCTTACCTGGAAAATAAGTCTTCTAAAATCTGTTCAACATCCTTAAACTTTCAGTCACTTTGATTACAGTAGAGGAAACTAGGAGAAACTAGCAACTTTCCAGTGTAAATTGCCTGATCTAAGCTATTTTAGCAATTATTGTACAGAAGTAGACTTTTTACAAACGAATTGTGAACAAAACAATTGACTCAATAACTATCCTCAATAGCTGGAAATGACTGCATTGGAGAACATTTTCCAATGATCAATTTTTAAGAAAGAAATCACTTTCTCTCATTGGTGCGGCCAGAGGTCAAGGAGAACAGAGGAGAGCCCTTGATGGGGTGAGGATGAGAGAGGCAGGCCTGGAATCTCTCAGAAAGGTCTAGGTCAGTTTTAAAGAAATTAATCATTTTCGGCCGGGCGCGGTGGCTCAAGCCTGTAATCCCAGCACTTTGGGAGGCCGAGGCGGGTGGATCACGAGGTCAAGAGATCGAGACCATCTTGGTCGACATGGTGAAACCCCGTCTCTACTAAAAATACAAAAAATTAGCTGGGCATGGTGGTGCGTGCCTGTAATCCCAGCTACTCAGGAGGCTGAGGCATGAGAATTGCCTGAACCCAGGAGGTGGAGGTTGCGGTGAGCCGAGATCGCGCCATTGCACTCCAGCCTGGGTAACAAGAGTGAAACTCTGTCTCAAAAAAAAAAAAAAAAAAAAAAGAAATTAATCATTTTCTTTTAAAGGATTCCTAAATCTTTTTCAGGAAATGTTCGAATTCCAGCAAGCAGTTTAATTATTACTCCGAATTTGGGCCATCCTGGAGCTAGAAAACAAAACGTTAATCTTGTTCATGTTGTAGTTTCTCATGTCAGAGTTAGAATTAACCTTAAGAAAGAACCAAAAACAACAACAGCAACTACAGAGATCCTGACGATTGGAATGCAATTGTCCCCATTGTCTATTGACTTCTTGCCTACAGGCCAGCACTTTCCTCCAGAATGCTAATTTTGTTCAGCATGAAGGAAGTATTCCCTGGATATTAGGTG
Organism: Callithrix jacchus; assembly: GCF_049354715.1. Lineage (NCBI taxonomy): Eukaryota > Metazoa > Chordata > Mammalia > Primates > Cebidae > Callithrix > Callithrix jacchus. Next base: position 87,329,088 of record NC_133504.1, on the reverse strand, counting down.
AACTAAGAACATAGATTCACTCTGTAGAGATTCTTTGTTACCAATGAGGTGGCTCTGCGTATGGCCATCCCAGGTCCTTCCCAGCTGTCCTATTTGCTGGGGCTCATGACAAGATGACTGAGAGTCAGGTCTGGAAGGATGAGGACTATTATTGCCAGATGTAGAAGAAGAAAAAAATTATACTGAACAGAAGGGATCTTTATACCTCTTTTTTTTTTAAAGTATATTTTATTGTGTTTTAGGTTTTGGGGTACATGTGAAGAACATGTAAGATTGTTGCATAGGTACATACATGGAAATGTGGTTTGCCGCCTTACTCCCCATCACCTATATCTGGTATTTCTCCCCATGTTATCCCTTCCCAACTCCCCACCCCTCACTGTCCCTCCCCTGGTTCCCCCCTTTACACTTCTTGAAAGATCTCAGTATCTCTGAAAATGCTTTACCCTTTGGTTTTATATGGCTAAAGTTACTAACCTTCAAAGGCAATTGTGGAATAATGCTTGTCAATATGTCTTTCTTTAGGGGATGCTCTATTTCTTAACAGCATCTTCCAGCGCTTTCTCCTCAATTCTGGGAATTAGCAAATGTATAGAAACTTCAGTTGTTTTAGCCAAATACAAGGCAGAAACTTCTACTTTCATTACCTGTTGACCTCCTTTCTGAGTCTGGAATCTGTATTGGCATCTGTTTTTTTGATTCTGACTTGATTTTCTGATTCTCCTAAGTTGGCCAGAGATACTAATGCCTCTCAGTGTCTGGGTTTCCCAAGTATTTCCCAGGACATTCAGTACACTGGACTTGGTGTGTGTGTGAAGGTATTAGAGAGCCGGTCAACTCCTGCTACAGTGATCCATGGTAGGCACTGATTTATATGCAGAGCCTCTTCCCCGTGATATAAGAGTCCTTTTGGAGAAAAGCACTGCCTCCTTCCTCCATTCAGACTAGCTTCCCAGGGTTCTGTGGACCAGCTTTGTGCGTAGTAAGGGGACTGTATCGGTGAGGTGGTTCTTTCTGTGGGTAGGTGGTTGCTAGGCTACAGATAGTCACAACAGTGTCATGGCAGCTGCCTTGCTCTTCAGTACGTGGTATATCAGTTGAGAAATAGTGTTTTATTTCATTCATTCAACATTTTTCTGGTTAAAATTTTAAAAGCTTGAAGAAAGATCTTTCTTTTTCATATATACCATTCTTGTATAAATAGGTCAAAAGCAGATTAGTCAAACTCAGCATTGTCATACTACATGATGGTTGACACCAATCCTCTGCCCAGGACACCAATCTTCCAGCCCAGCCCTTTTCTTATGAGGGTTATAAACATGCCAAAGGGTTGAAGCTACCAAGGGTCTTCTGGTGTTTTTCTCAATTCCTCTGAAGCACATTATCCTGTTTCCTATAAGATTTTCAACACAGAGGAAATTGCAAAGGTTATTGTCATTAATGTTAATTTACCCACGATATCTTTTAGATTCAAGCAACATTGTTTAGAATGTTCAATGCTCTAAGTGGACCAAAAGGCTTATTATTTTTTGGAAGACAAATTTCAAAAACCTACGGGAACTTTTATCTCTCCTGGTTATTTTAATGAATCATGGCAAATATTCCATGTAAGTGGGAAAATAAGAGGTATTTGAAGAAAAATGTTCACGTAGGATTTCAATCTATTAAAAAGCACCCAATTATGGACACCTACAAGAGGATAAGTGACTGTCTTTCAATACTCACATGTTGTCTTCTGAGACAGGAGCTAATAGAAGCACATAGCACGTGACATCCTCTTTAACATGAGCTGTGTTGGCACATATGAAGTTACCAGGTTTATTACTTCCAAGAGGTGCAGTGCCATTTTGAAACAGAGGACACATTTTAAGCAGAGTGAGTTCTGGTTGGTTCTTTATACAGTGGATTGATCTTGTCACACAGACAAAAATGGAGCAGCTTTGGGCAGATGGTTCTAATGTTACATTTGCTTGTTGCCTCACTTTGCACGAAGGAGTTCACTCATCGTTGGTCAATAGCCTATACCTAGCATGTCATGTTAGGCCTCAGTTTTGAAATTGATAGGGTCTAATTCTGGAGCTGATACAAGCTGCTAATACCTACCTCTTAGATTGCTACGAATACTAAATGGATTAATTCATGTAAAGTGCTTAGAATCTTAGCTGATACATAGTGAGTTATCAGTAAATGCTGCCTATTACTCTCTACCAAAACCCATAAATGAGACATATTACAAACAGCTTTGCTTTCTATGCTTTTTCTAAAACCCATTTCTTCAAATTTTCAACAATGCTTAGAAAAGTCTAAAGTTAGTTTCCTGGGATGAACTAAGTCCTTAACCAGCAGGTTCTTTGTGATTTGTTAAATTATCTTTTTTATTATCCTAACATATGACACAAATTCCCCATTAATTATTTTTTAAATAGTTAATCTTTCTATTTTTACATGTGCCTTCAAGAAAATTATATAAATTATTTTTCTCTCTATTTATATAGCTGTACCTATAGGTATATATGTATAAAGGTAGGGCCCAGAATTTAATGACCAGGGTAGGATTAATGAGAACAATGAAATTGGACTCAGGAAATATCAAGACTCCAATACTTCTTAATTTTACCTCATTGTTATAGATGGTACAACACTCAGAATGTACCATCTATAGGCAAATATTTATGTGTTTATCCTTGCAATTTGAGAAACTAAATTTAAAGTTGGCTAAAAAGGAGAGAAGATAATTGTGTCCAGTATAAATGACGCTTACACCAAATTTTGTACCTCCAATAAATTTTTTATAGATTTAATCAGTAGATTAATTTTTAGAATTCCTTCAGAATATTGGGTTTTCAGTGCCACTTGGGGGAGGTTATTTGTTTTATTATTTTACTTTCCTTAGTAGGGATCCTGATGACACGTTTTTAAATTATTATGATTATTTTTTTTGACAGGGTCTCACTCCTGTCACCCAGGCTGGAGGGCAATGGTACAATCAAGGCACACAGCAGCCTCAATTTCCTGAGCTCAGGTGATCCTCCCACATCAGCTTCCTGAGTAGCTGGAAATACAGGTGTGTGCCAGCACACCCAACTAATTTTTGTATTTTTAGTAGAGACAGGATTTCACCATGTTCCCCAGGCTGATCTTGAACTCCTGGGCCCAAGAGATACACCCACCTTGGCCTCCCAAAGTGCTGGGATTATAGGTATGAGCCCCCATGCCTGGCTTATGACACATTATTGATTTTATATTAAAATTCAAATAAACAGAAAAGGAAACAATTCACAGAAAATAGAGGTTAAGATAATATGCAGAAATTTACCACAATTTTAAGCCTCCTTGCCAAAGTGCCATAAACAAGAAAATTATTGAATTCTATAGGACAGACAATATGAATTAAATTGATAAATGTCAAATTACAAAGGAACTTCAAGGTCATTTAGCCCAATTGCTTCATATTATGGATGAGAGGCTGAGATCTAGACAGATGAAGTAGCTCCTCAGGTCCTATGAGAACAAAACTCAGGACCCTGGATTTTATTCTGCCAACTTTACAATGCACATGACACCTCTCAAGATTAATTGTTGAAAATCCATCAATGTAATGATTTTATTAGTTCTTTCTACCAAAAAGTATTAATAGTTTTAAATTAGTTTAGGAAAACTTTCCTAATATATCTAGTTCTCCATGTTGAAAAAACTTTGAAAGTAGGACTTATATAAATGAAATTTTCTTTTGTATAAATTATACCCATTAACTAATTCAAATCAAGTCAACAAGTGTTAATTGGACACTATGTGCTTGGGCTGACAGTGGAGACATCACTGATCCACATACACAGGGTTCCCTGGCAGGACAATGGGGCTCCAGAGCTCAGTCAGCAGTTTCCTTGATGACTTACAGATCATGTTATTTGGTTTTATCAAAACTAACTCTTACAAAATTTAGCAAGTGTCTCAGACACCTTCCTACAGAGAAACTAAAGATTGCAGACAACACTAATGTTGCAAACCCAAGAGAATAATTAGGAAAGGGCAGCCTTGACACCTCTCTTATTCCTAGAATGAGCATTTTGTTGGCTACATAAGAGCTGAAAGCAATGCAAATCTCTATAGATTTTACCAAAAAAAGAAGTTAAAAAGAGAAATTAACAAGAAGACAGCCTGAAAAATGGATTTACAGTTGTTATTATTAGTGACGAACCTCACAACAATTGTAAAATGTACCTGGGAAGATGTTAGCTAATGATAACAAAAAACCATCAAGACAAGCAATATATTTGAAAATGGGTATTCAGATCTGAAAATGATTTTTAAAATAATTTTTACAGTTGTGTTCAAAGTTATGGTAGTTAAGACTCTATTTACTAAGCTTAATGAAAAAAGTCAGAAGCCTCTCTTGAGGTTTCTTAAGGCAAAAGAGGAAAAGCCTGATATTATTGGTGAAACACTTGTTCCTCCGGCTTCCTGTGGTGGTAAAATATTGCTAAAATAATACATGGAAAACCAGACGACAACAAATTAAAATGGGTTCCTCTGTAAGCAAATAATGCTGAAAACTGTACAGAAAGAATCGATGAAAATGTGATGAAGTAAATACTAAGCAATTATACTGTTGAATGAAAGTAAAGGTGCCTCTAATATATCACAGCTTAGGGGTATTTTCTAGAAACTAATAGCCGACATTTACTGAGAACTCACTATGTGTCAGACAAGATTTTAAGCACTTTACATGAATTACTTTACATGAATTACTTTACTTATTCTTTTTGACAATCAGTGAGGTAAGTATTACTATTATTCCCATTTTATTTTTGCAGTTGAAGAAACCAAGATACACAGAGGTCATGTCGTGTGCTGAAGGTCACACAGCCAAGAGTATTGAAGCCAAATAGAGTCAACATGAGTACTCTGTCTTCACTGCCAGTAACCTTAGCCACTATCATATTATTTTCTATGAGAGAATAAGGGAAAAATGCACCGGAGAAGAAATTTTCTCAGTGAAAGTTCTCATAAGTCAGAAATGACTTTTTCTATATGTTAAAAAATGATCTACAAAAAAAATATAGTATAACTGTGTTTAGCAGTGGTAGAGCCACTGGACTTACTAGAACATCAACTGAAAAGCATGCTTGGTGAGATGACCGAGAGCCCCACAGTCTTCACAGCAAGGCTGTGTGGCAAAGAAGTTGAAACTGGAATTGCATCAAGAGCTATGGAATGTCACTGATGCAGTTATTCCTGTAAAAACAAAACTAACTAGTCTCTTTATAATACTTTGTATTTGATGGGGAGTAATCATAAAAATATTTGTCTTACATACCTTCCACAAAGTATCTTGAAGCAAAGCACTTAACAGAACACTCAAATATCACATTATTCTTTTTTTAAAAAAAGACAGGTGTTGGCTAGGTGCTGTGCCTCACTCCTGTAATCCTAGCACTTTGGGAGACTCAAGCAGGAGGATTGCTTGAGGCCAGGAGTTCAAGGCTGCAGTGAGCTATGACTGTGCTACTGCACTCCAGCTTGAACAACAGAGTGAGATGCCATCTTAAGAAGAAGAAGAAGAAAAAAGGACAAGTGTTTAAAATTTTTTGGCTTTTTTTATTTTTGTGATTACAGAGAGATGTCAGTAGTATGCTACCCAAAAATAACTAAAACAACAAAACTTTATCCGAATTATAGATGACATTTTAATAAGTGAGAAAGTGACTACTAACTGTAAAATATTTGTGTATGAAGAGAGCAGTTTGAAGATTGATATTGGAGATGTTTCCATTGTTATGTCATTTTATTGTTGAATCAATGCCAATACATCACCTATTCAAAACTCTGTCTGCACCTTTAAAACGTTTGCAAACAGCTAAGTTATTTAAAAAAATCTTCCAAATGCAGCTTTTGTTTTTTTAAAAATCACTTGTTAAAAATATAAAATGCATTGCTATGTACGTACCTATGCAACAATCTTGCATGATCTGCACATGTACCCCAGAACCTAAAGTACAATAAAAAAAAAATTAAAAAAAAAAACCAAAACATAAAATGCAATGCCTTCTGGTTAGTTTTCATTTACTTTTTAAAATCTAGAAGATAGAAATTTGCTGGTCTAATTCAACAAAATTTGTGAATTGAGGGATGTAATTAAAAGGTAAATTTTGTGATTTTGTAAAGACAACCAAGGGTGCATTTATTTTATTTAATATAGACATAATTGTGAAAAATTCTTTTTGTTTACAACAGCTGTCAAAAACCAAAAATCAAAATATATTGAACTTTAGATTAGATTTTTCATCAAATTCAAGCTTTTCAGTAAGCAAACTAATCAGAAGGTGTTATGTAATATCAATTTTTAACATGCAGAGGTACTTTTGGGATTCTGGGACATTCCTGACTAGAGATGTCCACCAGAGACATGTTCAAAGTAGATGCAAAACTCAGTAGACAGATCAGGATAGTGATTTCTGAATTTTGCTGTGTGTGTGTGTGTGTGTGTGTGTGTGAAACATTTGGAAAAAATTTTCTAATGCTTCAATGTTGGTAAATTTATGTTAGTCTAGTAGTGGTAGTCTTTAAACAAAATTGAGTGTAATTTATGTTGAAAAGCTGAGGGGTGTTTAAACATGCTTACTTAAGATTAAGGATTACCTACAGCATAGGAACATCATAACGGTTCACTGTTCTGCAAAACTGTGTTATTATGAGTTTTAAAAGTTATACTGAGCTGTAGTATTGGCTAAGAGATAGACACATAAATTAATAGAAGAGAAAGTTCAGAAATGGACTCACACAAGTACACTCATTTGATATTTAACAAAGATGTTAAAGCAATTTAATGGAGAAAGACCAGTCTTTTCCAAGGGTGTGGGACCAATTAGGCATCTATAAGCAAACTAGTAAACTTCAACCTAAACCTCAATCAATACATGTAAGATGTACATTGGTTTGATCAGGAAAGGCAGGGCAACTCAAAGGGCAAGGTTAGGTGGGGGTAGGTTCCAGGTCACAGAAAAATTTTCAAAGATTTTCTGATTGGCAATTGATTAAAAGGCTTATCATCTAAGGACCTGGAATTAATAGAAAGGAATGTCTGGGTTAAGATAAAGGGTTGTGGAAAGCAAGGTTTTATTATGCAGATGAAGCCTCCAGATAGCAGGCTTCAGAGCTCTTATAAGATTAAAAGTGGTGCCAAACCCTTAGTTAATTCTCTCCTGGATCAAGGAAAAGACCTGGAAATGAAAGGGTTTTTTCCTGCAGAATGTAGATTTTCTCCACAAGAGACAGCTTTGCAGGGCTGTTTCAAAATGTTAAAGAAATACATTTTGGGATAAAATACTTTGATTTCTTTCAGTGTCTTCTAAGTGCCATGTGATGTTACACTAGAACCAGGCTGGAATTTGGTTGTCCTGTTGCTACAAAAACTCTGTTTTGTCAATCTTAAGATTGTTCTTTAAATGTTAATGCTGGTCAGCTGTGCCTGAATTCCAAAGGGAGGAGGGTATAATAAGGCATGTCCAGCCTTCACTTCCCATCATGACCTGAACTAGTTTTTCAGGTTAACTTTCAAATGCCCTCAGCTGAGAGGAGGGTTTCATTCAGTTTGTTGGGAGGCTTAGAATTTTGCTTTTTGTTTACAAATGCAACACATTATAGAAGTAAATATAAAATTATTCAGGTGATGTAATTATAGGAATCTGTTTAAAGGGACCTGCTTTATAATTAATTTCTGAAAGATAAATGTAGGGAATCCATCCTTATGGTGAATATGCCTAGAACAGAGTTTCCCGGAGTGGGTTCTTTGACACAATTGAACTATAACACACTAAACAATTTCTGGTATATTTAGATGAGCAGTATAGCTTGGTCTTTAAAAGCTAGGGTCTGTGATGAGAAAGGCATAGCTCTGTATCCCTACTCCACTATTTATTGGCCTTGTGACTTGGGGCACGTTAACTGTTTGAAACTTTCCTTTCTTCTTTTGTAAAATAGAGATGTTGAGAGCATTTATCTCCTAGTGTTCTCCAATTAAATGAAATAATGCATTCAATGTGCTACCCCAGAGATAACACAACATATGTTGACTAAAATTATTCTGATGAAATTCACTACCCACTCTCTTAGAGTAATAGCACATTAAAGACTGAGAAGTCCTGTTGAAAAACAAAACAAAACAAAAAAAGTTTTATGTTGTAGAACTTGCTAGTCTCAATTAATATCCTGGGGATCTGGGAAGTAAGCCTTTTCAGCTTACATGTGAATGTGGTTGGGAATAGGTAGGGGCTTATTTTCTGCCCCAGATGACACATTTCTATCACTACTTTAGTTAATCTTCATTCACAATTTTGGGGAAGCAAAATGAGTTTCAGAGCATTTTTTTTTTACATAATTAAGACTTAAATTCAAATCTCCTGGCTCTTCTTTCTGAGTGTATTATTTTTAAATCACCTGGCTTCTCTCTCTCACCTGACCTGAATTTTGACATGAATGAATAAACTGAGAAGAAAGCTGTGATTGTCTAAAAAGTACATTTGTGCTTGATATCGTTTGGCTCTGTGTTCCCACCCAAATTCCATCTTGAATTATAATCCCAGGTGTTGAGGGAGAAACCTGGTGGGAAGTGATTAGGTCATGGGGCTGGTTTCCCCAGTGGTGTTCTCATGATAGTGAGTGAGTTCTCATGAGACCTGATGGTTTTATAAGGGGCTTCTCTGCTTTGATCTTTCTTCTCTCTCCTGCCACCATGTGAAGAAGGTCCTTGCTTCCCCTTTGCCTTACGCCTTGATTGTAAGTCTCCAGAGGCCTCACCAGCCATGTGGAACTGTGCGTCAATTAAACCTCTTTCCTTGGTAAGTTACCCAGTCTTGGGTATTTCTTTATAGCAGTGTGAAACTGGACTAGTACAGTGCTCTTTTAAGTATCGTAACTGAAGAGAAGATGAGATAGTCTTTCAGAGTGAATAAAACTTTCTGTACTTCATGAAACCCAAGCTATCATTTGAGTCAGCCCCTTGGGAGTGGTAATAAATGACTCTTCTCAGAGTCATTTATGTTGTTCCTGTGGGAGCAGTATGAGGAGGCTTCAGCCTTTCTTATGTAGGTCCATTAGTTTAGAGCTACATTCTTTTCTCATAGTGTCCCTGAAATTTTTGAGGTTTGGAAGCTCCCTTTTCACTTTCTTCATCTTGTGAACTTTCAGTCTATCTCTAGATTTAGGGCAAAAAACCTGTGGTGGTGAGGGCAGGTGGCAGTGTTGGCCTGAGAGACAGCTAGGATTTCTTGTTAACCTGGTTGTGGTTGTCATTTATGTGTTAACTAGCTTTCATGATGTTTGCCCCCAAGGCCTGCAGAAGACAGGTAATATCTCTTCTCACTCACCTGTGTGGGGCCACTCCCTCAGACTCATGGAGGATGAAGGGGTGCATGTTATGAAATGTTCTGTTTCTGCTGCCTACTTCAAGCAAAGCCTGCTTTTCATCACTGACCTCTGTGCGATGTAGTCCTAGTTCTTTGAAGTCACTGATGAACAGCTTCAATATGCTCCAAACATTCGGAACTCCTTCTAATTCCTTAAGATCCCCTACTAATCCCTAGGTTGAGAAGTCAGAGGTTCTAATTCATTTGCTGTGACCTGTTTGCTGTCTTAAGGTTTGTGTTCCCTAGAAATGTTTCATTTTCTATATACTTCCCCCTTACTGAAATGCACCCAGAACAAATGCTGTAGGTTTTGACATGGGAGAGCGTCAGCTGTTCAAACATGCACACCCTGCTTACATTCAGATCCACAGACTGTACCACACACCTGTGTTTACAGAGTCCTTGACAGGTCTGAAAAACATTACCATATTTATCATTTCCATAGGCAGAAGAGAATAATGACTATTTCACAAAGCCTTAATTCTCAAAGTGTTTCATTTTCTTTAAAATTATATTTTATTTCATTCTTAAAAATGTAGCCTGGGCTCTGGTTTACATAAAATGATGTTGGCTGGGCGCAGTGGCTCATGCCTGTAATCCCAGCACTTTGGGAGGCTGAGGCGGGCAGATCACAAGGTCAGGAGCTTGAGACCAGCCTGGCCAACATGGTGAAATCTTGTCCCTACCAAAACTACAAAAATTAGCTGGGCATGGTGGCGGGCACCTGTAGTCCCAGCTACTCAGGAGGCTGAGGCAGGAGACTTGCTTGAACCTGGTAGGCGGAGGTTGCAGTGAGCCACGATCGTGCCACTACGCTCCAGCCTGGGCATCGGAGTGAGACTCCATCTCCAAAAAAAAAAAAAAAAAAAAAAAAAAAGACAGTGTGGGTAAAACAAACACTGCTTTGAGGGAATGGAATTGTAATTGGTTACACAAAGAAAATGAAGATTGTGAACACATGACAACCCAGACCAAGGCAGGGTAGAATTGGAAGTGTACTAGATTGGCAGTGTAGTACCTGGATTCTAATTCCAAGTCTACCACAGACTAGTGGTGGGACTTTGGGAAACATCACTGAATTTCCTCTTAATTAGATCTATGTTTTCCAGGTCCGCTAAGACTGAGAATCACCTGGAGTGCCTGTTCAAAAAACACATGCATACCCCTCAGATCAGCCCTACAAGATTAACTGGAATCTCAAGAGTAGGAATCTGCAGAAAATATGAACATCCACTTACACACTCACAGAGAGGCACCCTGGGTGGTTCTTTTGAACAAACAATTTGGGGAAACCATTTGAAAACATCCATGGTCTTCCTAATTGCTAAGAATCGCAGGCTATGATTTGCTCTTGGATGGGCAAAATCTGAAATCGAATGTATTATTTATGCTTTGATTTCATATTTTTATTATCCTGTAATTTTTTTGAGAAGTTACAGAAGTTAATGCTGTAATTTGTGTGTTATGAATTTAAGAATTCTTGAGATTTCTCTTTTTCCTCTGATTTATTGGTTCATAGTGTTATATTGAGGATAAATGCAGTCAGGATGTAAAAATTTGTTATTATTGCTGCTAGTAAAATAACTACTATTGAATATATTCATCTTTTATTAATTTGATGTGTCTGTTTCTATGGCTTTGTTACTTTTGATAACAGCTCAAATAAAAAAAGAACACAATTATTTCTTCATTAATTTATTGTTTTATTCAAAATTTTTGAGTACCTGTTATGTACAGAGGATTGTACTGTTATGCAGTAAGAAATATTAAAATGTCTAAAGTGCTTTTCCTTTCTCCTTTTTTACATGGAAACCTCACACTTAGTAATATTTTTAATAAATAAAACGTTTTCTTGATCCCACCAATATGTCAGTGCACTACGAAATTAACAATATGTATTGGATCCATTTATTCAGCTTATAGAGCGTGCATGATACACATAGCAGGAAACTGTTAGAAATAAACCTAGATGTCCGTGATCATCTATGTTCCATGAATTAGTAGCTATGGGTTTAAGGTGTGTCTTCCTAATGCCTTCCTTTTCTCCATGATGAATTGCTCTGTTAGAGACAAGTTATACCAATGTTCTAGTCCCTGAGTTCAAATCCAAACAGTAGCACAACCTATGTGGTGAAAACTTGGTTGTGGCAAAAAGCAATGGCGAATGATATACATGTAGTCCTCCACAATTAATAACATACGTTCACGTCTATAATTTCTTTTTCCCCCCATAATAATCCTCTGATACAGGCAGGGAAGATCCTGTGAGATGTCCAGAGAAGTGAAGCTAGTGGGGCCAGGACTGGAAACCTGGCCTCTGGCTTTTTGTCTGGTGGCCTTTCCCTTTCTCCCAAGATGCCTCTGTGATTCTACAACTGAGGCACAGTGCAGCGGGGGCTCCCCCACCACATGTCTGTGTCAGGGGGCTTGTGTTGTAGCAAAGATCTGGGAAGAATAATTTGAGTGAATTCTCTTAGACATTTATGCTGGTACCTATTTCAAACTCTTATGATCTTACAGTTCTCCCCGCCTCTTGTAGCTTTAATACAATGTACTCTCCAAAGTGGAGTTAGTGTTTTCTGACTCTAGAACATAGTCCCTGCGTAACAGGATGTTAACCCATCATTTTGTTCAATGCTTACAGCAATAAACACATTTATCAAGTCATATTAAGGTATTACTTTTAATGATAAAACAGAATGGAGTAAGCCCACCACAGAAGGAAGAATATGTTAGAATTCCCCTCTGTTCCCCACTTACCTCAGTAATTCTAACATTTTTCTAAAGGCAGAGTGGCACAAGCTTCCTCACACTTGGGCAAGAGAGAAAGACCAAGGAAACTAACTTGACTTAATGAAACAAATTTCATCCTCTGGCGTTATCTCAGAGCATCAAAGGCAAGCTCTGTGTGGAGTCTGATAGTAATTAGTGGTGAGGTTTCCCAGGAAGGGATCAAGTTCCCAAGTAAATATTGAATATTGGGGCCATCACCTAGAATAGGAGAGGACCTCAGGTGCAGGATTCGGATACCAAACAAGGCCCTAAAGGAACCAAGAAATCCAGTGAAGTTTGCCACACAGATTTAGCAAATAAAAATGCAAAGTGCCCAGTTACATTTGAATTCCAAGTAAACAGAGAAAAAATTTTAGTACAAGTCCCATGCAATATATGTATGGAATTCAAATTTATTTGGGCATCCTGTATTTATGTGGCAAAGCTGACAGGGTCAAAATATTTCAGGACCTTTACAGGATTCTGAAACGGAAACAGCATTTCAATTTTTCCTGCTTGCATGTAAGACCTCCTGTTAGTTTTCACCATCATCTTCTAGGTCATGTTGCTGAAGGCTCTGGTCATAGGTAAGGCCCTAGGAGTCCATTTCCAAAATAATAATACCTATAATTTTTGTTCCAATTCATGTCATTAAATGTTATCCTTATATAGATACTTTCCACAACAGAATATGGTGGGTGGTTCCCTTATGAACATAAAAAGTTATTTTATGGATAATAGTAAAAAGTTTCTTTCTCTTCAGATAGTTCATTTTTCATAATTTATCAATGTTCATGTCTTAGAATCAGTTTGTGGAGAAAATGTACAAAATGAAGTGTGAATATCTATGAGAACTCTTTATTATCTGTACAACAGACTTTAAACAGAAAAACCAGTAATTAGAAATTATTTCTGCTTGTGTTTGTGGTCATTGGGAGGTATTCTGTTTAAATGAGATGAAATATTGAAAATATACACTTTGGTTTCTTTCTTCCCACCCAGGTCCTGCACCATTCTTAATTTTCTCCCATGGAAATAGTATCTTTAGGATTGACACGGAAGGAACCAATTATGAGCAATTGGTGAAGAATGCTGGTGTCTCAGTGATCATGGATTTTCATTATAGTGAGAAAATAATCTATTGGGTGGATTTAGAAAGACAACTTTTGCAAAGAGTTTTCCTGAATGGGTCAAGGCAAGAGGTAAAATACCATTACCTGCAGTATTTGAGCTGTTTTTATACGGGCTAACAAATATAATATATTGAATTCTTAATGTATAGATAAATGAAAATTATATTACCGTTCAAATGTGTGTCTGTCAAATATAGGCAACTATTTAATCTGCACCTGTGGTAATATGGTAATATATTATGGAATAAGTTCACACATTGATATTTAGAATCCCCAAAATGAGAAAGTGAGGATATGAATATAATTTTGAAAAATATCTGAATTTATTAAGTCAGATCACCATTTTATGATTAAGATAGATTATTTGCATACTTATTTCTTGCTATTTTCATGGTACCCCAGTATTTCTCAGGTGGGGGGCAGTTTTTCCCTGAGGGAACAATTGCCAGTGTATGAAAATATTTTTGGTTGACACAAGTAGGTGAGGAAGGTGGAGATGATCCAGGCATCTAGTGGGTAGGGGCCTGGGATGCTGCGAAACATCTCACACTATGCAGAACAGCTCCAGAATAAAGAATTATCCAACCCCAAATGTCGATAGTGCTGAGGTTGAGAGACCCTGTTTTATCTGTATAAAATCTCCGTCATGGGTTTTGGCACCTGACATGTAGAAAGAAAAAATTTCTTCGTTTTATTCTCAAGGTACTTGCACTTTGGAAAAAAATAATATGGCAGATGACAGATATAAAGTACTTTACTTCAAGTACATACAAAAGATTCTTAATCTTTCTTTTTGGCTGGTAGAACCCTTACATGAGTCCCAGGGGGAATGTTCTCTCAATTTTGTGATGGATTACAAAGAGCACGTGACTAGAGAAACTTTAAGAGTTGATTCTCTATACAAAGTGCACAATGTTTTTTGGTTTTTAGCTCAATCTCTTTCCAATTATTCTTAAAAGCTCCAATTAGGTGCTAATATGTTTTATCAAATCTCCAATATTGCTAACCTCACTTTTCTCAAGGAAGGCTACTCATTATCCTACAGATATCTGGTAGTATAGTTTAAAACTCTTGAGTCTAAGCATCTGGAGGGTTTAACCCTATCAAGAACACAGAAAAACTTCAAATAGTTGTGAATTTATATCAAGTCATTAGGAAAGGATCCACTTGATACCTAAAATTCCATCCTTATAGTTCTTCCTTTGGGTTAAAACATTGTTTATAAAGGACGACTGTTAAAATGTAAACAATATACCTGGGTGAGGTAATTTATTAATGTATTAGGTTGGTGCAAAAGTAATTGTACCATTATTTTCGTTTTCTTTCTTTTTTTTTTTGAGACAGAGTTTTGGCTCTTTTTTTTTTTTTTTCTTTCAAAGATGGGGTTTCACCATAATGGTCAGGCTAGTCTTGAACTCCTGATCTCAGGTGATCCACCCACCTCGACCTCCCAAAGTGCTAGCATTACAGGTGTGAGCCACCGTGCCTGGCGTGAGTTTTTGCTTTTGTTGCCCAGGCTGGAGTGCAATGGCACGTTCTCAGCTCACTGCAGCCTCTGCCTCTTGGGTTCAAGCCACTCTCCTGCCTCAGTTTCCCGAGTAGCTGGGATTACAGGCATTCACCAACATGCCCGGCTAATTTTTTTGTATTTTTAGTAGAGACAGGGTTTCACCATATTGGCCAGGATGGTCTCAATCTCTTGACTTTGTGATTCACCTGCCTCAGCCTCCCAAAATGCTGGGATTACAGGTGTGAGCCACTGAGCCTCCTGCCTGCACCATTATTTTCAATGGCCAAAACGCCAGTTACTTTTGCACCAACCTAATATTAGCAATTGGCAAAATAAGTTGGCTAGATTTCTTTGTTTGAGATGTTGAAATAGCACAGGCTTATGAGATTTTACAATTTCAGCCCAAATCTTATTTCAGTGATGTCACCTGGGTAGCTGGAAGTCTACCATGGTAGAATATTTACACCATGAAAATCTTTAACAGTACAAATCGGGGCTTCTGCTCACCTCACAACCTCCATTCCCCAAAAATACCAGCTTACCTGTGCATGGCCAGAATTAGGAGATAACAATTTTTGGTTGGACATTTTTATCATGAAAGAGTCAGGAACCCAGCCCAAGGTGCATAAAAAGATGCCCTGCTACTCTGGTCACAGTGTGAGGGCATGAAAAGGAAGAGGCCTATTGAAGGAGGAGGGCAAGAAGAATAAGGGGGGCTGTAATGAGAAATTCATTGACTTCGTGCTTTAAGCTCAAACTCCAAGGAAATCTTGCAAAGCTTGGAATTGAGTTCAGTTGCAGATGTGGAAAATTCCATTAGCAAATGGAATTGAATAAGCTATCTTTATGGTTGCATGAAAATTTCCCTATTACTACTATAGTTGAAATGATCAATACATTATGGTTGCCTGCCTAATTTAAATAGTATGTAGGATAATTTTTAGTTTCAAAGCTATAATATAAGTACTATTTCCAGAAATATTTACTTGGGGGTCGCAGGAGGTTTAATAATGCTGCATCAAAAAAAGACACTGTATCTGTGGCTATTTTATCATTTAAATAATTTTGGAAATGCATAAAAATGACACATACTTAAAAGAATAGACTTTTTATTTATAACCTTTAAGATAATTTTGTTGTGAATGAGGGAAATATTAACAATTTTAAAATTTGATCTTGCAGAGAGTGTATAATATAGAGAAAAATGTTTCTGGAATGGCAATAAATTGGATAAATGAAGAAGTTATTTGGTCAAATCAACAGGAAGGAATCATTACAGTAACAGATATGAAAGGAAATAATTCCCACGTTCTTTTCAGTGCTTTAAAAGATCCTGCAAATATAGCAGTTGATCCAGTAGAAAGGTAAATTCTGCTATATTCAGATGTTGAAATATATTTACAAATCTGGCGAAGATTGATAGAATTATAACATTTTAAATTCAAAGGAATCCTCTCACTGAGACCAAAGCCCTCTTTTGCAGTACACAAGCACCATTTTCTATAGAACAGTTGCCTGCATTTCAACTGAGGCACAATTCCTCCATAAATATTCCTAACTATCATGATGTTCTGCTGTAGAGGCATCATTCTCCTTCTAACTTGAAATTACTTGTAATGTCACTAATAGGGCAGTGTATACTCATTGAATACATTTTCATTCAAAATAGTCAAACTTGCCCTGTGCAAGAGCTGCTGAAACATTGAGAGAGTTGGCCATTTAAGGCACTATATATTCATTTTTGTGTCCATGTAATGTTTTTGCCCTCAGGTTTCTATTTTGGTCTTCAGAGGTGGCTGGCAGCCTTCACAGAGCAGATCTCGATGGTGTGGAAGTAAAGGTTCTGTTAGAGACATCAGAGAAAATAACAGCTGTGTCATTGGATGTGCTTGATAAGCGGCTGTTTTGGATTCAGTACAACAGAGAAGGAAGCAATTCTCTTATTTGTTCCTGTGATTATGATGGAGGTTCTGTCCAGATGAGTAAACATCACACACAGTAAGTTTTACTCTTGTTGTAAAATAAAACAATTGTCATCTGAAGTCCATGAAAGAAATTAATTTTACTTTTGTCAACCAAGCTGATATAGTGGGTTAGCCCATAGATTATGAAGCCAAAAGATTTAAGTTCCATCCCCAGATTTACCATGTTAGGTGAGTGACTTTGAGTAGGTTCTACAACTTCTTTCATCCTCAGTTTTCTTTAATATGAGGATAATCATAGTATCTGTGTCTTGGGATTATTGTGAAGAGAAAATAAATGAATACAAACAGAAATAATTAAGAGTATTTGGCAAATAATAGTTCTCACATGTCGATCATCGTTATTCTATTTTGAATTATTATGTTATATATTTTTATCTTTCAATGATTTGCTATCTTGCCAGTTACTGACTTTCCAGGTTTGTGGCAAGAGGCAGAAATTAGTCACGTGAAATCGATGTCACTAGAAACTCACTCTTAGCCTGTTCCTCTCTGCTTCCCCATTTTCATCACACTTATTGGATGACTAACAGAAGAATGAGAAAATGGATCTGGCGCTAGAAATTATAACTTATTAGCTCAGCATATAATGACATAAATAAAATTTTAAACTTAATAGACTTTTTCTAATCCTGAATGAGAAACAATTGAAGAGGTAGGTGGTTGAAATGTAGACAATAAATTGAAATGAAGAGAAACTTTAATAAGCCAAAGAACAAATGTTCTGTTGTTCTTTTTTCTTTTGTGGTTTCTTTTTAGGCACAATTTGTTTGCAATGTCCCTTTTTGGTGACCATATCTTCTATTCAACATGGAAAACAAAGACGATTTGGATAGCCAACAAACACACTGGAAAGGATATGGTTAAAATTAACCTCAAGCCATCATTTGTACCACCTGGTGAACTGAGAGTAGTGCATCCACTCACACAGCCCACGGCAGAAGATGATACTCAGAAGCCTGGTGAGTCATCATTGACCTTGTGCGGGGTCTGACACATAGTTCCCACCCACTCACCTGCTCGAACCAGACACAGAGGGATTATAGGGGAAAAAAATATTTTTTTCTTCAACCCTCATATATTCTTAGTTATAATAGATCTCTGTAAGAAAAGAGAGACTAACGAGAGAAAAACAAATAGAAGGCCAGGCATGGTGGCTCACACCTGTAATCTCTGCACTTTGGAAGGCTGAGGTGGGAGGATTGTTTGAGGCCAGGAGTTTGAGACTAGCTTGGACAACATAGCAAGACTCTGTCTCTACAAAAAAAAAAAAAAAAGAAAAAAAGAAAGAAAAACAAATAGAAATGCATTCACATGTACATTTTATATATACATGGGAGACACCTGAGGAATGAGTAGCTCTTCAAGAGGTGGCTTTAAATGCCAGCTTATATAATATATTTAATAAAGAACAGTAAATTTTTAGAGAAGTGACAAGACAGAGGAAAAGAACTTTGAGTTTCTATGAGCAGCAACTTGGGGGAAGGCAAATAAATGGCAGATAAATGCTAGTTAATAAAGCTTGTTAATGTAGATACCTCTGCAGCCATTGCCAGACCATAAGAATCTAAAGCTATCTTCAGTGGTTAACTTTTGTTATTCCTGATAGAGAGGGGGTACCTATTGCCTTTATAAATCTATGTCTTGCATTGAGAGAGAGAGAGAAAAAGAGAGAGGAGGGAGGGAGGGAGGGAAGGAGAGAGAGAGAGAGAGGGAGAGAGAGAGAGAGGGCTTTTCTGCATCTATTTCTTTCTAATTGTTTGAAGCTGAGCAATCCTTCCTATTTTGGAATTCCATATTCTGGAATCCTACAGGGCCATCTTTGAGTTTTCCCACTGTCTCACCCCCAACTTCTAATCCAACACCAAATCCATTCCATTCTGCCTTCTAAATGCATTTAAATACCCACTTCTCTTCTCTACTGCCACTGCCATAGTCTAAACAGACAGGCACTTTTTGCTTGGCCTGCTATACTAGCCACTCAGCTGATGCTTCTGTTTTCTGAATCTGATCCATTCACTCTCCTGCATAAAATACTTCAAAATCTTTGCTTCGAACTTAGGTTGAAGTTCATTTTACCAGTCTCATCAATGTTGGACCAACATGCTCTAGTGATCTCTGTCCTCACTAGAATTTAGTGCAAGTCTTGCTGTAGCTCCTCAAACATGCTAATCTCCTTCCTTTCTTTAGGGTTTTGCAGTCACTCTTCCTTGGCTTAGACTTCTCTTCAGTTCTGAGCTTAAATGTTATGTCCTCAGATAGGTCTTCTCTGATAAGCCAATCAAAATAGGCCACTTCATCTCTTACTTTTTCCACAGTACGCCCTTCATTGAACTCATCATGAGGTGTAATTACACACTCATTTGCTTGCTCTTTGGATTCTTTCTCCCACTTGATTATAAGTGCCATATAGGTAGGAACCATGTCTGTGTTGTTTGTTTTTTTTAGCCACCATATATACAGTAGATATTTATAAATAAATTAATTTTAGATGGTAAATGTTAGTAAAAAGTATGAACGATTGACTGAATCTAGTCACAGTCCCAAATTTCTACTTCTAAATGTAGGCGCCTCTGTTTAAATTCCTTAGCATGTAATTGTTTTTAAAAAGTTGTCATGCCTGTAGTCCCAGCACTTTGGGAGGCCGAGGTGGACAGATCACTTGAGGTCAAGAGTTCAAGACGAGCCATGGTGAAATCTTGTCTCTACTAAAAATACAAAAATTAGCCGGGCGTGGTGGTGCATGCTTGTAGTCCTAGCTACCTGGGAGGCTGAGGCAGGAGGATCACTTGAACTTAGGAGGTGGAGGCTGTCTCCAGTTACTAAGATGTGCTTCACACATACTCCAAGTGTGAAGGACTTTTGATTTCAAGAGCACTGTTACTTTGGCCATCATTGATTAGGTGTAAAATGTTTTAGTGTCTTAGAAAGCAGGAATTCTTTTCCTGTGATGTAGGGTCTATGGATCTCTTGATTTCATGTGTTAGATGAAAATATGCAGTGTTCCACCTAGGGAGATGGTATATAAAATTTATCAGGTTTTCGATGTGTCTGACATCCTTCAGATTTTTTTTTCAGACGACATCTGGTTCTGTTGCCTGGGCTGGAGTGCAGTGGCACTATCTCAGTTCACCTCAACCTCTATCTCCCAGCCTCAAGAAATCCTCTTGCCTCAGCCTCCTGAGTAGCTGGGATTACAGGCGTGCATCACCACATCCGGCTAATTTTTTTGCATTTTTGGTAGAGCGAGGTTTCACCATATTGCCCAGGCTGGTCTCAAACTCCTGAGCTCAAGCGATCTGCCTGCCTCGGCCTCCCAAAGTGCTGGGATTACAGGCGTGAGCCATCGTGCCCAACCCATCCTTCATATTTAAAGACACACTTCTCTAGAGGCTGGCTAGTTCCTCCTGGATATTATGCCTAAATTGCAGCTCCTCTGGTGATCTGGAAAGTAGTACTTTGGTTTACAAAGCATTTAGTAGTGAAGCTGCTTCAATGAAGACATAACAGAAAAATCATATAACCTGGTTGATATTATTTTTGTTATAAAATATAAATATTTATACAAATATGAGTATCAATAAGCTTACTTCTTACAAAATACCTAAGCTATCATTTATCGAAGCATGGTCTATAAAACTCAAGTTCGATGGGATTTAGTGAAGTTACTTAGGGGAAAAAAACCTTTCAGGGCCAAGCAATTTAGAGATGCTGAGTTCAATAAAGTTGAATGAGTTTTTTCTCAAGTGAAATTTCTCAGAACCATTCATATGGTTATGTGCATCGTAACTCTCTAAAGGTGACATAACCCATGGCACTTTTCTGTTTCATTTCCCATGCAAGCTGCCCATAGGACTCTTGAATCTATTATTTGTAGCTCGGACTTTTTTTTTTTTTGAGCTCAGGACAATTTTTTTTTTTTTTAAAGGACTCAGGCATAATAAGTGTCAAGTTGCAAAGATTTGGCTACAGAGTTAAGCTACAGACAAAATTGATTTAAAACATGGGAATTTATTCATAATATACAAAAAGAAGCAGCCCTTGTGAAGACTGTCTGGCAAAGGCAAGGGAGGGCCTTACAAAGGCAAAACTTCATGAAGAAGATTGATTTGTTGGTTTGAACAAGTCATTGACTTGCAGATTCAGGTTGTCTGGTTCTGGAGGAGTTTCATGCTGTAGACATCCAAGCCCCAAGTCAAAGTAATAGAGCCACAGTTTCACCATCAGGCTGTTTTTGATGATCTGACCAGTTACCCGAAGAGCAGTGCCCTAGTCCTTCTGGGCCATGACTTCCAAGCTCAGGGTCCTGCAGTGGGCACATAAAATGCATGTGTTTGGGCTCAGTAAAACTATCCTTATCAAGGCCCTTATAATTGTCTGCCTTGTAAGCATGTCTACTTGGATTTCTTGCAAGTGTTTCAAGCTCAAAGAAAATAACTGACTTACCAAACTTTACCTCTCCCCTCCCCAGCTCTTCTCCCACTAGTATAATCAACTCAGTGAATGGCATCACTCTCCACCCCTTCTCCCAAAGCAGAAACCTAGGAGTTGCCTGTTCCTTCCTGTTTCTCACTCCCATTCCATGAAATCAATCTCTGTGTCCTAACAATTCTACCCCTTATGATCTAACCACTGTGCCCTTCCTTTAGGGTTCTTTCTCCAGTATCATCCAGACTAGTATCCCTGTCTCCATTTTCTCTGCTGCAGGGAGCATAATCCCTCAAAAAAGAGGGCCCAGTCTTGTCACTCGTTGATGAAAATCTGCTGACAATTCCCAATCATCAATAATTAAACTATGGTCTCTTCCTCAGGCTCACCAAGCCTTCTGCTTATTTCTCAGCATCTTCTCTCACCCTTGTTTGTATTACATTCTGTGTGGCAGCCATCATCAAAGATGTACTTTCCTTTCATGAGGCACACTTATGCTCTCCTCCAGCCTGGTCCACATGCTCGGGAACTTTCCTCCTCCTTCCCTTCACTGCCTGTCTCTCCTCATCCTCTGAGAAACACAGCTCCAACATGACTTCCTTCAGGAACACCTTCCTTGATCCACTGTGAGCCTAAGTTAGCTGTTCCAGAGAATGTGTTCACAGGGAATGTGTTCTCAGAGAATGTCTTCAATCATATGACACTTAACCATGCTTCGCTGTAGTTGTTTGTCTTTCGGTATTCCTTAGTACTTGGAGGACAGGGAATATAACTCTCCATTGTATTCCCAATGCCTAAAGGACTTTAATAAACCAGTTGAAAATACAAGTGAGCCAGGCATGGTGTCTCACATCTGTAGTCCCAGCACCTTGGGTGGCCACAGCGGGTGGATCACTTGAGATCAGGAGTCTGAGGCCAGCCTGGCCAACATGGTGAAACCCCATCTCTACTAAAAAAAAAAAAATACAAAAATTAGCTGAGTGTGGTAGTATACACCTGTAATCCAAGCTATTTGGGAGGCTGAGGCAGGAGAATCACTTGAACTCAGGGGGCAGAGGTTGCAGTGAGCTGAGACTGGGCCACTGCATTCCAGCCTGGGCAACAGAGCCAGACTCCATCTCAAACCCCACACCTGTCAAAAAAAAAAAAATGGGGGAAAAAGTTCTTCGGCACTCTGTCTCCTAAAAAATATAATAAGGATCAAGTTTTAAAGGTGTGTAATATCTGAGTGCATGGGCTTTTTTTTCTTGTTGTTTGTTTTAATTAGAATTTGAAAAACCCATCTAAGTACATAGTGACTTCTTGGTTTACAGAGATACCATAATTATTGCATGTGTACAAAATTGTCTGCTCTTGCCATAATTTAAGGGTTTCCCTTACACTATTTCACTTAAGCTTTACGACAACTCTGTTAATTAGGTGTGACAATTAGTATAATATTATAAATTAAAAGTTCTGAGGTTTAGAGATGTCACAATAGCTTGCTGAAGGTTACAGAGCGGTGGAATTGGGATTTGAACCTAGGCACACTGATACCATGTTGCCTTTCTAACTACGCTCTATTATCTCTCATTCCATGTTATAGATGTGACTTATTTGTTTTGGGAAAACCTGTAGTTCAGCATATCATTCCCTGTCTGTGACTTCCCAGTAGTTAAATGCTTCAGTTTGCACCGATCATGGAGTCAAAACCTTATTTCTCTCTTTTTAAAATTTTAATTTTTTTTCATTTCTAGAAACTTAAAATCTTTCTCTTTTTCTCTCACTTCTTACCTGGCTGTTTAAAAAAAAGGCACAGAATGGATCTCACATTTTTTGTTGGCATGATTAAACTTATTAGCCAGGTATCCTGGCTGCCCTGACACCTACACTATTATCTTAATCTCAGAAATAGTGTGGGAACATTCTGTACACAAGTTAATGACAATTATTTCAAGTTCAACTTCTGGGGATTTTACAACTAGTTTACTGCTCTTAGATATGTTGTAAAAAGTCCAAATAATTTTGCTTTCTTCTGTATTCTTTAAATGTAGATTTCAGTTTTAAGCTCATAAGAGAGCTTCAAAAGCATTTTCTTTGGGAAATGAAGGTAATTTATTACCAGCACTGTGTAAAATACTTTACATTCATTTCATGCACAAAAAGATGGCTGAATTTAATTCTGTGAGTTCATGAAGGATAATTGTCTCCACCTGGAAATGTACTTGCTTCTGGAAGCAATTAGTATAGCTAAAATTGCTAAGGTGGGGGTCTGATTCATTCTATTTTGTTGCTGGAGTGTCTACTATATGATTTTGGTTATTTGGAAGCCCCTGTAAAAGAATCATCGTAGAAAGATGAATGTTTAGTTCATGTAATTTTTAATTATTAAACACATAAAATTCTGTTATTCTTCATGGAAATATTGGTAAAATATGGATTGCTGTATTTTCTTAACATCATTTATAGTTACTGACATTTTCTTAGTGACTAGAGTCACATTTAAAAGGATACATGCCGTTACAGCCAGCATAGGACAGGTTTGGGGCAAAGCTGAGTTCACCCTGACACCAAATGGTTGCCATTTGAAATGTCTTTTACATACTTGAAATTGCTGTTTATCATTTTTATGTTTTCTTTCTTGCTTCTGGTTCTCACATCTTGCAGGTTTTCACATGCCTGGCTGTGGCCTGTTTATTTTCTAACCTGAGGCTTTTTCTTGCCACTTGCTTGTTCAGGAAACCAAATCATTAGTCCTATAGAATTTCCCACTTTCTGGATTTTGCAGATTATATCCCCATGTGTCATTTAACATCTTTGTCTAACTTCCTTGTTACCTATAAACTGGTAGTTTAGTCTTAGAAATCTGACCAGAATCAGATTGTTTGCAAGAATGCTTTAAGGGTGGCACTGCAGGTGATTCTGTAAGCTTCCCCATTGTACCACATTAAAAGGCACATAGGCTGGTTCTTTTTCTTTTTCATGATGTTCAAAATTAATTAGCATTTCAGAAGTCACCGGCCTGCTCCAGCCACTGCAAGTTTCCCATCAGCTTTTGCTTAATGGTTTTAGAAGCTATTGATTATCATTGCCTGGACCTATTTTTTATTAGACATTCAAGGCAACGACATTCTAATTCTATCACTTTTTATGCATATATTAGCTGGGATTCTCATACAAAGAAAGAGGCTTTCCAAATCAGATATATGATTCTCCTAAAGAGGAGGAGCTTTTATAGGAAAGGTAAATTTCAGTGTTTGATTCTGTTTCTTAATTTACCTATTTTCAAAATAAAGAGTTAGTGTCCTAACCCTCCAGGATCCTCCAAAGGTCACCTTTTCTTTAATAAAAATATGTCAATTATTTTTATTCACTGTAATTATTACCATTTTCATACTCTAATTGTACCATTTTCTCTGGAAGGAGCCCTGACATGGGGTTTCTAGTTTGTGTGGGAAATTACCTGCTGTCTCCCAGCCATTGACACTGGCAGTCTGGAATGCAAGGTTAAGGTTACATCTGGACTCAGTAAGAAAGAACACTGGACTCACGTAGCCACTTCTGTCATTGGTGAATGTGGGTGGGGTGCAGTGGTGACAGTGGGAGTGGAGGTATACACACCTTGTCTTTTTAAAATGTATTTTTAATGATGGATACATCATAGTTGTACATATGTCATACCTTATATTTTCCATCTTCCTGCTATGGGCAGCCAAATCACCAGAAATGAGAATACAATAAGAAAAGACGCAATGGGCTGGAAGGGCTCTTCTAAGAGTTAAAAGCATTATTATTTTTCTATTATTTTTGAGACAGAGTCTTGCTCTGTCACCCAGGCTGGAGTGCAGGGGCATGATCTCGGCTCACTTAAACCTCCGCCTCCGGAGTTGTTCAAGCAATTGTCTTGTCTCAGCCTCCCGAGTAGCTAGGACTACAGGTGCCCACCACCACGCCTGGCTAATTTTTGTGTTTTTAGTAAAGATGGGATTTCACCATGTTGGCCGGGCTGGTCTCGAACTTGTGGCCTCAGGTAGTCTACCTGCCTTGGCCTCCTAAAGTGCTGGGATTACAGGTGTGAACCACTGCACCTGGCCAAAAGCATTTTTAAAGTGCTTTAAGTTTGTTGTTTACTTTTTGATTCCTAAAAGGGTACAGATGGATATGATACTAAGTGGCTGAATTCTGGCTAGGTCATTTTTTTTTTTGTACTGTAATTAGGAATTCCAATAACACAGAATGGCCATTCTGGTATTTTCTTCCTTGTACTTCTATGAACTGAGAAGAATAAACTTCTATACCATTCGGTTTGAGTTTTTTGAGGAAGTTGAGGCAGTCATTTATTGAGAACTCATTAATGGTGAAGACAGTAACAAATGAAGCAAAAGTATAACTAGGCTTTTATAGACATTTCATGAAACTAACATGTTTTATGTGCATGTTTATACAAATGCATAAATATAAACACGCACACATAGAATTGTACATATGTGGTAAAAAGAATGGGGTTGGAGTCAAAGGGCTTGGAATAGAGTCCCAGTTCTAAGCTCTATTTTCTATGTGATCCTTAACAAGGCACTATTTCCTAATCTGTAAAATGAAAGATGATACTTGCTCTGCATAGCTCAAGGGCTTGTTATGAAAATGAAATGTGATGCATATAGATACTTTACAAAGTATTATTCAAAATTTTTGTTATGTGCTAAATATTGGGGATGCCAAATATTTAGTTATGACTTTAGAATGACCAAACTTAATGAGTTTGAATGGAAGAGACTAGAAAGGCTTTGTTGATGAGGTGTCTTTTTTTTTTGAGACAGCGTCTCACTCTGTCACCCAGGCTAGAGTGCAGTAGCGCAATCTCAGCTCACTGCAACCTCCACCTCCCGAGTTCACGCAATTCTCCTGCCTCAGCCTCCCGAGTAGCTGGGATTACAGGCACATGCCACCATGCCCAGCTAATTTTTGTATTTTTAGTAGAGACTGGGTTTCACCATGTTTGCTAGGATATTCTTGATCTCTTGACCTTGTGATCTGCCCGCCTTGGCCTCCCAAAGTGCTGGGATTACAGGTGTGAGCCACTGTGCCCAGCCGGTGAGTCTTTTTTGTTTTTTTTTTTTGGAGACAGAGTCTTGCTCTGTCACCCAGGCTGGAGTGCAGAGGCGCGATCTTGGCTCACTGCAACCTCCACCTCCTGGGTTCAAGCGATTCTCCTGCCTCAGCCTCCCCAGTAGCTGGGACTCATGGAATTGAGGTAGACAAAGATGTGATTAGTGGGACAAAGCAGGAAAGGGAATCCCAAGTGCCTTGTTTCAGAACTGGGCCAGGGTAAAATCTACCGATTCACTTGGCGATAGTAAAGCTCATGAGTGCCTGTGTGTTAGCCAGGCAGTTACTGCAGGTGCAGTTGGTGGTGGACATTAAACTCCATGATTAGGAGCTTTAATTAATCTCAGAGGTCATTAAGCCTCATTGCTTAGCTCTGAGAAGGGGTGTTATCTGAGGTCAGCAGCAGCAGTCTCAGTGCTGGCTTTGGCCTATTTTGAAGCTAAAGAACAGCAGAAGATTAAGGAGATTAAAGAAAATAAAACCTTCAATCCTCTGTGTTTTGCCACTACCTAAAATGACCCTTTAAAGTATTTAGTGTTTGAATTCAGGTCACATCATCAGCACAACTAGGCAGAGGAGAATAGTGATTTCTGCCCTGCCTGTGTTCATTATTGAAGAGTAATATATATTGTTAATAAGCATCACTAAAACCATCAGCAGCATGACATAGTGGAAAAAGCACTAAGCTAGCATCTTGTGACAATCTGTTTGAGTTCTAGCTCTGAGGTTGATTTGATTAGCACTTCAAGGAAGAAATAAATAGGGAGTTAGATTGCAGGTGACATGATCACAGGGATTTTTTGTGGATGTATTCTAGATGTTTACTGGATGCCTATGTTGTAAAAGGCAGCATGCTAGGTGTTACTGGGACTAACGTAAATAGGATACATGCCTTATCCTCAGAAGTTTATCAATGGAAAAAGATGCATATACCTAATCGTGGTGGTGACAATGGTGATGATCATCAGAACAGACACAAATCCAGGGACGATGTAGTAGAAAAATATGGGAAAAAAGAAAATATGTATTGGATCTAGAAGAACACAGCATTTTCTATACCCCAGACAATAGTTGTTTTCTTCATTAGACAGTTTGATTTCCTGTTACCAGACTATAAGCAGTAATTAAGGTTTGATAATCTTTATATGTATAAACTCAGAAGAATTTATCACAAACATTTAATTCGGTTTATAACTATAGAATTTTTTAAAAAACAGGAACTCAGTGACTATCTATCTCAACTAGTTTATTTCAAGAATTAGGAAACTTCGGTCAAAGAGATAAAGTGATGTGCTGTAAAAGGAAGAACCAAGACAAAACTCAGTTTTCCTGATTTGTAATCCAGTGACCAGCATGCTGAGTTTGGAAAGATTTTTATGAGGCAAAGGAAAGATTTTTATAAGAAGCATAATCTTTCAGTTTTTTGTTACCTCAAGAAAGTGGTAGTATTTCAGTGCTATTGAAAGGCCAACTCAGGCTGGGCACCATGGCTCATGCCTG
Organism: Callithrix jacchus; assembly: GCF_049354715.1. NCBI lineage: Eukaryota > Metazoa > Chordata > Mammalia > Primates > Cebidae > Callithrix > Callithrix jacchus. The sequence goes on along the minus strand of NC_133504.1, from coordinate 87,301,274 downwards.
TAATCCCAGAACTTTGGGAGGCCAAAGTGTGGTGGATCACGTGAGGTCAAGCTCAAGACCAGCCTGACCAACATGGTGAAACCCTGTCTCTACTAAAAATACAAAAAAGTAGACAGGCATAGTGGTGAGAGCCTGTAATCTCAGGTACTCAGGAGGCTGAGGCAGGAGAATTGCTTGAACCCAGGAAGCAGAGGTTGCAGTGAGCCGAGATCATGCCATTGCACTCCAGCCTGGGCAAAAAAAAAAAAAAAAAAAAAAAAAAAAAGGCAACTCAAACCTTTCTCGATTTTTGTTGTTGTTAACTTGTAAAGTTTATAAAAATAAAAGTTAAACATATTACTCCTTCTTAAAAAGACATTTAAAGTGGATGAATTTTCTCTCCAATGTTTACAAGTTTCTTATTTTGGTCATTCACTTTTAAAATTTAGGCCATTTTATTTTTTAATTTTGCTTAAAATTTTGATAGTTTAATGAAGCATATGGAACATGAAAAATAATGTAATTATACATGTATAATTGGATAAAAACCATAGGAAAGAAATAAAATTTTTGAAATCAATTATCCACAAGACCATTCAATATAAATCTTAACTGATTTAGCAGGTAAAATTGCAATGGTATTGAGAGTTGACAAGACCGATTTTGCATTTAATTCTGTCAAGAGGTTTGAAAAAAACAGGTTTAAAATAACTAAGGAAGTAACACAGACTAGCTAAAAGTAGTTGCTTGTAACTAAGATGAAGGTGTAATGTTTCACTAGTATATTAGGCCAGTGTTTCTCAAAGTGTGGTGTGAGGTAGCCTCCTGACATCATAATCACTCCTGACTCTGAAAAAATGCAGATTCCTGAGCCTTTGAATAACCAAATCAGAATCTCTGTGGGGTGGCATACTCGATGTTCACTAGGGATATTTTCAGGGGGGCAAGAATATGTTTCTACTGCATCTTACTGTTATTGGTCATGTCTAGTGATGTTAAATAAAATTGATGGAAGACAACTGACTTGGACTGAGCTCCTGCAATAGATCCCAACAGACCAAACCAAAACCAGCTTGTTTATCTGATTCTCTAAGGGATCAGGAGAGAGATGATAGCCAAATCCCCAAATAGGTCCGTTTTAACTGGTACGATAAGGAAATCCCATCTGGTTTAACCTTTATGAGGAAAGTAGCCTGAAGTAAACTGATGTTAACCAATCCATTATTTGTATCATGCTGTTTCCTTGTTCTCACTCAAGCTATGTCACAAAATTGACTATGTTGCCACACCCAGTATAGCATCTGTCTATTTTTAGGTAAGATGTTGCCCAATTCATGAATCCCAAATAAAAGTCAATTTGATCATTGAATTAAATTTGTCGAAATTTTATCTTTACAGATTTGAAACAGAAGGAAATGGGTACAGACAGCAGAGACTTCTTTATTAGTAGATAACAGATCTGAGAAACCAAACCTACTTGGAGAACAGTCTCAGGCCCTCTGCCTGCTTTGCTCAGGCTCTTGCTGATTTGTTTCCTGTGTCCTTCCCAGCAATGCTGGTGTTCTTAGAAGTCCTTTCCTCAGGCCCTCAGCTCTTCCCATGATACATCAGCTCTAGCTGATTTTAACAATGCCATGACTTCAGAATCCACGACCCCAATAGTTCACCTCTTGCCAGACCTCTGACCTCTCTATCTACCTGCATTCTGGGTACCTGCCCTCACACTCAAGCTTACCGCATAGTATTTTACAATTGTCCTATTGTTTCTAAAATGGGCAAAAAATAAGGTGCAAAAGAGACAAACACCTCATTAACTTTTTGGAAAGAGATATACAGTTGTCCCTCAGTATCCATGGGGGATTGGCATCCCCCAAGATGCCTAAATCTGCAGATGCTCAAGTCCCTAATATAAAATGCTGTATTTACATATAACCTAGGCACACCTTCCCACATACTCTAAATCATCTCTAAATTGCTTGTAATACCTAATGCAAAGCCTATCTCACTTCATTTCTGTGAATTCAACATAGTGCTTGGCATGTGGCAAATTCATGTTTTGCTTTTTGGAACTTTGCTTTGTGGAGTTTTTTTCTCAAGTATTTTCAGTCCTGGGTTGGTTGAATCCACAGATACGGAGGGCCAACTGTAGGTGTCACTAGTTTGACCCTTGATTCTGGCTCAAAAATCGGTGGTACCAAATTGACCACTTGTTCAGTATAGCTGAGCAGATTTTACTGTTTACTATGGGATATTTGGAACACATGGGATGCTGGCAGCAATAACTTCAGAAATTTGAGGATCAGAGATATGGCAATGGTGTATATTAAGTCTGAAAAATATTCATTAAATAATGATATTAGAAACAGCTAAGTAGCATACATATCTAACATATAAATATGACACTTAAAAGGTATTCTTGGCCAGGCGCAGTGGCTCACGCCTGTGATCCCAGCACTTTGGGAGGCTGAGGCAGGCAGATCACTTGAGGTCAGGACTTCTAGACCAGCCTGACCAACATGGTGAAACCCTGTCTCTACTAAAATTAAAAAAATTAGCCAGTTGTGGTGGTGTGCACCTGTAATCCTAGCTACTTGGGAGGCTGAGGTAGAATAGCTTGAACACAGGAGGCTGAGGTTGTAGTGAGCCAAGATTGTGCCACTGTACTCCAACCTGGGTGACAGAGGGAGACCTTGTCTCAAAAAAAAAAAAAAGCATTCTTAGATTTGAATCTTTTTAAATATTTTAAACATATTTTATTTTCAGAATTTGTGTGTTTTTTTGTGTGTGTGTGATAAAAGTAAATTAGAATGAAAAAGCTAGTAAGTAGTGTTTAGTATTCACAACCTAAGGAATGACATCTCCAGCTAATCAGGACGCCCAATCCTGAGAGCTGTTGGAGAAGTAATACAATTGGAGAAAAAAGTGGGCTTTGGGATGCTGTGGAATCTGGGCTCTGGCTAAATTTGCCTCCGTGAGAGACGCCCCTACAGTCATTGCAGGGAAATAAGACCACTTAAGAACCAGTACGAGATTTAGCAGTGTCTGCTGTCAAAACATGGCCCCACTCCAAATAAACCATCTTCTCTTTTAGAGCAGAAACTTTGCAAATCGAGGAAAGGAAACTGCAGCAGCACTGTGTGTGGGCAAGACCCCCAGTCCCACTTGTGCACATGTACAGAGGGATACGCCTTAAGCCGAGACCGGAAGTACTGTGAAGGTAATGACTGGAAGTACCGTGAAGGTAATGGAAGAGTCGCTGCTTGAGTGGAGGAATGCCCAGCTGAGCCGACGGCTTGTCTTCAGTGGGCCAGCCAGAACCTCAGTTGGAAACCAACTTCAAGTCCATGCTGCCCCTCCCTCCGCACAGCCCCTGAAGACTATTTTTTATTTATTTTTTCTTGTTTGTAAAGCCTTTATAATACTTTCATATCTTTTTTATATCTTGTGTTTCTAGATCAAACACTCTGAGAGGATGCTTAGGGATTGATATAAGTCTAAGTGGATTCTACCCACCTCTGTGTTTGTGTGCAAAATTTCAGTACATGTACATTTTTAGGAGAGTGGTTTCATAGTGATCATAGATTCTCAAAGAGTATGTGACTCTTATCTTATCCCATGAAGATCTAGTAGGAAGCTTGGGAAACTGAACCAGGCTGGTTGTCTAGGGATCCTCCCATTTTGAGATTCTGGACCAAGTGCAATGAGCCCAGGAGAAATACTGTCTTTTTTCCTAGAAGGTGTAGTAGTGCAGTGATGAAAAGGATCCAATGACTGCAGCACCCATCCAGTGGAATTAGTTGGGGTGAGACCTCAGGTAAATCTAGCATCTGCCTGATAATTATAACTCCCTCTGGACCAATGGATGGAAGCCATGGCATAGAAAGAGTGAGCTGGAAGGCTGGGGCTTCAGCCAGAATAAAACTGCTGGAGAAGGTTTCCACATTTAGGGGAAGGGCTCCAGTCTTGAAGGGTGAAGAACACAAGAAATGTCCTAAGCTGGGGCCGGGCACAGTATCTCACGCTTGTAATCCCAGCACTTTGGGAGGCTGAGGCAAGTGGATCACTTCAGTTCAGGAGTTCAAGACCAGCCTAACCAACATGGCGAAACCCTGTCTCTACTAAAATTACAAAAATTAGCCAGACATGGTGGTGTGCACCTGTTATCCCAGCTACTCAGGAGGCTGAGGCAGGAGAAACACTTGAACCTGGAAGGCAGAGGTTGCAGTGAGCCAAGATTGTACCATGGCACTCCAGCCTGGGCGACAGAGTGAGACTCCATCTCAAAACAAAAAAAAGAAAAAGAAAAAATAAATGCCATAAGCTTGTAAAGAGCTTTCAAGTGTCCCTAACTTAAATGGCATGCTATCTTTTCAAGGGAAATACTACTACCTTTTTTCCAAGGGTAATTCTAATATGAAAATCTATATTTGAAATATAAGCTGGGCCAGACATGGTGACTCACACTTGTAATCCTAGCACTTTTGGAGGCCAAGGCAAGATCACTTGAGTCCAAGAGTTTGAGATTAGCTTGAGCAACATAGCAAAACCCCATCTCTACAAAAAAACACAAAAATTAGCTGAGTGTTGTGGTGCAACAGCTGAGTAGTAGTCCCAGCTATTCAGGAGGCTAAAGTGGGAGGATCGTTCAAGCTCGGGAAGCAGAGGCTGCAGTGAGCCAAGATCATGCCATAGCACTCCAGCCTGGGCGACAGAGCCAGACTCTGTTTCAGGAATAACAAAATGCATAAAATGTGACAGATTAGAAATGGCTTTTATCATCATATCATTGACTTCTTTTGCCCTTTGCTAGAGTATGGAAAACATCTTGCCATGATCAATTACAGCATATACAAATATCAGATACCCTACGTTGTGATGACTTGTTAGTGATAGCACAATTTATTTTCAAAAAGTAACCATTTGCATGTATTTTGCTGATGTCATTGTGCAGATGTTAATGAATGTGCCTTTTGGAATCATGGCTGTACTCTTGGGTGTAAAAACACCCCTGGATCCTATTACTGCACATGCCCTGTAGGATTTGTTCTGCTTCCTGATGGGAAACGATGTCATCGTAAGTCATAGCAACCAGTATTTATTGCATTATTTTTCTTCATTTTTAATATGTTTCTAAGGTGGCTATGATCTGGGTTGGTGATCTTTAATCAGAATTACCTTGGAGTTTTATTTTGTTTGGCTTTTTAAAACATGGATGACTGCCAGCCTGAGCAACATGGTGAGACCCCATCTCTACTAAAAACATTTTAAAAAATTAGCCAGGCATGTTGGCCCATAACTGTGGTCCCAGCTACTCAGGAGGCTGAGGCAGAAGGATTGCTTGAACCTGGGAGGTGGAGGCTGCAGTGAGCTGAGATAAAGCCACTGCACTTCAGCCTTGGTGATGGAGGGAGAGCCTGTTTCAAAAAACAAAACCAAACCCACGGATGACTGGACTCTACCCCAGACCTATCAATCAAAACCTCTAGGGTTGGAAAACAAATCATCTGTCATCTATCTATTATCGATATTTTCCTGTTTCTTTGTCTGTATTACCTTATATTTCATGTCTATCTCTTTTATTTTAATTTTTAAAAATAACTGTTGGTACTATATTTCATTGTATATCGTTAAAGGATAGGCATGTAAAAAACCATCATGGTACTAAAAAACTTACCTATAATTTCTTACTATCGTTTAATGTCTAGTGAATTTTTAGGTAGAACCACAATACTATGATCATACATTAAAAAATTAAGGCTAGGCATGGTGGTTCACACCTGTAATCCCAAAACTTTGGGAGGTCAAGGCAGGAGGATCACCTGGCAATATTAGCAATATTAGCAACTGGTTGCAATAATTTTTTACTAACCTGATTTGACACTAATCTTGACCTTGTTCTTTATTAATTAGAGCTTGTTTCCTGTCCAAGCAATGTGTCCGAATGCAGCCATGACTGTGTTCTGACATCAGAAGGTCCTCTATGTTTCTGTCCTGAAGGCTCAGTGCTTGAGAGAGATGGGAAAACATGTAGTGGTGAGTTTATTTGCTTTATTTACCTTTATTTGAAAATATACATTTGCTCAGTGACATCTAAAAATTGATCTTATTGTCAAAGAAGAATCGATTTTCCAATATTGAACACTGAAAGATATTGATACCACAGATTAATACAGATTTAAATTTAGTTTTTTTATTTTTGTTTTTTTGTTTAGACAGCACAGTGTAGTGATTATGAGCAAGGACTTTGAGGCTTGGCAGCCCCGAAGTAGCATTACCAGTTACTAGCAGTTTTGGTTTTGGTCTAGTTATTTGTCCACTCTTGGTCTCTGTTTCTTCAGCTGCGTAGATATTGATACTTGCCTCCTTGATTAAATAAGGCTTCAGTTGCAGAGTGCTTAGTCTGTTTCTTGCACGTAATAAACACCTCTCTACTTTTATCTTCATAGAGACTTAAGTATATAGATAACTGGATGTAACTCAGAATTAGCAGAAGAGTTGTGTGTGGCTTTTTGACTTTTAATAAAGAAAGCAAATAAAGTCAAGCACCTAAAAATGTGAGAGAGAAAATATTACTCACTAGAAAGAGTTAGACCAGCTGCCAAACTCATCAGATGAATTTTTTGTTCTAGCCAACTGCCAGTGCACTTGCTCTTGAACTCACTGGTAGAATAAAAGGACAAGGGTCATTGGAATGTGCAGGTATCCAAGATGTTGGGTTATAGGGAAGGAGGGTACTGTGACATTTAGATTTTAATTTCAGAAAAATAACCTTGATTGCAGCCATATGAATGATTGTGGAAATATTTTTAAAAATTAACATATGGGCCAGGCACGGTTGCTCACACCTGTAATCCTAGCACTTTGGGAGGCTGAGGTGGGTGAATCACCTGAGGTCAGGAGTTTGAGACCAGCCTGGCCAACATGGCAAAACCGGGTCTCTACTAAAAATACAAAAATTAGCCTGGCATGGTGGCAGGCGCCTGTAATTCCAGCTATTCAGGGAAGCTGAGGCAGAAGAATTGCTTGAACCCGGGAGACAGAGGTTGCAGCGAGCCGAGGTTGCATCATTGCACTCCACCCTGGGTGAAAGAGCAAAACTCCATCTCAAAAGAAAAAAAAAATCAATGTGTGGTTGAATCACCCCATTCTTTGATGAAAATTAATTATATTTTGGACGACATAGCATCATCACCAAGCAATTGTTTTTGTAGGTTGTTCCTCACCTGATAATGGTGGATGTAGCCAGCTCTGCATTCCTCTAAGCCCAGTAGCCTGGGAATGCGATTGCTTTCCTGGGTATGACCTACAACTGGACAAAAAAAGTTGTGCAGCTTCAGGTTAGTGCTGTGGTTGTCTGGAACTGTGTCCTTGGAAACTAATTCATAAAAACCTTTCATTTAGAAAGATGGCAAGTCAATTGCTTTTGGTTTCTGGCTAGAAAGTATAATTTTGTATTTTTGAAATGGAAAAAAGGCAAATACATTATAAATGTGAATAATATGAGTAATAACAATATAACTAGTAATCATGCATTTAAAGAATACTTCTATTCTTAATTAGCATCCAGGAAAGGTTTGCCATATCAGATAGGAAAATCATGACAAGAATAGTCTTAAAACACTTTATAGTTAAGAGGTATTTAATAAGTATTTGTTGATTGATTTGATTTTTATCTCTCCAGTGAATATAATCACAACACTTTGACAAATTCTGTCTTTTTTATGTCAAAATTAAATATAAATTTCTATGCTTCAGCTATTTTTTTTGTCTTCTGATATTACATCTCTTGCACCCTTCAACAGCCATGGAAATTCTAGATTTATACCAAATTGATTTAATATCTCCTGAAGGCTCATTACGTTTTTGATATATAATGCTTATAATGCTGTAACATAATGATGATTCTGTATACCTTGCCCTAGTGAGACCTCAATATTGTTAAATTCTCAGAGCCTTCATTAATATAGCATAATCTAAATTCTTAAAATTATCAAGGGTCTTGCTATTAACTCAAATCATCGTGCCTACATTTAAGAAGTGTCTAGGCCAGGGAAAGTTATTTATTCAGACATGAATGTATATAATCTACTACTATTAGTCTTTCAGTATGTATGAATCAAGAAGATGTATAACCCTAAGACTTACATTACTTAGCTATGGTGTTGGTTATTTAATGCTGGCTCTTTAAGTAATTCACTCTTTTTTTTTTTTTTAAAGAAAAAGATGTTTAATAGACTCATATGGCTGGGGAGGACTCACGATTATGGCAGAAGGTGAAAGGCATGTCTTACATGGTGGCAGGCAAGTGAGAGAATGAGAACTATTCAAAAGGAGTTTCCCTTATAAAACCATCAGATCTCATGAGACTTATTCACTACCTGAGAACAGTATGGGGGGTACTGCCCCCATGATTCAATTATCTCCTACCAGATGCTTCCCATAACGTGTGGGAATAATAAGCAAATACCTGGAAAGGGAAGAAGCTAGAAATTCTGGCAATAGGTCACCTCCTCGAAGAGGACATCTTGCCTGTTTTTACCTATACCGTACTAGAGGGAAATTAAGAAAACAAGCACTGTAGAAATTGAGGGAAAAGGTACAATGAAAGGGAAGAGTCAGAGATGCCTCTTAGTTTCTAAGGCACATTTTAAATGCAGCCATATTTGAACTTTGGTTAACAGGACCACAACCATTTTTGCTGTTTGCCAATTCTCAAGATATTCGACAAATGCATTTTGATGGAACAGACTATGGAACTCTGCTCAGCCAGCAGATGGGAATGGTTTATGCCCTAGATCATGACCCTGTGGAAAATAAGGTATGGTTTTGTTGCTTGAACAGATGTGGACATGTTGCTGCTCATAATGATTTCATTCATTTTTATGAGCAGTATTCCATTGTATATATATGACACATTTTAAAAATCCACTCATCCATTGATGGACATTTAGACTGATTCCATTTAGACTTTGCTATTATGAATAGTGCTGGGTTAAACATACAAGTGCAGATGTCTTTTTGATATAATGCTTTCTTTTCCATTGGGTAGATACCCAGTAGTGGGATTGCTGGATTAAAAAGTGGTTCTGTTTTTAGCTCTTGAGAAATCTCCATGTTTTTCCCATAGAGGTTTACAACTTTACATTCCCACTTACAATGTATAAGAGTTATTTTTTCTCTGCATCCTTGCCAACATCTGTTGTTTTTTGACTTTTTAATAATAGCCATTCTGATGGGTGTAAGATGCTATCTCATTGTGGTTTTCATTTTCATTTCTCTGATGACTAGTGATATTAAGCATTTTTAACATTTATTTGCCACTTGTATGTCTTCTTTTGAAAAATGTCTGGCGTGTCCTTTGCCCACTTTTTAATGGGGTTGTTTTTTGTTTTGTGAATTGTTTGCATTCCTTATAGATTCTGGATGCTAGCCCTTTCTGAACTGCATTGTTTGCAAATATTTTCTCCTATACTGTAGGTTATCTGTTTACTCCGTTGATTATTTCTTTTGCTGTGCATAAGGTTTTTCGTTTAATTAATTCCCATTTGTCTATTTCTGTTTTTGTTGCATTTCCTTTTGAGGACTTAGTCATGAATTCTTTGCCTAGGCAAATGTCCAGAAGAGTTTCTCTTAGGTTTTCTTCTAGGATTTTTATAGTTTCATGTCTTACACTTAAGTGTTTAATCCATCTTGAGTTAATTTTTTAAATATAGTGAGAGATAGGAGTCTAGTTTCTTCCTACTGTTTATGGTGCTCCAATTTCCCCAGCACAATTTACTGAATAAGATATCCTTTACCCAGTGTATATTTTTGTAAACTTTGTCAAAGATCAGTTGGTTGTAAGTATATGGCTTTACATCTGGGTTCTCTATTCCATTCCATTGGTCTATGTGTCTGTTTCTATACTAGTACCATGCTGTTTGGGTTACTATGGCCTTATAGGATAAAAGTCAGGTAGTATGGTGCCTCCAGTTTTATTCTTTTTGCTTAGGATTTTTTGTGCTTTTCAGGCTTATTTTTTGTTCCATATGAATTTTAGGATTGTTTTTTCTAATTATGTGAAGAATTATATTGGTAATTTGATAAGAATTACATTGTATCTGTATATTGCTTTGGGTCATTTTTAAACAGTGTTGTGGAAATTCTTGTACATGTGTGATAGGCTACATAATAGACTGAAAAAGAACTTTGAACTGGTCAGATATTCTATTGAACAAGATGGATGAATTAAAATGAAATTACAGTCATGCATCACTAATGACAGGTGCATCATTAGTCAATATTGTCATTGTGCAAACATCATAGAGTGCAATTACACAAACCTAAATGGCGTAAGCTACACTCACCTAGGCTATATGGTGTAGGTTATTGCTCCTAGGCTACAGACCTGTGTGGATGTGACTATGCTGAATGCTGTCGCAATGAAGTCACACAATATTAAATACCTGTGTATCTAAACATAGAAAATGTACAGTAAAAAAATATGGAATAAGAGATATTTTTAAATGATACACCTTTATAGGAGACTTACCATGAATGAAGTTTGCAGAATTGGAAATTGCTCTGGATGAGTCAGTAAGTGAGCGCTGAATTAATATGAAGGCTTAGGACATTACTGTACGTTGCTATAGATACACTGAACATTTAGGCTACACTAAACTTATAAAACAATAAAGTAATTGCACTATGACATTGTGAATGCTACAATATCACTAGGTGATAGAAATTTTTCAGTTCCATTATCATCTTACGGAATCACCATAATATATGCAGTTCAGTGTCAACCGAAATATCATTACATGGCATCTGACTGTATAGAAGATTAGAGACAAGAGAAACTTTAGCAAATACCTAGTCTAACTTCCTCATTTTTACAGTTGAGAAAATTGAGGTTAAAGAATTTATTCAAAACAATCAGGCAAATAAGTGACAAAACTGGGAAACAGTTTTGACCTGCATTGACTGTCTCTTGACTTGCAGTGAAGTGGGATGCTATGGACTGAACCCGGTTTGTAGCCCTCACTAATTGCAAATCATTGCTCCCTTTCAGAAGCCACTATGGTTCAAGCATGATGTCTATGTCATTGACCAATGATCAAGGGTTAATAAATTACCAATAGCATTAGCAATATGTGCCAGATACATGGCTAAGGAGATATCTACATCTCTGTCTGTCTGTCTAATGAATCTGGTATTATTATCCTCATTTTACCAATGAGGAAACTATGATTCTGAGACATTGAGTAACTTGCTTAAGGTTACACAAATCTGGGAAGCAGCCTAGTTGGAGTTTATTTGCAGGTCTGCCTATCTCTAAAGTCAAGCTTTTAACAGATACACTGTACAACCTAAAGACTAACACTATTTGTATACATTCCACATTAGTTTAAAAAAGATCGGAAATGCTTGTGTCCTCTTTTGTAGATATACTTTGCCCACACTGCCCTGAAATGGATAGAGAGAGCTAACATGGATGGTTCCCAGCGAGAAAGGCTCATTGAGGAAACAGTAGATGTCCCAGAAGGTCTTGCTGTGGACTGGATTGGCCGTAGATTCTATTGGACAGACAGAGGGTATGTTTTCTGCTTCAGTTTTAAGCTATGTGAGATGGGAGTGATGGGATAGGTAATATTATTGGCTTCATCCTTCACTTTGAACACAGAAAAATGTTGCTGGGCACTTGGCTGGGACTGGAGAATAGAGGCCACCATTGCTGTCCACATTGCTTCCACTTCCTCTTTTCATCAAGATTGCATCTGTGTGCATGGGAGGATTTTGAAGACTAAGAAAATAGCTTGAGTCAGGAGCAGAAAACCAAACACTGCATGTTCTCACTCATAAGTGGGAGATGAACAATGAGAACATATGGATGTAGGGAGGGGAACATCACACACTGGGGCCTGTCGGGAATTGCGGGCAAGGGGAGGGATAGCATTAAGAGAAATACCTAATGTAGATGATGGGTTGATAGGTGCAGCAAACCACCATGGCACATATATACCTAGGTAACAAACCTGCACGTTCTGTACATGTATCCCAGAACTTAAAGTATAATAATAATAATAATAATAATAATGATAATAATAATAAGTAGCTTGTGTTTTGGCCATTCAGGCTGTTGTTATCAGGGAAATGCAAAACCTGTCTGAATATAATCAATAAGCATCCTCTGAGCATCTGCTATGGATATAAGTCATTCTCCTAAGTCACATGGGACCTATATAGGAGCCTAAGATATACTCCGTCTTTTTAGTCAGCTCTTCATTTAGCTGGGGAGATAAGGTATATTTCCCCAGCAAAAATATTAATATAAATTCTTGGTCTAAATAGCAGTTCAAGAAATGTCATAAGGCCTCACATAAATAATTGCTAAATGACTGGTGTACATTCTCGGAGGGAGCCACCATGGAATGAGCTTTGGCATGCAAGTGACAAATCTTGGACTAGAATGTTGACTAGGTAGTTAACATGCCTGTTAAACAAGCATGAAGGAGGGAGGAGAACCGCAGCTGGTGTTGTGAGGAAAGCGCATGAGATAAGAGGAATGTTGTTTCCCTACAGTGGGAAACAACAGAACCAGAGTGCAGTTGTGAAACCCCACTCTCAGAGCTGCAGGAAGGGCTACTGTACTTGGTGTGTGTGTGGTCTGCGTGAACCACAGAACTAAATGGTCGGAAAAAGGAAGGAAGTGGCTGTATCCCTTATGTGTGCTAATGAAAGCCCACTTCCTCACAGAACTACAAGAGAAGCTGCTAACCACAGATCTTTCACAGAATAATATTAGAGATGCAGCGTGCTCTAGAATATATTCTCAGAGTAACTGAAAGCCAGAAAGTGAAATGGTGGCCATCCTTAACATCTGGTGCCGATGCAACCAAGTAAAATAAAATAAAGGGGAGAATTAGGGTTTCACCTCTGTGAAATCAGCAGTTCTAATACAGAAGGAGAAGTCCCAGGGAATGGGTTTCTTTTTTTTCTTTTTTAAAGTGAACTATAAAGAAAACCTATAAGTACTACCACCTGATCTTTGGTAGACAAGTATTCAGTGATGAATAAGCAGTAGTTTGATAAATGAATGACCTTTTGTTACTTCAGAATCTATAGCTTATCCCTTCTGAAAATAATCATGTATTAAGAAGTTGCCTGAAATGCTTACTGATTACATCGATTTCCTCAGCTGTCAAAGCATTTTAGATATTTTAAAACCCGAAACCACTTATTTTATTTTAAGAAAAAATGGTCCTAGGAAAGATATACAATATCCCCAAAGTCAAATTGCAAATAATGACAGAGGATCTTGGTCTTGGCTTTCAGTTCTGTGTCTCCACATGTGTTCATAAATGCTATTTGTTTGGCACAACATATTTTCCGTTTCATTGTATTTCCTCATTATGGTTTTAAAATATGGTCTCAAATTCTTTGGTGCTCATTCCAGTGAGTGTCATTGAAGTCTTTGCCCTCTCTCTTGAATCTGAATGGGCTTGTGACTGCTTTGACCAATGGAATACTGTAAAGTGATGGTCTGCAGCTTCTGAGGTAAGGTTATTAAAGACCACTGGGCTTCTGCGTTGTGTTCTGAATACATATTCTTTTTTTTGTTTTTTGTTTTGGAAAGAAAGAAAAAAAAGGAGTGAAGGGGAGGAAAAAAGAGAAAGAAAAAGAGGGAGAGAGAATAAGAATGTAGCTTTATTCTAAAAATGGGTATTAATAATGGCTGATCAATATTTTGTGTATTTAAAATGAAGAGCTCTATAAATATTTGTTGAGTTTACTTGTTCCGGATCTGAGTTCAAGTCCTGGATATCCTTATTAATTTTCTGTCTCATTGAGTCTAAATCTCTTTATGGGTCTTATGTATCTGGGTGTTAGAATCATTAGCTCTTATTGTTGCATTGATCCTTTTACCATTATATCTTTGTTGCTTTGAAATCTATTTTATCAGATGCGAGAATTGCAACTCCTGCTTTTTATTTATTTATTTATTTTTGCTCTCCATTTCGTTGGCAAATCTTTCTCCATCCCTTTGTTTTGAGTCTTTGTGTATCTTTGGATGTGAGATGGGTCTGGATATAGCATACCATTAGGTTTTGGCTGTATCTTTTGATTGGGGGATTTAGTCAACTTAAATTTAGGGTTACTGCCATTTGATGTTAACTGGCTATTTTATCCATTCGTTGATGTAAATTCTTCTTTATGTTGATGCTCTTTACTTTTTGGTATATTTTTAGAAAGGCTAATACTGGTTGTTCCTTTCTATGTATAATGCTTCTTTCAGAAGCTCTTGTAAAGCAGGCCTGGTGGTAATAAAATCTCTGAGTACTTGCTTGTTCATAAAATATTTTATTTTTCCTTGAATTGTGTGGCTTAGTTTGGCAGGATATGAAATTCTGGGCTGAAAGTTCTGTTCTTTAAGGATGTTGAATATTGGCCCCACTCTCTTCTGGCTTGTAGGGTTTCTGTTGAGAGATCTGCTGTAAGTCTAATAGGTTTCCCTTTGTGGGTAACCTGACCTTTCTCTCTGGCTGCCCTTAGTATTTTCACCTTCATTTCAACCCTCATGAATCTGATGATTATGTGCCTTGGGGTTGCTCTTCTTGAGGAATATATTTGTGGTGTTCTCTGTATTACCTGGGATTGAATATTGTCCTGCTTTGCTAGATTGGGAAAGTTTTCCTGAATAATATCCTGAAGGGTATTTTCCAGCTTGGATTCATTCTCTTCGTCACATTCAGGTACACCTATCAAACGTAAATTAGGTCTTTTCACATAGTCCCATATTTCTTGGAGACTTTGCTCATTCCTTTTAATCCTTTTTTCTCTATTCTTATCTTCTCGTTTTATTTCATTAAGTAGGTCTTCGACCTCTGATATCCTTTCTTCTGCTTGATCAATTCGGCTATTCAAACTTCTGCATATTTTGCTAAGTTTTTGTGTTGTGTTTTTCAACTCCATTAGTTCATTTATATTCCTCTCTATATTGTCTATTTTTGTTAGCATTTCGTCAAACCTTTTTTCAAAGTTCTTAGTTTCTTTACATTGGGTTAGAATAAGTTCTTTTAACTCCCAGAAGTTTCTTATCATCCACCTTCTGAAGCCTACTTCTGTTAATGGCACACAGTCCTTTTCCATCAGGGCTTGTTCCGTTGCTGATGAGGAACTGTAATCCCCTGTAGAGGGAGAGGGGTTCTGATTTTGGGTGTTCTCAGCCCTTTTAGGCTGGTTTCTTCCCTTTGTTATAAATTTATCCATCTGTCATCTTTACAATTACTGCCTTTCTAGTTGGGTTTCTGAGTGGACGTCCAATTTATTGGTTCCCAGCGATGGAATCCGAGCAACCCAGTGCACTGGCCAAAACAGCAGCGATAAGACTGATGGTGCTCTTCTGCCTGGGAATATCCTCCCGTTTACTCTGCACGAAGAGCTGCTGCACCGAGGTGCCAGCAAAACCGCTGTGCCGGCCACAAGAGTCACGCTGGTGACCCATGGGGCTCCTCCACTGGGAATCTTCTGGTCTGTGAGTGGCAAAAACTCATCTGAAGTGTGGCATCCTCTCGTTCTCTGCGCTTTCACTGGGAGCTACAATCCCGAGCTGTTAGCGATCAGCCATCTTGGATTTAATCTCCGGAATGGGTTTCTATGCCTGGGGGTAGGTAGGTTTTTTTTTTTTTTTTTTGAGACAGAGTCTCACACTGTGGTCCAGGCTGGAGTGCAGTGGTGTGATTTCAGCTCTCTGCAGCCTCCGCCTCCCCGGTTCAAGTGATTCTCCTGCCTTAGCCTCCTGAGGAGCTGGGACTGCAGGCACCCACTACCACGCCCAGCTAATTTTTTGTATTTTACCGGATTTTACCTTGTTAACCAGGATGGTCTTGATCTCCTGACCTTGTGATCCACCTGACTTGACCTCCCAAAGCGCTGGGATTACAGGTGTGAGCCACAGTGCCCACCTGGGGGTAGGTGTTTTACATCCTAGAATATCTCTTTTAATAAGGATATGAATAATTCCATACAGGTAAAACCTGTATGGGAAACAAGTTTTAAAAAATCAACCAGATGTATGATGTGGTTATCAGTTAATCAATAATATGGCCCTTTTACATCCAAGGTGAGCATATTTTCTTTCATTCATTCATTTGTTCATCTAATTATTCCTTCATTTCTTTGTTATTTGGGGGTTTATTGAATAACTGCAATGCACCAGATACTGTGCTTTATATCCATGACACTATTAAATCCCCAAAGTTAAGTTTTGTTATCTCCAATTTAAAGATTAAGCAAATTGATAATTGGAGAGGTAAAATAACTTTCCCAAGGTCAGGCAGTCAACAAGTGCCACGGGGATCTGTAACTGGAACCCAAGGATGGCCATTTACAAAGTGTGTGCTCTTAATAGTCATAGAGATGTACCACCACCCCAAACCAGCGTGGATTTTACATGTGCCTGACTCAGAGTCATGTGACAAATTAAAATCAACTTCAGTTATAATAATTATAAAAATTATGATAATGACCTTCTCTGCATTGAACCTAGTTAAAAGAATATTTTAAATGGCAGCTGTGTCTAATAACAGAGCTGCACATGGTTGTTCTCAGAAGGGTAAACGATGATCAAGATGACAGATGTCAACTACTCTCAGGCCCTCTAAGGATGCCAAGTCTTCTCATATTTCCCTACATTCACAAGGCACCTCTAATTTTAACAGTGTTTGATTAGTAGCACCATGGTGCCGACTGCAGAGGCAGTGCCTTTGGGAGATAGACAGGCACCACTGTTTCCTGGAGAATCAGACCCCAAATTCCCCAGTTCATTGGCTTCAGTAATAACAAGCCCTTCTTAAGTCCTCTGGCTATAAAGGCAGCTGCTAAAAGAAAACCTTTAATTTGTCAGGAAATGAGAGGTTTATGGTTTGAAAACCTTGATATTACCTAGAAATTGGACTTAAATAACTGAAATTCCAATCTCATAATATTAGATCACATGGTAACTCTTAGCCAATCAAAAGAGCCAAAGTGGGATGCTTGCAGTTCATTTTGGCATAGGAAAAGACGAATTCAAATTAACATCTAACTGTAGGAAGGCAGCAAATTGATAATTCCAAGGGTAATGCTGTTATTTAGTATCAAGGAATACTGACTCCTAAGGTCAATTGCCCAGTAAAGAATCAAGAGGGCAAAAATATAAGCTATCTGTTTGCTCATTTTTTTTGAGGTAACAAAATCTAATATAAGGTAAAAAATCACTCTTCTAGGGTTTTTGATGAACAACTCTTACCCTAGAAGGGGGGTGAGTTTTTCTCTTGGAGGATCTCAGTGGTATTGGGATGATTAGACAGTGGATTGACAGACAAGAACACACCACTAGATTAAAGGTGATGCTTGAACTCCCATGAACCCAAATGTCCCTGCTGGTCTTTGCTTTCTCATTTCCAACACTGGAGTTTGAGATTTGCTCTCTAGCTGAATCAAATAGAAGTATATTATTAGGTGAACACCTTGGGAGAGCTTTAAAAGTAAATTCGAGCAATCCTGCCTTGAGACAACTCCACAGTCAGGAGCTTATGTAGTTCTCAAGTCCCATCACCTAACTCCTGCCTGAAACAGAATTTGGAAATGATGTCTCTCATCTGTAAGATGATTAGAGATCACGATGAGATCAGAACTGACAGTTTCATCTTTCCTGGTCATAGGCAAGTGGCCTCAGAATTTCTTCCCTCCCACCAAGGGAAGAGGCCCAGCGACAGTTGTGTCTGAGAACAGAACATAAGACATTAAGTTCATAAATACCATCCACCCAGCAGTATCCTTCCTATGACCACTTCATCTGGGAGCAAAATTATCTTTTTAAAGTGGCACTGGAGTAGAAATGGTTTCAAATTCTCCACTGCTTTTAGTTGGTAGTTTGCAAAGTGTTCCAGACCCAGCATAGGCACTGAGCCAGTTTTACCTTCACCTCTCTTCTGTGTACTGCCTGTGAGAGGCATACATAGAACCCTGTTCCCTATACAATGCCTAGAAAATAGAGTTGATAAACCAGCCACTGGAGAAGGTCTCCTTAGCATTTTGTAAAACCGAGAGCAGGGAGTGGTACTACTCTGTGTTTCTAGGCTGGCTTGTTTCATGCAGACATTGCCCTCAAGAGCAAGGCGAGAGACCTTTAACAGATGTTTATTGAATGAATTAAAGGTGGTTATATTTTCTAGTTTGAAGTAGGGAAGCAGGGAAAGCAGGCAGTATATGGGGGAAGGGAGGCTCTTCTTAGCTCTATTTATATCCCCTCTGCCTGTGGTCCTACCTGCTCCAAGAAGCTGCTCAGCAGCTCCTGAAGGCGGCGGGGATGCCATAGAGTCGTGTTTAGCATTTGAATCTATCCAGTTTTCTCCATCTCTCCTACTACAGTTTTTTTTATTGAGTTTTAGGTTTTGGGGTACATGTGAAGAACATGCAAGATAGTTGCATAGGTACACACGTGGCAGTGTGATTTGCTGCCTTCCTCCCCTTCACCTATATCTGGCATTTCTCCCCATGCTATCTCTCCCCAACTCCCCACCCCCCACTGTCCCTCCCCTATTCCCCCCAACAGACCCCAGTGTGTGATGCTCCCCTCCCTGTGTCCATGTGTTCTCATTGTTCAACACCCACCTATGAGTGAGAACATGCGATATTTCATTTTCTGTTCTTGTGTCAGTTTGCTGAGAATGATGTTCTCCAGGTTCATCCATGTCCCTACAAAGGACACGAATTCATCGTTTTTGATGGCTGCATAATATTCCATGGTATATATGTGCCACATTTTCCCTGTCCAGTCTATCATCAATGGGCATTTGGGTTGATTCCAGGTCTTTGCTATTGTAAACAGTGCTGCAATGAACATTCATGTGCATGTGTCCTTATAGTAGAATGATTTATAGTCCTTTGGATATATACCCAGTAATGGGATTGCTGGGTCAAATGGAATTTCTATTTCTAGGTCCTTGAGGAATCGCCACACTGTCTTCCAAAATGGTTGAACTAATTTACACTCCCACCAGCAGTGTAAAAGTGTTCCTATTTCTCCACATCCTCTCCAGCATCTGTTATCTCCAGATTTTTTAATAATCGCCATTCTAACTGGTGTGAGATGGTATCTCAATGTAGTTTTGATTTGCATCTCTCTAATGACCAGTGATGATGAGCATTTTTTCATATGTTTGTTGGCATCATGTATGTCTTCTTTTGTAAAGTGTCTCATCACCATCATCTCCTGCCTGCCTTGCTTTTTTCACACTAAAGTCACAGCAAACTTTCTAAAATGCAAGTATGACTGCCCCACGTTCTTTAGGTCCTGCGCTTTAGAACGTCATACATGCATGTTTCCTTGCTTAGGGTACTCTTTCCATCCCCACTCACCTTTGTCTGGCTGCCTGCTTCTCATGCTCGTTTGTTATTATCTCCAGGAATCCTTCTGTTTGGCTGGGCTACCCACCCTGCCACCGTCCCAGAGTCTTCCAATTATACTCTTTACATCCTTCTCAGCATGTGCTTTCATGTGCTGTGTTATAATCCCCCCTTCCTCTTTCCCCTCTTACCTTCCCCTACCTCTTCCTCCTTCCCTTTCCCATCCACCTAACCCTTTCTCTTCCCCTCCCACCTCTGCCTCCCTCTCCGTCTGTTCCTGTTGAACTGTGAGCTCCATAAGGACAGAGACGGGGTTTTATTTACTATTGTATCTCCAATGCTTAGACCAATCCCTGGCACACAGTAAATGCTCAATAAATATCTATTTGACAAATAAATAGAAAAATCAGGAAATAAGAATTTTATACCCTGCCAGATTCCATTGAGTTCTTTTTTAATGTAAAGATTAGCAAGAAATATTTCAGTACAATTGGTCTTCTTTATCTGTAGGCTCCACATCTGAGGATTCAACCAACCTTGGATCAAAAATATTCAAAAATTAAGTTAAAAATAAGAATACATCCATAAAAATAATGCAAATAAAAACCAATAACTTATAACAATTATTTACATGGAATTTACATTTGGTATTATAAGTAATTAGAGATGATTTGAAGTACACAGAGAAATGTACACAGATTGTATCTGAATACTGTGCCATTTTATATTAAGAAATTGAACATCTTCAGAGAGTTCTGGTAACAATCCCACACAGATGCTGAGGGACAATTGTACACCCATTTGTCTTCGCATTAAATGAAGGAAAATTGAAGCCAATGTAAATCTCCATGTACTGTCCTTGTGCTGGCTTGTCTCCCTCCTCGTCATGATCCCACGAGGCTAACAGTCTCTTTGCTTCTGGCTTCCGTTGGTTTCAGCAGGAGATAGGAGGTCATTAAGAGAATGTCCTCACCCAGCCAACCACACAATCCCCTTTTATCTTATCCTGTCATTGTGTATTTTCAATACCTTCAATAAATATTGGGATACTAATTAAAAGTATTTTAAAATATAATATTTGTGGGCTTATTGCAGCTCCTTTGTTTGTGGGTGATGGGGAGGGAGAGAAAGAGTAAGAGAGAGGAGAGAGAGAAACAGAGAGAGATAGGAGCTGGTTTAGAATGCCTATCTTTGCATTTCAGAAAGAGGAAAAAGGAGTATTTTTGTTTGAAAAGTAAATTTGTTATAACAAACTCCCTTATTGTGCACATACTTTAGGAAATCTCTGATTGGAAGGAGTGATTTAAATGGAAAACATCCCGAAATAATAATTAAGGAGACCATGTCTCAACCACGAGGAATTGCTGTTCATCCAATGGCCAAGTAGGTATTTGTAAAAATAAGGCACTGCTCTACAGAGGTCATGTGACAGTCCATGGTTGATATGCTAATGTGCAAAACCACAGACCAAGAAAATCCATGCAATTTGTTCAAATCTTCAGAAATGATATGGCTAGCATCAATTCCTCATCCTTTTAATGTCTTGATTTTCTACTCTTGTATAATAATGTTATTGTTAATAGGCTCTTTTAAGTAAATTCAGTTTCTTTTTGAAAGAAAAATACATTGTAATTCATTTACCAACTAGACTTAATCATCTATTTTCTTTAAAAATCTGCAGTTGTTTAATGAACAGAAAAGGATATTTGGATTGTGTGACTTACAAGTTCTATTTAGAAAAATCATAACTTCAAATGAGAGGTCATTCCTAGATTTTAGATGACAGAAAATTGAAATTGTGAAAGGTTAGAAGACTATGCTGTTAATTGTGAATTAGTGACAAATTTTTATTTAGAGATTAAAGGACAATAAAGAATTTCTTCTTAGTTGTTAAAAAAAAAGAGACAAAGCCAACCCTATTTTATTTACATTGGAAATTTCACAATGGTTGATAGGAGATAATATATCGTTAGTAGTTGATCATTGATTTGGAGCCAGCCAAATGATTAAAACTGTGAGAACGTAACCATTTCTAAACAGGCCAATGACAAGATATGAACCATACTGACTTCAAAAAATATGTACCCAACACATGAGTTATGGAAGTTAAAATTAACTGAGTTAATAGAGTACATTGCATAAAACTGGATAACAGATAAATATGATCTTTCCTTTAAGTTATAGTTTTACAAATCCAGTGAATTTTACATACATATAACAGAAGAAAAGGCTAGCAAGATTTCATTGCCTTTTTGCAGTACAAAATGCTAATTCAAGAATATTCTACTTAAAAACACTTTTGATTGGTCATATACTGTAATTTTTAAACTAATTTCTTTTTTAATCTGATGATCTGAGCCTTAATTCATTTCTTTTCAAAGATGTTTTACATAGACAAGTTAATTGTTCCGCTTTTGAAAATTATTTGTCCAACACACAGTGCTATCTCTTCTTCTGTATTCCTTAGTGTGCCACTTTAGCATATTATGAAGTAATTTACATTGATATTTTCAAAGATGAAAGAACAGAATAATGTCTTTCATGCAGATATTATTTGTTGTGTGTTTTCTTGATTAAAGGAGATTATTCTGGACTGATACAGGGATTAATCCACGAATTGAAAGTTCTTCCCTCCAAGGCCTTGGCCGACTGGTTTTAGCCAGCTCTGATCTAATCTGGCCCAGTGGAATAACAATAGACTTCTTAACTGACAAGTTGTACTGGTGCGATGCCAAGCAGTCTGTGATTGAAATGGCCAATCTGGATGGTTCAAAACGCCGAAGACTTACCCAGAACGATGTAGGTGAGGCTTTGGGATGGGTGACTTCTTCATCTTGACTGAGTGTTTATGAGTATTAAATACAAAATATGTTCACACACATCCACACCTCCCCCCGACACTTAGCTATATGGGTGCATATGGAAAAGAGAGACTTCTCCAGAGAATCATGAGCTGCAAGGCTTACCTTAACATTGGAATATTGAGTAAAACATCTTGTTGTATAATCATTTCTCTTTCCAAGAAGTCCCAAAATCGGAATGAAAATATCAAAATTTTCTAAATTCCTTTAGGAATAAGAACTTGGTTCAGCTCTTTTCATTTCTTATGTTTTAGAAAATGTGGCTCACAGCAGTGATAATATAGGCACTTTTAGGCATGCATCAATATCAGTTGATAACATGTGCAAAGATTAATATAGTTTCCTCCCCTATTATTTTCAGATTTTACATGGGGTGTCATATATTTTCATAAATATCTTTAAAACATTGTAGCTTATGCCTGTTAAAAAGAACTAAACTGTTAAAAGAACTATAAAATGGCTATGATATATAAGCAGTGGGAAACTGATTTTGCTCCAGGAAGGTACAAAGACAGTATTTGAACTGGGCCTTATGGTAGATAGATGATGACAAAAGATTATAAGACTGCAAAAATTGGTCTTTGCATGTTGGTACTGCCAGGATTTGTTGACTAAACTTAATTCTGAATTTAGTGGAGGGGCATTGAATGTTCTTGCACATAAAATGTGTATGTCAAGATTGGCATATTCGGAGAGCTGGTTAGGTAAAGTATAGGAGTTTGATTGGAATTTGGAGGGAAGGAAGTCTATAGTGGTTGCCCAGGCAACAATTAGTGATGGCCTGAGATTGAACATTGTCATTTAAAAGTGGAATGAAGGATTATGGTATTAAAAATTATTGTAGATAAAAATTAAGAGTATTTTGTAACATTGCATATAGAAAATGAGAGCCAGGGAAGTGTGGAAGATGCTTTGGAGAGTTAGAAATTGGTTGGGAAGATGAAAAAAGTGGTTTGTCTCATTTAGGAAGAAGCTAACAAACTAATAATCTATATAAGACATCTATTTTACCCATTTTCTTTGGCTCAAGATAAGCATAATTTAAAATTTTTGGGACTGGGTGCGGTGGCTTACACCGGTAATCCTAGCACTTTAGGAGGCCAAGGCAGGCAGATCACGAGGTCAAGAAATCGAGACCATCCTGGCCAAGATGGTGAAATTCCATCTCTACGAAAAATACAAAAAAATTAGCTGGGCGTGGTGGCACGCGCCTGTAGTCCCAGCTACCTGGGAGGCTGAGGCAGGAGAATTGCTTGAACCCGAGAGGTGGAGGTTGCACCACTGTACTCCAGCCTGGTGCCTGGTGACGGAGTGAGACTCTGTCTCAAAAAAAAAAAAAAAAAAAATTAGAACTGAGACCATGGTGATTAAAAAAAATTAAAACTTTATGTATTTCTAAGATCCTCTAAAAATTAAAGATATACTTCACAACAAATGATATGCTTATGTGTGACCTCAGACTTTATCATCCATTTATTTCAGGGGTATTTATTGAGATATTATAGGAACTGGAGATACACTGGGAACTGGAGATACACTGGAGACTAAAACAAATATGATTTCTGTAAAGCCAAGGAATCTAATGCATAATACATACATTATTTAAAAAATAAAAACAAAAAACAAAACCAAAAAAACCATCATCCAGGCTGGGCATGGTGACTCACACCTGTAATCTCAGCACTTTGGGAGGCCAAGGCAGGAGGATCACTAGAACCCAAAAGTTTGAGTCCAGCCTGGCCAACATGGCAAAACCCTGTCTCTAATAAAAATACAAAAATTAGCTGGGCGTGGTGGCAAGCACCTGTAATCCCTCTGCCACTCAGGAGGCAGAGGTGAGAAAATCACTTGAGCCTGGGAGGTTGAGGCTGTAGTGATCTGTGACCGTGCAACTGCACTCCAGCCTGGGTGACAGAGTGAGACCCTGTCTCAAAAACAAAAAACAAAAAACAAAAAATACATCATCCAAATAAATGTAAAATTGTAGCTTTGACATAAAAAGGTAGAAAGGAATTTGAAAATTTCTGACTGGAATGTGAAGACACCATATTCTAAACCAAAAAGCATAGCAGATACTTTGTGAATCATTTATATTGCTGCTATAGTCTATGACTAATCGAACTGACTAGTCACGGCCATTATCAAATAATTTTATATTAAATTATGTAAGTAACATTCTCGCCATTACAGTGCCATCTATTGGTATATATGTGGTAGCTTCCCAACTGACAGTTCAGGATTTCTGACTGTGGATGTTATGTGCTCTTACCACAAAAATGATAACTGAGGTAATGCATTTGTTAGTTGGCTAGATTCAGCCATTCCACAATGTATATATATTTTAAAACATCATGTTGTACATGATAAAAACATATAATATTATCTGTCTATTAAAATGTATTTTAAGAGGTTTAGGATATTCTTAATTTAAAATACAATTAATTGTGGCTCTTCTGTAAACAAAAAATAGGAAAGATTTTGTCTAGTGTGGGGTGTTTGTTGAAACACTGTAGCTAATCCTAACATGTGCTTCAACATGGATGCATTCCTGAGGACACTATGCCAAGAAATAAGCTAGTCACCAGAAGACATGTACTGTATAATTCCAATTATTTGAGGTATTTAGAGTAGCTAAACTCATAGGAAAAAAAAAAGTAGAATGGTGGTTTCCAGGGATGAGGAAGAGGAAATGAGAAGTGGTTTAATGGACACTGAGTTTCAGTTTTGCAAGATGAAAAAATTCTAGAGATTGGTTGTACAACAATGTGTGAATGTATTTGACACTACTGAACTTAGAAATGGTTGAGATGGTAAGTTTTCTGTTATGCTTTTCACCCTGATAAAAAAGCACTATAGGTATTTTAAAAATTCCCTTGCTGTACTTAAGATTTTAATTTGGGACCAAGGACTAGAGACTAAAATGAATCTTAATGACCCTGGTCAACAATGGTAAGTGGAGACTCATTGTAACCGGGACAAGTTATTTGAGTTTGCCACCAGTAGGGGAAGACATTCATTCTAATCTGTCAAACGTTTACAAAAAGAGTGGCCTGGGGGAATGTGAGTAGCCTTGATTAAAACATTCAACTTGAGCTTCCTGAGCTTTAGTCTCTAACCACTTGAATTAGAAGTTAAAACATTCCCATGTGTGTTCGATACTTGCATGCCTTCTCAGAGCGGTTCCAGTGGCACGGAAAGGTATGTTTGATGGAGGTAGCTCAGAAGGATGCCCACTTACTGTCAGTAGGAGCCATGAAAATGGAGGCAGCAGATAATAAATGACTCTTGCAAAAACTTGGCTAAAAAGGGAAGGAAAGAGACCAAGAGGAGCTAGAGGGGTCACAGGGGTAAGGAGATGAAGATGGGAGAGACGATATTAGTAGACAGAAGGAACAAAGCTAGTGGAATGAAGAGTGAAGATGTAAGAGAAAGAGGTGGTTGTTGATGAATCTAGGCCCTGGAGAAGGCAGGAAGAGTGACCTCAGGGGCATAGGTCAATATTAAATAAGGAGAGAGGAAAGGAGGTGGGGCTCTAACGCAGACAAATGTGTTGGTGGAGATGGGAATGTAGAGAGACTCTTATACAATTACCTTGAGTTTTGAAAAATCCTTATCACAACCTGTGAATTTGACCTACTGCTTATTACTGCTGCTCAAAAGAGTGGAAACCTAAGGCAAAGAGTGGTAAGATAAGTTAGTTGAGTTCAGTCTATAAGTAGTGACAGATGTACTAAAAAATAAAATTCCACCTTTGCCTCCTTCTTGGTGCTAGGAAAACAATCAGCCCACATTCTCCCCCTCTGCAAATGTTGGGTAATAATAGGCTTTGCTGGAACCTCATGCCACTGGGCTCCCATTCTAAGGCGAGGTTCCCTACTTGCATGGGCTCTCCTTGAGGCAGGTGTAAGTCAGTGGCTTGCTCATAACTTGCTGAGTAGCTAAAGAGTTGATTTAGTGTAGGAATGGTATGTAAATTTCAAGCCTTGTCCTTTCCGTAAATCACTACAAAGACAAAGAAGGTGTATTTCACAAATTTGAATTGTTTCTAGGTCACCCGTTTGCTCTAGCCGTGTTTCAGGATTATGTGTGGTTCTCAGACTGGGCTATGCCATCAGTAATAAGAGTAAACAAGAGGACTGGCAAAGATAGAGTACGTCTCCGAGGCAGCATGTTGAAGCCCTCGTCACTGGTTGTGATTCATCCGTTGGCAAAACCAGGTACACACTGGAGATGTTACACCATTTTTCCTTGACAGGAATCTGCAACTATTTTAATTGTTTGATGTCATGCAGTTGGGGTGGGGGTGGAGGGGATTTTGTAATTTTCACTAACTGTGTAGAAGTTAAGATTTCCTAGGATTTAGGTTTAAGACAATATGGTAGTTTGGTAATTGGGGCTTTATCCCTTCAATTTCATCTCTTCTCTTGAACAACTCTTACTTACCTGCTACATTTCAAAGAGCCTTGGGTTAAAGGCACTAAGGGCAGGCAGTTTAGACACGCACAGTGGACACTTGGACCTTCCCATACCCCTGAGGGTGCCAGTGAGTGGGTGTCAGCCGGGAGTGAGCAAATGAAAAAGGCATCTCGCATTTTATGGTAGCTCTTCTTTCTGAATTGCTCTTTGTCAGTTTGACTAGATGACAAGTCAGGAAATACAAATCACATTTGACTAAAGAGCTTCTTGAACAAAAGTACTGGCTATACTCAGTACTCATAAGGTAATAACATTCTGGCTTTATCTTAGAATCAGTGGCTTCTTGGGAAAACTTTTCTGAAATAACTATTGATACACCCTCTGTTTAGATCCACTGCGTTTCTCTCCCTAAAAGCTGTAGCTTCCGAAAAGCAAGCTGTAGACTTGGATTCATAGCATCCTTTTCATCTCCAAACTCACCTGTGAATTTCCCTCTTTTATCTTCTAGGAGCAGATCCCTGCTTATATCAAAATGGAGGCTGTGAACATATTTGCAAAGAGAGGCTTGGAACTGCTTGGTGTTTGTGTCGTGAAGGTTTTATGAAAGCCCCAGATGGGAAAATGTGTCTGGCTCTGGATGGTCATCAGCTGTTGGCAGGTAATATAATAAATTATGTATCAAATTATTTAACCTTGGTGCAGGAATACAGCTGTACATCCATCCCTATGCTTTCACTGATTTTTAATATTTTGGATGTTAAAAGCTTTCCTGTTTTTAGGAATGCTAAGAATTTGTTTGTTTATTTGTTACCCTCTGTTGAGTTTTGAGTTCCTTATTACAGGCACAATTCAATTGACCTCTAGTGATAAAAGTCTTAAGTTCCAAGCCCTCCACCTCCCCATCTATAGTGCAGTGGGTCCCAGACTTGGAACTAAATGTCAAAATTGAATCACCTCACAAAAATGTTTAGAGATATTTTGTTTAGAAGTTTTACGCCCTCAATATTAGAGGCAGTAGTATATGATCTCCCTGTCACATGACAAGACTTAATAGGAAAAGCAAAGTCCTTTATAAAAAATAACTTCAGGCTGGGTGTGGTGGCTCATGCCTGTAATCCCAGCACTTTGGGAGGCCGAGGCAGGTGGATCATGAGGTCAAGAGATCGAGACCATCCTGGTCAACATGGTGAAACCCCATCTCTACTAAAATACAAAAAAAAAATTAGCTGGACACGGTGGCGCGTGCCTGTAATCCCAGCCACTCAGGAGGCTGAGGCAGGAGAATTACCTGAACCCAGGAGGCGGAGGTTGCGGTGAGCCGAGATTGCACCATTGCACTCCAGCCTGGGTAACAAGAGTGAAACTCCCATCTCAAAAATAAATAAATAAATAAATAAATAAATAAATAAATAAATAACTTCAAGTTACCAAATACATGTGGGAAATCCAGCCTGAGAAGGCTTGTGATATGCTTTTTTACAAACTAGACATGCCTCTGAGCAAAAGGAAGAGTGAGCCAAGTGTGACGTATACCCAGGAGTTGCCTCCCTTGAATGTGCACCCAAACAATCTGGGCATCTTTGGATTCATCCCTTGATATCTTTCTACCAGAAATATACCAAAGATAATTTACATTTTATTAAGTTTTATAAAGGTGATATTTATCTGGCAAGTATGGTATAAATATAAGTAAAGTGACAGATGATGAAAAATGGATAAATCTAGCCACGGACCAGAATTGGATACTTTGGATTTTTAGAACTTTCTATTAATTGTTGCCTTAGTTCAACAGTTCTCAAACCTCTTGGTTTCAGGATCCCTTTAGACTCTTAAAAATTATTGAGAACCTCAAAGGGTTTTTATATATATATCTGTCAATATTTATATGAAAATTTATAACACAATTAAGAAATCTATTGACATTACAATAAATGTATCTATTAATATATATTTTATAAAAGTAACTGAAATAAGTACATTTTCCAAAGCAAAAGATGTGTATCGAGAAGACTGACATTGTTTTACACTGATAACTCTAATGTCTGTCTTGTAGAGGGCAGCTGGATTCTCATGTCTACATCTGTTTTTAAATCTGTCATCGTGTGTCATCTTGGTTAAGTCTATGAACAAAGTCTGGCCTCACACAGACATAGAGTTGGAAAAGGGCTGTTACAATCGCCTTTTGAGGTGCCTTTTTTGGATATAGACAGCAGCTTCCTAAAGCTTAGTTGCAATGTGGAGTCTGACATTGGCAACAGTTATTGCTAGCTGTACTCCTTGAGGTGCTAGGCTCACTTCATTCATTTCTGAGGAGAAGTGAATGTTTGCTATGTACCCAAGTCTTAATAGCACAGTTTTCATTTTTTTTTCCTCAAGTAAAACAATGTGCTATGAAAAGAAGTGGTCAGTTTCAGCTCACAATTCAGAAATTACTTGTGTTTTTCCTCTAGATAACCATCATAACTTCAGTATGCACTGAAAGAATATACATTTTTTATTTTATTACATAGAATGTTAAAAAGCTGTGTAGTTAATGGTCGAGAGTTTTAAAATCAATAATTCTTATTGATTCAAAACAATCTTGTGAAACTGGATTTTATTGATTTTTTGAGACAGGGTATCCCTCTGTTGCCCAGGCTGGAGTACAGTGGCATGATCATGGCTCACTGCAGCCTTGGACCTCTAGGCTCAAGTAGCTGGACCCCACCTTAGCCTCCTAGTAGCTGGGACCATAGGCATGCACAACCATGGCTGGCTATTTTTATTTTTTGTGGAGACGATATCTTGCTATTTTGCCCAGGCTGGTCTTGAACTTCGGGCCTCAAGTGGTCCTCCCACCTCTGCCTCCCAAAGTGCTGTGAATACAGGTGTAAGCTACCCTGCCCCGCCAATTTTTCCTTTTCCTTTATTTTTATTTATTATTTTTTTGAGACACGGTCTTGCTCTGTCACCCAGGCTGGAGTGCAGTAGCATGATCTCAGCTCATTGCAACTTCTGCCTCTGGGGCTCAAGAGATTCCCCTGCCTCAGCCTCCCGAGTAGCTGGGATTACAGGTGTGTGCCACCATGCCCAGCTAATTTTTGTATTTTTAGTAGAGATGGAGTTTCACCATATTGGCCAGGCTGGTCTCCCATCTCTTGGCCTCATGTGATCCACCCGTCTTGGCCTCCCAAAGTGCTGGGATTAGAGGTATGAACCACTGTACCCAGCCTTTTTTCTTTTTCTGTTTTTAAAATGTGAGTGTGACAGTGAAGAGCTCAGCTGCTGGTAGAGTTTGCAGTCATTTCTTTTTTTCATACTAAGTCACCCACATTCCTTTGGCCATAACAGTACAAATGCGAACATGGTGGGAAAAGGCAATTAACTTTATTGTATTATTAAGAAGACTTATGACTTTAGGGACTCTCTGAAGGATGATCCCAGGGTTCTTAGGATTACAGTTTAGAAAACTGTTATCTTACAGAATCCATTTCTCCCCTATTCTGAGAGTGGAGAGTATATGAACCTTACACCTGTACAAAATCATGACTTTTTAAATGTCCTTTCATATTATCAAATGTAGGTAAAATCAGGCTAAAAGAAGCATGAAAGCAGCGTAAAGGAGAAACTGTGTATGGAAGACAAGCTGGGGAGATCACTTCTCTACTTTGTCCTTAACTGTGGGCTGTGATTATGAGCTGATTATGTACCTAAGGATTTTGGTATTTTACTCCTGTTTTTGCCAGTACCTGAAAGAGTCCTATCTTTCTTCCCTGTTGGTTCCTTACTCCCCAAATCATTAGCGCTCAGTGAAAATGAGAGGGTATGGGGTAGCAGGGTGAGCTTTACTAAGTTACCAAGACCTTGACAGTTTTTCTGAATCCTCTTACTGTGAGGATGAGTCTGAACTCACAACAAATGAATAGTCTTAAACATAAATTAAATCAAACTTTTTTTAAACAGAAAAGCCAAATTTACTTGCATTTATTGACCATCAATAGGTGGTGAAGCTGATCTAAAGGACCCAGTAACGCCACTGGACACCTCATCCAAGACCAGAGTGTCTGAAGATAACATCACAGAGTCTCAACACATGCTAGTGGCTGAAATCTTGGTGTCAGGTATGAATAACCTGTTCTCTAATGTACCTTTGGCTCCAGCAGTTTCCATCCTACTGTGAGAAATTTTGAATTACCTTTCTAACTTAATATTGGCTAAGTTCTAAACAAGGCTAATAAAGCCAAACCTTGGACTCAAGTCTGTCTCTTCTGAATGATGTGCCTGAGAAAGATGGCTGCATATTAGTCTGGACATGAACAGTACACCTCGAGAGTCTTTGGATGAGAGTCTTTGTTCTGTAAAGAAATACAACCTGGAAACGAAAGTAAAACAGGACAACATGTTTGAATGTATCTTCATCCATACCTGATATTTTTGGTATTTGGTCCACCTGGCTGTTTTTCCATTAGCGGGAAAAGTTGATAGTAATTGATAAGCAAATATAGGTTGGCCGCTTATTTGCTTATTTAACTGCTGCAGAAAGTCCACAAACAGCAAATGTTGGATTTCTTTTCTTCTATGTTGCACATTTGTCACCAAAATGCCAAATCTTGTGTTTAGTAAGTAACAACTTTAGAGAACCTAAGTCTTTTATCACTCAGGAGGTCAGTGGTTTTTTAACTGGGTTCAGCTTAGCCCTTAAACTTCTGCATACCCCACCCTTTCACTCTAGGTCACTGCCCTTTAAGCAGTGTAACTTGATTTTGAAATATTTTGTTCATTTGTGTTACTGAGTAACACTTTATTTTAACAAGATTTATGTGGCCAAAAAAAAAAAAAAGTTTTCAAAACACCACATTAGGACATTTAAGGAAATGCTTTACCCAACTTTTGTGGTCTGCAAACTACTTTTTTGATGTACAGGGCTCTGGGGACCTCTTACCTTACCCTATCAGTGTGATTTTTTTATAAGATAAAAATAAGGAGGTTCATACTTTTAGTAATAACAATAACTAACATTTGCAGAGAATGTTACATTATATATACAGTCATTCCTTTGTATCCACAGGGGATTGATTCCAGGATCCCTGAGTATATCAAAATATGTGCATATGTAAATTCCAAAGTCACCCTATGCAATCCAGGTATACAAAACACCAGCCATCTGCATAGGCAGGTTTCACGTCCCACCAGTCATGCTGATCTGTGTTCAGTTGAAAAAACTCCAGGTATAAGTGGACCTGTACAGTTCAAACCCATGTTGATCAAGCGTCAGTTGTAATCTCTAATTTGCTCCTTATTACAAATCAGTTTGCAGATGTGAAAGCTGAGAGACTAAGACATAAGTTAGTGTCTTGACCAAAGGTTTTTGAAAATTATGACCAAATAATTAATTCATGTGAAAATAAGAAGTTCTGGAAAACTTTGTTAACGTTAGGAATATCATGTGTTCAGCAATCTATTTGGCATACACTGTGCTAAGTGCTGGGGATACCAAGATGAGCTGAATACCACCCCAGTCCTCAAGGCCACAGTTTGTTGTGGACACAAACAATATGATAGAATAAAATACTTTAAACCAATGTTAAGGATATAGAGAACCTTGGCAAAGTCACCAGGAGTCCCTAGAGGTTCATAGAGCAAGTTTTGAAAGACTGATGGTTGAGAGACTGAAAGACTAAGACAAATGACAGATGTGTGGGAATGGGGGAGTGATTAAGTGACCAAGGATTTGTGAATTTGGCTTAATACCTGGAGCCTAGTGTAGAATAGAGGGGACTGATTGTCCTGGTGAAAAACTCCTCATCTTTCTATACTCGGATTGTGTTCTGTGTTGTCCTAGCCTGTGAAGTCTTACTTCCTTCTAAGTCAGGCTCAGGGGTCTAATTTCTGTTTCAGAGTGAGATTTCACATCAACAAAGTATCTATGGCTAAAAGACAATGTGAAAACTCCACATTAGGATTTTAGAGTATCTAAAATTCTTAACGTGGCCTGCTGGGCTCTGTATGAACCAACCTTTAGATACCTCCCCAGTCTCAACAAGGGCTCATCAGCCCTTTTGCCCTTGACTTTCTGTGGCCTGCTTCTGTCACCCTGGCCTTGTTTCTAACAGACACGGGCACGTGCCCTAGTTGTTTTCTCAGCCCATGCTTTGTTTCTTTTTCTTTTTTCTTTTCTTTTTTAAATTATACTTTGAGTTCTGGGGTACATGTGCAGATCTTGCAGGATTGTTACATAGGTACACGCATGCCATGCTGGTTTGCTGCCTCCATCCCCCCTTCACCTACATTAGGTATTTCTCCTGATGTTATCCCTCCCCAACCTCCCTACCCCCGTCATCACTCCCCTAGCCCCCGAGCCCCCAACAGACCCCTGTGTGTGATGTTTCCCTCTCTGTGTCCATGTGTTCTCATTGTTCAACACCCACTTATGAGTGAGAACATGCGGTGTTTGGTTTTCTGTTCTTGTGTCAGTTTGCTGAGAATGATGGTTTCGAGATTCATCCATGTTCCTGCAAAGGAGATGAACTCATCCTTTTTTATGGCTGCATAGTATTCTACGGTGTATATGTGCCACATTTTCTTTATCCATTCTATCCTTGATGGGCATTTGATTTGGTTCCAAGTCTTTGCTGTTACAAACAGTGCTGCAATAAACATATGTGTGCATGTATCTTTATAACAGAATAATTTATAATCCTTTGGGTATATACCCAGTAATGGGATTGCTGGGTCAAATGGTATGATGATAAACAACTTCAGCAAAGTCTCAGGATACAAAATCAGTGTGCAAAAATCACAAGCATTCCAATGCACCAATAACAGACAAACAGAGAGCCAAATCATGAGTGAACTCCCATTCACAATTGCTTCAAAGAGAATAAAATACCTAGGAACACAACTAACAAAGGACGTGAAGGACCTCTTAAGAAGAACTACAAACCACTGCTCAAGGGAGTAAGAGATGACACAAACAGATGGAAAAACATTCCATGCTCATGGTTAGGAAGAATCAATATAATGAAAATGTCCATACTGCCCAAAGTAATTTATAGATTCAATGCTATCCCCATCAAGCTACCATTGACCTTCACAGAAATGGAAAAAACCACCTTAAACTTCGTATGGAACCAAAAAAGAGCCTGCATAGCCAAGACAATCCTAAGCAAAAAGAATGAAGCTGGAGGCATCACACTACCTGACTTCAAACTACACTACAAGGCTACAGTAATCAAAACAGCATGGTACTGGTACCAAAACAAATATATAGACCAATGGAACAGAACAGAGGCCTCAGAAGTAACACCACACACCTACAACCATCTGATCTTTAACAAACCTGACAAAAACAAACAATGGGGAAAGAATTCCCTGTTTAATAAATGGTGTTGGGAAAAACTGGCTAACCATGTGAAGAAAGCTAAAACTGAACCCATTCCTTAGACCTTATATAAAAATTAACTCCAGATGGATTAAAGATTTAAACATAAGAACTAACACCATAAAAACCCTAGAAGAAAACATAGGCAATGCCATTCAGGACATAGGCATAGGCAAGGACTTCATGACTAAAACATCAAAAGCAATGGCAACAAAAGCCAAAATAGACAAATGGGATCTAATTAAACTTAAGAGCTTCTGCACAGCAAAAGAAACAGTCATTAAAGTGAACTGGCCACCAACAGAATAGGAAAAAATGTTTGCAAGCTACTTATCTGACAAAGGGCTAATATTCAGAATCTACAAAGAACTTAAACAAATTTACAAGAAAAAAACAAACAACTTCATCAAAAAATGGGTGAAGG
Source organism: Callithrix jacchus (assembly GCF_049354715.1). Lineage (NCBI taxonomy): Eukaryota > Metazoa > Chordata > Mammalia > Primates > Cebidae > Callithrix > Callithrix jacchus. The sequence goes on along the minus strand of NC_133504.1, from coordinate 87,266,863 downwards.
ATATGAACAGTCACCTTTCAAAAGAAGACATTTATGCGGCCAACAAACATGGTGTGTTTCTTAACCCTTCGAAGTTGTGGGTGCCCTTCTGTCCTCAGCCTTTCCTAGTGCCCAGCTGGGCTAGGTTGCCTATTACAGCTCTCTTAGAACCTCAGTTCTGCCCCTTGATCATACTCATCGCACTTGTACTTCAGTAACTAATTATGCAAAACAGGAGCCCTTGTCAATAGCAGAACCCTATTCTTCACCACAATATTTTTGGCTCTCAGGAAGGCCCAATACATAGCAGGTACTTTTGAATGAATTATTATATTAGTTTTACTAACAGGACCTGAAGTTTCTTCTAGTCTGATAAGGTTAATTCTTATTTAAATTATCACAGTATCTTTCTTTTTCATCCTTACTTAAATGTGTATTAAAGAGTGTTTGATCAAATATTTAAACAAATATCTTGGTCAAGAGTTTTTTTTAAGTCACCTTTTATTCTTGTCCTTAGAACCATTATGAAAAATAGACCTGGCAGAAATTGTCACAACTATTTTAGAGAAGAGTAATGTGAGCACAAGCATTTGTTTCTTCCAGAGCTCCTTTGTAGCTTTATATATATATATATATATAACTCTGGCTGTAGCCCATCCCTCCTATAACTATTGCTTTTCATTACACACAGCTGCCTTGGGTTTTCATGTTACTAAATAAATCCCAAATCATATTCTAATTTAAGATAATTCTGCTAGTGATTTAAAATGTCTTGGGTAATCGGATACTGTCCACTTCACACTCTGAGCAGCCTAGTGATTTGGGAGCTAGTCTTCCAAATAAATGCTGAATTAAATGGATAATTGATTTGGTCTGAACTTATCCGTCTCTAGGAGTCATGAGTGACAGGAGATGACCAAGCAAGCACGAAAGGCATCTGCTCCCGCAAGAGAAATCTTCTTGCTCAAGTAGCTAAGCAAATCAAATGCAATTACCCAATGTCTGCATTCACATGCCACCTGAATCCTACTTAGATCATTTAACTTTCTTTCATTTATCAGCAAGTTTGGAGGGCTTTTAAAAAAATCTCTTCTGTACTCAGATAAGCAAACTTACCAGTTAATAGACAGATGATAATTTATATCCTACTGTGATGTGTCAGATTCCCCCAACTCCAAAAAGGTAGGGTGGGGTGGCATTTGGAGAATGACTACATACGTAAGTAAAGCAAAGAAAACAAAAACTTGCTCATGTTTATGGCTCAACATGTAACTCTGTCCCCTGGGGCACTTGCATTTCAATGGAGTGTGAAATGAAATGATCCATTTACTGCACTTAACTCATATGGTTCATGTCTTTGTAAAAGTGCCTTGAGGTGTGCAAGTTACTACATAAATCTTGATAATAAACACACATTGTGACATACACATTCTATTATATATGATATTAGTAAATTGGCAGTAAATCTTTTTTATGATTGAATTTTTTTGCCTGGTTGGTGCACAGATCTACTTGCTAGATATTAGTCTGTGTGTCTTTGCAGGATAAGAATAGATTGACTCCTTTTGTTGTCAAAATGGTTGGGAAGTTTCAAAATGAGCAATAGGCCTTTGAAATTTGAGTCTATTTACTTCTAGCAATTTTATAATTTACGTTTGCAAATGCTTTTAAAAATTACAAATAAGTTCAGATAGGGTTCCTTGAACACCAGATAGTTCTTTAAGACTAAAGTTCTTTGAGAGCACATTAACAGAAGTATGGCTATGGGACTATGCATCTTGTTTTATTTTTTAGACAGTGTCTCACTTTGTTACCTAGGCTGGGGTGCAGTGGTACCATCTTGGCTCACTGAAGCCTCAACCTCCCGATCCTCCTACCACAGCCCCCCAACTAACTGGGACTACAGGCATACACCGCCATATTTTTATTAGAGATGGAGTTTCACCGTGTTGCTCAGGCTGGTCTTGAACTCCTGGGATCAAGCAGTCCACCCTCTTTGGCCTCCCAAAGTGCTGGGATTACCAGCGTGAACCACTGTACCCAGCTGGGCTATGGATCTTGTAAATGTATATATGGTTTATAGGTCAACTAAATGTTTCTGTTTGGAGACTAGCCTGCCCCAGAACTTGGGAAAGGAAGCAGTGGACTGTTCTGTAGAACCTAAAATATTAAAGTCTATTTTCTTTTCTAAGGTCTGGAAATAACTGCACGGGATTCTTGTATTTGCAGATCAAGATGACTGTGCTCCTGTGGGATGCAGCATGCATGCTCGGTGTGTTTCAGAGGGAGAGGATGCCATGTGTCAGTGTTTGAAAGGGTTTGCTGGGGATGGAAAACTCTGTTCTGGTAAGAGCACAGGGAAAATACACATATTTGGACAACAGTGAACCAGAAACATTCTTTCTGCTCTTTCTGACTTAAAAGCTCCAGAAGGATGTAATCAGCAGGTTGAATAAGTTATTTGATGTAAGCTAAAAAAAAAATTGGATGACATGCATAGAAAATATGAGACATAAAAATATATTTACACAAATATACACAAACTACATTGAGTTTATGGTAAATTATTATGATTATGCAATATATGCAGTTGACATTAAGGGGAAGAATTTATAATTAGTTTCAGAAGCATGAATCTGAGTTCAAGTCAAGTATATGACTTCACCCATTTCAGTGCAAACACAACTGTTTCCCCTAGAAGCTTAGGTCCTAAGGTTTAGTCAAATAAATTGATTCATAGATAAGTTCCTATTTTACATTAATAGAATCAACGTTATAATTTAATGATTGCTGGAAAGATCTCAGTTCTTATGGTCTGAAACCCTGGCAGAAAGAGATCTATTTACATATTTGTCTAATCAGATAGGTGAGAACTCTGTAAAGATCGATTCAGCAAAAACATGTGAACTTTATGTCCAAGATGCAAGATGTGCCTGATGTTGTAAACAGCACCTGTAAAAGACTGACTCAGCAATTGAATATAAGATTATACTTGTTTATGTTAGGATTGCCTAAATATTGCACTAGTTCCTAATTTTGTCCACAGATATAGATGAATGTGAGATGGGTGTCCCAGTGTGCCCCCCTGCCTCCTCCAAGTGCATCAACACTGAAGGTGGCTATGTCTGCCAGTGCTCAGAAGGCTACCAAGGAGATGGGATTCACTGTCTTGGTAAGAGGATGCATGTGTGGAGGCAGTAGGGCAGAGTCAGGCCTCAGAAATCAGGAGACAGTGTGGGTGCAGTGAGCAGAGAGAAGACAGGTTATAATTGGGGTGACACACATGTCACAATTTAAAGAGTTGTATGACCTGCTCAAACTGACATATTTCCATTCTTGGTGAACAGTCAAGTTTGTGCCCTTATGCTATTACTGCCCTAGTCAGCTTCAAGCTCCTTTGGAAGGTGCTTACTCCTCTGCCTTTCTAAGTCTCTCCGAGGTTTGAGTGCCACCAGTGTCTCATCAATACTTCACACCTAGAGCCATCATGGGGGAGTTGGACAGCATTTACTTGTCAGTGAATTTGGTAAGAGAAATGTAGTGAACTGCAGAGCTGATGACAGTTTGTTGGAAGTCACTGCTGTGTGCATAAAGAAAAAGAGGTATGGCCTGTGAAAGGACTCCTCCCATGTTTCTTGGTATGTTCAATAGGTGGGAGAGTCAAGCTGCTGACATTGAGATACAAGTAAAGAATGATTCAAACCTCTTTCATAATCCCTGTCCTCTGGTAAGGTCTGGGTGCGGCATGTTGAATTGGGAGTTTGCGTCGTGGATGTCTCATACCTTTCCATCAGTAGCATCGCATCACGTACAAGTGAAAACCTGCCTGAAGCCATCTGAGGCATGGGGAAGTGATCTGAAGTTTTACAGCTCTTTAAAACTTCCCTTTCAGTATTTCTTTCCCTCCTTCTGAAAATGTAAGAAACTGATAAGAAACTCAAATGATACTGCTTTCTCCCACTTGTTAAGGTTAAAGATGAAATATCAATCATAACTATCAATTTTTCGAATCTCGTTGATTTAAATCAGACCTTTATCAGATTAGTTTTGTGGAATCCACAGACATCTGTAAACACTCTTATAAGCACATATTTGGCTGTCAGTCAGAAAAATGTCACTGCTCTAATCAAGTAGGCCCATAGATAATTTAGACAAGCACACTTCATATTTAATTTCCTTAAATATGAAGAAAAAGGAAGGTATCTCCTGGATGTTTAAACTTGTTAGACTCTGGTTTCTCACACTGTTATTAACTCATCTCCTTCCAGTATTGATCATGCAATGGGATGTCCTCGCCCCACCTGCGTGGTTGGCATGGAGTCCTCAGACTCCATGGAAGCAGTGGGCTTGCTCCTCTGTTCTCTCTCCCTCCAGTCACTCTCTCTCTCCTGCTCTGTGTATGTATGTAGATATAATACTTCAAACCATGTCTGGCACATAAAAAGTGCTACGTAAAAGTGTTATCCTTCTTATTAAGAGTAGTTGGGTTTCTTGGTCAAGTATACACCTTTGTCTTTCTTCTTGGAAAAGCTCTCTTTCTCTCAAGGTGATAGTTTATTGAAATTATAACAGGAATTCATAAAAGAGTCAGTTTGGGCCATCCAGGATAGCAATTCAGTGTGTTAAATATTTACTTGCCCCCTATTAGGGGCAAGGCCACAGTATTAGAAATGTGAGAAATATCAGGATGAGAAAGGTCGTCCTTGCTTGTGAGGAAAATGTGAGCTAAAAGAAATAAAGCTGTGATCAGTGATGAGGAAGGGTACACATCATAAGAGAAGTAAAAACCACAACGAAAGTTCAGAACTGGGAGAAATATCTGTTTGAGGTATTGGGACAGATTTCAGGGAGGAACTGTCATTTTGGAGGGAGTGTGGTGGATACATAATTTTATTTGCAGAATGTGAAGGGATAGAAGCATTCCAGGCATGAACAGATCACATGACTGGCATTATGGATAGAGAGTAGTTTAGGTGAGCACTAAGTTTAGGTTATATCAGAAACTGAGGCTGATAAGGTAGTGTATGCCATAACAAAATATAGACTGGATGACTTAAGCCACAGAAATATGTCCTCTTATTATTCCGGAGACTAGAAATCCCACCCAGATCAAGGTGCTGGCTGATTTGGCTTTGGGTGAAGGATCTCTTCCTGGCTTGCAGATGGTCACCTGCTCACTAGTTCTCACATGCCCTTTCCTCTTCGATGTGTAGAGAGACAGAGAGAGGGAAAGAGAGATAGAGAGAAAGAGAGAGAGAAAGAATACTCTAGTTTCTTTTCCTCTTTTTTTTTTCTCCCTCTTCTTTTGAGGACACCAATCTTATTGGAGTAGGACCCCACCCTTATGACCCCATCTAACCTTACTTTCCTCCTGATAGGCGCTTTCATCAAATACAGGCAGTCACTTTGGGAGTTAGGGCTCAATATATGAATTACAGGGTCAGGGACACATTTCAGCCTATAACAGATGGTTTGGGTTACATCTGTGGAAGACTAAAATCTGAGTGTCAGTTATCGAGGTTTCACTTCTCCAGTGAAACTGGCTGAGGGTCAGCCAGTGCTGTCCTAAAATTCCTAGTGACCAAGTTACAAAATGTAAAATGAGACAGGCAAAATGAAATTTAGTAATAATATTACTATTCAAATTTAATATTCAAATATAACCAACATATTAACATTTTAATAGGTAATCTGTATAAAAATTATTGAGATATTTAATATTCTTTTTTATTTTGGTACCAAGTCTTCAAACTCTAATGTGTGTTTTATACTCGCAGCACATCTCATTATGAACTAGTTGCATTTCGGGTACTCAATACGCTCATATGGTGATGGCTAGCAAGTCGGACGGCAAAGTTCTAGGCAGCAAGGAACCACTGGCAGCATTTGGGTAAAGGGGTGCAATGATGGCTTTATCATTGCTGTGTTGAAAGGGGAATAATCTGGCACTGGTGTTTAGGCGTGGCGTGAAGGAAACATGGGGTCCAGGAATATGGTAAGGCTGTTCTTGCAGTAATGGAAAATCGAGAGGAAGAAAGGCCATCAATGTTAGGGTGGCAGTAGCTGAGAAAGAAAAATGGTGGGTAGTTAGGAAAGAAAGGGTGATTTGTCTTATATAGTTTAGACTTATATAAAAATGCAAAACTGTTATATTTTATATACTATGTATGTCAATGAAACAATGTGTATTCAAAAAGTTAAGTACGAATCTTTAGGATCTGAACTTATAATGTTTGCCTAGAGATCATTTACTAATCTCTAACTTTGAGAAGTCTCCTTTCCTTCCAACCAGGAAGAAAGCTTCCAGCCTCTGTAAGGAGTTTAGAACACCTGCCTGGGGCTGGGTGTGGTGGCTCATGCCTGTAATCCCAACACTCTGGGAGGCCAAGGCAGGAGGATCACTTGAGGCCAGGAGTTTGAGGCCAGCCTGGGCAACATAGTGAGACACTATCTCTACAAAAGGCAAAAACAAAAAACTAAAAAATAAACAAGAAGTAGCCAGGCATGATGGTACAAGCCTGTGGTCCAAGCTACTTGGTACGTTGAGCTGGGAGGATTGCTTGGTCATGGGAGGTCAAGACTACAACGAATCACGATCACATCACTGTACCTTATCCTCGGCAACCAAGTGAGATTCTGTCTCAAAAAAAAAAAAAAAAAAAAAAAGAGAGAGAGAGAAAGAAAGAAAGAAAAAGAACACCTCCCTGGACATGCATTATAGGACCCAGTTCATCTCTCCAACATTCATGAAAGTACCTTTAATGCTAAAAATGCACAGGCCTTTGAGAACATATAGCATGACAGAAGCTGATGAAGCTCCTCTTCCAGAGGCTGTCCAACTGTAAAACCCTCTTTTTCCATACCCCACTTTTCTCTCCCCTACTCTGTCTTTTCTGACAGATATTGATGAATGCCAACTGGGGGTGCACGGCTGTGGAGAGAATGCCAGCTGCACAAATACAGAGGGAGGCTACGCCTGCACGTGTGCTGGACGCCTGTCTGAACCAGGACTGATTTGCCCTGGTAGGTGGGTGGGTGGTCTAGAGTGAAGGGGAAGGACTTGGTTCAGGGAAATTCTATACCCTAATCTCTATTTGCGTTAGAGATTCTAAAAATCATTCAGTTCAGTCAGGCTGCAGAGCTGGCTTTCCTGATTACGATGATGCTGGGCTTGAGAATTTGAAATGGTCCAAGTTTTCTTAATTTAATAGCATCTGGAATAAATCCTTTTTTATTACTCACAATCCAATAAAGATGGGAACATGGGTGTCTCTCTTTAACTGTACAACTAATCTCCCTATTTGTAATGTCGATTTGTGAGGCTGCTGGATAATTTTGCAGGGCTAGGCAGGTCGGTGAGAATATCTGAAGTTAGCATTTTAAATCACTTTCAAGGATTTTAAAATATTACTTGAAAAAGGCAGTATTTCTTGATCTGCATTAGAACTCCAGCTCTCTTCCCTTTCTTTTTTCAATATTAATAATGGTTGACTCCTGCTTCCTGAATCTTCTCCCCATAACAGCAGTAGCATCTCACCATCAGCACCCCAGAAAGGGAGCTGGCTCCACTGAGACCCTGGAGACCAGGACGGAACTCTTTCCCATCACTGCCCACTCTTTACCTTTCAGCCCTACAAGTGGAAAACATCCTAAGAAGGAAAAATTCCATGCTTACTTGGTGTCTGTTCTTTTTTTTCCTTAGCATGTTATTTTTCTCAAATAATTTGCTCTTCTTAAAGGTATTGAAAAACTGCTTATATTTATATATCAGCTACATATCTTTTCCTTTTAAGGAGCAGTGAACCATTCAATAAGAGAGACTTTATATTCCACTTCGGCATTCCCTCTGATATGGGAACATTTTCTTCCTGTCATAGTTGCTACAGTCTTGTCCTGGAGGGCTTCTCTGAAAGTTAGTTTTAAGGAGAAAGAAATTTTTGAGACTCCAGGATGTTGGAGGTAATGGACTGCACATTGATGCATAAGTTTTAAGCGATAAAGAGTTACCAGTTGTTCAGTGAGACCTTGATGCTAATTGTTACTTCACATGGTTAGTGTGTTTTTTGTGTGAGACAGATTTGTTTTATGAGATCAGTGACTCTGAATTCGTATGGCAACTTAGGACTAGCCATTCTTTTACCTGCCTCCAATATGCTATCCTTCATGCTCAGATAATACTAACGTCCACTAGGAAAGTAAAACTGTTGTCCCTTCTGGTAGTTCTTCTGTCACTAAAAAATACTGTATCACAAATTGTTCACAGAAACTGGTTCCTGATATTGATACTTGAAAGACATGAGTCCCTTCAGAAGGTAAAAGTAACGTCTTGGGTTCTTTTAGACTCTACTTCACCCTCTCACCTCAGGGAAGATGACCACCGATATTCCGTAAGAAATAGTGACTCTGGATGTCCCCCGTCCCACAGTGGGTACTGCCTCCATGATGGTGTGTGCATGTATATTGAAACAGTGGACAAGTATGCATGCAAGTAAGTCAAACTGTCTTGCTGATGGCACAGAGAGATGGTATTTAGTGCATCACTTTTAGCTAATTTGGAAAATGTATACTGAGGATTCTGCAATTAGATGTTCTTTTGGAAAACTATAAACAAACACATATAAACCATGTGTGTGCACTTCATCACACCCTCCTTGTGTATCACGATGCCCCTCTCAGTTACCAGTGATAAATATAAATCTAAGTAGTTGGTGGTTTCCCCTTTTACTGACATAATTTGATGTGACCACTGGTATAGTCTAGGGATTAAATGTCTCATCCTGGTTGAAAAACTTAGGTTTGTGAGATAATTCCTTAAAACTTTGATTTATTTTTCATCAAATATGCTTTACATTATATGTGAGCATCAGTGATTTGTTTCTGGATTTACAAAAGTGTTGTACATGTTCACACTGGACTTCTTGCCAGAGTCCAAAAATATTTTTCTTCAAAAATAAATGTATGCCTTTTTTTCTTCACTTCCTAACAGTTGACTTTACATTTTGTTGGTTAATAACAATTGCTGACACTGCAGCTGCTGCTTCTTGCTCCCTTTTTGCCCCCATGAGGGTTTTCACAGTGGATGAAGTGTCAACCTGGAAAGATGATTTGAGGAAGCCCTAAAAAACTATAAGGCATTCCCACTGTGCTCCCTCCAAAAACCTTTCCTGTGGACCCTTTAACAAAACCCAAACCCACAATAGCCAGGTCTGCCTCAAATGCTACCTTTAATTCATTTCATGTTTTCAAGGCAATAGGAGGAAACTGATAGATATCAGAAAACAAATAGGTCTCCCAGGATTAGGCTCCTGATCCACTGATAATTTTCTGTGTGCCTGAGGGAGGGGTGATAAAATAGTCTGAGCCTCACAAATCACTACTACAACCTTAAAGGCTTCTCCCATTTCATCAGTAATAATGAGCAGAATAACTAAATTCATGGAAGAGTAAGCTATATTCCATGACAAAGTGTATGGCCTTGCATTAGAAATCATGTCAGCATGACAAACATAGTGAAAAATGCTCATAAACACTAGTAAAAATGACTCAGTCCTTATAGAATTCTGTTTTTATATTCATATTTACATGCTATAATTTCCTAAAGTATGATAAATTGGGTATCTGCAATAGTTATTGCTAGTTTTAATATTAAGAATCTAATTGGTTTTGCCTGTTCATTGTTTCTGGTCATCCCAAATGATGAAATTACAAAAACAAATGTCCACATTTATTAGGTCATGGTTTTTCTCCATAATACTTTAGATTATAAAAATCATTATGATAATATAAAGGGTACTACAGGGTTACATGTTGCATTTAGAACAGTGTTTTCATTTGGATCTGATAGCATCCATTTATTAAATGATTGATGAACTCTATAGCACACTGCTTTTCTTTCTTTCATTAAATCTTGATGAAAATATCATATTTCCCTGATAATGTTTTAAACATGAGTTGTTACAAATGACAAACTGGAGATAAACTCAAATTTAAGGACCTTGAATCTAAAGCAATATTTAAAATATTATCAGAGTTCACAGTACTCTGGATCATAACCTTATTTTTAAATTGTGCATTTAACCAAAATGTGGTTTAATCAACGATTCAACCCTTGCCTCCTCCTGTCCGGATGACCTAACCTTGTGCTTTATTAATTCCATAATAACAAGTCTCTAGGAAGTACTTTACCAGTCCAACTTTTATTAGAAACACTTCCTAGGCAGGCGTCATTCTGTACAGAGTGTTCTTCCTGCTGCAAGCAGGTTTTGGAAGACCCAGCTCTTCCTTCCTTTCTTAGAAGCAGTGGAAGTTCCCCTCAGCCACATGAAACCCCAGGGTGCCCCTGATGATGCAGAGGAAGTGAGAGTTGGAAATCTCCATGCCCGAGGTATTCCTTGAACATTTCCTGGTTTGGAGATGCTCAGGAGGCTCCAAAGCTTCTGGGCTCAGAGGAGGTCCTCATTCATTCTGTGTTTCAGCCAAACACCCTTCTGGACAGGTCTTTAGACCAAGATCCCCCAACATCAGTGTTGTGAAATGCTTCTTAAAAACAGGTTATGTGGGCAAATCACATTGAGAGATGCATCATACTCTAGCCCTCAATATTATTATTATTATTTTTTGCAAGAGACTGTAGTTTTATTATTACTCAAATTAGTCTTCCTGAGCATTTGGGGAGCAGAGTTTTTAAGGACAACTTGGTAGGTTAGGGGAAGCCAGTGAGCCAGGAGTGCTGATAGGTCAGGAATGAAATCATAGAGAGTTGAAGCTGCCTTCTTGCACTGAGTCAGTTCCTGGATGGGGGCCACAAGTTCAGATGAGCCAGTTAATTGATCAGGGTAGTGTCAGCTGATCCATCAAGTGCAGGGTCTGCAGAATATCTCAAGCACTGAGCTTAGGAGCAGTTTAGGGAGGGCCATAATCTTGTAGGCTCCAGCTTCGTGACTCCTTAACCATAATTTCTAATCTTCTGTCCAGCCCTCAATTCTTGATTCATAGTATACCACAGCACATTAAAAAATCTTGTTTACCAGCCTGGGTAATATGGTAAGAACGCATCTCTACAAAAAAAAAAAAAAAAATTTTAAAGTTAGCCAGGTATCGTAGCACACATCTGTATTCCCAGCTACTTGGGAACTGCTTGAGCCCAGGAGGCTGAGGTTGCAATGAGTTGTGATGGCACCACTGCACTCCAGCCTGAGCAACAGAGTGAGACCCTGTCTCAAAAACAAACAAACAAAAAGCCTTGTTTGTCTGTATTGAGTCCAAAATGTCTCAAAATTATTTGACTATGGAAAGGCAAACTTATTTGTCCAGAGAATCTTTTGTTTGGTTTAACAGAAGAACTAATTCATAACCAAAGAACTAGTATCATGTGTCCCCCTCCCCCAGTGGAAAATGCTGAAGGACTATTCTGGGCCTTGTAAGACTCAGTGAGACTCTGCTATTGCAGCTGACTTGGATCTCCAGGACTCTTGGCCAAGGACTGACATATTTCTCAAGACCCCAAACTCTCTGAGAGGATCAGAGGTGTGGCCCATTAACATCCAACAGTTTAAAAATTGTGCTGCTAGGCATTGATAGCAAATGGCTCTAACCAAAGATAGCTAGAATTAAAACAGCATCCAAGAAAGCCTGGGATAATGGTTGTCCTTTATGCTTCTGCACTCAGATGCTGCTAGCTCTTGCATGGTTAGTTCTAGAAAATAGCTTTTCAGAGCTGAATAGAGCATCAAACTTTTTGGAAGCAGCATGGTATAATAGAAAGAACATAGGCTTTGAAATCAGAGAACCATTGGAGTCAAACCTGTCAATCATAGCTGTGTGACCTTGTACAAACTCCTTGAGCCTCAGTTTTCTCATCTGTAATATGGGAATATGCCACTAATAAGAAAATGAATAAAAGTGCCTAGCAGGGTGTCAAACACACAAGATGGTTGAGAAGCACTAATCCCTTTCCCTCCTTCTGTGAGTGGCTTGCCCAGTCCTCTGACCAGCTCACAGTAGAGCCAAGTCTAGAGCCCAGATCTTCTGGAGCTTTGTCCGGTGTGTTTTCAATGCTGCCTCTTCTCACTATGGGCCCTGGGGTCAGATCTCTGTATTTTTTTTCCTTTAAGTCCTTTCGGAATTAAGTGGGGACATGGATGAATAGTTTATCCAGGGCCTGAGGAAGGAATTTTTAATAAGTGGGGATTACAGAGTGTTTAATGGGATGTTTTTCAAAGTTGGTGCTTTTGCAAGGATAATAGAATACAGATGTTTACCTGAGAGCCTAATCGTTTCCAGAAATGCACATTCCCAGTAGATGGCAGCATTGCTTCATTTACTAAAAAGGACAGCAGCTCATTCTAGTGACGATTTCACTGAGACAGCAGGGTGTTTGTGGGTGAATGTCCCTTTTTCCTCCATAGAGCCCATTGAAGAAAAAAGGCAAATGCCTATATGTATGTTACTGGGTCTTCCCTTGCGCTAGTAGTGATTCTTTTTAAAACGAAAAAAGCTTTCTCTGCAGACTAGGTTATGCATTCTGTTCAGAAACTGCACACATTCCTCTATAGCCTGCTTTCAAGTGAGGAACTCCACCTTCAAATTCTCCTTCCTTTTCACCTATACTCATTGCAATCTGGCCAAACATTTGTTTCCGAAACTCCCTTGGCTCTTAGGGCAGAGTTGCTTTGTGTTGGTTTTAAAAGGTGGTTCCTCAGGATTTTAGCCTAACAGAAACTGATCTTTAATCAATGTCCTGTAATGCCTTATAGAGGCAGTATGCAAATAATCCCACATAAATCCCAGGGCAAACAGACAGAAGGGAGAAGTCCATGCTGCATTAACTTGTAAATTAGAGTGCTTTCAACGAACCCTGGATGGATTTTCTATATGCTTCCAAAGAGCTGAGTCTAGAAATGCAGAGGTTGAGAGATAGTTGAATATCGAGTGTCAGAACTATCAGTGTCTTTGGTCAGGCGTCTCTGATGACCTCTGTTTGTGTGTTGTCACAGCTGTGTTGTTGGCTACCTCGGGGAGCGATGTCAGTACCAAGACCTGAAGTGGTGGGAACTGCGCCACGCTGGCTACCGGCAGCAGCGGAAGGTCACCGTGGTGGCTGTCTGTGTGGTGGTGCTTGTCGTGCTGCTCCTCCTGAGCCTGTGGGGGGCCCACTACTACAGGTGACCCTGTCTTTCCTTTGGTACTGGAAACCTCTTTCTGAGACCTCCCAGGGGAATGCCTGCCTCCTTGAGATGAACGTCTGCACACTAAATTTAAAGTGTGAAAGAGGCGGGGCATGGTGCTCATACCCGTAATCCCAGCACTTTTGGGAGGCCAAGGTGGGCGGATCACTTGAGGTCAGGAGTTCCAGACCAGCCGGCCAACATGGTGGAACTAAAAGGGCAAAAAGTAATGGGCGTGGTAATGCACACTTGTAATCTCAGCTACTCGGAAGGCTGAGGGATGAGAATTACTTGAAGCCAGGAGGAAGAGGTTGCAGTCTGCCAAGATTGTGCCACTGCACTCCAGCCTGGGTGATAGGATGACACTCCATCTCAAAAAAACACAAAAAACAAAAAAAGTGAAGTAAGAGTAAAATTTTTACTGTTAGCTCAGAAATTCATTGCCCTGAAACATCAGTGCTTTTACTTTTTCCTTGTTCCCTCGCAGTTGTTGTCCACACACCTGCATGGTATATGTGTCGCTATTTATCATGATGTGTTTTTGCATTCTACTTCCTTCATTTAATATTATGTGCTCCTCCCATAGCCTGCATAATTTTTCATGGCTGCCTGCCATTTCCCACAAAATATTAATGTTGTAAAAGAAAATATCTTTCCTAACTTGGAAGGAAATTTCTGGTTCTCAGATTTTGTGCTTTTAGTAATTTCAAGTTAACAATTAAAAACTGTGGAAGAATAACGTTTATACATATAATTCTTTAAAAATAACACACATTAGGGTGAAGACATAGGCAATACACTGTTTTCTTAGAAAGTAGGACAGCATCCTCTATTATCATCGATATTGAAAAGCATTTTATGTACTGTTATAGTTTGTGCTGTACAAAATCAGTGAGTCATAAAACTTCAGTGCTGAAGGGGACTTTATGGAATTATCCAGTTCAATCTTATCATTTCATGGCTGGAGGACCTAAGACCCACTTGGCTAATAGGTCCCAATTCTCTGGGAATGTACAAAATATGTGCCACCATCTGTAGATAAAAATTTAACCACATTTACTGGTACTACACAACCACTCAAGTGGCAACTGTCTTGTGTTCTGGAAAATTCAACATATCAGCCAAGATGTACTTATCTGAGATCCTGCTATATCCTAGTATAGTGGTTAAGAGCACAGCCTCTGGAATCAGGTTATACAGGTTCAATCCCAAGTTAGTGTCTAAATAACACCAGCCATGTGTCCTAACCTCTGTTCATTAATTTCCTTTGCTATAAAGTAGAAACAAGAATAGTACTTACCTCAAGGATTATTGTCAAATTAATTGGGTTAACCTAAGTAAAGGCTTTTATGTAGGTCTGGCATATAGAAATGAATAAATGCCATCTGTTATTACTTTGATTTTCTATGAACTGTAATCTTCCCCCAAAAGTCATATGCTCTAAGCCCTTTTCTACCACCTCTTGAGAGACAAGATTCTTTTTTTTTTTAAATTTTTATTGGATTATAGGTTTTGGGGTACATGAGCAGAGCATGCAAGACAGTTGCGTAGGTACACACATGGCAGTGTGCTTTGCTTTTCTTCTCCCCTTCACCCACATTTGGCATTTCTCCCCAGGCTATCCCTCCCCACCTCCCCCTCCCACTGGCCCTCCCCTTTTCCCCCCAATAGACCCCAGTGTTTAGTACTCCCCTTTCTGTGTCCATGTGTTCTCATTTTTCATCACCCGCCTATGAGTGAGAATATGCGGTGTTTCATTTTCTGTTCTTGTGTCAGTTTGCTGAGGATGATGTTCTCCAGATTCATCCATGTCCCTACAAACGACACAAACTCATCATTTCTGATTGCTGCATAATATTCCATGGTGTATATGTGCCACATTTTTCCAATCCAGTCTATTATCAATGGGCATTTTGGTTGATTCCAGGTCTTTGCTATTGTAAACAGTGCTGCAATGAACATTCGTGTACATGTGTCTTTATAGTAGAACGATTTACAGACTTTTGGATATATACCCAGTAATGGGATTGCTGGGTCAAATGGAATTTCTATTTCTAAGGCCTTGAGGAATCGCCACACTGTCTTCCACAATGGTTGAACTAATTTACACTCCCACCAACAGTGTAAAAGTGTTCCTTTTTCTCCACATCCTCTCCAGCATCTGTTGTCTCAGATTTTTTAATGATCGCCATTCTAACTGGCGTGAGATGGTATCTCAATGTGGTTTTGATTTGCATCTCTCTGATGACCAGTGACGATGAGCATTTTTTCATATGATTGTTGGCCTCATATATGTCTTCTTTCGTAAAGTATCTGTTCATATCCTTTGCCCACTTTTGAATGGGCTTGTTTGTTTTTTTCCTGTAAATCTGTTTGAGTTCTTTGTAAATTCTGGGTATCAACCCTTTGTCAGATAGGTAGACTGCGAAAATTTTTTCCCATTCTGTTGGTTGCCGATCCACTCTAGTGACTGTTTCTTTTGCCGTGCAGAAGCTGTGGAGTTTCATTAGGTCCCATTTGTCTATTTTGGCTTTTGTTGCCAATGCTTTTGGTGTTTTGTTCATGAAGTCCTTGCCTACTCCTATGTCCTGGATGGTTTTGCCTAGATTTCCTTCTAGGGTTTTTATGGTGCCAGGTCTTATGTTTAAGTCTTTAATCCATCTGGAGTTAATTTTAGTGTAAGGTTTCAGGAAGGGGTCCAGTTTCTGCTTTCTGCACATGGCTAGCCAGTTTTCCCAACACCATTTGTTAAACATGGAATCCTTTCCCCATTGCTTGTTTTTGTCAGGTTTATCATAGATTGTATAGTTGTATGTATGTTGTGTTGCCTCCGGTGCCTCTGTTTTGTTCCATTGGTCTATATCTCTGTTTTGGTACCAGTACCATGCTGTTTTGATTACTGTAGCCTTGTAGTATAGTTTGAAATCCGGTAGTGTGATGCCCCCCGCTGTGTTCTTTTTGCTTAGAATTGACTTGGCTATGTGGGCTCTCTTTTGGTTCCATATGAAGTTCGTGGTGGTTTTTTCCAGTTCTGTGAAGAAAGTCGATGGTAGCTTGATAGGGATAGCATTGATTCTGTAAATTACTTTGGGCAGTATAGCCATTTTCACGATATTAATTCTTCCTAACCATGAACATGGAATGTTTCTCCATCTGTTTGTGTCCTCTCTGATTTCGTTGAGCAGTGGTTTGTAGTTCTCCTTGAAGAGGTCTCTTACGTTCCTTGTGAGTTGTATTCCAAGGTATTTTATTCTTTTTGTAGCAATTGCGAATGGCAGTTTGCTCTTGATTTGGCTTTCTTTAAGTCTGTTATTGGTGTAGAGGAAGGCTTGTGATTTTTGCACATTGATTTTATATCCTGAGACTTTGCTGAAGTTGCTTATCAGTTTCAGGAGTTTTTGGGCAGAGGCAATGGGGTCTTCTAAGGTATACTATCATGTCGTCTGCAAAGAGAGACAATTTGGCTTCCACCTTTCCTATTTGAATACCCTTTATTTCTTTTTC
This sequence comes from Callithrix jacchus, assembly GCF_049354715.1. NCBI lineage: Eukaryota > Metazoa > Chordata > Mammalia > Primates > Cebidae > Callithrix > Callithrix jacchus. The sequence goes on along the minus strand of NC_133504.1, from coordinate 87,250,214 downwards.
TTGCCTGATTGCTCTGGCTAGAACTTCCAGTACTATATTGAATAGGAGTGGTGAGAGAGGGCATCCTTGTCTAGTGCCAGATTTCAAAGGGAATGCTTCCAGCTTTTGCCCATTCAGTATGATATTGGCTGTTGGTTTGTCATAAATAGCTTTTATTACTTTGAGATACGTTCCATCGATACCGAGTTATTGAGGGTTTTTAGCATAAAGGGCTGTTGAATTTTGTCAAATGCCTTCTCTGCGTCAATTGAGATAATCATGTGGTTTTTGTTTTTGGTTCTGTTTATGTGGTGAATTACGTTTATAGACTTGCTCATGTTGAACCAGCCTTGCATCCCTGGGATGAATCCTACTTGATCATGATGAATAAGTTTTTTGATTTGCTGTTGCAATCGGCTTGCCAATATTTTATTGAAGATTTTTGCATCTATGTTCATCATGGATATTGGCCTGAAGTTTTCTTTTCTCGTTGGGTCTCTGCTGGGTTTTGGTATCAGGATGATGTTGGTCTCATAAAATGATTTGGGAAGGATTCCCTCTTTTTGGATTGTTTGAAATAGTTTTAGAAGGAATGGTACCAGCTCCTCCTTGTGTGTCTGGTAGAATTCGGCTGTGAACCCGTCTGAACCTGGGCTTTTTTTGTGTGGTAGGCTCTTAATTGCTGCCTCAACTTCAGACCTTGTTATTGGTCTATTCATAGTTTCAGCTTCCTCCTGGTTTAGGCTTGGGAGGACACAGGAGTCCAGGAATTTATCCATTTCTTCCAGGTTTACTAGTTTATGCGCATAGAGTTGTTTGTAATATTCTCTGATGATGGTTTGAATTTCTGTGGAATCTGTGGTGATTTCCCCTTTATCATTTTTTATTGCATCTATTTGGTTGTTCTCTCTTTTCTTTTTAATCAGTCTGGCTAGTGGTCTGTCTATTTTGTTGATCTTTTCAAAAAACCAGCTCTTGGATTTATTGATTTTTTGAGGGGTTTTTCGTGTCTCAATCTCCTTCAGCTCAGCTCTGATCTTAGTTATTTCTTGTCTTCTGCTGGGTTTTGAGTTTTTTTGATCTTCCTCCTCTAGCTCTTTCAATTTTGACGATAGGGTGTCAATTTTGGATCTCTCCATTCTCCTCATATGGGCACTTATTGCTATATACTTTCCTCTAGAGACTGCTTTAAATGTGTCCCAGAGGTTCTGGCATGTTGTGTCTTTGTTCTCATTGGTTTCGAAGAACTTCTTTATTTCTGCCTTCATTTCGTTGTTTACTCAGTCAACATTCAAGAGCCAGTTGTTCAGTTTCCATGAAGCTGTGCGGTTCTGGGTCGGTTTCTGAATTCTGAGTTCTAACTTGATTGCACTATGGTCTGAGAGGCTGTTTGTTATGATTTCAGTTGTTTTGCATTTGTTGAGCAGTGCTTTACTTCCAATTATGTGGTCAATTTTAGAGTAGGTGTGATGTGGTGCTGAGAAGAATGTGTATTCTGTGGATTTGGGGTGGAAAGTTCTGTAAATGTCTATCAGGTTTGCTTGCTCCAGGTCTGAGTTCAAGCCCTGGATATCCTTGTTGATTTTCTGTCTGGTTGATCTGTCTAGTATTGACAGTGGAGTGTTAAAGTCTCCCACTATTATTGTGTGGGAGTCTAAGTCCTTTTGTAAGTCATTAAGAACTTGCCTTATGTATCTGGGTGCTCCTGAATTGGGTCCATATATGTTTAGGATCGTTAGCTCTTCTTGTTGTATCGATCCTTTTACCATATGTAATGGCCTTCTTTGTCTCTTTTGATCTTTGTTGCTTTAAAGTCTATTTTATCAGAGACAAGAATTGCAACTCCTGCTTTTTTTTGCTTTCCATTAGCTTGGTAAATCTTCCTCCATCCCTTTATTCTGAGCCTTTGTGTATCCTTGCATGTGAGATGGGTTTCCTGGATACAGCACACTGATGGGTTTTGGATTTTTATCCAATTTGCCAGTCTGTGTCTTTTGATTGCTGCGTTTAATCCATTTACATTTAGGGTTAATATTGTTATGTGTGAATTTGATACTGCCATTTTGATGCTAAGTGGCTGTTTTGCCTGTTAGTTGTTGTAGATTCTTCATTATGTTGATGCTCTTTAGCATTCAGTGTGATTTTGGAATGGCTGGTACTGGTTGATCCTTTCTATGTGTAGTGCCTCTTTTAGGAGCTCTTGTAAAGCAGGCCTGGTGGTGACAAAATCTCTGAGTACTTGCTTGTTCGCAAAGGATTTTATTTTTCCTTCACTTCTGAAGCTCAGTTTGGCTGGATATGAAATTCTGGGTTGAAAGTTCTTTTCTTTGAGAATGTTGAATATCGGCCCCCACTCTCTTCTGGCTTGTAGTGTTTCTGCCGAGAGATCTGCTGTGAGTCTGATGGGCTTCCCTTTGTGGGTGACCCGCCCTTTCTCTCTGGCTGCCCTTAGTATTCTCTCCTTTATTTCAACCCTGTTGAATCTGATGATTATGTGCCTTGGGGTTGCTCTTCTTGCGGAATATCTTTGTGGTGTTCTCTGTATTTCCTGCAATTGAGTGTTGGCCTGTCTTGCTAGGTGGGGGAAATTTTCCTGGATGATGTCCTGAAGAGTATTTTCCAGCTTGGATTCATTCTCTTCGTCCCCTTCTGGTACACCTATCAAACGTAGGTTAGGTCTCTTCACATAGTCCCACATTTCTTGGAGACTTTGTTCATTCCTTTTTGCGCTTTTTTCTCTAATCTTGGTTTCTCGTTTTATTTCGCTGAGTTGGTCTTCGACTTCAGATATTCTTTCTTCTGCTTGGTCAATTCGGCTATTGAAACTTGCGTTTGCTTCGCGAAGTTCTCGTATTGTGTTTTTCAGCTCCTTTAATTCATTCATATTCCTCTCTAAGTTATCCATTCTTGTTATCATTTCCTCAAATCTTTTTTCACGGTTCTTAGTTTCTTTGCATTGATTTAATACATGATCTTTTAGCTCACAAAAGTTTCTCATTATCCATCTTCTGAAGTCTAATTCCGTCATTTCGTCACAGTCATTCTCCGTCCAGCTTTGTTCCCTTGCTGGTGAGGAGTTTTGGTCCTTTCTAGGAGGCGAGGTGTTCTAGTTTCGGGTGTTTTCCTCCTTTTTGCGCTGGTTTCTTCCCATATTTGTGGATTTTTCCGCTGGTCGTCTGCATAGTTGCTGACTTTTCGATTTGGTCTCTGAGTGGACACCCAGAATGTTGATGATGAAGTATTTCTGTTGCTTGGTTTTCCTTCTACCAGTCTAGCCCCTTCGCTGTACGACTGCTGAGGTCCGCTCCAGACCCTGCTTGTCTGGGGTGCACCTCTAGCAGCTGTGGCACAGCGAGGGATGCTACCAGTTTCTTTTTCTGCTATCTTTGTCCCAGGATGATGCCTGCCTAGTGTCAGTCTTTTGGATATAGAGGGGTCAGGGAGCTGCTTGAGGAGACAGTTTGTACTTTATAGGGGCTTAATTGCTGAGCTGTGTGCTCTGTTGTTCATTCAGGGCTGTTAGGCTGCTATGTTTGATTCTGCAGCAACAGAGCTCATTAAAAAACCCTTTTTTTTTCTCAAATGCTCTGTGTTGAGGGGTTTGGGCTTTATTTTTGGATGTCCGTTGAGGTCCTGTCCAGCTAGGACGCAGACTAGCAGCTGTTTGGCTGCTGAGGCTCCGCCCTGCTGTTGTGTGATTAGCCCTGTTCCTGCAGGCTCTGCTGTGGTCTCCGCCACGCCCTGTGGCGGAGTCTCTCTGTTGTAGCGGGTTGCCTCAGCAACGGCAGGCTGTGTCAGCAGTGGGCGTGTATCTCAGTAGGGACGGGTTGCCTCAGCAACGGCAGGCTGCGTCAGCAGTGGGCGTGTATCTCAGTAGGGACGGGTTGCCTCAGCAACGGCAGGCTGCGTCAGCAATGGGCGTGTATCTCAGTTGGGGTGGGTTGCCTCGGTAATGGTGGACACCCCTCCCCCTCAGAGCATCTCGGGCTGTCTGCCTGGGGCTTGTTTGAAATCGTGGTTTTGTTCATCCCACTGGGCCAACCCTAATGCTCTGTCCCTGCGATCCCCTGGCTGGCCCACTGTCCAAGTCTAGCTCAGTCTCAAGTCCAGCCCTCTCACGTCTCCTGTTTCTGGTTCAACGGGGCACCCGGACAAGCGCGCCCTGTGGGGAGCGCTGGGTAGGGCCGGCCACCGCCACCCCGGCTGCCGGCTTCGCCAGGCGGAGGTTCTGCCTGGCGTCCCGCATCTCCTCTTCACTTGGGAATTTCCCCGTTCCGTGGGCAACAAAGATCAGTCTGGAAATGCAGCTCAGACTCACCTTTCTGCGGACACAATGCGAGCTCCAATCCTGGGTTGTTCTCACAGCGCCATCTTCCTGCATACCGAGAGACAAGATCTTAGGCACAAACTTGACATTTTAATTCAGTAGTCCATTGGTAACATTGCACTTTCTAGCCTGGTGTTTAATCAATATCTTGGATATGTATAGAAAGAATAGTGAATGATCAATGTTTCATCCCTTGGACCATTGCCAAAAGACAGGAAAAAAGTGAAAATGAGAAACTTAAGTTCATGCATGCCATAATTATTGAGTCTTTTTTCCTATTTGTTGTGTTGTGACATAGTATGTCTAGATCTGGATTGAAAGCTAATGGCAGATTGCTGGCTTTTTAAACTTGGAATTCAAAGATTAGTTCAGCTGAAAGCTGACTATAGACCTCACATACATATAAGAATATATATCTTCAGCCTCAGACTCTCATATACCTAAAATCAGAAATGAAAGGACTATTCCTCCAAAAATAAAGTTCATCAGAACCCTTTCTTTTTCTTTTCACTGAAATGCATCCAGAGTTGTAAAATTTTTTTTAGAGTGAATCTATGGTTATTTACCTAACAGTTCTTATCAGTATAGCTGCTTACCTCTCCACGAATTTTCAGCTATGTGCATAACTACCTTTGTACTATAGATCAATTCTGACGAGATCACATTAAAACTGCTAGACTAAATGTTGCCATATCACACTCAACTGTACCACCAAACATAGCTCCAGCATTGAGTTTTTAAGTTAGATGGGTTAAATATTTTTCTTTAAAGGTTAAAATCAGTTATTTCCTCCCTTATACCATTCCTTGTCTGTCTTACCTTGCTTGTTTGATACTGTTTGTCTTCTGTCTCTCAAAAGATTGTGAGCTGGACATGGTGCCTCATGCCTGTAATCCCAGCCCTTTGGGATTGTATTTTTAGTGGAGGCAGGCAGATTGCTTGAGCCCAGGAGTTTGAACTAACCTGGCACCATGGCAAAACCCTGCCTCCACTAAAAATACAAAAAATTACCCAGGAATGGTGGTACACAGCTGTAGTACCACCTACTCAGAGGCTAAGGTGGGAGGATCGCTTGAGCCAAGGAGGCTGTGATTGCAATGAGCCATGATTGCACTATTGCACTCCAGCGTGAGGTGACAGAGTGAGACTCTGTCTCAAAAACAAAACAGGACAAAACAGAAGAGACTGTTTGTGAAACTAAATACATTTTTCAAATATTGTAATATTATTAGTTTACAAAATGTGATTTCTTAGAAGGACTCCTTGTAAGAAAATCAACAGGAGGTATTTCATCACAAACTAAAACTTTGTTTTTTGTGGGTTAACTTTTATTTTAGGTTCAGGGGTATATGTGAAGGTTTGTTACACAGGTAAACTTGCATAACCAGGGTTTGTTGTACAGATTATTTCATCACCCAGATATTAAGCCCAGTAATTATCTTTTCTCTTCCTGTTCCTCCGCCCGCCTCCACCCTCAGGTAGGCCCCAGTGTATGTTGTTCCCTTCTTTGTGTTCCGGAGTTCCAATCATTTAGCTCTCACTTATAAGTTAGAATATATGATATTTGGTTTTCTGTTTCTGTGTTAGTTTGCTAAGGATAATAGCCTCCAGCTCCATCCATGTTCCTAGAAAAGACATGATCTCATTTCTTTTTATGGCTGCATAGTATTCCATGGTATATATATGTGCCACATTTTTTTAAATCCATTCTGTCATTGATGGGCATTTAGGTTGATTCTGTGTCTTTGCTATTGTGAATAGTGCTGCAATGAACATTCACTATGGTAGAATGATTTATATTCCTCTGGGTATATATTCATTAATGGGATTGGTGGGTCAAATGGTAGTTCTGCAGTTAACTCTTTGAAGAATCACCATACCGCTGTCCATAGTAGTTGAACTAATTTACACTCTCTTCAACAGTGTAAGTGTTTCCTTTTCTCCAAAACTTCACCAGCATCTGTTATTTTTTTTTCTACTTTTTTTTAATAGCCATTCTGACTGGTACAAATTTTAACTTTGTAACTTTATAACTTTTAGATTGTTTTTATTAGCCACTTGCTTCAATTTTTTTCTTTGAAGCCTTTGATCAAAACATATAACAACCCATACCATCTTCTGGTACTATCTGTGGTGGCAGATTCACAGCAGCCCCTCCCATCCTTATCACTCTTCCTGGGATGTCTGGATAGGGCTTTTAACAGAGACTTGCATTCCTACAGGCAATTAAGCTGCCCATCTGCCCCAGGACAGTGGTGCTGTTGTAGAATCTCACAGATGTATCTCTCTCGCCTTCTAGAGGCTATTGCTTTGAGGACAGGATTCCATCTCCGTGCTAAATCTCCCCATCCCTACCCGCAGTGAATGGCACCATGCCCTGCATAGACTCAGTGCTGAATGTCAAATAAGACAGTACTCTAAAAAACTGGATTTGGAAGCAAGATACCTAGTGTATTTCCTGGCTTGGCAACTATGAGACTTTCTTATCTTGGGTCAATCCACTCCTTCTGTTTTTGCCTCTAATTTCTTTATGAATGAGAGATTGCAGTGGGCCATTAAGAGCAGCCTAGGCTTTGTGTCATGATGACACACTTCTTACACCATCCTTAGTAGCTGTGTGCCTGAGGTGAGTCACTGCCATTTCCAAGCCCTGATGGCTTCACTTGTAAATGGAACTAACATAGTCTGCCTCACACAGTTGCTAAGACGTTTTTTCCACAGACTTCCCCACTCCTTTCTGCAAAAGTAGTAAGTTGTTTTATTGTTGCTATATCATCAGTACTAGGACAGTGCCTGGGGTATAATTAGTACTCAATAGATACCTGTAAATGGATGAATGCAAAGCTAATCCCCAACGTGCATGGGTATGCACATGCGCACGCACACACACGCACAAGCACACGGACACGCGCGTGCACGCACACACATACGCCCTCTATCTCACAGAACCTTGGAAAGAATGAAACACTATCTGGAAAGTATTTTGAGTTTTGCAGAAAATAATGCCTTAAACATCTAAAGTTATGTTCCTAGTTATCTTTATATTTCTTCTTTCCCACACAAGTGCCTAAATTTTAGTAGCAAAAACAGTTGTCCCTGACCATCACTGAGTGGGCTGTTTTGTTTTGTTGTGTGATTGTCTCGAATTTTGACTTTATCACAGGACTCAGAAGCTGCTATCGAAAAATCCAAAGAATCCTTATGAGGAGTCGAGCAGAGATGTGAACAGTCGCAGGCCTGCTGACAGTGAGGCTGGGATGTCCTCTTGCCCTCAACCTTGGGTAATGTGACCAAAGCAGATGAAGCAAGGAATTGGCTTGATATCAACCCCTGTTCATTTTTTTCTAATTTTTCACTGAGTTCAGAATGACTGGAATCTTATAGCTTCCAGCTGGTGTCAATGTTAGCCAAGACCACATCAGCTAGGGAGGTCCTGGGTGGGAGGGCGTGGAAATAATGCCTGGCATTTTTATAATTTAATGGCACAATGAATTTTTGAAATTTTCTTTCATGTAGATTCTATAACTTAGATTTGTATGTGTTATGTGAAGACTTTCCATATTTTTAGTTGATAGATTCCAGATAGATGTCTTAAAAACCCAAGAGTATGCTTCTAATTTCTTTTCTTTTTTTAAATTTTACCTTTTGGGTGCTGTTTCTTTTTTTTCTTTTTAAATTGTCCTTTAAGTTCTGGGGTACATGTGCAGAACATGCAGGTTACATAGGTATACACACGCCACGGTGGTTTGCTGCATCCATCACTTTGTCATCTGCATTAGGTATTTCTTCTAATGCTATCCCTCCCCTAGCTCCCCCACCCCGTGACAGTCCCTGGTGCATGATGTTCTCCTCCCTGTGTCTATGTGTTCACATTGTTCAACTCCCACTTATGAGTGAGAACATGCAGTGTTTTTCTGTTCTTGTGTTAGTTTGCTGAAAATGAGGGTTTCTAGATTCATCCACGTCCCTATGAAGGACATGAACTCATCTTTTTTTATGGCTGCATAGTATTTCACGGTATATATGTGCCACATTTTCTTTAGTCTATCATTGATAGGCATTTGGGTTGGTTCCAAGTTTTTGCTATTGTGAACAGTGCTGCAATAAACATATGTGCGCATGCATCTTTATAATAGAATGATTTACGGTTCTTTGCATATATACCCATTAATGGGATTGCTGGGTCAAATAGAATTTCTATTTCTAGGTCCTTGAGGAATTGCCACACTGTCTTCCACAGTGGTTGAACTAATCTACACTCCCACCAACAGTGTAAAAGTGCCCATTTCTCCACATCCTCTCCAGCATCTGTTGTCTCCTGACTTTTTGATGATTGCCATTCTAACTGGCATGAGATGGTATCTCAATGTAGTTTTAATTTGCATTTCTCTAATGACCAGTGATGATGAGCTTTTAAAAATATGTTTGCTGGCTGCATAAATGTCTCCTTTGGAGAAGTGTCTGTTCATACTTTTTTCTTTTTTTGAGACAGGATCTAGCTCTGTCGCCCGGGCTGGAGTGCAGTGGCCAGCCATGGCTCACTGCAGCCTCGACCTCCTGGGCTCAAACGATCCTCCCACCTCAGCCTCCTGAATAGCTGGGACTACAGGCACACACCTCCTGTAATTTTTGTTTTGTTTTTTTGTAGAGACAGAGTTTCACCATGTTGCCCAGGCTTATCTCAAACTCTTGGGCTCAAGCAATCCACCTGCCTTGGCCTCCCAAAGTGCTGGAATTGCAGGCATGAGCACTGCACTGAGCTCTAATTTTCTTAATATTTCTTTTCTTAGACACATTTCAACTCCCTAAATTTCAGTAGCAAAATAGTTGCCAGATAACAAATAAAAATATAGGATGCCTAAATTCATGCTTATACTGAAAGTTCAAGTTTAAATTCAAAGTTAAATTTAACTGGGTTCTGTATTTTATCTGACAATCCTAAATATTTTCCAAAAAGCATAGAGGTTTGGGAAGTTCAAGATGGCTTCATAAATCATCCACTTCAGTAATTGGGCTTGGAACACTAGAGGGCAGTCTTGAGACAGGCTACACATTTTTGAATCAATTAAGGGAATTTCCATTGCTAGAAACCTGTCAGAGTTAAGGACTGATTCAGTGGGTGCTGTTGGCATTATTTGTGGTATGTATTGTGGAAGAGACTGGAATATGTGGCAGGCTCATGGAGGATTGAATCCTTAGGGAAGAGCTATCAGGGAGAGGTTATGGAGGAGCAAAGGCAATGTTTGGGGTCCTTCCCACCTCATCCCCCCTACTCCTAGCTCCCATCTCACTGTGAATTCCCAAAAAAAGTAGCTTCCTGTGACTGTGCTTTTGACTACCAGGTGATCATCTGTTCCTACCTGTAATAGGATTTCCGTGTTTCCTTATTTTTTGGTTGGACTCAAGTTTGGGGGAAAAAAATTAGAGGCTGGGCGAGGTTGCTCATACCTGTAATCCCTGTGTTTGGGAGGCCAAGGCAGGAGGATTGCTTGAGGCCAGGAGTTTGAGACCAGCCTGAACAACATAGCAAGATCATGTGTCTTAAATTAAAAATCTTTGCTGGGTGTGGTGGTACACACTTGTAGATCCAGTTACTCAGGAGGCTGAAGCAGGAGGATCACTTGAATCCAAGAGTTCAAGGTTGCAGTGAGCTATAGTAGCACCACTGCACTCCAGCCTGAGTGACAGAGTGAGACATGAGAATAAGAAATGTGAGTTCTAGTCTTACTCCCCCACCAATTAGTTGTCTACATAAAATTCTTTAACCTGTGCAGACCTCTGCTTCCCCCTCAGTACAAGGGGTTTGGATTAGAGTATTTCTAAGATCCCTTCAGTCTTTATCAATTCCACAAGTGTGTGATTCTTGGAGAACTTAGCTCTAGAATGTGCTTGGTTCTTTGAGGCTTCATGACTTTCTGAACTTCTAAGTTACCCAGATTTTACTTGTCAGTCTACATGATATTTCATTTAGGTTTTGAATAGCAGGTTTAATTTATCTCATTAATTCATCATCATGGGAGTGAAGGAGAAACACAATCTGTGTATGCCTATTAAAAAATCAAAAGCATTTGCTGCTGTTATGAGCAGCTTGTTGGCTCAGAACTATGTTAGGAGGCCTGGGGCTGCTGAGCTCGGTCCCCCACATCCTTCATAACTGTCATTGACAGCAACTGCTGCTATAGATATCAGTGGGAGTGGGAGAGAGCTGAATGCTCAAACTAGAGGAAGCAGCAGCAGAAACAAATCTGGTTCCATCAGCTGCTTTTCCCACCTCAGCCCAGAGTTCCGGGACCTGTGTTCCTCTCGCAGAGAGGCACAAGATTAGAAAATTTGCAGTGCAGAGGTTGAATTTTGGCTTGAGACAGAAATAATGGGCATGTGTCTTTAAACAGTGGATCCTGTGTTGATTTTGCAATGTGTTGCTGCAGGAGATCATTAATGAGGACAAGTTGAAGCGTGATTATTAGTATTGTAAAGAATAAGAAAATGAAAATACATGTTGTCTGGATTCACCCTTCCCTTATCAACATTTCCCTGTCTTCTCCCTAATTGGCCCCACTCATCATCCCTTTCTACACCTTTCTCAAAGGAAAATATGGACAAAGAGATTTTTTTTTCTACTCCTCTTTCTGCTGTTTCTGAGTTGCACACTCCTTTCTGTGGAGGGCCCATTTCTGAACCAATGGAGCCTGATCAGCCAAAACCGTGGGGCAGTCCTTGTACTGGTTACTGATTGACAAGGAAGGACTTCACCAAATGATGTCTTTTGTCCTGCTGTATGCGGTTACTTCTTTCCTTTCCTTGTAGCATGGATCTGTTTTAATATCTAATCTATCTAGAGTGAATGTGAGCCAGTGAACTCTGGTCAGCCCGCACTGCAAGTGCCCAATCAATTTTGGATAATACAAATAATGACAAAAGTAATCATTTTGTTGACTTGAAGAGAAATGTTGTTGTTTTCTGTTCCTCTCTATTAAAATTCTGGGTCCCCAGGCTGTTCAACTAGCTTGCGAAATTGTCATTGCACTAGTTATTAATACCTTTAACAACCCCAAATTACTCAGAACTTGGTAGCATGTTTAAATAAGTGTTATAAATGTGTGTGTGTGTGTGCATGAAAAGTTGTAGCACATACATATATGAGATATTATTTGTCTGGCCTATGGGTGAAGAATACTTATGGATTCTTAGATTTCAGTGGCCTTCAGGGATCCATGACCCTAACAGCTGAGATTCCAGAATTAGAATAGATTCTTCAGTGAACATATTGGTAGTGCCTAGTTGCTTTCAGAGAAAGTAACACAAGGTTCTTCAATGAATGCTGAATCTCTCTTTAGCTAGAAAGACAAACTTCACAGGGCCTTTCTTCTGACTTTCACTTTACATACCATGAACATTGTAAAGCCATAGACTTTGATTCAATGACGTTGAGATCATTTGTGAATGATAACAATATCCTCTCTGTCTCCTTTTTATTGTCTGCAGTTTGTGGTTATAAAGGAACACCAAGACCTTGGGATTGGGAGTCAACTGGAGGCTGGTGAGGATGGTCATGCAGCAGATGTTGGTCAGTTTTTATCCCTGGCTCCCAGTGGGTGGTTGTTTTTACTTAGTTCCTGACTGTTTTTCAGTGAAAAGTCTCATTTAACCACACACACACACACACACACACACACACACACTAACTAAATTGCATAAGCTCTGTGAGTAGCTGGGCTGTACTGAAATGCCATGGACCTTATTTGCACTGGAGTTGTGTCTTACATGAAGCTAACATGTTCACTCAGAACTCTAGTCACACAGCAGCCCATGTCCTTGCACTTTGAGCAAGAATACAATGGGTGGCTCCTGGATTTGAACTGAGTTTTGAGGTCATTCTTTGGGTCCAGGATCTATACTGGTAGCTGCAGTAGTCCCAGTTAAGTTTTAAATGGTTTCAAGAAAACATGTTCCATGTTCATTCCATCTTGTGGGAAGGGTTTCTATGAATTTAAGTTGATGTGAGGATTGTTCTGGGGATTTCAGAGTATTCAGGTCTTATCAGGGGCCTGACCTTAGCCAGACGCCTGGCTGTCTGTGAAGTCCAGCCAAGCCACTTGTGGAGGGACCATAAAATCAACCCCGGGTCTCAGGAACTCAGTCTACTTTGGATAGAAATGAACTCAGATACCCCTTCACATAATACTTTTTCCAAGAGTTGTGTTATGATCAACCTTTTGGGTTTGAGTCTCAGTTTGAGTTTTGTTTCACAGGCCAGAGGACATTGCATCACAGGCCAAAGGCATTTTTGACCATGCCTTTGTGTCATGAGCCTTTGGAAAGGTTTAGAGAAACTTTTAGCCCACAAAAACAGTACCTCTGCTAATGAAAGGAGCTCATGAAATATCAACTCTAATTATATTTTCCATATTTTTTTTTCTTCAATATGCTTATTACCGTAACCTCCTCCTCAGACTTCCTTCTGGAAGAACATAGGCTTCTTATTTCGGAAAACTCGCTCTAAATTCCCTTCTCATACCTATGTTGCTATGAAACCCCAAATACTGAATTCAGTACAACTTTGTTACCGAATTTGAAGAAAGCCTGGATATTAAGGGACGCTTAAGAACTGAATGTGAAAACTACAATAAATAACAGTTTTTTATATGGATCATTACTTTCCCCTGATAAAACATTCAGCATTTTCAAAAATTTGCTTCAGTGTTTATTGTTATTGGTAACACTATTAAAAAGTAATGGAATATCTTGTAGTTACCACTTTTCCTTGAGCAACTAAAAGCACATAATTCTTTCTTATAATGGTAATCCACTATAGAGGCACAGGTAATACAATTTTGCAAGCTAATAGCACAATGATTTGACAGGAATTTGGTTAAACTTAGAAAAGAACTAAGGACTTGTTACAGGTAGCTGAGTACTCAGGAATATGTTAGAATGTCTCTCTCTGCTGCTGCTGTATTGTCCTCCCCCCGCCACCCCTGCACTGTACTGTAAACAATTTGACCCATTCTCTGTGGGTCACTCATATAACTGTCTCCCAGTAGGAGTGATCACATCCCCGATCATGTCCAGCTGTCTCATAAATGCTTGGGGTGAAAGTGAGCATAGAGATTGGGGTGGGGGGAGGTCAAGTGAGGAATTAAACAAAAGATCAAGTTTGGCTCTGAGTCAATTTCTTCTCTGCTCCTGAAAAATGTATTAAAACGCAATACTAGTGTAATTCCATAAAACCATCTTTGTTGAGCTCAGCCAACATCAGCTGACACAGGTTAAGTGCAGAGCATGTGCTAGGGGCAGCCGACCATGCCAGGGGAAAGGAAAATAAATACATCTAAAAGCTGAGCTCAGACCAGGCACAGTGGCTCACCCCGGTAATCCCAGGACTTGGCGGGCAGATCACTTCAGAACAGGAGTTAGAGACCAGCCTAGCCAACATGGTGGAACCCCATCTCTACCAAAAAATACAAAAATTAGCCTGGCATGGTGGTGCACACCTGTAGTCCCAGCTACTCAGGAGGCTGAGGTGGGAGGATCATTTGAGCCTGGGAGGTGGACGTTGCAGTGAGCTGAGATAGCAACGCTGCATTCCAGCCTGACTGACAGAGTGAGACTCCATCTCAGGAAGAAAAACCAAAATAAACCTGAGCTCTGTCTACTCTTAAATCATCTGTGGTCCAGATGGGGAGATAGAAAGTACACAGTAAAAGTTAAAGAGCAATGTGTCAAGTAGTACAGTTCTTTAAATCATCTCAATTAACCAAGACTATTTTAATGAAAAAAATTTAAGATGCCAACCAAGACTATTTTAATTTTTCAAAACTTCTTTTCAGTCAAGGTCTTACTCTGTCACCCAGGCTAAAGTGTAGTCATGGCTCATTGCTCAAGTGATTCTCCAGCCTCAGCCTACTAAGTAGCTGGGACCATAGACATGCACTACCATGCCCAGCTAATTTTTTATTTTATGTAGAGATGGAGTCTCCCTATGTTACCCAGGTTAGTCTTGAACCCTTGGGTGCAAGCCATCCTCCCACCTCAGCCTCCCAAGGTGATAGAATTACAGATGTGAGCTACTGTACTGGCCTATTTAATTTTTAAAAAATTGGGTCCAGGGTGGGGCACTGTGGCTCATACCTGTAATTCTAGCATTTTGTGAGGTGAGGTGGGTTAATCACCTGAGCCCAGGAGTTCAAAACCAGCCTGGCCAACATGGCAACCCTGTGTCTAATAAAAATACAAAAATCAGTCAGGTGGTCCTAGCTACTCAGGAGGCTGAGGTGGAAGGATCACCTGACCCTGAGGAAGAGGCTGTGGTGAGCTGTGATTGTGCCACTGCACTCCAGCCTGGGAATCACTCCAGCCTGGGTGACAGAGTGAGACCTTGTATAAAGACAGACAGACAGACAGAAAGAAAGAAAGAAACAACAAGAAAATGTGTCTAGAATAGTTTGAAAATGGGTTATATTTGTGTTTCAGGCCAGTTCTGCCATTTATGATTTCTTTTGCCACGTGTTATGAATGATATGAATACTGAAATTTCTTTTGTCTTTTGTATAGGGTCAGTGCAACCAACTTCATGGAGTCAGGAGCCCCATTTATGTGGAATGGGCACCGAGCAAGGCTGCTGGATTCCAGTATCCAGTGATAAGGGCTCCTGTCCCCAGGCAATGGAGCGAACCTTTCATATGCCCTCCCATGGAACACAGCCCTTTGATGGGGTTGTAGAGAAGCCCCATTCTCTCCTGACAGCTAACCCATTATGGCAACAAAGGGCCCTGGACCCATCACACCACATGGAGCTGACCGAGTGAAAACTGGAATTAAAAGGGAAGTCAAGAAGAATGAACTATGTCGATGGACAGTATCTTTTTTTCAAAAGTAGAGGAAAACTACAGGTTTTGGTTCCACGATCTCTACGACTAATCACCTACTCAATGCCTGGAGACAGATCTGTAGTTGTGCTTTGTTTGTTCTTTCAAGCAGTCTCATTGCAGTCTTACTTTCAAGTAAGAGTACTGGGAGAATCACTAGGTAACTTATTAGAAACCAAAATTGGGACGATAGTGCTTTGTAAATTGTGTTGTCTTCAGTAGTCAATACAAATAGATTTTAGTTTTTTTTGTTCCTGCAGCCCCAGAAGTAGTTAGGGGTTAAAGCAGACAATCACACTGGTCAGTTACAAAGTAATTTCTTTGATCTGGACAGAACATTTATGTCAATATCATGAAATTATTAGAATATCACAATACTGTTAAGATACAGTGTAGGCATTTAACTCGTCATTGGCATGGTCCAATGCTGATAATTTTGCAAAATGAATTGTGATGAATCAATGAAAAATGTAATTTAGAAACTGATTTCTTCAGAATTAGCTTTTTTTTTAAAATCTTTGAATGAAAACATTTTATTTTAAAAATATTACACAGGAGGCTTTAGGGTTTCTCAGTTATTACTGTCCTTTTCCCCCACAGAATTTGTATGTATTTTCAAATACAAGATTTTAAGTAAATTGCCTGATTTATTTTCCTTATAGGTAACAATGAATTTCTTCTAATTATTTAAATAAAATTACCAGAAAACATAAACATTTCATTGTATGCCTGGTTAAGTAGTTAATTACAGTCTAAGATAGTGCTAGAGCTGAACGAAAATTATTTGTCAAGTCTGCTGATGTTCCTGTTTTTTTTTTTGAGAGAGAGGATTGTGTCTCACTCTGCTGTCCAGGCTGGAATATGCAATGGCACAGTCATAGCTCAGTGCAGCCTCAAACTCCTGGGCTAAAGCTATCCCCCTGCCTCAGCCTCCAGAGTAACTAGGACCATAGACACAGGTCACCATGCCTGGCTAAATTTTTTATTTTTATTTTTTGTAGACATGAGGGTCGCCAATGTTGCCCAGGCTGGTCTTGAACTCCTGGCCTCAAGCAAAGTCATGCTGGTAATTTTGCAAAATGAATTGATTTGCTTTCAGCCTCCCAACATATTAGATTACAGGCATAAGCCATGGTGCCCAGCCTTGTAACTCCTTAAAAAATAATTTTTAATCTACAACTCTGACTTTATAATTTAAAATTTCACATCGTGTTCTAATTAAATATTTTTCTTGCAGCCAAGGAATTGTTATTAGAGACAACACAACCTGATATAGTGACTTTGAATTTTGGAGGCTTTCAGTCATTCAGTTTATGCATTAACTAGTCCCTTTGTTTATTTTTCATTTCTCAACTCTTTGGACTTTGGCAATTCCAGACATCAGAATAAAAAGAAATTGAAGTACATGCTTTCAAATGGATACTTTATAAGAATTTTGGTAAAGATTTGGTGATGGGGAGGATGATTTGAGGTTTGTGGATATTAATTATACAGTATGACACCTCACCCAGCTAATTTAGATTTTTCTATATTCAGTTTTGCTTTCATTGACAATTAATGTCCTAGAGGATCAGAAGGCTTGTCTATTTCTGCTGAGTGAACTGACCTCAGAAAAATAACAGCCATGATTTCCCCCAAGGTTTTCTTTCCCTAAGTGTGAATATTTTTTCTTCCTCCAAAAGCTCACTTTCAGGTTTAGATTATGTTTTTGTATTTTAGCACCTCCTTCTTTTAGGGTTTCAATGATGGCAAAAGAAATGACATGAGACCACAGCTACCCATAACATACCATTAGCTTTGAACCAGAACATCCTTGTCTCCTTTTTAATGACTGGTACCTTAGAAACTGGGACCCTGCTAAGTCCTTGTCTAGGCTATCCACCACCTCCTGGTTGGACCAAAGAAAAAACGCACTTTGTGTTTTTTAATCAACAAGCCACCCTGCAGAGATGTCTTCTTCTTGCAACTTTGCATCTTTACCAGTAATGTCCTCTTTTCTTTAAAAATTCAAGTTTTAAAAACAGCATTTTCATGTAAAAACTTGATTCGTGTTTTTTCCAGACTGAATGCTTTTACTCCCTAACTGTCAGGGTCTCATTTTGCACAATGCCTGATTGAAATTCCGTTCGACTAAATGTCATCTACTACATCTAAAATGAGCATTCTGGCCTCTTTTCTAGAATCGAGTAAAGGCTAAATATACTGTATTCTTTTGAAACCACATGATTTCAGTCCAACTATTAGCCTTGATTTCTAACTGATGTCCTTTTCATGAGAATAAATTATTGTGTGATCACTGAAAATGTGATAGGTGTACTAAATTATAAATCCTTAGAAAACACACATACACATGCAAGCAAAACAAACAAAAGGCTAAAAGAAACAAAATATCTAGTAAATTTAAGCAGTGGTGACAGGCAGGATTTTATGTTTTGCTTGTTTTCTTTTACTTTTTATTTCCTCTTAATTCTTTAAATCTTTAAATGAGAAATTCTTTTCTGCCTTAGTTCATTCTGAAGCAGGAATTCCAAACTTTCCTGTTTGGAACTTGACAGGGTTTCTGTAGCTAGAGGCCACATGCTAGAAACAAGGAAAACACCAGGCTTTCCATGCCTGGCAGCCTTGTACTGTGTGAACCAGGGAAGCTGTAACTGTTGCCCAGACTTTCATCCCTGCATGTCATTGGGATATAGCTGGTCACTGTGGTTAGATGCAGCAAAAGACAGATGCATTGGTACCAGCTCATCCTCACTTTTCCTGGTGTGGTTGCTGCCAGCCTGCAGATTGTCTCCACTGTCCCTTCCTTAGTGTTTCCTAAGTCTCTTTTTCCTGAGTGTTGGCCCTGATGTACCCTGATGATTCCAGGCCCACCACCAGACACAGATGCAGCATCTTTCCATCAACTTCCCTGCCTGGTCCACTGGACGCTCCCTCCCACTTGGGAAGCAGGGAATGCCTGGCTTCTTAGGTTTCCCTGCCAACTCCAGCTTGTTCACACATCCCATTGCATCAGAGTGCTGATCAGTGACTTTGCTTTAATCCTCCAAATCCCTTTTCTGTACCTTATTTTCCCAGCTCCTCTTGCAGTTATGTAAGATTTAATTTCTATAAGAAATTACTTTTATTACATAGTATGCAATGATTTGCTTTCTTGATTAAACTCTGATGGATAAAATAGGCAAATTCAACCAAATAGTCAAAGAACACATAATTTTTATATACAAATTCTTCTATATAATAGAAAAAGGAAAATACTCCTCACCTCATTTTATCGAGTATTATTCTTATTTCTATAGTAGACAAGTATACCACAAGAAAGAAAGATTACAGGTCAAACTCAATTACAAATATAGATGTGAAAAATCTAAACAAAATATTAACAAAATGGCCTTGGCAGTATATTACAAAAATAACATTTCATGGCCAATTGGTAATTACATAATAAATGAAAGATTGGTTAAATATTTAAAATCTTTAGTTTCATTCAACACAGTACCAAAGCAAAAGAGAAGAAAAAGCAGAAAAAGTTTTCAATAAAATTCAATATGTTACCACAACAAAACTTGTTAGCAAAAATATAAGGAAAAGTTAAATTCCTGGCCAGGGGCAGTGGCTGATGCCTGTAATCCCAGCACTCTGGGAGGCCAAGGTGGGTGGATCACGAGGTCAGGAGTTTGAGACCAGTCTGGCCAAGATGGTTAAACCCCATCTCTACTAAAAACACAAAAAAATTAGCCTGGCGTGGTGGCACACACTTGTAGTCCCAGCTACTCAGAAGGCTGAGGCAGAAGAATCGCCTGAACCTAGGAGGCTGAGGTTGCAGTGAGCCAAGATCGTGCCACTGCACTCCAGCCTGTGTGCAACACTACCATTACTTCTATTAAACATTGTGCTAGGTAACTTAGATAGCAATCTGACAGCATAATAATATCCTAAAGCAGTAAGTTTAGATTTTTTAAATATATAGGGATTTAAAAATTTTAAATTATACTCTATTTGCAGATGATACAGTTGTCCAGATAAAATGCAAGATAATCTATAGTTAAATTACAAGTAGGAACACAAAATCAATATATCTCAGTAATGCTAACTAGAAAATGTAGTTAAAATGTGTAAATTATAATAGTAATATATATGTAAAATAACCATGAATAAATCTAACAGGTGTCCAAGCCCATTATGCAGAAAATTAAAAATGGACATTGGCTGGGTGCAGTAGCTCACATCTGTAATACCAGCACTGTGGGAGCTTAACACATGAGGATAACTTGAAACCAGGAGTTCCAGACCAACCTGGGCAATAAAGTCAGCACCTGTCTCTATTGAAAAAAAAAAAAAAAAGGAGCTGGGCCTGGTGGCTCACACATATAATTCCAGCACTTTGGGAGGCTGAGGCGGGCAGATCACCTGAGGTCAGGAGTTTGAGACCAGCCTGACCAACATGGTTGAATGGTTGAACCCTGTCTTAAAAAAAAAAAAAAAGCGGAAAGACATTAAAGATTGAAAGATGACCTAAAAGAAGATACATTAAATTCATTAATAGGAAGTCTTAATGTTATAAAGTCATTAATTTTCCCCAAACGGATATAACAATTCAATAATATTTTAATTAAAATCTCATGTTTTTTCCATTAAGCCTGGCAAACTAATTATAAATTTCATATGAGAAGGTCTAGCTATGAACATCTAGATTTATCAGAAACCTACTGCTAGGAATAACTAAGAAAACTGGATAAAAAACAACAATTCATTTGAGGGCATCAGCTAGATATTAAGGCAATGAGGATTCTACGGGCTAAGATCTTAAGAAAGAATGGAAAATGAAAAGAGATAAACCTGACACTCAGTGTGTCACTCCTCCTCTTTCGGCATTTGCTAATTTCAGCAGGCTAAAAGAAGAACACAGAGAATAGCGGTAACATGAGAAATTGAGCAGAGCTTTTGCCATTGTTATGGGGCTAGGAGACAAAAATCAGAATTTAGGACCTGCCAAAGAAGAATGGCCCTGATGACCAACCCAAGGCTTCACATAAGATCTTTGAAGATCCGCATTGTAGGCCAAAGTCCTAACTAGAAACAGTCCAGCCCTCACAAAAAAATACAAATTCAAAATAATTCATTCCCTAAGAAAGTTATTTGATCCAGTCTTTAATTTTGCTACAAGCAAAAGTGAATTTTCTCTGAAAGAATTAATGCCATTCAGAATCTGTTTCTTAAATTTTTATATATAACATCTGGCATTCAACAAAAAATTACCAGACAATCCAGGGGATAATTATCCAAAGCAAGAGGGGGTGGGGGGGTGGGGGAGAAGGGGAGAGGTGCGGCGGGGGTGGGGGAGAGAGAGAGAGAAAAACAAAAGGCCAAGTAAGCAGACCTACAGGAGATTCAATTATTGAAGTTATTAAACATGGATTTTAAAATAACTTAGGTTATATACTGAAGAATACATAGAGAAAAAGAATTTCAGCAAGAATTGGAATCTTTAAAAATAATAAACTTGAAAATATAATAGCTAAAAGTAAGTTAATAATTATAAAATTATTAAATAGGTTTAACAACAGATTAAACACACCTGAGGAAAGAATTAATGAAGTAGAAAATAGATCAGTCAGGCATGGTGGAGCATGCTGTAGTCCCAGCTACTCAGGAGGCTGAGGCTGGAGAATTGTTTGAGCCCAAAAGTTCAAGACCAACCTGGGCAATATAGTAATAGAATGTGTGTGACCTCATCTTAAAGAAAGAAAGAAAGAAAGAAAGAAAGAAAGAAAGAAAGAAAGAAAGAAAGAAAATAGGTCAACAGAAAATATCCATACTGAAGCATAAAGAGAAATAAAGAATAGAAAATACAGAAAAAGCATAAGAATGTGAAAACTTCTAATGTGTTTTTTAATTATAGAAAGAAGCAAGACTGGGGTAAAAGCAATATTTGAAAAGATCATATGTGAAAACATTCTAATAATGAAAAATAATAAGACATATTACAAAGCCAAGCAATAAATACAAATCAAACCATAAATAGAAATCTTAAAAATTTTTTAAAGCAGTCAGATATAGTAAACATTATTTTCAAATGAACAAGATGGTCCAATGATTTATCAATGGAAATTATGAATGCCAGCAGAAAATATAATAATTGGCTGAGTGCAGTGGCTCACACTTGTAATCCCAATACATTGGGAGGCCAAGGTGGGAGGATCACTTGAGCCCAGGAGTTCGAGACTAGGCTGGGCAACATAGGGAGACCCTGTCTCAAATAAAATAAAATAAAACATAAAAAAAATAAAACAATGTGTTTAAAGTGTTGAATGAACTAGAATTCTACATACAGCCAGCAAAAATAGTGTTAAAGGTGAAAGCAAAATAAAGACTTTAAATAACAAACACCTAAAGAATTGGACAACAAAACACCCGCACCAATACAGATATTGAAGAAAAATTTTCCGGCAAAAATATAATGATACCAGATGAACTCATGAAAATACAACAAAAAGTAAACAATTGAAATAGTCAATATGTAGGTAAATGTAAATGAATACAGACTCAATGAAAAATGGCAAGTTATACATGGAGAAGAATTAAATAGAATGACTTGATCTATCAGAAATTATTATAAAGCAATAGTAATTAAAAAGTATGGTACTCTTTCAGGTTAGACAAATAGGTGAATGGAATAAAAAAGAGCTACACACAGAAACTTGAAAGATGATTGAGTGGGCAATGAACATCAGTGGTGTAAAAATGAACTATTAATAAATACAGCTGAGAAGACTGATTCTCCATTCATAAAAGAAGGAAACAGATCCCTGTTGTAAGGCCTGCATATACAACCAAGGTAGAATATAAACTTACATTTGGAAGGTCAAACGATAAAGTTTCAAAATAATTTATTAGCATATACTTAATAACCTTGGGGCAAGGAGAAATTTCTCAATCAAGACCCACCAAAAGAGGAAAATATCAAAAAGTTGCCATTAAAATAAGAACCTCTAGTCTTTATATCATAAAGAGGGTAAAAATATAAAATTCAAACTTTGAAAATAAAGTTTTGATAGATATAACTGACAAAGAAAGATATAAATCTAGAATATATAAATACTTCCTAAAGTCAATAAGAGACAAGTAACACAGTAGAAAGACGTGAAGTGGTAACACAAATGTGACCCCAACAGCACATGAAAAGGTGATTAGTCATGTTAGTAATAAGGGCAATGCCAAATGAAACCACAATCAGATACCACTTCTCACCCAGCCATTGGCAAAAATTTTTAAGTTAGATAAATACCAGGTTCTGCAAGAATGTGGGCCTATCAATACCCTTACATACTTCTGGTGAGAGTGTTAATTGGTAAAATCACTTTGGCATTACCTCGTACAGTTGAAGATGTTTATATTCTACAACCTAGCAATTCTAATCTGAGGTATATATCCTGGAGAAACTCTGTATCTGGAGATACACAGGTATCTCAAGGCACAAACAAAAGAATTCATGGTCACGCACACAAACACACATACACACACCCTGAAAACGGGAAACCACATAAATGACAACAGTAACATAAATTTTAAAATTAAGGAATGCTGTACAGCAGTTAAGAAATGAATTACAGCTATGCACATGAAAACTGATTAATCTGAAGAGCTGTTTAACCTGGATCAATTAGAAAAATAGAAAAGAGCTCATTTTATGAACAAACTATTCCTTTATATAAATTTTATAAGCAAGGAAAATTAAACAGTATATTGTTTGTGGATGCAGGCTTGAGTGGTAAAATTATGAAGAAAAGCAAGGGTATCACTGACCAAAAAATTCAGAAGTGTAGTTGTTGGCTGGGCACACTGGCTCACACCTATAATCCCAGCACTTTGGGAGGCTGAGACAGAAGGATCACTTGAGGCCAGGAGGTCAGCCTAAGGTGATTGGGTGAGACACTGTCTAAAACAAACAAAGAAACAAACAGCAGCAGCAAAAGAGAAAAATCAGGAAAAAGAGTAGCTGCCTTTGGAGCTATAAGAGGATGCCTTCAGTGATAGCTACTCCAGGGCTTCTGAGGTCCTGGTAGTGTTCTACCTCTAAGTCCTCGTGGTGGGCACATGAGTGTTTTATTATTGTTATTTCTCTGGGGAGTACCCATTTTTTTTTCACTTTTTGAAAAGAAATTGTTCTTAAGTTTTCTATTCAGCGGGTCTTGAATTCCAAAGCAGCGTTATTCACATTCTTTGCATTCATTTGGGGTGGGTTTGCTGAACTCTGCATCTCTGAAGCCATGGAGCATGCATGCTAGATTCCCATGTTTCAGAGCTGGAAATTTTCCTCCCCTGCGTGAAGAGCCTCAAGAGAGGCAGAAGATGCTGTTTGCTACATACCTTGAACATTTGGAGGGTTAAAGAAGATAATGAAAGAGCCGAGGAAAGAAGAACTGTAATGTGCAAGAGACAACATACAAAAAATAGAAATTAGCATTTGGAATCTCTTAAGAAATTATTTGGTGAAGATGATAAAAATTATGTTCATAATTATGATGAGAAGGAGCATTTGAATTATGGTGCTTTGGTTTCCTCTACCGTTTTATCTTTTCTCTTCTATTAATTTATTCTGACCTTTGACAATCTCTTGTTTGGGTTTTCCCCTGCCTTTCAGTTTTACATTCTGCCTTTTAAATTCTTATGCAAGCTTTTCTCTGTTTGCTAAATTAAGTAGATCCATAAAGTAATACATATGTTTGTAGTGAGCTGGAAATTACAGTGAAACTGTCTGTACTTCCTGTGTTCATGAGATAATGAATAGGGGTAAGTTTTTAAGGAATTAGAATAGAAAATCAAGATCACAAATGGTAGGAAGCAGAAGCTTTCACAATCTGGCTCCAAGGTTTTCTGCCTCTCACAACTCATTAATCCTCCACTGTATTAGAACTCTCAGAACCAGCATCGTTCCTTTCTTATTCCAAAATTACAGCTCTCTTTCCATTTGTTTTAGGGTCCAAATGACTTTTTATTTCTGCACAATTGTTACCATCTTATTTCAAAATTATCATAAAAACTTAGCAAGCTTCTCAGAAAACAAGGCAAATGGAAAAATCTGTGCTTCAGTGATTGCTCAGAGCCTTGAAGTGGGTCTGCTCATGAAGAGAAGAAAAAAGACCTTCATAATCCTAGCTCTGCAACTGGAGAATTTCAGAAATACAGCATACCCTAGAGGCCATAGAGTTCTGCTCAGAATAAAATCTCCTTTTTCTTTGGCTTCAGCTTTTGACTTACTGTAGTCACAGGGAGCTTGAGACTTCAAAAGACAGCGGTTATGCTCTTGGAGTTGTAAGGAAATTCTTCCTTAATGAGGTATTATAGGCCTCCTCTGGGCTAGCTTGGACCTCTACAAGACCAATTCTTCAAATATGTAAAATGCCGTCCCCTCATTTTGACATGTCTCCCGAGAGTCTTCTCTTCTGAAAGCCAGCATCCTTGCTTTTGTTGCCCATGTCATATGTTTTTAGGCGTAGTTTCAGACTGTGCTGGTGCCTCTTGTTTGGAGGTCTGGCTGCAGTATGACAGCACCCTTTTTGAAGTGAGATGCCCAAACTGAGTATCAGACTCCAGATGTGGCTGAAATCCTGGGGATACTAAGTGCTTTATTCCCCCTTTTATGCTCAAGTTCCCAAATTTTGTTAGTTTTGATAGAAACTACATGACATAGGAAGCGTGTATAGAAATAATCAGGGATCAGCAACGGAAATCCACTGGAGTGCTTCTCTGCAGATATATTCATTGTAAAGTCGCCACAGGTAGCCAGGGCTTCCATCAAGATATGAAGTGAAATATCCTCCCTGGGCCATGAGCAGGACGACCCCAGGAGCGGGGTCTACTTCTCAGAATCCCCACCCCAGGGCCTCTTGTTTATGCATCTCTCTGCAGGTCTGTTCTTCTCTCCTTCTTCTCTTGGCAAAGTGACCTTTCCATGCCTTTTATGTTTCTTTTTAACTTTGGTTTGCCTTTGCTCCGTGTGGCATGAAACAGACCTATCCCAAACTCTGTAAGCTTTTCATTTCAGGTGTTCCCATTTCCATTGCCCAGTTCCATGTCTCTCAAACTTGGTGTCCATGAAATCACCTGGGGATTTTGTTAAAATTCTGATATACTGCCATAGGTCTAGGATGGGGAATCCACATTTCTACCAAGTTCCCAGATGATGTGGATGCTGCTAGTCCACAGATCATACTTTGAGTAGCAATGAATCACGCTGCAGCTGTCCCAGTTTCCTAGTTCCCCAATTCCAACTTCCTGGGAAAGGGAATTTTATGACTGTATTCCAGTTTTTGGATTTGTTCACTCTGGTCCAATTAGCCACTGGAAGGGGAACAGATGTTACAAACATGGCCACCCTGCCTGGCCCTTTCAGCAGAAGCTGTGGGTGGACTTATTTAAAATGCCAGAATAAGTCTACAGCAGAGGTCTCTAAAACCCTTAGATCACCTTTGTATAATGATTCACTAAACCAAATTTTGCTTATCTTACTCTTGTGCAATTTTTCTGATGGGAAATATTGTCCTTTTCTTTTTTTAATTTAAGTTCTGGGATACGTGTGCAGGATGTACAAGTGTGTTACATAGGTAAATGGGTTGATGGGTTGATGGTTTGATGCACCTATCAACCCATCACCTAGGTATTAACCCAGCATATATTGGCTATTAATCCTGATGCTCTCCCTTCCTGCACCCCCACCCTACCCCGACAGGCCCCAGTGTGTGTTGTTTCCCTCCCTGTGTCCATGTGTTCTCCATTGTTCAGCTCCTACTTATAAGTGAGAACATGCAATATTTGTATTAGTTTGCTGAGGAAAATGACTTTGAGTTCCATCCATGTCCCTGCAAAGGACATGATCTTGTTCCTTTTTACAGCTGCTTAATATTCCATGGTATGTATGTACCATGTTCTCTTTATCCAATCTATCATTGATGGACATTTGGGTTAATTCCACGTCTTTGCTATTGTGAATAGTGCTGCAATGAACATACGTGTGCATGTATCTTTATAATAGAATGATTTATATTCCCTTGGGTATATACTCAGTAATGGGATTGCTGGGTCAAATGGCATTTCTGGTTCTAGGTCTTGGAGGAATTGCCACATTGTCTTCCACAATGGTTGAACTAATTTTACATGCCTAGCAATAGTGTAAAAGAGTTCCCATCTCTCCACAACCTCGCCAGCATCTGTTGTTTCTTGACTTTTTAATAATCACCATTCTGACTGGTGTGAAATGGTCTCTCGATGTGGTTTTGATTTGTATTTCTCTAATGATCAGTGATGTCAAGCTTTTTTTCATATGTTTGTTGGTCACATAAATGTCTTGAGAAATGTTCTTGTCCTTTGCCCACTTTTTAATAGGGTTGTTTTCTTCTTGCAAATTTAACTTCCTTATAGATTCTGGATATTAGGTCTTTGTTAGATGGATAGATTGCAAAATTTTTCTCCCATTCTATAGGTTGCCTGTTCACTCTGATGATAGTTTCTTTTGCGGTGCAGAAGCTCTTTAGTTTAATTAGATCCCATTTGTCAATTTTTGCTTTTGTTGCAATTGCTTTTGAAGTCTTTTCCCATGCCTATGTCCTGAATGGTATTGCCTAGGTTTTCTTCTAGGATTTTATAGTTTTCGGTTTTACATTTAAGTCTTTAATCCATTTTGAGTCAATTTTTGTATAAGCTGTTAGGAAGGTGTCCAGTTTCCATTTTCTGCATATGGTTAGCCAGTTCTCCCAGCACAATCTATTAAATAACGAATCCTTCCCCCATGGCTTGTTTTTGTCAGGTTTGTTGAAGATCAGATGATTGTAGATGTGTGGTCTTATTTCTGACCTATTCTGTTGCATTGGGCTATGTAAGACGATCATTTTCTAGCATAATTGACATGGTTCTGATTTTCTTTGAATGCTGTCCACATAGTTAATACATCTTCTTTCTGATGCTTGTGTGAGGCTTAGGCCTATGAAATTCATATATTCATAAGCCTAAGAAAAACAGTATGAATTATTGTCTTATATTTTCTCATATCATAGATGCTATTCTTCTGTCATTTCAGTGAGATTTTAGAAGAAAGGAAGAATTGCTCTCAGTCAGCCATCCTAAAGAAGAAGCACTTTACACTGTAGTTTTAAAATCCTTGTTCCAGGCCCTGAACTCAGTGCAAACCAGCTGTCATTTATGTGAAACTTACAATTATAAAGGTTACATGTCCCTTTTCAGTTGATTCTCCAGGTGGGTCACTATGGCCCTTCCAAGGGTCTGTCTGTGTGAGATCCAAGCTGTGGGAATGACATCTACAGGAAAACTTTGTGGAAGTTCAGAACTGAAACTTTCACTTTACACCTCTCCATCCACACACATACCAGATGCTGACTTCCCTAGTACACTATGACAGCAGGAATGATGGCAGTACTTTGCTTTTACTCCCCGATCTAGATGCTTACTCCATGGTGACGATTCTATGGTGCTTTATCCTCCCAATCTGGGGTGTTTTAGTTTCAAATATATATGTAGTTTCTAAGGATTGAAGCACTTGAAGGAGTGTGCACTGGGGAGGGGATGACAGGGATGGATGCAGTAGGATAAGAAGAATGTTCTCTGGCATGAGTCTGGGGAAGGCAAAGAAGTGCTTCTAGCTTGGGGAGCTTAGGAAGAAATCCCATAGCAATTCATTTCAGTCCTGGATTGTCAGACTTGGTCCTATTGTTCATTCACTTTTTTAAAATTAGTCCTATAGAAATCATACGATCCATTTGAGGTTTGGAAGAGGTCTTCCATAATTCAGAGAACTGGCCCATTAATCAGAAAATTGGCTTATTTTCCATCTCTTCATTTTGTCAATTAAAGGCATAGCCACAATGGATAGATTCATTCTGGATGCAAAGAAAATCAAAGTACTCTTAGAGATTTGTTGGGCCAAGGAGACACTCACATGGGACCACTTCGTAGATCAATTTTCCAAGCCCATGAAAAATAAATGGGAGTGTCCCTATGTGAGCTTGTTAGCATCTGTTCTGCTGCATTATGCATGATCCCGCCATGTTCATGGTGCATCTATCCATCACACTGTTTCAATAAGGATTTTCCATTTTTGCCAAATGGTAGAAATCAAGACAAAATACATAGTTTCCTCATGCTGGTTTTCTTGGCAAGAGTCTCTCTTGTACTTTTTAAAAAAATAGCTATCTATAATTTATCGTTGTTTAGTATAGCCACAGAGGTTTGGCCTCCTCCCTTACGGGACAGATTTGAGGGCTTGTAGACACTTCTCTAGCAGTAATATTTGCTTGATAGTTTTTCTTTTTGTAGCACTGTCATTTTTAAAAATTTCAAATAAACTTGTTATCACTAGTCTGTCTAAAAGTAGATCCCATGTAGGTCATTAATAAATATGACTCTCATGTAGATTTTATAAGAAAAAAACCCCAAAGATCTGATTCCTTCTCTGTTGGCTTACACAATTGTATACAGATATAAAGCAAACAGCATTGTGAGATTTTTTTCTGATAAAAATTAATTTATTCACTTTAATGCTATAGTAGGTAGAAGGGAAGCTTGCATTTGAATTACATTCTGATAAACAGGGTAATTATACTTGCCTAATTAGAATGATTTCTGCATTTAATAGGCATTGAATTTTTGCATACCAGAGCAAGTACAAAGCCTATGTGCCATTATTCTTTCCTTCCACAGATTTAATCTATGCTAATAGCTATTCAAACTCTTTCAGACTCCTGAATATTTGTCTTTGGTGCATTTTTCACCCTTGGCTGAGATAGTAATTACAGCTGTTAAAAAAATTTATTTTCATTTTGTTGATTCTGTCTGTGCTCCAAATCTCCCATTCTAATTTATTTTATATTGCTCTCTCTGCTATTCTAGATTTCTCAGTTTCTTCTGACTAAGGACTTTTGTTTAAATCTTGTGAATGGTAATTATTAATTTGTCAGAAAAAATATTTCAGTCCAAATCACTATTGATTTAGATCGTCGTTAGACTCAAATATTGAATAATTGATAGTTGTATATACAAAAGAATGTTTCTTACTCAACTTTAATAGTATCTGGTAAACCAGCAACAAATAGAATGGGGAAAAATTTTTACAATCTACCCATCTGATAAAGGGCTAATATCCAGAATCTACAAAGAACTAAAACAGATTTACAAGAAAAAAACAAACTCATTCAAAAGTGGGTGAAGGACATGAACAGACACTTTTCAAAAGAAGACATATATGAGGACAATAAACATATGAAAAAATGCTCATCATCACTGGTCATTAGAGAAATGTAAACCAAAACCACATTGAGGCACCATCTCACACCAGTTAGAATGGTGATCATTAAAAAATCTGGAGACAACAGATGCTGGAGAGGATGTGGAGAAATAGGAACACTTTTACACTGTTGGTGGGAGTGTAAATTAGTTCAACCATTGTGAAAGACAGTGTGGCGCTTCCTCAAGGACCTAGAAATAGAAATTCCATTTGACCCAGCAATCCCATTACTGTGTATATATCCAAAGGATTATAAATCGTTCTATTATACAGACACTGCACATGTATGTTCATTGTGGCACTGTTTACAATAGCAAAGACCTGGAACCAACCCAAATGCCCACTGATGATAGACCGGACAAGGAAAATGTGGCACATATACACCACGGAATACCATGCAGCCATAAAAAATTATGAGTTCATGTTTTTTGTAGGGACATAGATGAATGTGGAAACCATCATTCGTAGCAAACTGACACAAGAACAGAAAATCAAACACTGCATGTTCTCACTCATGGGTGAGTGAGAACAATGAGAACACATGGACACAGGGAGGGGGGCATCACACACTGGGGTCTGTTGGCGGGGAATAGGGGAGGGACAGTGGAGGGTAGGGAGGTTGGGGAGGGATAACATGGGGAGAAATGTCAGATATAGGTGACAGGGGGATGGAGGCAGCAAACCACATTGCCATGTATGCACCTATGCAACAATCCTAACAATCCTGCATGTTCTACCCATGTACCCCAGAACCTAAAGTGCAATAAAACGATATATATATATATATATATATATATATATATATATATATGGAGAGAGATGGAGAGAGATGGAGAGAGAGAGAGAGAGAGAGAGAGAGAGAGAGAGAGAGAGAGAGAGAGAGAGAATCTGAAGCAGTGGTTTAAGTGGCCACACTTATGAAACTTATGAAGTTCCATAATTCTCAGTTTTGATTTTTTTCCACTATGCCCTTAAAGACCTATTTTTTCAGTGACTAAGACCTCCAGAAGCCAAATCCCTCTCTTTTCTTAAAGAATGACTTTCCTGAAGGAGAATAGAACTCATTCACAAATTTGAGTCAGTTGTTTCAGAATAGTTTGAAATTGAGACAAATTTGAATAAATGTACAATTTTTGATATGAAATGTAGATAAATGGATATTAACCTAAGCCATAAATTTTTTACTGAGCTTTATAGATTTAAATGGAACTAGAGCTGGGCGCAGTGGCTCATGCCTGTGATCCCAGCACTTTGGGAGACAGAGGCGGATGGATCACAAGGTCAGGAGATAGAGACCAGGCTAACACGGTGAAACCCTATCTTTACTAAAAGTATAAAAAATTAGCTGGGTGTGCCGGCACATGCCTTTAGTCCCAGCTACTCGGGAGGCTGAGCCGGGAGAATCGCTTGAAACTGGGAGGTGGAGGTTGCAGTGAGCTGAGATCGGGCCATTGCACTCCAACCTGAGCGACACAGCGAGACTCAGTCTCAAAAAAAAAAAAAAAAAAAAGAGCTGAAATCGTGTTCTTTTGCTACTCTAAATGTCAAGAGAAGCAAGTTTCTGCTACTGCAATGTTTACAGACTGTGAACATTTACTACTACAGGGAGGTAAAGTGTTAGTAAGTGGTACATGTATGAACCACTTTTATAAATTTTAATGATTAGGTATTTACTTTTTATTAAACATTTTATTATGAAAATGTTTAAAGTACAGCTAAGTGGGAAGAATTTTACAGTGAACACCAATAAAACCACTTAGATTCTTCCACACATTTTTCTTTACTTGCTTATCACATATTCATCCCTTGATGCAGCCGTCAATCCATCTTATTTTTAATGCTAATTATTGTAAGTTGCAGACGACAATACATTTCATTCAAAACACTTTAGCATGCAGAGTTCAATATTTGTTTATAGTTTATTTTTCTTTCCGTGTAAAGTTCACTGAGTTTGCCAAAATGCATACATGCACCCGTGTAACTGAAACCCCAATCAAAGTATTGAACACTCCCTTGCTTCCTCCTTTATCTCTATCTTGCCCATATCCCCAGGTTACCACTGTTTGGGCTTTTTTTTCACCATAGATAAGTTTGCCTATTCTAGAACTTCAACTAAAGGCAATCATGTATTATGTACTCTTTTGTGTATGTTTTCTGTCACTCAGTCTAATTTTTTTCTTCATCTTTGATTTTCATTCCTTTGTAAGGCTAATATTCCATTGTGTGAATGTATCACAGTTTGTTTATCCATTCTCTGGTTTGCTTTTAGTTTTTAACTTTTATGAATAAAACTGCCATGAATATCGTACACAAGTCTTCTTGTGTAAATGTATTTTTATACCTCCTGGGCAGCACTGTAATTATAGGGTCAGACAATAGGTGTATTTTTTAGTTTTATAAGAAACATACAAAATTTTTCTAAAGTGGTTATATTATTTTTATATTCCCATCAATAATGCATGAGACATTCAGATATCCTGCACTTTTTTTTTTTTAAACTTTACCTATTCTGGCAATGTGAGCAGTATCTCATGGCCTTATTTGTATTCCCATATGTTTATTTCTTTTCTTTTTCTTTTTTTCCTTTTTTTTTTTTTTGAGACAGAGTCCCACTCTGTTGCCCAGCCTGGAGTGCCATATGATCTTGGTTCACTGCAACCTCTGCCTTCTAGGTTCAAGCAGTTCTCCTGTCTCAGCCTCCCAAGTTGCTAGAACTACAGGTGCACACTACCACATCCGGTTAATTCTTTATTTTTATTTTTAGTAGAGATGGGTTTCACCATATTGGTCAGGTTGATCTCAAACTCCTGATCTCAGGTAATCCACCAACCTCAGCTCCTAAAGTCCAAGGATTACAGATGTGAGCCACCACACCCGGTCTAGATGTTTTATTTCTAATAGCTTTTAGAAAAATGCAATTAGAACATAAAGTCCATAATTTAGGTCCAAATAGAAAATAAGTCAATTTGAGATAAAGTTTAATAAATAATAGCTGTGATGGTACATGGATATAGCAAAATTTGTTGAGCTGGCCTGTGAATAAGTGAAGTTTGAGAAATACTTTTACAGAGGAGGTAGTTTTTCAGACTTCCACGATTTCATAGCTTTCTGTTTTGTTTTGTTTTGTTTTTGAGACAAGTTCTCACTCTGTCACCCAGGCTGGAATGCAGTGGTGTGATCATGGCTCACTTCAGCCTTGACTTCCTGGGTTCTAGTGATCCTCCCACCTCAGCCTCCTGAGTAGCTGGAGACTACAGACACATAACTAATTTTTAAAATTATTTGTAGAGGCAAAATTTCACTATATTGGCTAGGCTGGTTTCACGGCTTTTAAAAAATCAAGTAAAAAAAATGTAAAATTATTTAAGAAATTTTAATTACCATAATCCACTATAGAGTGCCTGAGCTCTGAGGTTAAGTTTCTAGGTAAGCCTAGGGAAAAAAGATTTCCAGCCTCACCACTGCTTTGAGGCCATGCTTTAAACAGTATAATTGTATAAAACCTAAAAAAGGAAAGAAAACTATATTCCAAAGACAAAGTGGCAAGGTGGATATTAGTACACATACTGGAGTTAGCCTGCTGGATTTGATCCTGGTCCCACTGCTTACTAGCTATGTGACCCTGGCAAATTACCTTCCTTCTCTGTGCTTCAGGCTCCTCATGTATAAAATGTGAGTTATAATAGTATTAACTTCATATGGAATTATGAGGAGTATGTGTGTAAAAACATGTGAACAGCGTGTAGTAAGCATGATGTAAGGGGTAGGTTACTATAATTATTGCTACTGTGATCAATCAGCACAAATACATTCAACTGAAAAATGAGGGAAGGGAATAAAAACCTCTAGAAAGTAGAAAGCCGTGTGCTTTCTGGAACAGGTGTATCTTATTGTCAACCTGGCACTAATTTCCCTTTGATATGGTTTGGATCTCTGTCCCCACTCAAATCTCATGTTGAACTATAATCTCTCACGTTGGAGGTGGGGACTGGTGACAGGTAATTGGATAATGATGGTGGCTTTCTTACAAATGGTTTAGCACCCTCTCCTTGGTGCTGTCCTTGTGATAGTGAGCAAATTATTGTGAGAGCTGGTTTTTAAAAGTGTGGCACATGTGCATGTGTTCTCTCTCTCCTGCCTCTGTCCATGTTAGACACCTGCTCCCCCTTCAGCTTCCACCATAATTGTAAGCTTCCTGAGGCCTCCTCAGATGCAGATGCCTGTGTTATGCTTCCTGTGCAGCCTGCAGGACCATGAGCCCATTAAACCTCTTTTCTTTATAAATCACCAGTCTCAGGTATTTCTTTAAAACAATGCATGAATGGCATAATCCACCCTTTTTCTAGGATAGTGACTGGCTCTTCCATTGGGCAACAGCCCATCCCAGTACTCAGTGTGAGGCTGACCCTATTTCTTGGACATCTGGTCGAAGTCTGGCTAATCCACATTTCCCATCCCTCTGTTCACACTGATTGGTCCAGAAATGGACACTTGATCTCAGTCAGAATACTACTACTCAATAAAATTTCTGCTGGTGCTATTGAGAAAGTAACTCCCTTTCTTTCTGCTATAGTTGCTGAGCTGATAAGACAGGATGGTGCCTCTGGGAGCCATTTTGGATCCTCTAGGGAGAGCCTGCCTGAGACTGAATCCTACAGAGCAAAATGCAAAGCTAGAGAAAAAGAGAGGGGGAGTGAGAGTGAGAAAAAGAGAAAGATGTCCACTGATACTACTTGACGACTGGCTCCAGCTGTCTTGATCTGACCTTCCCAGCTGAGGACTCATACATTCCCTTTTTTGCCTAAGCCAATTTGAGTTTCAGTTGCTGTCATTTGTAACTGAGAATTCTGATGAATACATCTTTTATAACCAAGGGCACATTTTTGCAGGACAATTTCCTTCAGTTAAGTTGGGGGGCTTTGCTGTGTGTATGTAAATGTTTTACTCTGATGAAACTTGTGTGTAGGTGGTTTGTTTATATTCCATGGAGAGACTGGTAGAGCCAGGTTTATGAAATACCTCAACAGATCGGGAGGCAGATTTGGAGGAAAATGATGTCTGTTTAATGTGCAGCAGCTGTGGGAAGCAGGAAGACACTCATTGTTTCTCATTGTCATCTGGATTCCATGGTCTGAGTGAGATGGAATGGAGAGGGATGGGGAATGAGGAGGAGAGTGGGGCAGGATTCTTCTGTAGGTTCTTCTCTCTTCCCCACCCGTTTGTCCTGGTGCTGGAAACAGGTGGGGGAGACGAGAGATCTGCTGCTTTACTTTCCTTCTTCTTTCAGCCCTTATAAGCTGTTGCAATTGGAACTTCCAGAACCTGTGCCTCCAAGTCTCAATACTCTTTGATAACACCTCTGATAATAATCCTACCTTATACCCCTGGACTAAGACTCATATAAACATGATGTAATAATCTGATTTCAATTGGTCCAGCCATCTGGAAAAGGTGCCTTTCAATCATTTGGTTGCACTGAAACTAAGCCTAAGATTACCACATCTATATTTAGTGACTTCCTAATCACAGTATCAATAAATATGGCTTCTTATTGCAAAGCTGGATAATTGCACTTATTCTTGTTAACATCTCATGTGCTTCAAAGAGTAATTACAGATAATGAGAAAGTTTAGGTTCAAAGGATTATGCATATTATCGAATAACGAATGAAGAGTGTTTGAAAGGTGTGATAGGGGTTAATCACTGAGGGCTAAAACTGCCTGCTCGAGCATAGCTAAGAGAAGCAGCCTGAGCTCTTCCATGGTGTGCAATCAATGCAACTCCACACCAGCCTAAATTCTGAAACCCTAACCACCAAGAAAACAAAGAAGTGCTATTAAGAAATGAATGGGTTCAGTGGAGGGAGAGGAGAGAGAGTGTGTGTGTAGAGTGGGCGGGGGGATAGGGGTGTGTATGTGTGTGTGTAAAGTATAGTAAAACTAACCTGTGATGTTTAGCAAGAATTTCCTGTGTATGGTCTAGTCTCTCTTAACTTCATTTATTAATGTTTTATATTCAATTCATTCACTCACTGAAAAAATATTGAGACTCCACTTATGTTGCAGGAATTATACCATGTGCTGGGTATAAAATGAGGCTACCCTCATAAAACCTTTAGTCCCTCTGGGAGGCAGATGTTAAACTACAATGGTGATAACCACTGCAGAGCAAAGTTACAGTGTGAGATGCTGTGATCTAACCTGGTCTACAAAGGTCAGGACAGATTTCCCTGAGGACCTGACATGGAAGCTGAGGCCAGAGAAGTTAGATCAGCTGAAAACAAAGAGCAGCAGAAAACAGTAGAAAGCATGAAGGCCCTGAGGTGGGGAGCAGCTGGTTCCGTGTAAAGGTGGGAAGAATGTTAGAGACATTGGAGGAAGGTGAATAAGGCTGGAGAATAAGTGTAGCTGGAGATGTGGGCTGGGGCCATACCAGTTAGACCCTCTTGGCCCTGTACGAGAGGCTGAACTTTATCTCAAAGCTATCAGAGCCACACCACTGACAGGTTGTATGGGAAACTTTACATTTTCTTTTAAAATTACCGTTCCTTTTAGAGACAGGGTCTCACTCTGTTGCCCAGGCTGAAATGCAGTGGCACAATCACAGCTCTCCACAGCTTCGAACACCTAGGCTATAGCAATCCTCCCACCTCAGCCTCCTAAGTAGCTGAGACTATAGGTGCAGGCCACCATGCACCTGGTTGTTTTTTAATTTTTTCAGAGACTGAGTCACTTTATATTGATCAGGCTGGTCTCAAACTTCTGGGCTCAAGTGATCCTCCTGTCTTGACCTCCCTCCCAAAATGCTGGGATTACAGGCAGGAGCCAATGTGCCCAGCCAAATTTTACATGTTGTTATGGTTGGCAATTACACAGTTTCAAATACACATGATATCTTTTCATTCTATTTTATAGTTTGATGACTACTTTTAAAAGCAAGGCAGAGAAAATTATAGTTAAAAAGTCAATAAGTAGGTCAACAAGGACAAAGAACTTAAGAGGTCTTAGGGATTTTCTTTGTTACATTATACTATTTTAGAATTATGGGTTTTTTTCCTCCCTTTTTATTTTTATGTTTTGGAAAATAGCAAAGAAAACTGTCAAAGTTGTCTTTCCAAATTTTGTCAAATTTCTAAGGCTATAAATGACAGTGATATTTAAGATTTGATTCTAGAAAAAAGCCAGTATTAACAGGACAGTAACTGGAATGTAAGAACAATGCAGGAGTTAAAAGTATGAGCTCTGGACTGAGATCAAATTCAAGTCCAGCTTTGCCAGTCACTAGATGTATGACACTGAAGATGTTGTTTAACCTCTCTTATCTGCAAAATGGAGACACCAATATTAACTACCTTGCTGGGCCCTGATGAAGATAATGACAGAATGCCTTTAAGCAAGGCAACTGGTAAACAAAATAGTATATAATCAATCAATAATTAATACTAACAATTTCAGTGCAAAATTATCTTTTTCAACTAAAATAGATGGTGGAAAGTTCCATATTTATTATAATACATACCATTTTATAAGAACATATGTGATAAATGACTGATCACTAAGTTCATACACACATTCAGTAGCTAATATATAAGTTTAGGGAGGCAATCTGAAGAATTAGAAGTTTGGATTTGAATAAATAAATAACAGAGTAATTAAAGTTAAACAGAAATTAAATGCTGAAAGACAAACAGCCAAGTTTAAATGGGTTCATGAACAGAGATGTTAAAAACAAAAGCCAAGAAGTCAGTTCAGAGGATGCAAAAAGCAATACAATTTTTATCTTATTTATTTTTATTTGTGAGACAGAGTCTTACTCTATCTCCTAGGCTGGAGTTCAGTGGCACAACCTCAGCTCACTGCAACCTCTGCCTCGCCGAGTTCAAGCGATTCTCCTGCCTCAGCCTCTCAAGTAGCTGTGATTACAGGTGCACACCACCACAACCAGCCAATTTTTGTACTTTTAGTAGAGATGGGGTTTTGCCATGTTGGCCAGGATGATCTTGAACTCCTGACCTCCAGTGATCACCTGTCTTGGACTCCCAAAGCACTAGGATCACAGGCATGAGCCACTGTGCCTGACCCAATTTTTAAATTAAAGCTTGAAAGCACAGGAACAGAGAAAAGAGTAAAACAACTAACAAATATCTTCAAGGGCCAGGGGATAATATGAACAGGTAAAGCCACTGTGTATAACAGAGTAGGTGTAGCAGGCTCTGCATAAAGCATTCACATTAAAAACTATGTACACATTTTTGAAATCATGGTGACAAACAGTTTGCAATCCCAGGAATAAAGTGGTGAATACCCCAAATTAACAGAAAATAGTGATGGAATTATTGAACTGCTCCTTTCTGCTGCATATGTCGTGTGATCCTTCTCTTTTTCCTGATCTGCTCCCAGGCATATGCCTCCAACTTACTGATGTATGGGAGCCAGGTGTTGTGGCTCCTTGGAAAGACAGCCCTTCCTATCCTTAACTTGCCCAGCCCTTTCTCGATTGAGTGTGCTGAGGTTTGACCCTAATTATGGGTCTGGTGGCCAGGAAGGGGCATGGGGCAGATCATGAGAAGGGTAAGCATTGCCTAGCAAGGCACTTCTCTAAGGTGAAGGCTTTCAAGTAAGGGTGTGTGTGTGTGTGTGCGCGTGAGCACGCGTGCACGGTGGGGGGCGGGGAGGTTCTATCTTCCAACAGTGGAAAATGGGCTTTTACTGCAAATCCGGAGAGTTCAAGGAAATCTGGGGGCATCAAAGTTCTCAAGTGCATCTATCCAGATAGACCCATCCCAATTTTCAGCACTTACTTCTTCCTCATGGAGGCTCGATTTGGTCTGAGAGATTGGCTGTTTTCTGGGAATCCAAGCTTCTCTCGAGTTCTGCCACCACCACCACCACCTGCTTTTTTTTTGAGAAGGAGTCTTGCTCTGTTGCCCAGGCTGGAGTGCAGTGGTGTGATCTTGGCTCACTGCAGCCTCCATCTCAGAGATTCAAGCAGTTCTCCTGCCTCAGTCTCCCGAGTAGCTGGGACTCTAGGCACATGCCACCATGCCTGGCTAATTTTTTTGTATTTTAGTAGAGTGGAGTTTCACCATGTTAGCCAAGATGGTATTGATCTCCTGACTTCATGATCTGCCTGCCTTGGCCTCCCAAAGTGCTGGGATTCCAGGTGTGAGCCACCATGCCTGGCCAATTTCTGCCATTCTTATAGTTAAGTCTTCAAGCCACCGGAAATGGGGGTCACTGTAAAAACTGCAAAGAGTTTTCTTCTTTTGCTTTAAATTGTTGATCAATAGATCTGCCGACAGATCCATCAATCAGTAGATCACTTCCTCTCTTTGTTAAATCAGTTCCCCAGTCCTTACAGTTGCTATTTCCCTTAGACCTTCCAAACACCTATCTCATTGCACCAGTTCATGTAACTCTTTCCACTTGTATCTCGCCCCAGTTCTTCATGGGTAAAGGTCTTAGCAATCAGCAGGTCAGGGACCAGCTGTGCCTTGTCTCCTACCAGTGATGTGGTTCTTCTTTCTATCCGGCAACCTGGTGATCCAGCTAGGATCCCATCCCTAATACTGTTTTCTAGAACCATATGCCATATGAACTCAGACTGGATTCCCTGGAAGCAGCACCTGGTGTGAGATTTCTTGTTAAGGTTATTTTTGGGAGAGTGCTCTCTGGAGGAGAGGCACGAGAGAAGTCGGGTAAGGGAGAAAACTAAACAAGGGTGTGGCTTCCCTAGAGACCAACTTCCCCTTGTGGAGGATCTGGAGCAGAAATTGTACCACAGCACTGGCTCCACCTAGAGTAGGAAGGCCTGTCTTTGATACATCAGTGAGTACTGGCTGGGGTCTTGATTCATGTCCCCACTCACCGAAAAACATACATAAAGAGCTAGCAACTCTCCATTGTTTTTTGTTATTGTTGTTTTTTTTGACATGGAGCCTCACTCTGTCACCCAGGGTGGAGTGTAGTGGTGCGATCTTGGCTACACTGCAACCTCTGCCTCCCAGGTTCAAGCAATTTTCCTGCCTCAGCCTCTTGAGTAGCTTGGATTACAGGCTCACACTACCACGCCTGGCTAATTTTTGTATTTTTAGTAAAGACGGGATTTTACTATGTTGGCCACGCTGGTCTCAAACTCCTAACCTTAAGTGATCTGCCCACCTTGGCCTCCTAGCATGTTGGGATTACAGGCATGAGCCATCTCACCCAGCCTCTCTATTGTTATCAGCCAACACACACACACAGTCTCACACACACTCACACTCTCACATACACTCTCTCACACACACACACATACATACACATACGAGACAGGTGCTCCAGGAGTAAAGATGGCAAACATCACCCAACTATAGCAGTCATTATTATCCATCATAACTGATAATATTATTATCAGTTCATATTTTTGCAGTTGGAAAAAGTTTCCCTTTAATGGTGGCTGTGAAACTGGTACTATATTTTTTCTCTTACAAAAGGCTATATTTCCCTTAATGTTCAACTGTAATTAAGTAGAAAAGCCTATTAATTTGAAGGGAAAATGCAAGTGAGTTTATTAATGGAGTGTTAATGAAAAGGTTTATTGTAGCAATGTTCTCTCCTCATTCCCTATGAGGCCTCCTAACACATACCACATACATTTCTCCCCTAAGAACGTCTGTGGGTTTCTGAGGTAAAGACACAATTTTATTTTTTTTGTTTGCTGTAATCGAAGCAAGTTTCCAAGTTGGTGAATTAATTCACTGTGCCCTGCTTACAACTAATTAGCTAAGAAGGATACAATATCATATTATATATGCACAAAGATATATGCTTTAATATGTGAACCAGAATTAATGCTTCATGTAGAAAAATCCATTTTGCCTCAGTATGTAAGCACCTGAGAAATGCATTTATCTGAAAGCTTCTGGGAAACTGCCAGAGTGATCTATTGAACTGTAAATGTAAATCTACTTATAATTTATAAGCAAATAAGCCTCAGGCATGTTTTTATAGTTCCAGCCTTCTCTGGCTAGTCTGCACAGCAGAAAAGAAAAGAAGTACTTTTTGAAAGTAACTCTAATTTTCTTCCCACATTCAGTATACGTGAAGGAATTTGGGGAAATTTTGCGTTTAATGGAAACACATTTATAAATTTTCTTGTGAAAATATTATAAGCATTGTAGCAATCTTGGGGAAAGGAAGTTCTTGATCTTTGTTCAAGCCATCAGTTATGAATATTGGAAGTGAAAGCTGCTGAGGTCGCGGTGTAAGGGTAGTGAGCTGAAGTATCTTGTTAAAAGGGAAGGACTTACACATTTCAGCATTCACATACATTTGTTAGACCACAAGTAATTATGACCTTTTTGGAAGAAAAATGCAGGAAAGGTGAATTGTTTCCCTTGCCAGGAGAGAATTTTTGAGCAGCTCCCTGGAGAGCAATAATGACCAAGCATGGGGTTGATTCATTTGTAACGGAAAAGATATTAACTTGAGGAAAGTGTTCAAGAAATATTTGGAAGTTATGGTTTCTCTACTGGACTGCCTTGAAGATTTAGCTATGCCCCCAGGTGCTATGTGATCAGTAAGAAATGCAGTGACTCCTGAGCTTTTGGAGGTGGGTGATGAAGGGTGATGGTGATATGTTGAAAAAAATTAGATTTTCTTTTTCGTCAGGAGTGGTGGCTCACTATGACACATACTAGCTAACACTTATTGAGGACTGAAAATGTACCTGGCACTGTCTGAGAACTTTTAGAACTTTTCTTATTTATGAGAGAGGTACTATTGCAATCAACTTTCCACAGATAAGAAAATTGTGGTAAAGAGAGATTAAGTAATTTGCCTGTGGTCACACAGCTAGTTCACGATAAAAATTGAAACCTAGATAGTTTGACTCCAGGGCACATGCTCTTGGCTTTTTGGGGACACAGCTTCCGAGGATGTAACCACCACCAGGAGAAGGAACTTCTAGGCTTGTGTCATACTCAAGTTACTCTGAAGCAAGGTTGTGTCCCTGCAAAGTTAAATGAGGAATTAGATTATTTTCTAATATATTCTATCAATTCTATTTTGCAGCCCCTCTATTTTTAAAAAGTCAAGTTGGTGGTGGTGGTTTCTGGGTCTTTGGTTGTTGTTTTTTCAGACTACTTTGAGAAATTCTCCACCTACTTTTGACAAGTTTGTACCAGTTGAAAAGAACCAAAGTAGGGTGATACAAATGAAGAAAGTAGCCTGAATCTGGCCTTGAGAATGTCTTCCGTGCCAAAGTGGATTCACAGAAGGATTTCAGTGAGACATACGTAACTTTAGGTAGGAAAAAGAGTTGGAGTGATGACGACCCTCAAAGATGACCTGGCGATGTGGAAACTGAGAGTGACTGAAGGCCAGTGACTCGGCCAAGTTCATGTAGAATGACTCAGAGAAGTCTTTAAAGGGAGCCTCACATGTGTGCTTCCTGGAACATGCTCTTTCCTCAACCTGCCTTTTAAATGAAAGACTAAACTATCAGGCAACACTTGACAAATCACAGTGAAAAGTAACAGCTCTGGTGACAAGGTGTTTACTGACAAAGAGACAAACTCAGATGGAAAAATGTTCTCATAGGAACTCTGGGCCCTTCAGCCACAGAGTGTCCTCTGGGGAAGAATACATTCAGCTCAAGTTTACTCTGGTAGAAAAGATGCTGGGCAATGAAATGGTAGAGGCTGGTTGGAAGAGTGATAATGACAAATTGTCAACCAAAAAGAGAATAAAGAGATTTATGGCTTGAGAGCCTAACCCAAGCCACAACTGTGAAGTACCAAGGATCTCAGGGGATTTGATATTTGGGGAAATCAGGCCAATTTCTTCTTTATATGTCTCGATCTTTTGAATTCATCATGCTAATATTATCCAATCTTGGACAGTTGTGAAAATAGTTCAATGGTGATTGATTTACATTCTCCAAAAAAAGTTCCTATTCTGGAAATTAATTTAAAACATCACAGCTGTAAGGAATAAGTATTTGTCCCTCAAGTTTCCAGGGACATAGATATTTACTGACTGAATAAATCAAGGAATGTTTGCTGTAGCCAGGACATTATGTGCCTGGTCAATCTTTATCTATTTTGACATGGAATAAAATATTAAATTTATGATCAAGACATGTCTTTTAAGTTATTTAACTAAAATTTAACTGAATAACTGTCAAAAGTATCATTTGCATAATGCTTTTTGAATTGCTCTGTACAATTTCTTTAAAGCCTTGGCTAGCTTTAGTTCATAGCATGAGAATGTGAGAAATGCCTTAAGGTTTACATGCATTTAACATCCTGTACAATTAAATTTCTGTTTTTCTATTCAGCTTACCTTGTTAAATGGGGATAAATCAATTTTGTACAAACTTAATAGGAATATTTCAGAACCAATGAGGAAATGCCCAAAGCTCTTTGATCATCTTACTTGTGGATGCCTGGTAATTATATTAATTAAAATGTCATTTGCCAGCAGCACAAAACCTGGCAATGTAGTCAAACTTGGATTCATTTTGAAATATAATATTTTAGAATAGGAAAAAAATGGGTCATTTTCCTCTCTAAAGGAAACCATAACTTTTTAGAGAAATGGTTGATTCTGGGTCTGGGTCTGCAAGTGCATGCGGTGAGCCTGGGAGGTCCTGTTGTGCTGAAAACGAAGGAAGGAAGATATCCGAGACTACTAGCACGTGTCGAGAAAGTGCAGAACCTGTGCTGAAGGACTCCTGCTGCCCAAAGATGGAAGAATTTTAGCAGCCAGAGAAGAATAATGACTACAATTGGTTGAAATATATTGATTATGTAAAAATTCATAAGATCAGAAAAATAATGGAAACAAGAAAGAAAAAAGTTCTCAAGACTTGTCTGTTCCCATTGCAGGTAGCTGATGCATCAAATTAATGCTCTGAAAATTGGCGAGTCAAACAAAAAATAATTAAAAATTTCTCTATTCTGTCTGTATAAATGTATCTCAGGATGCCCAAATTGCCTTAGTGGTTGAAGAATGATTTTTTGAGCAAAAGATATTTAGTTATGACATGTGGAAGAAATGATGGAAATATAAAATCTCAGTTTTTCACCCCCCAAAGAAATAAGTGATCCAGGCAATTGTTATTAAAATGGATGCAAAGGTTGGGAGTGGTGGCTCATGTCTGTAATCTCAGAACTTTGGGAGGCTGAGACTGGCAGATTACAGAAGGTCAGGAGTTCAAAACAATGTGGCCAACAAGGTAAAATCCTGTCTCTACTAAAATACAAAAATTAGCCGGGTGTAGTGGCAGGCACCTGTAGTCCCAGCTACTTAGGAGGCTGAGGCAGGAGAACTGTTTGAAACTGGGAGGTGGAGGTTACAGTGAGCTGAAATCACATCATTGCACTCCAGCCTGGGCAACAGTAAGACTGTCTCAAAAAAAAAAAAAAAAGAAGATGCTGAAAGGATGAAATGAAAGATTTATAGAAAACTGGATATCTGAAAGGTGTTGGGGTACTCATCAACAGTAGAAGAGGGGAAAGTCAGCATTATAATTAGGAGATTGTTATCTGTACCACCTCATCGATCCTAGCCTCTCTAAAAGTGGGACACCCAGACATCATGTGCCTC
Source organism: Callithrix jacchus (assembly GCF_049354715.1). Taxonomy (NCBI): domain Eukaryota; kingdom Metazoa; phylum Chordata; class Mammalia; order Primates; family Cebidae; genus Callithrix; species Callithrix jacchus. Next base: position 87,206,156 of record NC_133504.1, on the reverse strand, counting down.
CAGAGAGAAGCAATATGAAGTTGATGGCACCATCTAAAATATTCTTACAGACATCTTAAGCTTGAGTCTCATTAGGTTTTGTAGGCCATACCAGAGATGGGAATTAGCTAAATGATACCACAAGCTAACAATCAGAAATATCCAGAATGTGGGGCATTTCATAGGACCATTGACTCTATTTCCTTAATAAATCTCTTGTCTTGGATGAAAAAGCAGGGAGGACCTCTCTCTAAGAAGACGTTTTGAAGATAATCAGAAAAATTCAAAAACATGAACAGAATGTTAGATGATAGCAGGAAATTATTGTAAATTTTGCTAGGAGTCATCAATATTGTGGCTATTAGAAAATATCTTATTTCTTAGCAATGTTTATTGAGGTATTCAAGAGTAAAATGTCATAATGCCTTGGCTTTGCTTTAAAACAAATATGATAAATATAGTAAAATATTAATAAATGTTAATCTAGGTGCTGGAAAGAGGGGGACTTATTATTCTCTTGAATTTTTTTTTTTTGAGACAAGTTCTCATCACTGCACTCCCAGGCTGGAGTGCAGTGGCACAAACACAGCTCACTGCAGCCTCTACCTCCCAGAGATCCTCCTACCTCAGCTTCCCTAGTAGCTGGGACTACAGGTGTGAGCCACCATGCTTTGCTGATTTTGTTTTGTTTTGCAGAAAGGGGGTTTTGCCATGTTGCCCAGGCTGGTCTTGAACTCCTGAATTCAGGCAATCCTCCCATGGTGGCCTCCCAAAGTCCTGGGATTACAGGTGGGAACCACCATACCTGTCCTCTTTATTTTTATATATGTTTAAAAGTTCTCATAATAAGAAGTTTAATCAGCAGTTAGGCTAATTAAAATTAATTTTAATTATATAATTATAAAATTACTTATAAATTAAGCTCTCAAGAGCAGTTCAAAATATAGAGAAACCTTCACATTGCTTTAAAAAATATGCATGAAGGTCAGGTGAGGTGGCTCATGCCTGTAATCCCAGCACTTTGGGAGGCTGAGGCAGGTGGATCACGAGGTCAGGAGTTCGAGACCAGCCTGGCCCACATGGTGAAACCCCGTCCCTACTAAAAATACAAAAAGTTAGCTGGGGGTGGTGGCGTGTGCCTGTAATACAAGCTACTCTGGAGGCTAAGGCAAGAGAATCACTTGAACCTGGAAGGCAGAGGTTGCAGTGAGCCGAAATCACACCACTGAACTCCAGCTTGGGTGACAGAGTGAGACTCTGTCTCAAAAAAAAAAAAAAAAAAGCATGTATGTAAATATGAGACATTTTGATAAGGACTAAAATAGTTTTATTAGATGTATTAATGGTTTTTCTTGATAAACAATGTGTATGTAATAAAAAGAAGAAAGGAGAGATAAACAGGCTGTAATATTTTATTTGTTAGGGATACTTGGCTTTTTTCTAGTTTCAGAGCTGGGACCTGGGGGAAGGCTGAAATCCATTAACTAGAACTACAATTTTGAGAGAAATATGCTGTTATAATTAAAATGCAGTTACTGTAATATAATTGCAAACTAATACAGAAATATAAAGTGTACCAAAATCCTAGACAAGATGAGTGTTTTTAGCAGCATTACGCTGAAATCAAATGAGGTTTATATAATTCCCATTGTTAAAGCAAAATGGCATAACCTAAAACCTCAAAATGTAGTTAATCTAATTTGAATGAACAAGCAAGCAATTGTGCTCCCTCAGCCCAGGTGCAGCTTTTGACAATTTATACAGTTTTCTTCCCATGATCTCCTTACAGACATTTTTAAAGGTTTTTTTTTTTTTTTTGAGACAGAGTCTTGCTCTGTTGCCCAGGGTGGAGTGCAGTGGTAGGATCTCGGCTCACTGTAACCTCCACCCCATGAGTTCAAGTGATTTTTCTACCTTGGCCTCCCAACTAGCTGGGATTACAGGTGCCTGCCACCATGCCCAACTAATTTTTGTCTGTTCAGGAGAGACGGGGATTCACCGTGTTAGCCAGACTAGTCTCAAATTTCTGACTTCAAGTGCCTGCCTCTGCCTCAGTGTGCTGGGATTACAGGTGTGAGCCATCAGGCACAGTCCATTTTAAAAGGTTTATCTGTGAGTTTATCGGTGTATTAGTTGTTTTCACATAGCTGCAAAGAACTGCCCAAGACTGGGTAATTTATAAAGAAAAGAGGCTTAATTAACTCACAGTTCTGCATGGCTGGGGTGGTTTCATGAAACACAAGCATGGTGGAAGATGAAGGGGAAGCAAAGCTTCACAGGGCAGCAGAAAAGGGAGCGCTCGTTTTTCTGGAGGAAAAGGAGGAACCTGCCAAATGCTTATAAAGCCATCAGATCTCGTGAGAACTGACTATCACGAGAACAGCACGGGGTAAACTGCTCCCATGATCCAATCACCTCCCACCTGGTTGATCCCTCCACACCTGGGGATTACAATTCAAGATGAGGTTTGGGTGGGGCACAAAGCGGAAACATAATCAAACAGCAAGTGAATAGGAATACATCTGATGATGCTTCTAATGAGTAATATTTTATTCACTACTTTTGAGTGACAAGTGCCTATTTAATTAGCTTAGAATTTTCACAGTTTTAGGGTTTGAATATACTAATCATTTGGGAATTGTCTGTTTCTAGAGTCAAGTTTATTTTACTGAAAAACCTCGTGGAAAGACACACATGGTCTTGACAGACTTGCCCATCGGAACCGTGATAAAGGACATTCTATTTTAAATTCAGATGTTTGAGTTTGTAGTAATAGCCTGGACAATTCCAAATGCTTTGGGCAGAAACTGATATTTAAGCTATAAAATATAGAAATTCACCTCTATCTCCTGAGGAAGTTTTTTATTACATCATTCGTGCTAGAAGTGGTGTTATCATGAAAAATGATCTTCAGGGCAGATTAAAAATATATTGCTCAAATAGCAGACACTCAGGTGAAGTTTTCTTTTTCTTTCAAAAGCCTTGGCTAATTTATCATAAATGAGTATTAGAAACAGCAAACAAAAACCAAACTACAATGTGTATATCAAAATATACTTTACATTTTCCATAATAGAGGTATAGTTTTTTTACCTAGAACCTCATCTTCTGTTAGTCTGGAAAAGATGTTTGTTTATAGTTTCACTTATAGTTTGTGTTATAATAATGAGAGAAATTCCATGGGCAAATTTCTGTAGTATCACAGTGAAGACAAAAGAGTGGCTTATGTGTAGACTACCCAGAAAAGAGAAATTAAGAAGTAACACAATAGTAGTAGTAGTAATAATATTATTAGCTAACATTTATCAAGCAATTACTGTGTACCAAGTACTATGCTATTATGGTTTGAATGTGTCCCCCAAAGTTCATGTGTTGGAAAGTTAACCCCTAATGCAGTGGTATTGAAAGATGAAACCTTGAATAAGTGATTAGGCCTTGAGGGTTTGCCCTTATGAATGGTTAGTGTTATTATTGTGGGAGTCGGTTAGTTACTAAGAGAGTGGGTTTCTGACAAAAGGATGAGTTCTGCCCACTTCTCTCTCTCTCCTTTGACCTGCCACCTCTTTCTCTCTCTCTCTCTCTCTCTCCTCTCTCTCTCTCTCTCTCTCTCTCTCTCTCTCTCTCTCTCTCTCTCTCTCTCTCTCTCTCTCTCTCTCTCTCTCACCTTTCCACCTTCCATTATGGGATGATGCAGCAAGAAGCCCTCACCAGATGCAGGCCCCTTGACCTTGGAATTCCCAGCCTCCAGAACTATAGGAAGTAAATCTCCATTCTTTATAAACTATCCAGTATTAGATGTTCTGTTATAGCAGCACAAAATGTATTAAGAGATATACTAAGGGTCGTAAAACTATCATCTAATTTAATCCTCATAGTAACTCTGTACAGTAGGTACTATTTATTTATTTATTTATTTGAGATGGAGTCTTGCTCTTATCGCCCAGGCAGGAGTGCAGTGACATGATCTCAGTTCACTGCAACCCCCGCCCCCTGGGTTCAAGTGATTCTCTTGCCTCAGCCTCCCAAGTAGCTGGGATTATAGGCACCCAACATCATGCCCGGATAACTTGCATTTTTAGTAGAGATGGGTTTTCACCTTGTGAAAACCAGTCTGGTCTCAAACTCCTGACTTTAGGTGATCCACCCACCTCAGCCTCCCAAAGTGCAGGGATTACAGGCAGGAACCACCATGACAGGCCTGCAGTAGGTACCGTTATTATTGCATAGATGAGTAAACTGAGGCACAGAGTGGGCAAATAACAATCCCCAAGCAGATGGCAGTTAAACTCCAGAGTCTGTGTTCTAAAGCTTTAGACAAGAACTTTTGCTCATCACAGTCACGATATTACAGAAGATTGTAAAATTCCAGTGGAATAAGCAATTAGTCATAATCCAATGGCTCAAAACAGTTCTGCCTGTTTAAAAGTATACAAGGAAGAAAGCACAAGGACTTTGTCAGCACACACAGACACTCATGCAGACATACACAATAAACACACAGACATGTGGAGAAGATAGAGATCTATCATATGCCTACAACCATACACGAAAATGTATTTATTCTTTCAACAAATACTTAGTCTTCTACAGGGGCCTGCAATTTCAAGAGGGAACAGGCAAACTTGATTCCAGTCCTACAGAGCTTGTGATCTATTGAAGAAGACAGATGTTGAATAGACAGTACACAAATGATTGAGTATGCATTTACAGGGGTCACAAGTCTCATGAAGTAGGAAAGCACAGTGCTCTGTTAACCTAAGAGGGAACTCTAGTCTGCACTTCCCAGGAAGAGAAAATGGGCACATGTGATAGCTATGAATCAGAAGTGGAGAAAATCCACGCAATTACTGTGATTTTCTGCAATTTGATCTTTCCATTCAAAAAGCTGATTTTCACTGAAAAGGCAAGGACTTGTGCTAAGTATTTTTGTACTTCATTATTTCTTTACATACTGGCATGGTGCCTGGGTTAAATTTAAGTGAGTCTCAGGGACATCCACACCTGTGGTGGGGCAGGTAATAGGGAGCCTTAGGGAGATCTAGGGCTTCTAAAAAAAGAACTCACTTCTGCTGGGCTCAGATATGTCTGAGCCAGTCAGGAAAGCTGGTGTGGTGGCCACAGGTCTATTTACAATGGGGTTGAGGATGCTCCAGAAGGGGCATTCATCCATGGGGAAGAAGGTAATAGGTCTGATGAGCTCAACTGGAGGAAAGCTTTGACCCCTGCAGGGGAGGGAGTAGAGATTCTGCTGCAGCGCAGCGGCTGTTACCCCAGTCTATCCCCTGCCTTTCCAGATGCATGTCTAGCTCTTGAGTAGAGCGGGCCAGCTTTCTCCCACAGAATGTTTAATAAGGGGAAAGGGGTATCTTGCCCCACTGCAGAGCAAAGCAACCGTTGCGTTTCTGAAAGAAGGGGGTGATGCCTGCTGATACTTGCTGAACCTGGCTGCACACAGCGATTTCAGGGCCCAGTGGAGAGATAAAACAGCAGCTGGGCCAGGCATGGATGGGAGGGTGGGAGGTGGGGTGCGGGTAACCACGTAACAGAAATGCCTGGTAGAGGCTGCGAGACTCACTCTGGCAATTTCCAGAATTAGATGCAAGGAACCTGGCAGGAAGTCAGAGGTCCTACATCAGTGGGAGCTACAAACCAGAAAAAAATTAAATTAAATTGCCTCTGTAGGCTGACGGGTTCTGGGGAAACTTAGGTTAGATGTAAATGAACAAATGAGTTGGCATGGCAGCCTAAGTCCGTTTGAAAGCTCAGTAGGTTTATTTATGTTTTATTGGTTTCATTATTCAAAAACTAAGTTGAAATTAGAACTGCTTCTAATTCAGACAAAATGCTTGTTTTGCAAAAGAGCTCTGGTGTTTTATAGTAACTCATATACAACTGTGAGCAGGAGAGGATGCAGGAATAAGTGAACCCTGTTTCTCTTTTCTTCAGAGAGAGATATTAACAGCCTTAACAAATACCCACTGGAGTTTTCACAAATAAAACAGCAGAGAAACACCCATGGGGATAGGTTTTCCCTCTAGTATGAAAGGAAATCATGTAGTCAATAGAAAAGAAAGCTGTGTGTGAAACCCCAGAGTGTAGCACAGGGTTTTCACCCCGGGGAGGGGGGCAGAAAATACCGAAGATGACAGAGTCCAGTGGTGAGATGGGTGGTGTGTCAGAAGGGGGCTGTGGTATGTGCTTAACCCTTAGGCTGCCACGGTGCTTTCATAGTGTGTGTGTGTATGATTTTCCCCATATAAATACATACTCTGTGATACATAATAAGGCAAAAATCCTAAAGGTTCCCTCCTTCAACTATTATATAGATGAAATCAATGAAAAACAGTTAAACATAAAATGGATATAGGTTAGGCATGGTGGATGATGCCTGTAATTCCAACATTTTGGGAGGCCAAGACAGGAGGATAGCTTGAGCCTAGGAGTTTGAGACCAGCCTTGGAGGTATGAGGACACCTCGTCTCTACAGATATTAAAAAATAGTTCGGCATGGTAGCATGTGCCTGTGGTCCCAGCTACTCAAGAGGTCGAGGTTGCAGGGAATCCTAATCGCACCACTGCCCTCCAGCCTAGGCGACAGAGCAAGACCGTTTCGATGAAAAGAAATAATAAACACGCAAACAAAATGCATATAAAAATATAAAAGGGATAGAAGTGAGATAATTAATTAGATAACAATGTCTTTTAGATCAGTAGCGTCCAATCTTTCCTGACCTAGACCTTCTCTACATACCTGGAATCCTTTGCTTAGTGAGATGGCACTGCAGGCAGAGGGCACAAGTATAATCCTGTGCATGTCTGTGTCTAGTTTTGTGAGGTTAGGAGGACACAATGCAGCCTCTCCTCCTCCATACACACACACTGTGGAAGTCTTTGCACTCAGGTCTCCCAGTTTTGTCTCGGGGAGCAGTGTCTGGTAATAATCAAGACCCTATCCCAGACCTACCAAGGCTGGAGATTAATCAGCTACAGACCAACCAGTGGGGAGCTGTTTCAGTTATTTTAACTGTCTTGCCTATTGATTTAGGGCACCCACCTAAATTCATTTATTCCAAAAAAAAAAAAAAAAAAAAAAGCAGCCAAGAGTGGTTACATTACCGAAATATTTGTATTATGAGCCTATTTTTGTTCTTTCATAGGAAGAATAATATATCTTGGTCTTGGAGTTCCGTAAGTACAGCATTTTTGTTGGCTAGACAGTGATATGCTTGCATGTTTTAATGCTTGCTTTATTAATTTCTGAAGCTTCCACTTTTTGAGACATGTAACAGAAGGTACATAATGGTACTGTCATCTGCATTAGGTTTCTGGGACTTTGCTAACCAAACAGAAATGCTCCCTGAAGTCTGATTTTCCTCCCCCTCCCTGTCCCTTTTTGAAGTTAATAAGAACACATTGTGTGCAGGATGGATTTTTCCTCATTTAACCCTAAATTAAGAAAATACGTTAAATATATTGCAAAGTTCCATCTGAACAATTCTGAGATGTGAAGAGGCAATGATTTGGCCATGAGAAACCTGCACAAATAATGGTTTCTTGGGTTTTAAATATATACACTGTAGGCCGGGTGCGGTGGCTCAAGTCTGTAATCCCAGCACTTTGGGAGGCCGAGGCGGGTGGATCCCTAGGTCAAGAGATCGAGACCATCCCGGTCAACATGGTGAAACCCCGTCTCTACTAAAAATACAAAAAATTAGCTGGGCATGGTGGCGCGTGCCTGTAATCCCAGCTACTCAGGAGGCTGAGGCAGGAGAATTGCCTGAACCCAGGAGGCAGAGGTTGCAGTGAGCTGAGATCGTGCCATTGTACTCCAGCCTGGGTAACAAGAGCAAAACTCCGTCTCAAAAAAAAAAAAAAATTATATATAAACACTGTAGGGACATTGCTTTTGTACACACTGTAATGATGCTCCAAAAAGTCATGAAGAGTGACAGACTGTTTCACCTGTAAAGTATGCAGTGGAACTTACCAGAACACTAGAGTTTGAAGGCTAAATTATTTAGGGATCAGGGAGTGGATGACTTAGACTCCTCCTGCTCATAGCCAGCAGGCATGTGAGTAATGTGCTGCACCACTAAGAAGGTGTACTTATTATTTTCCCTAAGATTTATTTTGCCCGGAGACGCTCTGTCCAACGACATGGCAAAGATCAGTGCCAAGTATTTTATTCATTTACACTCTCATTCTTTTCAAAAGATTGAATGGCTGCAGCAAAATCCAAGCTGAGATGATGATGTTCAAATTTCATTCCTTCCACTTCTGTAGCAGTGGATCTAATAAGCACATTTTCCTCATCTGTTAAAACGGAGATTCAATTTAGTCTGTCTGCCCCATTAAGACTGCTCTGGTGAATCAACAGATGCGGAAAACACGTGTATTGTAAAATGTCATATCCACGAAAGGGATGACTGAAGGGCTGGACATCTTATGGACACTTAGTCAGTGGTAGTTGAGGGCTACAACATTTTTGGGCTCTACAGAAAGCAAGGAGTTTCAGTGACTCGTCTCTGTTCCCTGAGCCTGTGGATGCAAATGTGGAAATGGCACTTCTGAATATTTGAGGAACCCTCAGTGTCTTAGATGTTCCATTTAAACCGCCCAGAGTAAGAGAGGAAAGAAAACAGAAACACAGTTTGATTTTAAATCAAAAGTTATGATTTTATTTTTAATTTTAATACACCAGGAAAAATATTTTTTTTAATGTTGTGAAATAAGCACTTGAAAATAACAACTTGAACATTGCTGTGATTTGCTCTGTGAAGCTTATATGGGTGGGCTTCCATATGAACACAGGCTCTGAGGTCCCCAAGAAGCTGAATCTTCCAGTGGTTTTCAAGATAGCAGCAAGCAACCTCCTGCCTGAGCGTGCCCAGACAGGCAGACCTGTTTGAAACAAGTATGACCAGGGAGGACTATTAGGCTACTGCTGTGGCCTTCTTGGTTTCTGTCCATTGAAATACAGTCTCAAGTGGTACTAAGGCATTGGGAAAGTAACAGCACTTAAATACCAACGTGAGTCAGAACCCTTCACTGCAGGCCCGAATGGGTTTTAAATGTGGCTTGGCCCCAACTTATGAAACCAGTTCTTAATTTAACCAATTACTTCAGAAGAAGTTACTACAATGCAGTTGTGGGTTTAGACGTCCAGTTAAATATATCTCACTGTGAGACTTTTGCCTGCCCAGCCTAAAACCAAAGTGCCATTTTTGAGACTTCCCCAAGCCCCACTCACGAATGTGCTCGTACTGTCCATCTAACTCCTAGAACAACTTCCACGTCACTTCCTTTAAAAAGTGTCATTTAGGAGGAAGGGAAGCCTGAGAATTCCCCCCCCCGCCATCTGTGAGCCCTGAATTGTCAAAGTCTCTGAGGATGAGGAAAATAACTTGGTGATTCAAGAGGCTTGTGCATGTTCTTCAGTGCTCTGTGCAGGTGCACTGAACTGGCCTCTTCAGCTCTGTGTTGTGCCAGATGGCTCACAGATGTTTATAACTGGAGTCTGTCACAACAGCATTCACAAAAATGCCGTGGCTGCGCTGACACTTGTTTCCTGTTAGTCTCGGATACCAGCGTACAGAGGCTGTTGGCTCACTGGCAGACTGGGATCTACCCCTTCATACTGATTGTCGGAACAAAATAGGGCGTCACCATTTCATCAGCTCTCACTTTAATGTGTATACACCACTGGCCAAATGTGGTGGTGGATTCTTGGCAAAGTCTCTTCCTGATGGCAATGAGTCTGAGGCACAAAGAATCAGGTGTGGTATAGAAAAGAGAACGATGTTTTAAAAGCTGTGGGACACAATGACTCACAGCACGGACACCAGCTCTACAATAGTTCTAAACTGAGAGCGAGATATTTATTATTGGAAACAAAGACTGGAGAAAGTCACTACCTTTGACTATGGGGAAGTTATGGGCTCTCATAAGATTCTGACACGATATGATTTTCATGATGGAAACTTTTAAGGAAGTGTCTAAAAGAGGTGGATATGGACCAATGCTTATACAGCTTGAAGCTCTAAACTCTGAGAGGCAAAACCCATTTGTTCTACACTCTTCTCACAGCCCTGTTGAGTCACCCCTTGGCCAATCCAGTTACTCTCAAAGAATCATTAAGCAAACCAGAAAAAAAGCCCTCAGAATGTGCTCTAGCTGCCTTGGTTATGTGACACACACATGGTCTCTGAGTAGAAGCTGTGCTATCAGAATACAGAAAAAATGGTAATCTGGGCATTTTGTCCCTTCCAGGTAATTCAGAGTCTGGGACTATGGCCAGATGTCTGGAACATTCTATGCTAGCGTCACTCTACTCCAGGAGCTTTGTTACTTCTATGTGACAGCCTTCACCTTATGAAGATGCTACATCTGATTTAAAAAAAGACATCTGGGCTGGGCACAGTAGCTCATGCCTGAAATTCCAGCACTTTGGGAGATGGGGCGGGAGGGGGCGGTGGATCACCTGAGGTCAGGAGTTTGAGACCAGCCTGGCCAACATGGTGAAACCCGATTTCTACTAAAAATACAAAAATTAGCCAGGAGTGATGGTGGGTGGCTGTTAATCTCAACTACTTGGGAGGCAGGAGAATGGCTGGAACCTGTGAGGCAGGGGTTGCAGTTTGCCAAGATCGTGCCACTGTGCTCCAGCCCAGACAACAACAGCGAGACTCCATTTCAAAAGAGACATTCTATGGGTCTTTTCGTGTTCTCCTAGGTTCTCACTGTCTTTCCAATCAATCCCACAAAACCCATTTATATAAAGTTTCTAACTCAGTCCAGGTATATTAGTCTCTGTTCTAATCCGTTTCTTTACATAAGTAAAGAGAGATGGATAAGCAAAGTGGATATAATCGATCCTTTCTTTTCCCGCTAGCAGTGTACATGTAAAGTATTCCCTCTCTTCCCCTTACTTCTGTAGTGGAGCATAATTAGAAGGATGGGAGTAAGTGACTTTGAATAACAACCTCAATCTGTGATTTTAATTTGATACTTTGGCTTTGCATTAGATGTAATATGGTAGTTACTCTTTTCCTATAAGCAACACTAGAAGGTCCACATAAACCCCCTGCTTTATGAATAGAGCACTTCTCACTAGAACTTCACTGCAAACTCATGGACTTGGGTTGATGCTCAGACCTAGTGTATGAAATTTTGTGTGTATGAAATAAAGGATTTTTTTTTTTAGTCCGAGAACAATGTTTCCACCATAGTAGGACTGGAATGCAGTGGAAAATCTTCAATAGAAAGATACTCTATTGCAGCATAGTGGGGCAGCTATAAAAACTTGCCTGCCCAAGTTTTTCTGGAATGTTAACTGACAGCAGGATTATCTATGTGGCAGTCAATTCTCTGGCAGCTTTCAGATTTGTCATGGGCCAGTGATCCAGCCTCATATCTACCTTGATATGATTAAAGCAGCTAAGCTGAGATGTTAAAAATAGTGTATTGAACTTATACTACCAAAATTTTGTTTTCTTAAAAAAATGTGGCTTTTTTCCTCCCATGATAAACATTGGAAATGCCTTTAGATACATTTAGCTAATTTAAAAAGTATCAGACATTCACCCTGTAAACAAACATTCCAAATTATTTTACAAGTAAAGACAAACATGAACCTAATAGCAAGATAAAAGTGCTTTGGAAGCATCATTTAGAGTCTTTTTATGGTTTACGCTCACTTCCTTATTCTAACCTGCATTAAAAGATCTGCAATAAATCACTGAATTAAATAATTAAGTCGACCAGAGGAGCCTCCAATGGGTCCTTCAATTAAACTCAAGTCAACTGTCATGGGGCCTTCTCCTCATTTTAATTATCCTCATTTTCTGTTATAAGGAAAAAAAGGCTTATTGCACAGTTTCGTGTATTTGCGAAGCTCAAAATAACATTTACATCCTAAGAATCTATTAGTTTTTATAACAGCACCTGTCTTTTCAGCTCATGTCAGATTTTGCATAATTTATAATACATTCTTCCATCAGTTGTGTTTCATCTATGAACCAACACCAAGACATTATAGACTGCTCACAATAATTCAACACAGATGTAACAGCTTTCCTCCCCTGCCCCCCTCCCCCTCATTCTTCCATCATGACTTGCTTTGCATGGATTCTTTGTTCACTGCTCAAACCATTCACACAGAATGGAATAAAACTTTATTCTCTTTAAATTCCACACATAAACGAGATGCTGAAAAAGCCCTTGCCATCTCTGACAGAAAAGCAGAGCAGCTCTGTTTCATGAACAACAGCACAATTAAAGCTAAAATAATATAAAAATAATTTGAAAAAATCCCTTTTACTGTACACTTTCAAAGGAAGAAAGAGAAACAACAGTTTTGTTTTGTTTTGTTTTTCTGCTAGCCAGAAAATGTGTTTCTATTCATTTGGGCTTTGAAGTTCAGTGTACTCCGCATCTGTATGCATGTATGCGTGGCTATGTGTATGTAATCTATGCCGTGCAGAAGCCCCTAATCTTTTCATCTAGTTTGCCTAATCATTAAGCTACTTAACCAATTATAATACTATTATGTCACATTGAACAACTTTACATAATTGCTTCTTTGAAATACTAGAAACATTGACACATGTATTTGGCTTGTAAAGGACTGAAATATTACAGATAATATTATCCAGCTTTTTTTTTTTTTAAGAATATGGCTCTTAATAAATTGATTTTGAGTTCCAGAGCGAAGGTCCCTTTTAAACAATTTCTGAAGCTGACTTGAAGCAGGATAACTATCTTCTGATTTTGCCAAAGATAATGACAAGTATTTCATATCACTTAAAATTTGAGGGATAAGTATATAGGGGCTCTTTGTTGTCGACTTTCAGCCAAATTTGCCATTAAGTTTGTTGTAGTATTGCCACTCAGCCAGCAGAGGGCAGTTTGAACACCTCTGCATTGCTTGGGGAGCAAATGCAGATGATGCAGAAACAGTGTTCATCCAATATCCCAGGAAGAGCCCTGCGGGTTCCTTTTGGAATTCACAAAAATATAGGAAATATGTGCTGTGCTACGGGGTTTCATTTGGAAAGTTATGAGTGTGTGTGAAGTGAAATAGGGAGGGGCATACACACCATCTGTCTATCGAATTGATCTTCAGCTCACCTCTTTTCCTACTGTCTTTCTCCCTTTTCCAGCTCACAGTGGTCCTGGGCTGGGCCTTTTTACAGATACTACAGACCCGTTTTTACATGGTTTGGTTGAGTGTTTATCTTTTCGATGCTGTATTTACTCCTCTGTTCAAAAGCTCGGGGCAACTGAACAAAAGGATAATGCTTCATACCTCATTTAAGAGTAGAAATTACAGTTCAACTATCAGAAATGCCCTGGGATGGAGCTGCCCCTGTGGGACCTGGGCTGCCCGGTTTCCATCCTCCCAGGAACAACGTAGGGAAAGTATTCGCCCCCTTTGGTTTTGGCAAACTCACTAGCCTGAGGCTATGAAGTGAGGGTGAAGTTAGTTGAAACCTAGTTGTTTACATCTGTTTTCATAAGGATGATTAAGACATCTTTTCTCATGGGGGCTACAGCAGCTAACATTTCTTAAAAAGGCTTTAGTTTCTGCAAAAGCGTTATTGTTCTAGATATACACCCTGTGTCTCTTTCATTTTTAGCTTTTCTATTGGCTCCAGTTTAGTGTCCATAAAGGTTAGAAAGGATTCTGTGTGTGTGCTCGCAGTTTCTAGAGTAAAAATCTTTCATCTTAGAGAAATGTGACACTTAGTAAATGCATTTTTTTCTATGTGTTAACAGCCTTTGTTTGCCTTGATTATTCTCCTTTGCCTCTGGCTTTCTTTTGTTCTCCCTTGTCCTAGAGTTGACAGATAAAGAGGGAATGGGGTCTTCCAGCAGCAGTGCTTGGAGATGGAGGTGCACTCAGTGAGTCCTCACCCTAAAAGGATCATAAACTTACTGGGTTAAATCAACCTAATTATCCCTAAGCTGCCTTGGGTTTTGTGTTTGCTCATGTTTTGTTTTGTTTTAGCTGCACCACGTGTGATTCCTTGTGCCATTTTCTTTTGTCTGTTATTTTTCTTGATGACCCTGAGCTATGGCTTCCTCCTCAGTTCCAACACTATTCAGCCTTCGTTGTTTTCCTCATCTTGCCGATGTAGGCCTCAAAGAAGAAATGGCAGAAGAGCACAAGATAGCTGAGGTACATGAGTGAGGACCAGAAGATGTTCTGAAAGTGAGAGTAACACTGGTCATGCTGCATCCAGTAGAAGACCAGGTAGTTAACGACACAGCCCATCAGCATCTGAGTGATCTGGGACAAGGTGATGAACATGGCAAACTTCCGGGAGACTCGGAAACCCGCCGCCCGCAAGGCATAGTAAGAGTACATCACGGCGTGCACGCCATAGTTCATAGTCATGAACCAACCTCCCCCGGCAACCATGTCTTTGTAGGAGTACCAAGAGTACAGAAGCACAGTGATGTGGTGGTACCAGTGCAGGAAGATCAGCTTCTGCTTCCTCAGAATAATGAATATTGTATCTCCTGAAAGACAAAGGGAAGAAGGTACGTGAGGTCCTTGACCACCAATGACAATGACTTACAGTTTTGTAAGAGGATAGACATCTTAAGTTAAGACTGGAGAGTTAGATGGACTGGATTAGAACTCTGGGCTGGTACTTACGAGCTCTGTGACCCGGGGCAAGTTATCCTCACTATTTCCAGTTTCCTCATCTATAGAAATGGTGATAATTGAAAAGAGTAGCATGGAATTGCCTGAGCATTAAGTAGGATAATCAGCATGGCCCTCTTCAGACACAATAGGGAAGCAGTAAATGTTTCTTTCAAGGTATTTCACACAAAATCGTATTTATCATTGATTTGGAAGAGACACTAACAACTGTATTGCCAACTCCTAACTCAACCATACATTTCAGGAAATATCACCTGGAGAGGACAGGTGACTTGTCTTAGATCATTTATCAATAAAAAAAAAAACCAGACTGGAATTTTAGATCATTTATCAATCAAAAGAAACAGAAAGAAACTCAAGCTCCCAGCAACATGTTCTAAGGCCTCTTTGTAGAGTAGTAAAACCATAATTTTTCTTTGGTACGTGACAAAAGGTATACCTCAAACACATATCTTTGTGAGCTCCCTGTAAATTACAAAGCCTTGCCAAATGTCAGTGAGAACAGTAAAATCTAAACAAAAGGTAGACAGAAAAAGGGGGACAAAAGTCCTCTTCTAGACACATTTGCTGACAAGGGTAATAGGAATATTTTATATCAGTGAATCAAGTGAGGAGAAATTAAAAATAACAGTTTCATTTTATAGAATTAACTTGTAAGCTTTCCAGGATCTATCAGAGTTTTGTCTCACAATATCTCTTTGAAGGAAAAGACCACAGCTTCTGGGGCAAGGAATTTACATTATGAAAGCTAGAATGATGCTGAGGTGGGTAGATGCTATGTATCTGCAATGCTTCACTGAAAAGTCTCAGGGCTCTGAAAATAGACTGTAGAACATTTGTGTAAAATTGGTCCAGTGAAAAATACACCCAATTCGATTAGTGAGTAAGAGAATAAGGGAAGATACACAAGGATGTGGGACAGAAACAGGCTAATACAGGTGAATGATTCTTTCTCTTTCCTATCTCTATGGTTAGGAGACATGGGAAAAACCGACATCCTTCATGACCTTTGGAGAACTCAAACCTGGCTTTTCTTAATGTAAAAACAAGAGCTAGAAGGTTCTTTTAATTTTTAAATTGTTTTTGAGATAGGGTCTCGCACTGTCATCTAGGCATGATCCCAGCTCACTGAAGACTTGATCTCCTGGGCTCAAGCGATCCGATGTCTCACTGCAGCCTCAGGAGTAGCTGGCACTGCAGGCACGTGCCACCCCAGCTGATTTTTTAAAAAAACTTTTTTGTAGAGAGGAGGTCTTGAACTCCTAAGCTTAATCTATCCGCTGGCCTCAGCCTCCTAACGTGCTAGGACTACAAGCGTGAGCCACCATGCCTGGTTCTTCTCTTCTAAAATTTAATTAAGTACAAAAACCCAGTACTTATTCCTACCTTATCCCTCATATACTTCATGGATGGCCTAAAATGCTTGCACTGGGCAAGGTCAAAGAATGCTGGGCTATGGAGAAAGACTTCTAAGGTTCTGCTGGCAGTGGCTGGAATGATAAGATGGTGCCCCATTCCATTCATTAGGAGAGCTATTAGTTTATTCACCTATTAAACTGTTAAATACTATTACTTCATATTTGTTTACAATAGAAAAGGAAAGCTGGCCAGGTGTGGTGGCTCATGCCTGTAATCACAGTAGTTTTGGAGGCCAAGGTGGGCAAACTCCTGAAGTCAGGAGTTCGAGACCAGCCTGGCCAACATGGCAAAACCCCGTCTCTACTAAAAATACAAAAATTAGCTGGACATGGTGGCAGGCACCTGTAATCCTAGCTACTCAGGAGGCTGAGACAGGAGAATCGTTTGTACCTAGGAGGCAGAGGTTGCAGTGAGCCAAGATCGTGCCATTGCACTCCAGCCTGGGTCACAGAGCGAGACTCCATCTCAAAAAAATAAAAATAAAAAGGAAAGTTGTCAGTTGCTATATTTCTAGCCTGTTATCAAATTTTTGTTGAAGTCATCTTCTCTCTTGAAAGATGCCTGATTTTTATGGTATCTATAAATGTCAGACAGGCTAATAATGACGGATGGTGATGGTAACCCTCATAAGTAAACTTAAGGGACAAAACTGGTGTCAGGAGACCCTGGGCCTGCTTCTCAGTGTTAAACTGTGCTATTTTAGTGTGCCTGTAAGAGATCTACCATTTCCGTAGAAGCACTATTCTGGGCCTCCAATCCCCCTGTGGACAATAACGCAGACATGATCAATTCCAGCTACCATTGTTCATAGTGGAAAGAAGGTAGGCATCCAAGAAACTGTATGTTTAAAACAAATTTAATCATTCATAATTGAATAGATGTTTTTATGAGTCTCTTACCATTCACTAATATAAGCCCCCATATAATTCCAAACACATTATAATAAATTCATCATAAAGAGATATGCATTTCCTCCTAATTCTTTAGCTTAATTTAACTCTATCATCACTTTTATATTAAAAATTTATTGTCTAAAGAATGATTAAGAAAAACCATATTACAATGGGCTAGCATAGGATGGAAGTGAAACGTACAATTCTGGAGTTTAGTGAAACATACAATTCTGGAGTTGAGAATGGCTTTGTGTTTCTCCTGTCTGGAGGTGAGGGTATATCTCCAGTTTATCTGAGACACATTGGGTGTTTCTAGTTACTTTAGGAGTAGGGAGGGGAGAAGGGTGGGGGACAGGAGAGAGGAAAACATGTCCCAAAATCTAGATGACAAAATTAATTTGAATTTGCTTAGGAGTGTTTTCCAGAATGCATATGCAGGATGGTAGGTGCAGGAATGAAATTGAGCATCTCCCAGCAATGGTTCTGGAGCTGATCCATAGCACCATTCAACACCCTATCAGGGTTACTGTCCCCAAGACTGCTGACCCAAAGACTGGTAGTTTCCCTCAGGCAGGGGAAAACTAGTGAGGTTCTGGAAGGGTTAACCAAGACCTCTCACGGTCTTGGATATGGCAGCTGAGATGCATCAGTTATGCCACTCTGGCAGGTACAAATTATTTTTCCTCTGGGGAAACCACATAATGTCATTATTAATTTGTCATGAGCTAGAGTCATGCCAAGTCATGATAATTTGGGGCTTTCCAGAGGCCATAGAGTGACCCAGAAATGTAAACTATCAGAGGGACTGTGTATTTGAGTTGGTTAATCAACCTTTCTTGTTCAAACGTCCTGTTGGCATAACAGGAGGGATTTTGGCCAAGTACAAGCAATGGGACTTTAGACTCTTGAATGTTTCAGTCATGTCATTTTACCTACTTCCTGGCTCATGTTCTCTTATCATGATCTCTCGAAACTTTGGTCTAACTATTTTCATTCGAGAGGCAGCTTTCAGGCAGGGCATGGTGTTTCTCATACCCAAGGGTCACTTTTGAGCTATACCTTTGCAGCTATAGGAAAAGCAACCAGCATTTGGAAATCCCCGGGGTGCTCTCAGCCACCGAGAGACACAGAGAGGCGACTGTGTGTGTGGTTTGTCACACACAGCTGAGTCCCTTTTCCCAGAGCTAGCTAGAGGGCTGCTGAGTCAGAGCTTCAAAAACAATGACATGCTCAACTGAGCAAGGACCTGAGCGCAGAGCAGATATTTCCAAGTGTTAACAAAACAAAATCTCAGCAGCTTTTAATATAATCCAAATAGTAGGTGCTCAAAGATTTGGCACACAAAGCAGGTTAGTGGCTCTCTTTCTCTCACTTGTTCTAGTGGACTGCAACCCCATGATTCACTGAAATGAGCTCATGGTTTTCTGCTGAAACAGAAAGCTTTTCTTGCTATTTATTAAGAGTTTAGTGAAGGGAGAGTTAGTGTGGAACGAGTAGCATTTCAGTTGGGGAAGATGCAAAAGTTGTGGAAGTTGATAGAGTGATGATTGCTCAACGATCTGAAAAAAATATATATATTTTACGGCAATTTAAAATAAAAGTGTGAGTTTGTGGGGGCTGGGGGAATACAGTGTCAGTATTATACTTTTTTTTTTAATTCTCACATGAAAGAACTTTTTTTTTTAATTCTCACAAGATCTTTTCCTTTTGGTGCTTATAAGAGAGCCCAGAATCTTAGAATATTGAAAGGTAGAACTTGGGACCGCAAAATAAGAAAAGTTCTAACTAAAGCAAATGGGTAAATCTTTTAATTAAATTGCAGTGACAAGATTTTCCAACTGCAAAAACCAGAAAGAAATTTAACCTCTAAAATGCATGGGAATAAAAAATTCATCCAGGCAAACATGTTCACTATATAAAGACCTGGGGCTGCTTGTCTTGGAGACACTTGCACTGATTTTGGTTCTGTTTTGAGTCAGCAGTTTCCCTCCGAATGGCTCAAAGGAGGTCCAGAATATTTGAAGAACAATATTATATATATTTAATTTATTTTTTATTTTTTGAGATGGCCTTTCACCCTTGTTGCCTAGGCTGGAGTGCAATGGTGCGATCTTGGCTCACCACAACCTCTGCCCTCTGGGTTCAATCAATTCTCCTGCATCAGCCTCCCAAGTAGCTGGGATTACAGGCATGTGCCACCATGCCTGGCTGATTTTGTATTTTTACTAGAGATGGGGTTTCTCCATGTTGGTCAGGTTAGTCTCAAACTCCTGACCTCAGGTGATCCGCCTGCCTCAGCCTCCCTAAGTGCTGGGATAACCTGCATAAGCCACTGCTCCCAGCCTAATATTCTATATTTTTAAATGTCAAAAGAAAAAGGTACTCAGAACATGAAAATTATCTGTATAAGGGTTTAAAGTATGAAGAATTTGTGTTACTAATTAGCCTCATTAAATAACTGTGTCAAGATTAGAATATTATTTTTCCCAACCCTTCAATCTCATATTTTAACTGCAAAGGGATCAATTGTTGGATAATCCACAAAGGACTGCCACTAATTATTGTGATGAATGAGACCTTTCCAGGGAAAGGGATTATCATGCCAGTGGTACATCTGTCCTGTGGAGGTAGGAGACTGGACTATGGCTCCTTTGGGGCTCAAGAGAGAATGCTGTGTTCAATTACAATGTCCACTATGAGGCCAAGGGGCATGGACATTTGGGCCTAGGTTAAATTAAGACAGGTGATATTAACATCATCAGGATCAACACAACCAAGATGTAGGATGAACACCTCTGGGTGCTGCACTAGGAGGTCTTCTCTAGGAATCCTAAAAGTCAGGAGGACAGAGAACATAGATCTAATTATGTCTTTAAAGGAAATTCATCACTACAGATGGCTTGAGGTGGCATTTCGATAAATTATTCCTCCAGAAGGTGGAAAGGACTGTGAAAGGACTGTGTAAGGACTGTGTTTGTTCTCACACACCTCAAATACAACTGCATATAACTCAGAACACAATACAGACAAGTAGCCCCTGCAGGGAAAGGCATTTCTAGAAGAAAACACTAAGGCTGCTTCTTTGCGATCTGAGGCTTAAAGGTCAGAAGCATCATACCATTTCTTATTAAAAATTTTTTTCTGGAAATAGTAGAAGCAGACATTGTGAAAGTCTTCAGGGGAAGCATTCAGGGGAAACCACATGTTTCATGCATTCACTGCATTTATGTAGCTGTAGTCAGGCCTTTGTCAAAAAAGATAGGGGATTAATAAGGTTATTAAATAGCATAAAAGAGGGATATATTTTTCAACTTAAATAATTCAAACTTTAACAACGTGTCAATTTATTTTAAAGAAAAAAGTCATGGCTGGGTGTGGTGGCTCACGCCTGTAATCCCTGCACTTTGGGAGGCAGAGGCGGGCTGATTACCTGAGGTCAGGAGTTAGAGTCCAGCCTAGCCAATATGGTGAAACCCCATCTCTACTGAAAATACAGAAATTCGCTGAGCGTGGTGGCACACACCTGTAATCCCAGCTGCTTGGGAGGCTGAGGCATGAGAATCATTTGAACCCCAGAGGCGGAGGTTGCAGTGAGCTGAGATCACACCACTGCACTCCAGCCTGTGTAACAGAGTAAGACTATGTCCCTCTCTCCCCCCCGCCCAAAAAAAATCCAAGAGTAAAGAATACATGCTCATACTCTCAGGTCAACCCCAGTTTGAGAATAAGTGCTCTGATTCAAAAACTCTATGAATCAAAGCAAATTAAAATACTCTTATATACGATTTAAATTCCCAGAAATACGTCTTCAGATTTTTCAGGCTTTGTCTGTAGATCCAGGGTGAAAACCACTTCTCTAGCCTATGACTTCATACTTAATGGTATTGATACATGCTGGGGCCTTGTTCATAATCATATTGTAAAAATTTTTTTTTTTAGATAAAGTTGCCATTCTATTTCAGCTGGTGCTTAACATAAATGCATTGAATGAATGACGAATGAATCCACACTAATGCATTTCACCCTGAGACTGTCTTCATAGGCTGCGTGTAAATAGGCATATGTGTGAAGGTATGTGCGGGTGGGCACATGCATGTGGTAGTTATCTAGTTATTTTGGATTATCTTTGTACCTCTGCCCCTCTTAGGAAAGGTTTTCAGGAAAAGTTTTCTTCTGTTGCTCTTCCCTTGTTTTTGACGTGGGAAGACAAAAGCTCAAACTAACTGTCATCTACTTGCAGAAAGCAGATTTCTAGCATGCAGTAGATGATGACTGGCTTGCTGGCCCTGCACACATCAGACATTTCCTATTCTATCTGAATAGACACAGGGCATGAACAAGGGGTGCCTTACAGAAAGAAGACTGCTCATAGCTTATGTTGCAGGTGGCTTGTAAGGAAAGTGCAACCACAAACTCCCTTTGTAGGAGCAGATGGGTCTGGCCGCAAACTCTTGGAATTACCCAGTTTTGCCCTATGCTCAATCATCCTCCAAGTTCCCCTGGCTTCATTCCCTGAAAACCCATTTAACTCTTTAAGCAAACTTTTCCTCTACCTCTGTACTTACCTTACCAGCCCAGGCTTTTTGGCCTCTCCTTGGATTTCTCCAGGACAGGGGACAATACATTTTAGGTTGGTGCAAAAGTAACTGCTGTTTTGCCATTGAAAACAATGGCAAAAATCACAATTGATATCTTTTGAACTAAATATATACAACTCTTAATTCCAGGTTAAAAAAAAAAAATCCAGAACCCCAGAGGGTGACCAGGTCGACCTTAAGAATCGTACCAGTTTGCTAGCATTACCGTCACCAGTAGGTATCTATCTGTGTAAATAAAGACATTTTCCTGGAAAACTGTGCTCACATCAACTCCTTGACTTATTTCTGCTAACCTATGCCACACTTAGATTCAAGACCACTAAAGAGTTGAGGGAAAAATTATAGAAATCTACAAATACAGCCTGTGTTTTCTATTAATTTCTAGAAAGTAAATTACATTCCCCTTCCCTAAGGTCATCTGGATGATTAAAAGCAAACACCACCAGAGACCAGCCCTTAGCATTTGTTAATGAGAACATGAGGGTCCCCAAATGAAAAGCTTAATTTCTAATCTGAATCCTAACTCTACAGATGAAAGAGTGCTCAGATATGGGAGTTGGAAACAGCAGTGTTGCTCTTTTTTCCCCATATTTTAATATTAGCTCAGCTCAGTGGACCTCAGAAAGGGGGCTGTGTACATTTTATAAGCCCCTGGAAGTGTATTTTTAGTAGTGCTCCAAAATCATCCTGTTCAATGTAACTATCTGCTCTTAATATACACAATGTAAAATTATTTAAAAGGAAACAGGGAGGGAATAATAGAAAGTAGAAGTTAGTCAAGAACTCAAATTCATTCATTGTAACTTTCCTGCAACCAACAAAATAGGACCTCCCAATTGTTTCTTTGTTCACTAAATAAATATTGTGGATACATTTCTGCAAAGAGAGGGAGAGGAAATTGAAGAAGATACTCACCTAGTTCGGGTGCTTTGCTTAGCACAAATGCATAAGCCCAGAATTTGCTGACAGGTCCATTGTAAAAACTCTGGTCACAAACTGACTGCTTCAGGCCTTTGGTCATCAAAATGTACACCATATAAGCACCAGTTCGAAGAGCACCGAATATACTTCATAATTGAAAAAGAAAAGAAACAGCATTTAGGAAAATAGTTTCACTTCTCACATTAATCATACTTAGAAGACTGGTTGACCACTGGCAGGAAATAGGCATCGAAGAATCCTAATTATTTGTATTTCCTTGAAAGCGTCTTAATATGTTCTGTAAACAAGAGCTAATAGAATGACTCAAGCACTATATTCCGAAACCATACATGATACCACTTCCTCTTCATCAATGTTCCAAAAAGGGTCATGAAAAAGGGTAATAGATTCAGAGTAGGAACTCATGAAGAACACTGGTGACCTTTGAGTTTCAGCTTGGGAACTATTTCTTGGAGAGCAGATGGGTGTGGCTGCAAACTCTTGGAATTACCCCAGTTTTGTCCTATGCCCAGTTATCCTCCAAGTTCCCCTGGCTCTATTCCCTGAAAACCTGTTTATCTCTTTAAGCAAACTTTTCCTCTACCTCTGGACCAAGAATTTTGGTCTCTCCTTAGATTTCTCCAGTAGTCTCCAGATCACTTTCCACTCTAGGATCCATCTTTCTCAGAGACGTCAGCATGAGTGAGACTCCTTTGAAACCTTAGCTCTGTCACCTCCTCCAAGAAGCCCATTTAGGCAAGATAAGTGATCACTCCCTGAGCTCCCTAGCACCATATGCTAACACTGCCCTAACACTGTTCTTCAGTGCCCTGCAATGTGTTTATCTTCACATAGGCACAGGAGTTCGATAAAGATTGTTGAAAAAGTGAAGAAAAAATTAACAAAAATTTCAAATCAAGGAACTGGTAAAGAAACGGGAGAGTTCTGGAACACACCAGGCCCTACAAACACAACCTGCAGTGGGAAAGCACTTGGTAAGGGGAACAAGCAGTTGCTGTTACGAACTCAGCCCCTTAAGTGTACATCCCAGAGAGTGTGAACCACGCCCCGTACTGAAAGGAGACCTGGCTGACCATGTGGGGAAGACGGACCTGCCTAACCTTTTCTGTCCAAAAGGGCAGCATCTTACTCTAGAACTCAGCTGAGAGATCAATGAATGATCAACCATTGAATTGAGAAATTAAGCTCTTTTCTCCTCAGAGGCACTGTTTTTTATTTAAAATATCTTATTAGAGTTTCTCTAGAAGAAATCATTCCCCTAGGCAAACCTGTCCAGGAAGCATACATACACCAACTAGAACTAAAGGTCAACTTTGTACCGAATCAAGATAATGAAGTTGAATTCCTGGCAATCGTCTATTAAGTTGGGTCTTTGTAAGTAGCTTCTCTAAAGATAGGAAGACTTCATCAAATGGTGTTACTCTTTCCAGTGTATGAAATTGTCCTGCAGAGGACATTTTACAGATATAGATCCTCTTTAATCCCTCAGTGATTTTTCTCTGCATCAGAATAAAAACCTCAACTCCTTTATCAGGACCGACAAGACCTCTCTGCAGTGCCTCTCTCTCCGCATTCTCCATTCTCACCTCCTGCCATTCTCTTCCTGCTCACTGTGAGCCAGTCACCCCTGCTTTCAGACACTTTCAGTTTTCTGCCTCAGGACCTTTGCATTTCTCCCCCAGGACCTTTGCATTTCTCCCCTGTTCATTACAGAACTGGCTTCTTTTTGCTTTCTTATCTCAAGGAACTGTCTCCTCCCAGTGGAATGACCTAAGTCTTTACAGTCCATTACCTGTCCTAATTCTGGGATGAAGGGTTGATTTCATTAGTAGCATCAAGTAATGGAGATTTTTCTGGATTTTTTGGGTATACTGCCTTTCCCTCACCAGATGATGGCTATTTTTTTTTTTTGAGATGGAGTCTCACTCTGTCACCCAGACTGGAGTGCAGTGGCACAATCTCGGCTCACTGCCACCTCCGCCTCCTGGGTTCAAGTGATTCTCCTGCCTCAACCTCCCAAGTAGCTGGGACTACAGGCATGCAACATCATGCCTGGCTAATTTTTGATTTTTAGTAGAGATGGGGTTTCAGTACGTTGGCCAGGCTGGTCTTGAACTCCTGACCTCGTGATCTGCCCACCTTGGCCCCCTCAAAGTGCTGGGATTACAGGCATGAGCCACTGTGCCTGGCCAATGGCTATATTTTTAATATGTAAAGTTGTCACCATCACCAAATTAACACACTCACAGCTTAAAACACCCATAATTTGATACCAGAGAGTAATATGGATATATGAATGAGGCATTTCCACTGAGGCATATGTAGCAGAAAATGTTGGTTGCTTATTCAAGAGAAAAGTACCTTCTTTCTTCTTATTAAGAGAATCCTCATTTTGATGAGGTGCTTCCAAGTTTTGATTCTTCCAAGGAAGGTGACCTTATCTCAAATTTGGGAGTAAAACTGAAATACCTAAGCCAGTTTTGGTAGGCCCATTTTCCTTACTAGTAATTTGTAGGGTGAGTTTGTGACAGGCATGTGCCCCAATTCTAGCCAAGATGATGTAACAAGAGGCTTCTGGCAGGTTGGGAAAAGTTTCCTTGCCCTTAAACATGTACTGCCCAGAAACGCAGCAGCCATCTTGCAATCCCGAGAGATCCCTTGAGAACAAAGCCAACACAGAGGATGGCAAAGTCATTTTTCAAGATGTGACAGAGCTGCTGAATTAACCAATCATTCTGTGAACCCATCTCAAGACTTGTTGTTCTTAAGATAGTAAATCTTGCTTATTGTATAACCCATTCAGAGTTTTGCTTTCTATTACTTACAGTCCAAAACATTCCAGTGGACAAAAGACACAAGATCTGATTTTCAGTAGACGATTTTTTACAGAGACAGGGTCTTGCTATGTTGCCCAGGCTGGAGTGCAGTGGCTGTTCACCAAGGCATGATCCCATTACTGATCAGCACAGGAGTTTTGACCTGCTCCGTTCCTGACCTGGGCTGGTTCACTCCTCCTTAGGCAACCTGGTGGTGCCCCTCTTCCAGGAGGTCACCATATTGATGCTGAACTTAGTGCAGACACCTGATTAGCACAGCACACTACAGCCCAGAACTCCTGGACTCAAGTGATCCTCCCACCTCAGCCTCCTGATTAGCTGGGACTATAGGCACTCGCCACTGCGCCCTGCTCAGTAGACTTTTGAAAACTAGTTAACATTTTGTGCAGAAGTTCCCTCTGTGGCTATAAAATGCATCTAGCCATAGATACTGCTATTTAACTATGTACTACATCAGTTATCTGCTTTTCATATACCAGTGGGGGAGATGTCAATGACTTTCATACAAGGCCAAAGCAAGAAAACATGCAAATGAAGCACTTTCAAACTGTATCACTCCTTGCTCACTAGCCTCATGTCTGTGATTCTTTCAGAATCATTCAACCATGTTTTATAGAGCATTCCCTTCCCCACTGACTCCAGCCCATTATATCCAGAAATCATACAGCTCAGACCCTTCCTTTACTCTACCTGCTATTAGACTATAAGATTCACACATAATCAGAGTAGATCCAAAGAATGTATCTTCGAAAAAGTTACTGTCTTTTCATCCTTTTGGGTCTCAAAAAAATTATTGTAATTTATTCCCAATTTCTAAGGTATTCACACAAGTTCATTTATTCTTTCAATGGTCAAATATTTATTGGCATGGTTTTAGATGATGGATTGAAAAAAATCATTAAGCTAACTCTGGCTAGTGGGTGGTAGTCCTGGAAGACTTCAAAGGAAATAGTATTTGAATTACAGGCAAATAGGTATTCACAAGTTTGAGGGTTAGGGTATGGGGAGGTCATTTCAGAGCACTGTAGAATTGAAGGTTTTGATGTCATGGTGACCTACAATATTGCTGACAGCAAGTGTATAGCACATATTATTGTCCCATATCTGGACATGTGCCTCATTCTCTAAGCTCTGAACAATAAGGCTGACTCAGAACAGAGGACAGTGGCACTTTTCAGGGAAACCATCAGTACCAGCCATTGGGCCCATGTGTCTGTGGGCAAAGGCGCATTGTTGAGATATGACAGTGCTACTGCTGGGGAGCACTGTGGGGGCTGCCCGGCCAATGCGATAATTGTTATTTGTGGGGAGCCATTAGCTCTGCCCCAGCACATTTCAGCCTCTGGACACTTTGAAACCAAGTGGTTTTCATCACAACAGTGTCACACTGTGACACTTTACCAAAATACACTGTAAGGTGAGGAGACTTTCCTTCCTCCCTAAGTTACATTAGCTTCAGAGGCAGTGTGATGCAGCAGGGAAATATGCTGCTCTGTTCTGCTACCCCCAGGCCCTTCTTAGGCTCACAGCAGATCTTGCTAATCAATCTCAGCACTCTTTCTGGCCATCCCTGGACAATGCATTGAAGTTCTAGACCACTCCAAGCCACTGTCAGTACATTAGAGTTGCAAATTGAAGCCTTTGTACTATAGGCTCCAACCACAGCCCAATCACTTACTACTAATAGTTTCATAATCAGCCAAGTTACTTAAGTATTCTTTCATCTGAAATGAGGATAATAGTATCTAACATGCAATTCATCTTAGAAATTTTGCAAAGCAATATAAATAAGGTATTTAGTTAGCATCAAGCCTCTGATATATAGGTGCTCAATGAAACAGTTTTCATTATATTACTCTTCTTACTTTATTACTATTTGTGTTATTATTATTGCTGATTTACTTTGGCTAACCCTCAATGTTGAAAATAACCTTTCTCTCTGATCTTATTTTGTCAAGTCAGAGAGGTTAAGATTAATGAACTCTAATTCAAAGTTAAGAAAAGTGATTTACAGCTAATTCAATTTGCCTCATTGATTGTTCGTATTATTCCCATTGCTATGAGAATTTCTATTTATATACATTTTTTTTTCTTGGGCAACCAAGTCTCTAGGAGCCGACAATGGGTGTCATTCTTGAAGCACTTCTCAGGTTTCCTGAGGCCTGTTCCTGGTGTGGCAACCCTAAGAGGGACATCTCCTGCAGTGAGGTTGCTCTTTTGGATTGGCAGAAGCTGGCCAGAGAGCAGGGTCAAGGAAGGGCAGCCTGAGCAGTCCACACCTGGTGGGCTCAGTCCCCCAGTTCCTGATCCTGACTCTCATCTGACAAAAGGTAATTATGCATCAACTTGCCAGAAGTGACAACTAGCAAGTTTACAAAAGGATGCAAAATGAGCACATTCCATAGAAAGACTTGGAGGAGAGGCTGTTGGTATAGAAAAATGTCTGGTTCAAGTGAAATGTATCTTTCCTTCAGATGATAAAGATTATTCTAAATCTAGAGCCTCAAACAGGCTTAGGGTCTGGACCACTGTGTTGAATGAAGGCAGCTGATTACTTCATCATCTTTTCAGCTTGAAGGTCATAACTTTTTTTTTTTTTTAAAAGAAATATGCCATACAGGCCAAGCATGGTGGTTCATGCCTGTAATCCCAGTATTTTGGAAGGCCAAGGTGAGTGGATTACCTGAGGTCAGGAGTTCAAAACCAGCCTGGCCAACATGGTGAAACCCCGTCTCTACTAAAAATACAAAAATTAGCCAGCTACTTGGGAGGTTGAGGCAGGAGAATTGCTTGAGCCTGGGAGGTGGAGGTTGCAGTGATTTGAGAGGTGCCACTGCACTCCAGCCTGGGCAACAAGAGTGAAACTCACTCTCAAAAAAAAAAAGAAAAGAAAAAGGAAAAGAAATATACCATATATATCCTTTTTGTCAAAGCCAAATGAATCAATGAATCAATGGAGTAGCAGAGAGCTCCGTGGAGGGAGCCATATACGTTTCTGCTCCCTCTGCAACATCAGACACAATGCAGCAAGGAGATGAAGAGGCCGGGATTACAGTCCGCATTAGCTAAGGTGCTTTTTTCTCAGACTCCTTCTCTGGGTTCCTAAATCCACAAGGAGCCTGTTTCCTGATCACTAGCCATTTGCCTTGAAGTATCAGGAATACCTATTATATAATAAACTGTGATACTTTATGGGTGGGGGAGGGTACTTTCTTTTTTGTACATTTCTGCACTATTTGGCTATTTTTTATTTTTTTTAAGTGATAAGATCTTGTTCTGTTGCTCAGGCTGGAGTGCAGTGGTGCAATCACAGCTCACTGCAGACTTGAACTCCTGGTCTCAAGTGATCCTCCTGCCTCAGCTTCCTAAGTAGCTAGGATTATAGGCATGAGCCACTGTGCTTGTCTATTTAACTCTTTTTAAACAGGCACATATTAGATTGATAGCTTTTTTTAAAATGAAAACGGGGTCTCATCATCTTGTCCAGGCTGGTCTTGAATTCCTGGGCTCAAGCAATCTTCCTGCCACAGCCTCCCAAAGTGCTGGGATTATAGATGTGAGCTACTGCATCTGGCCTATATTGATAGTTTTGAAAAATCTATTTTAAATAGGTGGCTGGTCACTATTGATGCAATCACAATGGTACTAGCTTGTAAGCTTTACTAGTGAACTTTTAGAATGAGGTTGAGATATAACACTAATCCCTAGTCAACCTCTGGATGACAAACTGGCATTAGGGCTGGTGGAGAAAAGACTTTCATTTATTAAATCAACACATTCTTAACACCCATCAAGTGTCAGATATTACAATAGTCATGAGGGAGGTTGGGGAGGGGTGTTTCTACAGTCTATCGTAGGAGACAAACATGAAAATAAACAAATATGTAAGTATAATAGAAACAGTAGGAACAATAGTGGTGCTGAAGAGCCGAAGAGTATCTATGTGTACACGGTTGGGAGTTTCCTTTGGATATTTACATAAACAGATGTTGGACCTAAAATTTTTTTTAAATAAAAGTTTAGAAAGCAAGTTCTTGTTTTTAGGTTTGTTGTTTTTTCCTTTTATAGGGTTAAGTATTGTGGTCCTTTGAAAAGATACTTAAGAGATACAGCTAATCTTCTTTAAAACCAGGCTTTGGGCTGGGCTGGGCACAATGGATCAGGCTGTAATCCTAGCACTTTCAGAGGCTGAGAGGGGTGGATTGCTTGTGCCCAGGAGTTCAAAACCAGCCTGGGCAATATGATGAAATCCCATTTCTACAAATGCAAAAATTAGCTGGGCATAGTGGTACACACCTATAGTCCTAGCTATAGGAGGCTGAGGTGAAAAGATCGCTTGATCCCAGGATGTCGAGCCTGCAGTTAGCCATAATTGTGCCACTGCACTCCAGCCTGGGGGACAGAGTGAGACCCTTTCTCAAAGCAACAGAACTACCTAGGCTTTGACCATGACATCTGACCGTTTACCTCCTTGCAAAAAGACTGAATAACTCCGTATTTTAACGTTCCACTTTTATTACCATCTGGAAGTCAAAAGGGAATAGCTCAGTAATGTTAAGAATGCCAGAATTCTGCCCTGGGGGGAAAAAAGAGCCTTGGGTGTATATCATCAGTACTTTAGATTATTTCTACATGGACATCGATAGTTGATAAAAAACAATTTTATGTTGTTCCCTTATTAATTTCCATTTTAAATGCAAGATTTTTTTGGAATCAAAAAATAGTTTCTCAATGATCTTTTATTCTGAGATCTCTACCAACCAATCTCCACCCTACTAACTCAATAACCAAAGATACATTTACTTTTCAGTATAAGGCGATGAAAATGTTTTATCACACTTCTATTCTGCAATCAAATGGGGGTGGGAGCGGAAAAGGAGGGAGGTTTTTGTCAGTTGTCAAAACATAGCAACAGGTGATCCAATAGTAGCAACTCCTTGTTAACATAGGAGGGGTCAATGAGTTTCCTGATAGCAAAAGTGGAACTGCTGTTGGTCTTAGACTCTGATGGTTTCCAGAGCAGGAAGAATATTCAGTGATGCCAGAACAGGTTAAAACAAATTAATCTCAAATCCACTGTAATGCCTCTATATTTGGGGGATGATATAGGATTGATTATAGTGCCTGTGACACAGAATTATGGCACTTCCATGTCAACATCATATCTATACAAACAACATGCACCCCAGATTCTAAATGCTTTCCACACTTGAGAATAGTCATCTTTATTTTTATTTTTTAAGTTCAGGGATACATGTGCAGAACGTGCAGGTTTGTTACATAGGTATACATGTGCCATGGTGGTTTGCTGCACCTATCAACTCATCATTTAGGTTTTAAGCCCCTCACGCATTAGGTATTTGTCCAAAGCTCTCTATCCCCTTGCCCCCAACCCCCCAACAGCCCCAGTGTGTGATGTTCCCCTCCCTGTGCCGATGTGTTTTCACTGAGAACAGGCATCATTAACAGAGAATGTCTACTTTAATTTGGTCTAGTGGCTAGCCTTAGCTAAAAACATATTTTTCAATAATATAACAAGCCAGATTAATATAATATAACAAGCCAACAAGTATAGATTTTCTCTTTTTTGTCTAATAAATCAGCAGTTAAATGGGGGCATAGGTTGTAATTTTTCTGATAATTTTCTTCCTCTACTATTTAACAATTTGGAGTGTGTACCATCACTTTACTTTTGATTACTTTATGATCATTTCTAGGTTTGAGTCATTTATCTTGCTTGAAATCTTTAATCAGATACCTCCATTAGAAAATTTGAAAATCTCTTTTCTTGTGGATCAAGAAACATGAGGCAAAAATTACACATCATGTTATTGAAATAAAAAACCACATATTTTGACCAAGCAATTCCACTGTTGGAATATGCATTAGTCCGTTCTCACACTGCTATAAAAAACTGCCTGAGACTGGGTAAGTCTCAGGAAACTTTCAGTCATGGTGGGAGAAGCAGCAAACATGTCCTTCTTCACATGGTGGCAGAAAGAAGTGCCGAGCAAAGGGGGAAAGCCCCTTATAAAACCATTGGATCTCATGAGAACTCACTCACCATCACAAGTACAGCATGGGGGCAACCGGCCCCATGATTCAATTACCCCCCACTGGGTTCCTCCCACAACATGTGGGATTATAGGAACTACAATTCAAGATGAGGTTTGGGTGGACACAGCCAAACCATATCAGAACATAATATACCTTTAGGTATACCTGCAAAAATATACCAAGCCGTATGTTTTATAATATCAAAAGATGGGCTGAACATAGAAAAT
The DNA here is from genome assembly GCF_049354715.1 of Callithrix jacchus. Taxonomy (NCBI): domain Eukaryota; kingdom Metazoa; phylum Chordata; class Mammalia; order Primates; family Cebidae; genus Callithrix; species Callithrix jacchus. The sequence goes on along the minus strand of NC_133504.1, from coordinate 87,174,533 downwards.
TGGAAAATAAATTACATGAACATAATATAGCCATGAAATGTACCAGCAACCTCTGCATCAAGTGCTGACATGAAAGAACACCAAGATGCATGATTTTTGTTGGTTGGTTTGTTTGAGACAGAGTCTCGCTCTGTCGCCAGGCTGGAGTGCAGTGGTGCAATCTCAGCTCACTGCAACCTCCGTCTCCTGGGTTCAAGCAATTCTTCCGCTTCAGCCTCCTGAGTAACTGGGACCACAGGCGCGTGCCACTGTGCAGGGCTAATTTTTGTATTTTTAGTAGAGACGGTGTTTCACTATGTTGGCCAGGATGGTCTCGATCTCTTATCTTGTGATCCGCCTGCCTTGGCCTCCCATAGTGCTGGGATTACAAGCGTGAGCATGAGCATGTAATCTAAGATGCATGATTAAGTGAAAAACATAAGGAACAGGATAGTACCTATGGTATGATCCAATTTTGCGTAAATTTTTAAAAAGGTGATTCATACGTGATTATTACCATGTTAGAATTTCATTTTATTATATAAACTTATCACTTTCTTCTAGAAGCTATTAAAATAGCTTTAAATCCTCATTTCTAATGTCTTTCTCATATTTTAAGTGGATGTCTGGTGTCAAATAATCATTTTTTTAGTTAAAAAAATGATACCTTAAAGGTCTGAATGTTACCTAGACATTAACTCCTTTCACAGAGATCTCCTTAGAGATCTAACATGCTAGTTGAAGCTTTTAGTCAAGGGGGAACCAGACAGTCAACTATGAAAAAAGAACAGTCATAAATAAATTAAAGCTGAAATACATGATAAGAAAGGAAAGTACTAGATATAAAAGCTGAACTTAATTTAGAGTAAGGATAAAGAAGACAGAGGACAGAGATAAGGTTTTTTGGAGAAATAACACTTAGGCCTCGAGGCATGAAGTAACTTCTGTGAATGGTATCTAAAAATGACTGCTAAACAGTACCCTAGGATGACAATCTTGAACTCCTAGACTGAGAAAATGCTACATGTTGCAGTGTGAAGCCTGTATGTGCTGAAGACTTCATGGAAGAAGCAGTAAGTGAGGAAGGTCTTGCAGCACAGAGAAGCTGTCTTCATGGATAATACAATCCCCTGATAAACGTAAGACAAGAGTGCGCTCTAAGGCTGCCGTCTCAACTCACCACCAATCCTCCTGATATCAGAAATCTTCAATCACAAACAGATGTTCTGATTAAATGTTTGATAGAATGGGTTGGTTTCAATTCACTTTCAGAAGTACCTGTTTATTTCTCTAACTTGTAAACCTAAGCTTTTTAAAAATAAAAAAGAAAGCTTTAAGGATGTGAACGTTTCTCAGATAATAACTCCTTTGTTTTTCAGAGATCTGATGTGTTGAACACTGCTCAGCACTGTCCTTGCATCTGGAGTGTGCAACTGGAAAATAGCACACTTGCTCCAGTTACCTGGCACGGCAAAGAAACGCAAGGGCCAAGTTTTAGAAACTAACCCGATAAAAACCACCTGGCAGAGTGAGGAGCGGGGAGGGGGTGGAGGGATTATAAATATTAGGCTGGGCAGCCAAGTGCACTGGCTCATTTCTGTAATCCCAGCACTCTGGGAGGCCCAGGTGGGTGGATCAACTGAGGTCAGGAGTTCAAGACCAGCCTGACCAATATGGAGAAACCCCATCTCTACTGAAAATACAAAAAACAAAACAAACAAAATTAGCTGAGTGTGGCAGCACATGCTTGTAATTCCAGCTACTCAGGAGGCTGAGGCAGAAGAATCACTTGAACTTGGGAGGTGGAGGTTGCAGTTAGCCAAGATTGTGCCATTGCACTCCAGCCTGGCAACAAAGCAAGATTACATCTCAATAAATAAATAAATAAAAATGAAAATGAAAAATAAAACAAATAAATAATAATAGTCTGGATTCTGTGGCTCACGCCTGTAATCCCCACACTTTGGAAGGCTGAGGCTGAAGGATTGCCTGAGCTCAGGAGTTTGAGAACAACCTGGCTAACATGGTGAAACCCTGTCTCTACTAAAAACACAAAAATTAGCTGGGCATGGTGGTGGTACCTGTAGTTTCAGATACTTGGGAGACTGGAGCTCGAAGTTGGGAGGTGGAGGTTGCAGTGAGCCAAGATTGTGCCACTGCACTCCAGCCTGGGCAATAGAGTGAGACTCTGTCTCCAAATAATAAGAATAGTAATGATGATGATGATGATGATAATAATAATTATAATAATGGCAATTGGTAGCATAATGGATGTCAACTAACATTTCCCAAAAGAAACAGAACACCTGGCTATAGAATTTATAATGTTTTGAGATTCTGATGAAGATATCCCTCTATTTTGTGAAACAAGCAGGATTTTACGTTATTTGAGCTACTGTTATTTTTATTTTGAGATATAAAGATTTCATCTACTTGGCACTACTAATAGCCTTGGCTCCATCAAGGCCAGGGAGAAAGGCAGTCACTGCTTGCTCCAGCCCAACTCCCAGACTAAACAATGCAAGCTTCAGTGCTGGCTGAAAAGTACTTGACTCTGTGCAAGCACTGTGGGGGATGCTGCCACAGTATTTCACATTTAGAGAACTTGATTGAGCCCCTAGATTATGGAATTTGATTCTCACTATGCATCATGGGGCACCATTATCCCTGTTTTATAGACAAAGAAACAGGCACAGAGAGGGCAGAGGACTGGCGCAAGGTCTCACAGTTACTAAGTAACGGAATCTTCTGTCCGCAGCTCAGTGCTTGCCTTTCACCTGAGAGCTGAGCCTGAAAACTGTCACCGAGCTTTCATTTAGGATAGTGGTTCTCTGCCTGGCTGTTTCCCCACTGAAAAGAGTTTAGTTTTTATCTTTCCATGTTTAGTTATTTTTATTGGGGCAAGAATGTGTACGCTCTGGAACTTAGATTATTTGCAAACATGAACCGGTAAGTGTCTAGTCATGATATGCCACTACAGTGAGAGGAAATCACCTTCTTTTCAGGCAGGGGACAAAGCTTCAGTTTCAGAACTGCCAGGTGGAGGATTCCTCCTGCAGCTGGCTCCCCATTTCCCACCCAGCTTTCCCTCCACGGTTTCCTTCACTGCTCTCTGCTGGCACTTGGCCAAGATCCACTGCCTGCTCAGAAGGATGCCAGGTGTCTAAGCACCACTCCAGAGCAGTGGAGCAAGGGGTTCTGTGTTTTAAGAGATTGCTTATATACCACCACTGAAAAGAGATGGTAGGAAAAGATACTCCTTTCTAAATCACATCTTTCATTGATAAATGTATTTTAAAGACAGGGATATACAGACCTCCAGGGAAGTTTCAGGAGGATTTTCCAAAGGGTTTCGGGACCTGCAATATTTGGTAAACTCTTTGGCACATAAACTTCATAACGTAAGAAGGGCAGAGCCAGCCTCCTCCTTACCTGGATCCTTTGCATGAGAAATACAGTAGTTCAGAAATGAAATCAATTCACCATTGTGAGATCAGGGAGACAGATATCAACTGAAGCCTGTTGACTGACAGCCATCAACTTGTTGGAGCACCTAACTCCTAGCAGCTGACCAGCGCACCCTCAGAACATTGAGTCTTCAGTCTTTAAATAAAAAAATTAAGCAGCACCTGTAAAAATCCTTTGTACTGGTATTTCTAGAAATCATGAGAATTTATCTTCCAGGTGAAACTCACCACTAGGCTCTTCAATTGCACAGGTTTATACATGGGGCCCAAATGGGCCACCCTCCAAATGGGCCACACTGGCAACAATTGGCAGTGACGATGTTGCTGAGTTCATCTCCTTCAAGAGAAATCCCAGTGAGAAAGCCTTGGGAGCACTTTGATCTCTGACCTGCGGCCAATTCAGCACCACTTACCCTGAAATCTCCAAGATGCTGGCATGATTACTCACACATTTGAGAATCTCCAGTGGCCTTTTCTGGGGTCCTCTCATCTCTGTTTCAGAAACTTTCTTTTACTCAAGCCTGAAAATTTTCACTCTATGGCACTTCAAAGCCCTAATAAAAGCCTTCCAGAATCCCGTGAAATAAGGCAACAAGAAGTCCTGGCTCCAATTTAATCACAAAATAATTTTTGAAAATGAAAATCACAGCTAATTTGTATATATGTGTATACATCTAATTTAAGAAGAACAACTCACTCTGTGGTTTGTGAATCTGTAAGAGTTAGAAACATGCTTAAACTCTCCTACCTATTCTACTGATTTCTATGTGTTTCATCCTCACAATTTTTTTAAAGGTCAATCTGCTACATTTTGATGATACAATTCTGGTAACTTTCAAAATGAGAAATCTATGTATATCTTTATCTCTTGGTAAGAAATCACACCTCTGTCCCCATACCACACATACCACCAGGACTATAGGGCTGATAGTTGGCACATGCTGGACCGCTGCCTGGCTTGGCATTCTACCAGTGCTGTCCCAGGAATGTAGCTCTTTCATTTCACAGAGTCATTTTTTTTTTAAACCTCAGGGTAGAAAAAAAAAAAAGCATAAAATGTCATTAAGTGTGTTTTCACAAATTGTCTTAAATGTCTTTGGGGGAAAGTCTGACAGTGGGTTGTGCCTGTGGAATAACCTTAGGTCCTTAAGCACCAATGAATAACACAAACTCAGTGGGTATTTGTGAGCTACGACATTTATGATTATTAAGTAGGGTTTCCTAATAAAGGTTTCAAGAAATCTGTGGACCTTGCTTTTTCTTGCTTTACAGATTCCCAGGCTACTGAATTTCCCTAATGGCCTCATAGCTGAACTCGCTAGGAGTCTCTAAATCCCCTCCAAGGAGAATGTAATTTTCTCACTTCACTGTGAAATGTAAGCATTGAGGAACAAAGGGAATTCCTTCCACCTCTGCCCCTGACCTCACAGCCAGTCCAGCAGCAGAGAGGATGGAGCCCTTGATGATTTCCGGCTTTCTCTCTTCTGGAGGAAAAGCCAGCTTCCATCTGAAGTGTGAGAAGGGAAATAAAAAGACCACCACTGGAAGATCATTGGTTTATCTCCCTCACTTTCTGGAATATTCCTTATTCTATTTTTTTCCCATAGTCCATGGTCCTTCCAAACTTTAGGTTACAAAATACAGATTTGTGTCCTCCATCTCTGAAAAACAAAATTCCATAATTTCTCAATTAGATGTTAGGAGAAGACAAATGCAATGGGAGCAGGAAATGGCTGAAACTCTCTTGTCCTTTCTGGGGTATTATGTAAATTTTCAACCAATAGAATTGCAGATAGGTCGTCCAGGTTCTAAATATAGTCTTTCCTCAATATTGGGAAGACTAGTCCCAGGAACTCCCCAGGATACCAAAATCCGAGGATGCTCAAGTCCTCGATATTAAATGGCATGGTATTTGCAAATAACCTACGTACATCTTCCCATATACTTTAATTATCTCTAGATTACTTATAATACCCAATACAATGTACATGCAGTAGAAGTAGTTGTTATATTGTATTTTAAATTAATTTTTATTGTTGTCTTTATTTTTTCCCAAACCAAGCTTGGCTGAATCTACAGATGTAGAACCTACAGATATGGAGGGCTGATTGTAATTTCAGCCAGGGGAGGGTCATGAGATTTTAATGATTCATTTTTTCAACCAATATTTCCTGAACATTGTATATGTGCCAGGCACTATTTCAGGTAAGGACGGAGAGACCTGAAACTTTAAGAGCTGGAGAAGTTTAGAAATGATGTGGTTGCCGGGCGCGGTGGCTCAAGCCTGTAATCCCAGCACTTTGGGAGGCCGAGGCGGGTGGATCACGAGGTCAACAGATCGAGACCACCCTGGTCAACATGGTGAAACCCCGTCTCTACTAAAAATGCAAAGAAATTAGCTGGGCACGGTGGCGCGTGCCCCTAATCCCAGCTACTCGGGAGGCTGAGACAGGAGAATTGCCTGAACCCAGGAGGCGGAGGTTGTGGTGAGCCGAGATCGCGCCATTGCACTCCAGTCTGGGTCACAAGAGCGAAACTCCGTCTCAAATAATAAAAAAAAAAAAAAAAAAAAAGAAATGATGTGGTTAAGACATTAGGTACTAGGGTCATAGCAGTAACTCTGATAGGAATCACATTTGTTGGAGCTTACATCTTAAATGAGGGAGATAGATAGTATGTCAGGAAGTATATGTTATAGTATGCCGGATGGTGATAAGGAGTATGGGGAGTGCTGGGTGGGAATATGGTGTGCTGTTTTATTATATATAATAACCATTTATTTTTGATTTATAGGCAGGAAGAACTCAATAATATGGTGACACTTGAGCAGAGGCCTGAAGGAAGGGAGAGGATAAGCCCTACAATTGCTTTCCTTCCCGTAACTGGCCTTGGCTTTCCATTGCATCTTCAAGTGTGGTCTGGAGCTGGAACTGTAATCCAGAATATGTAAAGAACACTTACAACTTAACAAATAACTCTATTAAAAAATGAGCAACAAACCTGAGTATATGTTACTCCAGAGAAAATATACAATTAATGAATAAAAAGCATATGAAAAGATGCTCAACCTCACTGATCATTAGATAACGAAAATAGCAAGGTATTGCCTCATGGTCATTAGGCTACTATCAAAAAAAATGAAAAATAATTACTGTTAGATAGATGTGGAGAAACTGGTACCCATGTGCACTGTTGCAGGGAATATAAAATGGTTCTATGGCTATTGAAAACAGTATGGCAGTTTCTTAAAAAAAAATAGAATTACCACATAATTCAGCAGTTTCAATTCTGGGTGTGTATTCAAAAGAATCAGAAACAGGATCTTGAAGAGTTCCTTGTACACACATGCTCAGAGTGGTAGCATTATTCATAATTGCTAAGAGATGAAAGCAACCTAAATGTCCATCAGTGGATGAATGGATAAACAAAATGTGGTATGCATACAATGGAATATTACTAAGGCTTGAAAGAAGACTCCGATACATACTACAAAGTGGATGAACCTGGAGGACATTATACTGAGTGAAATAAGCCAGTCACAAAGAGACAAATACTGTATGATTCTGCTTACGAGGTATCTAAAGTAGTCAAATTCATAGACACAGAAACTAGAATAGTGACTGTTGGCTTAGGAAGAGGCAGAAATGAGGAGTTTTTATTTAATGGGTACAATTACAGTTTTCCCAGATGAAAGTGTTCCAAAGATTTGTTGCACAATGTGAGTAACACTACTGGTCTATACACATAAAATGATTAAGATGATAAATTTTGTTATCCATTTTTCACCACCACAACCACCACCAGCACCACACTAAAAGACCACCAGAAGAGGGCCTTACATGTCTCTAACTCTAAAAATTAGAGTTAGATTCCTTAAAAATCACTTCCATATACCAATTAAGTGGATTTTTTAGTAAATGACTCGTACAATGTTGGGACAAAAAAAAAAAAAAAGTCCAAACGTAGGTGACATGTGCTTTTGATACAAATGCTAAAATACCTTCCTGAAACACGTCAAAGTTCCAACAATGAAGAGTTGATAGCCTGACATACACAATTTGATCAGAACTTTAATAGGCATAGTGATGTTGCATGGCAGTATTATGGCGCACAGTCAGTAATACAGAGCAAGCAGATCAGAAAACCTCCATTTCACACAGTCACAGCTAGAATCCTGCCAGGCAGATGTGAAGAAATTGCCTGATAATGACTCAGCACTTTAATCTATAAATTGAATATTTTTATAAGTAAAAAAATTATTAGTGATGAGTGCTGAAGAAAAGAGATAGACAGGGCAAGTGTTCTTGAGACAAGAATTATATATAGTATAAGAGATGGTGCAGCCAAAACCAGAACTGTTCTCTACAATTTACCATCTATAACTGTATAGTCATACACTCCTTGGTGATGTTTCAGTAAGGACAGATCACATATATGATGTGGTCCCATATGATGATAATAGAGCACACGGAGAAAACTGCTTTGTGGCACTTGGTTTTGGCATAGCAGATCAAGTAGGAGAAATGATTCATATTCAGTCATGGTCCTGGGACACTTGCTTTTTTATATGAAGAAATATACAAATGAAAACATATACCCTCTAGGTTTGTGGAAGTATACAATGATAAAAATCACCTGGCGATCTGTTTCTCAGGATGCATTTCCCACGGTGGATCCCTGTCACAGTGATGCATGACTGTGTATGATAGGCTATGCACATTTTTATTAGCGAATATGGACTCAACAATTATCCACAAACCCTTTTAATAGCTCCATAGAAATCTCAATAAATTATTACATGTAAGTATCAGAACTAGTGATTGTTACCCGAATAGCAAGACAAGAATCTAGTGCCCAACATGAGCAAAACCAGAGAACACAGATATCTCTTTAGGAAACTCTGTTAATTAGGTTGTTTCTCTCTGGGTTTATTCACTTAAAAAAAAACAAGAACAAACTTACTCTATAGTTAATATATACTAGGTCTTCTTCAAGCCGAGCAATTAAGAAAAGAAAAAAAAAAAATCAATTTTCACAAAACCCATATTCTAATGAGGGAAACCGATGAATACATTAAAAATAAGTGCCACAGTATAATAAAACTGAGTAAAGTGATAAAGGACTAGGGATGGGGGCAAGAAGGTTGTCTTCTGACAGGAGAGAAGGCCTCTCAGAAGCAGGAATACATGATCTGATAATGAAAAGGGGCCAAGTCTACCAAGACCTAGAGAAGAACATATCAGGTAGAGGGATAAATCACTAATCACAAATCAGCTGGGCACGCTTGGTACGAGGCCAGAGGCTGGTAGTGATGAGGACTAGAAAGAGACATGGTTTAACAGGTGGGCATGGACCAGAGGCTATAGGGCCTTTGAGGAGTCTATTTGACACAGAGATAGTAATATGAATAATTATAAAATTCATTTTATTCTAACTGCACTGTACAAGCATTGGTGGGTTTTAAGCAGATTGTGACATGATTTATATTTTTAATGATAACACAGACTGCTGTGTGGTGAAAGGATTGTAGCAATAGAAAGTAATTACTATATTAATAAATATAAATATTAAAATATTCATATTATTGTAAAAGTTGTCAATCAGAGAGACACTTAAAAGTATATTGTGTCCTGCATTTCCAAAGAAGATGATGGCAGTAGATGGTACATGGTAACAATGGGCATAAAAGAAGCAGACAAATTTGGGATCTATTTTGGCAGTATAGCTGCTTAGACTCCCTGAGATGCTGTGATGGGTGCTGTGATATATCAATAGCAAGGAAGAAAAGAAGTCTAAGGCCATTGGCCTGAGCAACAGGGTGGATAATGACACCAGACACTGAGATGGAAAGAAATTGATTTAATTATTAACTTATTTGTGTATTGATTAAGTTGTAGTGGAGTGTTGGCAAGACTGGCTAAGAACGTTTTTATAAAACTCTTTTCAGACCATGTTGAGTTTAAGGTAAGAAAGGACATCAAAGAAGCAGACTGATGTGAAAGCAAGAGATTTGGCAATTTATGTGTATGTATTGGAGGGATGTGGGGAGGGGAAGTCACAACCACAGGAACATTCCTCTCCTAGCAAGTCACAGGAGAGGGATGAGAGGTTGCTTCAGGGCTGCTTTGCCTCTCATGGCTCTGCATGGATGGCATGAGGCCAAACAGGAAGCCAACTGGGATAACAACTTCCTCAAGTGAGAGGTTACTAGAACACTACTATCTCAGGTGCAAGCATCCAGTTAATAGTCCACAGTGCTGGAAAAAAATAGCAGGAGAAAGGTCAGAGGCACAATTAAGAAAGGCATGAATAAAGATTAAGTATGCCATAGTTGACCAGAATCACAGTCTGATACCTGTCTAGAGAAACACACCATGTATTGAACTTCTCACTTACTGAACATGTCCAAAAGCCTGTAGTTGTTCAATGGGGACAGTTAGTATAAGGGTCCCTGGACTCTGGTGAGGGGGCATTGGATCATATACAAAGGATCATGTAAGCCCTCTAATACTATATTGAAATTTTAATTAGAGTAAAAACATGGAGATTGTTAAAAAATGCAGATTTCCAGGCTTCACCACCAGAGGATCTATTTTTTTTTTTTTAGAAACAAGACCTCACTTTGTCTGGAGTGCAGCGGTATGATCTTGGCTCACTGCAGCCTCGACCTTCCAGCTGGTTTAGTACCAAACCTAACAACCCATTTAGACAGCATATACCATTTAGACAGCACTAATAGTATTTCCTTTGCAGATCTGTTGTGAGGGTGAGTAGCACCTTTACTATTTTATAATCTTATAATGTTGCCACATGAGAGCAGTGTGTTAACGACAAATGGAAATACCTGCCAATTTTGGTCATTAGCTTCTGAGCCACTCTCCCTCAGAAGTTCCTAAGTGTGATTTTGGTGACTCCTGTGCTGCTATTCTAATCATCACTACTGGTTAATTATGACCATGCTACCCAGGGGTTAAGTGGTAGTGTTAGTGATAAAAATGAAAAACTTGTTAGAGCCGAAAACTTTTGAGAGAAGAAACAAAAGTTAGACACAACAAAAAGCGGCTATTAGTATGTATCCATTTGTTGTGTTTAAAATTGTTTTAAAACACAACATTAGATAGATACAGATTTAAAGGTTCTGAAAATACCTCCCTATGGGAAAACTGATCTTGAATTAGGAAAGTTCTGGGTTATTTGATTATCTTGAAATATTCACAATATCTGTCTCATAAAATGTGTCCATCCTGTAATAGTATTTCCTTTGCAGGTCTGTTGTGAAGATGAGTAAAGCACTTGGTATATGCTGTCTAAATGGGTTGTTAGGTTTAGAAATTTAGGGAAACACCTGTCACTATTTATTCTCAACAGGGGGAGCCTGTTCATTTTAAACCAGGGTATTACAAATTTGGAAGATATGAAGTTTTTAGAACAATATAAATTTCCCCTTCAATACTGAGAGGTTCTTCCTGTCTCTTTCTCATAGCCTCCCCAACCACCACCCCACAAAAGGATTTGATGAATTATTCAAAAGTCACCAACGAAGCCTGATTGAAATCCTCAACTCTGTATTATTAGGCCATCTAGAAGTAGATGAGTCTAATTTTCTTTCACATTTTCTGTAATTTTGATTAGATGCTTCTCTATTTTGCATTCTATTAGTCAAAGTTAACATATCACTTCTGAAGAAATTATTGCTTTAGAAATACTTTTTATAAAATTCAATCACTATTCTTGTGCCTTGACTCACTTTTTTTTTTTCCTACTATAAGACTAGAGTCATTTGAAGTGCCTGAAAACTTGGCAGCTCTAAGGGGTAATTATTCTCACTTTTGGACTGGTTCCAATACAGGAAACAATAAAAGACTTCCAGAAGGTTTCCAAGCCCAACTGTCTCTGACACCACGCCTCATTCTGCAAAAATATTTGAATGAGTTTTTAAGTTTGCACCTGTCAGTAATGCAACAGCAGAGAAACTGGCCCTTACCTTGTTTATATAGTTACTTAAACCACATCTATATTTTTAGTTCAAGACATAATAATTTAAAACATCTGGGGGAATGAAGGAGTAATTTTTAAAAAAATAGCAAATAGCTCCTGTTACCTAAAATAAAATTGTGGGGAAAAAACCCTCTTATTTTCTAGTTGGTTTTCAGTACAAAATACATCTCATCAAAAGGATTTCTGGTAGCTTTATCTAGTCAAAAGATTATTCATTTTGTTCTTAGCAATTAGAGTCGATTTGGCTCTTTTCCTTTTTTCTTTTTTCAGATTCCTGTCTTTGTGAAGGTTACAAATACATGGTTTTATTACATTTTTTGAGTGTTTTAAATTGCAAATGTATTTAGAATTTATAGAACATCAAGGCATTTTGCCTGTAAAAGAAAAAGAGGTAATGGATAGCAAGGCCAAAGTGACCTTGAACCTCAGTTTGGAAACTTCCAGGCCCTTCAGTCATTCCCACTCAAAGTTTTTGGTGACCTCCATACAAACAAAGTGTGTTTTCACCAAAGCCAAGCACAGAGTGCTCATTAGGGTATTGTAGCTTATACATTTTCTGAGAGTGAAAATGAGAATAAACACTAATTCTGTCAAAGGGCTGGGTGCAATTAACCTCAAGTGAAAACATGAGGAATTCCTTGGGCGTACTACAGTCTTTCCCTTACCCAACGGGACATATTCCAAGACCCCCAGAGCCTGCCTGAAACCCATCAATCGGGATACATTTCTGTATCAAAAGAGCTTGGCACCTAATGTGCCAGGCACCTAATGAATGATGTCTATCCTTAGTATTAACATTATACTGCGAAAGATAAAGTTCTCTCAAACCTTTTCCTCACTAATTCCTCATTAAACAGCTAAATCTTGTGTGTTGAGGTAGGTGTTTAGATTGTGTATGGAGAAGGGTAGTAGCAAGATTGATAACTAATCATTTACAATTTATCAACTACATGCAAACCTTCTACAGATTACAAGAGAGATAAAAGTAGGCATCCTCTACTCATATTTTGTCAACCATAACCCTTAAAAGATGCAATTTATGCCATCCTTAATAGCAATGTATATGTAAAGAAATCTAGTCATTGACTGAATTGAGATGTGACTCACGCTTGATGCTGGACCTGGGCATGCAGGAACACAAGAGTGACAGGGCTCCTTCTCATTAGGGTCATAGGAGGTAAACCTTCCAGGAACTTACAGGAAAGTTTGACTTTCTTTCTTTCTTCTTTTTTTAGACGGAATCTTGCTCTGTTGTCGGGCTGGAGTGCAGTGGCATGATCTCAGCTTACTGAAACCTCTGCCTCCCATTTTCAAGCGATTCTTCTGCCTCAGCTCTTAAGTAGTTGGGATTACAGGCATGCATCACCATCCCCAGCTAATATTTGTATTTCTAGCAGAGACAGGGTTTCACTATGCAGGCCAGGATGGTCTCAATCTCTTGACCTCGTGATCTGCCCACCTTGGCCTCCCAAAGTGCTGGGATTACAGGAGTGAGCCACTGCTCCTGGCTGAGAGTTTGACTTTCATACTTTAGAAATTCAGATCCAATTTTATTTGTAATTTTATCTTACATAGGAAGAAATACAGGATGTACTATAAAGGTATGGTAGAAAAAGGATCAATACAATATTTACAGGTTAGGCAAATGGAGAGAAACAGACATAGCCAATTTAAGACAAGAAATACATGAGGCAGAAGATGCTTGTTTGCCTTTTAATGACTTCAAACTTTAACCTAGTTCTACTCTATGAATTTAAGGATCCATGTCTTTAAAGAGAACCAAAAATTACACACCTATCCTAGAGGTGTCAGTTAGATTAGAACACACCCCAGAGTGATTCCTTCATTCCAAGGGTGATAGAAGATGGGTTTGGTCTCAATAAACATGTATAAGGTGGCAAAAATCAGTTTGAGGAGTTAGGTTGAAATCTCTAGAGCTAGGCTGTCTGTTCAAAACTGGAAAAGTTTTAATTATATTCCTTTTAAAGAAAGAAATTAGATTTTCTTCTCTGCTATCCTCTCCTGAGCTCTGCAGCCTTGTCCTGGAAAGTTAGTTTCTTTTTTCTTTCTTTTTATCTACCTATTGATCTGCATTAAGCTAGTATAAACGCCAACTTAAAGCTGAACCTTTTCAGAGAAAGCACATCCCTGCCCGCTGCATAAGAGAATGCTGAATAACGAATGATTCATAATTTCTTTAATTCACAAGCAATTCTATTGAACTGCATTGAAAATTTCTGCTCCAGCTCTGAGTTAACACAAATACCTGGAAACTATGAACAGTCACTCCCAGCTACTTTAATCACCCTGCATACCAATGCTGCTCATCCACATTTCAGAACAAAAAACACAAAAAGCTACCCCTCTGTCTACCATTGTACTACTGGTAGTCAAATGAAAGGAATAAAAGAAAATCGTTGCTTTATTACGTTGTTAGGAAATTGCAATGTGCAAGCAATAAAGTATTATGCCCTGAATCAATCAATCATTTTAATTACATAGATTTGATACTAAGTCCCAGGGCTCTGGAAACTGTAAGAGTGATCTAGGATGACAATGAATACAGTGAGGATTGCTTGCACAGCCTCCAGCCAGCATAACAATTTAGTTATAAGTGACAAGAAAGGATCGAACAGCCAGCACCAACTCCCACTTAATACATTTTTGAAACAAATGCTAGGAAATGAGTTCCAAGGAGAGCTAGTAACCAATTAGTCCATTTACCAGTGCTCTCACTAAAAAGAGTTGCTGGTTTCAAGGAAGAAACAAGAGCTCCCTATGTCATATGCAAAATCAAGTCAGATATAGCACACCTGTCAATACCCTCGTATCGAAAACAGATGACAGTTACTATTTGGGGCTTTGATTAAAATGTAGAGAATAAAAATCGATAGCTTTCAGGAAAGAACTGTCAATACTTTTAAGGCTGAGGTCATAAGAGGCCTGTAAGAATTGTTTTATACGGGAAAAGCATTATATGTAGGAAAATGATTTTCATTGATCTAACGGCAGCACATAACCTATGGTGGGTGACCAATTTCTCTTCAATAAACACTAATACCACTTCTTCTCTACAGTCCTTCACTCCCATCCATACCTCGATGACGTGTGGACTATCAGGAGAAGGAATACTCGTCTTTCAATGTTTCGGCTAATTCTCTGCTCACTAATGGGAATCTCCAGAGAAGAAACTTCTAGTATTTTTCCATGTTATTCACTTTAATCTTTCCTTCTGCTAATCTGTAATTTGAGTCATCTCATTTTATTTATGGGTCAGACATTATTTGAAGCATTCCAGATTATGCAATTAGGGAATTTCATTAAAAGTTAATTCCTTAAGTCTGAATAATTTTTTAATGATTCAATTTTTAGTTTGAAATCTTGTAGTACACACACACACACACACACACACACACACACCCCAAACCCTGCTAAACAAGAAGGATGTGTGAGATAACACAGGAAGTTTATAAGAACTGTACTCCCTAACTCAGCCTTAATTGTTAAGGGTTGTTTTAATCCTTAACAAACGCCTGCACGTGTTATTATACTTACATCTAAGTATATTACATCCTAAACTAGCATGCAATCTCTTCTAGAATGCTCATGTTATTTTTCAACCAAGTTTCAAAAAAGTTACGGTATTCCAACTATTTAAATACTATCCCATTTTGGTAAAACGATTTAAAGAATCTTACATGTCAGCTGTTTCAAGTTATTATAGCACCTGTAATACAAAGATATTACAGAAGTCATATTTTTGTTCACACACAAATGCATTAACTGTATTACAGAGAATTAAAATTATGGTAAAAGAATCTCTAGTTTAACATTAAATTATTAGAAGATCAGACACCAAAATATTAGCAGTAAATATCTATGAGTACTGAGATTAAAAGTCTGTGTGTATGCATTTTTGTGGTTTTCAGTTCTGAAGCAGAGAATCCTGCCTTTTATACCTAGAAAGGAAAATTAGTTAATCAAAAAGTGACCATTGGATAGATTTTCTAATTGCACATAAGCAATTCAAATCATATAAGGTTATCAAGTCAACTGTAGTTCCTGGGAGAATGAGAAGCCATTCTTTGCCTATGCATAGATAAACTTGCAGTTCTGTGTCCTATTTGCATGTATCACAGGGATGGTGGTCTGGGAAAGTCTGGAGCAGCAGGGTGAACTGCTGGCCAGTGCCCACCAGCAAGGATGTACAGCTTAACTAAAGAGAGGCCAGCCTACCCACATTGGCCAGACGCCCTAGTGCCATATGCAAAGCAGGGTGATCTTCCTGGCTTGTCATCAGAAAGCCACTTTTACAGCAGCTTGGAATTCTCCCTCTTACTGGGACATTTTTATTTAGAAACACACACACATGCATATGTGAGCACATGCAAAATATGCAGTTAACTAATCTCACTATTGTTTTCTTGGAAATAACTGAAATTCCAGGTAGTTCTTGAATTCAAAGGAAAAGCTGAAAAATTTTCCTATTTCCCCCTTTGAAAATAAATGTAGACAGTTGTAAGTCTCTTAATTTCCCTTTTTTTTTTTAAGCACCTACTGGCCAGATGCAGTGGCTTACACCTGTAATCCCAGCAACTTTTGGAGGCCAAGGCGGGTGGATCACCTGAGGTCGGAGTTCGAGACCAGCCTGGCCAAATGGAGAAACCCCATCTCTAATAAAAATATAAAAAATGAGCTGGGCGTGGTGGCACATGCCTGTAATCCTAGCTACTTGGGAGGCTGAGGCAGGAGAATCGCTTGAATCCAGAAGGCAGAGGTTGCAGTGAGCCAAGATCGTGCCATTGCACTCCAGCCTGGGTGACAAGAGCAAAACTCGATCTAAAAATAAAAAAAATCAGACAGACAAAAACCTCTGCCCTCATGGAACACAGAGTACAGTGGGCAGGACAGATAATGAACCACAGAAGTAATAAATACAGTGAACTGGAAGGTAACAGGTGCTAAGGAGAAAAATAAATCAGGAGAAAGTAATAACGAGCACGGATGGGAATATTGTGATTTTTGTATAGAGAGGTGAGGGAAGGCCTCGCCAAGGCCAAATGTGAGCAAAAATCTAAAAGAGGTGAGGAACAAGCCATTAGAATATCTGGGTGGGGCTGGACGAGATGGCTTAGCACTTTGAGGAGCTGAGGCAGGTGGATCACTGAGGTCAGGAGTTTGAGACTAGCCTGGCCAACATGAAAACACTATCTCTACTAAAAATACAAAAATCAGCTGGGTGTGTTGGCGCGCACCTGTAATTCCAGCTACTCGGGAGGCTGAGGCACGAGAATTGCATGAACCCAGGAGATAGAGGTTGCAATGAACCTAGGTCATGTCATTGTACTCCAGCCTGGGTGACAGAGTAAAACTGTCTTTTAAAAAACAAAAAAAAGGCATGAAATTGGGAATGGGCAAGGTATGTCTGTTTTGTGGGAAATGATTTGATATATCATATTAGCTTAGATGGAAAAGTTTGCATAGGGCAGTAGTAAAGGGTGAGTCAAGGCAAGGTTGTACATTTTTACCGCCAGATTGAGGTTTTAATGTATATAAGCAAAGGGGTTTCAATTAAGGTTTAAACAGGGAAACAACATGCTATGTAGAATATCCTTGGGTAGAGGAAACATTTGAAGGACAGCAATTAGTGGTTGCAAAACTGAAGATGTGAAGTGACAGACATCATAATCGGAGGGTCCAGGGTGGAAACAGAGGTGCAGTCAGCTACCTAAGAGATTCTGACAAGAACTGATAAAACTTGGTGACTGGATAAAGGAGATTTGTATACATATTTTGAATGACTTAAAGATGTTCATTAGGAAAATTACGATAAATTTTGATAAATAAATATCAAAAGGAGATCCAGTTTGGATATTTTAAATCTGAGTGATGATGTGTCAAATGTTTGGAAATACCACAGACAGGCAGAACAAGTTTTAGTCGAGAGGTCAATCCTAAAAATAGGAATTTGTTAGCAGTAAGTTGTCAAATAATCATTGGTGTTCTTCCTTTTTCTTTTTTTATTGAGCCAACACAATTTCTCAGTGGGTTATAAATAGAATAAGTGTTTTACTTATCATCCGAATTGAGACATTTTTAGAGTGAAGAGAGAGCTATTAATAATTACACTGAAACAACGTGTATAAAACTAAGACTGTCCAGAGCAGACCAGGATGCATGGACCCCAGTTAAAAGTTCCATCTCACTTTTAAAAGACGGCAAGTTGCCCATTTCTTATTTTTATTATAGCTCATGGTTTCTCAAAAGGGGTCAAGTAATTCAGTCAGGGTCACTTTATTGTGATTTAAGACGAGAAAGACCAAGATCTAGCAAAGGCTCCAGTTTTAGACATTTAGAAAACAAAGAGAATATTAATGAAGTAGCTATGTCACATAACTCCACTATTACCTCTTCATGAGGCTGCTGGCATGGTTAATGAAGCATGAAGGTTTTATGCAAGGGGGAGGGTGGGGATTGGAGCTAGTCTGGGTTGGCATCGGAATTTCTGATGTCAGGTCCCAGTTGAAGCAGTATTTTACTTGAGCTGTCTCTGGTGTCAGGGGGATGGAATAAATTCCTGGTGAGCAGGAATAGTGTGTAAAGGGTAGCAAGGTTTGTGTGTATATACACCGTGTGTAGGTAGGGAATAAATTTTCTTTATCCTGTAGCTGCAATTTGTTAGGTAGTTATGTTACGGCATATATAGGTCACCAGAATAACAAAATTAATTTTAACAGCAGTTTTGTGAATGTGTGTATAGGTTAACAGAACAACAAAATTAGTATTAATAACAAAACTGAACAGGATAATGGACGGGTATCCTGCCATTCTCAGACTGAAAGGGATTCAAATACAACTCAAATGCTAAACAAATCCACTACGTTTCAGACTAGACATTGTTATCTCCAGTTATAACAACTTAGCAGGGTGTCCTTCGTCAAGGAAAGAAACCAACTCTGGCAGTGCTAAGTAAATGGAGGGATTGTTTTTCTTATGGCAATGGGGTTTTTTAACTTTACTTTTTGTTAAGATTTTTGCCTTGAACATTTGTTGGGCTTTTTAATAATAATACAACATGGGTGTTTCACTTTTCTCTTGGTGCAAAGAGAAACAAAATATGTTTTGTGTCATTTTGTGACCTGACCTTCCAAACAATCAGTGTGCTGCAGATGTTATCTAGATGTTGTGTTATTCCTCGTCTCAGTTATTTTATGTCTCAATAAACATAAATTATGTTATGTTTATTATTATAATACATAATTGCTCCAGCAATTTAGTTTTAAGAAAAATCTGATTCTGCAAAGAAAACTGTTATATATTCTTCCTTCAGAAAAAAAAAAGGATTTCCCATACATCCATTAATTTTAGTTTTAAGAAAATAGGAGAAGCTGTAATTTACAAATGTGGTATAAGAATCAAGGCATTGGAGTCAACAATTTCTATGGTTCTTTGATAAAATGACGCAAAAATAAGAGGCTAAGGAAGGTGCAAAGTATTGGTACAGAAAATGTGATATTTTACATTTCTGAGTAGACTAAAGATAAAACCAAAGCAGGTTTTGATAAAACAAATAATTAAATGCACAACATCTGAGCTACATTCTATCTGTCCACAAGTTAGAAACATTAACCAAGGTAGATCCTTCAAGACTTGATCACAGGGACAGAAAAGAAAGGTCTCCAAACCATCCATCCAGCAAAACATACACACTTAACTGAGGTTTACTGTCAGAAAAAAGAGAAAACAAAAGCCATTCTTCATTCTAACTAGAAACCTATCAGTATTGGGTGGGACAGGTAGAGAACAAGGACCCATAAAGTACAATATTTATGTTTTGATATAAACTTGTTTTACTTATGTACCAGCAGTATTACCTGAGTCTTAGAGCTATAATTGTTGCTCTTTCTTTTAACAAACAAATGCCATTAATTGCATTCAGCTTTGTTTTTTATAATCATAGTTTTTATCAAATAGTTATTTTTCCCTGTTTTGACCGTTTGTAATGACATGTTGTAACATGTTACTACATGTAATGAAATGTTACAAAAGGAATTGGACTCCTTTGAACTCTCTCTGGTCCTATTTCTCTCCTTCCCTTCCCCCACACAGAGATAATTATTATCCTGAGGTTTTCATGCATATTTTAATACTTTTACTACATATACATTCATAAATAAAATGTAGCATCAATGAATGAGTTGTTAAAATTTTCATAAATGGTATTACACTTCCAGGATTATTTCCCAGCTTGCTTTCTTATTACTTAGCATTACGCTTTCCAAAGCCATATTTAGCTTGTTACTTTGCCCTTTTGGTGTTACATTTAAAAATCTGACATTTGTAACCTGTTTTTCATAAAATAGGAGCTTTCGTCTTATGACACTTACAGCTTATGGATCCATTTATTTTATATAAATGATATCACTGCAGTCATTGTCATCATTATTGTTTTTGTGGATTAAGATGGGCTACTTTTGGCAATGATAGGAAAAAAACGATTACACTTGGGAGGGGCTTAAGTACCAATTGATTTCATTGTTCTAAAATTTGTCTTTTTCATTGTACCATCATTTTATAGGTCAATCATGTCTTCACTCCTTCTGTATGGCTTATGAACTGTCATTTTTTTTTAACTTAAACAGCTTCAGTTAGTTTTATTAGACACTGTTGGCTTTATAAATAAGGTAATTGCCAATAACTCTTCAGATATTAAACATTGAATTTGTTTATAAAATCAGTGGGAAATAGATCTTGAATGATTTGATTAAATACCATTTATCTACTGCTTCCACCATTAAGCAGACTTTTCTGAAAGTCTCCTGTGCTATATTTAAGCGCTTATAAAAATCCCACAAAAGAATAAAAATAGAGTAATTTTCTACTAATCTTGAACATATTTTATATTTAAGCCAGAGATGAAATTTAATAAAAAAATGAAAATATAGCCAGGAAATTACAATGAAGTTCAACAGGAAAAACTGCTGATTAATAGGCGAGAAGTCAAACTACAAAGCGTAGAGCATCTGGTTTGTGCAAATCAAGCATAAAACAATTGAGGCCAGAGTAATCACCAGGAAACAGGAGTAAGCAAAGGTGAAGCAAGTGTGAGATTGTCAACTATAAATTTGTAACACCAGGTAATTATCCTTTTATAATGTACACTAACTAGACATACTGCTTTGATCTGTGTTGGGTCAAGAACCTTAAGATGGGTTCTTGGAACTCCTTTTGCTGCTGATGAAAAGAAAACACTGCCGGACAGGTAACTGGTAGCAGCTGCTTGAATCAGAAGTGCACACACGTGCACCCAATCCAGAAGAATGTAAAACTTTTCCAAATCAACTGTAGTAACCCAGCTGAAATGTCGTAGCAACACGATTAAATGACTCAGGAGTGTCTGTGAAGAACAGATGATAGGCACCTTGAAGTATCTGATGCTCTGCTGCCGTATCAAAGTTTCATAACTTAGCCAAATCTAACTCCTTTGCCACCAGGAGCAATCTCATCTAAAAGTCTTATTGATTCATACAACCAGAATTGTTCCCAGCATTTACCCTAAGAAAATATTCAAACACCCATGGATAAATGCCTCATAAAATTATCTTATCAAGTAAAGAAATGCCTGTCCTTTGGTTAGGTGAGATGTAGGTTGGAAGCTGGCCACTGTGCCATCATCCTGGCCATATTTATAAAGACTAGTTGACACCAGAACCTGGAGCTTTAGTTCTGAAAGAGAACCTGGAGGAATCTCAGGAGAGATTGTCAGGGAAACCCAGAGAAATCTTCCTCAAATGAAATGATCCATTGTAGGCATAAGGAAAACTCAGCTGGCCGTATTTTATCTACTCTATAAAAACTTATGAAAGGCTTCAATAAATTACACTGACTATCATCTGAATGAAGACTAGGTCTCCATGAAGGCTGCTTCAGTCAACCCCAAAAAATAAAGAGAAAAACTGCAGACAGTTCTTGCAAACAATATTATTACAACCCCATCACTTTTTAAAATAGACTGGTTGGAAGAGGTTTCTTTTGTTTGTTTTTTTAAGTGTGCTGCAGATATGATTTAATTCCCATAACGTTGTCTCAGTTCATGAGTAAACAGTGGATGGCATCTGGAAATTAAGCATAACTGGGTCCTGGCTACTGTTAAGAGCTAACAGGCAAGCTTGAGGACTTGAGGGAAAAGAAATTATTCCTAAGCCGTAAAATACACAAAAATTCCTCTTTTCAGTGATATTCCAAAAGAAAAATTTACTTCTTTTACTGAAATGTGTGGTTCTTTCTCTTTCCTTTATTTTCCAAATTGATGGCATCTTATCCTGCAGTGACAAAGAACAGGGAGATGAAGAGGACGATAGGCCATTGGGCCATCACCTCACTGCAGACCGTCTAATAGAAGACCATCTCCTGGGCAAGGAATTTCTATACTATTGTATTAGACAATATTTGAAAATGCATGAATTATATTGTAAGAGCCACTCAAAACCTTCTACAAAAACATATCTTTATAATAATGAAGTTTTCATTTATGACCAAAATAGAAAATTTCTTAAAACTCATTAAAACAACTGTTTGCGAAAAGAGTGGTTTTTTTGTTTTGTTTTGTTTTGAGACAGAGTCTTGCTTTGTCACCCAGACTAGTGTGCCATGGCACGATTTTGGCTCACTCAACCTCTGCCTCCAGGGTTCAAACAATTCTCTTGCCTCAGCCTCCCAGGGTAGCTGGGATTACAGGCATGCACTACCATGCCCTGCTAGTTTTTGTATTTTTAGTAGAGAGGGATTTCACCATGTTGGCCAGGCTAGTCTCGAACTCCTGACCTCAGGTGATCTTCCCTCCTCGGCCTCCCAAAGTGCTGAGATTACAGGTGTGAGCCACAATGCCTGACCAGAAGAGCATATTTTTGATGAATGCTTTATATCAACTTCATTCATGAATATTTGGATTCCTCCCCACCCAAAAAGCAACTACTAACTTGAAATTCTACAGAATTGTGTATGAGATTAGGTATGAATGTGTGTATGTATATTTTAGGAACTGCGTCAAATGCAGAAAAATACAAATAATAAATGGCCACTAATATGCAAAATGGAGAGTTGTCCACATTATTATTTTTGCTTCATTTATTCTAACACATCACACAAAAAAACATTTTTTACTTCTAAATGGCCAGTCCACTACAATCAACCTTTACAAACACTGAGATTTTGTGTTATTTATTTATTAATTAATTCATTTATATTGAGCCAGGGTCTCACTCTGCTACCTAGGCTCAAGTGGAGTGGTGCTATAATAGCTCAATGCAGCTTCAGCCTCCACAGGCTCAGGTGACTCTCCCACCTCAGCCTCCAGGGTGGCTGGGACTACAGGCGCATGACACCATGCCTGGCTAATTTTTGTACTTTTTGTAGAGATGGGTTTTTGCCATGTTGCCCAGACTGTTTTTATTTTCTAGCAAATTATAGGAATTTAATAAATAAGACATCTTTTTGCTTCTCTTTCTCTAAAAAATAAAAAATAAAGTTCATTTTCTTCTGGTTATCTCTATACTTCAATATTAAAAATACCATTCTGAATTAGCCTTTTTACTTCCATGCATTGTTGACCAGCATTCCTTAAGCATAGAGAAATCTCAATATGTTCTTCCAAACACAGAAGCACTTTCACTTAATACAAGCATAGAATTCCATTATCAATGTTTTCCAAATTTTGGCTTAAAAATATTAAGATCCATTTTTTTAAAACCCTGGACTATGGATGTTTGGACTTTTCTATGTAGTTCTGGATTTCTAAATTTTATACAGGACATGGCTCTGAAGAAAGTAAAATAACTAATAGAATTAATTAAATGAAAAAGGACACAAGAATAATTGGTCAGTTTAAAAAGGATAAAGTATCACTATTGACTTCTGCATGTGCATTGCAGGAAAAAGTAAATGGGAGTTACTGGCCAACATTGGAAACTTGGATTTTTGGCCACAGAGGAAGGAGAAATAAAAGATAAGTCACAAGAATAGTAAAGATTGTTTGTGACCAGCTTGGGCAACTAAGTGAAACTCCATCTCTACCAACAACCACCCTTAGTTCCCAAATAGTGGTTTCTAAATATTATCTCCTCTTTACCATAGGAATTAGGGCTCTGATATGGTTTGGCTAGGTCCTCACCAAAGTCTCAACTTGAATTGTACCTCCCAGAATTCTCATGTGTTGTGGGAAGGACCCAGGGGGAGGTAATTAAATGATGGGGGTCCTCTATGCTATTCTGACAGTGAATAAGTCTCACGAGATCTGATGGGTTTATCAGGGGTGTCCGCTTTTGCTTCTTCCTCATTTTTATCTTGCTGCTGCCATGTAAGAAGTGCCTTATGCTTCCCGCCATGATTCTGAGGCCACCCCAGTCACGTGGAACTGTAAGTCCAATTAAACCTCTTTTCCTTCCCATTTTCGAGTGTGTCTTTATCAGCAGCATTAAAACGAACTAATACAGGCTCTTTGGAGAAATGGCTGATTCCAGTTCTGGACAAGGAATATACAACATGCCTGGCCTGGAATATCTTGTAATTAAAGAAAAAAAGTCAAACCATCACCATCAAATGGAATAGCAATGGACTAAAATACATCAAAATCAAACATATTTCAAAATCACTGGCATATAAAAAACTCCAAATCCATGAGTTTATAATGCTTAAGAAAACAAATCTGGGAGAACGATCCAAGATGGCCGATCGCTAACATCCCGAGATTGCAGCTCTCAGGGAAGGCTCGGAGAACTAGAGGACGCCACACTTTCAGATAAAGTCTGGTTGCTCACGGAGCAGAAGATCCCCCAGTGGAGGAAACACACGGGTCGCCAGCGTGACTCTCGTGGCCGGTGCAGCGGTTCCGCCCGCACCTCGGCGTGGCAGCTCTCGGAGCAGAGTAAACACATTTGGAGGACCCGCATGGGCCCCAGCACAATACCAGAGCCAGGCGCAGCGGCAGTGATGGCACCTCGGTGCCGCAGCGCTCGGCGCAGAGTAAACGGGACAGGTTCCCCTTCTGACCGAGGTTTGGAGTCCTGGGAAGGCAGAGTCGCCTACTACGGACACAAGAAGGAAGCCAGAAAGGAGAATCCTGGGCAGAAAAGCAACATCAGTTTTAACACCGCTGCTCTGGCCCTGGGAACTAACAACCTGGACGTCCACTCAAGAGACCTAATCTGAAAGTTGGTAATTTCAAAGACTACAGGAGGATAAATTTACAATGATGGGAAGAAACCAGCGTAAAAAAGCTGAGAATACTCAAAGTCAGAACGCCTCTCCCTCTAAAGATGATCACAGTTCCACATCAACAATGGAACAAGGCTTGATGGAGAACGAGCGCCTCCTGATGACAGAATCACGCTTCAAGGAATGGATAATAACAAACTTCGGTGAGTTAAAAGAACATGTTGTAGCCCAACGTAAAGAAACTAGGAACTTTGAAAAAAGGTTTGATGAAATCCTATTGAGAATAGACAACCTAGAGAGGAGTATGAGTGAATTAATGGAACTGAAGAATACAATACAGGAACTCCGAGAAGTATGCACAGGTTTAAACACTCGAATTGTTCAAGCAGAAGAAGAGATATCAGAGGTCAAAGTTCAACTTAATGAAATAAAACGTGAAGAAAAGATTAGAGAAAAAAGGATAAAAAGGAATGAGCAAAGTCTCCAAGAAATGTGGGACTATGTGAAAAGACCAAATTTACGTTTGATAGGTGTACCTGAATGCGACGGAGAGAATGAATCCAAGCTGGAAAATACCCTTCAGGATATTATTCAGGAAAATTTTCCTAAACTAGCAAAGCAGGTCAAAATTCAACCCCAGGTAATACAGAGAACACCACAAAGATATTCCTCAAGAAGAGCAACCCCAAGGCACATAATCTTTAGATTCACCAGGGTTGAAACGAAGGAGAAAATACTAAGGGCAGCCAGAGAGAAAGGTCATGTTACCCACAAAGGCAAGCCTATCAGACTGACAGCAGATCTCTCAGCAGAAACTCTACAAGCCAGAAGAGAGTGGGGGCCAATATTCAACATCCTCAAAGAACAGAACCTTCAGCCCAGAATTTCATATCCAGCCAAACTAAGCTTCACAACTGAAGGAAAAATAAAATCTTTTATGAACAAGCAAGAACTCAGAGATTTTATTACCACCAGGCCTGCTTTACAAGAGCTTCTGAAAGAAGCATTACACACGGAAAGAAACAACCAGTATTAGCCTTTCTAAAAATACACCATAAAGTAAAGAGCACCAACATAAAGAAGAATTTATACCAACGAATGGATAAAACAGCCGGTCAACATCAAATGGCAGTAACCCTAAATATAAATTGACTAAATCCCCCAATAGAAAGACACAGCCAAAACCCAATGGCATGTTACATCCAGACCTGTTTCACATGCAAGGATACACAAAGACTCAAAACAAAGGGATGGAGAAAGATTTACCAACCAAATGGAGAGCAAAAATAAATAATAAATAAATAAAAAGCAGGAGTTGCAATTCTCGTATCGGATAAAATAGATTTTAAAGCAACAAAGATATAGTGGTAAAAGGATCAATGCAACAACAAGAGCTAACGATCCTAACACCCAGATACGAGACTTAGATTCAATGAGACAGAAAATTAATAAGGATATCAAGGACTCGAACTCAGATCTGGAACAAGTAAACTTAATAAATATTTATAGAGATCTCCACTTCAAATACACAAAATATACATTCTTGTCAATACCACATCACACCTACCCATAAGTTTAAATGAAACATTGATTGGCCATTATTAATACCCAATTTTTTTCAAAATAAAGCAATATTTCCATTTACTCTCCCTCTTTTTCTTCCTCTTTCTTCCTCTCCTTTACTTATTTTTTTTTTCTTTCCTTCTCTCAAAAAAAAAGAAATCAACTTGTAAACCTCTAGATCCAGGTCGGCAATGTCTCTCTCATTGCTTGATTTCCTTCCTTCCCTTCCCTCCCTCCCTCCCTCCATGCTTCCTCCCTTCCTTCCTTCCTTCCTTCATCCCTTCCTTCCTCCCTACCCCGTCCTTCTTTCCTCCCTTCCTGCCTTCCTCCCCCACCCAAAAAAAAAAAAAAAAAGAAAACAAATCTTTTGTTTACATGCTAGCTAATTATTATTTTTTAAACCTGATGAATATAGGCAAAGAATCAAGGATTTATCCTAATATTTGCTGTAATAACTATATATACTTAAGGATAACTGAATAGTTGATAAAGGTAAGTTTCTTCTGATAGAAATATTCACAAATCTTAAACCTGAATGTAAGAAATCTTCTAGATCTAACTACAGAAAAATGCAATCAAGCAAAATCCAAGACAGAGGAAACTTTATGGGATAAACTATCTGGTTTCTTCAAAGGATGAATCATGAAGAGAGAGAAAGAGAGAGGAAATCTCTACATCAAAAGATATCAATTAATGGAAATGTGTAGATCTCATTTTGATCCAGGTTCTTACAAATAGTAAAACAGGAATCATTTACGAGACAACTGAAGAAATCTGAAATTTAATGGAAATGATTTATTAATTTAGAGATTATAATACTACATTTGTTTTTAAAGAATACTTAATCTTTAGCCATGGTATAATTTTAATAATTATTATTTCAGTCTCTATTATTAATAGTTTAAAATAATTTAGGGATGAGAAACAAGGTAAGCAACATTAAATGAAATAAGATGAGCCAAGTGTTGACAATTGTTTAACCAAGGTTGGGGTGCAGGGGAGTCATTGTACTGTTTTTCTCTGCTTATAAATGTTAAAATTTAAAATAACAAAAGATAAAGTTTCAAGTAATATTGTAAAATTAGTAAAACGATGAAAGGCTTCATTAGGATAGAGATTCCCACACAAATATCAAAATACTTAAGGTGAGGCATATTCTGTCAATCTTACATATAAATAAAAATGAAAATGGTTCTTCATATTACAGAGAATCATGACCTGATCCAGATTGAACTGGAAGGATCCAAATCATGAGTACTTCAAACCTAGGGCCTTACAAATTGCACTGAAATAAAAAGTATATTCAGTACTGGTGAGCAAGTGGGTGTTTCAGATGCAGGGATTCAACATTATGGAAATGCACAGATCATAAGAGTTTAATGGAAATACTTCTTTCTACTTGGTCATTTTTAATAAACTTTAAATGACTAACAAAGCTTTAACGATAACATCCATTTCTGCTTAGAAGTAGGACAGTTAATATATAATATGAAAGAATACAAATGAATATTTATAAATATGAAAATGAATAGTTTTATGTTTCATAGTATATCTACATTTACTCCCCTTCTGTTCTTCCCCAAGCCTGGTTATAAACTTGCTGGTTTTGACAAGCAAAACACAAATAGAACAGGTGCCTTTTTTAGCACTCTAGGTGAATTCTGGCACTTGCTTGGACACCAGCTGTGTGCTAATTAGTCTTGTGATTGCCTAGATCACCAAATAATACAACACTGAAAATGCGACTGAAAGCTTCTGAAGGAACAAGTCTGCACACCGGCTGACAGATGCCCTGGAGAGAACAGGCCTTGTTCTGACAGCCTCTGGGTTGAGTTCTTTCACATTTACAAAGCCAGAGCTGGTTACATAAAACACATGCCTGCAAGTCAGTTCAGGGAATGCGGGTGAAGGGTGCTTTTGAGGATGCAGAGCAGAAGTATTCTCTGGTCTAGCAATCCTGACACAGACAGATGTCCAGTGTCTGGTCTGTGTCTAAGTGCCATCTTTTGATTAAGTGTTAGCAACAGCACACCCAGGGTATTTCAACCTTGTTCTCCAGTAGACTTCAGTGGGTTACTTTTGGGCCTTCCCATTTAACCTTTCATCTTTATTTAGCCAGTAACAATAATGAATTGATGTATTGCTTCTCATTCTAACAGATGAAGCAGATTACTGCATGGCCAATTTGGACAGGACACGAGATGGCCTGACAACTCTCAAAATATACAAGATTTTGGCAAATGGTCACAGGGAAGGCTTTCTTTCTGAACATGACTTTATGCCTCATCATATTTAATAATCAAAAATATCAAATTTAAAATCAAATGCTCAATCATTGCATTCTTTCAACAAGTGATAAAATGGATACATTTTATTACAAAAATGAAAAACAAAACAAAACAAAAAAAAACCTACCTGAAGACTGCAAGGGTCAGAGACCAGAGCACTAATGGCTTCCTCAGCTCAAACTTCGCTCGTTTGTTCATTAGGTGCCGACCACCAAATATAAAGGCAGCATACAGAGCAGAAAACAGGAAAGATTTCTTCCTGCAAACAAGCAAACGAAATCTTTAAGTAAGATATTTTTAGTCATTAGGTAATATCCAATTTTGTACCAGTTCTACTCTTTGTAAGCACTGAGAAAATATTCTTGAGAATAGGCCTGCTTCACCGAAGAGAGTCTAGTCCATGTGGCAAACTGGTATTCTGCTGAAATCGCCCTTGACAAATCAAGTCATCCAGCAGTTTAACCAACATATTAAGTATCACCTCAGGATAGGTATATTTCCTTTGTGGGCTCTGTGACTGAAATTTCAACAACATAGCATTGAATACAAAAAGTAGCCTTTTCACTGAGAGAACTAATTTTATTCTTTAGAGTTTGTTAAGCCAATTTAGAGACATACATGAATTTTACAAAGAAATGTTTTTATTGGAAATATTTAGTGACAAAGTTTTGTCTTGGAACAAGAAAGCCATTTAATATTTTATCTTGGGTGGGTGTGGTGGCTCATGTCTGTTATCCCAACACTTTGGGAGGCCAGGTGAGCAGATCACTTCAGGCCAGGAGTTTGAGATCAGCCTGGTCAACATGGTAAAAATCCCCTCTTTATTAAAAATACAAAATTTAGCCAGGCCTGGTGCCGGGCACCTGTAATCTTAGCTACCCGGGAGGCTGAGGCTGGAGAACTGCTTAAACCTGGAAGGCAGAGGCTGCAGTTCCCTGAGATCACACCACTTCACTCCAACCTGGGTGACAGAGCAGAGCGAAAAAAAAGGTAAAAGAATAAAAGAATTGTTACTCCATAGGCAGAGCAGTCCTGAGGGCTGCTGACTGGCTATTTTTATGGCCAGTTTTAAAATTACACGCTAAACAAGGGGTGGATTATTAATGAGTGTTCCAGGGAAAGGGGCGGGGATTTTCCCAGGAACAGAACTGAGGGTTCCTTCCCTTTTAGACTGTATACTACGGCCTTTGTAAACTGTCAAGGAGTTGGTGGGATCTTTTAGCATGCTAATGTATTATAATTAGCATGTAATAAGCAGTGAGGATGATCAGAGGTCACTTTCATCACCATATTGGTTTGGGTGGGTTTTGGCGAGCTTCTTAACCTGTTTTATCAGCTGGGACTTTGTGACCTGTATCTCCTAATTTATCCTGTGACTAAGAATTGCTAACTTCCTAGGAATGCAGCCCAGTAGGTCTCAGCCTCATTTTACTTAGCTCCTCTTTAAGATAAAATCACTCTGGTTCAAATGCCTCTGACTATAGTACTGATAATGCCAAAAAATAAATTCAAAAGCAAAAATCAACGAGCTTCTGCAATAGAACTATGATTCGACAGAAAGCAATAGAAGCCTTGTAAGTAATTTAAACAGTTGGGCATACTTCCTGAGAAAGCAATGTTTCTCTTAAAATGGGTCTTCCCTACTCAATTAGATCAACAAGTTTGAGAAATAAGTTACAAAACATAATATCAAAAGCAAAATGTGTTCACCTGATATTATTTGTAAAATGCTTCACGTTTTCCCCCTTCATGCTGACATTCAATGCTGACTCACAAGCAACCTTGCTATTTACACAAGCAACATTCCTACATAAATGAATGCAAGTGACCTACTTAGTGAATACCATCAAATAAAGCAATTATTCCATAAATCAACCCAGAAATAAATGTTGAACAAATCAGTTCCACTGAGGTTTACAGACTCTTCTGTTGGACACACAAGACCTGGCACACAGTAGGTGCTTAATAAATATCTGTTGAATGAACATGGTCTAGTCCTATAAAATTTTCTGATGGGGAAAATTAGGCATCTGTGTATAGTAAACAGGCAACAAACACCGATCGAAAGTTGCACTTTTCCTGTAACATATTAATAACTAAAAAGTAAATTATTCAGAAAAATATTATGATACATTTTCTTCCCCCAGAAAGACATTGAAATAAAGTTCTACCAAGTTAATGTAGGAGATAGTAATATGAAAATGTATATACTTTTTTCTAATTTATAAAGGTAATAAGTGACAATGATTTATAGAGTGATTCCCATGGGCAGACATAATGCCAAAAAGTTTTACCATTTAATCCTCTTAATCACCTGATGGTGCAGGTAAAGTATTATCTTTATTTCATAGATAAACAGGCCTAGAGGTGAAGTAGCCCTAGATTTTCCTGTTCTTGTGGTAAATATTCAGAAGAAAAAGGGGTACTTGATTTGTTATCTTATAAGCTGTAAAAATTCCTTAAGCTCTCCTGTTGAATTACATAATCATAGCATAATGTGTAGAACATTGTTTAACTGTGAAAAGATCTTCATGTTTCCACTTTCATATTTTCTGAGCCTGGGAAACTTTCATCTAAACCTTTTTTTTGCTTCTTTGAGAACAGAAATTAATTATACATCTATCACTGAAGACATTTCCTTAAAATTATCATTATTTATCTTACTCATTCAACGTAATTGAGATTCTGATTATGCTTGTATTAACTGTATCACTTGCAATTATAAACAAACCAAGTTAGATGAATATCTTCATACAATCCTATCATTCTAGCCATAAAGGGAAAAGTAATGCCTCAAGAACCAAGAAAAGAATTAAAAAAAAAAATCTTCCCTATGTATATTTTCTCTAATTTCCTCACTTCTAAAATGAGAATTAGTCCTAATGCACTGCTCACTTCCCTGCAAGGGTCACTCACTTTTCCACGTGATTTTTAGAGCTCTCTTTACAAAGCATCAATTCAACAGCGAAGGCAACGAGTCAGTCAGTACAGAGTTACAGAATTTGATAATTGCAAGGAACCTTGGAGGTGGAGCCCAATTTCCTCCTTTGACAGAACAGAGAATAGGGAGACCGGTGACACAAGTCACTCATGGTCACACAGCTGCAACTGTACACTGGTCAAGTCTATCCAACATTGTCATGGCTGTGATCAGGCAGGTTGGCAAACACAAAATAACTGCATAAGCTATATCTGGGTCACAGGCAGTTCACGGAAATTGGTTTAAGTGCTATGATCAAAGTAAGTTGTTCATTGCATGCACAGAAATCTTTTACTGTGGTGAAATTCAAATGCTTTGGGTTAGTTTAGAATTAAACCTAAGCATCTGCTATAAGTGGGAGTTGCCTAAGGAAGCATTAATACTAACCTCTTTAACACTTTTAAAACTTACCCTGAAAAGGGCACCACCCACTTCAGCTGATACCTATCTACCTAGTGAAGAGAAAGTTTTCATGTTCTAAGGGGAAGAGTCTGACGCTGAGACAGAATGCCAACTGGTGCAGCTCCCCCTCTTTTAAGAGTTATCACATATGGTTGAATGTACTATTACTTTTCCACATTGCTTAGAAGACAAGATTTTCTTTAATAAACAGGGAAATTTAAGTGAATTAAAATTGGCTTTCCTTTCTGACATCTCCCTGGTAAAGTTCCGTTATATTCAAGATGAATAGTGCTTTGCCACTAGCACACTTAGTTTTTAGTGTGGATAGATTGCTTTCCTAATGGTTCAGTGGTAATCCAATAATACTTCATATACTGGCAATCCTCCATACTAGGGTATAATGTTAACACGATAGTGTTTAATTATCAGATAATTAGTCATTTCTAGATAGCATGGACTCTTCCGGTTTAATAAATTTTAAATGTGCATCATATACCACAACCCGTAACTATAGGTACTTAATAAGTACTTTTCAGTATGGTGATTCGGGAGTTATGATTCCTAGGTGACCAACCAAATAAAGACAACTCAAATGAAATACTGATGTGCTTTAATTCTGTCATGCTTATATTGATCCTTTTCCCCCTTCTATTTCTGTCATCAAGATGAATAATGGAAATTATTCCATAATTAATAAAAATAAACAGTGTTTTTATCCTTAGATATCTGAATTTCTCTATCATGCTATCTTGTTCCAAAACATTCTTAGGAGATGCTTTTTTGATTCTTACCAGGGAGCTGAGCAAGTTCTCACTTATGATTTGTATTAATTGCTCTACCCATTAACACTTCTGAAAGAGCGTGCATAAATTCAAAGACATGTTTTTTCAAACTTGTGGGATGTCACTGAAACCAGTGCTCAGCTTGAGTTTCCTAAGCACTCATATCAAGATTTCTGTACCCCCAAGTCAAACCAGTTTATTTGCTAATGAAAAAACGTTTATGTGGGCAGTATTTCAACACGGAATAATTGCTAACGAACACTTTGGGAAGCTGGCCTGTGCTCCCTCCTGGCTTTTTCATGCCTTATCTACATGGCCTTCATTATGGCTACTGTACACGTGTGAGGTACAAGGAGTTGGAAAAGCAAAGATCAAGCAGCGAGGGAATAAAGAAAAGGGCATCACCCACTTCAGCTGATACCGATCTACCTAGTGCAGAGAAAGTTTTCATGTTCTAAGGGGAAGAGTCTGACACTGAGACTGGTGCCAACTGGTGCAGCTCCCCCTCTTTTAAGTGTCCTTTATAGTTCAGTTGCTGACTTAAGTCAGGAAACAACTTACGGTTCTGAAAGTGATTTTAAGGATACAGATAAAGTAGGGACCCAGAGGCTAGAGGAAATAACACAACTTTTTGCCAATATGACATTTAATGTATGTCTATGGTGGTTATAATTTGATAAGAATATTAAAATAAGATTTTCTTAAGAGGGATCCTGAGGTTTCTTGAAGTCCTACCCAGGACTGAATTCTGTCACATTCTTAAGGATTCCCCAAGATTTCATATAGGCATTTTTTTAACCTTAAAAACAATGGAAATTTTTCAGCAGATTTTTTTTTTTTTTTTGAGACAAGGTCTCATTCTGTCACTTGAGCTTACCACTCATGGTTGTGACCATGGCTCACTGCAGCCTCAACCTCCTGGTTGCAAAGCAACCTGTGCTTCAGCCTCCCAGGTAGCTGGCACTACAGGTGCATTTAATTCTTTTAATTTTTTTGCAGAGATGGGGTCTCAGCTCCTGGACTGAAGCAATCCTCCTGCCTCAGCATCCCAAAGTGCTAGGATTACAGAGGTAAGCTGCCACACCTGGCCAGGAGATTTTATTCATAAGTAACTATACGCCTATATATTCTGACAAACAATAATTTTGTGAATAATCATGAAAATATGCCCATAATTGATACAAATGAAAAGTGGCTTTATAATTGCAAGACAAAGCCATAAATAAAGTAAAGGGTTCCTTATTCCTATTCCAATCTGTTATGTGTGACCAAAGAAACCAAATAAGCTGTGATATCCAAGCTTCCTTGAGTTGTAAGCACTTCTTTCTCTTTTTGTTTCTCCCTCCAGATACTAATACAGAGATCACAGGTTCTCCTTATCTATTTGTCTTTTTAAAAAGGTATAATAACTAGTTTTTAGTTTTTTTTTATCCTTGAAATAGGCCATAATCAAAGTAAAGTTACATTTAGTAACCGGATTCAATTACATGGCTATACATCCCTTTCCAGGAAAGTATACCCCTCTTAGAAGCAGACCTGACATAGAAAATCCTTGTATACATCTGTAAACTTATCTTTTTTCCTCCCTGTCACCTTTTAAAACATCTTGGTGGCCAGGTGTGATGGCTCATGCCTGTAATCCCAGCACTTTGGGAGGCTGAGGCAGGCGGATCACCTGAGGTCGGGAGTTTGAGACCAGCCTGGCCAGTATGATGAAACCCCCGATTCCACTAAAAATAAAAAAATTAGCTGGGCGTGGCGGCAGGTGCCTGTAATTCCAGCTACTCAGGAAGCTGAGGGTGAGAGAGGGAGTAATAACTTGCGCCTCCCCAAAAATGGATAGAGAATTGCTGGTTGAAGTTGTGGAGGACACTGAAAGTCTTTGAGCTGGGAAGGAGGACAGAATTAAAAAAGATATGTTCACAGAGAAACTTGGTATGCATTATTTCTTTTTTTCTTTTTTTTAAAGGGGCTCATCTTCCTCAGATATTCTGCCAGGTGCAGTGGCTCATGCTTCCAATCCCTCACTGTTTCTCAAGCTGGTCTCAAACTCCTGGGCTCAAGCAGTTTGCCTGCCTCGGCCTACCAAAGTGTTGGGATTCTAAGTGTGAGCCACCACACTCAGCAGGTATTCTCACTGTTTTTTTTTATTGCATTTTAGGTTATGGGGTACATGTGAAGGACATGCAAGATAGTTGCATAGGTACACATGTGGCAGTGTGATTTGCTGCCTTCCTCCCCTTCACCTATATCTGGCATTTCTCCCCATGCTATCTCTCCCCAACTCCCCACCCCTGCTGTCCCTCTCCTATTTCCCCCCAACAGAACCCAGTGTGTGGTGCTCCCCTCCCTGTGTCCATGTGTTCTCATTGTTCAACATCTGCCTATGAGTGAGAACAGGTATGCATTATTTCTATCCCAGAGGGCATACTCGGCAAAAGTTGAATTCCTCATCTCTCAGTCAATGCACTGAAGTGTGTGTGAACTGCGGCTCTTCAAAGGAATTATCAGATGGGATCACCTTTAGAAATGAATATTCTCCTGTTTGTAGTAAAAGATAGCAAACTGGTAGGCTAATCACAGTGTTATTTCAGTAGAGTTAATGTTTGGGGCTCAGAGAATTGTCAGTTTCAATCCTAAAACATTACATCTTAAAGAGGTACAAGAATATTTTTTCTTCGTTTTGGTAGATATGGCTTAATACAACTGATCAGAAAGCATCAGTTTTGAAACTAGAACCAAAGACTGTACCCTGTCTTTTCTACTCTACTTAGTAAAATCAAAGAATTAAAATCCAAGCGGGGCACAATGGCTCATGCCTATAATCCCAACACTTCGAGAAGCTGAAGCAGATGGATCACTTGAGGTCAGGAGTTCAAGAACAGCCTGGACAACATGGTGAAACCCCCTCTCTACTAAAAATACAAAAATTTAGTCAGGCGTAGTGGTGCATGCCTGTAATCCCAGCTACTCAGGAGCCTAAAGCAGGAGAATCTCTTGAGCCTGGGAGGCAGAGGGTCCAGTGAGCTGAGATCACACCACTGCACTCCAGCCTGGGTGACAGAGTAAGACTCCATCTCAAATTCAAAAACAAACAAAAGAATTAAAATTCATTCAATTTTTTATCTCCCTAGAAAGAGTTAAACTTGCCATCACCCTCAAATCAAAATCTGGCAGAAAATATATCAGTAACTTGGCATGGTAGCTCATGCCTGTAAGCCCCAGTGCTTTGGGAGGCCAAGGTAGGCGTATTACTCATCTTAGGAGTTCGAGACCAGAAAACATACTGAGACTCCATCTCTACAAAAAATTTAAAAACTAGCCTGGTGTGGTAGTATGTGCCTGTAGTCTCAGCTACTTGGGAGACGGGGGTGGGAGGACTGTTTGAGCCCGGGAGGCTGTGGCTGCAGTGAGCATGACTGCCCCACTGCACTCCAGCTTGGGTGACAGAGTTAGACCCCGCCTCAAAAAAAAAAAAAAAAAAAAGCCAGTGGTCTTATTTAGACAAATCTCCTATTTCCATCTGAAAACAAACTAAAAATAATCTCTATGATGACAAAATAATTTCTAGTTTCTGTTTTGTTTGAGAGTATTGATTATTACAAGTGAGAATTTCCAAGCAACAATCTAGTCATAGTAAAACATAAAACTCTAATGGCTATTTAACATAGTAATTTCTGAATAAGAGAGGCAGCATGTAGAAGCAGAATTCAGAAGGTGGTTTTAGCAGCAATTCAATTTCATTGCACTGATTTTCTTGAAGAAATACTCTGCATTCTAAGAAAGAGAAAGGTATCATATAAATTTCCAATGTGGCAATGCTCACTTGTTAAATATTTTCAAAATATAATAATGATGAGCCAGGCATGATGGCATGCGCCTGTAGTCCCAGCTACTCAGGAGGCTGAGGTGGGAGGAGCCCTTAAGCTTGGGAGATTGAATCCAGCCTGAGCAACATAATGAGATCCTGTCTCTTAAAAACAAAAAAAGTGTAACAATAATGGTAATATAAAGTGTACTATAATTCTGAAATGCCTCCCATTAAATAAGAGTAGTTGAGTGACTCTCCTGTCACCGAGCTGAACTTTACCTCTTATAGCCTTAAAAATCTATTTTATAATATAAGTGAAGCATTAGTCGTTTATTTTCCTAAATATAAAATTTTCTTAGGCCTGAAGTTATACAAGTACAGTTATGGCTATATCAGTCAAAGCTGTAGGCTTTTTTCTTTCTTTCTGTCTTTTTTTAATCTTCTTATCCACTCCAGTGGCCCAATGACCATAGAAATAAAGAATCTCAAGATTGAAAATAGACCTTAGAGATCTAGTCTAAACTTTTCAACTTAGGATTCCTTGC
Source organism: Callithrix jacchus (assembly GCF_049354715.1). NCBI lineage: Eukaryota > Metazoa > Chordata > Mammalia > Primates > Cebidae > Callithrix > Callithrix jacchus. The sequence goes on along the minus strand of NC_133504.1, from coordinate 87,137,506 downwards.
TAAAAAATTCCTGGCTGAAGGTCATCTAATTTCTACTGAATGTAGAAACAATGACTGGAACCTGGAGGTCATGAGTTCCTGATTGTATGATACAGCTGGACTTGAAAAAAATGACCCAAATGCTCAAGCCATCCGTCCTTCCCCTATGGATGACCAATGCCCTTTCAAACAAACAGGCTACACGTAGAGTTGAATATAAAAACCTGTTTCCTGATTGTCTTTATTCTAAAGACACCTGGAATGCCTTATAGTTAATAGACCTATCTGAGAGCTGGTGGCTAAAACCAGAAGTGAAAAAACACTGTCGAAAGGAGATGATTATTCACAATGCAATGAAAACTGGATTTCAGGTTTATAAGATTAAGTTCAATTCAAACTGAGAATTTTCCTAGATTTAAATCAAAACCAAGGAAACTAACAGCTTGCACAATTATATAAACAAGCATAAACATATCCATATTTTTGATCATTTTCTGTGTACTCAAGGACTGACATTTATATAGAAGGAGAATCCATTTCTGTTGCAAGTTACCAAAACCTTAATATTTATATAGGGTTTTCACTTACACAAATCACCTCGTAGACAACTGGAAATTTAAAAAGCTAGAAAATAAAATTAAGGGGAAAACATGGCATGTTTTCACATTAACTATTGGATGAGTAAATATACTCTTGTCACTAATGATTCTCTCAATATAAATTTTGAAAAGAAACTGGGAAAGCAATGACAAAATATACCCCAAACACAATTTCTGGACTAGAGAAAATATCTCAGCAGTGATGATGATCTCATGGTTAGCTCGTAAATTGATTTTGTCAGCAAAATCAAATGTACATAAGAAATTAAGCTTAAGAAAAAAACTGGCAATAATCAGAAGAAATACATTTTTAGTAATGAGTGAAAATGACTTAAACATTGTTTTTACTTATGAGATTATCACCCAATTACCCAAGAAAGAACTCTGAATTTCATTTTGCTCTTAAAAATAATAATATAGGGCCGAACATGATGGCTCATGCCTATAGTCCCAGCACTTTGAGAGGCCAAGGTGAGAAGCTTGAGGCCAGGAATCCAAGGCCTGGGTAATACAGCAAGAACCTGTCTCTACAAAAAACTTTCAATAATAATAATAACATGGCAATACTTTGATTGGGGCCTTCATATTGCTCCCTCGAAATTGAGCGCTCATTCAGTGACATAAGAGGATAAAATTTGCAGACACTAGCTTTGAGAACTCCAATAATAAGGACAGCTACAACAAATTCTCAAAACGTAATGGCTTCTAACAACACAAAGTTATTATCTTACAGTTCTGGAGGTGAGAAGTCTGAAATGAGACTTATGGGGCTAAAGTCAGAGTCACCAGGGTTGCATTTCTCCTGGAGACTCTATGGCAGAATCCATTTCCGTGCCTTTCCCAACCTCTAGAGGCCACTTGCCATTCCGTGGCTTATGACTCCATCTCCATCTTCGAAATGCCTCATGCCAACCTGTTTCTATGATCACATCACCTCATCTTAATCTGATCTCTCTGACTACCTGTTAAGAATCCTGTAAATAGGGCAGGCACGGTGGCTCACACCTGTAATCACACCAGTTGGGGAAGCCCAGGCGGGTGTATCACCTGAGGTCGGGAGTTCGAGACCAGCCTGAACAACATTGAGAAACCCCATCTCTACTAAAAATACAAAATTAACCAGGCATGGTGGTGCATGCCTGTAATCCCAGCTACCTGGGAGGCTGAAGCAGGAGAATTGCTTGAACCTGGGAGGTGGAGGTTGCGGTGAGCCAAGATGGCATCATTGCACTCCAGCCTGGGCAACAAAAACAAAACTCAAACTCAAAAAAAAAAAAAAAAAAAAACCCTCTGAATATATTAGGCCCACCAGATAATCCAGGGCCACAGTCTAAAAGCTTCTTCAACTTAAAAAACCCATGTGATTAGATGTCCCTTGCCCTAAGATATTCTGGAATAATCTCACCATCTCAAATTCCTCAACCTAATTACATGTGCAACATGTCGTTTGCTGTAACATATTCACAGGTACCAGGGATTAAGATGTGCATATTTTTGAGGAACCATTATTCAGTTTAACACATGGATTAATCTCAATCGTAAGATCTAAAGCCCTTCTTCTACTAAAACACATAGGAGACCCCTACAGATGCAAGTGTTTCAACCGATTTTCCATCTCCAAAGCCAAGCTCTTCCCCTCTACTCAAAACAGCATTTTAGAATCCAAAGGGCGAGGGTCATAATATTAGGGAGATTGTCTTTAAGCAACTCATTAACATGTGACTCACAAATATCAGCAACTCAACTTTTATTAATAGCGCATGATTTACTGTATCCCTTACAATGAACTAGGTATGCATGTTCAGAATTTCTAGTATAATATAAAACTTACTAAAATTACTAATATGTATTCGATTTATTCTGACTGTCCACAGTTCTAAATTACCATCTCTTAACACTCCTTTGCAGCAACAAAGGTCATTTGGTTTGTAACCGTTTTCTTAATCTCAGTCTGAAAATACGTACTACAGGCTACTTCTTCCTGTTTGTAGCAAGCAGTTGTTTTACCCTTACTCTCTTCTTGGGGTTTGGTCTATAAAGATAGGTTTCTATCCTGAAGTGGTCCAGTATCAGTCTTCCTCTCAGATGGCCTGCTAGCAGCGCAGCATTTGACACAGATGGCAACTCCTTCTTTACTGCAATGCTTCCTTCACTTCCTTTCATTCTCACTATTTTCTCTTGCTGCTTCTTCAGCTTCAGCTTCACCTTCTGTTCTTTTTCATTTTCCTTTGCTGCTTTTCCTTCATATCCCCAATCCTTAAACTCTGAGGATCCCCAGAATTCAATCTGTGGACCTCTTCTCTCTTGGCCTCCACCATGGGTTCTCACATGGGGTGATGATTTTGCTCTTCAGAGGATATTGAAATATATGAAGACATTTTTAGTCTTTATAACTGGAAGGAGGTTGGCTACTGGCATGTGGTGTGTAGAGGCTCTGGATGCCACAAGACAGCCCTCCGCAACCCAAAATTATCCAGCCCCCGAAAATGCCAATAGTGCTAAGGCTGAGGATCCTGAACAAGAAAAGTATGGAGACAGAAATTAAGAAAAGAGAAATTGGAAAACTCAAGAGGGTGTATATTGAAATTCAAAACTGCTTCAAAAATATGTTCACTGGTTGGGGTGATACCTCTTATGCCTCAGATATACTCAGGCTGAAATGCTTCAAATTGATTCCAAGCACAGAGTAAATAAAGCAAGCTTCTTGTTTTAAGTGCGTAGTTCAATTTATAATTGAAAACAAAATAACAACCAGTGAGTCAGTATATTACTCTCTTCACTGTTCTAGAATTAGGTTCACTTCTGACTTCGATGGACCGTGGTCCAGCTGCATCCTGAAGACTAAAAGATTCAATTCTTACAAATTATTCATCTGTTTCAGTGCCTCTCTTATATGAAGGTCATCTAGAACTGCATTTAAAAATATATATCCAGAGAGGAGAAAAAGAAATAATCTTTTTTGTTTTTGAGACAAATTCTCAGTCTATCACCCAGGCTGGAGTGCAGTGGCGTGATCTCGGTTCACTGTAACGTCTACCTCCTGGGCTCAAGCCTTCCTCCCAAGTAGCTGGAACAATAGGCACACACCATCACACCTGGCTAATTTCTGTGTATTTTGTAGAGGTGAAGTTTCACCATGTTGCCCACCTGGTCTCAAACTCCTGAGCTCAAGCAATCCGCCCACCTTGGCCTCCCAGACTGCTGGGATTACAGGTGTGAGGCAACGTGCCCGGCCCCAAAATGCTTTTGCATGGTTCAGATAGTTTCACCTCTCCCTACTCCTCTGGAATCATGTCGTAACTTTCCCCTGGAACACCCTCTGCTACAACCATACTGTCATTCTCCAAAGACATCACGCCCCTTTGTCCCACTTTCCTTCGCTCATGCTGTTCTCGCTAACTTGAATGCCCTTCCCATTCAACCTTGTCATTTTTTATGATCACTGAAGATACTCCCTGACTGCTTCTAGGTCAAGTTGCCTATCCCTTCCTTTATCACCACTGTGCTTTCTATATGTCTTTTTCATACCTACTGTAGCAGCTGTCTCTTTGCATTTTATACACAAGTTAACATGTCTGTCTTTCCTTTGACATTCTGAAGGGTACAGATTGTCACTTACTCAACTTTGTATGCCTAGGGCCCTTATGTTTTTCCCCAACATATGAATTAACAAATGACTTATTGGATTTTTCAAAGCTTGTGTTTTGGACATACTTTTAAGGGGAAAAATACATTATTGAAGACTAAACAGAATAACTGATGCTCAAGTTGTCTATGAAACTGTGCTTCAAACTCACTTGATTCTAAATCTAAACAGTAAAAGTTGTGTTTTATGATAGCTCTTTTAGGAGCAGAAAAAATATTACAAATTAACTAACTTTTAGGTAATTTTAGGTAGTTTAACTCTTGAAATGATTTAAATATTCATTCAGCAAGTATTAGTTGAGTGCAAACTGTGTCCTAAGCACAGTTCTAGTCTCAGTTCTAGGAATACATCAGAGAACAAAACAGAAAAAAAAGCCTGTCCTTGTGGATGGAGGTTACAAGTCTGCAGACAGACAAGAAATAAAAAAACGGGGCCGGACGCGGTGGCTCAAGCCTGTAATCCCAGCACTTTGGGAGGCCGAGGCGGGCGAATCATGATGTCAACAGATCGAGACCATCCTGGTCAACATAGTGAAACCCCGTCTCAACCAAAAATACAAAAAATTAGCTGGGCATGGTGGCATGTGCCTGTAAGCCCAGCTACTCAGGAGGCTGAGGCAGGAGAATTGTCTGAACCCAGGAGGCGGAGGTTGAGGTGAGCCGAGATTGCGCCATCGCACTCCAGCCTGGGTAACAAGAGCAAAACTCCGTCTCAAAAAAAAAAAAAAAAGAAAAGAAATAAGAAAACAATAAATTATACAGTATGTTAGAAAATTACAAATAAATATTATGGAAAGAAAAAATGCAAGTTGGTACAGGTGGAAAATGGGATGGAGAGTGAGGAACAGAGCACAGTATTAAATAGCAGCACACTGGGAATGTGAATGTGAGCCGAGACTGTAAGGCCGTGAGTGAAGGAGCCACTCCAGGGGAAATGGGTAATGCAGAGAGCAATAGCCAAGGCAAGGACTGTCTTCAGAGTTAAAATTGACCAGATTCTACTGATTTTATCTTTGTATAATTCAATTATTTTGAGATGTCATTAGAGCGTGTATAAATGTGTATCTGGGCAATAAATCTCCTTTCAGTAACTTTTCAGGTAAGTGCAGCTAAGTTTGCATAGTCTTAAAGATCATTCAGGAAACATGAACATAAAAGCATCCAGACTATAGTAAAGAAAGTTTGTTCATTTTCATCGGTACCTGAAATCTTCTTTAAAAGATAACTATAAATCTTAGTTACCAAGAAATCCCAGTTTCTGATATTGCCTCTTGTGAGTTAAATTAGACAATCTGTAGACAGATTAGAAGGTACCGTGGTAGAGTCTTGAATTAAACAGCTTTAAAGTAGCTTGACACTAGAGAATAATTTATTTAATCTTTCTTCATAAAGAATGTGTTTATCCAGAAATACTATTTGACCCAGCAATCCCATTACTGGGTATATACCCAAATGATTAGAAATTATTTTATTATAATGAATATTTGTTTATTGTGCACATATGTTTACTGCAGCACTATTCACAATAGCAAAGACATGGAACCAACCCAAATGCCCATCAATGATAGACTGGATAAAGAAAATGTGGTACATATACACCATGGAATACTATGCAGCCATAAAAAGGAATGAGATCCTGTCCTTGGCAGAGACATGGATGAAGCTGGAAGCCATCATCCTCAGCAAACTAACACAGGAACAGAAAACCAAACACTGCATGTTCTCATTCATAAGTGGAAGATGATCAATGAGAATACATGGACATGAGGAGGGGAACAACACATGCCGGGGCCTGTGGTGCAGAGAGTGAGGAGAGGGAGAGCATAAGGAAAAACAGCTAATGCATGTGGGGCTTACTACCTAGGTGATGGGTTGGTAAGTGCAGCAAACCACCATGGCACACGTTTACCTATGTAACAAACCTGCACGTTCTGCACGTGTGTCCTGGAACTTAAAGTAAACAACAATGTGTTTATCATTCTTTCAGGATTTTCTCTGGCAAACCCAAACCTGAATACACATAAGCAAAGCCTAGTTCTTGAAGAAACTGCCAGGATTACTCTCAACTAGACAGATTTTCTACAAGTACATTAATTCTGCTTCACTGGCCAACTGTTTTTAGGTCCACGTTGCAAAAAGTGTAATGATTTCTGACAAGGACAAAAAATAGGCTTTCAATTTTCATCATGAGTCAGCAGGGAAGGACGGGGCACAAGTGACTTTTTAATGTATGTTTCTCTAAATGTACATATAAAGAAGTAAAACCTAATGGTCCTATGGAAACCAGAACTTTTGAAAAGAAGGCAAATGGAATGAATAAATATTACTTTTAAACTAAAACAAAAAGGCGTTGAGTGATTTTTCTTTTAAAAATATACTCTAACAACTACCTATTTCCATTTTTTTAAAAAATAGAGCCTTTTACTCCAATGCTTCAGTGAGTTGAGATGAAGTTTTACATTTTCAGCTGAGTAGTAACATTATATACTTATAAGTTGATCCCAATTTTAGGAAACGATCATTAAGTAGAAACATAAACGTTTCAAAGATATCAGTGCTTCTTTAAAAACATAAAAGTCTAAAAATAAAAGTCTTTCTACATTTCCCTACATTTCCAGAATATTTTTGTATCCTTATAGAACTCAATGGCATCTCTGTGAATGAAAGACCAAGATGATATAAAAATACATAAGGAAAGGGATGGATACAAATTAATTTTCCTTATTTACTCTATTAGAAAGATAGGGCTTTAGGCTGTGCATGGTGGCTCATGCCTGTAATTCCAGCACTTTGGGAGGCTGAGGCAGGCGGATCACCTGAGGTCAGGAGTTCAAGACCAGCCTGGCCAACATAGTGAAACCCCATCCCTATTTAAAAATAATAATAAATAAGTAAACCAGGCATGGTGGTGCACACATGTAGTCCCAGCTACTTGGGAAGCTAAGGCAGGAGAATCATTTGAACCTGGGAGGCAGAGGTTGCAGTGAGCCAAGATCACCCCACTGTACTCCAGCCTGGGGGACAGAGTGAGACTCCATCTCAAAAAAAAAAAAGGGGATTTGGTTTATGGGTGATTTGTATTTTCTATTTGCATTTATGTGGATTATAAAAAGAATGTATTTATTTTACAATAAAAATAAAACAATATGTAAGTTTTAATCAGAGTGACAGAAGGGAGAGAAAGATCGGGACCAAGAGTTAGAGATTGAGAGAAGCTAATTTGCCCCAGTGTGGTCAAAAACAAAAGCAGTCAAATCTTTTTTGTGAGATAGGGTCTTGCTCTGTTGCCCAGGCTGGAGTGCAATGGTATGATCTTGGCTCTGCAACCTCTAAATCCCAGGCTTAAATGATTCTCCTGCCTCTGCCTCCCAAGTAGCTGGGACTACAGGCATCTACTGACATGCCCAGATAATTTTTGTATTTTTTGTAGAGATGAGGTTTCGCTGTGTTGCCCAGGCTAGTCTCGAACTCCTGTACTCAAGTGATCCACCTGCCTCCGTCTCTCAAAGTGCTGAGATTACAGGTATGAGCCACTGCATCCGGCTCTCAAATCTTGGCCTGAATGGAGCACAGTAAAACAAGGGGAGAGGCAAAGCTTGGAATGCCCACTAATAACAAATCAGTAACTCAGTTTTGCCCCTCATTGACTTTTGGGAGGCCTCCCAAGGAAGTACACATATGGAGGGTAGTGAAAAATTTGATGCAAGTTTCTTCCAAACTTCTAACATACTCTCTGGTGCTATGGAACAAGTTTAAGAGGATTCGGAGGTGCTAGTCATCTAACAACCATATGTACACACACTCATGTTTTTGAACTAAGCATTTTTATCAGCTAATCTTATGTGTTTCTCAAAGTGGTTCACTAACCACCTCCAACAGAAACTACGACGTGCTTGCAAAGACAGATTTCCTCCTCCCAGGTTTTCTAAATCTAGAAGAGAAACCATAAAGTGTGTGCACTGAAGTAAGAGTCTTAGGAGATTTTTGAACTTGAGCTTGATCCACTGTGTCATGCTTTTATAATGATGATTTAGCTTCCTATCTTCAGCCGCTCCCATCAAGAATCCCTCAGAACTCTTTGATTTCCTACCTCAAAGATAACATCACTGTAGTGCATATCAAAATTAATTATATCCTACAAAGAATAAAATAATTCTGGTTAATATTATAATTACAAAAAAAAGGTCGGTGCATTAAAAAAGGCAAAGACTTTGAAAAGAGAGGAAAAAGAAAAGGAAAAGTAGTAGGCCATCTCTCCTCTATATACATTAAGAGACACAGGACATATACACTGTTGTTGCCACAATACCATACCTCTAAGAAGGTAGGCCTGGCCTGGCACGGTGACTCACACCTGTAATCCCTGTTCTTTGGGAGACCAAGGCAGGCAGATCATGAGGTCAGGAGTTCAAGACCAGCCTGTCCAACATGGTGAAACCTGTCTGTACTAAAAATACAAAATTTAGCCAAATATGGTGGCACACACCTGTAATCCCAGCTACTCTGGAGGCTGAGGCAGAAGAATCGCTTGAACCTGGGGGGCAGAGGTTGCAGTGAGCCAAGATCACGCCACTGCACTCCAGCCTGGGTGACAGAGAGAGACTCTATCTCAAAAACAAAAAAGGAAGGTAAGCCTATGTCTCATTAAGATCCTAAAGCTTCTTCTCTATGGGAGAGACTAAGAAAAACATTAAATTAGTCTAAAATTCCTTATCCTTTTTAAATGTAAAACTTAACTTAGGAATAACGTTTATTTTTCTTCATAAGTTATGAGTTACATGAGGTGAAAGATAGTTTTCCAGGAATTGCTTTGAGGATGGTAGTTTAATGACAGAGATCGAAGATATTTACTTAATAAAGCCTTTCAAATCCTTTTGGTTTATGGTACAAAATTTTGCTGAATTATCTATCATGACTAAGAAGAATTTAACTGGGCTGAGAATAAGAAGATTTTTGATTCATTCATTCTTGCATACAGCTATTCAGTAAATATTTACTAAGGGCTATGTCCTGAGCATTGAGAATAGTTAAAGAAACAGACACACTCCTTTGCACCCAGATATGTTTTGGGGAAAAATGGACAAGTGAACAGAAAAGCAGGGGAATAAAAATAAGGAAACAGGCCAGGCATGGTGGCTCACAACTGTAATTCCAACAGTTTGGGAGACCAAGGCAGGAGGATGGCTGCAGCCTGGGAGTTCAAGACTGGCCTGGGCTATGCAGAGAGACCCTGTCTCAAAAAATAAAAAAAAAAAAATAGTAAAATAAGGAAATATATGGGAGAAATGGTAACCCGATCTTGTTGGGTCAGAGAAGGCTTTCTGGAGACATACTCAGACAGGTTGAATATGAGCCTGGCAAAGGAAGTGAGAGGGAAGAGTATGGGCAAAGAGCCAGAGGTACGAGAAAGAAAGTACATTCAAAAAACTCTAAGAAATTTAGAGCGCTTGACCTTTAATTACAGAGTAAGTGGGAGAGTGTTGAGATGAAGGCTCAAGAAGTTAAGTGGAAGCAGGATCATGAAGACTCTTAGTGGCCATGTTAAGATGTTTCTTTTTCATCTTAACAGCAATGGGTAACCACTGAAGGTTTTTTTTGTTTTGTTTTGTTTGAGAGAGTCTCACTCTGTTGCCAGACTGGAGTGCAGTGGCACGATCTTGGCTCACTGCAACGTCTGCTTCCCGGGTTCAAGTGATTCTCCTGCCTCAGCCTCCTGAGTAGCTGGGACTACAGGCACACGCCACCATACCCAGCTAATTTTTGTACTTTTAGTAGAGATGGGGTTTCACCATGTTGGCCAGGATGGTTTTGGTCTCTTGATCTGCCCTCCTCGACCTCCCAAAGTTCTGGGATTACAGATGTGAACCACCGTGCGGAGCTGCCACTGAAGGTTTTAAATGAATGAAGTCACGTGCTTGGATTTATGATATATAAAGATCACTCACTGATGAAATGAAAGCTGGAACTTCAGTAAATCTGGTGGGAATGGCACAGGTTTTAGAAAACAGCAGGGCATACAGCTGAGGATAAGGCAGTCATCATAGGCAGTGAGGTTACAAGAAATTCCTCCATCTGTACCCACCCTACTGGAGTGTCAATTTCAGAGCAACTGGTTAAAAGTTTTACACATATGGGTGTATGAAGTTCATCGGGTGCCTTCTACAAACAATTTCGCTCACACACTTATCTGTGAGCACTGGGCAACAGCAAGGTCTAATATTTCCTCATTTGTTTTGGTCCTTATCATGTTCTTAGACACAAAATTATGCTTCTCCCATCATGTGTCAACTACCAACATGCAACAATGCCAGTTTCAGGACTAAGTAAACTGCCATCCATATTTCCAACCAACAAGACAGAACTTGTAAAGGAAAGTTCTCAGCTCACTTGGAACGTGTTTTGGAAGATACAAGAAAGGCTGGATTGACGAGGATAGGTAAGTATGTAACTGAGCTACCAAGATTTTAGGTAGATGCAAAAGTTATTGCGGTTTTGCCATTACTTTTGCACCAAACTACATATTCAGCACTCAAAGGCAAAGTAAACTTTTCAAAAGGACAGGCTTATCTTGCTTTATGCAGCAGATTTAGTCCAGAAAAATTACATATACATCTTCTTTGAAAAAAACTAAATTGTATTTTGAAAACATTTGGAGAGCGTTCCTATTTAAGAAAAATTAATAATTATTTGTAAAGATTAAATAATTGTTGTTGTCTTATATATTTCTCTCTCTCGCTCTTTTTTTTTTTTTTAATATGGGGTTTCACCATATTGGTCAGGCTGGTCTTGAACTCCCGACCTCAGGTGATCCACCCGCCTTGGCCTCCAAAGTGCTTGGAGTACAGGCGTGAGCCACTACACCCGGCCTGTTTTATATATTTCTCAAGTGAGGCACATCTATACTGGATTGCTTTCTTTTCTTACCAGCTGAGAAGACAGGTTGTTACCTAGTGTCAACTGTCATCTCCTAAAAAGTCCTTGAGTCTCTCAAGAGATGCCTTAACATCAGGACAAATGTTATTGTAAGTGATACATCCCACAAGATGTTCTTGGATTGGAACCTGAGTTTCACCGGACTAGATCAATTGTGAGGCTACGTATGGCAATATGACTGAATGTCCATCCACAATATCCATTTGCTTTGCTCGTTTTTAGAGATTAGTCTGCAATGAAGCTATGGCAATGATTATGAAAATAAAGCCAGGTAGGGCTTCTGGGAAAGGTTTTTAAAACATACAGACTTGGCTGCATGTCCCTTTGGAGTTTTATTCCTTTGCTCTTCTCTTTTCTTCCTAGTCACAGACCTGATGCCTGGCAGCATCCATCTTACAGCAATGGGGCAGCACACATGAGAAAGAAAGACAACAGAGTAAAAGATGAAATTAGCTTAGTTTCCTGATAGCATCATCCAGCTGTCTCGTTAGCTCTAGACTGTGTGCTCTGGACTTCTGTTGAGTGAAACAAGGCAATTCCCATATATTATTAAGATTCTATTTGTTGATTTTTCCATTATTTCCAGCCCAACTCAATCTTAATGCCCTAAATTTCAATTAAAACTTCTCTGAATATAAGGCACCAAGTTTTGTTGCTACTGACAGTATGTGGGATTCTGTGGTCATTTAATAACATGGACTAGAACTAGCAAGCCAATTCGTCTAAAATGTAAATATACTGAAAGTGACATTTGTATAGCCTCCCTCCTCTATAAAGACACTGAGCTGCCTGATCTGTGGGAGCTGTGTCAGTACCGTAAGACAGCAAGCAAAAACAAAAAGCCCTGCGTACACTTTCTGGTCATTTTGGCCATAGTTATTCTCATTTCATTATGCTTGACTGACCAAGTATTAAAAATGACTGAACCAAGGACGCTAAAGCAGAACCAACACAGTAGCCCAAAGAAAAGTAACTTCCCAGAAAAATAGAAGGACAACGTTCTGTGAACAATTTTAGGCAAATTAAAGCTACATCGTAATAAGCAGTATTAAACCAAAGTGTCTGCCATCATCCATCCGACCAGGGATTGGATAGTTCCCTTTAAGTAAAACATACTGTGTGGGCTGAGCACTGCCATAGCTACAGTGCTCACTCAGAAGCTCAACCTGTCTGGCAGGCTCCAGGATTCTCAGACTAGCTTATATGTACATGACCATCGCCATTTTAGGATATCAAAGACAGAACATATTTATCTGTGCATGAGTCTGTATTTAGGCATTTAAATGTATATAAATATAGGTAAGTACACATTTCTGCTCAAGAAAACATTATGTAAGTTTAACACATATAAGGATCATTAGCTACTTCTTTCTAACTCCCACTCCTATATAAAAGCTCTGGGTGTACTAGTTTATTTGAATATAAAAGAATTTTTTATAGTGAAGGAAGCCTCCTAAATGATCAATGCTTATCCTATATGTAACATCTGCACCTTGGACATTGGACTGAAGATAATGAAGCACTCAGGAAACATCTGCTGCATTGATGTTCCAATCCCTGTTGCTTCGCAGTACGATCCTAATGCACATTGAGGGAAACAGTTATGGAGAGGTGGGACCCCTTTCAGCAGTCACCAGAAGGGCTAGAAGAGTGTGGGATGCTGAAATGCAGGGTTGTGTGGATTATTGTTTTAATTTGAACTATTCAAATTATCTGTTTATATTGATCAAAATTGGCCATAGAATCTCCAAATCCTCAAGTTCATGTTATGACAAATAGGCATGTCTTCTCTAGAAAAGTAAACTGCCTCTTTTATAAACACAAGGATTTTTAGAATTATCAGTAACAAATCCAAGTTAATATAGTCTATGTGAACTTAAAAACATGAACAAGGGCTCCAACTGGTTTACTTGTTTATTCAAAAACATTTACTGAATACCTATAATATTCATAAATGTCATCTAGTTTTAAACAACAAAAATTTCTCTGGCAAAGAGAAATTTTGAGAAAAAAATAAAAAGAAGAAAAAAAATTTAAAAACTAAATAAAAACAAAACCACAAACTCCAATGCTCTACGTCCTGTGGCAGTGAGGAGGACCCAAGTATGAATATTAACAACAACCTAACGATCCTGTCATCCCCAGGATGACCTGGGGACCCCACTTGAAGAAACACTGGTCTATACAGTTCTAGTTGTTGGTGACACAAATCTCAAACTGCTCATCGTTTGCTGAGATTTTTGAGTAAACAAAAATCTATAATGCACTCTAAATATTCAGAGTGGTATGAAGAGGATAGGAGAAAAAAATAAAGAGGACACAAATTCTCTTTCTGAAATGGCTAGTTTTTCAGGCATGTTAGAATGGCCAGAGAAGAATGGGTGAAGAGGTGCTTCTGCAGGAGGAAAGCTGGGCACAGCCACTCGTGGGGTGTGGTGCAGTTTGAAGGACCTGGACTTCTGGGCTACAGGGGTCAGAAATGAGGGTGGAGAGTTAAGATAAGGTTGTATCTTGAATGACTTTTATGCTCAAATGGGGCTAGTTTGAACATTATCCTGAAAATACAGAAAGCCATGGAGGGTTTTAAGTAAGGGAGGAGGAGCATGCTGAGATTAAATTTTTAGAAAGCCTGCTTTGGCAGTGCTAATGCGAAGGGCAGATGGGAGGGGTGTGTGTAACCTGATAGAGACAGAGACCAGCTAACTGCAGTTCTTCTCAAGAGAAGATGCTTAAGGTGGTGGAGGCGGAGAGATGGATGGCTCTGAAAGGTGGTAACCCAAAATACAGTAATTATTCCATATATTTATTGAAATAAATTCAACAGAGAAGACAGAACAGAAAGGTCTTGGCATGACCTAACATGAGGAGAGAGGCAAACAAGAGGGTAAGGGATATACATGAGTGGGCAGTGTTAGTGTGTTGGAGAGTAAAGAAGAAGTGGCATTTTAGAGGCTGGGGGGCATTGGCTCATGCCTATAAACCCAGCACTTTGGGAGGCCGAGGTAGACGGATCACTTGAGGTCAGGAGATAAGACAAGCCTAGCCAACATGGTGAAACCCCAAAAAATACAAAAATACAAAAAATACAAAAAAATTAGCTAAGCGTAGTGATATGTGCCTATAATCCCAGCAATTTGGGAGGCTGAGACAGGATGATCACTTAAACGCCACTGTACTCCAGCCTGAGTGATAGAGCAAGACTGTCTGGAAAAAAAAAAAAAAAAGCATTTTAGTGTTTACTAGTAGATAGTTAATAGCAAGGTAGGACTTACCCCCAGAGGTGGAAAGAAATCTACAGGGTGGTTGGGTGCGGTGGCTCATGCAGTGGTAATCCCAGCAGTTTGGGAGGCCGAGGCAGGTGAATGACAAGGTCAGGAGTTTGAAACCAGCCTGTCCAACATGGCAAAACCCTGTCTCTACTAAAAGTACAAAATTAGCCGGGCATGGTGGTGCATGCCTGTAATCCCAGCTACTTGGGAAGCTGAGGCAGGAGAATCGCTTGAACCTGGGAGGCTGAGGTTGTAGTGAGCCAAGATTGTGCCACTGCACTCCAGCCTGGGCAACAAGAGCAAAACTCCATCTCAAAATAAAATAAAATGAAATAAAATAAATCTACAGGGTGTGGACCATGGAAATATCAGGGCTAAGGATATCTAGTTGGAAGTCATCCATGTCTGGGTGGTGGTGGTTGAAGTCATGGACATGAATGAGGTCATCCAAGGGGAATATCTGAAGGTCAATACAGAACCTAACGGAAAGGGTGGGGAGCAGAGCGTTACCACTTACAGAGGAGGTAGAAGAGAAACAAGCAAAGAAGATAAGAAGACAGAACCAAGAGGGAAGAAGAAAACTAAGGCGTGTCATGGGACAGGGATAGAGAAAAGAGTTAAGTGTCACTGAGCAAATCAAGTCAGATAAGGACTGATAAGAAAAGTGTTCTATTGTGAACTGCAGGCACAATCAAGCCCTAATGAGGTCTATGAATGAATCATTCATTTCTCCAACAAATATTTATTGAAGTCTCTGCATGCCAGGTGTTAGGCAAATAAACCTCAAACCTCAAGGACAGCCTCATCCTATTGTGAAAGTATAGTGGAAACATGTTGCATTTCCTTACAAATGTTGTACTATGTATTAATAAAAGCTATGAACTACGGCATATTTAACACTGACATTGCACTTGGGTAAATGGGAAGAGGTAGGGTGACATGCTTTGGGAAGATGAGGCTTGCAGGCGCAGGGATGTCACAGGTGTCAAGGGATCCTGAGAGGACAGGGAAGGAGAGAAAAGGCATGGACCTTCTCATCTTGCTTAACCCTTAATTTAACTCCCAAATTTGTTCAGAGAGCAAAGTCCTAGGCTAAAGGGAAGTCATTATTTCCCAATATAATCTCTTTGGGTGTCAAAGAATAAAATTAAGATACAAAAGAAAAAGTTAAATTCACCAAATGAAACTAGAATACTTCTAAGATAAAGTAGAATATTTCTGACTACCATTTATAGAAACAACTCACCTCATAGTTACTTAGGCAGGCACTGATTAAATGTCTATTACTTAAAGCCTCTCTGAAAATATAACATCTGAACATCCAAAATGACAATTACTAGAAAGCCTGTTTACATACTTTTAGAAAAATAGAATAATAATATCCATAACACTTTAACACAGTACGTTCTGTGATTACTTCATGTATCTATTCATTTGCTCAACAGATATTTATAGAGTTCTTGCTACGGTTAACAGTTATTAAAAAGGTGAACTTGTGCTCATGAAGCCTACATCTAGCAGGAGATGGAAATTAACAAATAACTCTGAACATCTATTACAATGTTATAGTGTTATGTACAAAAATAAAACAGAGCAAATGGCCCAGGAATGACAAGCCTTCATTAGGTGTGGTGCTCAAGGAAGACCTCTTACTGCTAGTGGAGTAGAAATACATGAATATAAATGCTTGAAATGATAAGAGAACATATTTGACTGCATAATTGATATCTGTTTCTGATCCCCATGATATAGTCTTCCTTCGATACACCATCACTGAGACCTACAAGATGCCAGGTACCATTTTAAGCATGGGTTGGGAGGGATAGAAGTATTAAAACACTTCCTGCCCTCAGTGTGGGGGTTCAGTCAGGATGGTGGAAGAGATTGTAAAATTATAATAGTCACAAACCTTCTTGAGAGGACAAGGAAGAGGGGAAGAAACAAACCTTCTGTGACTGTTGTAATTTTATAATCTCTCCCACCATCCTAACTGAACCCCACACCTTAGGAGTAACTAGAACACCTGGACAAATGTGATCAGTCATGAGAAAATGATATTTACAACTTATGCTAATTCAGCTGATAGTGAGATTATTTCAGGCCTCTGGTGGGACATGTATTGTGACAGGATAGAGAAGCATAGAGATTGGGAAATATCACATTACAGAATGAAAAAACAATATGAAACAAAGGTTAGAGAATGTTCAGAAGATGAGGATTATTAGCAGATGTGTTTAAGATGTTTGAAAGGGATGATGTGAGCTGGGTGTGGTGGCTCATGCCTATAATCCCAGCACTTTGGGAGTTGAGGTAAGAGGATCACTTGATGCCAGGAATTCGAGACCAGTCTGGACAACATAGCAAGACCTCATCACTACAAAAAATTTTAAAAGTATCTGGATTGGTTATGCAAGCTTATACTCCCAGCTACTCAGGAGGCTGAGGTGGGAAGATTGAGACCAGGAGTTCAAGGCTGCAGTGAGTTGTGATCATACCACTGCAATCCAGCCTGGGTGCCAGAGCAAGGCCCTGTCTCCAGAGAAAAAGTGATAATGTGGGACGTAAGGTGGAAGAGGAACCGTGAAGGGCCATATACTCCAGGCTGAAAACGTGAGTACTTTCCTTTTATGTATATCACAACCAGATGTATAAAAAAGAACCTAGGATATTCCTTTATTATGTGGATGTACAACTGGTTGATGATAAGAGACTCTCCTTAAGACTAACAAGGAAGTCATTTAAAATAATTTGAAGGCACCTAATGAATGTGATTTATTAAGCTTGTACCAGAGTCCAGTGTTTCTTGAGACTTTTCAGAAATGGCACTAAGTACTTGATGCTAATTTCTCCTTTACTCTTCACACCAACTTCACTAGGTGTGTGTACCATCCTCCATTTGCAGATAAAAAAATGCAGCACATATTGCATTAAATAACTTTCCCAAATTTGCATAACTAGTAAGAAATGGAGTTCTCGGTTCAAACTGGCTTCTGTATGACTTCAAAATCAAAGTCAGTAACTTGGAGGGCAAAAATTATAATTTAGTTGGCACATATGAGACGAGGTTAGAAACACATGAAATGAAGCGGAATAGAAACATTTACTGGATAGCAGGGTAGTAGCCTAGAGAAAAAAGGCAGGCACTAAGATTTTTTAAATAGGTAAGTTCAAAGGACAGGTAAAGACCTTAGTGGGGAAGAAGTCTGTCAGCAGACAAACTGCAACCAAGTGCTGTCTCTCTTTTCCTTCTCCTTTCGCCTCTTCTAGTAACTGACCACAATCAAGCCTGTCTAGAGGAACGATGAAGTAATCCTCCTATTATCAGCAATGGTCTGATCCAGTGCCAGGCACCACGAACAACTTGGTGTTCAGAGAAGATCCTCCAAGATGAACAAAGGGTAAAAATAAAAAATTCAGGAAGAGAGGAGACTGATTACAATTTAATGTAAGGCTTAGAAAGAACTGACCTCTACCTTCCTTAACATCTCAAGAACTTCCTTTGATTCATTGTGTGTTGAGCCTATGTGAATCTAGTAAAAGAATGAATTTCTTTTTCTCAACTTGGATATGCCATCGGGATAAATAATTAAGTCTGGGTTCATATGAAAGATATGCTAGGCTTCTTAAAGCACTGGTCATGAAGACTGCATGTCCATAAACTGAGCTGCACTTGTTAGGATTCTCAGTATTT
Source organism: Callithrix jacchus (assembly GCF_049354715.1). NCBI lineage: Eukaryota > Metazoa > Chordata > Mammalia > Primates > Cebidae > Callithrix > Callithrix jacchus. The sequence continues at coordinate 87,119,390 of NC_133504.1, read as the reverse complement.
GAAATTTCTAGTGTTATTTTGGTCTCAGTTTTCTATACAAGTTTTCTCAAATTCCCATTTCATTTGTTGACATATCATGAATGACTCAAATGTTTTCCCTTGATTTGGAAATCACCCAGCATTAGGAATAGGAACATAGATATAATACTTCAAGTTTCAGATTTAAGCTCAATCAATTATAAAGTGTTTAAAGGCTGTGCTGACAGTTCTTCTGAGTAGAATTCCTACAACTATGGGTTTGTCTATAATAAAATGTTCACTCTAGGGGGACTGCCAAGATGGCACGGTAGGAGCAAATCAGGATTGCAGCTCTCAGTGAAGACACAGAGGGTGAGTTCAATCCGCATTTCCAGACGGATCTTTGTTGCCCACAGAACAGGGAAATTCCCAGGTGTAGGAGAGACACGGGATGCCAGCACAGCTGTTAAGGGTCACACGGCCTGTTTTGGCTGGCACTGCAGCTCAGCGGCACTCTGCACAGAATGCACTGGTCTGGATGCCCTGTTAAACTGGCAATCTGAGATTTGGGAGGGCAGATTAGCATATCCATCTGATTAAATGGGACTTGGACAGTGAGCCAGACCAGGAGAATACAGGGAAGAGACCTTTGAGCCGGTGCAGTGGGTAGCTGCACAGGAATTCACACAGATCCCGGTGTCATATCAGCGGCCAACTAAAACACCTGGGAGAGGGTCTACCATTAAACTTAAAAAAAAAAAAGAAAAAAAGAGGGCTCTGAGGCAGGGAGCCAGGTGATCAGGCTCGGCGGGTCCCACCCCCACAGGGACAAACAAAAAGGCGATTTGAAATGCTTGGGGTTGAGAGTTATACTGCAGGCACAGCTGAACCCTGGACGGTGCAACTCAGGACGGTGCAGCTTGGTGGGGGAGGGGTGTCCGCCATTACTGAGGCATACCACCCCTTCTGAGGAGGATTACTCCCATTGCTGATGCAGCCTGCCATTGCCGAGGCAACCTGCCATAACAGAGAGATTCCGCCTACAGCGGGGAGCCCGTGGCAGTAGGGCAAAGCCTCGACAGGCAAATAGTGACTAGACTGCCTCCTAGCTGGGCAGGAAGGTGCCACGCATACTCACAAAGAAAGCTCTAACTCCCCGAGACAGAGCATCTGAGGGAAAAAAGGGGTTTTATGAGTTCTGCTGCAGCAGACTTAAACGTACTGGCCTAACTGACCTGAATGATCAACGGAGCTCATAGCTCATCACTTGAGCTCCTGTAAAGTACAAACCGCCTCCTCAAGCAGCTCCCTAACCCCTGTATATCCAGAGTCACCTCAAAAAGGACTGATCAGACTGACATTTGGCGAGCATCATTATGGGACAAAGATAGCAGAGGAAGAAACTGGTAGCACCCCTCACTGTTCTGCAGCTGCTACAGGTGTACCTCAGACAAGCAGGGCCTACAGTGGACATCAGCGGTCCTACAGAACAGGGGCTAGACTGTTAGAAGAAAAACTAAGTAACAGAAATACTTCATCATCAACAATCTGGGCGCCCACTCAGAGACCCAATCGAAAAGTCAGCAACTACTCAGACGACAGGTGGATAAATCCGCAAAGATGAGAAGAAACCAGTGCAAAAAGGAGGAAAACACCCGAAACCAAAACACCTTGCCTCCTACGAAGGACCAAAACTCCTCACCAGCAAGGGAACAAAGCCGGACGGAGAATGAGTGTGAGGAAATGATGGAATCAGACTTCAGAAGGTGGGTAATGAGAAACTTCCATGAGCTAAAAGAACATGTTCTAAATCAATGCAAAGAAACTAAGAACCTTGAAAATTGATTTGATGAAATGATAACAAGAATGGGCAACTTAGAGAGGAATATGAATGAATTGAAGGAGCTGAAAAACACAATACGAGAACTTTGCGAAACATGCACAAGTTTCAACAGCCAAATTGACCAAGCAGAAGAAAGAATATCAGAAGTTGAAGATCAACTCAATGAAATAAAACAAGAAACCAAGATTAGAGAAAAAAGCGCAAAAAGGAATGAACAAAGTCTCCAAGAAATGTGGGACTATATGAAAAGACCTAACCTATGTTTGATAGGTGTACCAGAATGTGACGAAGAGAATGAATCAAAGCTGGAAAATACTCTTCAGGATATTATCCAGGAAAATTGCCCCAACCTAGCAAGGCAGGCCAACACTCAAGTCCAGGAAATACAGAGAACACCACAAAGATATTCCGCAAGAAGAGCAACCCCAAGGCACATAATCGTCATATTCACCAGGGTTGAAATGAAGGAGAAAATACTAAGGGCAGCCAGAGAGAAAGGTCGGGTCACCCACAAAGGGAAGCCCATCAGACTCACAGCAGATCTCTCGGCAGAAACACTACAAGCCAGAAGAGAGTGGGGGCCAATATTCAACATCCTTAAAGAAAAGAACTTACAACTCAGAATTTCGTATCCAGCCAAACTGAGCTTCATAAGTGAAGGAAAAATAAAATCCTTTGCAAACAAGCAAGTACTCAGAGATTTTGTCACCACCAGGCCTGCTTTACAAGAGATCCTGAAAGAGGCACTACATATAGAAAGGAAAAATCAGTACCAGCCATTCTAAAAACATACCAAATGCTAAAGAGCATCAACAAAATAAAGAATCTGCATCAACTAACGGGAAAAACAGCCAGCTAGCATCAAAATGGCAGTATCAAATTCACACATAACAATATTAACCCTAAATGTAAATGGACTAAATGTACCAATGAAAAGACACAGACTAGCAAAATGGATTAAAATCCAAAACCCATCGGTGTGCTGTATCCAGGAAACCCATCTTACATGCAAGGATACCCAAAGGCTCAAAATAAAGGGATGGAGGAAGATTTACCAAGCAAATGGAGAGCAAAAAAAAAAAAAACAAAACAGGAGTTGCAATTCTCATCTCTGATAAAATAGACTTTAAAGCAACAAAGATCAAAAGAGGCAAAGAAGGACATTACATAATGGTAAAAGAATTGATACAACAAGAAGAGCTAACGATCCTAAATATATATGGACCCAATACAGGAGCACCCAGATATATAAGGCAAGTTCTTAATGACTTACAAAGAGACTTAGACTCCCACACAATAATAGTGGGAGACTTTAACACTCCACTGTCAATATTAGACAGATCAACCAGACAGAAAATTAACAAGGATATCCAGGGCTTAAACTCAGACCTGGAACAAGCAAACCTGATAGACATTTACAGAACTCTCCACCCCAAATCCACAGAATATACATTCTTCTCAGTGCCACATCACATCTACTCTAAAATTGACCACATAATTGGAAGTAAAGCACTCCTCAGCAAATGCAAAACAACAGAAATCATAATAAACAGTCTCTCAGACCATAGTGCAATCAAGTTAGAACTCAGAATTCAGAAACTAACCCAGAATCACACAGCTTCATGGAAACTGAACAACTGGCTCTTGAATGTTGACTGGATAAACAATGAAATGAAGGCAGAAATAAAGAAGTTCTTCGAAACCAACGAGAACGAAGACACGACATACCAGAATCTCTGGGACACATTTAAAGCAGTCTCCAGAGGAAAATATATAGCAATATGTGCCCATATGAGAAGAGTGGAGAGATCCAAAATTGACACCCTATCATCAAAATTGAAAGAGCTAGAGGAGCAAGATCAAAAAAACTCAAAACCTAGCAGAAGACAAGAAATAACTAAGATCAGAGCAGAACTGAAGGAGGTAGAGACACGAAAAACCCTTCAAAAAAATCAATAAACCCAAGAGCTTGTTTTTTGAAAAGATCAACAAAATAGACAGACCACTAGCCAGACTGATAAAAAAGAAAATAGATGCAATAATAAATGATAAAGGGGAAATCACCACAGATTCCACAGAAATTCAAACCATCATCAGAGAATATTACAAACAACTCTATGCACATAAACTAGTAAACCTGGAAGAAATGGATAAATTCCTGGACTCCTGTGTCCTCCCAAGCCTAAACCAGGAGGAAGCTGAAACTATGAATAGACCAATAACAAGGTCTGATGTCGAGGCAGCAATTAAGAGCCTACCACTCAAAAAAAAGCCCAGGTCCAGATGGGTTCACAGCCAAATTCTACCAGACACACAAAGAGGAGCTGGTACCATTCCTTCTAAAACTATTTCAAACAATCCAAAAAGAGGGAATCCTTCCCAAATCATTTTATGAGACCAACATCATCCTGATACCAAAACCTGGCAGAGACTCAACAAGTAAAGAAAACTTCAGGCCAATATCCATGATGAACATAGATGCAAAAATCATCAATACAATACTGACAAACCAATTACAACAGCACATCAAAAAACTTATCCTTCATGATCAAGTAGGATTCATCACGGGGATGCAAGGCTGGTTCAACATGCGCAAGTCTATAAACGGAATTCACCACATAAACAGAACCAAAAACAAAAACCACATGATATCTCAATTGATGCAGAGAAGGCATTTGACAAAATTCAACAGCCCTTTATTCTACAAACCCTCAATAAACTTGGTATTGATGGAACGTATCTCAAAGTACTAAAAGCTATTTACGACAAACCAACAGCCAATATTATACTGAATGAGCAAAAACTGGAAGCATTCCCTTTGAAATCTGGCACTAGACAAGGATCCCCTCTCTCACCACTCCTTTTCTAGTACTGGAAGTTCTAGCCAGAGCAATCAGGCAAGAAAAAGAAATAAAGGGTATTCAAATAGGAAAGGTGGAAGCCAAATTGTCTCTATTTGCAGATGACATGATAGTATACCTAGAAGACCCCATTGCCTCAGCCCAAAAACTCCTGAAACTGATAAGCAACTTCAGCAAAGTCTCAGGATATAAAATCAATGTGCAAAAATCACAAGCATTCCTATACACCAATAATAGACTTAAAGAAAGCCAAATCAAGGACAAACTGCCATTCACAATTGCTACAAAAAGATTAAAATACCTAGGAATACAACTTACAAGGAACGTAAGGGACCTCTTCAAGGAAAACTACAAACCACTGCTCAACAAAATAAGAGAGGAAACAAACAGATGGAGAAACATTCCATGTTCATGGTAAGGAAGAATTAACATTGTGAAAATGGCTATACTGCCCAAAGTAATTTACAGAATCAATGCTATCCCCATCAAGCTACCAATGACCTTCTTCACAGAACTGGAAAAAACCACCACGAACTTCAGATGGAACCAAAAGAGAGCCTGCATAGCCAAGTAAATTCTAAGCAAAAAGAACACAGTGGGAGGCATCACACTACCGGACCTCAAACTACACTACAAGGCTACAGTAATCAAAACAGCATGGTACAGGTACCAAAACGGAGATATAGACCAATGGAACAGAACAGAGGCATTGGAGGCAACACAACATATCTACAACCATACAATCTTTGATAAACCTGACAAAAAACAAGCAATGGGGAAAGAATTCCCTGTTTAATAAATGGTGTTGGGAAAACTGGCTAGCCATGTGCAGAAAGCAGAAACTGGACCCCTTCCTGACACCTTACACTAAAATTAACTCCCGATGGATTAAAGACTTAAACATAAGACCTGGCACCATAAAAACCCTAGAAGAAAATCTAGGCAAAACCATTCAGGACATAGGAGTAGGCAAGGACTTCATGAACAAAACACCAAAAGCATTGGCAACAAAAGCCAAAATAGACAAATGGGACCTAATCAAACTCCACAGCTTCTGCACGGCAAAAGAAACAGTCACTAGAGTGAATCGCCAACCATCAGAATGGGAAAAAATTTTTGCTGTTTACCCATCTGACAAAGGGCTGATATCCAGAATTTACAAAGAACTCAAACAGATTTACAGGAGAAAGACAAACAAGTCCATTCAAAAATGGCCAAAGAATATGAACAGACACTTTATAAAAGAAGACATACATGATGCCAACAAACATATGAAAAAATGCTCATCATCACTGGTCATTAGAGAGATGCAAATCAAAACCACATTGAGATACCATCTCACGCCAGTTAGAATGGCAATCATTAAAAAATCTGGAGACAACAGATGCTGGAGAGGATGTGGAGAAATAGGAACACTTTTACACTCCTGGTGGGAGTGTAAACTAGTTCAACCATTGTGGAAGACAGTGTGGTGTATCCTCAAGGACCTAGAAATAGAAATTCCATTTGACCCAGCAATCCCATTACTGGGTATATATCCAAAGGACTATAAATCAGTCTACTATAAGGACACATGCACACGAATGTTCATTGCAGCACTGTTTACAATAGCAAAGACCTGGAACCAACCCAAATGCCCATTGATGATAGACTGGATTGGGAAAATGTGGCACATATACACCATGGAATATTATGCAGCAATAAAAAATGTTGAGTTCCTGTCCTTTGTAGGGACATGGATGAATCTGGAGAACATCATCCTCAGCAAACTGACACAAGAAAAGAAAATCAAATACCGCATATTCTCACTCATAGGCGGGTGATGAAAAATGAGAACACATGGACACAGGGAGGGGAGTACTATACACTGGGGTCTATTTGGGGGAATAGAGGAGGGACAGTGGGGGGTGGGGAGCTGAGGAGGGATAGCCTGGGGAGAAATGCCAAATGTGGGTGAAGGGGAGGAAGGCAGCAGAACACACTGCCATGTGTGTACCTATGCAACTATCTTGCATGTTCTGCACATATACCAGAAAACCTAAAATGCAATTAAAAAAAAAAAGTTCACTCTAAAGTGAATGCCTTGTTTAAAACTTGAAATGTGTAAGTAGTAATAAAGAAAATATGTCCTCCTCTAACCAAAGTTAGGACTGATTACATATTCAGTTGACTGACAGATACAGTCATCTAAATTAGGAGCAATCAGCACATCCTTACAAACTAAAGTCTTGAGATATAGTTTTCCCATTGGCTTATGAATATTTTCTTTAATTACTCAGAATAATACTCGGTAGGATCTGCCAGCTGCCCCCAATTATACTAGCTGCACCCAGTGACCACAGTGAACAGTATTTTACATCCTAAATAACTGGATCAAGGTAAGACATAATTTTCTGAGTTTCCTATCACCTTTGTGTTTCAAGTCCTCAGATGTTAATTTGTGAAGCTGCTGTTTCAGGCCAAACTAACAAAATTAGCAGCTAATCAATAGCCATACTATGTTCATTCATATCCCTATGGAACACAGATAGGAGTAGGGGAAGAGTGAGAAAGGTGGAAGTGGAGAAATAGAGGCCTGAGGAGAAAATTTTATCACAGAAATGTCTAGCTGTCTTCTGGGATTGTCTATTAAAGAGCTATGACACTCATATAAATGCAGAATCGCTCTCATTCTTCCTTTCAATTAGAAGGCCAAGGGTGCCACGGTAATACTACCAAACGTATATCAAAGCTTGGCAGGAAAAATGGTACCTTCGGAAATTTTATAATCCAGTACTGATTTCTTTGGTTTCGTTAGAAAACTAGAAAACTTTAAATTAGAAACTTTAAGTTAGAAACTTAGAAAGCTTCGAATTAGAATTTGTGGTTAAAAAGGTAAATTTTAGCTCCTTCCAGCATTAGAATTCAGCGATTCTCTAACTCTGAGCCCGGATTAAATCCAGCTCGCCTGAGTAGAAACCTAAGTAACTAGCTGGTTACCTTTAGTGAGCTTCCACTTTAGAGCTGCTTCTGCCTAAGTTCACCATCGTGACTAACTTTCTTGGGGGCAAAGTTAGAAAGCAGAAATTAGAGTCAATCAGAAATGAAGCAAACTCACTTTCTACAGCCATTGTCAATAGGTCCTTTTAAGATTATCCTCATCCAAGATTTGATAAGCTGTTTTGACTTTAGTACAGATCTTATTATCCACGTCGGTTAAGTTGATGCTTCTTCTAAATCTATCTAAATTTAAAAGATAAAAAGCTAATGTTCAGTCTTATCAGATTAATCTTATTTATTAATAGAATGCAGATATTTTTTAACCAAATAACAATAATAGTAATGATAGGACGATAAACGTGGATGGCCCTTTACAAGTCACTAACATTTCATACATTCCTCAACAACACACTCTGAGGCCATAACAAACCTTTGGAAATAACACAATTGGCTACAGAACTCCCAGCCATCTAGCTTCATGGGCTCCCACTTTAATTTCAAAAGAACAAGACTGTGCACATTCATTTACATGATTAGGGCAGCGCTTAACTGTATCTCATGTAGTACCTACATCATTCTTTGGACAAAATTACTACCTTCTACGGACAAGAAAACGGGGGCTCAAAAACGGATTTGCTTATAAATGGCTAATAAAGAGTAACTCTGGGTTCAAAGTGAGTCCAAGTCTTTCTTCCACCTACAGATCCTGCTAAAGTCACTAAAGAAATGCATAGAGCAGTTCTTCCATGTTATTGCTTAAGTTTCTAAAGAGCAGTGACCTAATACAACATGGTCTATAATTTATTATCGATTTAACTACTTCACTAAGGAGTCACTTTTAACTTTTAACTTGTAAAATACGCCTAATAAATACCACTCAAATGGCAACCTCTTTCTTCATGGCCTTGTGGTTGTAAAGCAAGCTACTAATATATGTCTGTGGATTTGTGCTAATGAAGTTCTATGTACCTCATGAATTCCACAAATCCTATCGGGTATTTCTTATCTGCCAGACCCTATGCTGGGTGCTGGATACACAATGCCAAACAAGAGAGATACCAATGAGTCTCACAGAGCTTGTTTTATTGAAAAGAAAAGAGATAGAATCTAATCAACAAGCAAATAATAGTAACTCACTATGATGTGTTCTGAAGGAAAACTAGAGTGTCGAAGAGACGGTATCAGCAGGTAGAGGGGAGCTCTTTTAGATGGAGAATGAAAATGTCTCTCTAAAGACATGGAAATAAATTGAGATCATGAAAAATGAGAAATAGCCAGCCTTGAAAAGAGTGGAAGGAAGAATATTCCAGGGAAAAGAAAGTGCATACGGGAAAGCCTGAACACTAGAGTTTGGTATGTGCAAGGAGCTGAGCAATGGTCATTTTTTGTGTGGTAAGACAAGCGAATGTGGGGCGTGGCGAATCCCACGCAGCTCTTAAGTGTGTCCCCAGACTCCTGTAGTTTCCATCAGACACAACCTGAATAACTGTGTTATAATCCAAAAACGTTTACAGATGAAACATATAAAGATGTTACACCCATAGTACCTAAGCCAAGGACACAGTAGTCTATCTTTTCAATGAAGATCTGCATGAAGTTAGATTATTATATATAATTATAGGTATTGATAGAGACACATCAGTGGATATAGATAATGTGTCTTTGGTATAGAAAAAGTTTTAAAGGGATATTAAAAGTTGCAGGGTTGGAGATTAGGGCAACTTTCATTTCTTTTTAATTTTAAGAAAAAAGTGATATTATGGGGAATTAGCATGTTTGTGGGAATACGTATTTTTTTAATTAAGAAAATAAACAACAAAATGAAGAAAATGTTTTTCTTCTATGAAAGCCTCATTAGAAGAAATTTCAGCTGTTTAAACCCAGGGAGTAAAAAGCATCAAATCCAAGAATGTTCTCTGGAACCGAGCCCAATACATTTTTATTTGAGTGAGAATTGGACACATTTCCATCCCCTTGGGGCTCCAGTCTGTCAATATTTTACTTTTCAGAGATGAAGAGACACACGTAGATCATTACAGTGACTTCAGTAACTTTCCTTCTCTTATTTATATTTATTTTATTTCTATCATAGTTTTCCCTGTTAAGGACTTTTTTTCTTTTTCCTTACATATATATTTTTAGAGAACAATGCACATACAAAAAATTTCTCTTGCTCTGCTAGATCTGGACTTTTTCTCTCATATATATCTCCATTGTTTGTCTTTTTTTAGACATAGTTGGGAAGTGAAAAAGAGAATTGCCGTATAGCTGCCCTACTCTTCTCATTGACAGTGTTTTGATTTAACAGTTTTTATACAAAAGTCAGCTTTGTTTATCTAAGATGTTTTTTTTGGTTGGAATTTAACCTACCTCTGCCTCCCCTTTCCCAAGTCCACTTCAGCTAACTTCTCATTCAACAGGTACCAGTCTACCATTACTGAATCTTGCTAGCAAAGAATCTCAAATTTTCCCGCTTGGTTGTAAATTATTTCGTAATCTCTAGTATTTAAGGGCCCTTTGTCCTGTCTAATCCCTTCCCTGGCAGGACACCTTCAGGGATGGATGGCTGTGTCGTTGGTTTGCTTGGTATTCCCCACTGTTCCTACCATGTGGTGATTATCTATGACCTCCCTAATCCCTAGCTGCCTTAGCTGAGACTGGCTCACACACTTCTCAGGTTGCTGCTGGCTTTATAGTCCTTTACTGCCCATACCACTTTGGAGATAGGCAGGATTAGTACTTTCCTATATAAACCCCAAACTTGACTTTGTGTTTCACAGGAAGGTGAAAAAGTGGGGTCTCTTTTCTTTCCACAAGATGATAACTAGGGAAGCCTGGGGGCAGGGTTTATTTCTGCATTTGCAATGACCAGCTGCTTCCTGTTCCTTCCTTCCTAAACTTCTGTGTCAGATCCATATCAGTTTCTATCCCTTACTCTGCTAATAATAATAATAATAATAATAATAATAATAAAGAATGGATGTTAACTCTGAGGTTCGAGTTCTTTTTAACTATATCGTTAATTTTTTTTTGAGATGGGGTCTTGCTCTGTCACCCAGGCTAAGTGCAGTGGTGCAATCACAGCTCACTGCTTCAGCCTCCTGAGTAGCTGGGACTACAAGCACCATGCCACCACACTTCTTTTTAATTTTTTAAATGGTTTTCTGCCTTCAATTCTAAGCACTTCTCAATTGCAACCAAGAGATAATACTTTTTATGAATTCTTTTTTTTTTTTTTTGAGATGGAGTTTCGCTCTTGTTACCCAGGCTGGAGTGCAATGGCGCGATCTCAGCTCACCGCAACCTCTGCCTCCTGGGTTCAGGCAATTCTCCTGCCTCTCAGCCTCCTGAGTAGCTGGGATTACAGGCATGCATCACCACGCCCAGCTAATTTTTTGTATTTTTAGTAGAGTCGGGATTTCACCATGTTGACCAGGATGGTCTCAATCTCTTGACCTCGTGATCCACCCGCCTCGGCCTCCCAAAGTGCTGGGATTACAGGCGTGAGCCACCGTGCCCGGCCCCTTTTTATGAATTCTTAAAGTTATCAATAGATACTCAAAGTTTAGCAAAGTCTAAGTGATATTAAGCTCATCCTTATTGCCCAAGTGACTTCAGTGACTATTTGTTAATTGCAACCAAGGGTCAGTTTTAAGAAAATGAATATATTAAAGTCCTCAAGAAATACCTAAAGGGTAACAAAATCTAAATAATATTGTGCATATTCTTTTATTATTGTATTAGTCTGTTTTCACGCTGCTGATAAAGACATACTCCAAGACTCGGCAATTTACAAAAGAAAGAGATTCATTGGACTTACAGTTCCACGTGGCTGGGGAGGCCTCACAATCATGATGGAAGGTGAAAGGCACATCTCACATGGCAGCAGACAAGAGAAGAGAGTTTGTTCAGGGAAACTCCCATTTTTAAATCTATCAGATCTCGTGAACTCATTCACTATCATGAGAACAGTGCAGGAAAGCCCCACCCCCATAATTCCATCACCTCCCACTGGATTCCTCCCAAAACACGTGGGAATTCAAGATGAGATTTGGGTGGGGACACAGCCAAACCATATCAATTACCGACCCAAAGATCACCTCCTGGGCACCATAAAAATACCAGTACCAATAGTAAAACCTTCCAGAATGACCACTCAGTACGCTAATGATTCTTAGATTACCTCTTTGCATCTAAATAGATAACATATAAAGGAATATTTAACAATTACTTATTTAGTATGCAGCAATAATATCCCCGTTTTGGCCTTGGACTCTCTTTCTGTGTATTATAACCTAGTTGAAGAACTTATGATTTAGTCTGAACAAACTACTAAGTTGTTTTATCCTCAGTTTAGAGACTGTTAAGGTATTTTTCATGCCCCACCACTGGTAATAAAATGTCTCATTTACTTGTTCTCATAACTCTTAATTTTGGAAAAACTTTGTCCATAAAAACTGATTCACCCTGAGGTATCTTTAAAGCTGCATGGTTCTGACCCCTGAGAGTACAGGAGAATCAACTTAAGTTTTGCAAAATACAATATTTGAGTGCTGCCTCCAAGAGAATCTGGTTTGTCTGGAATATTGTTTTTTTTTGAGACAGAGTTTCACTCTTGTTACCCAGGCTGGAGTGCAATGGCGCGATCTCGGCTCACCGCAACCTCTGCCTCCTGGGTTCAGGCAATTCTCCTACCTCAGCCTCCTGAGTAGCTGGGATTACACGCACGTGCCACCATGCCCAGCTAATTTTTTGTATTTTGAGTAGAGACGGGGTTTCACCGTGTTGACCAGGATGGCCTCGATCTCTTGACCTCGTGATCCACCCACCTCAGCCTCCCAAAGTGCTGGGATTACAGGCGTGAGCCACCGCGCCCGGCCCGGAACATTGGTATTTTTAAAAGCTGCCTAGGTAACTCCAACCTAGGCCCTATACATCTGAAGGATACCTACGATGCACCTGAAATATGCAGCAGAAACAGCAGTTCCCTGGAACCACACATCAGAAAGGGGGTGTGTTCAGAAGATCTAGTGGCCAGGAGGGTGGAAGACCCAATGCAGCACTACAGATCATGGAGAAAAACCCAGTGGGGAGGGGTAATCCGAACCTTGAGAATCACTGAGATTGTGTGGAAGTATTTGATCCCACAGCACTCATATTGTATTAGTGTAAAGAAACTTTTGGTAGCCTGGGAACTGTAGACAAAATTTTAAAATACAAAAATTTAGCTGGTGTGGGGGAAGATACTTGAATCAGAACGACTACCACAGAGAGTTTAGTTCTGGCTTGAGTAGCATCATTTCTCAACAGTCCTATAAGCTGCTTCTGCTTTTCTGATCATTTTTCTTTTGCCCACTTCTCAACCAGCATCATGCCAAAAAAACTGCCCACATTTTTCTTAGTGACTCAAATAGGAGCAGCAGCAGCAACAGTAGGGGCCCTGGGAAAGGGCTGTGTAAACCATGATTGTCACTCATCCCTGCCGATCCACTTATTAGCGGTGGCACTATGGTCTCTCTGCAGCTCTTATCAAATGCCAATGCCCTTTGTGTTTCATAGGCTAGTGGATCTGGCAGTCTGACAACCAGAAAGGAAACCTGATAAGATTAGAAGTACTTTGCTTCCTATCCAATTTCTTCCTCATTGAGGGAGGAGGGGGGATGTTTTCTTTTCTCCCTCAAATATCATAAAATTGATTCTGAAATAGAATCAATAGAGATCTAACAGAAATAGAAAGAAGCCAGGCATGATGGCACATGCCTGTAATCCCAGCTTACTTGAGAAACTGAGGTAGGAGGATTGCCTGAGCCCAGAAATTCAAATCTATCCTGGCAGCATAGTGAGACCCAGTCTCTTAAATTAATTAATTAAACAAATAAATATTTTATTTAAAAAAACAGGAAAAAAAATTAGGGGGCCAGCCACAGTGGTTCACACTTGTAATGCTAGCACATTGGGAGGCTGAGGTGGGTGGATAGTTTGAGCCCAGCCTGGGCAACATGGCAAAACCCCGTCTCTACCAAAAATACATAAATTAGCTGGACATGATGGACTACATGCCTATAGTCCCCTATTCAGGAGTCCAAGTGAGGAGAATCACCTGAGCCTGGATTCTGCAGTCAGCTGAGATCACGCCAGTGCATTCCATCCAGCCCGGGCAACAGAGTTAGACCCTGTCTCTACAAAAAGCAACAAAGAGGCCAGGCACAGTGGCTTACACCTATAATCCCAGCACTTCGGGAGGCTAAGGCAGGTAAGTCATGAAGTCAGGAGTTCGAGACCAGCCTGGCCAAAATGGTGAAACCCCTGTTTCCACTAAAGATACAAAACATTAGCTGGCCATGGTAATGCACATCTGTAACTCCAGCTAATTAGGAGGCTGAGGCAGGAGAATCACTTGAATCTGGGAGGTGGAGGTTGCAGTGAACTGAGATCACTCCATTGCACTGTAGCCTGGGTGACAGGGCAAGAATCTGTCTCAAAAAAAGAAAAGAAAAGAAAAGAAAAAATTTGTGATATTCAAAAGGTTGTTTCCTGACTGAATCCCCCAAACTGTTATTAGTATTCCAATATAATATTTTTTCTTTACTTTTTTTCCCAACTAGGAGTCCTCAGAATTTTTTTTCACTTTTTTATCTTTAATTTTCTCTACAAATAAAGTTACCACATCCCTAGAGTCACTCTTTCTGCTATAGCAAATGGAGAATGCACTTGTTGGTGGGGTGAGAAATAGTGGCACTGGGCTGGTTATGCACTTCCCCTGGGAAGTAGCATACTCTTGGTCTGTGGTCGCAAAACTCTGGAGAATTTCATCTTCCCAGAAAAACAATACATCGCTGGATGCAAATAGTTTAAATTGCCAATGTTAGATCCACACATTCTTGCATGTCTGTTATTGTATTTTTTTTTTCAAAAAGCATCACTATTCGAGGTGTTTTCACTTCTTTTGTCACATTGTAAAAAAAATACAACCCAGATGTTATACAGGTTTTAAGATCTGAAAACAGCCTTGATGCTTCTGTGACTTGGGTGGTATATAAATCGTACGTGGTGCTGGAGCTTGCAGCACTTCTTACACCTTGCAGCAGACCTTACTGTTGTGTTATATACTTCTTGCCGTTCTCCAGGCTTGTGTTTCATAGCATGGACTGGACTTCGAAATCAAAAAGGTTTTGATTTCCAGGTGTATTTTAAGAGTACTGATTGATTGAGCCAGCAGCTCACACCTGTAATCCCAGCACTTAGGGAGGCCAAGGAGGGCAGATCACTTGAGGTCAGGAGATCGAGACCAGCCCAGCCAATATGGTGAAACGCCATCTCTTAAAAGTACTAATTGAATTTCTAATTTTTACTCCAGGTTTAAAAACTATGTAGTTTTTTTTCATTTATTTATGTTTCTAAATAAAGTCCTCTGTTGGCTGAGAGTGGTGGCTCATTCCTGTAATCCCAGCACTTTGGGAGGCTGAGGCAGGCAGATCACCTGAGGTCAGGAGTTCGAGGCCAGCCTCGCCAACATGGTGAAACCCCACTTCTATTAAAATACAAAAATTACCCAGGTGTGGTGGCAGGCACCTGTAATCCCAGTTACTGGGAAGGCTGAGGCAGGAGAATTGCTTAAATCAGAGGGCAAAGGTTGCAGTTAGCTGAGATCACGCCATTGCACTCCGGCCTAGGTGACAAGAATGAGACTTCATCTCAAAAAATAATAAAAGAAGCAAATAAATAAAAATAAAATGTAGTCCTCTGTCATGCAAATTACTTAGTAAACGTCTGCTGGTGACTCTCACTGCTGCCAATTTGGCAGCACATGATTGAGATTTCCATTTCTCTTAAGAACTAGAACATGAAAACTCACTGCGACATATTAGTGGTCTGATGTATGATGCCAAGCTCATCTTCTCTACCAAATACCATTTGTTTCTGGGATCTTCGCAGTCCAAGGAACTTCATTCTCAACATCCCACCCCTTACTAACTTTTAGTAATGTCCAGGGATTAAAGGAAATTTGCCTTACGTAACAGGAATTAACAGGGTTAATCTTGCACCCTTTCTGAAAAGAATTTACAAACATTGCAGACAATCTTATCTATCTCTGTCTAAACTGTGGAATTACTGCCATTTAATATAATCAGTCTACTCATTTAGTTTGCTTAAGGAATTTTTTACAAAACAGTTTAAATGAATTAATGGAATAACCAGGAAGTTCAAGTCTCCAACAGTAAGAATGAACTCTTGCTCTCTGGATAATCAAATGGGGCCTTCCTCCTTCAGGTAGATCATGTCATTTCCTCACTCATACTAAATAGGTAAACAAGATAATTACTGAATTCAACTTCTAGTTAATTTCTTCTTTGACCACTGAGTATGTTTTGGCTGGGAGCTTTGTTGGCTATGCTGCCATTTCTTCCAATTATCCTCAGTCCTACAACATATCAATCCATCAATATAACTCATCTTTAAATTGTGGTTTTGCCTTCTCAAGAAGTTATTAATTATACCAATGTAAAATCTTCTAAAATGACTGTTGACTTGTTGATTATCCCCCATGCCATTCCCCTTCCCTGTCCCTCGGCACATAAGGAATGGCTCTTTGCTAAGTTCCACAGATCCTTAAATCTACCAATTAGAAGCTAAGAGCCTACCTCTCTACCATGAAGGAACTATGGGCTGGAACATAATAGATGTTGACTTATAATTTCTTAGAATATTGTGTGAGAAACATCAAACTCCTGATTCCAGGATATGCCAAAAACACATCAATAAAAAACCAAACAAACCAAACCAAACCAAAAAACCCTCATTAGGCTTTGTCAGATGTGGCATATCTCATCAATCAGTTCAAACAAATAGAAATAAGATTTTCTCACAAACTAGACTCTAGCGTTTTTTTAAAAACTTATCTTTACCATAATTTTTTAAATGAATCCTTTGAGATTTTTGATGCATGATATTTATCATCCAATTACTTCATTAGTTCAATTTTTTTAATGGTATTCTTGTATCTGAGGATAAGGTCAGAAAATTTCATGCTCTGAATTCATGCTGATTTTCAGAAGAAAAATGTTAGTTTTGTGTAGAAATAACCCATCCTAAGAAATATAAGATATTTCTTATTATATTTCTTAGCACGTATTTCTTAGGATGATAAGCTATTCAAAGGGTGGTGATAACCAGCACCTTCAGTCAGCATTATCTAAGAATAAGAATCTGTGTTTCTACATACAGATCTCCTAAAAAAGAACCTACACTTGGCCAGGTGCAGTGGCTCATGCCTGTAATTCCAGCACTTTGGGAGGCTAAGGCAGGAGGATCACTTGAGGTCGGGAGTTCGAGACCAGCCTGACCAACATGGAGAAACCTGTCTCTGCTAAAAATATAATTATCTGGGCATGGTGGTGCATGGCTATAATCCCAGCTACTCTGGAGGCTGAGGCAGGAGAATCACTTGAACCCGGGAGGCAGAGTTTGCAGTGAGCAGAGATCGTGCCATTGTACACTCCAGCCTAGGCAACAAGAATGAAACTCCGTCTCAAAAAACAAAAGACAAACAAACAAAAAGAATCTACACTTAACAGGATTCCCCAGGCAACTTGGATGCATTAAAGCTTGAACAACACTGCATTAGAAAGTTAGGTTTTCCATCATAAAAAGGAATATAAAATAAGTTACTTTAATTACATAAGAAGAGGGGTCTTGAGAAAAATATAAGCCAGGGAATTGACATAGTAATTTCATTGCAAAAATATCAAATCTGTCATACAGGGACATTCTCTTTGACCCACTAGCTAGATACTAGTGATAGTCTATTAGTTTCTATTACCTCTGAAATAATCCACAAAACTAGGCAGTTACCTGCATTTGGATTCCACTCCAATCAATAATCCTTATCTAGGTACTTTTACAAGAAATGGAGAGCCATAGGGAGGAGTTATGAATATTTTAGAGCCTGGAAAGGCTATCTTCCACTGTAAATTAAATCAATAAACTTAGCCCGATGCTTGCAGTATCTTCACATAATGTAATACTATGCTGGCATTAAAATCATATTGCTGCTGGGTGGCGTGGCTCAAGCCTGTAATCCCAGCACTTTGGGAGGCCAAGGTGGGCGGGTCACAAGGTCAGGAGTTCAAGACCAGCCTGGTCAACATGGTGAAACCCCGTCTCTAAAAAAATAAAAAAATAAAATAATTATATTGCTTACCTCTATTTCATTTTTTGATGATGAATATGAACAATTTTATATAATTTTTCCCTAACAGAATGTGAATAGCCATTAGTGAGCTGATGTGCCCATCAGAGTATAGATGACTCCCGCAATCTTACCTCAGTTGTCAATTGCAGCACTATTTTTTCCAACTTTACACTGGTACCTAACCTGCAGAAATGATCTGATTGACAACATCATGAGTCAGAATGGATGCAGTTATTGTCTCCTTCTTGGGTGCTACACAGGAGTGAACATCACCAATAAAAACAGAAATTGTAAGCGACTCTTTAAACAGACTCTGCTTGGTTTGATGAACTGAAATAATTCTGAAAGGAACAACTGTAATCACTGTAAGAGGATGTTTGCCAAGAAATAAGTTTTCAAGATGGAAATTCCAGCACTTCAAAAGACTGAATTTTAGATGTCAGAATCCATCCACTGTTGAAACCTTTCTCTCCTATTGTAATCAATCACCTCTCTTTTTCTGATCTGATTTGCACTCTCCTTTTTGGCTTAAGCTCACAGAAGCATGTTAAAAATCCTCATCAGGGTCTGAAGAAGGCTGGCATCCAGGATGCTGCAATGTAAGAGCACACAGGCCAGTTGGAGGAGGGATTCAGGTTGGCTCAAGGTAGAGAGGAATGGTCTGATCAGAGGAGCAGAAAAGGCAAACAAAAGTAAAGGACAGAGGGAGAGGGAGAGGGAGAGAGAGAGAGACAGAGAGAGAGATGATATATAAGGTGATTGGAACCAGTGAGGGTGGGCACAGAACCCAGCCCCTAGCTAACAGGGCTGGCAGGAAGAAGAAAAGCAAACCCCAGCCAGCCTCCTGGAGCCAGGGCATGGACTGTCTCCCAGCCACTCTTTCCCAACCCCCACTCCATAAGGTAAGAAACAGAAATATACATGATATCCAGGCAGAGGGGATCCTGCTCAGCAGCCCCCTACTCAGGAAATTAACTGGAAGCTAATTCAGAAAGGCCATTCCCTAATGGAGCTGTTTACCATAGTAATGGCTTCAGATCTTCTATCAACAAGATGAACCAGCCTATCCACACGTAGGCGATAAAGCAGTACAAGATGAAACAGAAAATGACAATTACTACAGACAGTGTGAAGTATGAGGAATAAAATAGATGTGGGTTGAATTGTACCTAACCCACTTTCCAGTTGTATGATCTTGCAGGATTTGCCTGTTTTCCTCATCTGTAATGTGGAAATAATGCCTCACTCCTTCCTTAGTCAGAGATGGGTTAAAAAGAAAAAACAAAACAAAGAAACCACCAATAACAAAATATGTCACTACTAGAAATATTGAGATGTTAAGAAATAATACAGAAAAAAGTGTCAAACAAAAGGCCTGGCAAATACATCAAATTTCCTTCGATGGTTTGTTAAAATATTTTTAAATAGCTGATCTTTTGTTGTTAAAGAATCTTCCAAAGACTATAATTAATATCATCAAAATGACCATACTGCCCAAAGCAATCTACAGCTTCAACACACTCTATCAAAATATCAACATCATTTTTTCACAAAATTGGAAAAAACTATTCTAAAGTTCATATGGAACCAAAAAAGAACCCAAATAGCTAAAGCAATCCTAGCAAAAAGAACAAAGCGGAAGCACTGCATTTCCTTACTGCAAATTATACTACAGGGTGATAGTAATCAAAAAGGCACAGTACGGCAGGTAAAAACAGATCCATTGATTAATGGACAGAATAGAGAACCCAGAAATAAAGCCACATACAGCCAACTGCTCTTGGACAAAGTCAACAAAAACATACATTAAAGAAAGGATGCCGTTCAATAAATGGTGCTGGGAAAACTGGACGGTGAAACTGGACTCCTCTCTCTCACCACGTACAAAAATTACTTCAAAACAGATTCAAGACTTGAATATAAAACCTCTTCCCCTATGCAGCCTGAGGTGATCTGGCCTTACCCAGAAAAAATCATGCCAATCAAGAGGCTCGAACCTTCGTGTTCACTTTCAGAAACCGCCCAGACCAACAAAGGTATGCAATTACAAAAAGCCACGAAGTATCTGAAAGATATTCCTTTTTTATTTTTAAGCTACACCTACTAGAATGGGAGAAAGATGTCACTTTACAAAACCAGTAGGTACAATTCCAACATTACACTGATAGAGTTGTTAGCTGTGTCCTGGCCAAACAGTAGAACTACAGAGAGTCAGTGGCCCAAAAACACTATTGTATGTGCTTAAAAATGCATAGTAATGGTCAGGCATGGTGTTTCACACCTGTAATCCCAACACTTTGGGAGGCTGAGGGGGGTGGATCACTTGAGGTCAGGAGTTCAAGACCAGCCTGGCCAATATGGTGAAACCCCCTCTCTACTAAAAATACAAAAGTTAGCTGGGCGTCATGGCTAGCACCTGTAAACTCAGCTACTCAGGAGGCTGAGGCAGGAGAATCACTTGAACATGAAAGGCGGAGGTTGCAGTGAGCTGAGATCACACCACTGTACTCTGTTGCCTGGGCAACAGAACAAGACTCTGTTTCAAAAATACAAAACAAAAACAAAAACAAAAAAACAACCAAAAATGCAGAGTAATGCTGAATTTAAGGATTTAGGTGTAGATCCTGTGGTCATTAAACATATCCAGGTGAACAAAGCATCCGAGATGTGCCACCAAACTTCTAGAGTTCATATAGGAGTTCTCCCTGCCACACTGAGAAGATCCCTATTGAAAAGGAACAAATTGTTCCTAAATCAGAAGAGGAGGTTAGACACAGAAAAAGATATCCCAAAAGAAACTAAAGAAACAAACACTTATGGCACAGGATTACTTCAGCATAAAATAAATGCAATTAAAAGTAAAAAGGCAAAAAAAAAAAAAA
The DNA here is from genome assembly GCF_049354715.1 of Callithrix jacchus. Classification (NCBI taxonomy): domain Eukaryota; kingdom Metazoa; phylum Chordata; class Mammalia; order Primates; family Cebidae; genus Callithrix; species Callithrix jacchus. The sequence continues at coordinate 87,098,675 of NC_133504.1, read as the reverse complement.
AAAGACCTGAAACTATAAAAATATTAGAAGAAAACCTAGAGAAAATCTTCTAGATATTGATCTAGGGAAAGAATTCTTGACTAAGACCTAAAAGCACAGGCAACAAAAACAAATGCAGACAGATACCAGAGAAATAATCAGCAGAGTGAACAGACAGCCTTTGGAATGGGAGAAAATATTTGCAAATTATACATTCTGCAGGGAACTAACATCTCCAGAATTTACAAGGAACTCAAACAACTTAACCAAAAAAACCCCAAATGCCTGGGCAACTTGGCGAAACCCCGTCTCTACCAAAAATACAAAAATTAACTGGGTATGGTGGCATGTCCTTGTATTCCCAGCTACTCAGGAGACTGAGGTAAGGGGATCACTTGAGCCTGCGAGGTCGGGGCTGCAGTGAGCCATGATCGAGCCACTGCACTGCAGCCCAGGTGACAGAGCAGGGCAAACACACACACACACACACGCACACACACATGCACACGCCAAATAGGCTGGGCACAGTAGCTCACGCCTATAATTACAGCATTTTGGGAGGCTGAGGTGGGTGGATCACCTGAGGTCAGGAGTTCCAGACCAGACTGACCAACATGGTGAAACCCCGTCTCTACTAAATACAAAAAATTAGCTGGGTGTGGTGGTGCATGCCTGTAACTCCAGCTACTTGGGAGACTGAGGCAGGAGAATTGCTTGAACTTGGGAGGCGGAGGTTGCAATGAGCTGAGATTGTGCCATTGCATTCCAGCCTGGGCAACAAGATTAAAACTCTACCTTAAGGGGGGGAAAAAGCCAAATAATCATCCCATTAGCAAATGGGTTTAGGGCAAGAACAGACATTTTTCAAAAGACAAATAAATGGCCAAGAAGCATAGGAAAAAATGTTCAACGTCACTAGTCAACAGAAAAATGCAAATTAAAACTACAATGAAACATCATCTTATACTAATCAGAATGGCTATTATTAAAGGACAAAAAATACACGTACAACATGGATGGAACTGGAGGTCATTAAGCTAAGTGAAATAAGCCAGGCACAGAGAGACAAACATTGCATGTTCTCTGTTCTCACTAATTTGTAAAATCTAAACAGTTGAACTCATGGAACTAGAGAGTAGAAGGATAGTTACCAGAGGCCCAGAAGGGGGTTATGAGTTGGAGGGGAGGCAGGAATGGTTAATGGACACACACGTAAAAAAATAGAAGGAATGAATAAGACCTAGCACCTGATAGCACAGCAAGGTGAATATAGTCAATAATAATTTAATTGTACATTGAAAAATAATGAAGAGTATAATTGGATTGTTTGTAACACAAAAGATAAATGCTTGAGGGGATGGATACCCCATTTTCCATGAAGTGATTATTATGCACTGCATACCTGTAACAAAACATCTCATGTACCCCATAAACATATACACTTACTGTGTACCCACAAAAATTTAAAATAAAGTTTTTAAAAAGGACAAAAGAAAACAGATGATTGTAAGGATGCAGAGAAAAGTGAACTCTTACATACCTTTTGTTTTGTTTTGTTTTGAGACACGGTCTCGCTCTGTTGCCCAGGCTGGAGTGCAGTGGTACCATCATAGCTCACTGCAGGCTCAGTCTCCCAGGCTCAAGCGATTCTCCTGCCTCAGCCTCCCAAGTAGCTGGGACTACAGGCACGAGCCACTATACCCAGCTAATTTGTTGTATTTTTAGTAGAGATAGCATTTCACCATGTTGCCCAGGCTGGTCTTGAACTCCTGGGCTCAAGAGATCTACCCATCTTGGCTTCCCAAAGTGCTGGGATTACAGGTGTGAGCCACCACATCCAGCTCATATATACTGCTGATGGGAATGTAAATAAGTCAGTACAACCTCTGTGAAAAACTACGGAGATTTCTCCAAGAACTAAAAATAGAACTACCCTTTGATCCAACCATCCCACTGCTGGGCATATACCCAAAGGAAAAGAAATTGTTATATCAAAAAGATACCAGCATGTGTATGTTTATCACATCACTGTTCACAATAGCCAACATATGTAATCAACTTAAGTGTCCATCAGTGGAAGACTGAATAAAGAAAATGTGCTATGTGTACACAGTGGATACTACTCTGCCATAAAAAAGACTGAGATCCTGTCTTTTGCAGCAACATGTATAGAACTGGAGGCCATTATCTTAAGTGAAACAATTCAGAAACAGACAAATACCACATGTTCTCACAAGTGGAAGCTAAATAATTTGTACACAAGGAAGCATAGTGTGAAATGACAGAAAATGGAGACCTGGAGGCATGGGGTGATAGATGATGGGAGGTTGCTTGATGGGTACCAAGCATGCTGCTCCACTGATGGGTGCACTAAAGGCCTGACTTCACCGCAGTGCAATATATTCATATGGCAAGCTGCACTTGTACTCCATGAATATATAAGCATATAGATATATGTGTATATTTTAAATCTTCCTAATTCTGATATGTATCTGCCTACATAGAAAACTCTCCACTTAGGAAAGATCAACATAGAAAATATATTTTGTAAGCACCCCCCAAAATTTAATGAATTTATTCATTTTCAAAGACTATATCCTATAGATTTTTGAGAGCTTAAATAAATGCTTTCTTAAATCTTGAATTTTTTCCCCCTTAAAACAAGTACATCGTGTGGCCACAGTGAGCAGTATGTGTTTCAGATTTGAAAGGTAGAAATTTGAATGGATACTGTTTCTTTTTACCTGAATTTACTTCAAGTGCATTTAAAAAATTTTTTTCACAGAGAGAATGTCTCACTATGTTGCCCAGGCTGGTCCTGTACTCCTAGATTCAAGCAATGCTTCTGTCTCAGCCTCCCAATGTATTGGAATTACAGGTGTGAGCTACAGTGCTCAGCCTACTTCATGCATTTTCAAAATAACCATGAAAATGCATGCAATAAAATCCCTCCACAAATTCGTTATACTCAAATTCATAAGACATTCTCCTTGCCTAACTGCCAAACTTAAACAGACAGGCAGCAAGAATTAAACTCACAAATTTTGAATTCTTTGCTTACAGATTGATCTAGATGTGTTTGAAATGGTTCTCAATCCAACAAATACCCAAACATACTGGCAATTTCCATATTATTTTATGTTACTACAATATTTTCTAGCAAAAGGGAACCTCAAACTCATTATCTGTCAATGGCTAATTTCAGAAACAGATGATTTCTAAACAATTAGAGAATGGTAAGTAAAATACTGTCAAAAATCCTCCATTTGTATTTTTAAAACTAAAGATGCTTAAAATTCTAAAGAGCAGAACAATTAAAACATTATTCTTGACATTATTTAAATGACTTTAGATAATCTTGCATTGTATGATCCTTTAATTTTCATGCTCTTATTACTTGGTGATAGCAGATATTCATATTTTAAAATAAAAATAGAGTTTTAGGGCTAGGCACGGTGGATTTCATGCCCATAATCCCAGCATTTTGGGAGGCTGAGGTGGGCAGATCACAAGGTCAGGAGTTCAAGACCAGCCTGGCCAACATGGTAAAACCCTGTCTCTACCAAAAATACAAATATTAGCCAGACATGGTGGCACATGCCTGTAATCCCAGCTACTCGGGAGGCTGAGGCAGGAGAATCACTTGAACCTGGGAGGCAGTTGCAGTCAACCAAGATCACACCACTGCACTCCAGCCTGGGAGAGAGAGCAAGACTCCATCTCAAAAAAAAAATTAAAAAAATACAGTTTTAAGATTAAACTTTAACTTTGAAATTCTTAACTGAATTTCTGTACCTTTTAATTGCATAAATTCCACATGACTAAAGATTTCATGGTTTTTTTTTTTTTTTTTTTAAAATACAGGTTGAGTATCTTTTATCCAAAATGCTTGGGACCAACCAGAAGTGTTTCAGATTTCAGATTTTTTTAAATTTTGGAATATTTACATATACATAATGAGATATCTTAGAACTGAGATCCAAGTCTAAACATGAAATTGATTGTTTTCATATACACCTTATATACATAGCCTAAAGGTAATTTTATATGATATTTTTTATGATTTTGTGCATTAAACAAAGTTTTCTCTGGACCTGCCACATGAGGTCAGGTGTGGAATTTTCCACTTTTGGTGTTATGTTAGCACTCAAAAAGTTTTGGAGTTGAAGCATTTCTGATTTCAGATTTTCAGATTAGGGATATTCAGTTTGTACCACTGTTATATCAACAAATTGCCAATAAGATCAGTATTTGGGTATGACCAATGGGTATGTCAGAAGACTTCTTTATAAGTAATTATTTACCAAAAGGTTTCTAACTAATTACAACTAGGGCAATAATGATGTTGAGATTTGACATGCTTACCCATTAAGAGACAGCATTTGTGGGCCATAAAGAAGTCTAGACGGCAATCTTGTATCAAAAATAAGAGAATAGACTTTTGAACGAGAGCTCCTAGACTTAACACCTGCTTCTCCCACTTACTAGCTGTACAGTGTTTGGCAAATTACTTAATCTCTTGGTTTCTCAGTTTCCTCATCAGTAAGAAAGAGATTTTAAAAATCCCTTGTTGCCTAGGACTGTTGTGAAGATTAACTTAGATAATGGATTGCACAGGATACATTTATCAGTCAGTGAATATTAAGCTTATTCTAGAAGTTACAGCATTCAACAATTAAAAAGTCCTTATCTGAAGATATTAGCATCTCTAAGTTCTAAACTGGGTAGAAATCCTAGATGTAAAATAAAAGAGAGTTTAATACAGACTAACAGTAAGATAAATATTCATAAGAAATATTCAATTCTAAAGAGCTGACTCCTATTGATTTGGCTTTTGGCCCTCCCACATGCCCCCTCAAAATAACTTTAAAATTTAATCTTGGTTGGGTTACCCTATAATAAGAAAGTTTCCTTAAAGTCTATCAGGAAGTCATACCTATGCCATACCAAGTCTTATTATGGATACTTCTCTTTGCAGAGAATTAATTAAATACACCATCAGAGACAAAACTGTTGAGGAAAAACTCATTTATCATGGTGGAGTCTCATGTATTATTTCCTGGCATTATATTTATAACTGTTATTGTCATGCTATTAGGATTATAAACCTTTACTTGCCCAAATCTTACCTCTCTGACACTGAGCTCAGGATCACCTTTGTTTTATAAAGAACAAAGGATTCTCTCAAGCAGTGAATGAGAATTTATTCAGTGAAAATACTCACAGTGCCACGCCTGGCCTTTTTGTCAGGCAGTGATGCCTGAAACCAGAGCATCTCACATTGTGGATATATCCGAACATATGAAACACCTGGGAATCTTGTTGAAATGCACACTATGATTCAGTGGGTCTGGGTGAGGCTTGCCTGAGCTCCTGCATCTTTGGCAAGCTCTCCAGTGACGCTGCTGGTTCACATACACAGATCACGCATAGAGGTAGTGAGGACTGCGACAACTAGGTCGCTATATATAGTGTGTGTGAGTGTGTGCGCATGCATGCACATATGTTAGAAGGCTAAAAATATTTCAGAAAATTTTAGAAGGGGAAAGCACTTTACTGCACTGTCCTAGAAACCTTATTTCAAAATGAACATTTGATTCTTTCAAAATGTGCTTTTTCAAATTAGCAAAGACAATCCTTCGTCTCTCAAAAGGAGGATGCCAAACCTATGTGACCTCTCTATGAATATAAACACAGGTCTGTTGAAGAACAAGAATGACACAGTAGTTGATAAATTCTTTCTTTCTTTTTAATTTTTTTAAATTTTACTTTAGGTTCTAGGGTACATGTGCAGGTCATGCAGGGTTGTTGCATAGGTACATACTATATCTGGCATTTCTCCCCATGTTATCCCTCCCCACCCTCCCCACCCCCTGCTGTCCCTCCCCTAGCCTTCCCCAACTGCCCTCAGTGTGTGATGCTCTTCTCCCTGAGTCCACGTGTTCCCATTGTTCAGCACCTGCCTATGAGTGAGAACACGCAGTGTTTGGTTTTCTGTTCTTGTGTCAGTTTGCTGAGAACGATGATTTCTAGATTCATCCAAGTCCCTACAAAGGACATGAACTCATGGTTTTTTATGGCTGCATAGTATTCCATGGTGTGTATGTACCATATTTTCTTTGTTCAGTGTATCATTGATGCGCATTTGGGTTGGTGCCAGGTCTTTGCTATTGTACACAGGGCTGTAGTGAACATACGTGTGCATGTGTCTTTACAGTAGAATGATTTATAGTTCTTTGGGTATATACCCAGTAATGGGATTGGTGGGTCAAATGGAATTTCTATTTCTAGATCCTTGAGAAATTGCCACACTGTCTTCCACAATGGTTGAACTAATTTACACTCCTGCCAACTGTGTAAGAGTGTTCCTATTTCTCCACATCCTCTCCAGCATCTGTTGTCTCCCGATTTTTTAATGATCGCCATTCTAACTGGCGTGAGATGGTATCTCAATGTGGTTTTGATTTGCATTTCTCTAATGACCCGTGATGATGAGCATTTTTTCATATGTTTGCTGGCCTCTTATATGTCTTCTTTTGAAAAGTGTCTGTTCATATAGTTTGCCCACTTTTGAATGGGTTTGTTTTTTCTTGTATATCTGTTTTAGTTCTTTGTAGATTCTGGATATTAGCCCTTTGTCAGATGGGTAAACTGTAAACCATTTCTTTTTGATGTGCCATTGGGTATTGTTTTGAAAATAAGAAATTCACATTTTCATGTTGATCAGGTAGCATCACCTGTGTTAACTGGTAAGCAGGAAGCCAAAACACTAACAGGTATGAAAAAACAGTGATAGTCAAAATGTACATTATGAAAACTTTCTGGTATCATTGGTAAGACTTAATAATAATAGTGAAAAGGGAATTATAATTATAGTAAAATTGTGGTACACACACCATTCTGCAGAAAGCAGGTAGCTATCATAACTTATAAGACCTTATATATAGCCCCTCCCCGCCCCCGGCCGCGCGGGCTGCCTGGGAGTCGCGGGTCCAGCCGCGTTCAGAGCGCGCGAGGCTCCGGAGCTCAGCGAGGCTGCGGGCGCCTGCGTCCACCGGCGAGCAGGACGGGCTGCTCTGGCTTGGGACCCCTAGGCAGGACCACCTTCCTCTCCAGAATGAAGACCTTGCTGGTGCTGCTGGCTGCCCTTCTGGGTGTTGAGCGAGCCGGCTCGCTGATGTGCTTCTCCTGCCAGAACCAGAAGAGCAATCTGTACTGCCTGAAGCCCACCATCTGCTCCGACCAGGACAGCTACTGCCTGACGGTGACTGCGTCTGCCGGCATCGGAAAGATCGTCACATTTGGCCACACCCTGAGCAAGTCCTGTTCCTCGGTCTGTCCCCTCCCAGGAAACGTCAATGCTGGCATAGCTTCCATGGGCATCCGCTGCTGCCAGGGCTTCCTGTGCAATTTCAGCGCGGCCGATGGCGGGCTGCGGGCCAGCGCCACCCTGCTGGGTGCCGGACTGCTGCTGAGCCTGTTGCCTGCCCTGCTGCGTTTTGGCCCCTGACCACCCAGACCCTGTCCCCAGCCCCCTAGCTCAGGAAGGAAAGCCCAGCCCATTCTGGGTCCCACAAGGGTATGAGAGCCCCTGACTCCTCACGTGCCTGATTCATGCCCTTGGTCCCAGGTCAGGCCCATCCCCTGCACCTCCAACTGCCCCAGCCCTGCCTCTGCCCCAGGTGGGGCCACCTGCCCTCACTTCTGGGGTCAATGATGTGACCTTCATTGGGGGACTGTGGAAGGGATGAGGGCTCCCCTGGAGCCTTAGGTTCCGGCGTCAGGACCAAGTCTCGTGGACACACTGAGAGGGCCCCCAGGGAGGCTGTGCCCGTGGGGGTACGTGGGTGTGCTTTGCAGGTGTGAACCCGTGTCAGTTTCTGGGGCCTGTGTTTGGGGAGGGTGGGGTGCCAGCAGCCTGCAGATCCCAAGTCCCTATAACCCCCTGCCCTTGCACAGCCTCACGCCCTTCAAGGGCAGCCTTTCGGGGGTGGGGTTTCCGCCACTTCCAGGTCTAGGCCCCTGCCCCAAATCCAGCCAGTCCTGCCCCAGCCCAGCCCCACATTGGAGTCCTGCTGCTTCGGTGCCTCAAATAAATACAGATGCCCCCCCCAAAAAAAGACCTTATATATAGTTTAATTTTTTGCTCAAAATATTAATCTTCAAAATACAATGACAGCAATTACCACCTACTTATCTATTTTGAGTGATTTAAACTTTGACAGTGGGATAATTTAATAGCTACTTATAGATGGTCAGCTAAAACTTAATTGACAATAATGGAAGATTAAAAACTGCCACAGTTACAGATGATGAGAAATGTACTTATTGGCATAAAATCCAACAAGGGTGATCAGGTGAAAATACCATGTAAAAAAAATAAAAGGCAATAAATGCCCCTTTCAGATTTATAAGCTGTGGGCACATTTTACCCTTTATGTAAATCCCATTCTTAAAACAGTTTTCTTGGCATCCTAAAAATTGAAGCTTTTGAAACCTTATGCTCCAACATAAATATGGAAATGAAAAACTATTATAATTTTTAAAATTTTAGGAGTGCTTTTGCAGATTTAAACAAAGCTAACATATCTTCATTTAAAGTAGAATCCACGAAGCTCTCCAATGTCATTCCTGAAATAACTAGAGTTGGAATGATGGGCTGTTTCTTACTTTGTAGTTTCTAATGCAATGTAAGCAGCTTTACAAGGATTAGCTGTCTCCACTGACCTAACAGCATTCTTTACTTCATTTGAAAGGAAACAGGAAGTTTTTTCTCTGCAACTTTATACCAAGGCACAGAATTTGTCTATTAAAAATACCAATTCCACTTTTATTTAGTAAAATTAAGAAAATTTAAAAGTACCAGGCTTTTGGTCTGTCAATATTAATTTCTTTTCTTTTCTTTTCTGAGACAGTCTCACTCTGTCACATAGGCTTGTGTGCAGTGGCACAATCATGGCTCACCACAACCTTAATATTCTAGGCTCAAGCGATCCTGCCACCTCAGCCTCCCAAGTAGCTAAGGCTATATGTGTGTGCTACCACACTTGACTAATATTTTATTTTATTTATTATTTAATTTTTGAGACAGAGTCTCACTGTATCTCCCAGGCTGGAGTTCAGTGGCACAATATTGGCTCACTGCAGCCTCTGCCTCCCAGGTTCAAGCGATTTTCCTGCCTCAGCCTCCTGAGCAGCTGCTATTACAGACAGGCACCACCATGCCTGGCTAATTTTTGTATTTTTAGCAGAGGCACGGTTTCACCATATTGGCCAGGCTGGTCCTTGAACTCCTGGTGTCCTGTGATTTTTCTGCCTCCACCTTCCAAAGAGCTGGGATTAAAGGTACGAGCCACCATACCTGGCCTATTTTTATTTTTAATAGAGACAAGGTCTTGTATGTTGCCCAGGCTGTGATAATAATTTCTTGATGTGAACATATGATTTACCTCTCAGCAAAGTTATTTTTTGAACTATCTCTGTCATGGGACCCAATTCCTTATCAGTTGCTAACTTCTCTCTTATACCATCCCCACTGAGTTGAGAGGATGGCTTGGTGCTACATGAAAGGGAAGTGCCAATGTAATGACCAAAATAGACAACCACAAGCTATAATGTCACACTAACAATGAATCCCATCTCTTATTTGTAATTAACTTGGAGAAGAAATGCTAGGCCGAAAATGAGTAGAAGTCAAAACAGGGACTTTCCACAAAGAGAGAGCTGAGTCCGACTTCTATTCTTTTGACGTTATCAATTCTGTGACTGATTCTTGCAGCATTATTATGAGAATTAAATGAGCAATATATTTTAAGTGCATGTTGGCACTTAATGCATGCTTGCTACAATACATACAATCTACATAGCATATATGCAATTATACACTTATATATATGCTATATATATATAAAAGTGTATATATATACACACTTATATATATATATATGCTACTATATATATATATAGTAGCAAGCACATATATATATTCTTGCTACTATACAATCTACATAGCATGTATTGTAATTATACACTAATATATAATTGCCCAATAAGTGTTTAGCAAATTTTGGGCACAACTGGTAATATATTTCTTAAACTTCTATGAACACTTAATTTTGAAGTACATATTGACCACACTCACATAGATAAAAACTTTCACTTCTTAAAAGTTTTTTCAACTATAAATTATTATGACTGCTTTTTAAGAATCAAATCATGATAATGATGGCTTTAGAAATCTTCCTACATTTGGTCACATACTATTTATTATATATTATATAGTTATATTAATACAGAAGAGATAGCCTTAGAGACTATCTCTCCTAGAGAGGAGAGCATAGGAAACTCCTAGTCTATAGCAAAAGTTTTTATTATTTATAATAATCAGAAAAAATAATTTTTCAGTCTATCAAAGATACTTAAGTTTTTATTACAAATATTTTACAAAATCAAAGTTTAAAAATTTGTGTCACAGATATCAGAATTTATCTGTACAACTGAGCTTTTTTGGAACACTTATTTTTCCTCTAACACAATGCCATTCTTTCCAGACAGTAAAGTCCCAAGTCTTCCTGGTTCATATATACATACCTAGACCTTGAGACAGCTCAATATGTGTGATCCAATTGCTACATATTGCAGGTACATTTAAAATAATCAGAATCACTAGAGGGCTTGGGGCAGATCAACAAACTCCTCATATCTAACATCTTCCTAAACCACAGATTCTCATCACATCTCCTGGAGAGATTTAATAACCTCCCAACCCCCACTTCCAGAGATGTCAAGGCCTCCACATTGGTGACTATAAAATGTTCCCAGAGAATTACAACACGGGAAGTACAACTCATATTGAGAACCACTGCCCTGAATAATGAGTGCTGCTACAAGGCAGAGTAGGAATAATAAAGCACACACGCATTTAAAAAAAAACATGTTGCAAACATTCTCTTAGGAATAGTGCCTTAGTGGGCATGTGTCCAAATATGCTGCTTTCCTTTCTTTGAATACCTATTCAAGAAACAAAGGAATAGAAAATAAGAAGGGAAAGACAAGAAAACTGGAAGCTGCACCAGAGCCACCTTGAAAATGTAAGAGTTTTCTGGAGTAAGAAGCTGTGTCAGGAAAGAGGATTAGGTAACAAGTGACCTAGAATTAGGTTGTGATTCTCCCTGAAGGACTGCAGGAGAAGAGATAATGAAAGGTAAGGGCTTTTCCAAGACATTTCCACATAGACTGACCTCCATGTAAAATCTTACTAAATGTATGCATATATTTATTTTTATTTTTATTTTTTTAAAGACGGGGTTTCACCATGTTGGTCAGGCTGGTCTTGAACTCCTGACCTCAGATGATCCACCTGCCTTGGCATCCAAAATGCTTGGATTATAGGCGTGAGCCACCATGCCCGGCCAAATCTTACTAAATATTAACAGAAATAAAAGAGTTCTGGCTGGGCGCAGTGGCTCACACCTACAATGCTAGCAGGGGCCAAGGATGGAGGATCACTTGAGCCCAGGAGTTTGAGACTAGCCTAGGGAACCTATGGAGTCCCCTGTCTCTAAAAATAATTTTAAAATTAGCCAGGCATGGTGCCAAGCATTTGCAGTCTTAACTACTCAGAAGGCTTAGGAGGGAGGACCACCTGAACCCAGGAGATTGAGGCTGCAGTGAGCTAGGATTGCATTGCTGCACTCCAGCCTGGGCAACAGAGCAAGATCCTCTCTGAAAGAAAGAAGGAAAGAAAGAAAGAAAGAGAGAGAGAAAGAAAGAAGGAAAGAAAAGAAAGAAAGAGGGAAAGAAGAAAGAAAGAAAGAGAAAGAATAAGGCAAAGAAAAAAGAAGAAAAGAAAGAAAGAAGAAAAGAAAGAAGGAAAGAAAAGGGTCCTGTGTAATAAGGCACATGCTTCCTTTTGAGGACAGAACAGTCAAGTGGATTGAATTTGTATCTTTAGGAAGTTTTATACTTCTTTAGTGAATAAAATAGGATTAATGAGTATCTGCCTTGGAATAAAATATACCATAAAATTGAAAAGCAATCACACTGAAAACACAAAATTAGTCCTAAAAGAAATCTATAATATGATAACCAGTGACTAGATACTTGTGGTTAAAAGAAGCCATAACAAAGCTGGTAAAAGATGCAGTTTCCTCAGTCACTTAATTGATTTTTTAACAACTGACGGAAACTGGCTAATCATCATTCTGATTAATCATTTTTGGCAGATTTGGAAAGGAGGCTAGTCCAAAAGCAAATGGCCGGGTCACTGCCCCTTCAGGGTTCTTCCAGCAAGGCCAAGGAGAAGGAGGAAAAGAAAGGCTCAAACATCTTATTCACCATTTGTCATAGTGGGAAATACTATGAGGGAAAACGAAAGGCTCTAACATCTTATTTGCCTCTAGTGTCAAATACCCACACTTCATTTGTTCCCTCTACAATTTAGGAGAAACTGAAGCATAATATAAAATTAATTTGGTACATGCAATGTGAAACAAAAATAGTTATTCTACTTTGAGTGGGTAAAATGTCAAATAATAGTACACAGTAATTAGAATGTGGGAAAAGAAATGACTGAATACTCTAAGATATTTCTTGGATAGCCTGGGCTCAGTGGCTCACACCTGTAATCCCAGCACTTTGGAAGACTGTAGTCCAAGCAATTTGGGAGACCAAAGCGGGCAGATCACCTGAGGTCAGGAGTTCAAGACTAGCCTGGCAAGACAGTGAAACCCTGTCTCTACTAAAAGTGCAAAAATTACCTGGACGTGGTGGCATGAACCTGTAGTCCTAGCTACTTGGGAGGCTGAGGCAGGAGAATCGCTTGAACCAGGGAGGCAGAGGTTGCTGAGCTGAGATCGCGCCACTGCACTCCAGCCCCTCTGGCAACAGGGCGAGACTTCATCTCAAAATAAAAATAAAAATAAAAATGTCTTGGATATTTTATTTCCCTAAGCAACTCATCAGCAATTCAATAAACATTTACTGAGTGCCAACTACCTCAAGGAATTATAGTTATCTACTATGGAAGATACAAAGCCATGTACCCTCAGGGAACTATACTGTTGAAATAGCCTAATTGGGACTTCGTTAGTCTTATTATATTGCCAAGCATTATTAAAAGTAGGAAATACGTATTCATGAGGAAGTGGACTAGCACTTTGTGTTTGACATTGCAAATCCTTTTCTAGAAACAAGAATTGACTAAATACGTTTAAATAATCATTAAATACCCAATTACTTTATATATAAACACAAAGATAAACCAAAGTTCAGGCCAGGCTCGGTGGCTCAAGCCTGCAATCCCAGCACTCTGGGAGGCTAAGGTGGGCGGGTAACCTGAGGTCAGGAGTTCAAGACCAATCTGACCAACATGGAGAAACCCCATCTATACTAAAAATACAAAATTAGCTGGGTGTGGTGGTGCATCCCTGTAATCCCAGATAGTCGGGAGGCTGAGGCAGAAGAATCGCTTGAACCCGGAAGGCAGAGGTTGCAGTGAGCGGAGATTGCACCATTGCACTCCAGCCTGGGCAACAAGAGTGAAACTTCATTTCAAAAAAAAAGAGAGATAAACCAAAGTTCATGAGTATAGTACACTGAAACTGTCAAGTTAGCCAATTATATTTTAACACATGGTTTTACATTATGTTCTTTCCCTTATTTACTTTTTTTTTTTTTTTTGAGACGGAGTTTCGCTGCTGTTACCCAGGCTGGAGTGCAATGGCGCGATCTTGGCTCACCGCAACCTCCGCCTCCTGGGTTCAGGCAATTCTCCTGCCTCAGCCTTCCGAGTAGCTGGGATTACAGGCGTGTGCCACCATGCTCAGCTAATTTTTGTATTTTTAGTAGAGACGGGGTTTCACCATGTTGACCAGGATGGTCTCGATCTCTCGACCTCGTGATCCACCGCCTCGGCCTCCCAAAGTGCTGGGATTACAGGCTTGAGCCATCGCGCCCGGCCTCTTTCCCTTATTTGCAATTTGGCACTTTTAACATATGTTATTAACGAAAATCCAAACGTACTAGACAGCCCTATTCTGCTTTATATTATAAAGAGTTCAACTTCCACGTCACTACGTATTCATCCATCTCCACAGAAATAGATAACTACAGTAAAGAGCTACCCAGTGGGCCCTCGTGTGCATGGTCTAATTAAATAAACCCCATTTTGAAGATCGCCAACATTTTTAACTGAATTGATGTGCTTTATTTTGCAGCACCTGTGAGATCAACCTATGCATTTCCTCCAATCATACTAGGTTTACTGAGATAGGAACACGGCTCTTAGAAAGAAAACTCCACACTCATTAACATTTTTCTGTATTCTGAGGGCACAATCAGTCAAGAACCAGGACAAAATTTAACAACCATTCTCTAATTGGCAGCCAAGATACTGGATTTTTAAAAATTCTTTTTCTTTCCTTCCTTCCTTCCTTCCTTCCTTCCTTCCTTCCTTCCTTCCTTCCTTCCTTCCTTCTTTCTTTCTTTCTTCTCTCTCTTTCTTTCTTTCTCTCTCTCTCTTTCTCTCTTTCTTTCGAGACGGAGTTTTGCTTTGCTCTTGTTGCCTGGCTCACTGCAACCTCTGCCTCTCAGGTTCAAGGGATTCTCCTGCCTCAGCCTTCCAAGTAGCTGGGACCACAGGCATCTCCCCCACCACACCTGGCTAATTTTTGTATTTTTAGTAGAAACAGTTTTTTTATTTTTAGTATTTTTATTTTGCTGAACATCCTTGCAAAATTATATCTTCGCCACATTGGCCAGGCTGGTCTTGAACTCCTGACCTCTCACCTGCTTTGGCCTCCCAAATTGCTGGGATTACAGGCATGAGCCACCACCACATCCAGTTAAGATAAAGGATTATTAAGTTAAACAAATAGTTATGACTCACAAAATCTGAATCTCAGCTCTTACTTTGCACAGTTGCCTCACTTTTATCCATTTTAATCGCTTCTAAACTGACTTTGTGATTTGCATAGATTTTTCTCTCCTTTACCTGTAAAACTGAGACAATAATTATATACCTGACAGCATGATGATAGTGTCACACTGAAATATTGAACATTTTTTTTAAATGAAGATTTTCCTTATGAAGTTTGTCAATACACTTTTATGGAGTACCTTCCATGTGCCCAGATACCAGGATAAACCCAGGGAAACAAGACAGACAAAAATCTGTCATAGGATTTATAATACAAGAGAACTATTAGTTAACGATCTATGAGAGGACAATAGTAAGAATTTGGTGACCAAAGTTACTTTGCTGAATCATGTAAAGTAGAAAAAGAAGTATCTTGGGCCGGGTGTGGTGGCTCACGCCTGTAATCCAAGCACTTTGGAGGCCAAGGTGGGTGGATCACTTGAGGTTGGGAGTTCAAAACCAGACTGACCAACATGGTGAAACCCCATCTTAGAAAAAAAAAAAAAGAAAAGAAAAAGAAGTATCTTTCAATTAAATTGATTAAGTTTTAATATTTTACTATGGAAATAAAATGCACAGTGTTTTTTTTAAAGTCAAGTAACACAGGGAGGTGTAAAATGAAAGCCAAGTCTCCTTTTCTTTCCTAATGAACTCTCTTCTGCTTCAGATTTTTACACATATTCACATATCAATAAATGCATATACTTTCTCAAAATCATATTTTTAAAAACTATTGCGCATCTTGATGTTTTTCACTTACCATGATGTATCTTTGAGACCTTTGCACATTAACACATGAGACATTGGTGTTTCTAACAGTTACAGAGAATGCAGACACCTTCCAAAAAGACTCCAAAATGTACAAAAATTCACACTTTCAACAGCATATTTCTCTCTAACATTCAGATTGCTCAAAAATTTTAATCTCTTACAATCTAAAAGATGAAAGTTTTATCTCATTGCTATTTTATTTTTTCAGTTATGAGTATATTTAGGCATTTTTTCACATGTCTGCTGAAAGACATGGCTAAAATCATTTCCTTTCCTGTGAACTTTCTATTCATGTCTTTATTATTGAGTTAAATTTTTCTTAGGGATTGGTAAGACCTCTTAGAAAAAGTGGTACCTAAAGGAAAACATTTAAACATTAAGTGTTCTAAAAATCAACACATGATAATTTGCTTACAACTTACACACACACACACACACACACACACACACACAATTGGGTGGGTGTCTCTTTTTTTTTTTTCGGCTACAGTAACCAAAACAATAAGATTGACTATATAATTGGTTTTTTTTTTTTTTTTTTTTTTTGAGACAGAGTCTCTCTCTGTTGCCAGGCGCCAGGCTGGAGTGCAGTGGCACGATCTTGGCTCACTGCAACCTCCGCCTCCTGGGTTCAAGCAATTCTCGTTCCTCAGCCTCCCAAGTAGCTGGGAATACAGGCACACGCCACCAGGCCAGCTAATGGGTGTGTTTTTAGTAGTGTATCTTGGAGATATTTCCATAACAGTGCTGCTCCTGACACCCTGTCCCACTTGTCAAAGAAGCTCCTTCTAAATCATCTACACTGGCCCTTTCCTCAGCCTTGTATTTCAAAACTGGCATAGATCAATCACCCTGTTTTATAGCTTTTGCTCAATATTATTTTGCTGAACATCCCTGCACAATTATATCTTCCTTCCAACTGCCCCACCCACCCACCCCCCGCCTTCCTGTGTTGCTTTTCTCATTAGCAGGAATCACCATCAGAAACTGTATCTATACAAACTATAATAATATGTTACTTATTTGTTTATGGTCTATCTCTTGCTACTGAAATGAAGTCAGGGATTAAAAACAGCATTGGTAAATAATTTGGACAGGTGTGCTAATTTACAAGCTTCCATCAACACCAGTCTCAAGGTGGTAAAGCTTCAGATATTTTTGATTTACTGAAATTATCCTCTCTAGTCTATTGTAACAATTAAATACTAAAAATATGCATGTTGTCTGTATGTTGTTGCAATGTGCGCTGACTTTTGAAACACAATGTTTTCTATAGAAAGTTTAATTACAAAGGGAAATTAATAAATCCTTTCATGTGAAACACTGACCATATTCCACAGTGGAGATAAGGATAAGAGAGTATGATCATGAAATAAATAAAAGGGTTAAGAAATAGGTAGACAGAGAGAAGGAAAGCGAGCATCTCACACAGTGACTGATCCTTTATGGTTTTAATTGTTGCTTTTCTATTCAGTGGAGTCTTGTGCGTTATTGGTTTCTCCAACAGAGTAGATCAGTACTAAAGAATAAGTAGAATTCAAGTCATTATCCAGTACAGTTAGCAATGGATGCTGCTATATGAAAGAATGCTGTCTATTTCCTCTTGCAGTGGTGGTAGGGATATATCATAGACAACCATTACAGAAGACAATATCTATCAACATTTCCAGTGCAATGTAATCCAAGTAATAAAAGACTGGAAAAAACACAAATGCCCATGTAATGAATTATGTGCAGCCTGAACAACACAGAATGCAGAAGTCGATAGTTTACTCAAATGAAATATGTCTATGTTTAAAATATCTTCAAGATGCACTGTCAAGTGAATAGAGTAAGATGTAAAATGTTATGTATTATATACTAGCATTTGTGTTCTTAAAAGAAAAAATATATATACATTCAATCCGCATTCACTGATTCTGTATTTGCAAATTCCCCTGCTTATTAAAGTGTAACTCCAAGTCTATACTGATGGCACTTCCATGGTCATTTTCAAACATGCACAGAGGGATGAAGAATTGGAGTTGCTTGACCTGCACGTTCCCAGCTGAGGTGGAAAAATGTGACACACTGCCTCCTGTTTCAGCTTTCATACTGCAAAATAGGTGTCTCTTTTGAAATCTTATTTAGTCCGTGTCTTTCTAATTGTTGTGCTTTGTGTTGGCAATTTCACTGTTTAAAATGTCGCCCAAGCTTACTGCTCTCTAGTGTTCCCAAGAACGAGGCTTCGATGTGTCTTACAGAGAAACTCCGCATGTTAGATAAGCTTTGTTCAGGCATGAGTTAGTGCTGTTGGCTGTGGGTTTCATATTAAAGAATCAACAATATATGTTAAATAAAGTATTTTAAGCAGAAACACACATAAAACTAGGTTATGTATTGATCAAAAATATTGTAACCAAAAGCTCTCAGGAAACTAACCCTGTATTTCCATAAGTGCATTGGTTCCATATTCACAAGTTCAGTGTTTGTGGTGACTTAACAGAACGTAACTACCTGGAATAACGAGAATCAACTGCATTTGTAATTGTTTTGTGTGCACAAAACATCTCCGAAGGGCACATTGGCTATCCATGAAGAGGAGAATTATGTGGTTGGGGAAAGGGGTGTAGTCCTTTATATGAAATACTTTTTCAGTGCATACCCTTGTGTAACATTTCAAAATTTATACCATGCTGACTTTTTTATTTTTAAAACACAAAATCTAAAGTTGAAAAATAAACAAAAAGAATGCTAACAGTAGAACACTGAACAAACAATTGAAAGATTATCCACAGTAGAAATTAATTATAAAGGTAATAGACAACCCAAATTTTCTCTTCATTTTAGTCAGACTCAGTAAAACTTTAATGTAGCAATTTCGAGGGGCCGAGCTGAACCACTTTGCTGAATATAGACATCTGTGGGTTGTGGGGTTTTTTTGAGACAGGTCTCAATGCGTTGCCCAGGCTGGAGTGCAGTGGTGCAATTGCAGCTCACTATAGCCTGGACCTCCTCAGGCTCAGGTGATCCTCCTACCTCAGCCTTATGAGTTATTGGATGACAGGCACATGCCACCATGCCTAATTGTTTTCCTATATTTTGGATATGGGGTTTTGCTATGTTGCCCGAGCTAGTCTCAAACTTCTGGGTTCAAACAATCTGCCCACCTCAGCCTCCCAAAGTGGTGAAATTACAGGTGTGAACAACTGTGCCAGGCCTGAATATATAGGTATTTTGGATGACTATTTTCCCCAGAAAATTAAAGTTGCTGTTGTCCTCCTGTCTCCCTACAGGAGGTTAATGAATGTGCTGTATATGTCAAATTTTAAGGTGTCCAAACGTGATGTACGGCATAACAAATTCCACTGTTTACTAAGCTTGTACTACATGCTAGGTAATAGACATTAATTAGATCTTCAAAACTCTGCAAAACAGTTATTGGGACACTCATTGACAAAGAGAAAACTGAGTCTTCAGGAGTGAACAATTTACTTGAGGTCACCCAGATAGTAAGTGATACAGCTGGAGTTTGAACTAAATGGTCTGTGTCCAAGACTACACAGGGAAAAACTAGTCCTTGCGAATGAAGAATAATCAATCATTTAGATAAAAATAATACAGAATCATGCTGAGAATACAAGAACTCCAAACTATGACTCAAATGTGCAATCAACATCTGAGGTATTCAGACACAAAACAGAAAGCAGAAGCCTACTTGGGTACTCAGTTCACCTGATGGGGGCTTTGTATTTGCTTGTTCTGTCTGGACCTCTCTTCTCCTAGTTGGTCCCAAGGATAGCACAGTCTTCTCATTATGTCAGATGCCAATCCTTTAGTGAGGCCTTCCCTGACCCCCCAGTAAACAGCTCCCTCTGGCCCCCTCCTATCACACTGTTTTCATTGTAGCAACATCTAATGTTATTTTGTCTATATGCTTGTTTACATGTTTAGTCTTTGTGTCCTAGTGGTGTGAATGGTCTCTGAGAACAGTGGCCTTATGCCTGGAACAGTGCCTGGCAAATACAGGCCCCTCAATAAACATTTATCACAAACCGAGTCAGTGAAATTCTACAGTTACTGGACTGACCGCATATTGTAGGGACTTAGATGAAGGCCAAGTCTTGTCATCAATGAATATAAAATGCTATAAGGGTGACATACAAGTCACAACTGACTTTAATGAGAAAATCTACTAGTCCCAAAGGGAAAGCAAAAATGGAAGAGTTTAAAATTAAAAGTTCAAAACTTTAAAAGGTTGTATGAAGGAGGCAGCACTGAGTTGGGCTTTCTAAGTTTCAGGAGTAGAAAAAGAAGACAGATATTCCAGTGGTTTAATTTGCCAGGGTCATAAGCTACTTAGAGCAATGGGAAAACTAACTGTAAGATCGAATGGTGAGTTGAGGTCAAGGACTCTTCCGTCAGGCGGAAAATCTGAGTGAATGTGACAGGCAATTTGGGAGCAATGTAAAGTTCATATACCTGGTTGTGACATGACATTTCTGAACGCTTAACGAGAGTTAAAAAATATTGTTCACTAGAAATTCATCGCCCAGTTGAAAGCAAAGCAATACTAAAATGTCTGCTGAGAGTCATGCCAGTAAGAGCTACCTTTCATGGAGAGCTTACAAAGTGCTGGACATTGTGTAAGCTATTGACACACCTTAACTAGTTTAATTATTACCACAGCCCAATTTGATTATCTCAATTCTACACTTAGAAATGGGGGCCCAGGGAGATTAAAGAATGTGCTCAAGTTCGCCAAGCCATTTAACAAACTTGGAACTGAAACTGTCTGAATCTACAGGTCCCAGAGTTTGGTACACTGCTTCCCTGATGGCAAGTTTAAGGTGAGGGAAGATGAAGCCAAGGCTACCCTAGAAAGGAAAAAGTAAAACTGCTTTTATAGCATGAGTATTCTGAGCTAGACACTTCCACCTAACTCAGCTTCTACAAGTCTGCCACAAGATGCCATGATTTGTCAGAAGAAACCAAGAAGAGCTGGGCATGGTGGCTCATGCCTGTAATCCCAGCACTTTGGGAAGCCAAGGCGAAGACAAGTCAGGGCAACATGGTGAAACCCCACCTCTACAAAAAATGGAAAAATCAGCCAGGTGTGGTGGCATGCACCTGCAGTCCCACTACTCAGGAGGATGAAGTGGGAGGACTGCTTGAGCCAGGGAGGTCAAGGCTGCAGTGAGCCATGAACACACCACAAAAGTGGGACCCTGTCTCAAAAAAAAAGGAGGGGGAAAAAAAAACATGCAGGATGAAGCCAGGCAGCTGGCTTCCAATGGAAGAATTTCCTGTTTGGGGGGATTTTTTTTTTTTTTTGAGACAGAGTCTCGCTCTGTTGTGAGGGTGCAGTGCAGTGTCACCATCACGGCTCACTACAACTTCTGTCCCCTGGGCTCAAGCAATCCTCCCACCTCAGCCTATCGAGGAGCTGAGTGAGACTGCAGGTGTGCCCCACCACACCCAACTAAGAAAGGAGTTCTTAAATGTAATGTGGTATGAGGCCTTTCCGTGTATTTAATCTTTTAAATTTATCATGCCCACCCAAATTGTGGTAAACATATAAGCTTGTAGAGCAGGTTTGATCTCTATTCTTCAAGAAGAGAACTGGCTTCTGACTAGCTGGACAAGCAAGAGACCATTTGCTAGATGTCTGCAAACAATAAGCTCAGAATGGCAAACCTCTCCATTATCCTCTCACAGAAAACAATACCAGGGCATCTGTTTAGTGGAACCATGTGATATTGGCATTTCATAGGCCAAAAAAGCTACATACTGACAATTTTGTATTGTTTATCTTTAATATTCCTTTATGAAAGGAGGCCCTTCCACCATTATGTTCCTAACTGATTTCGAGGTTCCTTCCTGTCTGGCAGACCTACTCCAACTTCTTAGTCTGGCTTCCAAGCTTCCAATCTACCTTCACAAACCCAACTTTATTCCTCAAATCCCACGCGAGCCTTAGTCAGGCCAGGCTGATTCTCCTCTCAGCTACTACTGTTCATCAAATTCTCCATTTTAATAGCACTGCAAGAAACAGTAAGAATAAGCTCAGATTGTCTAGCTCAGAGACATGGCAGACTGCACTTCAGCTTTGTTCTCTGTAACACCTGTGGCTGTGGAGGGCAGGGAGTAGCATGGCTCTGGTATCAGGAGCTGGGCAGTTTTAATCTCAGATGAATCACACTTAGAGGTGAGTTAATCACTTCTTTGAGAGTCAGCTTCCTCAGCAATAAAATAATGATGATGACGCATTCCTGTCAGAATTAACAGGAGGATTTATGAAATAAAGTATGTGGAGCTTGCCAGGTACCCAGGCATTTACTATCCAAACATTTACCCATGTGTTGGAGTAAATCCAAGCCTAATTCGCCAAGGACCATCCTACATTCTCTGGCAGAACACTTCAGCGCATCAGGGAAGCGGGGAAAGACAGCGGTCTTTTCCACGCAGATGACCAGTTAGGGATGACTTCTCTACATCCCTAACAAATTATCAACCCATTACCCTGCTTTCAATACATCTGCCTCCTCTGTCAGTGACAGAGCCTTGGCACTCCTGGGACAGCTTATGAACAAAAGCCCAGCTCAGAGCTGATCTGGCGGAAAGATACTGCCAGCCTTCCCCTAGGTACAATAAATCCCAACCTGCTATCAAGTGAGATCATAGAGAGGTTCCTCAGGAGTCGCAACAGAAGTTGCACATTCATTTAGCTCCTGGACTGCAATGATTTTTGAAATTACATCCTGATTTTTCCTTCAAAGGTTGTTGTCTTTGGGCTAAGGACCTTGGTTTGTTCTTAAACTTACTTAATAACAAGAAATCACCTTTCTTTTCAGATAACAAGAATTCTCTTAAATTCTTGTGGTTCTACTTTTGCCCTTGCTGCCAGAAAGCAACTGAACACTACCTGTTAATCTCAGCATGGTCAGCCCTAATAGTTAGCATATAGGTCATGGCAGTATTCTGGTCTTGCTCTATTGCCCAGGCTGGAGTACAGTGGTGTGATCTTGACTTACTGTAATCTCCACTACCTGGGTTCAAGTGATTCTCCTCCCTCAGTCTCCCAACTAGCTGGGACTACAGGTGCCTGTCACCACACCCAGATAATTTTGTATTTTTAGTAGAGACAAAGTTACACCTTGTTGGCCAGGCTGGCCTGGAACTCCTAACTTCAGGTTATCCATCCACCTCAGTCTCCCAAAGTACTGGGATTACCAGCATGAGCCACCATGCCAATCATCTTCCATATTAAAACAATGGCAACGAATTCACGATGTGTGTGTGAACACACACATGTGTTTGGAAATTATCCATTCTTCTTTTCAGTTCTCTTTGGGTTCTCCCTTAGGAAACAAAAACAAATTAAAAAAAAAATTTTTTTCTATTTATTTTTAATTAATTTAATTTTTCTTTTCTCTCTCTTTTTTTTTTTAAATTGTACTTTAGGTTCTGGGGTACATGTGCAGATCATGCAGGATTGTTGCACAGGTACACACATGGCATTGTGTTTGCTGCCTCCATCCCCCTGTCACCTACATCTTGCATTTCTCCCCATGTTATCCCTCCCCGACCTCCCCACTCCCTCCGCCCCTGCTGTCCCTCACTTGGCCCCCACCAACAGACCCCAGTGCGTGATGCTCCCCTCCCTGTTTCCATGTGTTGTCATTTTTCAACACCCGCCTGAGTCAGTTTGCTGAGAATTATGGTTTACAGATTCATCCATGTTCCTACAAAGGACAAAAACTCATCATTTTTTATGGCTGCATAGTATTCCATGGTGTACATGTGCCACATTTTCCTTGTCCAGTCTATCATTGATGGGCATTTGGATTGGTTCTAGGTCTTTGCTATTGTGAACAGTGCTGCTATGAACATATGTGTACATGTGTCTTTATAATAGAATGATTTCTAATCCTTTGGTTATATCCCCAGCAGTGGGATTGGTGGGTCAAATGGAATTTCTATTTCTAGGTCCTTGAGGAATTGCCACACTGTCTTCCACAATGGTTGAACTAATTTATACTCCCACCAGCAGTGTAAAAGTGTCCCTATTTCTTTACATCCTCTCCAGCATCCGTTGTCCCCAGATTTTTTAATGATCACCATTCTAACTAGAGTGAGATGGTATCTCAATGTGGTTTTGATTTGCATTTCTGTAATAATCAGTGATGATGAGAATTTTTTCATATGTTCATTGGCCTCACATATGTCTTCTTTAGAAAAGTGTCTGTTCATATCATTTGCCCACTTTTGAATGGGTTTGTTTTTTTTTTCTTGTAAATCTGTTTTAGTTCTTTGTAGATTCTGGATATCAGCCCTTTGTCAGATGGGTATTCCTATTCTGTTGGTTGCCAGTTCACTCTAATGATTTCTTTTGCTGTACAGATGCTCCAGAGCTTAATTAGGTCCCATTTGTCTATTTTGGCTTTTGTTGCCAATGTTTTTGGTGTTTTAGTCATGAAGTCGTTGCCTATTCCTATGTCTTGAATGGTTTTGCCTAGGTTTTCTTCTAGGGTTTTTTATGGTGTTAGGTCTTATGTTTAAGTCTTTAATTCATCTGGAGTTAATTTTAGTGTAAGGTGTCAGGTAGGGGTCCAGTTTCCGCTTTTTGCACACTGCTAGCCAGTTTTCCCAACACCATTTATTAAACAGGGAATCCTTTCCCCATTGCTTGTTTTTGTGAGGTTTGTCAAAGATCAGATGGTTGTAGATGTGTGGCATTGCCTCCAGGGCCTCTGTTCTGTTCCATTGGTCTATATCTCTGTTTTGGTACCAGTACCATGCTGTTTTGATTAATGTAGCCTTGTAGTATAGTTTGAAATCAGGTAGTGTGATGCCTCTGGCTTTGTTCTTTTTGCTTAGGATCGTCTTGGCTATGCAGGTTCTCTTTTGGTTCCATATGAAGTTTAAGGTGGTTTTTTTCCAATTCTGTGAAGAAGGTCAATGGTAGCTTGATGGGGATAGCATAGAATCTATAAATTACCTTGGGCAGTATGACCATTTTCATAATATTGATTCTTCCTAACCATGAGCATGGAATGTTTTTCCATCTGTGTGTGTCCTCTCTTACTTCCTTGAGCAGTGGTTTGTAGTTCTCCTTGAAGAGGTCCTTTACATCCTTTGTTAGTTGTATTCCTAGGTATTTTATTCTCTTTGTAGCAATTGTGAATGGAAGTTTGCTCATGATTTGACTGTTAGTTTGTTATTGGTGTATAGAAATGCTTGTGATTTCTGCACATTGATTTTGTATCCCGAGACTTTGCCGAAGATGCTTATCAGTTTAAGAAGATTTGGGGCTGAGATGATAGGGTCTTCTAAATATACAATCATGTGTGTAAATACAGACAATTTGACTTCCTCTTTTCCTAATTGAATACCCTTTATTTTTTTTATTTCTTGCCTAATTGCTCTGGCTAGAACTTCCAGTACTATACTGAATAGGAGTGGTGAGAAAGGGCATCCTTGTCTAGTGCCTGATTTCAAAGGGAATGCTTCCAGTTTTTGCCCATTCAGTATGATATTGGCTGTCGGTTTGTTGTATATAGCTTTTATTGTTTTGAGATATGTTCCTTTGATACCTAGTTTATTGAGAGTTTTTAGCATAAAGGGTTGTTGAATTTTGTTGAAGGCCTTCTCTGCATCTATTGAGATAATCATGTGGTTTTTGTCTTTGGTTCTGTTTATGTGGTGAATTGTGTTTATAGAGTTGTGTATGTTGAACCAGCCTTGCATTCCCAGGATGAAGCCTACTTGATTGTGATGGATAAGCTTTTTGATGTGCTGTTGCAATCAGTTTGCCAGTATTTTATTGAATGTTTTTGCATCTATGTTTGTCATGAATATTGGCCTGAAGTTTTTTTGTTGTTGTTGAGTCTTTGCTGGGTTTGGGCATCAGGATAATGTTGGTCTCATAAAATAATTTGGGGGGGGGAGTTCCCTCTTCAAAAACAAATTTTTGAGCTAATTTTTCTTTTAATAAAATTTTATGAATTTATGCTTATATTCATTTTATATTTTGTTTCTCTTTCTTTCTTCTTTCTCTTTCTTTCTTTCTTTCTTTCTTTCCTTTTTGAGACAGAGTTTCACTCTTGTCACCCAGGCTGGAATGCAATGGCGCAATCTCAACTCACTGCAACCTCTGCCTCCCAGATTCAAGTGATTCTCCTGCCTCACCTGTAGTCCCACCATCAGACCTGGCTAATTTTTGTATTTTTAGAAGAGATGGGGTTTCACCATTTTGACCAGGCTGGTCTCAAACTCCTAACCTCAGGTGATCCACCCACTTTGGCCTCCCAAAGAGCTGGGATTACAGGCATGAGCCATTGCACCCAGCCTATATTTTGTTTTCTATATTTTTTAAATTTATACATTTTGTTTAAATCTCCAGTCTTAAGAACATGCTTTTCGATTTAAATTTGAAAAGACAAATTCTCTATATTAAAAGCAAGTTATCTTATTAGCATTTTGTGATTGTTTACTGCTAAGTGTAGCTTGTGTGCTGCTGCCATTATAAATTTGGATTATCCAAAACAAGATAAAGGCTTGAACTTTGCATGTTACTTCTACAACAGAATACAGCTGATCCTTACTACTAAGAATTCATACTTATTTAGCATACTCACTAAAAGTTATTTGTAACCTCCAAATCAATACTCATAGTACTTTATAGTCAATTGTGGTCATGCATAGAGCGATGAAAACTTTGAGCTGCTGAATGTGCACGTCCCCAGATGAGGCTAAACCAGGTGATGCTGCTGCTTTTTTGGACTCTCATTCCATAAACAAATGTTTTTTGCAGTCTATTTAGTGCTACCTTTCTTACATTTTTGTGCTTTTTCATGATTTCCTATTTAAATTGGCCTCCAGTGCTGAAACGCTGTGGAGTATCTTTAACTACAAGATTATGATGTGCCTTACAAAAAAAAGTGTTAGATTAGCTTAGTTAAGATATGAGTTCAAGTGATGTTGACTGCAAGCTCAATGTTAACAAATCAACAATATGTTAAATAAGATGTGTGATATTAATTATACCTATAGGTTTCATCCACAGTTCCTGGCTCACAACTCCCACAGCTCTTGCTGCAGTCTTTTGTTACAATGTTTGGGCACTTTAGGCCCAGAAACAGGTGCAGAAAATGTAATCTCTCTCTCTGATCTTCCCTTGCTTTGGTTTCCCCAGCCCAAGGCAAGACTCTAATCTTCCTGGCCTTTCTGATTGAGTCATGAGACCCTCAATTCAGAAGGGATCCTGCCCCTTATCCTGGAGAAAGGAATGTTGTACAGAGGTCAAGGAGAATCTGAACAGACAGGCCTTGCTGGGTTTCCAGCTCAGTCAATGAATGTTACATCAGCCAGGTGTGGTGGCTCATGACTGTAATCCTAGCACTTTGAGAAGCTAAGGCAGGTGGATCTCCTGAGGTGGGGAGTTTGAGACCAGCCTGACCAACATGGTGAAACCCCATGTCTACTAAACATCAAATTGGCCAGGGATGGTGGTGCATGCCTGTAATCCCCACTGCTTGGGAGGCTGAAGCAGGAGAATCACTTGAACCTGGGAGGCAGAGGTGGCAGTGAGCTGAGATCACGCCACTGCACTCCAGGCTGGGCAACAAGAGCAAAACTCCATTTCAAAAAAAAAAAAAAAAAAAAAGAGTATTAGATGATACTTTTTTTATCCAATCACATTTCTGCATGGCTGTTAATTATACTATATAATGAAATCTCCATAAGAAGCTCAAGATTGGGTTTGGAGAACTTCCATATAGCCGAGCATCTGGAGGTTACTGGAAGATGGTGCACCTAGGGAGGACATGGAAGCTGCAAGCCTCTTCTCCCATACATTGCCCTATGTATCTTATCTGTCTGTCTGTATCCTATATAATATCCTCTTTTTTTTTTTTTTTGAGACAGGGTCTCTTGCTCTGTTGCACAGGCTGGAGGACAGTGGCACTATCTCGGCTCACTGCAGTCTCTGCCTCCTGTCCTCAATTCTTCCACCCCAGCCTCCCAGATAACTGGGACTACAGGTACGTGTCACCACACTTGGCTAATTTTTAATTTTTTTGTAGAGACAAGGTCTCACTATATTGCAGGCTGGTCTCAAATTTCTGGGCTCAAGCAGTCCTCCAGCCTTGGTCCCCACAGTGCTGAGATTACAGTTGTAAGTCACTGTGCCCAGATTTATAATATTCTTCATAATAAACCAATAAACATTTTTCCCTGAGTTCTGTAAGCCTCTCTAGCAAAGTAGTAGAACCCAAAGATGGAGTCATGAGAATCCCAACTTAAAGCCAATCAGAGGTCAGAAGTTCCAGAGACCCAGATGTGCAGCTAGGGAGAGCAGGGAGTCTTGGGGATTGGACACTCAACCTGTGGGATCTGTCCCAATCTCCAAGTAGGTAGCATCAAAATGGAATTGGAGGATACCCAGTGGATGTCTGTTGCAGAACTGATTGCTTGCTTTGGTGGTGGTATGAGAGCAGAGGAAAAACAGTTTTGAGTTTTTCTACTCACACACAAAAGATGTCTTTAACAGAAGCACACTTAAAACAAAGTCACATATTGATCAATTGTTGAAGATGTTGTGACCAGAAACTTGTAGGAATTTAACTTTTATATTTCACCTGGGAGCAATGATTCGGTGTTTGCTAATGCAAACACCAAATTTTTTTTATATAAATTTGCTTTATTATAAGTGTATGAAGATCTTAATGTCACTGGGCAAAATAGCCATTTATTAGAATAGTTCAAATTCACTCTTGCAACAAAATAAACCACCTTCCATCAAGACACAGGAAAAACGAATGCAGGGATTTAGGAATGCTATACTTGCTTCTCTTCTCAGCAACTTTATAAAGCATAACCACTGCAAATAATGAGAATTGCCTGGACCTCCTACAAAGTACAAGGTTTAGAGGTAGACAGTACTAATCCATCCCAAGTACATGGATTAGACACCGAGAAAGAAGAGCCTTCTAGGATAGCATCCACACTTGATACTGGTTGCTTAGTTAAGTGAATACCTTTCTTCTTAAGAAATGTCTTTTTTGAGATCTGATTTTGCTTGGCTTAAAATATATGCTTACAAAAATAAATAACTGCATTAGCCCAAAGTACTTAAAATTCTTGGTGATGTTTTTTACTGTAACCTCTGCAACGAGCTTTTAAGTCTTGTTACAGTGAAACAACAGACATATACCTCTGGAATACGGAAACTTTTCATCTGTGTCTCACATGCAGGGGAAAAAGGTAAACAACAATACTCCCTGGACCTCCCAAATCTGCTTGTCTTCAAGTTTGAAGCACAAGAAAGAATATAGAAGGAGAGACACACTGATGTATGCCTATGTGGATTCTCATATGCTTATGTTCCAGTGACAGCTTCCCATTTGTCCTGTGCTAGGTAAACCCACAGGTTTGTGTAATAAAGACAAAAAGCATGCCATGTATCACCATAATAGCATACTATTACATCCATTGACTTGATCTGCCTATCTTGTGTATTCAAATAGCAACTATGACCTGCTTCTCCGCCCAGACAGAACAAATTGCTGGGTGTGATTTAGTCAAGCATGAGAACGAACAGAGAGGAATGTGAACTCAGGTTGTCAAGGCACAGAAGTAGGTAGTAATGGGAAACAGATCAGATGTGATCCCAGCAGACCAATTTGTTCTCTGAGTGTCAGTCTCAGGATGGAAATAACTGTTCCAAGTTTTGTTTATGCCCCTGATGATACCCACAACCAGCCATTCTCATCCTAGAACATCCAGGTCTGATACATTTTGAAAGATTCAGACTATTATCTAAAATTGTGTTAGACCTGATAATAATGGTTTTCTTTACTTGGTTTCTAGATCTGCAAAAGGCCACCTTTACTTTGTTCTGTTATTAAACAGTCCATGTCACTCAGCCTATGGCTGCATTTTGCCAAAATTTCCTCAACTGTGATAAATTCCTTGATCAACTGATTGGTCCTACTGTTAGATGCTTTGGCAAGAAATAAAACAGCATTGCATTGGGAGCTAAATGATAAGAACTTATGAATACAAAGAAACAACACTGAGGTCTACTTGACGGAGGAGGTTGGAAGCAGGGATAGGAGCAGAAAACTATTGGGTACTGGGTTTAATACCTGAGTAATGAAAATAATACATACAACAAATCCCCATGACACATGCTTACCTATGTAACAAACCTTCACATGTACCCTCAAGCTTAAAATAAAAGTTAAACATACATTAAAAAGCAAAATAAATAACCTGTTGGATAAAAAAATAGCATTACCTTCAATGTAAATTTTTAAAATGATTTACCCACAAAAATTAGAAATTAAAAACATTTTTTTTTAAAGAAAAAGATTTAAAAATATCAATATGTAAAGAAAGCCACAGTCTTTTTTTTTTTTTGAAACAGAGTCTCACTCTGTTGTTCAGGCTGGAGTACAGTGGCTCAATCTCAGCTCACTGCAACCTCTACCTCCCCAGCTCAAGCAATTTTCCTGCCTCAGCCTCCCAAGTGCCTGAGATTACAGGCCCGTACCACCATATGCCCAGCTGATTTTTGTATTTTCATTAGAGATGGGGTTTCACCATGTTGGCCAGGCTGCTCTTGAACTCCTGACCTCAAGTCATCTGCCTGTGTCAGCCTACCCAAGTGCTGAAATTACAGGTGTGAGCCACCATGCCTGGCCTTCAGTCACTTTAAATACATATTCTCATAATAATGCCTTTACTTTTGAACATACATTAAAAAAAAATGGTATCTCTTTTTGCCTGTGGCCCTACTGAATCAGACTAGACTTACCAAGCTTTCTGTTGACCTTAGGTTTCCTGATGCACGAAGTTGACATCCTAAAATGTCAACACACCTTCACTAAAATAAATTTGCTTTTCTTCTATAAGACCTATTAGTCACAGATTCTATGACAACAAAATACATGTAAAGCACAAGAAACCCGTCACACTATATACCACGACCTTTATCTACATTTTTACTTTTGCTCCAAAGTTGGCATATTTCAATTTTGATGCATCTAAACCCATCCCAAGAATATAATGCACTTAATGAACAACCTAATTATTCTTATAGAGTGCAACTAACTCAATAGGATACTTGTTATATATAACTCATTCTCCATCCTGTTTTGTTCCCTTGTTGGTGAGGAGTTGTCATCCCTTGGAGAAGGAGAGGCGTTCTGGTCTTTGATGGTTTCATCCTTTTTGAGCTGGTTGCTTCTCATCTTCATGGGTTTATCTAGCTTTGATCTCAGGGAGCCCCTTGAAGAGGCAGTTTGTCCCTTGTCTGCCTGCAGAGGTGCTGCTGGTCTGCCACAGACTCAGTTAGGTTGCTGTGTAGGCTTCCTGTATCTTTTGTTTACACAGGGAGGTTGGACCTGTCTCTGTAATGGTGGATGCCCTTTGCCCCACCAAGCTCTATGGTTCCGGGTTAAGCTTGAACTACTGTGCTGGCTGGGAAACCGCCCTCAGGTGAGAGGGCTTCAGCCTGCTGGGCTTTGTGGGGGAGGGACCCACCTTGCCACATCGGCTGTCTTCCTGCTTTTAGTGCTCCCTCTCTCCTGGGGACTGGTAGCTCTGTTCTGCAAGCTCTCCCGGCCAGCCAATGCGTCCGCCTAAATCTGTGCCAACAATCCGTGGCACCAGCAGTGGCTGCTATTAACTCTGTGCTGGTAACTTGCCGTGCTTTTCAGCCCAGAGACGATCTCTTGGTCTGTGGGTTGCAGAGGCGTTTGGAGAAGTGCATTATCTGGACTGGAGTGCCAGTGGTGGTAAGCCCCCAATTCTCCAGTCAGATGCACTTCCCGGATGGGGCAGTGCCCTGCCCTGCCTCGGTTTGCCCTCTTTGGGCTATGCCCATTGTGCATCCAGTCCAATTGAAATGAACCTCGTACCTCATGTGGAGATGAGGAGATTGCTCACTTTCTGCATCTCTCTCACAGGGAGCTGTGCACCAGAGCTGCTTCTATTTGGCCATCTTGGTGAAAATCCTATTTATTATTTTTTGAAACAGTCTCATTCTATTGCCCAGGCTAGAGTGCAGTGGCATGATCTTGGCTACTGCAACCTCTGTCTCCCAGGTTCAAGTGATTCTCCTGCCTCAGCTCTCTAGTAGCTGGGACTACAGGTGTGCATCACCACATCTGGCTAATTTTTGAATTTTTAGCAGAGATGGAGGTTCACCATGTTGGCCAGGCTAGTCTTGAACTCCTGATCTTGTGATCTGCCCACCTTAGCCTCCCAAAGTGCTGGGATTACAGATGTGAGCCACTGCACCTGGCCTCAATGTTTCTACTTTTTAAGAAGACCTTTCCATTTGTGAAGTCATATAAAAAGTGCTAAGATGATTTTTATTGTAACCTGAAATTGTTTCTTTCTTCTGAGAGTATATATTCTTGGGCTAGCATGGTCAAAGATACCTATAGCCAACCCAATCCACCTACTTTGCTAACAGATAAACTTGACCTGATATTGTGTGGAGGGCATTGTGCCTGGTCCTTGAGAGACAAAGCACAAGTCTGATCTAAGCCTCTCAAGGCAATCCATCTCTTTGTCATTTAAGAGTCAGTGTAGGCAAAGCAATTCCAGTCCTCTGTCAGTGAATGGTCAGTGTTGAGACACATCACCAGGCCTGGCTGAAGTTAAGGCTGAAGTTACAGCAAAAATAAGAGCGAATCTAGGCATAGTGGCTCATGCTTGTAATCCCAGTGACTGAGAGGCTAAGGCTGGAGCATTTCTTGAGAACAAGAGTTCAAGACCAACCTGGGCAACATAGCAAGACCCCATCTCTACAAAAAATTTTAAAATCTGTCAGGTGTGGTGGCATGTCCTGTAGTCTGAACTACTTGCAAGGCTGAGATGGGAGGATGGTTTGAGCCCAGGAGTATAAGACTGTAGTAAGCTGGGATCATGCCACTGCATGCCAGCCTGGGTGACGAATGAGACACTGTTTCTTAAAAAATAAATAAATGAGGCCAGGCTTGGTGGCTCACATCTGTAATCCAAGCACTTTGGAGGCCAAGGCAGGCAGATCACCTGAGGTTGGGAGTTCAAGACCAGCCTGATCAACATGGTTAAACCCCGTCTTTAAATAAATAAATAAATAAATAAATAAATAATAAAATAAGAGCATATCCTTCTATAAACTGAGTACGAGTTGGCTTGTAAATTTCTCCTTGATAAGAAAGTGAGTAAAAGTTGAGATGCTGGTGTAGGAATCTTGGTGATATGGCAGCCACCTTGTGACCATGAAGAAAAAATGATTGACACATTATGGATGGCAAAACAGAAACTCAGATAGAGTCATTGATAACATTATTAAACCAGGGAATGACTACTGAGGCTTCCAATCGAAGCTATTGTTATGTGAAATAATTAAAAGTATTCATATTTTAGGCTACAGTTAATTAAGTTCTGTTACTTGCACTTGAAAGTATCTTAACAGAGTTCCCTGATTGACATAAATGTTCTTCACAGCAAACTGATGAGTATTACCCAAAAAGGACATAACCCATGAAGAAAATCATCTGAAGTGTATTGTATTTTGTACTCGACTGGTCAAACTTAAAGTAATTTTATACTATTATTCAGTATATTTTGTGTTCTTCTAAAGCTACTAGGTTTCTTTTCTCTGTCTTCTAAAAGTAATTTAAAAATATGTTGACTGAAAAGACTGAGATGCATCTCTTTGAGCTTTTCATGTGTCAGCTAGAACTTTACATTAAAGAAACAGAATTCTCTCACTTATATTTTAGGGCAGGAAGTATTTAACAACATGCAAAAATATCTATTCTGGCCGGGCGTGGTGGCTCACGCCTGTAATCCCAGCACTTTGGGAGGCCGAGGCGGGTGGATCACGAGGTCAAGATACTGAGACCATCCTGGTCAACATGGTGAAACCCCGTCTCTACTAAAGATACAAAAAATTAGCTGGGCATGCTGGTGCATGCCTGTAATCCCAGCTACTCAGGAGGCTGAGGCAGGAGAATTGCCTGAACCCAGGAGGTGGAGGTTGCGGTGAGCCGAGATCGCGCCATTGCACTCCAGTCGGGTAATAAGAGTGAAACTCCGTCTCAAAAAAAAAAAAAAAAAAAAATCTATTCTATATATTTCTTATAAGTTAAGCTATAGAAAAAATATGGTATGAAAACTATGATAATTTTTTTTTTCTTTGAGACAGAGTTTCACTCTTCTTGTCCATACTAGAATACAATGGCGCAATCTTGGCTCACTGCAACCTCTGCCTCCCGGTTCAAGCAATTCTCCTGCCTCAGGATTCCAAGTAACTGGGACTACAGACATGTACCACCATACCCAGGTAATTTTTTGTGTTTAGTAGAGATGAGATTTCACCATGTTGGTCAGACTGGTCTTGAACTCCTGACCACAGGTGATCCACCTACCTCAGCCTTCCACAGTGCTGGGATCATAGGTGTGCACCACTGTGCCAGGCCAATAATATTTTTGTTAAAAAGAAGCAGGCCAGGCATGGTGGCTCATACCTATACTCTCAGTACTTCGGGAGGCCAAGTCAGGATTGCTTAAGCTTAGGAGCTCAAGACCAACTTGGGCAACATGGCGAGACTGCCTCGCTACAAATAATCAAAAAATTAGTCCAGTGTGGTGGAAAATGCCTGTAGTCTCAGCCACTTGGGAGTCTGAGGCTGGAGGATCACTTGAGCCAGAAGATTGAGGCTACAGTAGCCTGGGTGACAGAGAGAGACTCTGTCCTAAAACAAACAAAAAAACAAAAACACAAAGATGGATACGTTTTTAAAGACGTACACCAAAATGTTAGTGTATATCTCAGGGTGACATTTGTTTTTTTCTTTTCACTTACTTGTGTTTCTTAAATTTTCTATAATGTGTTAAAGTTACCTGCTCCAAGCCTATCCACAAGAAGCAGAAAATTACAACTGGTAGAAGTTTATGCTTTTAAAAGTGTCTCTGCAACAGTATATATTATTTATCAAGATGCATCCTAGTAGTTTTCTACATTAGGTAAAATATTTAAAAAATTTACATGTATATCTTCATAATTCTAGGCCTGTAGATACATACAATTTAATTGATGGGACAAATAAATAAAATACATGTACATAAACTTCAGGAAATAGGGCAAAAGTAGGCTGGGTGTGGTGGCTCATGCCTGTAATCCCAACACTTTGGGAGGCCGCAGGGGGCAGATCACCTGAGGTCAGGAGTTTGAAACCAGCCTGACCAACAAGGTAGAACCCCAACTCTACTAAAAATACAAAAAATTAGCCAGGTGTGGTAGTGGGTGCCTGTAATCCCATCTACTAGGAGGCTGAGACAGGAAAATTGCTTGAACCCAGGAGGCGAAGGTTGCAGTGAACTGAGATCGAGCCACTGCACTCCAGCCTGGGCAGCAAGAGCAAAACTCCATCTCAAAAAAAAAAAAAAAAAAAAAAAAAAAATAGGGTAAAAATATTAAATCATTAAACCCAGGCAAACTAAACAGGAATATTTATTTTCATTTTTTAATACTGTTTTCTAATATTTCTTTAGAAAACTAAAGAGGAGGCCGGACGCAGTGGCTCACACCTATAATCCCAGCACTTTGGGAGGACGAGGCAGGTGGATTACGAGGTCAAGAGATCGAGACCATCCTGGTCAACAAGGTGAAACCCCGTCTCTTCTAAAAATACAAAAATTAGCTGGGCATGGTGGCATGCGCCTGTAATCCCAGCTACTTGGGAGGCTGAGGCAGGAGAATTGCTTGAACCCAGAAGGTGGAGGTTGCGGTGAGCCGAGATCATGCCATTGCACTCAGCCTGGGTAACAAAAGCGAAACTCCGTCTAAAAAAAGAAAAAAAGAAAAAGAAAACTAAAGAGGAATATTTCTTTTCATTTTTACATGAAAAAATATAATTTAAGCTAATACGAAAGACAACAAGCAAGCTATTGATGGTTTGGCCCAAGGTCAATGAAAACATAACTTATATAACACTTTGGAAAAGTACTTCATTCCAAATGTCCTAGATATTGCATATAAACAAGACATATGGAGCTGTTATGTCATAACTACCTAGGAAAAACAGTTTAAATCTATTACAGCACATCTAGATATGATAAACTATAAACATAGAAGACCCTATATCCTTTCCCCTGAGTAAAATTTAATCCTGAAGAAGGACATCCAGTTGCACCTAACTTTAGTTATTTTTTGTACTCCATCATGAAAAGGTGGACCAAGCAATAGTTTCATCAGCTTCATAGTCCCTATTCCTCATCCCTCCAGCATTGCTGGGGAAAAAGGAGCCTCCACACACCAAATGCTCTGTGGGGAAGAACTAACAGCCATAAAATGTTTGGTCAAAAGACAAACACATAGATCTCTGAGGATGAGCTTTCTATTACTTATCCATGGAATAATCCTCAAAAACATGGCAGTTATTTATTTTAGTATATGCCACATAGTTTTCCATTGTATGAGTGTGTTTATTTTATACATATAATGCAAATTCACACCCCCAAAATCTTGAGTTTGCCTGAATCCATATGAAATAACACCCACAATCTAAGCCCAGACAGCAGATATAATGTGTTAACCTCTTCCTGTTCTACTGTAACAGTAGAACTAAAAGTTAGAATTAACATTTGCTGGATTTAAAAAGAATAAGCCATATCATTAAGAATATTTATTTATTGGAACACAGTCTCATTTTGTCACCCAGGCTGCTGGAGTGGAGTAGTGCAATCATGGTTAACTGTAGCTTCAAACTCCCAGGCTCTTTTGCTCAAAGTGATAGGAAAAAAAAAATAAAAACAAAACAAAAAAAACCCCACAAACTTCCAGGCTCAAGCAATCCTCCTGCTTCAGCTTCCCAAATAGTTGAGAATACAAGCAGCTACCAAACCTGGCTAATTATTATTATCTTTTTTTATTTTTATTTTTATAAAGCAAGACAAAGTCTTACTGTGTTGCCCAGGTTGGTCTCAAACTCCTGGACTCAAGTAATCCTCCCAGCCTCATGGCCTCAGCCTCCCAAAGTGCTGGGATATTAGGCACGAGCCACCACACCTGGCCTATACCTTGTTTTCTTACATCCAGAAATAATCATTTAATTTGTCTATAACTTAAGAATGTATTTTTGTCTAAATTTAGATAAAGGATAGAACTAAAAAATATCAAAGAATTGTTTACAGAGATATTTGTTTAAACTATATTCCAGGGTCACATGTGGTGGCTCACATCTGTAATCCTAGCACTTTGGGAAGCCAAGGCAGAAGGATTACTACTGAGACCAGGTGTTTAAGACCAGCCCAGGCACTATGGCAAGACTCAGTCTCTACAAATAATCTAAGAATTTAGCTGTGTGTGGTAGTGCATGCCTGTAATGCTAGCAACCAGGGAGGCTGAGGTGGAAAAATTGCTTGAGCTCAAAAGTTCAAGGCTACAGTGAGCTATAATTGTGCCACTGTCCTCCAGCCTGGGAGACAGAGTGAGACCCAGCCTCAAAAATAATAAATAAATAAAATTAAGTCCGGGTGCAATGGCTCACGCCTGTAATCTCAGCACTTTGGGAGGCTGAGGGGGTGGATTGCTCGACTCCAGGAATTTAAGACCAGCCTGGGCAACTTAGTGAAATACTATCTCTACTAAAAATACAAAAAAATTGAGTGTGGTGGTGTGCACCTGTAATATGAGATACTTGGGAGGTTGAGGTGGGAGAATCACCCAAGCCTGGGAGGTTGAGGCTACAGTAAGCTGAGATTGTGTCACTTCACTCCAGCCTGGGCGACCAGAGTGAGACCCTGTCTAAATAAATAAATAAAATTAAAACCGCATTTCATATGATTTTGAGCCATTCTCCTCTAACCTCTAGGGACATAGACAACAGAGAGAAAGACTGGGATGGAAAGCCAGGTCTTCCTAGATCTAAGCCAACTTCCTAGATCCTAATTAACCTGATAAACTACAGGGTAACTAAAATGTAAAACAAGGAGGAGAGGAGAGAAACTGAAATAAAAGGTAAAACAAAACAAAACATCTATTTTTTGTGTACTGAAAAGTAATCCTCTCCATCTTTCTCCTTTCAGAAAGGGAAGTCTAGAAGCAGCAAGAGTCCAAAGAAATGCCCTGGGCCAGTGTGCTGTGGGAACCTGTCACCTTGCTCCCAACCAGATCACTGGAACTTCTGACCAGATCAACGTAACAGTCTCTCTGGATCCACAGAGCCTGACTTCTGGACTAGACAGACTGGCCCCTTCTAAACTTCATTTCAGAGAGTATCAAAACCTTTCTAATACCTCCAAACCAGACACCATCTCCTAGGCATTCTGCAGTACTACTGAAGATATTTGTTAACCGTGTACTCTAGTGTGTGCGGTTAACTGTTTCTAGGTGCCACAAGGTCCCTGAGCCAATTATTCTACTCATTTTTTTTTCACTCTAGGGATGAGTTTACACTTAGCCTTTTATTTCTATTAGATTAGATGACTTTTGTCTCGAGGGAACCTTTGTCCCATTAGATACATTCCTGGGCCCATATGTAAAAGTTGTAATGCTAAAGTTAATGTTTTTTTTTTTTTTTTAATGATCTTCCCTTGAAGTATAATCCTTTCCTATTAAAAAAATAATCAAATTGGCTGGCTTTGGTGGCTCACACCTGTAATCCCAGGACTTTGGGAGGCCAAGGCGGGTGAATCACCTGAAGTTGGGAGTTCAGGACCAGATCCCAACCAGATCACTGGAACTTCTGAACAGATCACACATAACAGGCTCCCTGGATCCACGGAGAAACCACATTTCTACTAAAAATACAAAATTAGCTGGGCATCATGGCATATGAGTGTAATTCCAGTTACTCAGAAGACTAAGGCAGGAGAATCACTTGAACCCGGGAGGTGGAGGTTGGGGGAGCTGAGATCACATCATTGCACTCCAGCCTGGGCAGCAAAAGCGAAAATTCATCTCAAAAATAAGAAAACTGGAACAGCAGAAGGATAAGGAGTAAATGCTGACCTTTTTTTCTCTCTTGCCCAAATTCCTATCTAAAGTGCCTGGAAAGTCACACCCTACAGATCATAAAATCTCTCCAAACCTAAATCTGGCATAACATCACATGACAGATAAAGAAGAAAATCAAAATATTTTACCCTGAGACTTCTAGATTACTTCAAACCAAACCAAACCAAACCAACCAACCAACCAACCAAACAAACAAAAAAAACAACCCAAAATATGTTTCTTTGCTACTAAGGGCAGTCACCAGTTACCTATGAGACCTTATCTCAAAAGAACCTTATATAGAACCACAACTCCTTATCTTAACCCACTTTTCTACTGATTCCTGGTTTTTACATAATAATTTAACTCTTTTAACAAACTGCCAATCAGAAAAGCTTTGAATCCAGCTGTAAGCACCACGCGCCCCGCCCCCCACCCCAATTCAAGCTGTCTTGCCTTTCTGGACAGAACCAGTGTATACCTAACTTGTATTGACTGATGTCTTATGTCTCTCTAAAATGTATAAAACCAAGCTATAAAGCAACCACCGGTGCACATGTTCTCAGGACCTCTTGAAGCTATACCTCAGGCCATGGTCACTATATTTGGCTTAGAATCAATCTCTTCAAATATTTTACAGTGTTTGGCTCTTTTCATCAATAAAGAGAAATAATAACCATCATTTTACCACCTTCGCAGAACTATTTTTTTTTTTTTTACCACATTAGTATGTTTTTCTTCCAGGTTTTTTTCTTCTTGTGCATACAATTCCACTCTCCCTTCTACTTTAGAAAAGTCTTTTTTTAAAAAGTTATCTCGTCCAGACACAGTGGCACACATCTGTAATCCCAGCAATCTGGATTGTTTTGAGCTGAGGAGACCAGCCTGGGAAATATGGGGAAACCCCATCTCTACAAAAAATATAAAAATTAGCCATGCGTGGTGGCACATGCCTGTGGTCCCAGCTACTTGGGATGCTAAAGTGGGAGGCTCACTTTAGACTGAGAAGCAGAGGTTGCAGTGAGCTGAGATCGCACCACTGTACTCCAGCCTGGGCAACAGAGTGAGACCCTGTCTCAATAAACAAACAAACAAACAAACAAACATAACACTATAAAATAAAAAAGTCATCTCTCTCTGACTGGAATAGATAGCTTGAGTACCTAGAAAAGGACAAATAATCCCCAACAGTTAGCATGGATTCACTAAGAATTAGTCATGTTAAACACCTATGTTTTTCTTTTAAAAATGAGGTTAGATAAAGAGAGTAAAATTTTTTTAAGGCATTGGATAATCTCCCATGATTCACTTAAGGAAATACAAAGAAGTGCTGGACAGTATAATCAGATACATTTGAAAGTTAATGAACAGCCAGCCTTGTGTGTCCATGCATGCATGCATGCATTCATCTATTCAACAAACACTGAGTGCCAGCATATGCCAAATTCTGTGGTAAGCACTGATTTCAGAGAAAATATTTATCTATTTATTTTTTGAACCCTAGAGTGTTAGTTTTTTTTCATGCTGAATATTTATCTCTTTATAAACCAAGTGCCAGTGAACCACAAAAAAAGAGCAATAGATGTAG
Source organism: Callithrix jacchus (assembly GCF_049354715.1). NCBI lineage: Eukaryota > Metazoa > Chordata > Mammalia > Primates > Cebidae > Callithrix > Callithrix jacchus. The sequence continues at coordinate 87,058,436 of NC_133504.1, read as the reverse complement.
ATGGGTAGAGAGAAAAAGGCTTTGGAATTCAAATTTCGATTAAGTACACACTGAACAAGGGTTGCTTCAAGAAGTAACATTAAGAAGGGAATTTGGTACCAGATTTTGAATGACCTTAAAACAATAGGAAAGCACTGAAGGTTGAGACGGAGTCTCCCTCTGTTGCCGAGGCTGGAGTGCAGTGGCATGATCTTGGCTCACTGCAACTTCCACCTCCTAGGTTCAAACAATTCTCCCGCCTCTGCCTCTCGAGTAGCTGGGACTACAGGCATGTGTCACCACGCCTGGCTAATTTTTGTATTTTTAGTAGAGATGGGGCTTCACCGTACTAGACAGGCTCATCTCGAACTCCTGACCTCGTGATCCACCTGCCTCTGCCTCCCAAAGTTCTGAGATTACAGGCGTGAGCCACAGCACCCAGCCAGCACCAAAGGTTTTTAACCACTGTGGTGATGAGATCAGATCCATGTCTCAGAAAGACAATGGGAGATAGGAATCTAGGATACCAAAAGTAGTCCTAGGGAGCTGAAGGAAGTCAATGACAAGTACAATGAACCGAGAAGAACAAAACTGACAGCCAGCTCACACGGGAATTTGGTTGTAAATTACAGGTAGGAGAAGAGGGAGATGAGTACTTTTGTGCTGAGCCCTTTTGTGCTGAGTACTTTTGTCCTGGTCCCTGTAGATGACAAAGTAGGTACAGCAGATTAGCTAAGGAAGAGTTCAGTCTGTGAAATCGATGGTTTGAGAAGACAGACCCAAAGAATGAGAGATGGAGTCAGTTTCATACAGAGCAGTGCTTCTACTTAGGGCAAGTGGGAAGATTTTTCACAGTAACACTTGTCTGGACCTCCCCCACCTCCCCAGATCTGCTAAATCTGAATCCCTGATATAAGCCTGTGCATGTGTATACTAGGGAAAAAAAAACTTTCTAGGAAAGTCTGATTCAGTACCTGGGTAAGGATCATGGACATGGAGCATGTTTCTAAAGCTTTTTCCTACCCCACGCTTTTCTCTTGTCAGTGGAAAAAGGATTTAGTAATTACAAAGAGCTGGCAAAGCACCAAGTACTAACCAAAGTAATGCAATCACACACAGTATCAGCAATCACAAAATACAGGTTCAAAAAAAAGTATTTTTATAAATATGAATGCAAGAACAGTAATTCAAAACTAAATACAACTCAAGGCAACCCTGTATTCACTGATGACAGTGTCCTTAAATTTTCAAGAATGTCATGTACAGTAGGAATTTTGCAATGTTCCAAAGGAAATTAGTGGCAACCTTTTTGGCAGAATACGTAATTAGAACACCACTCCTACTCCTACCCAAGAGCAAGGCCCTAGTACAGACTTACTGTGTTGAATGTACTAAGTGCCACATTTTAGCAAGTTTTAATACATCTCTTAGTGGTTTCTAGTAAGTAATAATTGTTCAAACCAAAAGAGGGCTAATACTTTATTTTTCAGAAGTAGCTAGTTGGATTACCAGTGTACTGCAAATAAAATTTGAGAAATGGCTTAGAAAAGAAGGCCTAAAAAGAACAAAATATATATAAGTATTAAGACAGTCATGCAGAAGTGGAAATAAAAGACAGCTAGAGTCACAATTAGGATGACAGGATGACTGATGGAGGAACTCATCTTTCAGGTCAATATGTAGAAGAACCTTTAATGAAAAGAGAAAACTTTCAGATGAATATGCAGAAATACCTTCAATCAGCCACTTCATGTGTCAAGGAGTGAAAGGTGTTTCCTGAGAAGTCCTCAGGTCCCGGAGTGTGGATGACCAAAAAAAGAATAAGAAAGTGATTTAACAAGTAGGTGACTATTCCTACTGACCACCAGCACACACAGAAATCCTATCATCTATAACCTTCTCTAGAGTCAAGAAGACTTATTTTGAGACATCTGATAGCCTACCCATCTCTCTCCTAGTAGCCCCCACACATCATAAAAATTAACAATGCTGAGAGGCAATGTGATATTCTTCCTTTTCCCCTTTCTGATTACACTCTACATTTTGAATGTTGGGACGTTTCTGATTCAGAACAAGCAATATGGATTAGTGCCAGCGATTCTTTTAAATATTAGTGGAATGGGTTCAGGTGCAGTGGCTCTCACCTGTAATCCCAGAACTTTGGAAGGTCAAGGTCACTTAACGCCAGGAGTTTGAAACCAGCCTAGTCAACATGGTAAAACTTTGTCTCTACTAAAAATACAAAAATTAGTCAGCATGTACCTGTAAGCCGAGCTACTCAGGAGACCAAGGCAAGAGAATCACTTGAACCCAGGAGGTGGAGGTTGCAGTGAGTCAAGATTACACCACTGCACTCCAGCCTGGGCAATAGAATGAAACTCCATCTAAAAAAAAAAAAAAAAAAAAAATCCATATATATATATATAATGTTTAAAAGAAAAACACTATAAATTGAATAAAACCATGGAGGTCAATGTTCTGTGATTTCAGACTCACTATGTATTATTCAATAAAGTAGGTAAACCTATCTTATGATGTAATTTAATAGTTATTATAATTAGCCAATCCTTATCTTCACTCATTTTATATTTATTCTACCTCTATTAAAATTTAACATATTTCAACTTATGATGAAAATTTTAAAATGTGTGAGGCAGCACATAGTGTTTTAAACTTGTTTTAGGGGCATATGATCAAAAAGTCTGAAAATCACTCCTTTTCCTAGGAAAACTCCATAAAGCCAATTTCTTCTGATTAAGCACCACACTTAAGAGGTCCTTTGACCTCTTAATCATCCCTTAATTTACAGAGTATCAATTGTTCCACTCCTTTCTGGAGCCATTTTTGACTGGGCATAAAGTTTCCACCTCTTTGCAAGAGTTACTATGTAGCAAACAGTGAGCCTAGAAAAAGCAAAGAACCTAACTGCTCTAACAAATGAAGACTTCTCAAGTTAGACCTTCCACCTCTTCACAAAGTTACTATGTAGCAAACAGTGAGCAGAGAAAAAGCAGAGAACCTAACTGCTCTAACAAATGAAGACTTCTCAAGTTAGACCTTCAACCTCTTCACAAAGTTACTATGTAGCAAACAGTAAGCAGAGAAAAAGCATAGAACCTAACTGCTCTAACAAATGAAGACTTCTCAAGTTAGACCTTCCACCTCTTCACAAAGTTACTATGTAGCAAACAGTAAGCAGAGAAAAAGCATAGAACCTAACTGTTCCTAACAAATGAAGGCTTCTCAAGTTAGACCTCAGCAAAATGGAAAAGAAAAAATTCTTTGGGAGGCCAAGGCGGGCATATCAGCTGAGGGCAGGAGTTCAAGACCAGCCTGGCCAACATGGTGAAACCCCACCTCTACTAAAAACACAAAAATTAGTCAGCATGGTGGCACATGCCTGTAATCCCAGCGACTCCCCGGGAGGCTGAGGCTGAAGAATAGCTTGAACCCTGGAGGTAGAGGTTGTGGTGAACCAAGGTCACACCACTGCACTCCAGCCTGGGAAATAAGAGCAAAACTCTGTCTCAAAAAAAAAAAAAAAAAGGTGTAATGAGATAGTATATAAAGGTGTTCAGTGCAGTGCCTGGTGCATAATGGGGAACTCAGACTTTCACAGTTTAGGTACTGAATGATCTAAGGCACACTAAAAAACTTGGAAATAAGGCTGAAAGAGATAGGACAAAGTAACAGTGGCTGCCCCTGGAAAAGAATTAAAGGTGTTTCCTTTCTGACATCTTTATAATTATTAATGTTTTTATTTCTTTTCCTATCACTATTTCTTATCTTAGGATCAGGAAAAGAATTTAAAGCTAATAAAATGAAACAAAAGGTAGTCTGTGATTCTTCACATTATGGGAGCTGACCTCTAAGAATAGGGATATTCCCAACCCACACATTTTTATTTTACTGTCAGTGGTGGGTGGCTGTTTACAAGTAGCTACACTAAAACCTGCTGGGAGGAAAGTCTGGCTGCAGACCAGGTGGAAGCACAAAATTCCCAGGGTCTAGAATGAAGCTGAGTGCAAGAAGTTAATATTACGGAGCAGACAGAAAATATTTTATAGGCCAAAGCTTTAGAAAGCTGTTCCAAATCTGTGTGCCAGTTTGTTTTACATGAACTGTGAAAGAGTTTATGATAGAAGCATCATTAAAGGTGTCATGGCTTTCTGCAATTACAAAAAGTGTTGATACTGAACAAATGATCTTCAGAAAATAATAATTCTCAGTTTAATGTTTGTTATAGTTAGTGAAGCTAATAGGGGCTTTCTGTAGTTATCCTGGCCGTAAGTGTTGAGGATCCACCTAGTGAAAATTATTAACACAAGAGACATTTGTGAGATCACTAAGACCACAGATATCTGACATGTTTTCAGTGCAGCCACGTTTTCAAATGCATTGTTTTACTGACTGAATGTGGTATTAATATTCAAAGAAGAGGATGACTGGGGCCATGTGACACACATCCATCAATGTTCCACCAGCCATCCAAGCCTTATTCAAGCCCAGTTTTCCTTTTCTGAATCCCACATACAAATCCTACTCCCTTACCTGAGTTGTCTATTGTGCAAAAGATCTTCAAGGGTGGCTGCAAGGGTTTAACAGTTAAAGTATGTAAAACATTTTTAAAGAAGGCTTGCAATCAGTAAGCAATCATGTATTAACTGTTAGTATCATTGCTTCAGGACAAAGAAAATCTACCCTGCTGTTTAGGTGTGGTGGTTTACACCTGTAATCCTAGCACTTTGGGAAGCTGAGATGGGAGGATCACTTGAGGCCAACAGCTCAAAACCAGCCTAAGTGCTGGGCAGGGTGAAGGTGTGTGGCGTGTGCCTGTAGTCCCAGCTACTCAGGAGGCTAGGTGGGAAGATCACTTAAGCCCAGGAGTTCTGGGCTGTAGTATGCCGATCAGGTGTCCACACTAAGTTCGGCATCAACATGGTGACCTCCCAGGAGCAGGGAACCACCACCAGGTTGCCTAAGGAGGGGTGAACTGGCCCAGGTTGGAAACGGAGCATGTTAAAACTCCAGTGCTGATCAGTAGTGGGATTGCGCCTGTGAATAGCCACTGCCCTCCAGCCTGGGCAACATAGTGAGACCCCTGTCTCTTAAAAAAACAAAACAAAACAAAAACAGCTAAGCCATATAGCAAGACTCCTAACTCTACATTACAATAAAAAAAATTAGGTGAGGTGGTGCATGCCTGTAGTCCCAGGTACTTGAGAGGCTGAGGTAAGAAGATTGCTTGAACCCAGAAGCAGAGTTTGAGATGACAGTGAACTATGATTGTGCCACTGCACTCCAGCCTGTGTGACAAGCAAGACCCTGTCTCTATTTAAAAAAGAGAGAGAGAGGCTAGGTGCAATGGCTCGCATCTGTAATCCCAGCACTTTGGAAGGCTGAGGCGGGTGGATAACGAGGTTAGGAGTTCAAGAGCAGCCTGGCTAACATAGTGAAACCCTGTTTCTACTAAAAATATAAACATTAGCCAGATATGGTGGTGCATGCCTGTAGTCTCAGCTACTGGGGTGACTGAGGTAGGAGAATCACTTGAAACCAGGAGGTGGAGGTAGCAATGAGCTGAGATCAGACCACCACCGCACTCCAGCCTGGGAGACAGAGCGAGACTCTATCTCGAAGGGGGGGGGGGAACCTCATGTATCTCTAAAATAAATGATTGGAGGTTAAATATAATTAGAGATGCTGGCTTTTTTTTTTTTTTTTAAGTTCTCAGAAACCTAAATAACTATGCCAACATTTGTACCTGCCTGAATACATGTACAATCAGAATCTGGATAAATAAATAAAGTTATGAGTTTTAATATTACAATAAAGCCAATTTATAGTTTCACTAAGATTACCTATGGTTATCAACAGAAATGACATATGTTGTACAGGTAACTTTCCTAGGTACATCCCTAAGCTCTCCTAACAAAGATAACTGGAAAGTAAATGAGAGTGGGTAGATGTCAGCTACATAAAGAGTAAAGAGAGGGCTGAGGCAAATTTGTGGAATGATGTCTGGTTCCTATTAATAAAGGACAGTTTGGCTCACCTGTGTCCAAAGGTAAAAAAACAAATCATCAAGACAATGTTTGGTTAACTCATTTCAGAAAATAAAATACTTGAACCTGAAATATTGCAGATTGTTTAAGCAAAGATGAATTCCTGAATTGCCAGAACGGTGCCACACTCATTTTACTTTGTTGTCTAAAGACTGATTAGATGGGGGACCAGGCACCTGTGATCACTCCCACCTACTCAGGAGGTTGAGGCTTGAACCTGGGAAGTAGAGGTTGCAGTGAGCCAAGAGTGGGCTCAAAACAAACAACAACAACAACTGATTTAATAACAGCAACAACAACAACTGATTTTATATCCCCCTAAGTATTTCTAAGTCTCTGTCCTTCTCATAACTCTTCCACTATCTAAGTTGAAAGATTCTTCTGGCCAGGCACAATGGCTCACACCTGTAATCCCACCACTTTGGGAGGCCGAGGCAGGTAGATCACCTGAGGTCAGGAGTTTGAGACCAGCCTAACTAACATAGTGAAACCCCGTCTCTACTAAATACAAAAAAAAAAAAGATTACCCAGAAGTGGTGGCACAAGATCACGCAATTGCACTCCAGCCTGGTCAACAAGGGCAAAAGTCTGTGGAAAGAAAAGAAAAGAAAGAAAAGAAAAAAAAAAAAGAAAAGAAAAGAAGGAAGGAAGATTCTTCTTTCAAGGAAGTAAGGGAACTCTTAGGTATGGAATAAGTTGACTTTGAAGTTTCCAGCGATTTTTCTTACAAATGCATTCAGAAGTTTACAAGAAAGATTTCAGGAAGCAATTTAAAGCAATCTTCACTGAAGGAAAAACAACAGCCAACTACTATGTCTGCATTTGAAAAGTTTCATTAAGTTCCAATGTTATACACTTTGACACATTTAGAATCATCCTCAAACAGAAAAGCAACAGGCAGTCCTCTGAAGACCACATAATATTTACTTCCAATGTGAAAAAGACTTCATGTAAAAATTTTAATCACTAATTATAACAAGTACAAATATCCAGATGGATAATATAATCATAAAATATTTTGCATTAAGCCGGCTTTCATCCTTTGGAATTCTAAAGAAACAAGAATTGCGTGAATATTTATAATTTCTTTAAAAATACATGAAAGTTCAGATCAAAGCTCCAGCACAACTTTACATTATTTTTTAGGACCCCACACAGATCCCATACTTCTTCTCTACGTGTTTTCTCATTATTCTCACTCTCAACCTAGTACATATCATGTGTATATCCCAGTGCTTTCTAAAATTTATTGAATGACACATTATGATCCTCACATGATTTTTTAATCCTAAGTCAATATGAACTGTGATACCTCAAAATAAACAACAAGTGACATGAGTACACTATAGACATACTATATTGCAACAGAGCTGACCAAATTTGTTGCTGCAATGTTAATGATGAAATGCAGCTCTGGCCTACCCTGTTCCATGGACACAGATGCACTGTTTTCCAGCCATTTTTCTTACAAATGCATGTAGAAGGTTACAGGGAAGATTTCAGGAAGCAATTCAAAGCAATCCTCACTAAAGGAAAAACAACAACCAAATACTATGTCTGCATTTCAGCAGTTTCCTTAACATTATGCTGCTATATTTTACATTTTTATGCCACCATATTGTGAGTTAAATGATAACACGGGTTTTTAGTGCTTTTTATGTTTTTTAATCGTGAAATTGTACATCATGTTACTTTCCAAACTTCACCTATTAAGAAAAAGAACATATAGATGTACAATTCCTTTTAAAATGTTTCACAGACAGGTACAGTGGCTCACACTTGTAATCCCAGCACTTTCAGAGGCTGAGGTGGGCAGATCGCTTGAGGTCAAGAGTTTGAGGCCAGCCTGACCAACATGGTGAAATCCCATCTCTACTAAAAATATAAAAATTAGCTGGGTTCATGGATGGCATCTGTATAATTCCAGCTGCTCAGGAGGCCGAGGCATGAGAATCACTTGAACCTGAAGGCAGAGGTTGCAGTGAGCCAAGATTGCACTACTGCACTCCAGCCTGGGCAACAGAGCAAGACCCTGTCTCAAAAATAAAATCAAATGGAAAAACAAAACAAAACTGGTTTCCTTCCATCTCAGAAAAAAAAAAAAGAAAAACAAACAAAAATAAAGTGAAATAAAATGTTTCACTGCATTTTATTTTTCTTTGGTAAAAACAAATTTGTGAATAAAAAGGTTTCCTCAGCTGAACAGCATTTAATTCTTAAAATTTCTACAGTATCTTACAAACTCTTTAACACAGAATAAAACAAGTAAATCCTTTTACACCACCAAGGGAGTGAGTGGGGAGAAAAGTCAGAAAAATATACAAAGCTTTGAAAGGCTGGATGTGTGGAGAATGCCAGGAGAGGGGGGAGGGTTTCCTGAGGTTCTAGGCAAGCCCTTTGAAGACGTCACCTCACATACATAATGTTACAGCAGTCAGCACAGGCCTTCTGCTTTCCTATTGGCCAGCACCGTGTCAGCCGACATCAGAAGATAATCATCATTGGCTAGACAATTACAACTGGAGCAACTAGCACTGCTGTTAGTACGAACCTGGCAGGCTGCTGAAAGAGAAGGCAGAGAGAGCCCAGCTTCCCTTCTCACTCAATGAATGTTTTGTCGCCTTACCAATCACCAGGTGATTTTTGCTCCCTGGCTAGCAGCACTTCTAACTTAAGTCAGCTCTTAGTGAGAAAAACAGATAAACGCCAGACATCTCATAAAAGAGAAAAATGCCTCTCAACATATTGTCAATGTTGTAAAATTACAAGGACTTTTCAGTGTAAAATTGGAACTTGAACTCCTATTTGGACCTACACGCAGGCATTTTTCTCTACCTCATGTCATAAACTCTCATTTACCACATAATATTACTCAGAAAGGATATTTTTCACTGGACATGTATCAAGATGAGGTCCAGGATGATTCGACAAGGAAATATACTTACTACTTTACATTTCAATTGCTGTTCTAATCTATTATATATGAAACTATTTGCTAGCAAAGTAAAAAGTCTGCAGTATTTACTTTCATGGCTAGGCCAATGTGTATGAGGTTAATCATTCATTAGAGCAGCAATAAACTTTAGATAAACTAGCCTCAGTTGTACCCTTTAGTGTTTATACAAATGCAGCACTGAAAGTGGGCTCCCATTCCATGAATACATGCTATGGTCAGTAAGTATGGATTATAGGGTATGTTTCCATTAATTTGTGCTATGGTTAGTAAGTATGGATTATAGGGTGTGTTTCCATTGATACATGCTATGATTAGTAAGTATGGATTATAGGTATGTTTAATAAAGTATTATTATTTTAGGTCCTCTTAAATGAAGCTAGTTAGCAAAGACAGCATACTGGCAAAACCTACTCGTGGCCCTTCTCACAATTTTTCAAAAGTCAGTGTAGCTTACTTTTGAGAGAGATGTTTTCATTCTCTAAATTAACAAATTTTGCTTGATACTAAGAAGAGATTTATAAGGACAACTACAAATTCTCAAAAGACAGATAGCAGAAGCTTCCCTATATCATGTTTTTCCTCCAGAAGCTATTCCAAACCAATGAGTCTGAAAAAGGTAAGATTTTGTGGTTTTCTCAAGTTCCTCTTTCCTGAAGAGTGTCTAAGCCTTGGTTATGGAGTTCCCTTCTCCTGTTATAAAGGGAATGAAAAGAAAATCGAGTTCGAGACTTTTTGTCCTGCATCAGCTGGACTGTATTAAAAATAAAAATAACAAATGCAAATAAATTTTTTGAGTGGCCAGGCGTGGTGGTTCACACCTGTAATTCCAACACTTTGGGAGGCTGAGGCAGGCAGATCACCTGAGGTCAGGAAGGAGTTTGAGACCAGCCTGACCAACATGGTGAAACGCCATCTCTACTGAAAATACAAAATTAGCCAGGTGTGGTGGTGCATGCCTGTAATCCCAGCTACTCTGGAGGCTGAGGCAGGAGAATCGCTTGAACCTGGGAGGCGAAGGTTGCAATGAGCCGAGATCACACCTCTGCACTCCAGCCTGGGCAACAAGAGTGAAACTCTGTCTCAAAAACAAAACAAAACAAAACAAAAATTAATTTTTTGGGAGGAGGGGGGACGGAGTATCGCTCTTGTTGCCCAGGCTGGAGTGCAGTAGCGTGACCTCAGCTCATTGCAACCTCGGCCTCCCTGGTTCAAGGGATTCTCCTTCCTCAGCCTCCTGAGTAGCTGTGATTACAGGCATGTACCACCATGCCCAGCTAATTTTCTGTATTTTTAGTAGAGATGGGGTTTCACCATGTTGGCCAGTCTGGTCTCAAACTCCTGATGTCAGGTGATCCACCCACCTCAGCCTCCCAAAGTTCTGGGATTACAGGCATGAGCCACCAGGCCCAGCTAGTAAATTTAAATTTTCAAAAATGTTTAAATACTTTTTGGGCCAGGCACGGTGGCTAACGCCTGTAATCCCAACACTGGGAGGCCGAGGCAGGTGAATCACGAGGTTGGGAGTTAGAATCCACCCTGACCAACATGGTGAAACCCCGTTTTGAAACAAACTAAAAAAAAAAAAAAAAAAAAAAAGACTTTTTGGCTGTATAGTGTTTGAGGATGGAGGAGAGTTATAAAATTGGCTTCCCAGGATATTGGGAGAAATGCACAAAATCTGGGCACATGCGCATGCGCGCGCACACACACGAAAGTAAGACAATTAGGGTCAGGAAGAGTTGCAAAGAAGGGATAACAGCCATCAGGGTTCTTTGCACTAAGCAATCCAAAGATAGCAGAAGCCAGGACGGGAAAAATCCCAAGATGTGACTGACACCGTATGCAAGTTCAAGCCTGTTAACCCTCGGGTATAACGAGTACTGCTGGCGATAAAATGGGTACCAATCACCATTTCAACTCACTGGGCATTTTCTCAAGAATATGCCCTGTGCAAAGCACTCTGCTAGGTGCTTTGCAGAATCAAGAGTGGGATAAGACAAGAACCGTGCCCTGAAGAGCTGATGATGGTAAGTGAATATCCATGTATATAAATAAACGCCGGTAAAGGATATTGGCAGAAGAAAGGTACAGATAAAGAACCAGGAGGAAACAGTGGTCAAAGCCTAACGGGAGCAGATACGTTGGCACATTTTTGTCGTTTTCAGTCCCAGGAGGGCTACGACCTGTCTGACTCAGTACTGACTGAGAGAAGAGGCGGGAAATGGTACCTGGAGCAGGTCTAGGCAGTGGCCTCAGAGAAAAAGCAACAAGTAAGAGAGGCAGTATCGACCGCGGTGGGGCTAGGAAGGGCGGGGGTACAGTGAATGGGGTCAGCCGGCAAAGCGAGGGAAAGCAGTCTCCGGAAGAGCAGGTTAAGCCAGGTCGCAGCAAGTCAAAGATTCGGCAGACAGAAGGAAATGAAGAGCACACAGGCTAAAGTGGGAGGACGGTGGGCCCGAACAGGGTGGCTAGAGGATAGGACAAACAGCTGCGCAAACGACCCGAGCCCCGGGATAGGCAGCAGCGCGGTTCTGGCGCCCGCCGGCTCGGGCCACCGCCCCCTCCCCGCCTCCAGCGCCACCCTCTAAGCGCGAGGAGGAAGTGCATCCAGAGAAGGATCCCGGGCGGCGGGGCTCCAGGGGACTCGGCTGCCCCGAAACGCCGAGGCCTCTCCTGGTGGAATCTGCGGGCTCGACCCGCGGTGTCCAACCTTCTCGCGGACCCACCCCTGCAGCCCCCGGCCTCGGCGGCCCGGGAGGGCACCAGCCCCGTGCCCCTGTGGCGGACCCAGTTCCAGTCCTTCCGAGCGGCTCGCGTCCCCGCCTCTTAGTCTCTGGCCCTGGCCAGACGCGGCCTTTGGGCCTCTGGCCCACCGCCGCCGCCAGCCACGCCGCAGCTCACCCCCAGCAGGCTGGCCCCGCCGGTGCGCGCGGCCCAGGGGGCGGGCTCCGCCCGGCAGCCGCCGGGAATGGCCACTGGGGCCCGGCCCGGCCCGCGGGAAGCTGGGAGTGGGCGCGCTCCGGCCCGCGGCGAGGACAAGGGAGCGCCGGCCTGGCCTCCGGATGCTGGCCGGCGACCCCAGGGGGCCGGAGGGCAGGCAGAAAGTTGAAACCCCCTTTTCCCAGGTGCGGCCCAGTGGCACCGGCTCCTACTGCACCAACCCGTCCCGGCCCCCGGAGCGCCGGCGTTTCTGGTTTCCCATTGAAGGGGGCAGGCGGGGAGGGCGCGGGGTACGCGTGCTCGCGCACGCGGCGGGCGGAATCCCCCGGCGCCCGGGAGACCCTGAGGCCCGACCCTCCCCCTCAAACCACCTTCGGGGCTGCCAGCCCCTAGCCCAGCTCCGGGATGCGTCGGGCTTGCAGTTTACAGATCGCCAGACCCGAAGTTAAGGGGAGGAGGGGAATGCCTCTGCCACAACCCAGTCTCCAAGAAGCGAGATGAGCACACCCTCCTCTTAAATATTGCAAGGTGACACTGGATCGCCTCCCACACAGAGATTTTCAAAAGGACTGGCGGAGGGACTACAGTAAATAAGCAAGGTGTTTTCCCTGATTCTTAGTTTTCTGGGGAAAAGCCCCTCCACTCCTAAGGACTGTAGACCGAGGGGCTTTTAATCTGTGTGCCTTAACTCCAATCAGCAGCTACGCACAAAATTAGAAGTGACTGTGTCCAAAAGGCGTTTCCGTAAAACAGAAACTTAATAATGGCGTGGCTCCACTCGCTCGGGTTCATTCATTTATTACTGTTTTCATTGTCCCCTCCTCTCCTCCCTCCCACCCGGTCTCTCTATGAAACCGGAAAGGGATCCGCGTGGGGAAAGGGGTTCTAGAAAGGGGGCATCCGGCCGGCCGGGGAGCAGCAGACACAGGAGGGCAGTGAAGTAGGAGTGCTGCAAGGAGAAAGGAAGGACACGAGGGATGGGGAGATGGCGAGGACCAGGGCCGAGGGCGGCGGACTGGAGAGGGTTAAAGGGAGCAGGAGACAGGGTCCTCCCTCCACTGCCTTTCACACTCCGGTTGCGGGTGGCCGAGCGAGAAAACCCAAATCTAGATGAAAACCGGGTTGCGGGGGGTGGGGGTGGGGGGTGGGAAGCACAGGTAGGCGATCAGGACTGTGGCATCTCTCCCGCCTTCCCTGTCGTGCAGACATCACTCTATGCACACATATATGTTCTATATTATATAATCTACATAAAAGATGCCCGTGTAGCCGCGGTTTACACAGGGGCACCCACAGACCGCGCGCTTCGTGCACCCCCAGCGTCTCCTGCACCCGGAAGACCCGAGAACTCAGTGATCGGCTAGCTGCCCGCGATTCATCGCTCCATTCACGCCCGGGCAGGGAATACCGACATTAAGGCACTCCCGGGAAGACGCGCAGGGCTCCCGGGAACAGTATCAGGCGAAAGCATCACGTACCAGTTTTCCTGCATCCATTGGATGGCTTCATTCTCGTTGAACTGCTTTTCGAATTCATATTCTTGTAAAGTCAACACTGACATGTTCATTGGGGCTGATCTTCGGAGTCGCTACGTGTTCTCGATACAAAACAAAATAATCTGTAAAGCGCTAGGTTTCGAGTGCTCTCCTGTTTGCTTCCCCCACCCACCCCCCTAGGTCTTCCCCACGCCGCTCGGTCTCCGGCGGTTGTCTCTCTCCCTGCCTCTTAGCTACATCCAGGGCTGAGCATTGCCTGCGCCTCCGCTCCCAGCTCCTCTCTCTGGGGCTCTCCTCCTCCCGGCGTCCGCATCCACCGTAGGAGGAAATGAATGCCTTGCGGTCTTAGTGCCCGCACGTTTGTCCATCACCCCTTTTACTCGTCTACAGGGAAATCTCCTCCCCCTCGTGCGATTGGAAAAATGAACCATTGGTGAGGGAGTGTGCAAAAGAGCGCGACCTCTCTCCGCCCTGGGGGACAGTTTTGTTTAAGGCGAAGGTGGTTGGAGTGGGGGAAGGGCGCAGAGCGAGAGGAAGTGGCCTGGAGGTCATCCAGATCCCCCAAGCCCAACCTCGTGGGCCGCCTTGCTTTGAATGAAGTTTCGGCGTCTGGGGCTCAGCCCCGCGGCGCGTGGATCCGAGACCTTGGCGAGTAAACGATTGGGAAATAGTAAAGCCTGCCAGCTCTCTTGCAAGAGAACTCCGAGCAAATTTGCTTTGAGATATCAGTGAAGGGAATGCGCTTCCCACCTCCTCGCCCTACCTCTGGGACCACTCCCACCCCTACCCCGGAGCTCTGGCTTTGATTCTTGCTAACCAGGCCCTGCGGGCGGCAGAGCACCTTAATCTCGTGCTGACTGGGGATGCTGAGTGTGATAGTGGACAGGCGAGAGAGGCTAGTAGCCGGAAGTGAAAGAAAGGGCTGGGAGACGGTTAGGTGGAGGGTTTAGATACAGGGAATGAGAGGATTAATGAACAGAGAAAGAGTGGAGAAGGAAGTTAACAGACAGGAGAACTGGACAGACTGGCCAAATGCAAAAATTTTATTTGTATGCGTGATAAATTTTGCTTTATTTACTGTATATATATATATGTAGAACAGAATGATATGTGAGAAGAGGGCTGAATGTAATGTTGACCCCTACTGAGCCCTCGGCTTCCAAGAGGAAAAACTATTTTCTACTCCATCCATCCCTCCACTCATTTCCCCCAAAAGTTTGGAAAAATGAAATATGAGACGAGGTATCTAATAATGTAATTATAAGCTTTACAAATAATAAGGAATCCATGCTTTTAAAAATTAGGTGAACATTTGGACCAGAAAGAGAATTCCCTTTCTGAGAACATCCCTCCACCTTCCTAGCAGTCCAAAAAGGGCACTTTGATTCAATTTAGATGCCTCTAACTAAAAGTGGGAAGTGTGAGAAAAGTTTTTAAAGTAGGAGGAAAGGGTCAGGTGTGGTGGCTCCCGGCTGCAATCCCAGCAATTTGGGAGGCCAAGGCAACCGGATCACCTGAGCTCAGGAGTTTGAAACCAGCCTGGCCAACATGGTGAAACTCTGTCTCTACTAAAAATATAGAAATTAGCTGGCATAGTAGCATGTACCCATAATCCCAGCTACTTTCAAAGCTGAGGTAGGAGAATCACTTGAACCTGGGAGGCAAAGGTTGCAGTGATCCGAAATTGCAACACTGCACTCCAACCTGGGCAGCAGAGGGAGACTCTATCAAAGAGAGAGAGAGAGAGAGAGAGAGAGAGAGAGAGAGAGAGAGAGAGAGAGAGAGAAAGAAGAAGAAGAAGAAGAAGAAGAAGAAGAAGAAAAGAGAAGAGGAGAGGAGAGATATGAAAGAAAGAAAGAAGGGAAAGAAGGAAGAAAGAGAAAAACATCTCATTGTAGTGGTGGAGGAAAACATGTAAGGTTGGATGTGGCGGCTCATGCCTATAATGCCAGCAATTTGGGAGGCCAGGGCCGACTCTTTGAGCCCAGGAGTTCGAGACTAGTCTGGCCAACATAGTGAAACTTTGTCTCTACAAAATAATAATAATAATAATAATAATAATATATATTTTTTTAATGTGGCCTGGGGGCTGGGCAGGGTGGCTCACGGCTGTAATCCCAGCACTTTGGGAGGCCGAGGCAGGTGGATCACAAGGTCAAGAGACCATCCTGGTCAACATGGTGAAACCCTGTCTCTACTAAAAATACAAAAAATTGGCTGGGCACGGTGGCACATGCCTATAATCCCAGCTACTCAGGAGACTGAGGCAGGAGAATTGCCTGAACCCAGGATGCGGAGGTTGCGGTGAGCTGAGATTGTGTCGTTGAACTCCAGCCTGGGTAACAAGAACAAAACTCCATCTCAAAAAAAATATGGCCAGGCACGGTGGCTCACACCTATAATCTCAGCACTCTGGGAGGCCGAGGTGGATGGATCACAAGGTCAGGAGTTTGAGACCAGCCTGGCCAATATGGTGACATCCCGTCTCTACTAAAAATACAAAAATTAGCTGGGCATGGTGGCAGGCGCCTGTAGTCCCAGCTCCTCAGGAGACTGAGGCAGGAGAATCCCTTGAACCCAGGAGGTAGAGGTTGTAGTGAGCTGACTTCACGCCTCTGCACACCAGTCTGGTGACAGACTCCATCTCAAAAATAAATTAATAAATAAAATAAAAAATAATTAGCCAGGTGTGATGTCACAAGCCTGTGGTCCTGAGCCATGTTAGTGTTACTGCACTCCAGCCTAAGGCAACAGAGAAAGACACTGTCTAGCAAAGAAAAACATCTGGCTGGGAGTGGTGGCTCAAGCCTGTAATCCAGAACTTTGGGAGGCTGAGGTGGATGGATCACCAGATCAGGAGTTCTAGACCAGCCTGGCCAACATGGTGAAACCCTGTCTTTAAAAAAAAAGAAAAAGAAAAAAGAAAAGAGAAACAATTACACTGTATTTTCTTTTTTTTTTTCTGGAAAGACAAACAAGAATTAATTGGTGATGTATACATTGAAGAAAGACCGGAAAGAAAACAAAAGAGAGTTTCTACACTTAATTTTTTTGTAGTACCAGAATTTTCTTATCATGTACTTGACTTCATTTTAAAAAAAGAAAAAAATAAACAGGAATACCTGAGCTGTGAAATAATGTCACTTTTCTATTTGTAATTTTCTATACTGAATAACTTAACATGTAACATAGTATTAGAAGCTAAACATTTTAAATGGCAATTTTTCTAGACTTATTTTCAACTACAAGACATACAGTAAGGTTAGGAAAGATGGGAGGTCCTGCTGAGCAGTCTAGGAAAAAAAAAAAGAATTTTTTTTTTTTTTTTTTTTAAAAGGAAAGCTTTGCGCAGTGGCAGTATTGTAGCCAATGAGGTTTTTCTGAGGTGTGATTATTGCTAATTGAAAACTTTTCCCAATACCCCACCACGATGACTTGCAATACAGTCGGCACTGGCAATTTTTGACAGTCTCTATGGAGACTGATTTTTGTCAAAAAAGGAAAAAAAAAAAAAAAGAAAGAAAAGATGGGAGGGAATGTTGGGAGGGTGCTCAGCAACACCACTAAAAATTTTTATGAAAAGATTTATTGTGTGTGTTTCTAAGCCGTAACTAGGTAGGTGGCTATTATTGAATATAAATAACTGGGGCTCTAAAAGTAACAATTTATATTTAGTAGTAAAATTTAAAAAATTTGGAAGGCAGAAGTGGGAGGATCACAAAGTCAGGAGTTTGAGACCAGCCTGGCCGACATAGTGAAATCCCATTTCTACTTAAATTACAAAAAACTAGCTGGGCTTGGTGGCAGGCACCTGTAATTCCAGCTACTTAGGAGGCAGAGGCAGGAGAATCGCTTGAACCCAGCAGGCGGAAGTTGCAGTTAGCCAAGATTGAGGCACTGCACTCCAGCCCAAGTGACAGTTTGAGACTCTGTCTCAAAAAAAAAAAAAAAAAAAGAACTTAAGCTCGAAGAGAAGGAGTATTGGAAACTGGAAAGACAAAGATTGACTGCAAAGATGACTTGACTACTACACAAAACATCCAGAGTTTAGTCCTGGCTCTTTTGCAGACTTAGCTATCTGACTTTAGGGAAAGTAATCTGATCTTTTAACTTGTTTTTCTTCCCCACCCCCCCTTTTTTTTTTGTTTGTTTTTTGAAATAGTCTAGCTTTGTTGTCCAGGCTGGAGTACAGTGGTGTAATCATGGCCCACCTCATCCTCGAACTCCTGGGCTCAAGTGAACCTCCTGCCTCAGTTTCCCAAGTAGCTGGGACTACAGACACCCACCACCATGCCCTGCTCATTTTTTAAAAAATGTTTTGTAGAAATGGGTTCCGCCATGTTGCCCAGGCTGATCTCAAACTCCTGAGCTCAAGTGATCCTCCCACCTCAGTCTTCCAAAGTGGTGGAATTACAAGGCATAAGCCACCTCACCCAGCCTAATTTTCTTTCTATACATAAAACAGTGCTATGCTGGAGGATCTTCATACCGGCCCTTATTTTTTGTGACATATGAATATGTTAAAATACACACGCATTGTTTTTGGAATCTTCTAACACTGTCCTGCTTTTCCAGGCCTCTTTCCTTAGGCCGACTGCAACCAAGCTGAACCACTTGATGTCATCTGACCACCTCAAACTTTGCCATCTCTGCTGCATTTCTCCAGCAATTCCGTCTGCTTGAGAACCCCACCCATCCCATTCCTACCTGTCAAAATCAGTCCACTCTTTGGATACTTACAAATTATTCCCTACTTAAAGTCTTCCCTGTTCACAGAGATAATTTATCTCCTTTGTCCCCTAGCCTCTATGAACTGGTAGGGGGATACAAATAAACCTATCCTATAAAACATATTATATCTTGAACTCCCAACCTCAGGTGATCCGCCTGCGCTGGCCTCCAAAGTGCTTGCATTACAGGCGTGAGCCACCACGCCTGGCCAAAACATATTATATCAACAAACATTCCTTATTAATCTTGGAGAGGTTTGAGGGACATATACATCAAATGTTTTATGTACTTTGGGAGGCCGAGGCGGGTGGATCACGAGGTCAACAGATCGAGACCATCTGGGTCAACATGGTGAAATTACAAAAAAATTAGCTGGGCACGGTGGTGCGTGCCTGTAATCCCAGCTGCTCGGGAGGCTGAGGCAGGAGAATTGCCTGAACCCAGGGGGCGGAGGTTGCGGTGAGCCGAGATCGCGCCATTGCACTCCAGCCTGGGTAACAACAGCGAAACTCCGTCTCAAAAAAAAAAAAAAAAAAAAAATGTTTTATGTAAATTAGAGGAGTGCAAATAATTACATAAAAAGAGACTCACATCCCAATGTAGATACCTATAAAAGTTTAACTAAATGAACCATGAGTACAACAGTTAAGAGGAACAAACTGGTTTTTTAAAAATATATATATATATATAAGAAGGAAACGTGACAGGCACTTAAAAGTCCAGTTTTACTCTGGAGTTTTCACAACACTGTGAGCACGTGCTTTCATCACTGAAAACAGTTTCTTCCAGAAACCTGAAGTTTGTGAGTTAAAAATTTATTTTTGGCTGGGCTCAGTGGTTCATGCCTGTAATCCCAGCGCTTTGGAAGACCGAGGCAAGAGGATCACCTGAGGTCAGGAGTTTGAGACCAGCCTGACCAATATGGAGAAATCCCGCCTCTACTAAAAATACAAAATTAGTTGGGCGTGGTGGCACATGCCTGTAATCCCGCAACTCAGGAGGCTGAGGCAGGAGAATCGCTTGGACCTAAGAGGCAGAGGTTGTAGTGAGCCAAGATTGCGCCACTGCACTCCAGCCTGGGCAACAAGAGTGAAACTCTGTCTTAAAATAAATAAATAAATTTTATTTATTTTTTCTTTCTTTCTTTCTTTCTTTTGAGATGGTATTTCACTCTGTCTCTCAGGCTGGAGTGGAGTGGCATGACCTTGTTTCACTGAAAACTCTGCCTCCCAGGTTCAAGCTATTCTCTTACCTCAACCCAGCTAATTTTTGTATTTTTAGTAGAGACAGGGTTTCACCATGTTGGCCAGGCTGGTCTTTAACTCCTGACCTCGAGATCCACCTGCCTTGGCCTCCCAAAGTGCTGGGATTACAGGTGTGAGCCACCTCGCCTGACCAAATTAGGGATTTCACTTTGATGGTAGCTCACACCTGTACTCCCAGCACTTTGGGAAGTTGAAGAGAGTGGATCACCTGAGATCAGGCATTTGAGATCAGCCTGGCCAACACAGTAAAACCCCATCTCTACTAAAAATACAAAAAAATTAGCTGGGCATGGTGGCGGGCACCTGTAATCCCAGCTACTCAGGATGCTGAGGGAGGAGAATCACTTGAACCTGGGAGGCAGAGGTTGCAGTGAGCTGAGATTGAGCTATTGCGTTCCAGCCTGGGCAACAAGAGTGAAACTCCACCTCAAATAAATAAATAATTAAAAGCTAGTGAGTGACAGAGAGCTACTGTGGTCAAGGAAATTAATTTGTCTTGTCCCCTGGGGACTCAGGGCCTCTCAGGCAAAGAAATGGACTAGATTATGAGCTTCTATCTGTCTGGTGCTTTCTTCATTTTTGATGTATTCTGATGCACTTCTTCCTCTATACACATTCAATACACAGAACTATTCAGTAGTACAAAAATTTATTTGCAATATAAGTGAAAACCTAAATAACTCTATTTGATAATGAAAGCAGATTTCTTATTGTTGCTTTTAAGATCTTAGTGCCCCTAGGGGACAATTGAGCAATCTGCATATGAAGGGAAACCTAGAATGTTACTTTTACTTTAATTACTGAGATCTCTTTTGTTCTCTACTTGTGTATACGTGTTTTTTCTTTTTCTTTTTTTTTTTTGAGACGGAGTTTTGCTCTTATCACCCAGGCTGGAGTGCAATGGCGTGATCTCGGCTCACTGCAACCTCCGCCTCCTGGGTTCAGGCAATTCTCCTGCCTCAGCTTCCTGAGTAGCTGGGATGACAGGCACGTGCCACCATGCCCAGCTAATTTTTTGTATTTTTAGTAGAGACGGGGTTTCACCATGTTGACCAGGATGGTCTCAATCTCTTGACCTTGTGATCCATCCGCCTCGGCTTCCCAAAGTGCTGGGATTACAGGCGTGAGCCACCGCGCCTGGCTATGTATATGTGCTTTAATGAACTGACTGGTGGGAAGTTGCATTTACTCCTTATTTATGTTAATAAAAAAGAAAAGGTGTGTGGAAAATATGTAATGATGAAATTTGATACTTGAATTACAAAGAATTGATACTTGAATTACAAGCCCACTTTTGCTGTCCCTCTATGTTGGGGACTATGGATGAGGCGTCAAGAAAGGCATTGGCCCCAGTGGGCCACCTTTTCCCACCATGATCCAGCCTTCACCATCAGAGGCATCAGATGGAGACCATGACTGGAGCTTCAGATAAGCAGAGAGTTGACTATTGTGTAAGGTTTAGGAGGCCCTTGTAACACCTTGTAATGTGACCATTTAATAGTGAACACCAATTAAACTCCTAAAGACTAGCCATTCAGTTCATTCCAGGCCAGATAACTTAAATGGACCAAAAAAAAAAAAAAAAAAAGAAACCCTCTTGTTTTTTATTATATCGAATGACTGAAAATTCTTTCCATCTGGTGAATTGTCGGGCCGGGCGCGGTGGCTCACACCTATAATCCCAGAACCTTGGGAGGCCGAGGCGGGTGGATCACGATGTCAAGAGATCGAGACCATCCTGGTCAACAAGGTGAAACCCCGTCTCTACTAAAAATACAAAAATTAGCTGGGCATGGTGGTGCGTGCCTGTAGTCCCAGCTACTCGGGAGGCTGAGGCAGGAGAATTGCCTGAACCCAGGTGGCAGAGGTTGCGGTGAGCCGAGATCGCCCCATTGCACTCCAGCCTGGGTAACAAGAGCGAAACTCCGTCTCAAAAAAAAAGAATTGTGTCATCTTAAGTAATTGATCTATTATAAAGAATACTGTCAGATGGGCATGGTAGCTCACGCCTGTAATCCTAGCACTTTGGGAGGCCGAGGTGGGTGGTTCACCTGAGGTCAGGAGTTCAAGACCAGCCTGGCCATCATGGTGAAACCCTATCTTTAAAAAAAAAAAAAAAAAGTACTGTCAGCCTGGGCAACATAGGGAGATCCCATCTCTACAAAGAAAAAGAAATTATCTAGGTGTGGTGGTGAAAGCTTGTAGTCCCACTCAGGCTGAGGTGGGAGGATGAGGAGGGAGGATTGCTCGAGCCCAGGAGGTTAAGGCTGCAATGAGCCATGATTCTGCCACTGCACTCCAGCCTGGGTGACAGAGTAGACCCTGTTGAAAGAAAGGAAAAAAGGAAGGAAAGAAGGAAGGGAGGGAGGGAGGGAGGAAACTGATCCATGTCTTCATTGTTAGAACTTGGAGATAAATCTGTGACTTGTCCTGTGGCAAATGTTTAATTTTTGTTAGTTTTTTTTTTTTGATTTTTTTTTTTTTTTTTTGAGACAGAGTCTTGCTCTGTCTCCAGGCTGGAGTGCAGTGGTGTGAGCTCTGCTCACTGCAACCTCCATGTCCCAGGTCCAAGTGATTCTTCTGCCTCAGCCTCCCAAGTAGCCGGGACTAAAGGCATGCACTACCACACCCAGCTAATTTTTCTATTTTTAGTAGAGACAGGGGTTTCACCATCTTGCCCAGGATGGTCTCTATCTCTTGACCTCATGATCTGCCCACCTCAGCCTCCCAAATTGCTGGGATTACAGGCATGAGCCACTGTGCCCGACTAAGTTTAGCTTTATATAATACACATTTTTAACTTCATTGCTCTTCTCCTTATACTGTTACCTTATGTTTTTGAGTCGGGTTCTTGCTCTGTCACCCAAGCTGTAGTGCACTGGCACAACTGTGGCTTACTTCAGCCCAAACTCCTAGCCTTAAGTGGTCCTTCCACTTCAGTATAGGGTCCAGCCCTACAGGGTCCTATAAGCCCTTCTCTGCTGGTCTGGAGATGAGAAACTGTAGAAATAAAAGGCACTAGACACAGAGATAGAGAAAAGAGAGTTTGGGCCCAGGGGTCCACTCCCAACCAAAGTTTGGAGTCTGGCAGTGGCCCCAAGTGCCTAGACGCTCTGATTTTTATTGCGTCAAAGCCGGGGGCAGGGTAGGTAGGGTGTGGTCTTGGTGGTTGGTGATAGGGTCAAGTACATCACATGTCATATAGGTGGGGGCTCAAGACTTTCAGGTAGCTGAGATGAGGTAAGGAGCATAATGCATCAGCACTTTTCCATACTTGTCAAGAAAGAACAAGACATTAAGATTTATATTACTTTTACTGATTATCTCTTCTAAGAAAAGAGGAACCAGGTGCAGGAGTGGATCATGAGAGTGGACATGGAATGTGACCGCTGAAGCACAGCAACTTAGAGACATTTAAGCCTCCGGATGCCTGCGGGCCTACCTGACAGCCATCAGGCCTACAGCACGAGCTTAGAGAAGCGGAGTTTTCTCCTAACTCCCCCGAGGAAGGAGATGTCTCAGCCATTTTGGATGTCTCCTTTCCTAGTTGGCTAAACAGCGGGTGCTTTCCCAGCGCTGGTGCTGCCGCACAGCTGAGGCACCCTCCAGCAGCCCTTACACGGGCGGAGGGGTGACAGAGGGGTTAAAGCATCTTGCCTTAGGGTCATCTCTTTCACAATGTCATCCCAGCTTCACACTTCTGACCTAAGAGGCATTAGTAAAAGAATTAGGATCACCTATGAATAACGAAGATCACATACGAATAACTAATAACGACTACGGTTATATTTCTAGTTACTTTCCTCTTCATTATTTATATGAAAATAGGCTGAGGCTTCTGGCTCCTGCCTTGGCACTTATGGGATCTCCCCCCTGCACCTCAACCTTCCCTATCTTATATTAATTATTTTATTGAATTTTATGCTTTATATATAACAAGATAGAAATGAATGGAAGAAGGGAATGAAAGAAGGGAAAGATGAAGGGAGGAAGGCTTATCATACAAAGAAAAACTTGGAAGGAGTCATTATAGCTGCCTATTAGAAGATGAATATCTTTTTATTTTAATTTTTTTATATAGGGTGCTGCTCTGTCACCCAGGCTGGAGTGCAGTGGTGCGATCTCAGCTCACTGCAGCCTCCATCTTCTGGGCCCAAGCAATTCTCCCACCTTGGTCTCCTGAGTAGCTGGGACTGCAGGCATGCACCATCATGCCTAGTTAATTTTTGCATTTTTTTTTTTTTGTAGAGACTGGGTGTCATCATGTTGCCCAGGCTGGTCTTGAACTCCTGGGCTTAAGCAATCTACCTGTCTACGCTTCCCAAAGTGCTGGGATTACAGGTGTGAACCACTGCGTAGCCTCAGAAGACAAATACCTTGAGAAAGAAAAGTGTGGCACAGTGGAAAGAGTATTAGGCCTCCCGTCAGAAGGCCTGAGTTCTCTCCCAGTCCTGCCATTAACTTGCTGGGGGATCCTGGTATATTAGTTGGGGTTCTCTAAGAAAGAGAACCAGTGTGATTTTCATGCCAGGCATGGTGGCTCATGCTTATAATCCCAGCACTTAGGGAGGCTGAGGCTGGTGGATCACCTGAGGTCAGGAGTTTGAGACCAGCCTGGCCAACATGGAGAAACTCCATCTCTACTAAAAATACAAAAATTAGCTGGGTGTGGGGGCACATTCCTGTAATCTCAACTACTAGGGAGGCTGAGGCACAAGAATTGCTTGAAGCAGGGAGGCATAAGGTTACAGTGAGCTGCGATTGCACCACTGCACTCCAGCCTAGGAAACAGAGTAAAACTGTGTCTCAAATAATACTAATAATAATAATAGAGATTTATTATAAGGTATTGGCTCATGTGATTGTAGAGACTGAGAGGTCCCATGATCTACCATTTGCAAGCTGGAGCCCCAGGAAAGACAGTGGTGTAGTTTGAAGGCCCAAGAGCTCGAGAGCTGGCCAGGTGTAATGGCTCACACCTGTAATCTCAGCACTTTGGGAGGCCAAGGTGAATGGATAACCTGAAGTCAAGAGTTCAAGACCAGCCTGGGCAACATAGTGAAATACTGTCTCTACTAAAAATACAAAAATTAGCCATGTGTGATGGTGTGTATCTGTAGTCCCAGCTACTCAGGAGGCTGAGGCAGGAGAATCGCTTGAACCCAGGAGGCAGAGGCTGCAGTAAGCCAAGATTGCACCACTGGATGACAGAGCAAGACTGTCTAAAAAAAAAAAAAAAAAAAAAGTGCTAGAGAGTTAATAGTGTAAATTCCAGTCTGAGTTTGAAGGCCTGAGAGCCAAGGATGCCAAAAGTGAGAGAAAATCAATGTTCTAATACAGGCATCCAGACAGAGAGTGAATTCCACCTTTTTGTTCTATTTGTCCCCTTAATGGGTTGGATGATGTCTACCTATATTGCTGGAGGCCGTGTGCTTTATTCAGTTCAACAGTTCAAATCCTAGTCCCTTCCAGAAACACCTCAGAGATATAGCTAGAATAATGTTTAACTATATCTGGGCATCCTGTAGCCCAGTTAAACTGACACATAAAATTAACCATCACACTTGGATAAATATTGTGAAATGAAGAGATTGACTATTACAGTCAGTAAAGTCTCCTCCAGCGTGAAAGCTTTCTTAGTTTTTTTTTTTTTGAGATGAAATTTCACTCTTGTTGCCCAGGCAGGAGTGCAATGGTGTGACCTTGGCTCACTGCAACCTCTACCTCCTGGGTTCAAGCAATTCTCATGCCTCAGCCTCCTGCATAGCTGGGATTACAGGCATGTGCCATCATGCCTGGCTAATTTTTGTATTATTAGCAGGGACGGGGTTTCACCTGACCTTAGGTGATCCACCCACCTCTGCCTCCCAAAGTGCTGAGATTATGGGAGCCACTGCCCCCAGATGATGCTTTTATTTTATATTTTTGCCCTGTCTTATGGTGCTGAGAAAGTTTTATGGTTCTAAGCAGGCAAATGAGAAAGGAGAAAGAGAACTTTGACAAACTGGCTTCTGTACAAACTGCACACTACCTCCAGCCTAACCATCTCTGGTTCATGTTCTCTGAGTGTGACAGACTCTCAGGGAGTAGATTCTTCTCAGCCAATTCAACTATCCGGAGTCTTTCTCAATTAGGTTGTCAAGTAGCCAGAGTCTTTCTCAATTAGGTTATGTTGAGATCTCTTATATTTACTTAAGTATCTTTTTTTTTCTTTTTTTCATCAGAAATTCCTGTTAATTACTTAAGTATCTTGAGAAAGAGCTTTGGAAGAGATATTTGTTACAAAATCTGATGATTTATAAGGTGTCATGTATTTGAGGTCACTTTCTAATCACTTTAAGTTTTCAAAATTGGAGTTTCACTCAGGATGTGGAGGAAGAAAAAAATGGGATTATTGGAGATAAAATAATAAGAGATTAGATGTAAAGAGATTAGATTAAATGTTAGCGGGTTTAAGAGGAGACTTGACAGTGACAATGAAAGAAAAATTTTCCAAAGCGAAAGAGATTTGGGGAGATCAGCAAATTAGTGACATAAGGGATTTAGTTTGCATCAGTAGGGAAAAACATGGAAAAGCAGAGCTTATAATCTTATTTCTTGCTATATCAAAGTGGACATTTGTTGTTTTTGCCTCTCCTCTTCTGGTAACTGTGTTACGGGACCAACAGGTTCATATGCCCACTGTGCAGAACACACCAATACACTGAGGCAACAGGGCTTGCAAAAAAAAAAAAAGAATTTAATGATCACAAGTTACCAAATGAGGAGATAGAAGGAGACCCTCACACACATCTCCCCGAGGAATTCTGGGCTCGAGTTTTAAAGGGGATCATAGAAGGCAAAGGGTTGGAGAACTGGGGTCATTGATTGGTTGGTTAAGAGGGATGAAATCATCAGGACATCAAAACTGGATTCCTTGGTGAGTCAGATCTTTGTAGGGTCCTTCAGACTAGTTGACAGCAGTAGTATTATCAGTATGCAGGACCTGAAAAAATATCTCAAACAGAAAACTTAACATTTTATAATGTTCAAGTTGTTATCTATAGAGCAGTTAGGGGGAGCTATAATCTTTTGAAGGAGTCTAATTCTGAGGCAACTGACCCAAACAGCTAGGAGGAAGCAGTCAGAGACTGAGCTGCCTCATGACTAATGCTGAGTGTGCTGCAAGCTGGGTTTACTATCCTTTCTTCCCCTCCCTTTTCCCCTGACTAATTTATAAAGTTCATAGGGATGGTTTCAACTGCAACCCACTGCTCCTTAGGGGAAATGTGGGAAACCCATTTGTTGCAAGTAGACCCTGTCAGTCATGGGGCTGCCTTCTCTTTCTCTCTCTCTCTCTCTCTCTCTCTCTCTCTCTCTCTCTCTCTCTCTCTCTCTCTCTCTCTCTCTCTCTCTCTCGCTCTTTCTCCTTAACTACAAGTGTGGTGTGGGCATTTGACCCATGGACATTTGACCCAGGTTGGGGCAATTTTAGCACTGCATCCCTGAACCCAGTTATTATTCTAGAGGTGGACACATGATTCAAGCAGTGCCAATCATAAACCAATTCAATGAACTTCCTTAGAGTTACATCATAAGCCAGTTCAGTGAACTTTGACTATCTTCAGACTGTTTTTCAGGGTGAAGCACAAGATGATCTGATCCTGCTGATCCATGCATGATAGGAGTTTATTTCTATTTCTTTCTTTCTTTTCTTTTTTTCTCTTTTTGAGATAGAGTCTCACTCTGTTGCCCAGGCTAGAGTGCAATGGCATGATCTCCGCTCACTGCAGCCCTGCAGCCTGGGTTCAAGCAATTCTCCTGCCTCAGCCTCTCAAGTGGCTGGGATTACAGGGTCCTGCCAGTATGCTTGGCTAATTTTTTTGCATTTTTAGTAGAGCCAGGGTTTCACCATGTTGGTCAGGCTGGTCTCGAACTCCCAACTCAGGTGATCCACCCACCTCGGCCTTCCAAAGTTCTGGGATTACAGGCGTAAGCCACCGCGCCTGGCCTTCACTTGGTACTTATTTTTAATAGACTGTCTAGGTCTCTGAGGAGCTGGAAGCTAATTTAAGTGATTCCCTCTTTTTTTATTTTGAGACGGAGTTTTGCTCTTGTTACCCAGGCTGGAGTGCAATGGCGGGACCTCGGCTCACCGCAACCTCCACCTCCTGGGTTTAGGCAA
This sequence comes from Callithrix jacchus, assembly GCF_049354715.1. Classification (NCBI taxonomy): domain Eukaryota; kingdom Metazoa; phylum Chordata; class Mammalia; order Primates; family Cebidae; genus Callithrix; species Callithrix jacchus. Next base: position 87,030,840 of record NC_133504.1, on the reverse strand, counting down.
TTCTCCTGCCTCAGCCTCCTGAATAGCTGGGATTACAGGCACATGCCACCATGCCCAGCTAATTTTTTGTATTTTGAGTAGAGACGGGGTTTCACTATGTTGACCAGGATGGTCTCGATCTCTTGACCTCGTGATCCACCTGCCTTGTCCTCCCAAAGTGCTGGGATTACAGGCTTGAGCCACTGTGCCCGGTCATGAAACTTTTAAAAAAATATGTGTCATCAAAGTTTGAACTGCCAGTTAACAGCTATACCATCAACTCCTCCTAAAATTCTCTCTCTAGTGGACCTGAACATGAAGTTATTGTCATAAATCTCTAGGTGGCTGGAAAAGTCTTTTCACTACCAACATTAGAGACAATGAAAGAGGGTCTAACAGATTCCATAGAGTAGCAGCCAGAATTTTCCTGTATTACTTTGTTTTCATGCTGCTGATAAATACATACCTGAAACTGGGAACAAAAAAAGGTTTAATTGGACTTACATTTCCACATGGCTAGGGAGGCCTCAAAATCATAGCAAGACGCAAAAGCCTCTTTCTACATGGCAGCAGCAAGAGAAAATGAGGAAGAAGCAACAGTGGAAACCCCTGATAAACCCATCAGATCTTGTGAGACTTACCCACTGTTAGGAGACTAGCATGAGAAAGACCCACCCCGATGATTCAATTACCTGCTCAGGGGTCCCTCCCACAAACATGGGAATTCTGGGAGATACAGTTCAAGTTGACATTTCGTTGGCAACACAGCCAAACCATATCATTCCTCCTCTGGCCCCTCCAATTCTCATTCCCTCAAAACCAATCATACCTTCCCAATAGTCCCCAAAGTCTTAACTCATTTTGGCATTAACCCAAAAGTCCATAGTCCAAAGTCTCATCTGAGACAAGGTAAGTCCCTTCAGACTATGAGTCTGTGAAATCAAAAGCAAGCTAGTTACTTTCCTAGATACAATGGGGGTACAGGTACTGGATAAATACAGCCATTCCAAATGGGAGAAATTGGCCAAAACAAAGGGGTTACAGGGCACATGCAAGTCAGAAATCCAGCGGGGCAGTCAAATTTTAAAGCTCCAAAATGATCCACCCACCTCAGTCTCCCAGAGGGCTAGGATTACAGGCATGAGCCACTGCGCCCGCCCAAAAAAAGCTTCATTCAACTTACAGTTCCACATGGCTGGGGAGGCCTCAGAATCATGGCAGGAGGTGAAAGGCTGTTTTACATGGTGGCGGGAAGAGAAAATGAGGAAGAAGCAAAAGTGGAAATCTCTGATAAGCCCATCCGATCTCATGAGACTTATTCACTAACCTGAGAGTAGCACAGGAAAGACCAGCCTCCATGATTAAATTATCTCTCCCTGGGTCCCTCCCACAACACTTGTGGGAGATAAAATTCAAGTTGAGATTTGGTGGGAACACAGCCAAACCATATCATTGCCTGAGCTGCAGACAGGGATAGCCTCAGATTCCTGAGGAAACACTTTGGTTTGCCTCTCTTTCTCTGTAACTCTGTCTTCCCTTTGGTTTAACTACAACCATTTCCTAGATCTTTCCATCAACGTTCTGCCATTTTGAGAGAGAAGAAGAATCGATTACTTTAATCACAAGTAGAGGCATGTGACATGAAAATGGCTGATATTGTGAAATGACAACTTGTATTATAATTACATAAATTTCCCCTGCATTGTTATTGCTTTTTTTTTTTGAGACGGAATTTTGCTTTTGTTACCCAGGCTGGAGTGCAATGGCGCGATCTCGGCTCACCGCAACCTCCACCTCCTGGGTTCAGGCAATTCTCCTGCCTCAGCCTCCTGAGTAGCTGGGATTACAGGCACGTGCCACTGTGCCCAGCTAATTTTTTGTATTTTGAGTAGAGACGGGGTTTCACCATGTTGACCAGGATGGTCTCGATCTCTTGACCTCGTGATCCACCCACCTCGGTCTCCCAAAGTGCTGGGATTACAGGCTTGAGCCACCGTGTCCGCTCTCAACATGGCAGAACTTTGATGGAAAGATCTAGGAAATGGTTGTAGTTAAACCAAAGGAGAAGATAGAGTTACAGAGAAAGAGAGGCAAACCAAAATGTTTCCTCAGGAATCTGAGGCTATCCCTGTCTGCAGCCCAGGCAATGTTATTGTTTTTAAAAATGTGTAGTGTGGGAAACAAATATGTAACCTTGTTTCTTAATAAGGTTAGAAAATTATTATTCCTTTTCTTTTCTTTTCTTTTTTTTTAAGATGGGGTTTCACCATGTTGGTCAGGCTGGTCTTGAATTCCTGACCTCAGGTGATCCACCCACCTTGGCCTCCAAAGTGCTTGGATTACAGCTGCGAGCCACCATGCCCGGCTGAAATTATTATTTCTTGATAAGGCTCTGCCACATGTATCCATAGCTCCTAGGTTTAAGAACTTAATGGTTCTTCATTGGACAACCACCTTGTACAAACTACAAGGCTTGGATTACAGAATACATGAAAATTCACAAGTCTTTTTTTTCTTTCTTTTTTTTTTGAGACAGGGTCTCATGCTGTCACACAAGCTGAAGTGCAGTGGCATTATCATGGTCCATTGCAGCCTCAACAACCCAGGCTCAAGCTGAGGTGGAAGAATTTCCTTGATCCCTTCGAGGGACCCCTCATGAAGGAGATGGCTAATTTACTCCATTGCTTTGCACTCAAACTCCTTATAGGAGGGGTAGCATACAGGTGAGCAGGGACAAGTGCTTTTAGGGCCCGGCCTCACAACTGTCTAGGGGTGTTACAATGCTCTTTTACCTTTGCTGTCTGTGGATGGCTAAGTGTCAACCAGATCAGAGGAGAGTCAGGGTGACAGCCTTATATACCCTGCCCTCTTGGTACCCTGGCTCTTGTCTGGCATCCAAAAAGAATCAGGTCATATGGACTTAAAGGATGGTGAAAGCAGGGATTTTACTGAGTGATAGAGGTGGCTCTCAGCAGAAAGGGGATGGGAGTGGGAAGATGATCTTCCCTAGAGTTTGGCCATCCCACAACCGATCTCTCTGACTGTCCCCAGCTGAACTTCTCTTAGCGTTCAATTGCTCCTTCTCTTCTCTGCCATGCTGCTCTGCCACTCTACCAGTGGATCTTGGGTTTATATGGGCACAGGATAGGGATGTGACAGGCCAGAGTGGTCTTGGAAAAGGCAACATTAGGGCTTGAAAACAGGAATGCCTGTTTCCATTTAGGGCTGTGGATTTCCAGGCTTGAGGGTAGGACTTTTGCCAGGGAGCTGCCCTCTTCCACTCAGTATTTCCCTGCCTCCTGTCCTTATTCAAGCCATCCTCCCATCTCAGCCTCCCAAGCAGGTGGGACCATAGGCACAAGCCACGATGTTCAGCTAATATATATTTTTTAAGATGGAGTCTCTCTCTATCACCCGGACTGGAGTGCAGGGGCATGATCTTGGCTCACTGCTACCTCCGTCTCCTGGATTCAAAAGATTCTCCTGCCTCAGCCTCCCAAGTAGCTGGGACTGCAGGCATGCACCACCATGCCTAGTTAATTTTTGTGTTTTCAGTAGAGACTGGGTTTTGCCATGTTGGTCAGGTCGGTCTCGAACTCCTGATCTCAAATGATCCACCTGCCTTGGCCTCTCAAAGTCCTGGGATTACAGGCGTGAGCACCACACCCAGCTTAATTTTTAAACTTTTTGTAGAGATGGGGTTTTACTCTGTTGCCCAGGCTGGTCTCCATCTTCTGGGCTGGTCTCCATCTTCTGGGCTCACCTCTGCCTTGGCCTTCAAAGTGCTGAGATTAGAGGAGTGAGCCACTGCACCTGGCTCACAGGACTTTTTGTGCTACTAGAACTGGTCTTAAACAGGATGAACAAGTTGATTCTTTTATGGTCTTCCCCCTTCACACTGCCATTTCATTCATTCATTTATTCGTATACCCATTCATGCATGGGTTTAGGCTAGACGCTGGATGAAATGTTGAGGAAACTCTCAAAGACCCATAGCCCAGTGGAAGAAATGGACAGTTAATCCAATGATTACAGCAAAACAAGGGCTCTGAAGGGTGTATTATGGAGGTTATTTGATGGTAGAGAAGGGGTGTGCAACAGGCTGAGAATTTTTGGTAAGTCTCCCAGCAGAGGTTAACATAAGTTAAGATTTGAAGAACAAATAACCTCTAGCTCAGAAATCCCTTGTCAAAGAAGTATGTGAAGTAGCCTGATCTTTGCATCAGACATTATTTGAATGGCTCCACTTCCTGTTAGTGTTTCTTCAAAAAAATCACAAAAACAATGGTTTACTATTTTGCAAGCTATGGTTAGTGCCTTGCATACCTTACTTTATTTAAGGGTCACAACAGCCCGGTGGTCTAGATTCTGTTAGTAGACCCAGTTATACATAAAGATCAGTAAAACAGTAAGGCATCTTCCTATGCTCATGGAGTTGGTAAGAGGAGGATTTGAGGTGAGGACACAGGTAATCTGCTTCAAGAAATGGCTCTCTCTCTCTCTCTTTTTTTGTTTTTGAAATGGAGTCTTGCTCTGTTGTCCAGGCTGGAGTGCAGTGGCATAATCTTGACTTACTGCAACCTCCAACTCCTAGATTCAAGCAATTCTGCCTCACTCTCACTAGTAGCTGGGACTACAGGTGCCTGCCAGCATGCCTGCCTAATTTTTGTAGTTTTAATAGAGACAGGGTTTCGTCATGTTGACCAGGCTGGTCTTGAACTCTTGACCTCAGGCGATCCACCCACCTCAGTCTCCCAAAGTGCTGGGATTACAAGCGTGAGCCACCATGCCCAGCCTTGAGAAACAACTCTCTTTCTCTTTCTTTTTCTTTTTTGTTTAGAGATGGAATCTTGCTCTGTTGCCCAGGCTGTAGTGCAGTAGCACGATCCTCGGCTCATTGCAACTTCCACCTCCTGGGTTCAAGCAATTCTCCTACCTCAGCCTCCCGAGTAGCTGGGACTACAGGAGCACATTTCCACTACTGGCTAATTTTTTTGTAATTTAGTAGAGACGGGGTTTCACCATGTTGCTCAGGCTGGTCTTGAACTCCTGAGCTCAGGCAATTCACCCCCCTTGGCCTTCTGAAGTGCTAGGATTACAGGCGTGAGCCACCGTGTTTGGCATGAAATGACTCTCTTAACCAAAATGCAGTTCTATCTCTTACCTCTGTTTCCTTTTCTGAAAATGAAAATCAAATACAGCATAAGTGTAAACAGATAATTTTTCTAATATGACTAGCAGTGTTCCTGGGACAACAGCATGGTCAATGTTACAATCTTTTCCTCAGTTTCTTATAAAACAGTAGAAGTGAAAGCGGCATAAGACATAATTCGGGTGAATGACCCTTGCTTTAGAAATGAGGAAATACTGAGGACAGGAGTGATGAGGTGGCTTTTGCAAAGGGGCTTTCTCTCAGTTTATACATTTGGAACATTGAACATCTGGTTTATACTAGAAACCACTGGTGCTGATGACTCAGAAAAGCTACAAGCTAAAATTTTCATCAAGAGAACACTAAGTCAGACTTATTGTAAAGTGGTATAACATTACTGTTATTATTTTATTATTTTATTTATAGAGATGGGGTCTCACTATGTTGCCCAGGCTGGTCTTGAACTCCTGGGTTCAAGCAATCCTCCTGCCTCGGCCTCCCAAAGTGCTGGGATTGCAGGTATGAGTCACCATGCCTGGCCCAAATGGTATAAGATTATTAAAGAAAAGCCGTTTTAAAAGATGAAGGAAAAGGTACCTGTCATAGGTCTCTCTGTTGACAAGACTGCATCTGCCACTTACTAGCTAGGCGATCTGGGCAAAATACTTATCTCTCTATCATTTATAAAAACATAACAATACCTAGCCCATAGGGTTGTCACGAGAAATAAATAAGGTACTATTTTTGAAAGTGTTCAGGCTAGCAGCAGGAACATAGTAAGTCTTGCTAAATTAAAACGAAAATTAAAAAACCCACAAATTCTGATATAGGGTAGGCAACATTCAAGCTGAGTCTTGAAGAAATTTAATTTGCAGAAAAGGTGGGAAGACATTCCAATTTCTAACTGGAAAAACAGCACTTGCAAAGACATGGAAGTATAATAACAGCAACAATAATATTAACCACCTATTGAATATAAACAATGTACTAGAACTTTTATATGCTGTATCTAATTTAGCCTTATCAGCAACTCTGCAATGTAGGTTTTATTATCACATAATATAGGAGAGGATGGTAAAGAGAAGAAGCTCAAGGTCAGAAGTTAGGGTGGGTGTTATTAGCTGTATAATATAGTTTAGAAAGTTATGAGTTAGGTCAAATGGTAAGAAGCAGAAATGGGCATACAGTTCCAAGTCCGACTATAGATTTTGCTTGTGCTTGGAGGTTTGCCTTTCTCTTGGGTGCTAGGTGTAGGAGTCAAATTAGCAGAAAATAAGATAGACAGTGGGCCAGGAGCCAAATCTGAAAGACTTTTCTGGATCATTTTAATTTTAAGGAAAGTGGACTTCATTCTTTAGAAAACGAGGAGCTACTGAGGAATTTGGCTTCTGAGGGCCAAGGTAAGTTTTGGATTTTTAAACAATGACAGTCTAGACTGTATAGTGAAGGAGAGATTTTTAAACAACTGGTAGGCTTGACCCAATAATTCCATGGTTAACAGGAATATACCCAAGAGTAGTGAAAAGAGATATTTAACACAAATGTGTACATGGAATGTTCTTTCAGAGCAGCATTATTCATAATAGTCAAAAGGTGGAAGCACCCAAAATATTGATCAAATAATCAATAAACAAAATATGAGATAGCCATAAAACAGAATATTATTTGACCAGAAAAAGCAAAGTTTTCTTTTTACTTTTTGTAGAGAATTACTGATACATACCACAGCATGGATGAATCTTGAAAACATTGTTAAATGTAAGAAAAGGCCTCATATTACGTGATTCTATCTATATAAAATGTCTAGAATAGGCATATCTATAGAGATACAAATTAGATTTGTGGTTGCCTAGGGCTAGAAAGCACAGGGTGTCAGGGTCGTAACTAAATGGTATGGGGTTTCTTTTCAAGGTGATGAACATGTTCTAATTCTGACAACTTTGTGAACATATTAAAAATCATTGAATTGTATGTTTCAAATGGGTGAGTTGTATGTCAATTATATCTCAATAAAACTGTTACCAAAAAAGAATAAATAAAATAGGCTGAATACCAGCATTTAGGAGAGAAGAGTTGAGGGGGAGGGAACTAACACTTGGAATGAGTCTATCAAATGACAGGCAAAGAATCAGGCAGTCACATGGTTTCTCTCATTTAGCTGAATTCCTACAACATCCACATGCAATAAGATTTTTTCTTTTCTTTTCTTTTTTTTTTTTTGAGACAGGGTCTCACTCTGTCACCCAGGCTGTAGTGCAATGGTGCGATCTTGGTTCACTGCAACCTCCGCCTCCTGGGTTCAAGCAATTCTCCTAACTCAGTCACCTGAGTAGCTGGGATTACAGGCATGCACCACCATGCACAACTAACTTTTTATATTTTTAGTAAAGACAGGATTTTATCATGTTGGCCAGGCTGGTCTTGAACTCCTGACCTCAAGTGATCTATCCACCTCGGCCTCCCAAAGTGCTGAAATTACAGGCATGAGCCACCGTGCTTGGCTGAAATAAGATTTAAAAAAAAACTTCAATTCATAAAAGTGCAAAATAGGGGTCACTGTGATTTCAAAATCTTTGTGCTTGGCATTTTCCAGAACACTCTGCTTCTATGGGGCTCCGTCTCAAGACAACTTAATTATTCTGGCCTCTCGTGGGTTTTTATTTATTGCTCATTTTTTGTCCTACTCTAATTTCAATTGTCATTCCGGGTTCTTTTCTAGGTCATTACTCTATTCAAAGAATTTTAATATATTCATTCAGACTTCCATATTTCTAGATGAAACCCTCTGATACTCTGCTAAAAGAGGTTTTGGTTTATTTTCTTCTTTTTAAAGATGGGGTTTCACCATGTTGGCCAGGCTGATCAGAGGTTTTGGTTTATTTTCTTCTTTTTAAAGATGGGGTTTCACCATGTTGGCCAGGCTGATCTTGAACTCCTGACCTCAGGTGATCCACTCACCTCAGCCTCCCTAAGTGCTAGGATTACAGGCATGAACCACTGTGCCCAAGTAGTTTATTTTCCTACAACTTGCAATATAACTTTCTCTTGTCCTTTGTGAAAGTTGCCGGTACCTAAATGAAGTCACCTGTAAAACCTGAAAAAGATGGAACCAGGAGGCCATAAAGGAAGTGGCCTCATGCATGTGTATCCATGCAGAGATACCCAAAGAATTCCTCAGAACCACAATATTCCAGACAAGCTGCTGCATAAAGACATTTTTCTAACAATGGCTGTATCCATCAATAAGTTAATACCAACTCCTGCAACAAGCCCCTGTGATCAATGGTCTTTGAAAGCAAGTTACTTGGGCTTGTCCTCTTCTTCTTCTTCTTTTTTTTTTTTTAAGGTTTCCCTTGCCCCAGTCTCTTTTTTTTTGTTTATTATTATTATTATTTTATAATTGCATTTTAGGTTTTGGAGTACATGTGCAGAACATGCAAGATAGTTGCATAGGTACACACATGGCAGTGTGTTTTGCTGCCTTCCTCTCCTTCACCCACCCTTGGCATTTCTCCCCAGGCTATCCCTCCCCAGCTCCCCCCAGCCGCTGTCCCTCCCCTATTCCCCCCAATAGACCCCAGTGTGTAGTACTCCCTTCCCTGTGTCCATGTGTTCTCATTGTTCATCACCCGCCTATGAGTGAGAATATGTGGTATTTCATTTTCTGTTCTTGTGTCCGTTTGCTGAGGATGATGTTCTCCAGATTCATCCATATCCCTACAAAGGACATGAAATCATCATTTTTGATTGCTGCATAATATTCCATGGTGTCTATGTGCCCCATTTTCCCAGTCCAGCCTATCATCGATGGGCATTTGGATTGGTTCCAGGTCTTTGCTATTGTAAACAGTGCTGCAACAAACATATGTGTGCACGTGTCTTTATAGTAGAATGATTTACAGTCCTCTGGGTATATACCCAGTAATGAGATTGCTGGGTCAAATGGAATTTCTATTTCTAAGGCCTTGAGGAATTGCCACACTGGCTTCCACAATGGTTGAACTAATTTACACTCCCACCAGCAGTGTAAAAGTGTTCCTATTTCTCCACATCCTCTCCAGCATCTGTTGTCACCAGATTTTTTAATAATCGCCATTCTAACTGGCGTGAGATGGTATCTCAATGTGGTTTTGATTTGCATCTCTCTACTGACCAGTGATGATAAGCATTTTTTCATATGTTTGTTGGCATCATGTATGTCTTCTTTTGTAAAGTGTCTGTTCATATCCTTTGGCCATTTTTGGATGGGCTTGTTTGTTTTTTTCCTGTAAATCTGTTTGAGTTCTTTATAAATTCTGGATATCAGCCCTTTGTCAGATGGGTAGACTGCAAAAATTCTTTCCCATTCTGTTGGTTGCTAATTCACTCTAGTGACAGTTTCTTTTGCCATGCAGAAGCTGTGGAGTTTGATTAAGTCCCATTTGTCGATTTTGGCTTTTGTTGCCAATGCTTTTGGTGTTTTGTTCATGAAGTCATTGCCTACTCCTATGTCCTGAATGGTTTTGCCTAGATTTTCTTCTAGGGTTTTTATGGTGCCAGGTCTTATGTTTAAGTCTTTAATCCAGCTGGAGTTAATTTTAGTGTAAGGTGTCAGGAAGGGGTCCAGTTTCTGCTTTCTGCACATGGCTAGCCAGTTTTCCCAACACCATTTGTTAAACAAGGACTCCTTTCCCCGTTGCTTGTTTTTGTCAGGTTTATCAAAGATTGTATTGTTGTAGATATGTTGTGCTGCCTCTGATGCCTCTGTTCTGTTCCATTGGTCTATATCTCTGTTTTGGTACCAGTACCATGCTGTTTTGATTACTGTAGCCTTGTAGTATAGTTTGAAGTCCGGTAGTTTGATGCCACCTGCTGTGTTCTTTTTGCTTAGGATTGACTTGGCTATGCAGGCTCTCTTTTGGTTCCATATGAAGTTCATGATGGTTTTTTCCAGTTCTGTGAAGAAAGTCAATGGTAGCTTGATGGGGATAGCGTTGATTCTGCAAATCACTTTGGGCAGTATGTCCATTTTCATGATATTGATTCTTTCTAACCATGAACATGACATGTTTCTCCATCTGTTTGTTTCCTCTCTTATTTCGTTGAGCAGTGGTTTGTAGTTCTCCTTGAAGAGGTCCTTTACGTTCCTTGTGAGTTGTATCCTAGGTATTTTATTCTCTTCGTAGTAATTGTGAATGGCAGTTCATTCTTGATTTGGCTCTCTTTAAGTCTGTTATTGGTATAGAAATGCTTGTGATTTTTGCACATTGATTTTATATCCTGAGACTTTGCTGAAGTTGCTTATCAGTTTCAGGAGTTTTTGGGCTGAGATGATGGGGTCTTCTAGGTATACTATCATGTCATCTGCAAATAGTGACAATTTGGCTTCCTCCTTTCCTATTTGAATACCCTTTATTTCTTTTACCTGCCTGGTTGCTCTGGCTAGAACTTCCAGTACTATATTGAATAGGAGTGGTGAGAGAGGGCATCCTTGCCTAGTGCTGGATTTCAAAGGGAATGCTTCCAGTTTTTGTCCATTCAGTATGATATTGGCTGTTGGTTTGTCATAAATAGCTTTTATTACTTTGAGATACGTTCCATCAACCCGAGTTTATTGAGGGTTTTTAGCATAAAGGGCTGTTGAATTTTGTCAAAGGCCTTCTCTGCATCAATTGAGATAATCATGTGGTTTTTGGTTTTGGTTCTGTTTATGTGGTGAATTACGTTTATAGACTTGTGTATGTTGAACCAGCCTTGCATCCCCGGTATGAATCCTACTTGATCATGATGGATAAGTTTTTGATGTGCTGTTGCAATTGGCTTGCCAGTATTTTATTGAAGTTTTTTGCATCTATGTTCATCATGGATATTGGCCTGAAGTTTTCTTTTCTTGTTGGGTCTTTGCCGGATTTTGGTATCAGGATGATGTTGGTCTCATAAAATGATTTGGGAAGGATTCCCTCTTTTTGAATTATTTGGAATAGTTTCAGAAAAAATGGTACCAGCTCCTCTTTGTTTGGTAGAATTCGGCTGTGAACCCATCAGGACCTGGGCTTTTTTTGTGTGGTAGGCTCTTAATTGCTGCCTCGACTTCAGATCTTGTTATGGGTCTATTCATAGTTTCGGCTTCCTCCTGGTTTAGGCTTGGGAGGACACAGGTGTCCAGGAATTTCCAGGTTTACTAGTTTATGTGCATAGAGTTGTTTGTAATATTCTCTGATGATGGTTTGAATTTCTGTGGAATCTGTGGTGATTTCCCCTTTATCATTTTTTATTGCATCTATTTGGTTGTTCTCTCTTTTCTTTTTTATCAATCTGGCCAGTGGTCTATTTTGTTGATCTTTTCAAAAAACCAGCTCTTGGATTTATTGATTTTTTTGAAGGGGTTTTCATGTCTCTATCTCCTTGAGTTCTGCTCTGATCTTAATTATTTCTTGTCTTCTGCTAGGTTTTGAGTTTTTTTGATCTTGCTCCTCTAGCTCTTTCAATTTTGACAATAGGGTGTCAATTTTGGATCTCTCCACTCTTCTCATATGGGCACATATTGCTACATATTTTCCTCTGGAGACTGCTTTAAATGTGTCCCAGAGATTCTGGTATGTCGTGTCTTCGTCCTCATTGGTTTCGAAAAACTTCTTTATTTCTGCCTTCATTTCATTGTTTATCCAATTAACATTCAAGAGCCAGTTGTTCAGTTTCCATGACGCTGTGTGGTTCTGAGTTAGTTTCTGAATTCTGAGTTGTAACTTGATTGCACTATGGTCTGAGAGACTGTTTATTATGATTTTAGTTGTTATGCATTTGCTGAGGAGTGCTTTACTTTCAATTATGTGGTAAATTTTAGAGTAGGTGTGATGTGGTGCTGAGAATGTATATTCTGTGGATTTGGGGTGGAGAGTTCTGTACATGTCTATCAGGTTTGCTTGTTCCAGGTCTGAGTTCAAGCCCTGGATATCCTTGTTAATTTTCTGTCTGGTTGATCTGTCTAATACTGACAGTGGAGTGTTACAATTTCCCACTATTATTGTGTGGGAGTCTAAGTCTCTTTGTAAGTCATTAAGAACTTGCCTTATATATCTGGGTGCTCCTGTATTGGGTTCATATATATTTAGAATTGTTAGCTCTTCTTGTTGTTTCGATCCTTTTATGATTATGTAATGACCTTGTTTGTCTCTTTTGATCTTTGTTGCTTTAAAGTCTATTTTATCAGAGACAGGAATTGCAACTCCTGCTTTTTTTTGTTCTCCATTTGCTTGGTAAATCTTCCTCCATCCCTTTATTTTGAGCCTTTGGGTATCCTTGCATGCGAGATGGGTTTCCTGGATACAGCACACCAATGGGTTTTGTTTTTTTTTTATCCAGTTTGCCAGTCTGTGTCTTTTGATTGGTGCATTTAGCCCATTTACATTTAGGGTTAATATTGTTATGTGTGAATTTGATACTGCCATTTTGATGCTAGCTGGCTGTTTTTACCGTTAGTTGATGCAGATTCTTCATTTTGTTGATGCTTTTTAGAATTTGGTATGTTTTTGGAATGGCTGGTACTGGTTGTTCCTTTCTATGTGTAGTGCCTCTTTCAGGATCTCTTGTAAAGCAGGTCTGGTGGTGACAAAATCTCTGCGTACTTGCTTGTTTGCAAAGGATTTTATTTTTCCTTCACTTATGAAGCTCAGTTTGGCTGGATACAAAATTCTGGGTTGAAAGTCCTTTTCTTTTAGGATATTGAATATTGGCCACCACTCTCTTCTGGCTTGTAGAGTTTCTGCCGAGAGATCTGCTGTGAGTCTGATGGGCTTCCCTTTGTGGGTAACCCGACCTTTCTCTCTGGCTGCCCTTAGCATTTTCTCCTTCATTTCAACCCTGTTGAATCTGACGATTATGTGCCTTGGGGTTGCTCTTTTTGCGGAATATCTTTGCGGTGTTCTCTGTATTTCCTGGACTTGGATATTGGCCTGCCTTGCTAGGTTGGGGAAATTTTCCTGGATAATATCCTGAAGAGTATTTTCCAGCTTCGATTCATTCTCTTCTTCACATTCTGGTACACCTATCAAATGTAGATTAGGTCTCTTCGCATAGTCCCAAATTTCTTGGAGACTTTGTTCATTCCTTTTTGTGCTTTTTTCTCTATTCTTGGTTTCTCATTTTATTTTATTGAGTTGATCTTCATCTTCCGATATTCTTTCTTCTGCTTGGTCAATTTGACTGTTGAAACTTGTGCATACTTCATGAAGTTCTCTTGTTGCGTTTTTCAGCTCCTTCAATTCATTCATATTCCTCTCTAAGTTGTCCGTTCTTGTTATTATTTTCTCGAATCTTTTTTCAAATCTTTTTTCAAGTTTCTTAGTGTCTTTGCATTGATTTAGAGCATGTTCTTTTAGCTCATGGAAGTTTCTCATTACCCACCTTCTGAAGTCTGATTTAGTCATTTCATCACACTCATTCTTTGTCCAGCTTTGTTCCCTTGCTGGTGAGGAGTTTTGGTCCTTTGTAGGAGGTGAGGTGTTCTGGTTTTGGGTGTTTTCCTCCTTTTTGCACTGGTTTCTTCCCATCTTTGTAGATTTATCCACCTGTCGTCTGAGTAGTTGCTGACTTTTCGATTGGGTCTCTGAGTGGACGCCCAGATTTTTGATGATGAAGTATTTCTGTTTCTTAGTTTTCCTTCTAACAGTCTAGCCCCTCTGCTGCAAGACTGCTGAGGTCCACTCCAGGCCCTGCTTATCTGGGGTACACCTGTAGCAACTGCAGAACAGTGAGGGATGCTACCAGTTTCTTCTTCTATGTTTGTCCCAGAATGATGCCTGCCAAATGTCAGTCTGATCAGTCCTATTTGAGGTGACTCTTTGGATATATGGGGGTCAGGGAGCTGCTTGAGGAGACGGTCTGTACTCCTATAGGAGCTCAAGTGCTGAGCTGTGAGCTCTGTTGTTCATTCAGGGCTATTAGGCAGGTATGTTTAAGTCTGCTGCAGCAGAACTCATAAAACCCCCTTTTTTCCTCAGTTGCTCTCTCAGGGAGTTAGGCCTTTATTTATGAGTATCCGTTGCACTGTCCTGCCCAGCTAGGAGGCAGTCTAGTCACTATTTGCCTGCTGAGGCTCTGCCCTGCTGCCGTGGGGTCCTCCCTGTTGCCACGAGCTCCGCCCTGCTGCTGTGGGCTCCACCCTGTTGCTGTGCGCTCTGCCCTGCTGCCGAATGTAATTCCCTGTAGTCCTGTTTATATGGGTGTGGTTAACACTGCTGTGGTGATGGTGGCCTGCCTCTGTGTTGGTGGACTCTCTCTGGTATGGCAGATTGCCTTGGCAACAGCAGGCTGTTTCAGCAATGGGAGTGTACCTCAGTAGGGGTGGTATGCCTCAGAAATGGCGGATGCCCCTCCCCCACCAAGCTGCACCATCCTGGGTTTAGCTGGGCCCGCAGTGAAACTTTCAACCCCAAGCGTTTCGAATTGCCGTTTTGTTTGTCCCTGTGGGGGTGGGGCCCACTGAGCGGGTTCACCTGGCTCCCTGCTTCAGAGCCCTTTTTTTTTTAAGTTGAACGTATGACTCTCTCCCAGGTGTTTCAGTCACCTGCTGATAGGGCACTGGGATCTGTGTGATTTCCCGTGCAGCGACCCACTGTGCCAGCTCAAATGTCGCTCCCCGGGAATCTCCTGGCCTGGCTCACTGTCCAAGTCCCGTTTAATCAGATGGATATGCTAATCTGCCCTCCCAACTCTAATTGCCGGTTTAACAGGGCACCCAGACCAGTGAGTTTTGTGCGGAGTGCCGCTGTGCTGCAGCAATGGCCAAAATGGCCACGCCAGCTGAAACGGCCATGCCAGTTGAAACAGCTGCAGTAGCGTCCCATGTCTCTCCTACACCTGGGAATTTCCCCATTCTGTGGGCAACAAAGATCTGTCTGGAAATGTGGCTTGCACTCACCCTCTGTGCCTTCTCTGAGAGCTCCAATCCTCAGTTGCTCCTACCATGCCATCTTCCCCCTATCTTTTGCCCCAGTCTCTTTGCATGGGTCCATATGAGTCTGCAATGGTACAAGTATCCTGAATTGTAATTCCTTGCAATAAACTCCTTGTTTTGGAGAGCCAGTCTCTCTTTTATTTTGGTTGAGACCTAAGTATTAATAGGTGTAGCTTTTTTTTTTTTTTGAGATGGAGTTTTGCTCTTGTTACCCAGGCTGGAGTCCGATGGCACGATCTCCACTCACAGCAACTTTTTGCCTCCCAGGTTCAAACAATTCTCCTTCTTCAGCTTCCCAAGTAGCTGGGATTACAGGAATGTGCCACGACACCCAGTTAATTTTGTATTTTTAGTAGAGACAGGTTTTCTCCATGTTGGTCAGGCTGGTTTTGAACTCCTGACCTCAGATGATCCACCTTCCTTGGCCTCCCAAAAGCTGGGTTTACAGGTGTGAGCCACTGTGCCAGCCAGGTCTAGCATTCTTTGATCACACTTCTTTCCTTCCAGACTCTCTGTGCCATCAACCGTGAAATAATTACAAACAGTGTAAACAGGTAATAGGGATTTTTCCCTCTCCTTACTATTCTCTAAGCACTTTACATATATTATCTCACAGAAGAACTCAAAAATGTTTGTGAGATGGATGTTATATTTGAAGAAGTGGAAAGTGAATCAGGGAAGATTTTGTGTAGGAGGACATATATTTGAGCTGAGTCACTGAGAATTGGTAAGCTTAATGCAGATAGTGGCAGAGAAGAGCTCTGAGGACTGAGGAAGACTTTAGGGAGGAACTGAGGTCAACATCATTGACATTAAGGTAAGCTTGAATTCAATTCCTAGCTGGCCTGTCTAACCATCAGACCTCAGTAATTCCTTAACTCTTCTGGGTCTGAGTGCCCTCAACTATAGTACAGGATGGACAGAACATGTCTTTAGGGGTGTTGTAGAGAGAGCTTAGAAAAGTGTTAGGTACAAAGTTCTAAGTATACATTAAACTAACTTTCTTTCTCTTCCTTCCTTTCTTTCTTCCTTCCTTCCTTCCTTCCTTTTTTTGTTTTTATTTTTATTTTTTTGTGACTGAGTCTTGCTCTGTTGCCCAGGCTGGGGTGCAGTGGCTTGATCTCAACACACTACAGACTTCATCTCCCAGGTTCAAACGGTTATCCCACCTCAGCCTCCTGAGTAGCTGGGATTACAGGTACCCGCCACCACACCTGGCTTATTTTTGTATTTTTAGTAGAAATGGGGTTTCACCATGTTAGCCAGGCTGGTCTTGAACTCCTGACCTTGGGCTATATGCCCACATTGCCTCCCAAAGTACTGGGATTGCAGGTGTGAGCCACCACTCCTGGTCCTAAACATTTTTCTTAAGCTTCAAATTAGATTTTCTAGACCTATCCTTCTGCTTGTGAGATGCTTTAGTGGGTAGTAAACACACAGCATGAAGAAATGCATCATTTTTAGTAGCCAGAAAGCACTCAATAGTTGTAACTACTATTTTTTTATTCATTAAAAATTTTATTAAAAATTTTTAAAAGAATGTGAATGCTCAAGATGATGCAGTGTAAAATGGAAAATGTTAGACTAGTACGCAGGAGACCTGGACTCTGTCACTTGCATGTTATGAGATCATGGAGAGACGCTGTATATCTTCTTGGATTTTGTAGCTGTAAACAAATGCCTCCCAAGTCACCTCACTGGGTTTATGTAAGGGACAAACTAGATTATAGAGCTGCTTTCCAAAGTACAAAGCATTATACAAATATAAGATGTCATTATTTTTACGGGAACCAGGTCCTCCTTGGTTGTTTTGGCTCCTGGAATCAGAAAAGATTGAAAAATTTGGCTTCGAGAAACAGGAGTCACCTAATAGAAAGAGTAGATTATATTGCTTTTCAAGTTAAAGCCCACATTATAACATTCTTCAATTCCACTCACTAATCCCATCACCATAGAAAATAATGTCTATGCTGGGTGCAGTGGCTTAAACCTGGAATCCCAGCTCTTTGGTAGGCCAAGGCAGGAGGCTAGCCCAAGCCGAGGAGCTCAAGACCAGCCTGAGCAACATGACGAGACCTCATCTCCACAAAAAATTTAAAAAATTAGCTGACCATGGTGGTGTGCACCTGCAGTCCCAGACAAAGTATGACTCCATCTAAAAAAAAAATAAAATTTACAGAACTCTCCACCCCAAATCCACAGAATGTACATTCTTCTCAGCACCACATCACACCTACTCTAAAATTGACTACATAATTGGAAGTAAAGCACTCTCAGCAAATGCAAAACAACAAAAATCATAACAAACAGTCTCTCAGACCATAGCACAATCAAGTTACAACTCAGAATTCAGAAACTAACCCAGAATCGCACAGCTTCATGGAAACTGAACAACTGGCTCTTGAATGTTGACTGGATAAACAATGAAATGAAGGCGGAAATAAAGAAATTCTTCAAAACCAACGAGAACGAAGACACGACATACCAGAATCTCTGGGACACATTTAAAGCAGTCTCTAGAGGAAAATATATAGCAATAAGTGACCATATAAGAAGAGTGGAGAAATCTAAAATTGACACCCTATCGTCAAAATGGAAAGAGTTAGAGGAGCAAGATAAAAAATCTCAAAACCTAGCAGAAGACAAGAAATAACTAAGATTAGAGCAGAACTGAAGGAGATAGAGACACAAAAAAACCCTTCAAAAAATCAATAAATACAAGAGCTGGTTTTTTGAAAGGATCAACAAAATAAACCACTAGCCAGACTGATAAAAAAGAAAAGAGAGAACAACCAAATAGATGCAATAAAAAATGATAAAGGGGAAATCACCACAGATTCCACAGAAATTCAAACCATCATCAGAGAATATTACAAACAACTCTATGCACATAAACTAGTAAACCTGGAAGAAATGGATAAATTCCTGGACACCTGTGTCCTCCCAAGCCTAAACCAGGAGGAAGCCGAAACTATGAATAGACCCATAACAGGGTCTGAAGTTGAGGCAGCAATTAAGAGCCTACCACACAAAAAAAGTCCAGGTCCTGATGGGTTCAGAGCCAAATTCTATCAGACACACAAAGAGGAGCTGGTACCATTTTTTCTGAAACTATTCCAAATAATCCAAAAAGAGGAAATCCTTCCCAAATCATTTTATGAGACCAACATCATCCTGATACCAAAACCCGGCAGAGACCCAACAAGAAAAAAAAACTTCAGGCCAATATCCATGATGAACATAGATGCAAAAATCTTCAATAAAATACTGGCAAGCCGATTGCAACAGCACATCAAAAAACTTACCCATCATGATAAAGTAGGATTCATACTGGGGATGCATGGCTGGTTCAACATATGCAAGTCTATAAACTTAATTCACCACATAAACAGAACCAAAACCAAAAACCACATGATTATCTCAATTGATGCAGAGAAGGCCTTTGACAAAATTCAACAGCGCTTTATGCTAAAAACCCTCAATAAACTTGGTATTGATCGAACGTATCTCAAAGTAATAAAAGCTATTTATGACAAACCAACAGCCAATATCATACTGAATGGGCAAAAACTGGAAGCATTCCCTTTGAAATCTGGCACTAGACAAGGATGCCCTCTCTCACCACTCCTATTCAATATAGTACTGGAAGTTCTAGCCAGAGCAATCAGGCAAGAAAAAGAAATAAAGGGTATTCAAATAGGAAAGGTGGAAGCCAAATTGTCACTATTTGCAGACGACATGAGAGTATACCTAGAAGACCCCATCGCCTCAGCCCAAAAACTCCCGAAACTGATAAGCAACTTCAGCAAAGTCTCAGGATATAAAATCAATGTGCAAAAATCGCAAGCATTCCTATACACCAATAACAGACTTAAAGAGAGCCAAATCAGGAATGAACTGCCATTCACAATTGCTACAAAAAGAATAAAATACCTTGGAATACAACTCACAAGGAACGTAAGGGACCTCTTCAAGGACAACTACAAACCACTGCTCAACAAAATAAGAGAGGACACAAACAGATGGAGAAACATTCCATGTTCATGGTTAGGAAGAATCAATATTGTGAAAATGGCTATACTGCTTAAAGTAATTTACATAATCAACGCTATCCCCATAAAGCTACCATTGACTTTCTTTACAGAACTGGTAAAAACCACCATGAACTTCATATGAAACCAAAAGAGAGCCCGCATAGCCAACTCAATTCTAAAAGAACACAGCGGGGGGCATCACACTACTGGACTTCAAACTATACTACAAGGCCACAGTAAACAAAACAGCATGGTACTGGTACCAAAACAGAGATATAGACCAATGGCACAAAACAGAGGCATCAGAGGCAGCACAACATATCTACAACCATACAATCTTTGGTAAACCTGACAAAAACAAACAATGGGGAAAGGATTCCCTGTTTAATAAATGGTGTTGGGAAAACTGGCTAGCCATGTGCAGAAAGCAGAAACTGGACCCCTTCCTGACACCTTACACTAAAATTAACTTCAGATGGATTAAAGACTTAACCATAAGACCTGGCACCATAAAAACCCTAGAAGAAAATCTAGGCAAAACAATTCAGGACATAGGAGTAGGCAAGGACTTCATGATCAAAACACCAAAAGCATTGGCAACAAAAGCCAAAATAGACAAATGGGACCTAATAAAACTCCACGGCTTCTGCACGGCAAAAGAAACAGTCACTAGAGTGAATCGGCAACCAACGGAATGGGAAAAAATTTTTGCAGTCTACCCATCTGACTAAGGGCTGATATCCAGAATTTATAAAGAACTCAAACAGATTTACAGGAAAAAAACAAACAAGCCCATTCAAAATTGGGCAAAATATATGAACAGACACTTTACAAAAGAAGACATACATGATGCCAACAAACATATGAAAAAATGCTCATCATCACTGGTCATTAGAGAGATGCAAATCAAGACCACATTGAGATACCATCTCACACCAGTTAGAATGGTGATCATCAAATAATCTGGAGGCAACAGATGCTGGAGAGTATGTGGAGAAACAGGAACACTTTTACACTGTTGGTGGGAGTGTAAATTAGTTCAATTATTGTGGAAGGCAGTGTGGCGATTCCTCAAGGCCTTAGAAATAGAAATTCCAATTGACCCAGCAATCCCATTATTGGGTATATATCCAAAGGATTATAAATTGTTCTACTATAAGGACACATGCACACGAATGTTCATTGCAGCACTGTTTACAATAGCAAAGACCTGGAACCAACCCAAATGCCCATCGATGATAGACTGTATTGGGAAAATGTGGCACATAAACCATGGAATATTATGCAGCAATCAAAAATGATGAGTTCGTGTCATTTGTAGGGACATGGATGAATCTGGAGAACATCATCCTCAGCAAACTGACACAAGAACAGAAAATGAAATACCACATATTCTCACTCATAGGTGGGTGATGAAAAATGAGAACACATGGACACAGGGAATGGAGTACTACACACTGGGGTCTATTGGGGGGAAGATGGGAGGGATGGGGTGGGGAGCTGAGGAGGGATAACCTGGGAAGAAATGCCAAATGTGGGTGAAGGGGAGGAAGGCAGCAAAGCACACTGCCATGTGTGTATCGGTGCAAATGTCTTGCATGTTCTGCACATGTACCCCAAAACCTAAAATGAAAAAAAAAATCAAAACAAAAACAAAAAACACTTTGGTGCCAAAAAAAAGGAAATGGTGTTAAGTAGACCCAGACACACTTTGTGTACTTGTTAAATAAGTTAGAATGGTCTTTACTCCTCAGAGAAATCTGTATTTCTCTTTTTTTTTTTTTAAATACATTACCATTTCAAATCTATCTTTTGCTTTCCCCATTTTAATGGAAATGTAAGTGTAAGATTATTTCACTTTCCTCTTAACTCTAAGAAAACAACTCCACAAAAGTGATGCTAGCCAGCACTTTGGGAGGCCCAGGCAGGTGGATCACCTGAGGTCAAGAGTTCAAGACCAGCCTGGCCAACTTAGTGAAACTTGTCTCTATTAAAAATACAAAAACTAGCAGGGCGTGGTGGTGGGCACCTGTAATTCCAGGTACTCAGGAGGCTTAGGCAGGAGATTCACTTGAACCTAAGGGGTGGAGGTTTCAGTGAGTCGAGATCACTCCATTGCACTCCAGCCTGGGCAACAAGAATGAAACTCTGTCTCAAAAAAAAAAGTGATGCTAAATGTCAACTGACACTCAGCTTCATCGTGGTTGGACAGTAGAACACGGTAGGGATGTCCTAAACCGGAGAAACAGGTCCCATCTGAAAAGGCAGGTCTGGGTCACACATGGCGGCTCATGCTTGTAATCTTATTAGGTTGGTTTAAAAGTAATCATGGTTTTTGCCATTAAAAATAATTATTTATTGTGAGGCTGAGGCAGGGGATTGCTTGAGGCTGGGAGTTCAAGACCGACCTTGCCAACATAGAAAGACCTTGTCTTTATATTTAAAAAAAAAAAAAAAAGGCAGCTCTGGCAAACCATGGCCTTGTGGGAATACAGGCCTAGTATTGCCAGATTTTCAGTTTCTTAAAAAAAAAAATGTAGACTTATGTATGATGTGTCAAAATTTTTAAACAGGCCAGGGGTGGTGGCTCACACCTGTAATCCAAGCACTTTGAGAGGTTGAGGCAGGGGGATCACTTAAGCCCAGGAGTACAAGACCACCCTGGGCAACACAGGGAGGTCTCTACAAAAAAAAATTTTTTTTAAGTTTCTGCACATGGCGGTGCACACTAGTAGTCCCAGCTACCTGGGAGGCTGAGGTGGAAGGATCTCTTGGGCCTAAGAGGTTGAGGCTGCAGTGAGCTGTGATCTCGCCACTGCACTCCAGCCTGGATGATGGAGTAAGATCCTGTTTAAAAACAAAAGGCTGGGCACGGAGGCTCATACCTGTAATTCCAGTACTTTGGAAGGCTGAAATGGGAGGATCATCTAAGGTCAATAGTTCGAGACCAGCCCCCATCTCTACTAAAAATACAAAAATTAGCCAGGTATGGTGGTATACAGCTATAATCCCAGATACCTGGGAGGCTGAGATAGGAGAAACCTGAGCCTGGGAGGGGAAGGTTGCAGTGAGTTGACATCATGCCACCACACTCCTACCTGGGTGACAGAGGGAGACTCTGTCTCAAAAAAAAAAAAAAAAAAAAAAAAAAAAAAAGATTTTTAAACATTAGCCAGAAGTTTGTTTTCTTTTTTCTTTTCTGTAGAGATGGGGTCTTGCTGTGTTGTCTAGGCTGGTCTTGAACTCTTGGCCTCAAGTGATCCTTCCACCTCTTCCCCACAAATTGCTGGTATTAGAGGCATGAGCCACCATGACTAGCCTAATTTTATTTTTAAACTAGTCTTTGCTGAGGCAAAGCCAGATCTGTCTGCAGTCCACATTTGACCCAAGAGCCACCAGTTTGCAACCTTGGTGCAGGGGAGGAAAGCCACTGAAGTCACTTGAGGGGTGAGTTACAAGAGCAAATTTGAATTTCTGAAAAAGCACAGCAAAAGTGGAGACTGAATTAGGATTTTAAAAAGTATATATTTTTATATTTTTTCTGTCTGAAGCAACACCCAACGTTTATTTAAACTACTCATATTTCAGAATTCCCAGCATTACTTTGGTTTTTAAAATTTTAATCTGAGGTGACATGGTCAATACTTGTGACTCTAGGAAGAAGGAGAATGAAGAATTAAGGATGACCCCAAGGTTTCTGTTCTCAGTGGTGCCATTAATGAAATCAAAGAACTTGGAAGGGAGAAGTTTATGACTAGGCTGAAAAGCCTTTTGTGAACACCATTGCCAGTTGTGTGTGGTGGTTCATGCTGGTAATCCCAGCACTTTGGGAAGCTGAGGTGGGCAGATTGCCTGAGCTCAGGAATTCAAGACCAGCCTGGGCAACATAGTGAAACCCTGTCTCTACTAAAATACAAAAAATTAGCCTGAGGTGGTGGCTGGTGCCTGTAGTGGCTACTTGGGTAGCCTGAGGTGGTGGCTACTTGGGAGGCTGAGGCAGGAGAATCGTTTGAACCCAGGAGGTGGAGGTTGCAGTGAGCTGAGATCGAGCCATTGCACTCCATCCTGGGCAACAACTCTGACTTTAAATCAATAGATAGATGATAGATAGATAGATAGATAGATAGATAGATAGATAGATAAGAGCAGTCCCTTAGAAGGCAGACTGGGGAAACAGATCCCAGATAAGTACCATTATAGAAGTAGAAAGTCTAAAACTCAAACTTTTCTGCACTGGGGGATCAAGATGGCCTTCACAGAAGAGGAGCTACCTAAATTCAGTGCTGATGTGTGAATCCGAGGCTCAGAAGGCATTCAATGTGGCTTTTTCTTTATTAAGAAATGATGAGTTGCTCAGTGTGTTGGCAAAAAAAAAAAAAGAGAGAGAAATGAAGAGTCCACAGAAGCAGACCTGCTCTCATCCCTCACCTGCCCCTACTCCTGCTTTCCCTGTGTAGTCTGAATTTGCTTGACTTTTAGTCTTTCCTGTCTTTTTTTAAAAAAAATATATATTTTATTTCATTTTAGGTTTTGGGGTACATGTGAAGAACATACAAGATTGTTGCATAGGTACATACATGGCAATGTGGTTTGCTGCCTTCCTCCCCATCACCTATATCTGATATTTCTCCCCATGTTATCCCTCCCCAACTCCCTGCCTCCAGCTTTCCCTGCCCTAGTTCCCTCCAACAGACCCCAGTGTGTGATGCTCCCCTCCCTGTGTCCATGTGTTCTCATTGTTCAACATCCACCTATGAGTGAGAACATGCAGTGTTTGATTTTCTGTTCTTGTGTCAGTTTGCTGAGAATGATGTTTCCAGCTTCATCCATGTCCCTACAAAGGACACAAACTCATCGTTTTTTATGGCTGCATAGTATTCCATGGTGTATATGTGCCACATTTTCCTTGTCTTTCCTGTCTTACTCTAATTGGTACTCTACCATTTCTTAACCAACTCGGAATCTTCTTAGAAAGCCCCAGGCCCCACAATACAACATCATATTATATCTGGTGAGGGCCTGGGAAAATTCAATCCTAGTTAATTTGTAAGGGGTGCTATAATACAGAATCACACACTGGGTCTGTGGCTGGAAGTCCAAGATTAAGATGTCACCAGGGTTGATTTCTGAGGTCTCTTGTCTTGGCGTGTAGGTAGCCACTTTCTCTCCCCGCCTTTACATGGTCTTCTCTCTGTGTGTCTGTGTCCTAGTCACCTCTTTTTATAAGGACACTGGTCAGATTGTTAGGGCCCACCCTGGTGATCTCTATATTAGTCACTTCTCATGCTGCTAATAAAGACACACCTGAGACTGGGTAATTTATAAAGAAAAAGAAGTTTAATGGACTCACAGTTCCACATGGCTGGGGAGGCCTCACAATCATGGTGGACAGTCAAGAAGGAGAAAGGCATGTCTTACATGGTGGCAGGCGGGAGAGACCATGTTCAGGGGAACTCCCCTTTATGAAACCATCAGATCTTGTGAGATATATTCAGTATCATGAGAACAGTAAGGGAAAATACTGCCCCCATGATTTAATTACCTCCTTCAATTCAGTTACTGAGTCCCTCCTATGACATGGGAATTGTGGCAGCTACGATTCAAGATGAGATTTGGGTGGGGACACAGCCAAACCATTTTAACCTCATTTTACCTTAATTACCTCTTTAAAAACCTTATCTTCAAATAGCCACATTCTGAATGGGCGTTGGGATTTAAAAAGATGAATTTTGGGGGGAAATAACTCAAGCCACAATAGGAGTCTCACAGGGTAACACTTTACTAAGTGAGTCCCCAGTTGCTCTGTTCTCACTTTAGAATTTGCCAGTCAAATATAATTTTTCTTCTTCTAAACCTCTCTGATATTGTGAAGTTTCTTTGGACCCACCCTTGCTCTAACAGGTCACAAAAGATCATGACTCTGTGCTCTCAAACTTTTCCCCTCCCTTGATGGCTGGACAAGGTAGACCACTCCCCTCCCACCCGCAAATCACTCAGGAGCAATGACATCCTTCAGCAAGGTGAGCTCAGCCTGTTATAGTCAGGGACATGCAAAATTATAAACCCTAAAGAATGGTGACTTCATTTCGTTTCTATTCTGAGGCATTTTGAAATAACTCTGGCAATGACTAGCAATCCTTTCTTGCAATGTGGCAGAATGAGGAAGC
The DNA here is from genome assembly GCF_049354715.1 of Callithrix jacchus. Lineage (NCBI taxonomy): Eukaryota > Metazoa > Chordata > Mammalia > Primates > Cebidae > Callithrix > Callithrix jacchus. The sequence continues at coordinate 87,005,574 of NC_133504.1, read as the reverse complement.
ACATGAATGACTATGACCTCCTAAAATTCTTCTCTGGTTTTAAAAATCACTCATGTTTTATCCATGTAATTCATCTATTTATAAGGACACAGGATCTTTCTTTGAATGACTGTAAAACAAAATGATTTTGGTAGAAATAAGAGTGGACTTATCAAGTACTACTGCCTTCTGGTTTGGGCTGTCACCTAGCACTCCAAATAGAGCATCATTCTGCTGGTACTCACTGCTCAGGGGCATTATCCTAAGTAGCTTACATTCATTATGTATTTTAATCCTCACTACCACCTTGCTGTATTATCTTCAGTTTACAGATGAGGAAGTTGATGTTTTAGGAGGCTAAACCATCCTTGATTCTCCTGTGTCACTCTAGTGCCCTGGATAGGCACTGGTACAGGAGCAATGACATCCTACTTGATGCAAGGTACAGGTGAGTGGATCTCATACCAATAAAAATAAATACCAGTAAAAATCTCATTTAATCTTCCTCAATGGTACAACATCAATATTAGCTCAGCTGTACAAATGAGGAAAGTATAGATGAGAACATTTTTAAGATCACTCTTGGCAGAGGGTGATGCAGCAAGGATTTAAACCTAGGCAGCTCTGGCTCCAGGAGTTTTCTCATGGCTCATCATATATGTCTCTCTCTCTCTCTCTGTCTCTCTCTCTCTCTCTCTCTCTGTTTTTGAGGTGGAGTCTCGCCTTGTCACCCCAGGCTGGAGTGCAATGGCGCGACCTTGGCTCACCGCAACTTCCACCTCCCAGGTTCGAATGATTCTCCTGCTTCAGCCTCCTGAATAACTGGGATTACAAGTGCCCACCACCACAACCAGCTAATTTTTATACTTTAGGTAGAGATGGGGTTTCACCATGTTGGTCGGGCTGGTCTCAAACTCCTGTATTCATGTATATAAACTTCAAAAAAGAGGCATATGGCCAGGAGCGGTGGTTCATGCCTTTAATCCCAGCACTTTGGGAGGCCGGGGTAAGTGGATCACTAGAATGACATTGGAGAGTCAAGGATGGTTTAGCCTTCTAACATTAGCAGACTGATTACCTTGTTTCCATATTTTGAACATAAAATAACAGTCCCAAACAAGCTTCAGCCCAGGGGAAGCCAAACATTGGGAGAGGAGAACAGATAATAATAGACTAAGGGAAAGAGCAGTCCTGTACGATCTTTTGCTTTTGACCACCAGCCCAATGGTTGAAGCAATTTCTGTGTTGGCAGATAACCGTCAAAAGATTAGAAACTGAGAAGAGAGGTGCTTAGAGTTTTGCTGGGGGACAGGTGGGGGTTAAAAGCAGGAAGTGGTAGAGACCAGATTATAAAACCCAAAGCTCTCTGTTCCTTTTTTTTTTTTTTTTTAGAAACTTGATGTTTATTTTCCATAAATCTTATATGTTGTTTAAGAGGCTACACAAGAACAGCTTAAGACCATTCAGTAGTTGCTCCTACCCATTCAGTGGCCTGAGCAGTGGGAGCTGTAGACCAGTCTTCCGTGGCAAGCTGGGTGCTCCAGTCTTCAGTAGGGAACTGCTGGATAGGCACAGAGGGCACCCACATGCCTTCAGACCAGTCACAACCTCAGGCTGAGTAGCAGTGAACTCAGGAGCTGGAGCAGTCCATTCGCCCTGAAATTCCTCCTTGATCACAGCCTTTTCAGCAGCAGCCTGCTCTTCTTTTTCAATCTCTTCGGGATCTCTGTAGAAGTAGAGGTCAGGCATGACCTCCCCTGGGTGTTCACGGGAAATGGTGCCACGCGTGCACAAAACTTCCCAAGCCAGGATCCACCACATCAAACCTACTGAGTGAGCTCCCTTGCTGTTGCATGGGATGGCAATGTCCACACAGCGCAGAGGAGAATCTGTGTTACACAGAGCAATGGCAGGTAGGTTAACATAAGACGCCTCCATGAGAGGCAGGTGGTCAGCCCTTGGGTCAGTAACCACAAGCAGCTGTGGCTCCCGGAAGGCTGCCTGGATCTGGTTGGTGAAGGTTCCAGGAGTAAAGTGGCCAGCAATTGGAGTGGCTCCAGTGGCAGCAGCAAACTTCAGCACAGCCCTCTGGCCAGTATTCCTGGAGGATATAACACTGACATCTGCAGGGTTTTCAATGGCAACAATGGCACGAGCTGCCAGGAGAAGCTTCTCCCAGGTCCTCTTCAGATTTATGACGTAGATATCACTTTTCCTTTTATAGATATAGTGTTCCATCTGTAAGTCAAGGTTGGTCCCACCTAAATGGGTTCCTGCTGCCAGGAACTTCAGGACATCTTCCTCCTTCATTTGCAGGACATCAAGGGCTCCGGACATTGTGAAAGTCTCCCTTTAAGTTACGACGGGAATCGAGAACAAAGCCGTTTGGAGCCCTCGGCAGGTAGCGAGGAAAGCCTCTCTATTCCCTTTCAATCATCCCCCCTACATAAATGGCAGGCTTAGTAGCGTATGTGTATGTGTATGTGTATGTGTATGTGTGCGCATGTATGTTTTTGTGTGTATGTGTGTATGCTTGTGTGTATGTGTATGTTTGTATGTGTGCATGTGTGTATGTGTATGTTTGTATATATGTGTGTGTATGTGTGTATATGTATGTGTGTGCATATGCGTGTTTGGTGTGTGTTTGTGTATGTGTGTGTTTGTATGTGTGTGTATGTGTATGTGTGTGTATGTGTATGTTTGTGTATGTGTATGGAAGGATACAGGCTGAGATTTGGGGACATAATGAGCCTAAGGGAATAGGAGAAACATGAGATATTTCAGGACTACAAGTACTATGAGAGAAAGGCAATAAACTGAACAATTTATGTGCTAGAAAATGGAATTAATTTGCCAAATAGAACAAAAAATTAAAATAAGCATAATAATATCAAAGAGACAAATAAATACAAAAGAGGCATGAAGCAGCAGTAGCCAGGCATGTTAGGCCATGCCTGTAGTTTCAGCTACTTGAGAAACTGAGGCTGGAGATCACTTCAGCCTGGGAATTCAAAGCTGCCATGACTTATGATTGTGCCTAGGAATATAGCTACTGTACTCTAGCCTGGGCAACATAGTGAGACCCTGCCTTTAAAAAATTAGAAAAAAAAATAAAGGAAACATGAAGCAACAACCAACAGTTGCAAAAGAAAGTAGGAAATATTGAGTATGGACAATATTCAGGGCGTAATTTAAGAAACTTAACAGATGGATTGAATGGCATAAGGGACACAGTTAAAAACAAATTAGTAACTTGAGTTTTCCAGCAAAAAACCAGTGATCTATTGTGGGTATGGGGAGAGACAGTTGCCTGATTTCAACAGGGAGAGGTGGTTGCTGGAGGGGACTCTAACAGTCTCCATATATTGGCCAGGCTGGTGTGCAGTGGGGTGATGGAGGCTCACTGCAATCTCTGCCTCCCAGGTTCAATTGATCTTCCAGTCTCAGTCTCCCAAGTAGCTGGAATTAGAGATATGAGCCAACATGCCTGGCTAAGTTTTGTATTTTTAGTAGAGATGGAGTTTCACCATGTTGGCCAGTCTGGTCTTGAAATCCTGACTTCAAGTGATCCACCCACCTCGACCTCCCAAAGTGCTGGGCTTACAGGCATGAGTCACTGCACCCAGCCTCAAACATTTTTTTCTATTTTTAGCTTTCCTCTTCCTGCAATATGTAGTAAGAGAAATTTCAGAGATTTCTGGCCTTAGTAAATTAGCTTCCTTCTCGCAGCCACCTTACCCACCACCTACCACCAACTACCCAGGAGCTCTGCTCCTGCCCCAGGAAATGTCAACACTTTCTTCATCTATGGCTTCCTTTCTTCAGAGAGTATGACTCAGGTTTTCACTTGTCTCCTATATACATTAAAGAGAGCATTTGTGTTTTTAAATTCCTTTCCTTTGTTATTTTAGGGTGATTTTTCAGAAGAGAATTGAAATATTACTTTGATGTAATAAAGCCAGAAGTGTTTGAAAATGCAATTAGAATTTCATGTAGTTGTATTTATATATTTATTTTTGGAGACAGATTCTCACTCTCACTCAGGCAAGAGTGCATTGGTGTGATCTGAAGCCTCATTGCGGCCTCAGACTCCTGGGCTGAAGCAATTCTCTTGCCACAGCCTCCTGAGTAGCTGGGACTCTGCGTGCATAGTCCCACAGGTACTAGGACTACAGGCTACATCTAAATTTTTTTTTTTTTTTAAGAAAGGTGGTTCTCGCTATATTGCTTAGGCTTGTTTTGAACTCCTGGCTTCAAGAGATCTTTCTGCCTTGGCCTCGAAAAGTGCTGGAATTTCAGGCATGAGCCACTACAACTTCATATTTTTTTGTAATATACAGATTTACATTCTGCCTTTTGTATTCAACATTATGATACAACCACTGTTTTATTCTATATAATGATTATTCATAAACAATTATTTTAAATGACTAGCATAAACTTTATCACATGGCTATACAAATATTCATATAACCATTTTCTTTTTTTGAGATGGCGTCTTCCTCTGTCACCCAGGTTGGAGTGCAGTGGTGCAATCTTGACTCATTGCAACCTCTATTTCCCACGTTTGGCTAATTTTTTTTTTTTGGTATTTTTAGTAGAGATTGGGTTTCGCCATGTTGGCCAGGCTGGTCTCAAACTCCTGACCTCAAGTGATCTGCCCGCTTTGGCTTCCCAAAGTGCTGAGATTATAGGCATGATCCATCACACCTGGCCACCATTTTTTTTTTTGTATGTAGACAAGTACTTTTTCTCCTTTGGGATGGGCTTAGTGTTATATAATACCTAGAATAAGACCACCTGACTGTGGTCACTGTCAGGAAAAGTATAAAATCTTTTACATTGTGCATATGCCCCTGGGTAACTCTCATTTCCATAAAATCTGCTTTTACCTATATGTTCAAGACTGAAATCAGGATCTCCATTTGGTTCCTATACGGTATGGGGTTCATATCCTGAACGTTCTGCCGATGGTTGCTTCGTAGGCTCTCCAAATTCCATATGGCAAAAACTTAACTCATTCTCTTCCTGCCCAATTCTGCCTACCTGAGACTCTAGCCCTTCCAGTTCATGTTTCCAAGGCTTTCTAGCCAGAAATCTGCCATTCATCCTAAATATCTCCTTTTCTTTTACTGCATCCATCCAAATGTATATCCCTTTACTTCTGCCTCTTTTTCCATTTTCATTGTTACCACCTTGAATCAGGTGAGAAAGCTCAGGTTCGGAGAGGTAAGTTACTGCCCATCGCCCAACATTTGGGAGTGGGTAAAGCTGAGAATGCTCCCAGCTTCAAAGCTTAAACCCCCTCCCTCCCATCAAACTGGGCTTCTAGGCAGTTTGGAAGGTCAGAAAGGTCCTTTCTCTTACCTTTTTTAAAATTTAAATTTTAATTTTTGAAACAGACTCTTGCTCAGTCACCCAGGCTGGAGTGCAGTGGTGAGATCTCAGCTCACTGCAAATTCTACCTCCCAGGTGAGTGATTCTCCTGCCTCAGCCTCCCAAGTAGCTGGAATTACAGGCACCTGCCACCACGTTGGACTAATTTTTATATATTTAGTAAAGATGGTGTTTCGCCATGTTGGCCAAGCTGCTTTTGGACTCCTAACCTCAGGTGATCTGCCCACCTTAGCCTTGGTCTCCCAAAGTGCTAGAATTACAGGTGTGAGCCACCACGCCCAGCCCTCTCTGACCTTACTCTTATATTTTGTTGTCATTTACTTTTGGATCTGGAATTATTTGGCTATTGATTGTATGGACCAGAGTTATGAAGTCCTCAAATTTGCCATCAACATTACTGGATTCTAAATTGACTTTTAAATTCATCACTATACTAGTTGCCTTGTAAAAATGCAGGGCAAACTATGGGAGAATGATTTTGATTTCCCCTAAGCTGGAGTGCCATAGCACAATCACAGCTTAATGTAACCTCGACCTCCTGGGCTCAAGAGATTCTCTTGTCTGAGCCTCCCAAGTAGCTGGGAGGACAGGCATGCACCACCATGCCCAGCTAATTAGTGCATTTTTTTTTTTTTTTTTTTTTTTTTTGGTAGAGACGGATTTTGCCATGTTGCCGAGGCTGGACTCAGAATCCCAAGCTCAAGTGATCTGCCTGCCTCAGCCTCCCAAAGTGCTGGGATTACATGTGTGAGCCACTGCACATAGCACCACTTGTTCACTGTTCAGCCAGGTTTGGAGGTGGTGTGAAATGGGTCTAAAGGCCAGACCACCTGAGGTCTATTTCTATTATTTTTTAAGATGGGGTCTGGCTCTGTCACCCAGGCTGGAGTACAGTGGGTACAGTCATGGCTCACTGCAGCCTCAACCTCCAAGATCCAAGTGACTCTCCTGCTTCAATCTCCCAAGTAGCTGGGACCACAGGCATGCACCACCATGCCTGGTGAATTTTTTTTTGGTAGAGATGGGATCTCCTCATGTTGCTTTGCCTTAGCCTCAGAAAGTGTGGGGATTAGCTGCACCAGCCACTGTGCTCAGCCTTGAGATCTATTTCTCAAATACTATGCCATATGTCTTAGAGGTAGAGGTGGGGCAGAGAGCCAAGGGGGCTGACATTTCATCTGCACTTCATTCTCTAAGCAGTACATACTTTACAGATGTCTTTTTCTAATTTCTGCAAGTGTTTCTGCAAGTGTCCTATGGGCTAACAGTGACCATAGCTGGGTTGCTAAGGGGGAGGGGGAGGTCAATGTGGTCTTTCATGTCATCTGCTGACACTGGTGTCCACTGGAATAGCCGTCATCCTCTCTGGTCCTCAGATGATAAAGCATGCAATTGCCTAGAGGATCCACATTCCCATTTCCATAGCCCCTTTATTTTCATCACTCTTTGTACTGCTTTGCGCATCTCTGGGGGTAGGGAGGGCATAGAAATTATCCTGCTGTCATGCTGTTTAGGGCACAGGGAAGCCTAAGCCATTGTATCTGGTACCATCTGCCCAGGTACACCATGAGGTCATTTGTCTTCAGAGCCTCTGCCCTAGCAATGGGGTCAGGTTTTTTTTTTTTTTTTTCTTCCAGAGACCAGCAGCCTATCTAGGGATTTTGACTCTATCCTAGACCTCAGCCAGTCATGGGTGGTGCAAGATTAGAGACAAACAGATCCACACATGTGTGTGTCTTTCCACAATGTCAGGCTTTTGTTAATGCTATTCCAGTCCACGCGCTACGTGGAGTTCCCAAGGAGGCAACTCTTCTTAGTGCTCACTGCTCACTCTGTAGTCAGAGCCATGGGCACACATGCTCAAGCCACGACACGAGTCAGTTGATATTGCAAACCATACACGACAGTATATTTAATCAATATAGAAATGCTTTAGGTTAAACATTCCACAACACACAAAGTAACATTTAACATCAAGAGGAAAAAGAGATAGAAGAAAGGATTAATGACCTAGTTGAGGGGTAGCTAAGAACACAAGAGTCCTGATCTGGCCCTGGTATCCCTTTGGTCTCGCAGCTAGACCAGATAAGGACACAAACAATCACACTCTTCCACTATCGGTTCTTGCCAGAGGACTCTGTGACTATCCCAGAGGACTTTGACTATAAAGGATAGCCACAGAGTCCTCTGGCAAGAACCGATAGTGGAAGCGTGTTCTTGCTTGTGTTCTTATCTGGTTGCCTGCAGTCTTTTTCTTTTTATTTGTTTGTTAAACAAAACATCCTTGTTGGCAAAGTGCGCTATGAAATCTGAAATGGTGTCTTTTTCTAAGATGGAGTTAGTTATGTCAACAACACAGCCCAAGAACTGGAGGCAAGTTTCCTCTTTTTGGGACCCATTAGATTCTCTATTAACACTTCTCTGTTTCCACTGAAGTAAGATAAACTCTTTCTTGAGGCTGAGGACTCTTTTCTAGTCTAGAGGTTGAAGACTATAAAGAGGAGGAGTAAGATGGGACACAGACCTTTTACTCGTGTGTTTTCCCCAATATGCCATATGTATCATGGCTTCTTTTTGACCTCTGTACCACCTAAGTTTTCTTTATTTTTCCATTTTTAATTTTTTTCTGCTGCCCTATCCCAACTGCCTGACCTAAGTTTTAAAAACCCAATTCAATAAGGAACTCATTTAAAGTTTGTTACCTGCCAACACATCCTCCTTCCCGGTCAAGGAACACAGAGCACTCCACCTGCCTGAGTGGAGGTGGTGGTTTGTGTGTGAGGAGGCAAAGGGCAGGCTGGAGACGGAAATAGCACTCTCCCACCCATGCATGGGGTATGCAGGTATGGCAGTGCCTTAAGATTAAAAATATCTAATACATTTTTTCTTGTGCTGTTTTCTGTTTTTAAGACTTAACTGATGTCTTCAAAGGATTATTTCCTCAATTTAACTAATGTAAGGATACTTGTAAAATGAAAATCATTTGGCATATCCCTGAGGATGAATCTATGGCTGAGATTCATTAAACTGTGACTATGCAGCTGTGCTTTCAGGCAGAGACTGCTCAAAGGCTAGAATGGCTCTTCTGGACTTGTAATATTTACTGTGTTTCCCTAGAGGAGTACACATTGTTTTTAAAGAAGGAATTTAATGTCACAGTGCACCTTAAGGTGACGACTTTCTGAATGCATTTTCTTTCATGAGACCCAAGTTGCAATGCTGAGAGTCTAGGATGTTTCCTCTTAGAAGAACCCTAATTATTTCTTTGCCTCTCTTTCATTGAGATACTTTTCCTTCCATGAGATTTCATGGAGATGGGGACAAGTCAGCTTGGAGATCATTGTCTTCCTCTTTCTGGTGCCTCTTTATTCTCTCTTTGGAATCAATCATTTCTAGTAATCTAGAAAACTGGGGAAAGGCTGGGGTGTTTCTTATCTGGAGGAAGTTATTTTTTTTTGCATGTGTGTGAGAATGTTTTTCCTTCTTTTCTTGCAGTATAATTTACAGGCAGTGATATGCACAAATCTTAAGTGATTGGGTTGGTGAAGGTGTGCCTATGTATACCCACCCTTAATCACTACTCAGATCAAAACAGACAATCTTTTCACAACACTGCAAAGTTTTCTAGAGCCCTTTTTCAGTCAAGACCCATTCCTCCAAGTAACTACCACTTTGATTTCTATCATGTCTTGGGTGGGCTCTTTGGCATTCTGTAGGTTTCTTCTCTTCTAACACCAGGTGAAGTAAGCTGGTCCTGCTATTCCCCAGGCCTGAGGAGAAAGAAGCCAGTCTCTGGAAACTATTTAGAAAATTCGAACCCTCCTGTTCTGTCTTTCAGAACAGAACTTTTTGTTGGATAAGCTTTTTGTTGCTGCTGTTTTTCACTGGATGGGCTTTCCCCTCTGGATTGGAAAAGTCTGAGATGCAAATGCTTAGAGAGAAATTATTTCTCCAAATAGCCCACACTAATTTATAAATAATAAGAATGCTTTTACTGTTTTCCACAATCTATATTCTTTCACTCAATGATATTAATACTATATCTGCTATAATCCATGGCTGGCAATGATGTGGATTTAGGTCATAATATATGTAATACATGCTTTGATTTGAAAAATGCTGGTAGAGATGTGTGGGTGCTGAGATGTAAGCACTATAGTACTTACATTTCATTCTGGAGATTTCCTTATATATTGTTCTGGAGATTTCTTTAAGGATTTCTGAACTCACTGGGTGAAAGGCTGAAACACACGAGACACTGGGGTTGAAGCAGTCTAGCCTAGTAGATGCTTACGTTATTCCCACTCCAGTCTTGGTGGAGGCTGATGCAAGGACTCAACCCAAGCACCAGAGTGTGACCTCCAGTCGGGTCAAAGAAGAATAGGAATTTGGGAAAGAAAAACTGTTTTTTTTTCTTTTTTCAGGAACTGTCAAAGTTTTAGTGTTTAACAGTTAATAGCACAATTGACCAACGTCCAAGATGTGAAGATATCATATTTAAGAGACTGGGGGGTAAATCACTCTATAGACTAACTATATTTTATGTGATAAGAATGCACACATTTTATAATATAAAACCTGTGTACATGTAGTAGTTGGCTGCAAAAAGTCATTCAATCTTCTCCCCTTGGCTTAGAAAAAATGGTGTTCCAGATTTCAGTATAAATGATTGGCAATTTTCAACTCTTGTGTGGCAGGTATCTTGTTTTCACCTTCCAGTTCTTCCACCCCAGCTGTGTCATAAGATGTGATATTCTTCTCCAGATCATCAGCGCAACTACTCATATCATCAATTCTCCCAATGTTCCAGTCAGGCATAGTCTGAAATTTATCTTGCATCTGCTACAGGACTGTCTGCACCACTGAAGTGAGCCCCTGTGTGGTCTTGGAGTCAGTCCTGGCTATATCCCTGGTGCCATTTTTTAACCTATTCTGGGACCTTAAGTTCTTTGAGTAAAATGGAAGGAGATATGTAGTGAGGGAGCTATTAATTTATTTCAGGAGCAAGTATGGACTTGCTAGTGGGAGGAAGAAACTTCTTAAATTTATAGGGTATTGGTCAAGTTTAGAAATTTCACAGTGCTCTCTACATTGGCATTTCTGGGTTATGTTTTTATGTAATCCGTGTTGCATTACCTGACGCCGCCAGACTCACCAAGCAGCTCAATCAGCGAACTCCCAGACTCTGCAACAGGACAGCCCCTGCCGATGTGGGCCCAGATGCGCCGTCTAACTGCTGAAGCAGCCGCCCCGGTCGCATCTTCCGGACAATCCCGTTCTCCTCCTGTTATGTTTATTGCTATAATGGCTATATTGTCTTGTCATTTGGTACAGGCCTTCCCTCTCCCTGATTCTAGTCTCATGTGGGCTTATGTTCCTGACCCTCCTTTTTTTCGACCTGTTACCTGGAATGATCCCGCCTTCCCCGTCTACATTAATGATACTTCTATTCTTGGCTTCCCCTCTTCTCATATCACTCCTCAAGTTGCTACCTACACTTACTCTGCCCAAACTGTTGTCCCTCCCATGTGCTTCTATGCCTCCAAAATCTGGGACCATGATTTCTCTGCCAATATCTATTCCCCTCCTTCTTCTTTTTTTTTTTTTGAGGCGGAGTTTCACTCTTGTTACCCAGGCTGGAGTCCAATGGCTCAATCTCGGCTCACCGCAACCTCCGCCTCCTGGGTTCAGGCAATTCTCCTCCCTCAGCCTTACAGGCACGCGCCACCGTGCCCAGCTAATTTTTTGTATTTTTAGTAGAGACGGGGTTTCACCTTGTTGACCAGGATGGTCTCGATCTCTTGACCTCGTGATCCACCCGCCTCGGCCTCCCAAAGTGCTGGGATTACAGGCATGAGCCACCGCGCCCGGCCTATTCCCCTCCTTCTATTCCCCTTTCTTTTTCTGGTCCTTATTGCTTCGATCTTGGAATTCGCCGACTTCATACCTTTTCTGGCCCCCGCCCGGACCTCTTCCCAGGTGAAACCGTTTATTCTCGTGACTGTATACTCAACTATGTGGGAATTAGAGAAACTTACAACTTTTCCTCCGCTTAGCGATTTCCACTCATTGAGCACCATCATTGTCGACCTTCTAACTCCTCTTGGACCCCTCTCCACATTGGCAGTTCTGTTTTCCTAACCAAAAGAAAGCTATTAATTATACCTTGCCTGCTGGTTTCTCCTTATTTGACTGGTCTGTTCCTCATTCTCTTGGCATTGCCTTAGCTCGTTATGAAACACCTGGTGGTTGGGGCACTCCTATTTACACTACTTTCTCTGGCAAAGCTTGTACCTCTCTCTGGAAGCTGTTTATATCCTTATTTCCTATGTTTGTTCATGCTGGTTCCCACAGTTTATCTTATCCCACTAGGCATACTATTTATACTCAATCTTGTGTTGCTTCTCCTTATGCTATTATTGCTGGTAATGTTTCCATTACCTGAGCTTCTGGCTCATATTCCATTTATTGTGAAAACTGTATTCTTACAAACCGCATTGATTCTTCCTTTTTTCCTGTTCATACCCTTCTTCTTGTGCAGCAGCCTCCCATGTTATGTTACCCGTTAACATTTCTGGACCTTGGTATGATGAAAAAGCCCTTCTTATTTTCCAACAAGTTCACGATCTTATGATCCACCCTAAACATTTCCTTGGTATTCTTATTGCTAGCATTATTGCTGTTGTTTCAGTTGTGGCCACCGCTGCTACTGAGGCTGTTAGTCTTGCTCACAGTGTCCAAACTGCTACTTATGTTAATCATCTTGCAAAGAATATTTCTGTTACGATGGGACCTCAAATGGATATTGATAAGAAAATTGATGAAAAACTTAATGCTTTGGAACAAACTGTTACTATTCTTGGTGATAAACTTTATAATATTCAAAACCGCCAGGCCCTTCATCGCCATGCTGATTATAAATATATCTGTGTTACTAATATTCCGTATAATGATACTAAATGGCAGTGGCCTCTTGTTAAGGCCCATTTACAAGGAATTTGGACTCATGACAATTTATCTCTAGATGTTTTCAAGCTTCAGCAGGAAATTCATGCCATTAATTTTTCTCATCGAAAGCTGCCTGAGGATGACACAATTGCCCGTGATATTGTGGACACCTTGTCTTCCTGGGTACATGGAGTTCATCTCCCGTCCTTTCCTCTTTAATTGGTATTGGAATGGTTTTACTCCTTCTTATAGTCCTTCTCCCGGTACTCTTTTGCCTTGTGTTCTCCTCCCTTCAACAATTGCAGCTCAAGCTTTTTGAGTTGCATCTAAAAACAAAAGGGAGAACTGAGGGATCTGTGGGGATTGCTCCTGTGTGAGGCCCCTAGGAAATGGGCCTCGCCATGCGGTGAGCTTGAGCCTGGACACAGATCCCCGATTGGGGAAGTCAAGCTGAGGGAAAGCAGGAACCGAGAGAGGGACTATGTTATTCAAAATAATTAACAGACATTACTTTATGGATATGAGGACTTGGGAGGCATTGTGTCCACTTTCGGCTCCTTATGGTTTATTGTTTCATTGTGTTCATTTTGGACCCTTGTTACATTCATTGTAAAATATTAACTTAAGTATATACTGGGTGTAACTTACTGGGTGTAACTTACTTACCTTGACTTACTGGGCGTAACTTACTTACTGGGCGTAACCTACTTACTGGGTGTAACTTACTTACTGGGTATAACTTACTTAGTGAGCTTAACTTGCTTATCTTGTAACTTGACTTAAGTATTTTGATCTGATGTAAACAACATTAAGCAGAAAACTATATAATGGAACCTACTGCAAAAATTAAACTGCTGCATGGGCATAGCTCATGTGGCCCTCCAGACCTTGCTCTTTTCTTTCTCCTTTTTTCCAGCGCACGTGCTCTTCCAGGTTTGGGACCCTCTCGCTGGACGAGATACACGGTCTCACATTCAGTTCACGACAACTACCCTTCTAGTGAGTTTGATTAGACAATGTAGCACGGCTTAATTTGATTTTTCTAAGTAGCCAACTTGAGTTTTCTCTGTTATGTTTTTTTCTAGGTTGTTTCCCAGTAGACTCTGTGTATATGGACAATATTTTGGTTAGGCAGACTACTTTTCGCAGGAGCAGCCTTTAATCTGGGGACATGAAATTTCCAGATATGAGAATGGGGAGGACTTTACTCTGTGGCCTCTTCCCATCATAGCAGTCCTATTGCCTCTAAATAATCTAGTTTTTTTTTTTTTTTATTAGAGACAAGATCTCATTCTGTCACCCAAGTTGGAGTGCAGTTGTATGATCATAGCTCACTGCAGCCTCAAACTCATAGGCTCAAGCGATATTTCTTCTCAGCCTCCTGAGTAGCGAGGATGGCAGGCTCAGGCCACCAAACCCTAAATTTTTTTTTTTTTTAAAAGCTAGTTTTAAACTCCTGACGTCAAGCAATCCTCCTGCTTTGGTTTTCCAAAGTTCTGGGATTATAGGCATAAACAACTGCACCTTGTCCCTCTGGGTAATTTATACAACTATTATTATTTTTTTTTGAGAGAGAGTCTCTCACAGTATCACCCAGGCTGTAGTTCAGTGGCAGGATCATGGCTCTCTGCAATCCCAACTTCCTGGGCTCAAGTGATCCTCTCACCTGAGCCTGCCAAGTAGCTGGTACTACAGGTGTGCACCATCATGCCTTGTTAATTTTCCTTTTAAAGTAGAGGCAGGATTTCACTTTGTTGTCTAGGTTGATCTCAAACTCCTGGACTCAAGCAATCCTCTCATCTTAGTCTTCTAGAGTGGTGAGATTACGAGCGTGAGCCGTCTCACCCAGCCCAGTTATTTAAAAAAACTTTTCTAGGGGCTTTTTCTTTATTTAATCCCTGTAAGCAAAGTGCCGTGCCCATATAAATGAAGATGGGGATATGAGAAGATGGAAGGGGTAGGTTGTGGGACAGACTGGGGTAGCTTTTCCATGGTCAGAATTGTACTTATATCCCTTTCTTTTGGCCTTTTTTTTTTTTCTTAAAGGTAGGTTTTCACCATGTTGGCCAGGCTAGTCTTGAACTCCCAACCTCAGGTGATCTGCCTGCCTTGGCCTCCCAAAGTGCTGAGATTACAAGCATGAGCCACCACGACTGGCCTGGCCTTTTTTGTTTTCCTTCCAGCTCACTTAACTTTATTTGCTTTTTTATTTTTGTTTTCTTTTAAATACAAATTCTGCTGCTGAAAGAATATATACATTTTTTTTTTTTCCTAAAGAGACAGAATCTTGCTATGTTCTGTAAGCTGGCCTTAAACTCCTGGGATCGAGGCTCCAGGCCACTTTAGACACGTTCATTCAGAACCTAAAAACTCTTGGGAGTTTTGTCTGGCTGAACTCCCTTACTTTTCCACTGCAGTATTTGGCTGTGTTTGTGCTTTCTGTGACCCCAGCATTTGTTGTGTGCTCACACCTGCTGACTACATCCTTCTTGTTCTCTTTTGCTTCTGCCATCTTAGACCAAAAGCTGTCAAGCATAATTTGGGATGGCAATGGAATATGTATTTTTTTCTTTGTAAGCAAGGTTTCATGGAATATGTATAAATAGTCACATATAGTATGATTTTAGGATTGAATAGTCAATTCTTTATTATTATTATTTTAAGACAGAGTCATGCTTTGTCACCCGGGTTGGAGTGCAGTGGTATGATCTCAGCTCACTGCAACCTCCGCCTCTTGGGTTCAAGTGATTATTGTGCCTCAGCCTTCCAAGTAGCTGGGTGTACAGGCATGCATCACCATGCCCAGCTAATTTGTATATTCTTAGTAGAGACAGGGTTTCACCATGTTGACCAGGCTTGTCTCGAACTGCTGACCTCAGGTAATCCACCTGCCTCAGCCTCCCAAAGTGCTGGGATTACAGGTGTGAGCCACCATGTCTGGCTAGAATAGTCCATTCTCGATTATTTTAGACGCTTTTAGAGTCAGAACATAGAAACATTCATAAGGTGTTGAAGGACAGAGCTTTTTGTCTCAGGTAGATTGGAAGCATTAACAATTTTCTGACAAAAGGATAGGGAAGATACTCAGATATTCTTCTAATATTTTCCCCTTAAAATTGACCATTGGACATGATAATGAACTTGTTAGCTAAACAGGCAAAACACCAAAACACAGTGAGTGTTGATTTGGGAAAAGATTATAGTTCCTCTCCCAGTAACTCCATCTGTGCCAGAAATTTCAATTTGCCTATCTAAATCTAAGTTCCTTTTCTTCCTTAAATGTAGAATCCCTTTTATTTTTTGGTTGTGGCAATGTTCTCAGCTGTATTTCCAGCCTCTTTTACAGGTAGAGCTATCATCCAATAGAGTTCTAGCAGATGAGATATAAACAAAAGATATAAACAGGGTAGGGGTTCTTGGAAAACTCCTTAAAAGGGGGCTGACCTGGCTGGGCACAGTGGCTCATGCCTGTAATCCCAGCATTTTGGGAGGCCGAGGTGGGTGGATCACCTGAGGTCAGGAGTTCGAGACCAGCCTGGTCAACATGGTGAAACGCTGTCTTTACTAAGAATGTAAAAATTAGCTAGGCATGGTGGAGCGTGCCTGTAGTCCCAACTATTTGGAAGGCTGAGGCAGAAGAATCTCTTGAACCTGGAGGCAGAAGTTGTAGTGAGCTGAGACTGCACCACTGCATTCTGAATGACAGAGTGAGACTCAAACCAAACCAAACCAAACCAAACCAAAACAAAACAAAACAAAACAAAAGGTGGCTGATCTGCTGACAAAATCATTTTGCCTCTGCTCTTCATCCTGCCTGAAAGGAATCCCAAAGTTCCAGGAATTCAGAATGTGGTCCGGAAGAGGCTCTGGGCTTTGAGTGGCCGGTCCTATTCCTGTGTCTCTTTTACCCATGAGAGTGAAGTCAAAGGATGACCTAAGTAAGGAAATTTCTTTCTTTCTTGTTTTTTTGGAGGCAGGCTTTCGCTCTGTTGCCCAGGCTGGAGTGCAGTGGTGCCAATGCCATGATCTTGGCTCACTGCAACCTGTGCCTCCTGGGTTCAAGCAATTCTCCAGCCTCAGCCTTCTGAGTAGCTGGGACTAAAGGTACATGCGCCACCACACTTGGCTAATTTTTGTGTTTTTAGTAGAGAACGCCTAACTTCGTGATCTGCCTGTCTCTGCCTTCCAAAATGTTGGGGTTATAGGCGTGAGCCACCTCACATGGCCGAGATAATTTCTTTGTAAGGATAACAATGCTAATTTAGTCCTGTTGATGATTTTGTATTTTGTGCATAGAAAGGCATTTCCACCTTAATTCCAGTAATTTGTTTTTGAAAACCAGACTATATGGTACAGGAATATTAACAAGAAACTTATTTTATACCATTTTAGTTTGTAAAAATTGAATTGTCTTGAGCCAATTCCCTGAAATGTAGATACACATAGCTAAACACCATATACAATAAGTAAACTGTCATGTGAGGGTGCAAAAATGTTTAACATATATATCTTGGTCACCAAAAAACTGATATGGCTATTAACATCTGTCTTAGTCCTTTTAATGTTGAAGTAAAGGAATACTTGACGTTGAGTAATTTATTTTAAAAAGGTTTTTTTGGCTTGTAATTCAGATGGCTAGAAACTTCAAATGGGACATCTGTGTCTGGGGAGGACTACAGGCTGCTTCCACCAGGGAGGTGCCAGGCTCTTTTTAACAACAGTTCTGCAGGAGCTAATACAGAATGAGAGCTCACTCACCTGGAGGGAGGGCATCATTTATTCATGAGAGATCCACCTCCAAGACTCAAACATCTCCTGTTAGGTCCAGCCTCCGACGTTGGGGATCAAATTTCAACATGAGGTTTGGAGGCAGCAAACATCCAAACCTTAGCAACATCTTTCTTTGTTTTGCATAAAGTTCATATGGTCTTTGTTTGTTTGTTTGTTTTAGAGACAAGGCCTTACTGCACTGCCCAGGCTGGTCTCAAACCCCTGGGCTCAAGCAATCTGCCTGCCTTGGCCTCCCAAAGTGCTGGGATTACAGGTATGAACCACTGTGTCTGGTCATTTGAATTTTAACAGTCACATTTCTAAATTTGAGTACAGTGGCATGATCTTGGCCCACTGCAGCCTCGACCATGTGGACTGATGCAATTCTTCCACCTCAGCATCCTGGGGAGCTAAGACTACAGGGATGAACCACTATGTCCAGCTAATTTTTTAAAAATTGTTTTATAGAGATGGGATCTCACCATGCTGCCCAGGCTGGTCTTGAACTCCTGAACTCAAGCAATCTTCCTGCCTTGGCCTCCCAGAATGGTAAAATTATAGATGTGGGCCACCTCACCCAGCCTATTAATAGCCACATTTCTAACATAAGACCAAACTGCATGGTTTTAGCTTGTCTTCTTTTAAGCCTGTGGGTTGCCCCTCACCTGCTTCTGGCATTTGGTAGAATCTTCCACTTGATCTCTGGACCATTTCTGTGTATACCTCCTGGACTGTATTCTGTTTTCTTTTTTTTTCTTTTTGAGATACAGTCTTGCTCTGTTGTTCAGGCTGGAGTGCAGTGGCGCAATCTCGGCTTACTGCAAACTTCGCCTCCCTGGTTCAAGCAATTCTCCTATCTCAGCTTCCTGAGCAGCTGGGACTACAGGTGGGCACCTCCATGCCTGGCTAATTTTTGCATTTTTAGTAGAGATACATTTCACCTTGTTGGTCAGGCTGGTCTCAAACACCTTACTTAAGGTGATCTGCCCACCTTGGCTTCCCAGAGTGGTGGGATTACAAGCATGACTTACCGCGCCTGGCGATTGTATTCTTTTATAAGATAGTCAGTCAGTGTGGCCACAAGAGGACACACAGTAGAGGTTCAGGAAAATAAAGTTTATTATATCCACAGGCTCTAGAGACAGGAGCCACACCACTCCATCCAGAGTCATGTGGGAAAGATACCAGAGCAGGTAGGAGGCAAAAAACAGGAGTTAGCAGAGGGGTTAGGCCAGAGTTTTTATCAGGGCATCCCCAAAAGAAATTCAAGGTGGACAGGGTAAACAGTATCCAACTGGCTACTTTGAATAATTTTCACAGGCTCTAGGCTATAGGGGTGGTCTCTAGTTGCTTGGCACCTGGGCCTGAGATGATTAAGGCCATGGAATATCACACCACCTCCTGGAGTATAAGAGCCAGATGGAGGAGGTAGGGCTCCAGATTGGTTAGTTTGTATAACAAAGGTGTGCTCCTAGCCTAGCCCTTTGCTATGTCTTAAAAATTGGCTAGTCAGGGCCAGGTGCGATGGCTGATATCTGTAATCTCCAAACCTTGAGAGGCCTAGGTCAAAAAATTGCTTGGGAAAAAAAGAAAAAAAAAAAAGAGGCTGGATGTGGTGGCTCACACCTGTAATCCAAGCACTTTGGAGGCCAAGGTGGGCGGGTCACCTGAGGTCGGGAGTTCAAGACCAGCCTGACCAACATGGTGAAACCCCATCTTAAAAAAAAAAAAGAGAGAAAAAAAAATTGCTTGAAGCAAGGAATTCAAAACAAGCCTGGGCAGCATAGCAAAACCACATCTCTATAAAATTAAGAATATAGCTGGGGCATGATGGTGTGTGCCTGTAGTCCCAGCTACTCAGGTGGCTGAGGAAAGAGGATAGTTTAAGCCCAGTAGTTCAAAGCTGCAGTAAGCCATGATCTTGCCACTGCACTCCAGCCGGAGCAAGACCCTGTCTCAAAAGAAACAAAAAAAGAGAGAAATTTCTAGCCCAGAGGGGCCAGTCTCTACCGAGCCAGAAAGGTTTTTAAATATGTTAGAACATCATAATAAACATACACACACACACACACACACACACACACACACACACACACACAGATATGTGTATGTGTATATCTGTATATATATGTATATATATAACTGTATATATGTGTGTATGTGTGTATACACATACACACAATGCATATATATGTATATATAATATATATATATATATTATATATATAATATATACAGTTCAGTCCTGTTGCTCAGATTCCAGGTAAGGTCCTTGACCTGCAGGGGATCCTTTGTCTTCTCTCTTTCTCTCTCTCTCTCTTTGTTTTTTTCTTTTTGAGGTTGAGTCTCGCTCTGTTGTCCAGGCTGAAGTGTAGTGGCGCAATCTCAGCTCACTGCAACCTCCACCTCCCAGGTTCAAGTGATTCTCCTGCCTCAGCCTTCTGAGTAGCTGGGATTACAGGTGCCTGCCACCACACCCAGCTAATTTTTGTATTTTTAGTTGAGACAGGATTTGGCCATATTGGCCAGGCTGGTCTTGAAGTCTTCTTGGCCTCAAGTGATCCCAAGGTCTCAGCCTCCCAAAGTGCTGGGATTACAGGCATGAACCACCGTGACCGGCCTTGACTAGGTATATTATTCTGGCTTTCGGTTGGTGTTTTCTTTTGTTGAAATTGCTCATTACTGGGCTATGGGCAACCACAGATATAAACAGTAGGGAGAAGGTTATTTTACCTCTTTGTGGCCCAGTTTCCAGATCATAAAAATTATTGAAGTGTTTTTATGAGATTTGTGTAACATACTATTTGTAAAGCACGCAGCACGGTGCCTGGCATAAAGTGGGCCTTCAATAAATATAATCTTTTTTAAATTACAATTTTTTTTTTCTTGAAATATAGTCTCTGTCCCCCAGACTGGAGTACAGTGACATGATCACAGCTCATAGCAACCTCAAACTCCTGGGCTTACGTGATCCTCCCACCTCGGCCTCCTGAGTAGCTTAGACCACAGGCACATACCACCACAATTGGCTAACTAAAAAAAAAAAGTGGATTTTAGTGACAGGGTCTCACTGTATTGTCCAGCTGGTCTCCAGTTCTTGGCCTCAAGCAATTGTCCCACCTCTGTATCCCAAAGTACTGAGATTACAGGAATGAGCCACTCATCTTACCAGTACATATGATCTTAATTCAATGAGTAATTATTAAGGAACTTCTCTATGCCAGGCACTATGCTAGAAATATGTCTTGGATAAGGAATAGTTTCTTAACAGAAGAATCTATTCTGAATAAGGAAGGAAGGAAGGAAGGAGAAATAAAGAAAAAGAAATAAAGAAAAGAGAAAGAAAGAAAGAAAGGAGAGAAAGAAAAAAGAAAGGAAAGAAAGAAAGAAAGAAGAAAGAAAGAAAAAAGAGTCTCTACTCTTTTGGGTTTATATATCCCGGGGAGATACAGACAGGTAAACTGTGAGGATAACATACTGTGACAAGTACTACCAGATGTATAATTAGAGATTCTTATAGAAGCACATTAGAATGGCTTCAAGTTCAAAGTTGGAGCTTAGGGCTTCCAGAGTAAAGGGATGCCAAAGCTGAGGCCTGTAGGGTGAGTTGGGATGAGCCAGAAGAAGAAGAGGAGGGATGCCTGGCACTTCCAGGGAATCTCAGAGGAATCTGGATAACTGAAACCAAGAATGGCAGACCGAGACTATGGTGAGAGTTGCAGCTAGAGAGGAAAGCAGAAAATCCATCAGTAAGGGCCTTATCAACAGTTGGGGATTTAAAACCTTATCTTAAAAGGGATGTTCAGCCATTAAAAATTGGTAATTGGGGTTAGACATCACCCTAAAGGGCACCGAATTTCATGGAGGGGTAGTTAGTCATGTCAATGCTGCAAAACCTGGGTCCAATCACATGAGAACGGAAATATTTCTGTGTGATTTACAAGGAGATCATTAGTGATCTTGGTAAAAGCAATTTTCAAAAGACAGTAGAGGTAGAAGGCAGATGATGTTGAATAGTGACATGAATTGGAAATGAAAACAGTTACAGATGTTCCACGTGGGGAGGGAGTTTTGTCTACTATGTTTTTTGTCAAATCCCTAGTACTTAAAACAAATCCTGGCATGTAGTCGACACTCGCAGACACAAGTATTAAGATTTGCTGAACAAACGAAGTAACTGTGTAGAACATTTGTCTCTGAAGAGACAGGTAGAGCTATACCTTCCTGGCTTGAAGGATTGAGAATGGGTGGATTTTATATGGAGTGAGGAATCATGTTTAAATGCTGACAGAAAAGGAGCCAGAGAAACAGTAGTCAGAGGTGTGCAAAAAAGAAGGGAAGTTCAGAGGAACGAAACTTTAAGGAAGCAGGAGGGGCAGGACCCCAAGTGCAGGGGAGGAGCAAGCATGGGATGAGGAAGGCCACCTCGGGTTCCCACTGAAAGACAGGAAGAAAGGATGAGTGGCCTCCAAGGGGAGAGCAGTCAGTGGCAGAGACTGAGGACATTTTGTTTGTACTTTTCATTTTCTCTTGAAATGGGGGTGAGATTGTTGGCTGAGAATGGGAAGGAAGGAAGGAGAAGAGAGTAGAGAGTAAGTTTGAGACACAGTAGTCACTATGCTAAGAGGAGTGGGAGTTTGCTGGGAATTGCCAAAAGAATTGCCAGCTAGCATGGAGGTACTTCTGAGACTGAACACCACTAATCTGTAGTTCCACAGCCCTGGGCTATGATGCCTTTCGCTCTTCTCACTCCACATCACTCCCTTTACCAATTTTTTAAAATATATTTTATGTTTGTGGGTATATAGTAGGTGTATATATCCATGAGTTATGTGAGATATTTTGATACAGGCATGCAATGCATAACAATAATCACATCAGGGTAAATAGGATATGCATCACTTCAAGCATTTAATCTTTCTTTGTGTTACAAACAATTCAATTATACTTTCAGTTATTTATTTGTTTATTTATTTGAGACGGAGTTTCGCTCTTGTTACCCAGGCTGGAGTGCAATGGCGCAATCTCGGCTCACGGCAATCTCTGCCTCCTGGGTTCAGGCAATTCTCCTGCCTCAGCCTCCTGAGTAGCTGGGATTATGGGTGCACACTACCAAACCAAGCTAATTTTTGTATTTTTAGTAGAGATGGGGTTTCACCATGTTGACCAGGATGGTCTCAATCTCTTGACCTCGTGATCCACCTGCCTCTGCCTCCCAAAGTGCTGGGATTACAGGCATGAGCCACCGCGCCCGGCCACTTTCAGTTATTTTTAAATGCGCAGTGAATTATTATTGACTGTAGTAACTTTGTTGTACTATCAAGAATTAGATCTTCGGCCAGGTGCAGTGGCTCACACCTGTAATCCCAGCACTTTGAGAGGCCAAGGTGGGTGGATCACCTGAAGGCAGAAGTTTGAGACCAGCCTGGCCATCATGGCAAAACCCCGTCTCTACTTATAGTGCAAAAATTAGCCGGGCATGGTGGCTGGCACCTGTAATCTCAGCTACTTAGGAAGCTGGGGCAGGAGAATTGCTTGAAACCGGGAGGTGGAGGTTGCAGTGAGCCGGGATTGAGCCACTGCACTCCAGCCTGGGTGGTAAGAGCAAGATTCTGTCTCAAATAAAACAAAACCAAAACCAAAACAAACAAAACAAAACAAAACTAGATCTTCATTCTATCTAATAATTTTTTGTGTTCATTAACATCCCCCCTTGCTACACACCATACTTTCCAGCCTCTGATAATCATTGTTTTATTCTCTATCTCCAAGAGTTCAATTGTTTTAATTTTTAGCTCCCACAAATAAGTGAGAACATGAGAAGTTTGTCTCACTGTGCCTGGCTTTTTTCATTTAACATAATGTCCTCCAGTTTCATCCATGTTGTTGCAAATACCAGGATCTCTTTTTTTTTTTTTAATATTACTTTTTTTTTTTTTTTGAGACTAAGTTTCGCTCTTGTTGCCCAGGCTGGAGTACAGTGGTACGATCTTGGCTTACCACAACCTCTGCCTCCCGGGTTCAAGTGATTCTTCTGCCTCAGCTTCCCAAGTAGCTGGGATTACAGGCATGTGCCACCATGCCTGGCTAATTTTGTATTTTTAGTAGAGATGGGATTTCACCATGTTGGTCAGGTCTCGAATTCCTCACCTCACGTGATCTGCCTGCCTCAACCTCCCAAAGTGCTGGGATTACAGGCATGAGTCACCACGTCTGGCCTAAATATTACTTTTAAAATAAAATTGAAATAGAGATGAGGCCTCACTACGTTGTCCGGGGTGGTCTTGAACTCCTCAGCTCAAGCGATCTGCCCACCTCTACCTCCCAAAGTTCTGGGACTACAGGCGTGAGCCATCATGCCTGGACCTCGCTTTGTCACCCAGGATGGAGTGCAATGGTACAATCTCAGCTCACTGCAGCCTCTGCCTGTTGGGTTCAAGTGATTCTACTGCCTCAGCCTCCAGAGTAACTGGGATTACAGGCCGTGCCACTACTCCCAGCTAATTTTTGTATTTTTAGTAGAGACAGGGTTTCACTATGTTGTCCAGGCTGATCTTGAACTCCTAACCTCAGGTGATTCATCTGTCTCTGTAGTGGCTCATGCTTGTAATCCCAGCACTTTGGGAGGCTGAGGTGAGTGGATCACCTGAGGTTAGGAGTTTGAGACCAGCCTGGCCAACATGATGAAACCCTGTCTCTACCAAAAATACAAAAAATTAGCCAGGTGTAGTGGCACATGCCTGCAATCCCATCTACTCTGGAGGCTGAGGCAGGAGAATTGTTTGAATCCCAGAGGCGGAGGTTGCAGTGAACTGAGATCATATCATTGCACTCCAGCCTAGGCAACAAGAGTGAAACTCTGTCTCAAGCCAAAAAAAAAAAAAAAAAAAAAAGGGAAAGAAAGAAAGAAAAAAAGAAAAAAAAGCATGAGCCACTGTGTCCAACCAGCCTCATTCTCCATCGTGTATATGTACCACACTTTCTTTATCCATTCATCTGTTGATGGACACTTAATGTTGCTTCCAAATCTTGGCTTTTGTGAATAGTGCTGCAATATACATGGGACTGCAGATATCTCTTTATATATTGATTTGCTTTCTTTTTGGCATATACCTAGTAGTGAGATTGCTGGATCGTATGTTAGTTCTATTTTTAGATTTTTTTTTGGAACCTTCAAACTATTGTCCCATAGTGACTGTATGTTACATTCTCACCAACAGTGTGCAAGGGTTTCCTCACCAGCATTTGTTATTGCCTGTCTTCTGGTTAAAAGCCATTTTTACTGGGGTGAAATAATATGTCATTGCAGTTTTGGTTTGCATTTCTCTGATGACCAGTGATGTTGTGCACCTTTTCATATGCCTGTTTGCCATTTGTAAGTCTTCTTTTGATAAATGTCTATTTAAAGCTTTTGTCCATTTTTAATCAGATCATTAAATACTTTCCTATTGAGTTCTTTAAGTTCCTTATGTATTCTGGTTACTAATCCCTTGTCGGTTGAATAGTTTGCAAACAATATTTTCTGTTTTCTGGGTTGTCTCTTCACTGTGCTGTTTCCTTTGCTGTGCAGAAGCTTTTCATCTTGATGTGATTCCGTTTGTCCATTTTTGCTTTGGTTGCCTGTGCTTCTCGGATATTGAAAAATCCTTTCAATATTGGCCCAGACCAATATCCTGGAGAGTTTCCCCAATGTTTTCATTTAGTAGGTTCATAGTTTGAGGTCTTAGATTTCAGTTTTTAATTTATTTTGGTTTGATTTTTGTATATGGTCAGAGATGGGTATAGTTTCATTCTTCTGGATATGGATATTCAGTTTTCACAGCACCATTTATTGAAGAAACTGTCATTTCCTCCATGGTTGGTCTTGAAATTTTTGTCAAAAATGAGTTCACTGTAGATGCATGAATTTACTTTTGGTTTTTATATTCTATCCCATTGGTCCACATGTCTGTTTTTATGCCAGTA
This sequence comes from Callithrix jacchus, assembly GCF_049354715.1. Taxonomy (NCBI): domain Eukaryota; kingdom Metazoa; phylum Chordata; class Mammalia; order Primates; family Cebidae; genus Callithrix; species Callithrix jacchus. The sequence goes on along the minus strand of NC_133504.1, from coordinate 86,980,515 downwards.
CCATGTGATTTTGGTTACTATAGCTCTGTAGGAAAATTTAATCAGGTAATGAGATTCTTTCAATTTTGTGCTTTTTGCCCAAGATGGTCTTGGCTATTATGGGTCTTTTGTGGTTTCATACGAATTTTAGATTTATTTTTTATATTTCTGAAAAATGTCATTGATATTTCTATAGTGACTGCATTGAATCTGGAGTTTGCTTTTGGTGGTATGAACATTTTAATAATAGCGATTCTTTCACTCAGTGAACATGGAATAGTTTTCTTCTCTTGTGCCAATGTTTTATAGTTATCATTGTAGCAATCTTTTGCTTCTTTGGTTATTTCCTAGGCATTTTATTTTATTTGTAGCTATTGTAATTGGGATTACTTTCTCTTTTTTTCCAAATAAAGAATACTCTTTATCTAGAAAAATCTGTTTATGAAAATTTTACTCACAAATATCTTGACGTTCTGTGACAAACCTAAATAGATCCTGGTTTCTCCACCTCAAACAGATTCTGCTTTTCTAAATTCGTCGCCATCATAAATACCCTGCAGGCCAATAATTTATCCCCCTAAGCTTCCTGGTCTTCTGATGACATTAAATTTTCTGAGGAGCCATTAATAAAAATCAGAAGAAAAGGATACGAACACTGTGGTCTGTATTTCATTTCAGGGTGGAGTTCCTGCAAAACCCATTTATGCTCCAGCTGTTGGAGCTGAGACTGTTGAAGCTGGATAAGAGGCTGAGATGTGGAACTCGTAGTACATATATATGAAAGGGAAATCCTGCCATTGCCACCACCTGAGCAGGCCAGGAGACACCCTGCTCAACCTGTGTACCGCCTCTTCCGTTTTTGGGAGCTGTCAGCTCGGGATTATTTTCTTGATTTCTTTTTCAGATTACTTGCTGTTGGCATATATTAAAAAAAACTGATTTTTGCATGTTGATTTGTATCTTGCACATTACTGAATTTGTTTTTCAGTTCTAACAGTTTTTTCTTTTGGGTAGTATTTAAGGTTTTTCCAAATATAAGACCATATATCATGTGCAAATAAGAATACTTTGACTTCTTCCTTTCCATTTTGGATGTCCTTTGTTTCTTTCTCTTGTCTGATTGCTCTAGCTAGGATTTCCCCCCTTTATTTAATTCTTTACTACATAAATAAATGTTTCATTTTGACCTACTAAAGAAGCATACAGATTTATTTCACTTACCTCAGTCAGGGAAGTTACTCTTTCATTTGGTAGTATGTATATAAAGCTCCTCCATGCCTTTTCCTGTCTTGACAGCTTTTTTTTTTTTTTTGAGACGGAGTTTCCCTCTTGTTACCCAGGCTGGAGTGCAATGGCGCAATCTCGGCTCACCGCAACCTCCCCCCGCTGGGTTCCGGCAATTCTCCTGCCTCAGCCTCCTGAGTAGCTGGGATTACAGGCACGTGCCACCGTGCCCAACTAATTTTTTGTATTTTGAGTAGAGACGGGGTTTCACCATGTTGACCAGGATGGTCTCGATCTGTTGACCTTGTGATCCACCCACCTCGGCCTCCCAAAGTGCTGGGATTACAGGTTTGAGCCACCGCGCCCGGCCTTTTTTTTTTTGAGATGGAGTCTGGAGTGCAGTGGCAAAATCTCAGTTTACTGAAACTTAAGTCTCCCAGGTTCAAGCAGTTCTCCTGCCTCAGCCTCCCCAGTAGCTGGAATTATAGGTGTGTACCACCATGGCCCTCTAGGTTTTTTTTGTTTTGTTTTTGTATTATTAGTAGAAAAGGGGTTTTGCCACATTGGCCAGGCTGGTCTTGAACTCCTGACCTCAGGTGATCCGCCTACCTTGGCCTCCCAAAGTGCTGGGATTATAGGTGTGAGCCACAGTGCCTGGTAGGGTCATTTCTTTTTAGTGCTAAATAATAGTTCATTGTCTGGATGTACCAGTTTATCCATTCACCTGATGAAGGACATTGTGGTTGCTTCCAAGTTTTGTTAATTATGAATAAAATTGCTATAACTATCCATGTGCAGGTTTTTGTGGAGACATAAGTTTTCAACTCTTTTGGGTGAATACCAAGCAGTGAGATTGCTGGATCACATGGTAAAGACATGTTTAATTTTGTAAGAAACTGACAAATTGTCTTTCCAAAGTGGCTGTCCCACTTTGCATTTATACTGTCAGTGAATAAGAGCTTCTGTTACTGTACACTCTCATCAGCATTTGATACTGACCTTTGCATCTTGTACTTTGCAACTTGTACTTTGCCACGTCTGGCAATGATGGCATCAAATGCGACAGAATTATGAGCGATTTTTCTTTTATTTTTAATCTGTATTTATATGATTCTTTAATAGACAGGAATTAATACATTTTATTTAAAATACATGGCAGTGCTGGGCGTGGTGGCTCATGCCTGTAATCCCAGCACTTTGGGAGACCGAGGCTGGAGGATCACCTGAGGTCAGTTCAAGACCAGCCTGGTCAACATGGTGAAACTCCTTCTCTACTAAAAATACAAAAATCAGCCAGGCGTGGTGATGTGCACCTCTAGTCCCAGCTACCTGGGGGACTGAGGTGGGAGAATCGCTTGAACCTGGGAAGCGGAGGCTGCAGTGAACCAAGATTGCTCCATTACACTCTAGTCTGGGTGACAGAGAGAGACTCTGTCTCAAAAATAAAATAAATAAACAAATAAAATACATGCCACAACACTACACACCTTTTAGAATAGCAAAAATTTAAAACACTGACAATATTCATTGCTGGTGAGAGTGTAAACAGGAAATCTCATTGACAGTGGGAATGCAAAGTGGTACAGCCACTTTGGAAAGATATTTTGTCAGTTTCCTACAAAACTAAACGTATTCTTACCACATAATCCAGTAATCTTACTCCTCCATATTTACCCAAAGGAGTTGAGAACCTATGTCTCCACAAAAATCTGCACATGGATATTTATGGCAGTTTTATTACCCAAACTTGAAAGCAACCACAAAGTTCTTTAGTAGATGAATGTGTAAACTGTGATACATCCAGACAATGAAATATTATTGAGCACTAAAAGAAAAAAAAAAAAAGAGCTATCCAGGCATGAAAAGGCAGAGAGGAAATTTAAATGCATGTTACTGGCCAGGCTCACACCTGTAATCCTAGCACTTTGGGAAGCCAAGATAGGAGGATCACTTAAGCACAGTTGATGGAGACCGGTCTGGACAACATAGACTACATCTCTATTTTAAAAAAGAAAAAACCATATAAATACATGTTACTAAATGAAAGAAGAATCTGAAAAGGCTACGTAATACTTGATTTCAGCTATGTGACATTCTGGTGAAGGTAAATTGTGGTGAAAGTCAGCTGGGCGAGGTGGCACATGCCTGTAATCCCAGGACTTTAGGAGGCCAAGGCAGGCAGATCACTTGAGGTCCGGAGTTCAAGTTCAGCCTGGCCAACATGGTGAAACTCCATCTCTGCTAAAAATACAAAAATTAGCCAGGCGTGGTGGCACATGCCTGTAATTGCTGCTACTTGGGAGGCTGAGACATGAGAATCATTTGAGCTTGGGAGGCGGAGGTTGCAGTGAGCCAAGATCAAGGATAGAGCCTCTACACTTCAGCCTGAGTGATGGAGTGAGACTCTGCCTAAAAAAACAAAACAAAACAAAACAAAACAAAACAAAACAAAACAAAACAAAAAAACCCCAAAAAACAGAAAACAAAACTGTGGTGAAAGTGAAAAGATCAATGGCTGTCAGGGGTTGGGAGAAGAAAGTAATGAATAATAGGCAGAGCACAGAAGATTTTTAGGGCAGTGAAACTATTCTGTATGACATTATAACAATGGATACACGTCATTCTGTCTTTGTCAAAACTCACAGGATGTGTAACACCAAGAGTGAACCCTAATGTAAACTCTGAACTTGGGTGGTTAAAATAACAAGCATGCTGGATATATATGTATGTAATCTATTTGTCTATCTAGCTTTCATCTCTCTAGATGTATATTGAAAGAGCCATATCTATTGTCACTCTCCTCAATGAGTTTCTCTTTAGAGACAGAATGAGGGAAAGAAATAAGATCTATCTTGCTTTGCCAAGAAAATGTTGCAAATTTCTTTACACCTGCCCCATTCAGCCACCTGTGGGTCTCATTGGAACTATTTGTGTACCTCCAATTCTCCACAGAGCCCTGCAATGGAGGCCTTTGGCCCCACTGTACACTGTCCTTGGCACTCACAAAGGTACCCTGGGTTATTCACAAGTCTGGCTGGCTTTTTTTTTAATCAGGGGTGGGAGTGGGGAGGGGATGGAGTTTTGCTGTGTTGCCCAGGCTGGGGTGCAATGATGTGGTCTTGGCTCACTGCAACCTCTACCTCCCAGGTTCAAGCAATTTTCCTGCCTCAGCTTCCAGAGGAGTTGGGATTACAGGTATGCACCACCACGCCCAGCTAATTATTGTATTTTTAGTAGAGACGATGTTTCACCATGTTGGTAGGCTGGTCTCAAATTCCCAACCTCAGGTAATCTGCCTGCGTAGGCCTTCTAAAGTGCTGGGATTACAGGCGTGAGCCAACACATCTTGACCAGTTTGGTTGATTTTTAGCATTGGTGTAGGGTCCTGGAGGGGACTGCACTCAGGGAACACTCACTGACTGGCACTAGGGGAAGAGCCAACCTCATCTGCTTACTCTGTACATATTAAGTATATCCAGGCAATTCAAAGATAGTAGACAGGGATAAAAGAGAATGTCCTCAGGAGTGAACAAAAATCAGGCACTTTAATACTAACTTAAAAAAAAATTTAAAAACATTTGTGACAATCTTTTTTTTTTTGGAGATGGAGTCTCACTCTGTCACCCAGGCTGGAGTGCAGTGGCCCAGTCCTGGCTCACTGCAACCTCCATCTCCCAAGTTCAAGCAATTCTCCTGCCTCAGCCTTCTGAGTAGCTGGGATTACAGGTGCCTGCCACCATGCCCAGCTAATTTTTGTGTTTTAATAGAGACAGGGTTTCACCATGTCGGCCAGGCTGGTCTCAAACTCCTGACCTCAGGTGATCCATCTGCCTTGGCCTCTCAAAGTGCTGGGATTACAGGCATGAGCCACCGTGCCGGGTCTGCAACAATAATTAATTACACATAAGATTTTACATTAATGTTAAATAGTTAAAATATTATTAAAAGCTTATTTTATATTATTTCATTGATTAATGTTAAATGTTAATTAATTAGTGTTAAATAATATAAGATAAACTTTAACATTAATGTTAAAATCTTTGAAAATACACGGGTTAAGAAATATCAGAAACCCATTTTAGCTCTTGCAAAAATTTTCAGAAGTTCTTATGCAGGTGCTATTCAGGAAAAGTTTTCTGAATAGTCATATTTCAATTTTTTTTTTTTAATAGATGGAGTCTTGCTATGTTGCCCAGACTGGTCTCAAACTCCTGGGCTCAAGCGATCAACCCACCTTGGCCTCCCAAAGTGCTGGGATTACAGACTTGAGCCACTGCTCCCAGCCCCTAACAGTCATATTTCAAAAATTCAG